>NC_134044.1:21058032-22330532 GCF_965140245.1 Athene noctua
TATCAGGCCTAGCATAAAGATGAACCAACAACCAAATTGTATTTGATATAGAAGGGTCAGTACATGGGTGAGTGCTGGGGAAACAAAGTCAGTCAGATTATACATAATCGACATCAATCCCACTGACCCCAACAACAACACCACACGACCAACAATGGGGGGAATAAATGGTGAAATGCAGTCTCCCATAGAAGGGACGGGAGACAACCGAGTCAACAAGCCAAATACATAAAACCAAGGAAGCCACACGCTGAATCTCTACACAGCCCACGTTTACAAAAGCCAGACCTGACTGAAGCCCAGTCCCAGGGAGGCGGGAGGTCCTTCCCCAACAGGGAACTGGGCACAGGGCATCCCCCTCACACACAGACACTGCCCCTCCTGCAAGGGGTCCCAGCTTTTATCCCCCAGTGGGACACCTGACCTTGGGTTACTTAATGCAGACACCCGGGGCTCATTTACCCAATGGCTCTGTCTGCCAGGCCGGAGCACCCTGGGGGGAAGCCTAAAGGCAAACTCACCCCCCTTTGGGAAGGGCTGTGGGAATCACCCATATGTCAACCTTAACTTGGGGCTTGGGGTTGAAACCCCAGCATTTCAATTTCACAATTCATATTTAATACCAAAGAAAGATACATTAACAGCAAACCAAAATAAGAGTTGTGTACAAAACAAAAGCTGTGTACAGAACAGACAGATCTGGGAAATTAGAGGACCCTAACTGTTGGAAGTGCATTAACATCAATGTTATTCATACCCTGTTCTTTCACCCCATTTTCCTAAAGAGAAGAAAAAACAGAACTTGCAAACTATTCCTACATCCTATGCTAATATTACTCCTAGACATTTAAATGTTTTTGCCTTTTACAATGTGAGGGAAGCAAACAGTGGTTTAGAGGTGTAAAAGTGAGGACAAAGGTTACCTGTGCCCTACTGCAGCTGCAAATGCTCTCTAGGCATTGGTGTGTGCCTCCACCTGCCTCAGATGGAAACTGGGATTCCCTGAAGGGGTGTCACGGTCAGGACCTGAAAGAACATTTCAGGTAGCATTAGAAGGCAAGCCTACGTACAGCCCCCAAAATTTAGTGACTTTCTTATTTCACTAACAGGTCACTGGTAAAAGACATTGAAACTAGAGGGATTTTGCATGTCAGAGTAGTTCCCCTAACCAGCTGAGTATCACTCCAGTATGAATCTGCAATTTGCCAGGCCACGTGCTATGCAAAATTTCAGTGTCACAGGCATTTGACAGACTTCCTATTACCAGTTATGCAGGCCCTTGCATGCTCCTCACTGGAGCCAATTTCTTGGGAACAACGAAGTTATATACAAAAGGGATACCTGAGACAAAACTTTGTCAGCAACAAAGCAGAGAAACTCTCTTAAGGATATGGATTTCTTTAGTTCCTCTAAGTTAAAGACCAAAACAAATACCTATTTCTTAACTTTAACTGTCCCTCATCAGCAGTATCTTAAGCACAAATTCAAAGAAGGTAAAAAAAAAAACACAACCCCAACCCAAAACTTCCACTATGTATTCTGTCACATTATGCTATGCTACACAATCATACCTTTTCCATCATGGAGGGACAAATTCAGATCCTGTTTTACATATGACAGAGATTAATCAGCCTGTGCAAAGGACACAGTGAGGCATCCTAGAGTGAGGCTTATGAAATTAGTCAGCAATGAAGGAAATGCATCCTCTGACATTTCAAATGTGGCTTCAGGAATTTTTACTGGAACCAAGAAACAAGTCTCTGTCTCTCCCACAAGCAAGTGGCTAGAGCTTTCATCTGGAACACTGGGGACTGTGACACAAGCTGCACACTTGATATATATTCAAGGATTTATATTGTACAAATTAGAAACACTCCTAAATAAAAGGTAACTGTCCCCATGTCCACACCCTGAGAATTGGTGTGTTTGACAAAGATGTGAGACACTAGAAGAGCAAGTTTTCTGATTTTGTCCTATTTCTCCTGCCGTTGGTGATCACATTTACCACTGGGTTGTCTTAAATACTCGATTCTGCTTGCAAAGAACAGTCTGGTAAGGCCCCACCTCCCCAGTGTCCCTAGCGTAATGAGAGATTGAGAGGTGTCCCTAGTCCCTTCCTCTCCTTCCCAAGTGAGGTGTTCCAGAAGACTAAGACTACCCTTCCAGCTTCTCCCACAAAAAACCCAAAACAACTGATGTGCTGATCTCATCCTGATCATTTTTTACTTGCTGGCAGAATGTCACTACTGAAGTGGGGAAAGCAGGATGTGCTTTGTGCAGTACCCTTCATCAGCTAGCAGTTCCTCAGAGTAGGTTTCTTCCTAAGTGATATTCAGGTAAACTTTCATGTTTCAAGAAAAAAGAAAAAAACCCAACCCACAACCAAAAAACTTACAACGTTGCAGACACGTCATATCCTCCATTCCACATACACCAGTCTCTCAGCTGGGCTTTTATTAAATATTCTTATCAAATCAGAACAGTTAAAAGGGTTATACACAAATTGTTTCTTGTCCACTATTTATTTAGAGGGTAGTATTTTCCATGCTTGGTTTCAGTTAATTCAATAGCTGTTTGGGTTGAAACAACCTCTGCAGAGTCCCTAGGAAGTTTTCCCTCTTA
Source organism: Athene noctua (assembly GCF_965140245.1). Taxonomy (NCBI): domain Eukaryota; kingdom Metazoa; phylum Chordata; class Aves; order Strigiformes; family Strigidae; genus Athene; species Athene noctua. The sequence continues at coordinate 21,060,655 of NC_134044.1, forward strand.
TCATCTATAGGTCTGACCATATGCCCTGTAATACTTTCAACTATATCCCCATTTGAGCAAAAGCCTCCCTGTTCTTTGCTGTGGGGTTTTTTTTCATTTCTTTCTTGCTCTGACTACAGTCTTGAGTCTTCTTTCCCAAAGTCAGTTGGCTGCTCTTAAAGAAAAGGAGCAATTTCCCCCTTCCTCTTGATGGTTCCACCTATCCAGTGTCTCTTTTTAATGCAGTGTAACATGCAAACCAAGAGCAAAATGCAAACCCAACACTGCCCGTTACCGCTTCCATCATCCATTTGTGCATTCCAGTTTCAACTTTCAACCTTAACATCACCAGCAAAATTGCAAAACCCTCTGCCCTCAGAAAAACGTTTAGAGAAAGCTCCTTATAAATTCATGGCTGAAGAATGCCACTAAAGCTTTCTCCTAGGCTTGTTTTCTTCTTGCTCTTCCCTCACTTCTGCTCTGTGCTCCACCCACATTTTCCTTGCTGGTTGGTAATGTTGACATTCCAGTTGTAATCTTCAGGTAGGAGAGAAGCATATTTTGTTGCAAATCCGAACCCACACTATACACAGGGACCAGAGCTAACCTGATAGCTGATTCAGACCTTTATCTTGTGATAATCTCCATGTGGGGGAAACCTAAGAATCTGGACCTTTGTTTTGAAGAACTGTTGCTCGCTACAATTCATTGTCAGTGCAGATAAAGTCTTTACTCTTTCCAATTTCTTTGCTACAACTACCACAATCTTGTTTTCCTCATGATTAATAGTTTCACAGCACAGACATGCAAGTTTCAGTGCCAATCCAGGCAGAATACAAATTTCAAAAATGAAGACTCAAGAGTATTAACAACATAAACCCAGAAATAACATAATAGCCCTGGTAAAACATGACATTACCTCCTTGCTTTTTTCTCATATAAGAAGTGTAACTCAGGACAATGCAGGTAAAAAGATGGTAAGTATCAAAGCTGACTTTAGAAATTACTGAGAGAGAACATAGTCGCATCTAGATTCTGTACTCCTTTGTTCAGCTTCAGGGAATTTTGTGACTGATTTACTAACAATGACAAACCCTGCCCCTCCATCACTTTCTTACCTGTTTTTTAACTGAGCTAGGAAGTCAAATACTACATTGCAAGTCAGTGCACTTCATACCTGGCGTCAAATTACACTGACATCTTGCTTTGTTTGATTAAAAATCCACAACCATTCTCACAAGTGAGAGAATCTCAGTTTATAATTATCATCCACATTATGTTCTAACAATTACGATTACCAATTTAATGACAAAGCGATGCTACATATACCAAGCTAATTTAGCCACAGGAGGGAGAGTGTAGCATTGATTTCTGGTATGGATGTTGAGCACACAAAAAGATAGTAGGATCTCAAAAAGGACAAATGAAAAGAAAAAGAGAGGTGACACATATAATTGCCAGACTGGAATAGCCAAAGAAGGTATAGTATAGGTAAAAAGCAGGAAAAAAGTTTGAAGGACACCAGCCTCTCCAAGATATTCTACCTAAACTTCATTTTTACAATATATATCTTAAAACATAAGTAAATAATGTGCTTTAAAAGTGCCTAAGAAATTCTGTATCTTGGTGTTCCAAGGTGAAAGTCTGCAAGCCTTTAACAGCTTGGCAGTTCAACCACTGCACATACTGGAATAAGCAATGTAAAATTTGGTCAGCTGTGTACATGACAACGTAGAACTGTGATTTTCACTTAAACAAATGTTTAAATAGGCATTTAACAGGTACACCACAAACCTTCTGAAAGCACAACTATCTTTTTCACCTTCTGTCCAGTTTGTGGAAGATACAGTGAAGAGAAAGTACTGCCAGTTCTCTGCAGAAATGGTCTGCTTTAATGGAAAAGTTGGCTTATGTACTACATACCAGCTGCTCTGAATAGTCCAGTAAGATAAAGCTTCCAAAAGAAAAATAACCCGCTATCATGAGGTATTTCAACCCCAGAGTGGAAAACCTGAAGACAGCAGTATGATAAAACTCTTCACAGAAGAAACTACAAAAGCTTCAGGGTTTCTCTGGAAAATAGAAAGGAGCAGTTTAGAAACACAGTAGGCAAAACAAAAGGTTTTGTACTCCAACTGAGAGTATATTTCTTAAAAACTCAGTAATTTTGCCTGCCTCCTGATTTCAAAACCAGACATTCTGCCGAAGGGATAAAAACTACAGTGCATCTATTTCACTTGTGCCCATTAGAGCTTATTAATTTTCCCCTGTCAATGACTTTCCACACACCACCACAAGGCTGACTGATAGAAGATCAGAGGAATAAGGTGCTGTAAAATGAACTAATCAGGCAAATAGAAAAGAACTTCAGTGTCTAAATAAATGGAAATTCTGATGGCAAACCAAGTCAATTCCAACTTTATTTGTGGTAAAAAAAAACCAACTCCAGTTTCACGAGCTTTTCTGAATTTTGTAGTTTTGTTTGATTTTGATACTCCTCATGATGCCCAATTCCTGCTCCCTATAACTGAGCAGTAATAACTATTATTTCAGCATCATGCCCCTGTGTCTATATGGCCACCAACATGGCCATAAAGCTCTACCTGTAGTATCTTAGGACCAAGGCTTAAAAACCATGAAGCTACCTGTTGTGTAATGAGCACAAGCTTAGTATTTATGTATAGAACCTGAACAAAATCAACTTTCAGCATCTGGTAAGACTTTAAACACCATTTGCCAAGAGGGGCATCTAGATTATTAGTTTCTGGAGAACACAACCTATATATAGGTAATAATTCACAAACCTTATGGTTTCAGAAATAATATATTACAGCTCTGATCCGTCAAGCACTTGTTATTAAAGCTACTCAGATATGTAAGTGTTCACTGACTTTGTCTGTTGAAATGTGAACTGACATGACCTTAAACATAGCTTTTAAACACCCAGCCAGTCCTTTTCTGCACTGCATACATTCCTGAGCAGCAGAGGAGGAAAAGGGAATAGATTTAGACAAGCTTAGAGCAGCTATTGGCAAATTTATGCACAGAAAACTTACTTTAATTCTGATGCAGATTTGGAAAGCTTAGTGGCAGCATTTAGGTACTGTGGTGAGTAAAGAGATACAATAGCTGACACCCATCACCCATGCCAAAGTAGTCTAGAGACAGGCAGTGCTAAGGAAGGGAAAGCAACTGTTTCTCCCTTCAGCTAGCAGAAGGTAGAATAATATTTCATATATCATATACCTCCTAAAAACACATGGGACTAAAAGAAACCCTAAAAAAGACCATACTCAAAACATGTTAGAAGTCTCCAAAATATCCTCTTCCTTAGTAAGTGTGGCATTTTGTAACTCTGGCTTTGTCTTCTTCATGCGACATAATGTGCCCACAGTGACATCCAAGCTGGGACACATCTAGTTCTCCCTTAGCTCTGACAGGGAAGTGCAACAGACTGTGGGAAGAATCAAAGTTCAGATTGTCTCATGGAGTAAAAATACACACAGCATATTTAAAGGAAGGATGACATTTGATCTTCAAATGCTGTATTAGAAATTATTAAATAATAATAAAAAAAGAATTATTCCACCTCTAGGCTCAGCCAACAGTCTTGCCCAGTTGCTGGTATCAAGCACACACCAATAATGTAAATCCCTCCATCCCACCGCAACTCTTGCCAGGCCTTCCCACTTACAGATAAAAGTTTCCTTTCTCCTCAGTAAAGATGAAATCACTCTCTTAAGCAAGCAGAGGCTTCCCACGATCTCCCTTTCTGCCTTTTCTCTAAAGGGCTGTCACAGCAGAAGGATTAGGTACATTATTAACCCATTCCCAACTCATGTGGAAATTTATACATTTCATAATGTGGCACTCATGATGTGACAAGTGGTGTTCCTCAGGGGTCAGTGCTGGGACCAGTGCTGTCTAACATCTTTCTGGGACATGGACAGTGGGATGGAGTGCACCCTCAGCAAGTTTGCTGATGACACCGAGCTGTGTGGTGCGGTCAACATGCTGGAGGGAAAGGATCCATCCAGAGGGACCTGGACAGGCTGGAGAGGGGGGCCTGTGCAAACCTCATAGAGTTCAACAAGGCCAAGTGCAAGGTCCTGCACATGGGTCAGGGCAATCCCAAGCACAGATCCAGGCTGGGCGAGGAGTGGATTGAGAGCAGCCCAGTGGGGAAGGACTTGAGGGTGTTAGTGGGTGGAAAACTGACTGTGAGCCAGCAATGTGTGCTCACAGCCCAGAAAGCCAACCGTGTCCTGGGCTGCATCCAGAGCAGTGTGGGCAGCAGCGTGAGGGAGGGGATTCTCCCCCTCTACTCTGCTCTCCTGAGACCCCCCCCCTGCAGTGCTGTGTCCAGCTCTGGGGGCACCAACATCAGAAGGACATGGACCTGCTGGAGTGAGTCCAGAGGAGGCCACAAAGATGATCAGGGGGCTGGAGCACCCCTCTGTGAGGACAGGCTGAAAGAGTTTGGGGGTTCAGCCTGGAGAAGGCTCCACAGAGACCTTAGAGTGGCCTCGCAGTACTTAAAATGGGCTACAGGAAGACTTTCTTCTACCCTCTTTAAAAGGCAGTGGGTTATTTTCTTGTAGCATGTCATCCAAATACTGCTGCAAGAAGGAAAGAGACAGGAGACTACCTCCAAACATGACTTCACAAGACATTAAATCAGCCATTTGAAATTTTAGTGAAAAAAGTCCCAGTTCAAGCCCAAACTGAAGTTGTGACATACTCAAAGTGAACTTGGTACTCACAGAAACTATACAGCAGAAAAGAAAAATCCTATCTTCTGCTGCAAGAACCAGCAAAATTTACAAGCTTCTTGGCCAACGATCAGCTCTCATACTGAACTGCTTATGTGAGGGCTGCTGAGTCTGAGGCCTTGAGCAACCACAAGCTATCTGCCTTCTGTCACTAGGTCCTCCAGGAGCCCGCGAGGACACCAACACCTCCTACAAGCACAGAAGATGCCACTAAAGCTTTTCACTGCTGCAGACCCACTATCCCTGAGGTACCTGAGGGCTGAGGGCTGGCAGGGTCTCACTGCCGCGCTGTTCAGCTTCCAAAACTGCGGCTTCAGACTACAGCTACAGACAAACAGAGGGACACTCGGCTGTGCTGCATACATCACTGTATTAGCAGACGTCACTATGTTATGAATAATATTCAAACACAAGTGCCAGGCCTGTAATTCTCCCTCAATTCGTAGTAATCTTCAGCAACCAGGTAACTGAGCTCATCCACCTGGAGGCCGTGCCTGCCCTGCCACCCCCCCGGCGGCCGGCGCGCTCAGGCTCCCTCAGCGCCGACATCTTCAGGGTCGGGTGGTGAGGCGCGGGGACAGGCAGGAGGCGGGAGGAGCACAGCTCTCCGCAAAACGGGACGGTCAGAGAGGGGGAGCAAGTTACTAGAATAAAATACAAGAAAAATGGGATGGAGGAAAACCGACTTTTTCTAAAAAAGGAATGTGGTGCGCGAGACGCCTCTAGATCAGGAGCAAAACCGCTCATTTACATCAGGAATAAGAGGATCCGCACTATCGCCTCCCCAACGCCGTCACGCTGCTCCGCCCGCGGCGGCCGCCCCCGCCCCTGCGCGCCGCCCCGGGCCGGGCTGGCGGGCACCCGCGGGACCGGCCCCTCCAGCTCCCCCCGGCCGCGGCCCCGGCGCTCCCCCCGCTCAGGGCAAGGCCCGCGCGCCGGCCCGCCCCGCGCCCCCCGAGCAGCTCCCGCCGCGCCCCCGGCCCGGCCCCGCCTGCCCCGGGGCGGTGTCCGCAGCTCCCTCCCCGCCCCGCGCCGCTTTACGACAGCCGGTGGGGGCTTTGCGGCTGGCGCGGTGCCGTACGGCGAGCCAGCTCGGCCCGGCCATCGCCTGCCGGGCGGGGGCCGGGGCGGCCATGGTGAGTGTGCTCGGGGGCCCGGGCCCGGCGGGTTTACGCCGTAGGAGCCGGCGGCCGCTGATGTCTCGGGCGGCAGCTCCCAAGCCCGTCCCCGGGCCGCGGAGCCCGGCTCGCCCTCGGCCCGGCCGTGGTGCCGCGGGGTCCGGTGCCCCTGGGCCGCGCGGGGAGGGCGCTGCCCCGCACAGGCCTCGGCCCCGGTGCCTCCGGGGTTAGAGCGGGGCTGCCGAGGGGGACGGGGCTGCCGGGCTGGGTTCCCCTCGGCCCCCGCTGCCGGCGGGTTCCCGCCTGTGCTGGCCGCGCCTGAGCCCCGGCCGCGCCGCTGCCGCTGAGCCCCTGCGGTCACTCGGAGCGGCGTAGCCGAAGTGAAAACCGTATTACGGTCGCCTTTCCCCTAATCATGCTGTTCTCAACAGATATACTTGTCCGACCCGCTGTAGAGATCGCCGGTTGGGTTGTTTTTTTTCTTTTCCTTTGGTAAACAAATACTTTATGTCTTCCCTGTGTAGGCCAGTACAGTGGTGGCGGTTGGCCTGACCATAGCGGCAGCTGGATTTGCAGGTTTGTAGATGATGGGAGGACACAGAACACCCAGTTGTACCTGTCATTGTCTGCTTCAGTACTAACGGATTTTAAAGTGGTTTCATAGCTGATAGAGGACACTCTTTTGGAGAGCCTGTATTGAGAAACACAGCTGTAGTTAAACAAAAGATTGAAGTTCTTGCTTTTTTATATCCTCAAAAAGTTAATTCCACGTTACTAGTTGCACTGAGTTGCTAAATCTTTATGAAACTTTCTATTTAGCCTTGTTCAACACTGATTTCTTAAAGGTCGCTATGCACTAAAAGCTATGAAGCAAATGGAGCCACAAGTAAAACAAGCACTTCAGAATCTACCAAAACCTGTAAGTTTTTACCAGTGGCATCTTTTTATTTTAAAGTTTACTTGGTGAAATAACTACAAACTATTGTCTGTATATAGCATTGCTTTATTTTCTTCTAGTACTAATTTTGTCAGTAATAACAGAATTAATTAAGCTCAGCAATTCTGGTGTTTGTTGACTAATAGACCTTGTTTTGGCAAGTTAAGTACTCATTTAAATAATGATACTCCCACTGAATTTCTTGTTACAAGCACAAAAGAAGCTTCACAGTATTTTTACAGACTAAAAGCTCAGCAGCTACTAAAGCAATAATGAGTTGTTTTAACTAATAACATTAAAAACAATATTTTTTTAAACCAACCTGTTTTCTCTTTCAGGCCTTCAGTGGTTATTACAGAGGTGGATTTGAACCCAAAATGACTAAACGAGAAGCAGCTTTAATACTAGGAGTGAGGTAAAAGGAGATTTATTAGAAATGAAAGGTAAAAATGAGGCTATGATGTTATTTAGTTGCTGGCCTGGTTTGAAAAGGACATCATTCTCAATGCTCGAGACTGTCCTGTGCCCAGCTTCTCCTGGGAATGTCACTGCCAAGTCAGGAAATAGGGAGTGGCCTGTCAGGATTTTCGATACTTACTTGGGATTCTTTGCTGCATGTTAGCTTGCTTAAAGGTAACTCTAGTTGGACTTCCATACATCTGCAAATTCCTACCACATTCAAAAGCCATGTACAGGTCCAGGTAAAGATGCTGTTTTCAGGAAGCTTTGGGGTTCACTCAGTGTGGGGAACATGGTTGTGCTGTTCCCTTGTGGTTCCTGTCACTGCTGGTGAATTTCAGGTAGATGCAGTGTGAAGGTGCTGCAAACCCCTTCCTGCCTGTGGAGTAAACTCACTTCTAGAATATCTTAGATATGAGAATGGTAGCTATCCCTGCCAAAAGCTGAGAAGACTTCAGACCAAATACACAAATCTATCTAGTAAGATACAGAATAAGAACCATTTCTGCTTGAAGGCAACTTCCAGCTGTGAAGTTTATACAAAGTTGTTTTTTAAATAAATCAAGAGCAAATTTCATTTTTTTTTCCTCTGGCCTTTAGGAAGTTATCCCAATAAAAATGTTGCGACACAATTCTGGTTTTTTTCAACTGTGTGAATGACCCCCAACATATTAGACTGCTATAGCATGTCTTCTTCAACATACAGTGTTGGAAAAACCTTGGAAACCCTCTCCAGGACTTAAATACTACTTATCATAACAGGAAAAGAAAAAACATACATGTAAGCCAAAGAGTTTATGGATAAGATGGAGTGCTAGCTTGTCCTGAGACATTTTTTAAAGATCTAGGGGATTTTAGGAGGTTCGCTTAAGTCAGCTTTTCCCTCTCTCTTAAAGCCCTACAGCCAATAGAAGTAAAATTAGAGAAGCTCATAGACGGATCATGCTTTTGAATCATCCAGATAAAGGTAAGTAAATTAAGTCACTTTGATTAATTAATATGTGTTTTTAACACAGCTTAATAGAATTGTGTAGGGATTAAGTGACATATGACTACCACAGCTACTAAAAAACCCCCAGAAAACTCAAAAAAAATATTTTAGGGTGCCTTAATTCTGAGGGGTTTGGAACATATTTTTGTGTTTGAATGTTCTAAAGCAAGTAGACAGATTCAGCAGGTCAACTTGTTACTTGCTCTATCTTCTGTGCATATCAGATTGAAATATTTGTTAAAATAAGACTTAAAGTCACCTTCATTTTAGATGAAAGCCCAGAGTATATTTGTGTCCTTGTGAGTTTGAGCTGATCTGAATGTGTTGGCAGTTCACCATGAATAGCAAGTATTGAGCCTTCCTGCATCTGTCGAAGACACAAAACTATGAAGTATTTGGTTTTGGTACTCTGAAGGCTCAGAATCTTGTTATGCTTTAACTTAATTAACTTGAGGCATCTATACCTGTTCTAAATTCTGTTTACTTCAGTGAGTCAGAATAATGTGTTAGTGCTTGGCATTTAACTTTTTAATCCTCACTTAAAAGGTAAAATGGCTGCCTTTAAAGTGACTGTTGAACTTCATTACTTTAATGTACCAAAATCCAAAATAATCCTTGGGATATTCCTTTCCTCGATAATACCTAGCAGAAGTTGGCTTCAACATTAACTTTATTGAATATATGCAGAACCTAGAAATAGCTATCCAAACACTGTTGGGAGTGTTTCACGTTTTACATGACTGAAATGAAATTAAGCTTCAAGTAAATTCTAGTGCTAGTAAATGGCATAATTGCTCCAAATACATGCTGGAGATCTTTGCACCTCACAGTCAGTTACAATTTCAGTGGATTCATGCTGTGGATTCTGTTTCAGTATCTGTGCAGGTGATTTGTATGTCATGTTTAGCAATGGAGTTAGTCTACTGGCGCAGCAGCAATTCCTATGCTGGCCTTGAACTGGGGGGAAAGGTTTATCTGCAGACTTCTTAGTTTAATGCTTCTGTATTCACAACAAACTTTATGCTGACTCACTAGTGACCAATTCATTTATGACCAGAGAAGAAATCCACTCCAGTAAACTAAAAGCAACCTAACAGGAATGAGCTGTCTGCATGTTTAGCTACTGCAGTGACTGTATGTGTAAACTTACACAGCTTCAGTCAAAATGCCGTTTGTTCTTTAACCTGAATAACTTTCAGACCGTACTCTTTTCTTCCTGTGTACTATGGCATTATAACAACACTTTATAGAAAATACTTTCTTCATCTGATGTGATGTGAGGTTATCTTTCTTCTAGGTGGCTCTCCCTATGTAGCAGCCAAAATCAACGAAGCTAAAGATTTACTGGAAGATCAAGCTAAAAAATGAACAGGAGAGAATCAGAGGGTTTGTCCCTGCAAATTATTATTTTTAATAAATGGCTTAAGTCAGTCTTTGACAATATAAATGAAGCTGGACATAAAAATCCAGGGAGGCATTTCCTTCCCCACTCAGTCATTTTTTGGGGAAATGTGAGACAGAGAAAGGCTTAAAGGGTTTGGGGTTTTTTTTGATAGCTGTTCTTTATTAAGCAGCACAATCTGCCACTCAAATATTTTCAGTGTAAGAGAGTAGTAACTTGGTTTGGCCAATGCATGTTACCACATACAGGTACACTTACATGCTGTTACCTAATTTTTGTTTAAACATAGCTATGTTTAAAGTTCATGCTGCTGTTCTTTCAAATGCCAAAGTTAGGGTGATGAACCTATTTGGGGAGGGGGTGGAAAGAATCAAGAGGATTTATCTGAATGGGGACAGGTGTGTAGTTGTCTGACTAAAGAAATAAAAGTATAGAAAAATGTACTTGGTTGTCTTTGCCTTATGAAAAACAATCTTGGTTGAGCTGCTGAAGTGTTACTGATGGGTCTGGCATGGCTCAGATTTTTTAGCATCTTTATGTTTTAATGGATTTTATAGCATTTAATAAACTCTAAGTAAACTCCAACTAAGTACTCTAGTTTTTATACATTATCTTCCACTACAAAGTTAGAACTCTGCAAACCTTATTGTGAGTTACAGTGATTAGGAAACAGGAACTCTTTACATAGAGCATTAAAGATTCCCAAGCTGGTTTTACCATGCTGCATAGAGCCTGATGTACCCCCGGTATGTAGCTGAATTGGGGCCAAAGAATTCTGTTATACTCCCAAGAATCTTGCTAGACCTTCTGCAACTACAGCAGAGCTGCTGTACAGCATACAAGTTAACAGCCATCTGTTTGTGGATAGAGTGGAGTTCAGAGCTTTTGTTTCTCCAGAACTACCGAGCCTCTCTGTCAGAGCAGTCCTGGCAGGAGCCTCGGCTGCGGTGTCACAGCGTGGCTGCAGGGTGGTCCTAGGACACTTAGTAAGGATCACTGGAACAACAGCACGGAGAGGTCCCTGCCTGCAGAAGAGAGATCAAATCCATAACACAAGCACAAAGTGGAAAACTTAAAACCTGCAGAGGGGGACAATGTTGCTTTACTACAGCATTTAGTGAGGTGAAAAAACCAGCTGGAACACCACCATGCAGCAGTTCCAGAGTGCACATTTCAAGCCCTATTAACATGTTACTGTACTTAAGTTCTTCCCTGCCAAGTAATACCAACTTTTTAAACACAGCTTTTTTTCCCTCCGTTTTTCAAGTTTTCTCCACTCGGGGGGCTGCCTGTGCTGTGGAGATGTTTGCACACACTTCAATTTCAACAATTTAACAGTGTGTCTTCTCCAGGAGGGAACATTGTCAACACTTAAGTCCTATTAAAAATGGCACCTCTCCTTAAATGAAATACATACCCAAACCCAGTCAGTACAAATCTTCTGTAGCTGTACTGGGTACAGCAGCTGGAGGCACAGGTGGTTCCAAATACTTTTGTCCTTATTGCTGAAGAAACTATGCAAGACAATTTTTTTTTTTCAAGTCCACACAATTTCAGCACTACCAGTTTGCTCTGACTTCTCCCAACATCTCCTTGCTACACTGACGTTTATCCACACCTGTCTGTTCTGCTTCCTTGCTCTTGCTCATGTGCCTGAGAAGATGGGTTAGAAGTGTGACACACTGACTTCACCATCAAAAACTACATCTGCATTAATTCCTATATATGTTAGTCAAGTTATGTGATTCTCCAAGATAAGTCTGTTTTTAGACTTGTTAACTGATGTTTTACATCATCTCCTTAAAAGAATGGAAAATTGGCATGGTAGGAAACTCTTATGAATAAAGAGTTAAAGGTTCAAGCTGCCTCCCAAGTTTCAATTGTTAGTGTTAACAGCTTGAAAACCTTAAAGTCAATAGTAATTTAAATTTCTGATAGAAACAGTCAACAGATGGAAGATCAAAGTTTATTTTCTTTTACTACCAGCATACAAAAAAAACATATTGCACATCAAACAACCAAAACAAAAATAAAAATACTCTACTAAGGACTAACATATGTAGTTTATACAGAATAAACTTTCTGGAAATTGATCTTTTCAGTAGTTCAGGTTATGTCTTAATGGACATGACTAATTCAGCTTAGTGTTAACTAAAGCTATGTTTGATTTTTAAATACTGTACAGTTTAATAAATAAACCAAACAAAGCCTCAATGTAGAACAGTCACTGCCAATGTCACCCAGTATCCCTGCAGATTATGAGAATTTAACAAATGTATTCCAGTGGTCTGCAGATTTTTCCTCTACATACAGCATTTAAAAAACATGTATTAAAACAGACCAGTTTCCAGACTAAACTAATGGAGAAATTACATTTCAGTGCAAAATATTTTAGACTGCATTTCTTTCTAGTATTCCTCAGGTGAAGAAGTGGTTGCATATTATTAAAAATGTAACAAAAGCAGCTAATGCTTTCATAAAGAGTATTATGTTAGGGATCCCCCTCACATCTTTGCCATATTTTGAAAACAAAATAACATTTCCTATAGCCAGCAATTTTGTTTATTTAAATGTTACATATACTATCTCAAGGCACATCTGATGATATATTTATAACACAGTAGGTGTCAAAGTATGTTTAACATATGATTTCTTCAGGATCCCTCCCCTTTCTGTATTCCAAAATGGAGGAACTGAAAGTGCGGTGTCAAGACTGGCGATCCATATTCTATCTTTGGCAAGCTTATACAAGCACTATTTTAAATGTAATGTAAAAGAACTGTAAACTAGGAACTTCAGTTTATGAAACACCATTCAGCACTGCTTCTTCCTGATTATTTCCATCCTCTTGAACAGTAACTTTCTTTTCATCAGGACTGTGCTGTAGTTTAGAAGGCTCATCCCCAGAGGTTGTAGCAGGACCATTCACTGCCTTTTCGGAAGGACTGTTTTCATCAATCGCATCTTTTGCCTTGCAAAAACAAAACCAGGATAATATTAAAAATTCCATAAAAATATGGAGTGTAGGTCTAAGTTTCCCTCTGGCTCACACAGGAGCTATGCAATAGGAAACACCTCTGGTCTGTCTGTGCCAGCAGTTCACCAGTTACAGCACCCTCTCTGACTTTGTAATTTACGGGGTACTTGAGTATCGGACATTTCCAAGGACCTCATGCCAAGGTAACCCTGAGACACCACACTCCCAACACACCCGCCATGTTTTACTTCACAATTTCAGTTTGTCTAAGCCAATGAAGTTAACTGAAAAGCTGAGTTTTATACCCCTTTCAAAGCCTATAGTAAGATTAGATTTTATTATTCATACAGCAATGGATCTTCCCTGTTTTGCTAAACTTGGACATAACTTGCGGCCGTAAACTCAATGTTACCTTAGAAGTAAAGGAATTTGACTTTATGAAGTTCTGAATATTATTATTTATGATATGTAATGCACTCTGGTCCTTTAAGGAGAATAAATCTCAAACCCACAACCTTTGTTAACCTTAATTCTTTGTATAATAGTTTGTACAAGTCACTAAACATGCAACCTAGTATCCTCTATAAATTGTTTTAAGGATTAGTTCTCAAGACTCATTCATGGATAATTTTCACATTTTACTATGTAATGATACATTAGTAAGTGTAGTATTTTAAAATGTTTGAAGAGTTAATTTGAGCATTACACTGGTCACTAAAGTCTGCAGCGACAGTCTACAAGTCAGTTCTGTTTACTCTGGGCCATTTTTGCTTTTCGTTTATTCTTATGTCAACTGCATTTGTAGTCAAATGAGTGTGATCTAAATGAAGCATTCCTTTGCTATTTTGCTGCAAGAGAAGAGAAAAAAGGAAACATACATTAAAAAAATTACTCTTACCGTTTCTTTCTTGGTTTTGGCTAGTGTCTCCTTTGGAGGGTTTCTCTGTCTACTTTGAGATTCAGCTCGTGATATATAATCAGCTACTGTTACTGTTCAAGGAAAAAGATTACAGTGATGCTCTTATCAGAAGTCTAATTTAGCATTAAGCTTCATATGTCTTTTGTACAAGTTACACTATAACTGGGAGACATCTCACAAAAGGCCTTCACACTTACAGGTATCAACTACATAGCAAGGATCAATTTGTTTCTGTTAAATACAGTTGTCACTAAAATCAATGGTAACGTGATGATCTGATGGTGGAATCTTAATAAAATAGTAATTTTGTTCCAATTGTAAATTTTACGGAAAGTAAGGGCTTTCTGTACTGAGTTTGAAGAGATCAAACTGCAGGCTCTTCACAGTACAGACTCTGTCACTGGGGTTTTACTATCTTGTAGTGAAGAATTTCACACAAATAAAGTAAATTAAAATACGAAAAGATTCGGGGAGGTTCAGAGTATTGTGTCACTTACGATAAAGCGGCATTCAAATCTCTGTTACTTCATGAAGCAACTGGCCAGAGAACTCACCCTGCTCCTGGTATTCAAAATGCAATCCACAGAGTTAACTCTGGCTTGTGGGCAGGTGGATTAGCCGTGGTGTGTGCACAGACACTTGATGCAGCTCGGTAGGGGCGAGCCCGCGCTCGAAGGCGGGACAGCCCTGTTTGCACTGTTAGGGCTACACTTACTGGATGCTGGCCAGGGGTTTTCTGACCTCTTTTCTTCTTACCACCTCAGCACATGTTCTTGTAGCCTGGCTTTGTCTTATCCTGCCCTCTTGTAACCACACCAACTGAGAGTCAATTCTATCTTTAGAATACATAGTACTATAAATTTAAATATACACTTGCATCTTTGACGAGCTAAAGCACATTAGAGTTGGCAAGCATTATCTATGGAACAGTACAGTCAATTATATTTAGTATTATCATGCATTCAGGTGAACTATTTTTCTGGATTTAAGAATTGACTGTGCATGAAACCTAAATCAGAATAGGAAGTACAACACACAAATTTTCTGTTACAGTAACTGGACTCCTTACAGCTGGGTCCTTGTCTAATTGTCAAGACCAAGTGAGTTTCTGCACAAGGAGAATTACTTCTTTAAAATGAGGTTCTGTACCCAACTCCTCTAATGTAAGAATGAAGCATGCTTTATGCACCCAGTGTAAGACACCAATTCTTAACATTCATACATGTAATAGGAACCCAAAACATGTAGTAATTTAACTCAAATAATACAACTAAATAACTGAAGTACATTGTTAGCATTTGGGAGGGAAGTTCCTTATGTTTTAATTTCACTCACTATACAATTACTAAGTGTTTATGAAGAGATTAAATTATTGGAGCATTTTCCACAAAACCAGTATAACTAACTACCAATGCTCTTACTGTTGTATTTAGAAATATTTAGTATGCAAACTGAAAAATGGTATCTTGAACAAGGACATCAACAGAAAAAAAGAGAAATCTTATTTTGTTCTTAGAATACTTAGATTTAAAAGACAAAGACCACAGCTTTTGTAGATGACTAGCATCTCTGTGTTGCTGGCTGAAATTAGTTTTTTAGAAGCAAACACTGAAATCAATTTTTACTTTTCCCATCCCTTTATAACTTCTATCATTGTTACAAAACTAGAATGTTGAGAAGTAATGGGTTACTTTGGTTGGGTTTTTTTTTGTTTTTTGGTTTTTTTTAGAGGGGGTGGGGTGTTAGGGTTTTTTTTCTTCCTCCAAGTTTTCGTTAGTATAATTCAACAACTGTTTTCTTAATCAAATGTTGTATGAGCAACCACAAATCTAAGGAAGAAAAATAGGGGTGAAATTTTGAACCTGTCAATCTAGAAGACCTTCTGTTACTACCTTTATGTACAAGCATTTTTTAAATAGGGCATTATACTGAAAATTAGCTAGTTCACCTTTAACATTTCAAGTGTTAGTACACACAAAAGAAATGCAACAAGCCACAACAACAAAAAAATTGGAAACATGCAATTTCATTTAAATTCCTCCTCCTCCTCCCCACCCTCAATTTGTGGATGACTTACAAATATTCACAAAAGCCGAGGACCGACAGCAGCAGTTCGATACAAGCGCGGGACCGGCAGATCCCGCGTGAGCTCCCTCACGGAGCTCTGCCAGGGCACCCACATCCTGCCACTCCACCGCTGCTGCGCAGCCCGCACTGAAAAGGCCGTGTCACATCCCGTGCAAGCGCACAGATGCAAGTGAGTGCAGACCATGAACCTTCATGTTTGTCTTGATCCCGGGCCACTGAACTCAACAGCGGTTTGGCTATTGACTTCACTGACAGCTGGATCAGAAGCATAACTCGTATGTCCAAGCGAGAAGTTAGACATTATAAATTAGTTTCATTAGGCAGATTAAGAACTTTTATAAGTTCTCCTAGTATAAGAAATGTCTTTCATCTTTATCTAGTAGTCTTATTAGTTATTGAGTAACCTTTTTATATTATGCAGCTATATGTAAAACAGCAGACACAACATTCTCTCATGCTTTTGACCTGAGATTACCCACAGCTCCACTCGAATTACCTGGCTGTCTATCTTCTGCCTGACCCCTGAAGCGACGCCTGCGGCTACGATTGCGTCGCTGGGGTTTTTTGTCACTATCATCTGCAATTGCAAAGTTTACCATGAACTATTTCTGATGATAAAATAAATAAGTAAATTCTTCAGCGGTTTCAGCATGGGGCACTTATAATTGCTTCTGTTAAAGAGACGGGCTAAGTAAGACAGGCTGAAAGAAAAACATAATTTTACACTGCAAGCACACACAATAATACAAAAGCTAGATTCTACTTTTTGCTCTTAGCTCATTAAAATGTTTAGGCATATGCTTAATGATCTCAGTTTTAATTTATTAAGTAACCAACCATAGGTCAAATTTTAGCTACATAACCCATAAAAGAAGAGGGTTTTCTCTGTATTATTAAGCAACAGATTATAATCTTGTCCCAGTGAATATCAAGAGAATTTACTGAGGGAAAGTACTTAAGCAGAAGCTGGGTAGAGACAAATTAACAGCTCCTGAAGTAGCTTTCCTACACCGAGACTGAGGTTACCAAGGACAAACAGAATGCTGATCCAACAGCACTGTTTCTATGAAAACAGCAGTACTAACAGGAAACAACAAGTTAGTCTTTGGTGTCTCCATCACACAGTTTTTATAAAAAAGGCTTATGAAAATACTAGTGGAGCTCAGTAAACAGGAGATTTCATGGCAGAGCCATGTTGGAAGTCCTTCTTTAATCAGACAGCAACCTTAACAGAACAACAATTCATCACTAACAAAAATGAACAAGTGTTTCACTACGTTTACATGGACAACACACTTCTTAGTTTCTTCTGGGACTATCATCCAACTGTTTACATACCTAAACCATTCTCATTAACAGAAGCTGTATCAGACTCTGTCATTCCATCCATAAGAACGGCATCTTCATCAGTCCTTCGCCGGCGTGACCTCCTGCGGCGGTTACTACTGTGGTGAGATTCACTAGCATCGGTATCCACAGTCTGGTCCGACTCTGTGTTATCAAGCAAGCTGTAAGGGTTGCTGTCCGGATCCTTAAGCACTAAACAAACAAAATATTTCCATCTAAGATACTATAGTTACATATAATTTGATATCCAGGCTAACTTACACCTGTGTTTGAAAGTTTCAAAGTAGAAAGCAACCTTACAAAAAGGCGTACTACACAGAACTACAGTATTTATGATTTCACTCTGACTCTCATCCAACACTATTCCGAGGCACCATGACAGGCACCTGTATCACTTCAACACAAAGGCTTCCAAGGTGACATTTGGAGAACTTTTACTCAAAACTGCTAAATGTGTAAAATACACCTTTCATTTCAGAGCAGCATGGTACTTTTGATACTGTTAAAGTGTTATGAATTAGCGCAGTCAAAATCTGATAAAACATTAAGACAACTTCCATTCTATGATTTCTTCTCTCATTCTGTACCTCAACATAACCTTAACTCAGAAGGCAACCATAGGTAACAAGCCAAAGGCTTATAAACTTTGCTACTATCATTATTATGTGTGTGTGGTAGAGGAAGGAGATGAAGATCACTGTGAGCATTAAACAAATGAAAATCTAACAATATAATGTATGACGAGAAACTATCACACAATTCTATGGAAATCCCAATGTATTAAGATTATAATGTAAAAATGGAGTATTTTAAAATACTAATAGGTTATACAGAAAATTTCCAGGAACACAAGCTAAATTCAAAATACATTTGAAACTCAGTACCAGAGCTAATGGATGACTTGCCACCACGAGGCCCACCACGCCCACGACCTCCAGATACACTACGTCCTCGTCCTCCAGGACGTCGTCTATTGTCACGCTGATGTCTGCTTTCTCTGTCATCTTCTCCTGCCAAGGACCAGTCACTAAGTTCATCTTTCCTCTCAGATTCTGTTTCAGAGGGATTAGATAGCTCAGAGTTTGTACCTTGTACAAGAAGGAAAAGAAAATTGGAAATGAATATGAAATTTGGGATTATATTCTGGTGTCAGATCCTCACAAAAGTCTTCCAACCAGCATGGATGTTTTTTTTATATATGTATGTGTATAAATATATATGTAATTTTTACACATATCATGTATAAATATAAACTTATTAATATATATTTATGAAAGTACAGAGGTATATAATCTCATATATATACACACTGATGTATAAAAATATATGCACATATAAAATATAGATGGAGCATGTTACCTAAATTTCTAAGATTCTCAACTTAAGATTATTATAATGTGCAAAATAAGGGCTCAAAGATTACAAAAAACTGTAATTTATGTACACAGATAAATCAGGGATTAAACAGTATTTCCTCTCTTTGTGTATACACTGCAGGCATTTGGTGCAGTTTCTAGGCAACTTCTCTGAAATTCCCAAGGACAACTTTGCCACCTTATAGCTGGTGGCTGTTGCTAAGCAACCTCTTCTGGCTGTTGTAATGCTGCTTGAGCAATTTAACTGTTTATATTAAATCGCGTCCATAACATTCCACCATCTCTGCACTAACCAAACCCACATAGCTTTTCACTACTTGAAAATTCAACACCACCTATTTGTTTTAAGCAGCCAGGAACTCTCCCTAATAACCATTCTGGAATAACGATATTTAGACCCGTGTAGTTCTAACATGCAATTCTCGCCATTTTAGGTGGAAAAAAACCCTGTAAGTTTTCCAAATGAAAGTCTGTGTGTATATAAATGAATTGAACAACTTTCATTGCAGTTTAGTCAAATAATTCACTGGGAAATAGTAAAAAATGAACTAACATTAGCATTATTGTGAAAATCAACCTGACCAATGTGGCGTGATCCTGGAAGCTACAGTCAGTGACAGACTATAAAATCCAAAGAACAACATGTCTGATCTTGTAACAGAAGTGAGCTACATGTAGGTGATCAAGACTAATCTACTATTTTGAATAAATAGATTATTTTCTTTTCTGTTTACTGGAGAACCTACGTTTCTTTGTGAAATATGTCTATATTCAAATGCAGACTGTCTCCATTTGGGGAGCTGCTGCTGATGAAAACGGAATGTGCACCCCTCTAGGGAAACAAACAGCAGCTCCTCGTTAATTTAAAAATGCATCAGAATACCTCACTACATCTTAAACAAATCCAGTTAGATCCTGACCAAATTAAAAAAAAAACCAAACGAACAGGATTTTGTGCTGTCTCCATTTTAAATTATTTTGGTTTACTTCTTGAAATATATTTGTAAGATAGCCATGATCACAGACAAGTGTTTGTTCTCCTATTCAAAACAAATAATGCTAATTCCAGACGATGTTTTTTTTAACTTGTGTCTCCTGAAGAGTATCTATGGCAATTTCTTTCCCAGCTTTGTATGATGTAACCACTACTGCTGAAGAACAAGATCTTACCAGAGTTCGGTTTGCTCATTTTTTCAGTTTAAAGCTTAACTTCAACACAAACATAAATCTAGCTAGGTGTTTTGAGCTACGTAAAAAATAAAAGTTTTCAATCCTACCTTCACTAAACTACGCTGAACAGAAATCTAGAGACAGTTATGAATTCAAAAATAATCCTGAGGACTTGCTAAACAGATGCTCAAGAAAACTCACCGTAACCAGATGTGTAATTGGGTCCTCTGCGGCCTCTCCCTCTTCCACTGTAGGATCTGGAACCTTGCACTGAGGAGAGGGTGCTCTCATCAGTTGTATAACCCTTTTCTTTTTCAGGAACTCTAGCGGAAGAAGGTCTGAAACCCATACCAATCTGACGCAACTGTTCATCAATCTGGAGCCTTTCCAGTCTTAGTTGTTCTACCTCCTACAGAAAACGAAAAAAAAAATAAAGTTGCTGATTAAGAAATGTTCTTTCCCTTCACAAAATGCCATTGTTCATGCAGTTATCTTAAAAACTGGCATTCCTGTAGAAGAGTTACCACCACCTTGTAGGTGGACCGCAAATAACAGAATCCAAGTAAGAGTTCTGCAAGAAATCTAAAACCTTTCTCTTAAATCAATATGCTAGAAGACTTTGTAAGATTATCATTATTCTTCTTATCTACAATTCACCACACATTTTCTAGTCAAATTTTAAAAAAGTAAACTGATAAAGTAACAATTCATTCATTATTTTTGTTAAGTCAACACAACTCAATGCAAAGCCAACTCATCTAAATGGGTAATTGTTCCAATACTACACAGTATTAGGTGTGTTACTATTAGAATTTCCATCCTATCCGAACAGAGCATTAACCTCAGGACAACAGAACACTAACAGAGAAAAAAATTGCCTATTATCTTCCCAAACACCTCTTAAATCAGTGTTATTTACAGTTCAATCCTTTCAAGACTGACAGTTCTAAGTAACCATGATAATGTATTTAAAGACCTCTAACGCCTATGGGCAAGGGTGGGTTCAAGGCCCCAAACCTTAAATCCCAATATACAGAGCAACTGCAAATCTGAAAGCTGTTACTCAAAAATTCTGTTATTTCAACCAAAGTTTCCTGCACAGATTCTTTCTTCTGAAATACACTTACCTTTAGATATGCAATGTGGTACTCTAAAAGAACTTGGACATTTCCAATGCTTTCTTTAGTCCCAACAAATACAAATGGTACCATTCCCTATAGAAACAAAATGTCAAGTCTTATTTTCAAAAAAAAAAAAATTATAAAGAAAACAACGCTTTCTATTGAAATTATTAAAAAAACTCTTAAGTTACAAAAGTGAGATAAACAAGCAAAGACAGTAATCCTCAGGCTGCAAATATGCACTAGAGATGTCTCATACTGGGGTGAGGGTAGGGCCTTATACGTTAAGGATTTAAGACTGTCCAGCTTTCCCAACAAGCTATTCTGGCAGTTGGTTACTTGACATAGAGCATTTATATTCCGCCCCCAGCCACCACTGCTGTGTGTGTTTATCACAGCAGGTGTGTAGAAGTATCCATAGTTTACTGAGAAGTGTCCAGTGATTTATCAAACCAACTTTACAAGATGAAACACCTTTAGAAGTTTCTATCTTATGTTCTCATATATTTAAACTATGTGAACACTATCAACCCCAAATTAGTTACTCAGCTAAAATACATATTAAAAAAAGATTTTAAAAAGTCTCGCTTCAGCAGCAAAAAAAACCTTTCTTGAATTGTTTCATACAGAATTTACTGCAAGATGTTAGTCTGAAAAAACACTTTAAAACTGCTCTCTCTTTACCCACAGAATAGTTATAAAAGTGGCTTCATTACACAGCACACAAACACATATCCTAGAAAACTACCCAAATCACAAAACCATGGAGTCTGTAACACGGGCATCACCACCACTATTACAGGTCGGCCATGAAAAAAAGGGTGCATAGGCCACGAAGGCTGTTATTTATAAACTGCACAATGACGCAGAGATGAAACAGCAATCCCGTTCTGATGCCGTAAGGTAGCACTTTAACTCATATGAGTCACCTCCCAGAAATTCTCACTTTCTGCATATATTTTCCTACATATTCTTTGTTAAAAGTCTCAGCATGACTGTTTTGAAAATAAAAACCTAATCATAGGAAGAAGGAATAAAGTACTTACATCTTCACGGGGCAGTTTATTTTCATTATCTCCTTCAATTCTCACCCTGACGACTCCAGACTTGTCTACAATCTCCTGAATCACTTTTCCATTTTTTCCAATAACTTTTCCTTCAGAAGGCAAGAATGGTTAATTTTACACCCACGTGCAAAACATCTTAATGGGTTTCTTGATATTTTAAGTTACGTATAACATAATTGTAACAACCGCCTGACTCTTCTTTACCACTCACTTTGTCTCAAAGTTTTCTCCTAATTCAGAGGTTCAAAAAACCCAAAGAAACTCCACAATGTGCCAGAAGAAGTGAAAACTTCCAAAAATTAAGTTTTTATATATACACATATATATCTGCATAGAATGACAAGCATTGATGAAGATCACCACTACACACATTTAAAACAGATCCAGGCTAAGAATAAAATGGCTCAGAAGTTTTGCAAATGCCTATTTTAGATGTATGTATCAAAATTATTTGCACCCCTTGACTCTACATGTACCCTCAATCAATTTTTCCTGACATTGACAGGCATATACATCTGTTGGAAGCCTCTTAAAAAGTAAAAAACCTCATAATTTGTTTTTAAAACCTAATTTTACCTTTACAATGAACATGAGTACTACCCATACTACCTTTAAAATATTTGTTTTGAAATGTGTGGTATCTAAACCAAAAGGTTCTTCAGAACTTGTATGTTTACATCTCAGGAGAGTGACTCCTTTGCTGCCTTACTAAGAGATTTGATCTCTTCCTTAAGCCAATGTTATGCAGAAAAATTTCTTCATCCAAGCTACAGATATCTGGCCCTCAAAAACATTAATGTTTAAATTATGAGTGAAGGAAGGTAGAACCTCTGCAAAAACAGTGTAACAGCCAAAAGTGTGTGACAGAATACTCTGTAAGGAACATTCTTTACAGCAGATGTCAACATTATATAAAGTGCAAGAAGCATTAAAAATTGTTTCCTTCCCTCAACAATTCAAATAGCTCAGCAGGTTTTTATTTATCTTGTTGTCTTAAAAAGACATGTTAGAGCTAATCATTCTGTATGCCTACAATTTCATTTTGCACAGTGATCCTGTTACTACTACTGAAAAACCACACTCACTATAGTGTTAAACATTTTTCTATGGATAATGGTTAGCCAGTATTTGGCAAGAAGTCCTCAGTCTCAAGAAGCTTCAGTAGCTGAAACTGGCAATTCAGTAGATGGCACTCTTCGTTCTTGGTACAGAAATAAATGCCTTGGGGATAGTGCGGTATCTTCAATCTGAGTCATTAACAATCACAACACTTCTTTTAACTTGGGCGTCTTCAGAAAGTGTAGCTAAATATATGTCTGCTTGCATATATTTCCATGGGTGATTTGGGCAAGATGTCTGCCTTTGCCATAAATTGGTACTGTAATTGTGTAAAGGTAGCATTTTCAGTTAAACACATTACTACAACCAGTGCCACGATTCTTATATCAGTATGTTCACATTAGTGAATGCTATCTAAAACCCTCAAAAACTCAATTTGCATTAATATTAGATTTAGCAAAGTTCAACTAGCTTTGCTGAATAAGATTACAGAAAAAAATGCGTTCAGGTATAAACAAACAACTAATTTGAATCATCAGATTGCATCAAATACGTAATTTGCAGCGGTCCTATAAAAAACCCCCAAACACTACACCTTAACTTGCTCAAATCATAAAACCTTGAAAATCTTTTAAGTTCTTAGGAGTTTGCACATGAATTATTTAAATTATGTTATCCGTAACATGCAAGCTCTAAGCCCAAAGCCATAGGAGGTTCAACTACATCTTTTAACTTCTCCTTTGGATAATCCAAACCGCTACTGAATGAGGTAGAACAACTGCACTCTGGATACTCCCTTCACGCCTGCGCTGCCTGCGGGCTGGTAAGGTAGAGCAGGAAGCTGCCAGACTCACGAGCACAAGCAGCAGGACATGAGGGGTTGAACGAGGGACTGGACTAGGGAAAGATGTGTTTTTCTCTTGAAAGGCAATGAGATTAACCGCACCTTTAGGTATCTTATGATACAGCAGCTACCATAATGTGCATTTAGAAGTTTTGGGAAGCTATACCTTCATAAAGCTGAAACAGGGAAAAATGCCCATTTCTAGCCTGAGGACAAGACTGACAAGCACTGCTGGTTTAGAGCAGCTGAACACCATCCAGCCACCATCTCTAACAAACCTGAGCCCAGGAGGCAGCACTAACATGAGAATTGTCTTGTGTCATTCTTGCAACTCAAGTGTAGTACTTCCATATTAAATTCTGGAATTTAGTTTAAGCATTTCTAAGCAGTCAGTTTAGCAAATAATTGTTGTACTAGAATCTGAACTTCAAATATTACCATTGAATTAGATAGTACAAGTCCATAATCAAACCATTTTAGGTCTTAAAATCCTGACAAAGTATTGTTCAACAATATGTACGTAATTTCTTATTAATTCCATGGTACATATAGTTTAAAAAGATTAATCACTTTCTATTTAAATGGAGAAATCAAGTAACATACTGGCATCTAAATCTTCTTTGCACAGTCATTGATGATTAGGCTCCCTTTCCCCAAGTTTAAGTTTTAGCAGTATTACATACCAACAAGATTTCTGGGAACTTGAATAAAATCCTCCACAAATTCCAAGTAACTTCTAGCCTTTTTTACCGCATCAGCAGTCTGGAAATGAATTTTTTTAAAAAATGTAATGTAAATGTCGTATGTTAAAAATAAAACCATGTAGCAACAGCTGCAAGTCTTCCAAACATCAAACTTACTTCCAAAGAAAGCAACAGAGACAAGATTAATCTAGTTTTGAATTGAGTAAAATGCCCAGAGACAAAATTCAGTAGCAAAGCAAAGCATCAGTAATGAATAAACCAACTTTTCCCATGTTATTTCAAGACACTTCAAAATATTATCTGCAGCTTATCATGAGCAAACCCCAGACGTAAAATATCTTACGGATATATCTTGCAGCAGTTTCTGGGAGACATTAATTGGGAAAAAACAGCTAATTATGCTAATTTTCTCCAAAATCAAGACAAGATCTTCAAGTCTAGAGACCATTTATAAAAAATTCAATCCAATTATCACAAAGATTCCATACTAACTCAAAATAAATTTTTAAGAGGTCCTACCAGCATTCATAGAAACTTAATCTTACAAGAATACTACATCGACTGAAACCGGATCACATACCTCATTTCACCTGTTTTCTCAGTGAATGATTAGATGGGCAAGCCATAAAACTATAGTTTACCCTCTGCATGTTCCTTTAACTGGAAGCATCCATCTTTTCTCAGCAGAAACTGTGCTACCATTGATACCGTCAGCAATATAAATTTGATTTTGCAATTTTTAACGTCATTAACATGTAACACACCATTACATTTCCCAGAGGACCATGTGTGGAAAAATGGGGAAGGAGAAAATGAATTTTAGACTCGTTTGTCTCTTGACAGTATCTAAAGATTATGTCACCTGATAAAGATAAGACATTTCCAAGGTTGAAGGACAACCTCTCCACAGAACTTTACAGGCTCACTGTAAGCAGTGACTGGCTTTACAGCCTTTTCCATAAGAAAGGTGCACTGGATTTTCAGAACAGCCTAAATAAGAACCTTTTTTGTAACAGATAGATCCATTTTGCATGCAAGTCTTAATACCAAGTACTGTTTGCAAACAGACGTTAATCCTCAGTGCATAAATGCTGCCAAGAGTGACGTAACTCCTCCAGGTGTGTGCTCACTCAGAAGGCTTGCCCACCCTATGACCCACTTCAGGAAAGAGACTTGCTGCAGAAAGGCTGGGAGGCTCTGTTCAGCACACAGTGCTCCACAGGAAAATCCAGCAGCAGTCACGCAAAGGGAGGATTTCAGAGCAACAGCGCTGCAGGAAGGTATAGGAGTGTGCACACAGGGCACACCAAGCCTATTTAGAACTGGCTACAGGTAGGAAGTTCTCTTGTTTTCTCTGCAGAAATTATTCTGTTCCTCTCCTGTCTTATGCTTGACAGGAAACTAAGCCTGAATACCTAGCACCTTCAGACAAACTCTCTCCTGTAACAGCAGGCAAATGACACTAGTGAAACCTGAACTCTACAGTGATCACTAAAATGGTGTACTGCACTAATGAATCTGCCCGAATCATACCACCTCTATGTCACAAGAATGCAGATTTCTGGCCATAGTTCATCCACAGCATTTTCCAACACAGGACTGTGTCATTGGTTAGTGGGGAGAACTCCTATAAATGCTCTCTTACAGCTTTATTATTAAATGACAGAAATTAACCCACAGCTAATTGAGGCTATACAGATGCTGAAAGAAGAAACAAAGCTTCAAATTAGCAACAGTAAAAGTGTCGAATTAAGGAATAAGTATCAGCATCTAGTCAGTAACAACAGCTTTTGTACAGTTTTCATTTTATACTAGTATCTGTGCCCTTTCATCTGTCATTTTTTAGGCAACACATGGATAAGAGTACCACCAGCTCCTGCATCTTTCAATCAAATTGGGAAGTACTAGAAGAACAAAAAAAGTTGTAAATCTTTACTTCTGGCAGAGGTCAAAATGATAGCAAGAGAAACATGGGTGAATTGGCTTTCACGATAACGAAACAAGCCATCAAGCATGGAACACAGATGAACAGGGAGTTGTAGGGAGCAGAGACTATGCTGCATATTCAAAGCAAGTGCTAAAATGATACAAACTTCAACACACTTTAGCAGTTGTTCACCTTCACTGAACTCTACCAACAGGACACAACTGAAGAGTTCACCACGTCCTGCCTTGGAAGTCTGTTTATCAGTTCTCTCCCAAATAAAGATGAAAGAACAGTGACTGCTTTCACAGAATCAGTCAGGATGAGAAAATGAACAACTGCCAGTAACTGCAGATCTCCAGTGCACCCATATGCATTTCTACACTTTGCCACAAGGACTTGGAATTTTTACGTAAGTACAACCTGAATGACCCATTCACACCACAACAGATAGCATATAGAGCTATGAGATAGCATATAAAGCTGCTTTGGACAATGTATACTCAGTTTCTCACAGTCAGTAATTCAGAAAAGGAAAAGAAATATAATTTCTCTCTCTAAAAATTAGTGTGCACACAGATTAAAGACCTCAAAGTATTCCAATTACTAGTAACTACCTTTTTAACTGAATTACAGTCTGTACGTCCAACCATGCTCTGATTATTTCACATACAATCAAGGCATGTCCACATTCCTAGAGGAGTCTTTAATAGAAAAATTAAATGCAGAGTGTTTCTCTAAACTCAGCATTATACCTACCATTTTTACAGCAGGAGAATTCTACGTGAGTGTAAAACAAGAACCGTATGGCTGCAGATCTGAGGGGAAATGTTTTATAAGAGTTACTAATGTAGAACCTAGTGGCTACACGCTGGTGGAGAGCAATCCCATTAGAAATGGAGGATCTGTCATGGGAGTCTCACAGCAGCCTCAGAAAAAATTTTTAAAGTCTCTCCAAAGTCCTCATAGCTCTTTCAGACCTTCCCGAATGGAAAAAAACCCAAAACTACCTCTGGGAGTCAGCTGAAAAGCCTTACCCCCATGCAGATAAAGCCCCCAAGTCATGGCAGGGAACAATGTTTTTTCTGTTGTGATACAACAGAAGAAAATAAAATGTGTATTACTCTCCTAGTTCATATGGAAGTGAAATAGCAGAAGCTCCAAATGGAAAAAAAGTTTTCTTGTTTTCTCCAAAGGGAAAACAAGAAGTAACAGCCGCCTGAAAAAATCTGGGATAGGACCTTGCTATCCTTCTATCGAAAGGAACAGTTATCATACAGTTAAGTATCTTTAGAAAATGGTATAAGAGGGAAGCTCAAGTGTTGAAAGCTGCACAAGAATTGAATGCAATTCAATTTGGCCAGTAACAAAAATCTAAAAGAAGCTCTTCTGTTTCTGATAAGGCCTCCTGGTGAAGCACAAGGTTGCAAAAGTAGGGATAGTTAGTCACTGTCCAGGCTCTGACCTTCACAGCACTGTGGTCTGCACAAGTACCACAAGCAGCAGTTCAGGCAGAAGGGGAGGGGTCTTGGAATCAAAGCAGTCCTGACCAGACAAAAAAAGAGCACTAACAGCATCCCATACAGTTTAGCTTCCTTCTAATACAGCTTTCCAATATTCTTTAAAATCTATCTTCCTGTTCCTTCCCTCAAAGATTCTGGCCCTGAACAACAATGAACTTTTGCCTGCATGCAAAATATTAGCTATGGGAGAACCTCTGACCCTCACTACAGGGTCAAGGACACTGGATCACTACTCCCACACATCCCTCAGCTTAAAATTGTCTGCTCATGTATTCAGCCATTAGGGCCTGGCTGCTTGCCAACTTCAGCTGAAAAGAGGTAAAAAGAGTAGACAAGTACACCCAGATGCTGAAGCCCTAGTACCTGGAATGTTTAGGTTGCCTGGCTTTTTTAGAAGCAGCTATCACTTCTAGGAAGGACAAAGCTGGATGTCTCTAAAGGCATTTTTATTTAGGGGGCATCTGGTATTTATAATCGTTGCCATGCACTACTGTAAGAGGCTGGTGACAGTCACAACCTTTCCACAAGTTTCAGCATCACATCATTCATGTTAAGGAGCTCAGAACTGGAGTACACTAGACATTTTACTGCATTTAAACTTGTCTGATTCATCTTAATTAACTTTGAGATGTGATTTGCTGGTAGTACGAGGTCAAAGAAGGATCTGTTGCCACCCTGATACCCTGAAAGTGTTTCAGGTTTCCAGAGAAAGGACACAAAACTGCAGAGATACTGAAGAGTACAAAAGTTTGGCCTTCTCTCAGCAATACCAATTTCATCTGACCCTTGGATCACAACCAGGTTCTACTCCTGACATGCATGGAGCATAATTCAAGACCACAGATTCATGAAACAGTAAACAATGACGGATTTCTGAGAATGTTAACACCAGCAATTCAGGTGTTAGTGCCACCTGTAGAGTTGGTAACATGGGATAGAAACCCTCAAGACATGTTCTGAGTGGCCCTGGTGACAGAGGCAACTTTATCACTACTCTTCTGCCTTCTGAATGGATCAGTGCTTTGGTCCAAAGACCAGATATATTTCAAGGCACGTCTGAGAGTTAAAGCAGATCAGGTAAGAGTCACACAAATGGAATTAACTCAAAGCAAACCAGTATTATTTTGCCAAAGCCAGCATTAAATTGCCAAAATAGAAGTGTTGGAAGCAGCAGATAGTCTTTAACACATTTGGCTAGGTCAGAAGAGCAGACACCACACACAGGAACTAGAAAGCGACAAGGGGGAGAACCAACAAGAAGAGCATATACAGTCTGAAGGGAAAAAAAAAATAAAAATCTGTGATCAAGTACAATAGCAAATGATACTCCTCTAAGACTGACAGAGATGTACTGTGCAGTTATAAAATTTGTGCATCAGGACATGGACTGATTAGGACAGAATATATCTTACAGAGGTCACCATCGCAATGAACCTATTTCAACCACACGTAGTACAAGCCGTAGTATGAACATGTGTACAGTCACTCGGACAACTACTCAGCGATTTCCAGTTCTTAGTTCTAGGTACAGCTCTCACCATTCTAAAAGCAGATATCAAGTGAAATGCTCATTAGACTCATACAAAGCTTCCCCCTTACCTCTCCATAGATTCTGAAAGTACCAGTATCCTCCTCCAGTTCAATGGCAGTAACTCCTGGGACCTTTCTGGCTTGCTGTATGTTACTGCCATGTGTTCCTATAGCAAGTCCCATTAAATCTTCTCTGACTACAAATTCCTCATGAAATGCTGCAGCAAGCTGTTTTGTGCACTGAAAGGAAAACAAAGTAAGGCTCATCCACATGCACATAATGTAATGTACAGTTACATGCTCAGTTTGAAGCAACAAGAATTACAAGCTCTGGCTTACTTCTAAGTGTTTTGTAGCTTCCTCATTTCTTGACATAAGCATAAGTTTGGTACGAATGCTGCGCAGATGCATGTCACTCAGTATATTCACTCTCTTCACTGTTGCTTCGCTGGCAGACTACAAAAGAGAAGGAACGTGAAGTTTCATTTTTTAAGCAAATCCACACTTAAAGGATAAGCCAGGAACCTATTTAAATTAAATCATAATCTAAATTTCCAGAACTTATATGGACATTATTCTTCCTCAAAACAAATCAGAAATTCAGCACCACCTCTGCAAACCAACAATTTTCTGTTCTCATAGCATATTTTACACTAAAGATTTTGCTGCTGGATATACAACAGTAATTCTTTCCCCTTGATACTCCCCAGACAAACAAATTAAATATCATTCTACCATATATATACTTTCATTCACTGTCTGAATGGCAGAGCTGGGAAATAAGCAAGGAAATACAATTCCAGAAAGCACGGTTCACATGGATAATGCTAAGTAAGCGGAATTATAAGGAGAAACTAAGGCTGGGAAAACTCTTATGGAAGAAGAGAAAACCATGACAGAAGAATTTAAGTGAACCATTCCTTCACAGCTCTGCTGAACCAATGCAGTTCTTCATGTGGAAACCCAGCAGTAGGTCAAAGTGCAAAATCTAACACAGGGGGAAATCTACATCTCCAGAGCAGAGTAAGCTAGAGTTAGCTTTGAGCCACCTGCACGTTATCAGTGAAACAAGCACTCAGTTGTGGACGACAAAAATCATAAAAACAATGAGACTGGAAGCTGCTCCTAAATTTAGGCTGTATGCAGTGCAGCACTCGGTAGTCCCTCCAAAAGGCCTATTCACGAAGATTAAATCTAAACACATCTCCTTATATATTAAATCTCTCACAATTTACATAGCTTGACAAGTTAAACCGTTTTCCATACAAATATCCAGCTGGCTATATACCTCCCATAAATAATATACTGAAAATTCATGCAACATTTACATAGAAATAATTACTTACCAGTATTATTAGCTGAGCAGTTTCAGCATGATAAAAAATTCGACATGCTCCCACAGCTTTCTTGAAATCTTTATGTGCATTTTCATTAGCACACCTAAGGAGACAAAATGATTGTTATTTCAACAAGCTGCATCAAAACAGAACATGTAATATCATGATCAGAACCAAGAATGTTTCAGAGTAGTTTACAGAAAAGACTGCTCAGAAACTGGAAAATTCCCCGTCTCCTTCATACGGTTCCAGAGCTTATTTCTCTGTGGCCTGGATGCCATCACGGTTATTTGGCAGATCTCAGTATCAGAGGGTGCATCACTTCTCCAAGCCTGAAGCATTGACCTGAAGCTCCCTTTTGTCCCCAAACTAAAAGCTCAGCAGGGATCCCAGACAAGTTTCTAAACCAGCTACTGCAGCCATAGCCACCTTTAAGGTTCTTCATGGACCTGTCTCCAAAACATAAGCCAAGTGGGGTTTTTCCCGCCCTCAAATACAGTAAATGCCTTATTAAAGCGTGCAGAGCTACTCACGCATCTCTCAGATCTTCAGGAACATCCACTGTGCACTTGAAAAAGGTGTTCTTTTTGACAGTTTTATTTTGATTCACAGGTCGGAGTCGTTCGTAAGTGACAATTTCATTGTAAGTGGCATCACAAGCAGCATATTCAATGACATAAAACTATGGAAGAATTTTTTTTTTAAATGGTAACTTCAGTAAGGAACAACAAAGACATTATCAGCATCACCAAGAACGTACAAAATGTGAATGTATTGACTAAAATATGTATCTGTTTTGATGAGGTGTTACAATTCTACACAAATGAGCCTAGATGTATTTCCACACCCATGTGGTACCTCAGTGAAGTCAGAGCACCATATCAGCATAATTTCAGTCCCCTATAAAAGCATCTTTAACTGGTTTTTCTCATGTCTGTCCCTCTTCAAATACCTACTTTAGCGCAGTTCACATTCCAAAATTCAAGATACTTACTGGAGTTCTAATTCTAAAAAATACCTAATAGAGAGGCAAAGAACTCATTCTGCACAGAAATATGTGCTCTGCAACAGTTTTAAAAGAAAAAAAGGCAAATCCACTGGTTCAATGGGCAAGCTACCTGCAAATCATGGAAGATCAAAAGGAAAATAAAAATTCAGCCTTTTTGATACACACCATTCCAAATTTAGGAAGGCAAGAGAACTAAGAAGATTTAACAGCTACCAATAATCCACTCCTACACTTCAACCCAACACGTGCCTGGCTTTGTGTTAGGGATGCAGCTTCCTCCTATCCTCCCTTCCACCTGCACGCAATTTAGGAATGCAGCAGTGCTTTCTCACAGTACTTTCTCCTCTTCCTCCCTCAAATCTGTTTTTGTCAATACACACAATTTACTGAAGCATCAGGAAAAAGTAAATCACTAAGGTCATGACACTATTTTCCAATTTCCAGTTTTGAGTTTAGCTTAGGTATCATCCGAATCACGTAAAACTGCTTTGAAACATCACAAAACAAGTTAAAATAATGAAAAATCAATACTAAACAGACAACTAAATTTAATAGAACTACCTCCATATGGTTTAATGAAAAAATAACTCCTATAATTAAAGATCATTCTGGTTATCAGAACAACCACAAAGATAACTATCATTAGACACAGGTGGTTTGTGAATTTCATGTTTGAGGAAAAAAATCTGAATATGGAACCCATGTTAAAGATTGCACAAAGAAGGAAAAATTGAACTGTGAGGTTTTCTGGGGAGGGCAATTCCATTAACTAATAGATTTGACAATGCTGTATAAAGGTACCACCTGAGGATGAAAAATCATTTTTATTCTGTCAAAAACACTAGAAAATTAAGAATTGGTTAAAACTGCTTTTAAATTCAGAATTCTTCTTTACTACCTTTTTTAAACAAGCAGCACAGCAAGGAACTGACACTAAATTCCAAATTTCTATGACATAAGAGAAGCAGAGAAGCCCCAAATCACAATCTCTATAATTTACATCAGTTTGTCTCCTTCTCTTGTTTTCTTCACAAGTCGTTCATCCACACGGATCAAGACTCAGAATCTTCCTTTGATAACTGTTTACCACCACCTTACCCTCACAGAGCTCAATGGCAGTCACTATTTGTTTACAGTTTTTAAACAATATCAGAAATTGGACATTTTTTTTCCTCAACCCTGTTTCCTTTGGTTTTAGGAATCTAACACAGTAAGAAGCATCAAAACACAGGACCCTTCCTGCTATGAAGTTAAACTCTCTTGCTATCATTTCACAAAATAAAGCTTTAATGAGACTGTAACAGACACTGCCATAGTTCTACACACTTCGGTGTCTGAATCTACAAGTTGTTTTGCATGTGCAACTCTAAGAGTCCGTGGTGAAATACAAACCTGACATATGTAAAAGTAAACCAACCAGTGCCTCTGCACTACACTGAGCAGAAATGCATACACAAAAAAGAACCCACAGCACCACACATCAGTAGCTACAGCATGCTTAATTTATGAAGTTTAAACACTGACTTTAACCACAGGCAAAGCATATTGCTTCACTTAATTTTTAGCACCAAGTTCAGTTCACAAAGTAGGTTTGTTAGAAGTCCTGTTCTTACACGTGCATACAACCCTCCAAGCAACTGAACGACTAATAATAGTAGCGACTTGCTCAGCTATAAACACACAACCCTCACTTGTCTAACACAGCATGGGTCATTCCAAAGTGATCTCAAGTTAGAATTGTTTTGTCATGTTTTTGTATTGGTAGTACTTTTTTCATAGTCTTTCCATCACAAAGATCTTTCATATTTACTGTATTTAATGTTAACAGCACGAAATCAGAAGGTTTTAAATTAATTTACCTCTCCTTTCATCATTCGAACTTTTGCCAGCCACCAGCCACAAGGTTCCTGGTCATTTGCTCTAGAATAAACCTGAAAGTGGAAGTAGTAAGAAACACTGAAAGCACATACAGACATAATTCACTTGCCTGCACATATAATGTAGAAAGAACATCCCAACTTCTCTGGTTTTCATTAAAAAGGAATAGCATGCTACACAGAAGTAGTTTTTGTATAAATTACCCAGGCACATGCTTCTTGCACAATTTTTTATTATTTTGCACTACAAGGATTGTGAACGATTTCCTTTGCATATGTTACTGACAATTCAAAAGTAATTTTTAAGGATAAAAACTCAGCTCAACACTTACACTGGGGCAATTCCTCATGAAATTGAAACACTCTGAACTGAAAGTTCACAAATAAAAGTAACTCCTTAGTTAAGATTTTTGTTTTGTCCTTGGCTTACTTGCTATACCTAGGACTACTGAAATGAACCAAGTCATCATTTGACAACACATTCAAGAAATACTACCAAGTTAATGGAAGATCAGATAGAGAACAGATGACTTATGAAACTTTCATTTTCCTCATCTTCTGTAAGTTTCAGTTACTGCTTATTACACTTCTGACAGGCCAAAGTCATTTGCACGCAGACTAAACAAAAAATGTTGCAATAGTGAGGTAGAAAGCAATCCTTTACATTTAACTTCTAACGAAGTCAACAAATAGCATGTATTTCAAACAACAGAAAAACCCAGCACCTATACTACATTATTTCTTAGATTTCTAACCCGAAACTATAAAGGTATCCTAAAGAAATTCATTACTTTGATTTTACGGACAAGTAAAATGCAGAAGTTAAACTAATTACTAAAGATACTACAATGAGCTGGGAACAGAACATGCACCTTTGAATTTCCTGGTTTAATACATCGTTAATGATTAACACCGCTTCTCTGTAATTCACACAATTTCCTACCAGATAGTCCCAGGTATTTTATCTGTTGTTATTGGAAGAGCTTTATTACGTCTTCACATCAGAACATTTCCAACAGTTACATTCCAGATCAAAAATTAATATTAACCAGTTCTAATTCTGAAATGTTCTCAGCTATTCTAAGTTTTAGATTTTGAGACTGTTTTCACAGAACTACCAATGGAAAACTGAAATGTCACTGTTTCACGGAAAGCACTCAATCCATCACTAGAGACATCTTCACTTTGGCAACGTACTTAAAATCATCATCACCACCCTGAATGGACAATCAGTTATGGATCAGGATAGGTCATGAGAATAAACTCACCTCCACTTCATCTCCTTCACCGATTTCTTTCTTGATATCAGGGGGGGGTGGTAATCTGACTTCATTAAAGGGTACTTGGCGCTCTGGTTGCCAACTGAAAGTTGAAAACATTACACATCATTTCTAGAATTTTCATGTCGTTTTCTTAGTTTTATTTTTAAAAACCTTGAGTTTTAATTAAATCCACTCCATATAATCAAGTCTGTTTCTTCACTGCTAGAAAGCAAACCTTACAAGCAAAGGAACAAAATAATCCTGTCAAGACAAAAATAGCATCTGGGAAGATATAAATCTGACTCTGATCGTTAACAAAACTTTACACTTTTATCTACAAACTTGCTAACACTCCCCATTAAGTGTCTGGCAAACAGTTTCAGTTCAAACCATACCTTTATATCTGTTTATCAATACCAATTATTATTAGGCATATAAAATTAAATTTTTACCTTCTTATACAGAAAGGCTATTCATTTTACCACAGCAGGCTCTACAAAGCATTTTACTTGTAGAAGTGTATATTTTAGACACATTTTATAAAGACTACTGGAGCAATTCACATCCTCTGTGTTCTCCTGAAATTCCTTTTCCTTCTACTGTGCAATGTCATGGAATACCATCAGTTGTTCCTCACTCTTTTAGTCAGAAACTCAACTGACAACTCTGCCCAGGCTGAAATAAAACCAGGGGAAAATATCCCCCCCCCTTATTAACTTAGAATATCTGAGGGACAGTATCTGTCAAAGCATTCCACTGTTTATGCCCATCTTAAAGTTCACATCAGATACAAACTGGTTCTGGATCCTGTTTGTAACAGATCACTGCAAGTAAGTACTTATAATACACGAAAACAGAGCAGCCTAAGTTAGTGGAACAAGTCTCAGCCTTAAGAACAATGGCACTTCTGCAATTTTCTACAAGATGGATACATTTATATGTTTTCTTCAAAAAGACAGCTTATGCTCAAGTACCTCACTTAATAAAGATGTGAGGTATCCACAGTTTTGCTCTAACCATTATTATACACTCCATTTTTCTTTTTAGTAGAACTTTGAAAAACAAGAAAAACCCCATGAAGATTACGGAAAGCTTCTGTTGAAGTTGGAAGGCATTTTGGCCATAAAATGCTATTTAAATATCATTCTAATTCTGAGAAACGGGGCTGGCAAAAATCACTTGTAAATCAATTGCCCTTGTTGCAACTATAATGGTCACTTAACTCAGGCTTTGGGTTTTTCCTTCCCCTCCCTGCCTCTGTGAAGTTATTACTCTAACAGATGCAAAGGCTTGAGGACAAAATGCATTCCCCAAATTATAGGAAATATAAAACTTCTGTCTAGAAACAGTGTGAGCATAATAATCATAACTGAACAACAGAATCAAAAATGTTGCAAACAAATGAGCTGCTTAAAGTTCTCTTGAGAATTTCAACCATGTCCTGGAGTTATGGAAATCTAGCAAATGAAAGCTTACAGAAAGTTAGAAATTGCCCACAATGAGATGCTAGGATTGAAGAGACATTGTACCTTCAATAAAATCCACTCGAAGTTGCAGTAGGCTAATTTTGGTTCCATCTCTAATCATGTAAAGGAGCTCCATCCAGTAGAAGCGGATGGACCAATAATGACTTGCACCTATCAGCTGCAAGATGTTTTGGTATTTTTTAATAAAACAGTGGAAAAGTGCACACAAGGCTCAGTTCTCAGAATACAAGTCAAAGTTTTGATGGCAGAAAGTCCAAAACTGAAGCATCTCACTGGTGAAATGCAAAACAAGATGTTAAGAAATGGCTTGTGACGGGCTACAAATTACCTACTAAGAGGATCTGACAGAACGGGTGCCTAATAGTCAGCACGATTATCCCAAATATCTGGCACAAATTACAAAAGAGAGAGGTGCTTGCTTCTTACAACGGGGAAGTCTTTCTTTCAATATGACTGCTTCAAACTCCAACGGGCCTATCTATATGAAATCGCAACTCAAGATCCAATTTTCTGCCTCATACGGTAATAAACCACTTCCAGTTCCTGAAGCTTCTGTGTCCATTCTCCATGTCCTTACCTCCAAAACCTGTCTCTTAAAAGAATCAAGGATATCTGCCCAGAGATTAATTATTGCTATGGCCACAAAATCATCATTAGCTGTCTGTGCTAGTCCACCAACTTTGGGAACCTTACTATAGTTGTACATAGACTGGTTAACAATAGCAGAAAATGCAAACTGACAATTCAGACTGCTTTTAGTGGAGTAGATGTGTTTACTTTGGTAGTGCTGATCACTATCACAACACAATGATGCATTCAGGACAGGACACTTGCCAACTTTGGTTCTACTAAAGCCCTTATGAATTTAACTCAGTAAAAAGGGTAACAGTGTATCAAATCTACATCACAGATTAATTTGACTAGAACTGTATCCACACTTCCTGATATGACCTATTTTTGGTCAACAAAACACTCGACATATGTTGTAGCCCATCCTTTTTGGAACATGGCTGCTGCTGCCAGACTTTCTGTAAAGCACACGGATGAAAGGGATACTAAACACGAGAAATGTGTTTGCCAACAACTAAAACCCCTGCTGTGAACCACAGGCACTTCCTTTGGCTTACTTGGTTTCTCACGTGGAAGTATATCCTTTGAAGGCAAAGAGCCTCCTACCTTAAAGAAAAGTTATATACATGTTAAATATGAAACCGAGTATTTGTCACATCTCCTCAGTCCACGGATAGGATGAAGGACCCAGTTTGTTTTTTCTGTTTGGTGGCTTTTGGCATGGGGGCATGAAAACCTAGAAGGCAGTACCAACTTCCATAACCACCTCAGTAAGTATTAGTACAAATTATGGTTGCCACCTCACCTTCTAAGTATTTTTCATAAAAGAAGGGCTAGAAAACACAGGTTCGAAAGAAACAAAGACTGGACTTTGAGGGATAAACCCCAGGATTGCTTCTTTTCCCCCCTAGAATTTTATACACATGTATATAAGTATACACTGTACCTGTACACACATATATATACACACCCACCCTAGGATTATACATTCACAATTATAAAATACTGTTTATGAACACACACTTGCATGCTGCCTAGTATTGTTTTTATTACCCAGCAACCTCTCTTGAAGAAAGGCTCAAAGACTCATCTACAGGTTTGTGCTGGCAGATTTTAGTAACAATATTCACATCAAATGCTGACACATTTTAAGGATCTCCACCTAGCAACTGGAAGAGAAACAGGAAAGAGGATGTAGCTCCCAGAATAACTTAATTAGTCCTGAAATTTCTCAGGTAATCTACAATGTTATCAGTCTGAATGTTGAACAACAGGTATTCATCTGTACTTTACCATCCCATGGATTATCTTTGACTTGCCACTACAAGTCCCTAGCACTGCTGTGTTTATATAGCAAAAGAAGAGGGCCTCATGGATAATTCTTTCTCCAGATTTGCAGCCTTTTCCACAAAAAAAAAAAGAAAAAGTTGGGTCTTTAGACTGGATATCTATGCATATTTGTTTTCTTAATAGTTAAAATGAAAGAAGTATCCTGACAGTGGTTGGTTTATCTGTTCCTCTCTGAGAACACTAATCAGCATTCCTCAGATTGGACATGCAGAGAATTGTTTATTTAATAGAAGTACTTTGGTATTTTCCACCTTTTTCTGCTTTAGTGTAAAAGTATCATGCCTCTGTCACTAATTATTTTAACTAAATTTGGCTGTCACATCTAGAGGCATCATTAAATACCAAAAAATGTAAAGGACTGTAACTTGTGAGCTGAATCTGATAGAGCAGTTCACAGAGACTGTGAACAGAATAGTGAGCCTGTACTTCTAGAACTATACATTTCTAACAAAATCTACTTCATGCTAATGTCAAAACAAACAAAACACACCACCAAAAGCACAAACCTGAAATAACAACCTAATACTCAAATGACTTTTTTAAAAAATAAAACTTACTTGTTTTCAAATACAACTGTGAGCGAGTCCTCATGAACATCTTTGATAAATCCCTAAAACAAAAATATTGTTATTGTAAGAATGCATGTGAAACCAAAACAAGGCAGCAATTTCAATACAACCTGAAACTATGCCAAACAGCAGACCACCCCTAATACTATGGTTCCAACTTTGTAAAGTGTCAAGACACGATCCCACTGTTCACATGAGGTTGCCGATACCCTTAGTTGGCTCTCCCAAGAAATACAGTGCACAAGGATTGTTTCAAATGACTGCTCAGATCAGCACATTTACAACTGAAAGATCACTATCAGAGTTTATTATTTTATCTACAGGTGTGCTCAACTGTTTTACAGGCATAAAATGAGAAGACAATTAGTACAACTCAGAGTACAATGTCCGATAGCTGTGCACAGCACTATTTGCTTTACAGATGTTCTCAACACAAAACTGAATCCCCCACAACCATCCTTCAGAATGGT
This sequence comes from Athene noctua, assembly GCF_965140245.1. Classification (NCBI taxonomy): domain Eukaryota; kingdom Metazoa; phylum Chordata; class Aves; order Strigiformes; family Strigidae; genus Athene; species Athene noctua. The sequence continues at coordinate 21,099,893 of NC_134044.1, forward strand.
TTGACAGAAAGTTTGGATTAAATTTGGCAATACAGGCTGCCATAGAGCTAGCTACAATACCATCTTTCAAGTACCAAATTGAGGACCGTATGGAGCCAGATACCTGTAGCACCTCACAGGAAAACAAAGGGAATACAGTATTTCACATTTTTCTGTGTCACATTATTGTCAGGAACAATTGAGGGGGTAATCCCACTTCCCTTTCTTTCTTTTGAAAAACAAATGGCTTTTTTAACATCAAAAACCTGTATCTATCACATTGTTCTTTGTCTTCAGCTGTACTCAAGGATCCGTGCAGTAACTAAGTTCCTATATCTCTCAGTTAAGGAAGGAATGTTGTAAAAAAAAAAAAAACCCACCAAAAAATAAACAGACAAAGGGACAAGAAAAATCTTTCAAACTACTCCTGCTTTTGCTGTAGCTGCTCTTTGCCCAAGCAGAGGTCAAGGAAGAACCTGCAGTTTTAAAGGAGTAAGAGAGTTTCATAGTTATGTTAAGAGAAGTACCACGAAATTTGCTGAATGGATTATATTCACTTAAGAAACTGCCAGCTGAGGAGGACAAAGAACATGTCAACTGTGCGATGAGCAAGTAGTCCACAGAGGTATTATGTGTCAGGTTAGGGAAAGGTGCATTTTGACACAGGAGATCCCTCAATGTAACGATGGTCAGGAAAGGAGCCCCTACTGACAGCTGGTTGCAAAGGGCCTATGTGAACAAATCTCCTTTTACCTGAGCTTGTACTCAGGCAATGCTGTAAAGGCATTTGCTCAAAATCTGCTTTTCTGCTCCCTGAGCTTCACCCCAAACCATCTGCCAATAACACAGAAGACTAGTTCTAACAGAAAGCTTACTGGGAACCCTGAACAAAGCAGGTCATCCGGAATCACAAAAATCGCCTCATTGAACCACCTGGTGTGTTCCTAATAAAATAAACCCTTTCAAAGGCCATCCTGCCACTGCAAGGGAAAGAAGACAAATCTCTTTGAGAGGTAAGCAACTGAAACTGTTGGCAATAAAATACACCCATAACTAAGGGCCTTCAGTTTCAAGGAAGTTTCTGTACAGGTGAACTGGACAACAACAGTGAAGTTATTTACGTCTGTTTAAAGATGCAAAGAGCATACAAACTGCCTGAAGTGTGTTTTAGATAACACAGGTAAAGCAGAACTTCTATTAAATTTACACTACCACTGTCCCCTGTAAACATGCCCCAACATGAGGATGAAGTAACATGACATAAAGTGCAGGAAATAAAAGAGTTGTTCTACTACAGCTCATTCAAACTCTATTGAGGGCAGAAGCAGCCCAGTCACAGCACTGCACACCAAGTTCGCACAGTCCAAACATTCTGCTGAACAGCAACTTATCAACAGAAAGCAGTATTTACAGAAAGACATTCAACTCCCTGCTACGGGCAGCCATTTATCTGCATTCCAAGAGTCTATGATTCAGTATTAGTCTTTGCCTCCTTATGCTGCTTTATTTCATAGCTGAACCTTACCTCTTATTTATATTATTACATGCTCTCAAACTAGTCAGCATGGAGGGAAGGGGGAAATAGGTATTTCATTTCTAAGGTCAGCCTGTAGCAGCTAAAAATTTATTCTGCAGATCTGAATTCAATCATCCTTCCCCTGTTAAAAAACAGAACTTCAGAATCCAGGGAGATTCAAAAATTAGGCACCATGGAACACCTGAAAAATATTTAGAACATAATGCTCTGCAGAGTTTAGAAAATCCTGAATCCACTGACTAGCTGCAGGTTTCATTAAGTGGAAAAAAGGAATCCCACCTGCACTGACTTCCCAGGTTTTCAGACAATTAGTCCATTACTAGGTAAAGTCTGCCTTTCTGTATTAGCAGTACAAACAGGTTTAATATTCACAACTTATTTTCAAGCTAATGTCCTGCTAAAGAATGGGAAAGCTGAAGTGGAACAATAATGCAGAGATATGACTAGCAGCAGACTAACAGCTGACACTGCACAGAGGTCAGCTGCATAAACAGAAACACTGAACACTTCTTAATAAAATCGAAGGTACAAATTCCAGCAAAGAGACTGTACATTTTACAACACCTTGTGGGCTTCAGGAACTCCTCCACACAAGAAAGTCTTTCAGTTCAAAGTGCCTGCACTGCTCTTCCTGTAGAAGAATATAATGCAGACTCATGGCTAGAAGACATGTGTGCAGTAACTTGCTTGAAACTACCTGAAGAGCATTTTCAGTTGGCATTCTCAAACTTTTTCACTTCACAGTATTTACACACTCAAAATCAAATATAACATTTATCAGTTATGCACTTCAGGTCACAAATAGAGTATGTAAAATATTAAATAAAATTATGTAACTAAATAATTACATTGTTGAGAGGCCTGAAAAAAGTCTGATCGGAGTCTAATTGTACAAACACAAGACTAATAGTGAAGGAATAACATAGAAGTCAAAAATCCTCAGTATAATTCTTCCTACTATTATAAATTTCTCTACAGCTGTGGGCAAGAAATAGCATTTACAGTAACTGAAGCACAGCAGTCTAGGAGGTATTACAGACTGTATGGTCCATTTGTAATACAATTAGAAATAACCAGAATTCAGTACAGGTTTTAAATACGTTTTATATGATATTACTCCATTATTGCCAAGAAACATGCCAAAAGTATCCTCAAAACATTCAAAAGCAAAAATTCCTTAATGCTATTTTCCTGCCTACAACCCTGACCTTTACTATAAGCATTATCAGCTGTCACATCTCCAAGATAAAACAAATAGATTTCATGCATATCAGAATGATTTAGTTTAATTTTTAAAGTATTCCAATAGCCTAGAGATTTTTTTTTAAAAGGTTTTACAAAAAGCCTGTGACATTAAGATACTTTAAATGTAAAAAAAGCTGCTTTGTATTGCAAAGTGAAATTAAATCCTATAAATTCACAAGGATTTCTTCAGAAAGGGTGTGATGAACATAAAACAGGAAAGAAAATATCCTGGTTTTCAAGTAGGAGTTTTGAAGGAGTTCTTTATTGGTGAGGTAACCTATAAAAATAGATTTGTACTCTAAGCTTGTACTAGTCATGTCTGATACTGTATCAAAAACATTTTCTATGAAATTGAGTAATGATGCCTCATCTTAACTTCTGCTCAAATGAACAAGGTACTCCATTATTGAAATTTAATTCAGCAGTGTTGCCCGAGATAGATAATACCAATATCCAAGTATGAAATGTTCTATGTTCCCTACACATCACTCCATGTATTCTCATTCCAGACAGAGGTGATGAGGCAAAGCTAACAAGAGACCACCAAAGACATCATCAATAAAAGCACTGGCATCAAAACCACAATGATGAACTGTATTAGCAGCAAGTCAGCTTACACATAGTTGTGTGTGTTTTATACCACATACAGTACTGTGGAGGCCAGGAAGGGAAGAAAAACTGATGTGACTTCATCTTGCCAGACCTCTGATCTGGACTGTCCAGATATTAGTGTCAGTCATTCAGTTTACGCTGTGAGCTGGATCTCTGGAAGCCCATGTATGCCCTGCTTGCTGCGGCCCAGCCCACGAGCAGACAGGAGACCGTACTGTACTACGGGCTATTAATGTCACGCTGCCTCCCCGGGCACCTCGGTTCAGACCTGTCTCTGCCACTCACTTGGCAGAAGCCAGGCTCCCAACACTGGCACCTGTAAAACGAGGGGTAATATTGCTAGGACTCCTGCCTAGGTTTGGGATCAAGAGATCCAGCAAATCTTACACAGGGCCATACCGTGTTAAGGGTGAATAAAAGGACAGGAAACTGAACGGGTCATTTGCCACCAAAATCACTTCATCTCCTAAGACACACACACACACTCTTTCCCTTTTACCTGGGTTTTGCTCATGGATTTAAGATTAAGAACTGCTGATAACATAAACGGATCAGGACTTACTCAAGCGCCCTTACAGTGAACTGTCTGTCTCTGTATATATATACACACACACTTTTTTTAAAAATCCAGTTCCAGGCAAAGTCATAAAATCTATGTAACAGGCAGATGCAATCCAAGTTCCCCCTTCATCCTGCTTTCTTATCTGACCCCCAAGTAGGATGGTCCAATCTAAAAATGAGGTGCTGTTAGTTTAGCTGCAAATGTTCTTTCCAGGGATAGCCACTGTGTTGGCTTTTGAGTCACACATACCTGCACACTAAAAAGTATATGAAGATCACCTTACCCACTGCTGAGCAAATTTCAAATAGTAAACGCTATGGCATCTGGTACCATGGACTGTTTCTGAATCAGTGACATAAAGGTCAAGAAGCCTATATCCAATTACCAATCCTTTCACTCCTTTCAGAAGCAAGAACCATCTTTAACTAACATTCATACACAACTGTTTCATGTAACAAATTTGTGAAATAATTATTACTAATGGCAGTATTTCATGCTGACCCCCCCAGGGGAAAAACAAAGAAACAAACAAAACAAAAAACAAAGCAAAGGCAGAAAACTTGTAAATAAACAAATCATGGAACAAAAAAAGACTGAACTTGGTAAGTATTATTTTCATTAGAAGTGATTAGCTGCACCTGCTTATACCAGGATTGATAAAACAAAGCAGATCTAGCTTGCTGCAAAACACAAACATCACAAGCAGACATCAGGTAAGAAAAAGATCCTGAGCTACTGTATCAGTTCTAGCAACCAGAGTTTAATCTATTCCGTGACAGCTTATTTTCATTCACAATCATAATTACCACATGTAAATTCAAGGGTCCTCATAACAGTTATGCAAGAGTTTCAGCACTGAATCCCCTGGTTTAGGCTTATTCACCACTCTAAATGATTCACACAACTTATACTGCTTCTTCACAGGCATATTCCCAAAGGACAAAACTTCTGAAAGACCCCCTCAGCTGATTAGGTACACCAACAATCAATGATCACTGCCAGCCGCATCTCCCTTTCAGCTGCCTGAAAGGGTCAAGCAAATGGCTCATCAACAGCACTAACGACTACAGGTATTGCACCAGTCTACACAACTTTCAAGAGATCAGTAACAGCTTTAAAATGTCTGAAATATGTAGACCATTATAAGGCAGTTGAGATCTTTACAGAAAAGTCATTCCAGTTACCATGTTTCCTGGTGTAGTAGTTGGGCATGGACAGCTGAGTAAGCTACACTCTCAACGAGAGTTTCCTATTTTAATAACCAAACAAAAACCATTCAGAAGAACTCGAGTTGTTTTCAAAGCCACTAATTTAAAAAAAGAAAAATTAAAAAGCCATTATACTTTATTGATGCATAAACTTTTTCTCACACAGAATTGCTCACCATGCTTTGACACTGTACATGCAGTCAAATGCTGTGTACTTCTCTTTCATCATTTTTTCCCTTAGTAATATTTTGGCTAATCTCTGCCTTGAGGCCTATGCCAAACTCCTGCTACCAGCGCTTCAGTCAGTCCTGTTAGGAGAAAACTGCACCTCTTGGAAGAGGAACAGACCAAGAATGAAGCACTTTAGAACCTGTAAATTAAAGGTTGAGTTTCATTCTAACTCACATTTTTATCTATTTTATGCCCTTGCATAATCTACACAACTACTCTAGAAAAGAGCACAAGGGTATGCAACAGAGTCAGTTTTTCAGCACATGTAAGTCCCTACAATAAGAACGCAACAGATCTTTCAGAGTTATTCAGACTCCACTGAAAGATTCAGGTGGAGGAAGTTAGCTGGTGTTAAATTCATGTACCTTGGCCTAATTTTACCGTAAGGCCCAACCTATTATCACATGAACTGACATCTGAACTCATAAATAATGTGCAGAATCAGGGCTCTAATTTGCATACAAGTGAGCATACAAAGGCTGACGAGATACCGAATAAAGCAGCAGCTTTCATCTTGTTCTTGACAAGAACTGCACAAGCACCCTTCACAACTGGCAGGACCAGAGGCAATGGGCACAAACTGAAACACAGGAGTTACTGTATGAACGTCAGCAAACACTTTTTATTTTTTTATGGTTCTTTTACTGTGAGAGTGACTGAGCACAGTCACAGGTTGTCCAGCGAGGTTGTGGAGTCTCCATCCTGAGAGATATGCAAGTCATCTGGACATGGTCCTGGGCAGGTGGCTCTAGGTGGCCCTGCTTGAGCTGGGGTGTGGACCAGATGACCTCCCACAGTCTCTGCCAGTCTCAACCATCTGTGACTCTGCAAATTACTTAAATGATCTTAATGACACAGAATCATCAACCTGAACACACTGCAGTCAGGCCAAGATGAGGCTGGGGGTATTCAACTTTCACTCTCTCCAAACCACTTAAGAGGCCAAAGAAATCCAGGTATTTTTGCCCAAATCACATTAAAAAAGTCTAATATCTCAAAAGTTAACCAGCAATCTATCAGTTGCCTAAAAACCATCAACTGTTCTGCTCTCAGGAGGTCCTCATCACAGCTCTAATATATGAAAACCTTTAGCCAGTAAGGTTCATCAACCCTGTCTGTTCTCCTCCCTGTTTCACAACACAAACCCCGCCTTTTTTCAGAAGACCATGAACCACTTTGAGCCCTATCAGTGCCATCTGTTCTCTAAAGACAATGGGCGCTTAATATTATGATATATGCAAAATCTTCTGAGCCGCAGGGAGAGGCTAAACACTGGCTCTGCTGTATAGTGGTTGAGAACCTGGGATAAAATACAAGGTAAATGTTCTGTTCTCCAGATTGTATTACTTATATCAAGCAAAAGGGAAAAAAAAAAAGCATAAATTTGAGATTTATAAATAAAAGGTTAAATTTAGATAGTAATTTTTTTTTTTTTTGTCCAGAACAGAGCATTAAAAAGTTATCTTGGGGCTATCTACCATAATCACAGTTACTGTCCACTGATTTACGCAACACGAAAAACATTGACTTTTCATGTATTTTAATAAAGAACATAATTTTCCTTACCAATTTATAGCAACCATAGTGTATCTGTATAAATACACATGCAATGAATTTCCACATAAATTGAATTTTACTAAAATTAAGAACAATTATTAGAGGAACAAAAGAACCTAGGAAGAATATACCTCATTATACACCTCTAAAATTTACCATGGTCATCTCTGGTAACTACTGAAGACCCCACTGTGACTCCAACAGATTTAATCACCACATTTGGTCTACTACAGCTAAACTGCAGATCATATTAACAATTTATTTTAAAATTTCTGTCATGTAACTGTTTACATTATTATTTTGTTTATCTCTTCGCATAGCAGGATCATTCTCATCTCATTTACTGGGAGGTATGCTGTGCTAATGAATCTGAATTCAGGCTGTTCTGAGGGCAAACCTCAAATTTCATCCCATCATATAAATTCTGCTTTTCTCTTCAGAAATTTTACCACCTTCTATACAGTGACATGGAGCTTAGACAAGATGAGCCTATTCTCATTATCTTACAAACGCTATTATCAGTGCTATCAGCATCCAAAATAGGATACTTCCTAAATGAGTGACACACCTCCCTCCTGTGCTTCAGAAACTTTAAACAGAAAGTTATTAGTCGTGTTATTTAGTTCCAAAATGCACACGTAACTCCTGCCTACCTCAACAGTAAGACACACAAAATGGAGTCACTGACACACACATTTCAAAGCATTTAGCTCACAAGAATTATCTTCTGAAATTGTGTTTCAGTTTGGTTTATTTGGGTTTTTTTGGGAGGGTTCTGTGGGGTTTTTTCCCCCTCCACATTAACACTGGATGATTCTGAATTGAGGCTTTGGTTGTTATAGGTCCAATCACTTCTCACCTGACTTCATCCACCATGAAGATGCCATCACTGGACATAATCCCCATTTCATTGATCTGAAAGCCATCAACTCCATTTTGAAGTCAAACTTTTGCTTTTGTTAGACACCGTTCACAGGGCTAAAACACATGATGGTGCTAATCCAAGCCTGACAATTCTCACTGACTTAGGAGGAGACGTCATCATTGCAGATTTTAAATCAGGCTTATTGTAATAAATTCTGTGCACACAGATCCCTTCAGTCCAAGAATTCAGTACACTTCCTAATACTCCCATTAGTTCCACGTTCCTCTTAAGCAGAGGAAACAACTAATCCATGGTTTATAAAGTTGTCCAAGATCACAAGGTAGAAAATGGAAATCTAAGAGTGTCTCCAAATTCTGGTCTTCCTAATGTGTGGAGGGGGGAAAAATCAATTCTGTTTAGGAGCATCCTGTTCTTAATGCAAACGATTTTGATGGAGGTTTCTGGGTAGTATTTCAAGTCCACCCCCAAATGTGTCTGATTTACAAAATGTTATTATCTATTGGTTTTGGTAAAAATTTAACACACACTTAGCAAGGGGATATATCTTACCCCATTACGTTCTTTCCTCATAAGAGTATCTCCTATTTGTCTCTTAATAGACAGGCAGTTGAAAAAACTAACTCCTGAAGTCAGCTGGTTATAATCCTTTAAACACCAACTGCCTTTACATACTGTACAATTACCACAACTTCCAAGCCAAATCCACAGCTGCGCACAGGAAATTCAGAAAAAAAAAAAAAAGGACACACACCCCCCACCACCACCCTCCCTCCCCCCAGTGTAATATCGCCTGTGCAATACCACACCGTGTATGCGGTTAGGCACAATAGCTCAAGAGAGTCCTGAGATTAAATACTCCCAGAACATAGCTACACTGCGTGCTCACAATACTGGCTGGAATCAGCCCTCCTGGAAAGGAAGACAGAAGGCTCTTGCCATAAAAAGAGCTGGGATTCTTAAACATCTGAAGCCAGGCTTAGTGGAAAATGACTGACGGGCAACAGCTGAGAGTATTTTGCATTGATCCTGTAACATCCTGACATTCCAGGGAGGGTGATGGTGAAGAAAGATTTCTGATGACATAAATAAACTCGAAATCTTTACAGCATTATTAAAAATATTTTAAAACCATTATTTTCGGCTCAGTTCACCCCATCCCGCCCAAAGCCCCTACTGCTTCCAAAAATACCCCCCACCCCCACGCCCACCCACCCTTTCCAAAACGACGCCCGAGCGAGTCCCGGTGCTGAGCATCTGCTGCCCCCGGCCCTGCCCGCGCCCCCCCTTCCCGACACACTGACCTCCCTCGAGAGGAGCCCTCATCCGCCCGCCTCGCCACCACCTTCCCCAGCCACCGCCGCCCCGCTCCATCCCCGCCGCCCCCCCGGCGCCCCCCCGCGCCCCCCTCCCCGCCGCCGCCCGCTCCCCCCCCCGCGCCCACCACACCCAGACACCTTCCCCCCACGCCCTTCCCCCCTCACCTTCCCCCCCTCCGCGGCCCGGCGCAGGGGCTCCCCCCGCGGCCGCCGGCGCCCCCCCGCCTCCGGCCGAGCTCGGAAACCGCCGGGCGGCCGCCCCCCGCGCTGCCCGCGCCGCGCCGGCCCCGCCGCCACACCCTCGCCGCGCCGGTACCTTGTAGAAGGCCCCGTTCGAGCCGCGCACTTCCACCGTCAGCTCCTCCATGTTGAGAGCGCAAAGGACGCCGGGACGTGCTTCTAGAAACTGTCACCACGGGGGGGAGCGCTGCCGGGCTCCCCTCCCCCTCCGCCCGCCCCCCGCCGGGTGGGGGCCGCTCCGCCGCCGCCCCGCCCCTCCGCTGCCCCCCCCCCCGCCGCCGCCGCGGCCGTGGCGGGGGAGCTCCCGGCCGGCGGAGCGGGGCGTTCCCTGCGGGAAGGGCTCTGCCGGGCGCTGGCTGCCCCCCCCGCCCCGCCCCGTCGCGGCCCGCGGGAGCGGCCGGTTGCCGCGGGCGCCCCGCCGCTGGCCGACACGGCCACCCCGGGGGGGGCTCTGCGGCGCCCGCCCTGAGGCGCGGGTGGCCCGGCGGGCTCTCCCCTGGCCCCGCGGGAGCGGCCGCCGTGTGGCGGTGGAGGACGTGGCGGCGCCGGCGCGGCAGGCCGCGGTCGGCGCTGCAGGGAAAATGCGGCGCTTGGTTTGTGTGTTTTGAAACGAATTCCGAAGGCCGGGCCTCAGGGGACACCTTCCGCGCCCCAGCCGCCTCGGGCGGCCAGGCTCCTCGCCCGGTGCAGCCAAGATGGTGCCCGTCACCCGCCCCTCGCGCCCTGCTTCCACGGTCGCTGTGCCGGGCCGGCTTTGTCCCTGCCGGTGCTCCGGCCCGGCCCTGGGGGCGGGGAGCGCCCCCCGCCTTCCGCACTCGGTCCCGCAGCGAGCGGCCCCCCCCCGCCCCTGCCGGGCCCGGCCCCCGGGGGCCGCCCGCCGGCTGACGTGCTGCGGGGAATCGCCCGGCTGCAGGCTGGCTCCTTTCTTCCGCCGTGTGCTGGTGCAGAGAAAAGGAATAGAAATCATAAAATGACTTTGCTAGTCGATGACCCTCACAACACAATCGGACCCGAATTCTGCTATGAGCTCAATGCTCACATAAGCTTAGTCATGCCGAGCTTGATGAAAGGCCTGTATCTCTGCCAAATGCATATATTTTTTGCAATAGCTTTAAATATCAATGACAGTGCTTTCAAATGGCCTTTCTGCTAATCTTTCCTGTTAGATGTCAGCCCCAAATGAACTGGAGTACATGATGGTATTTTACCCCTCAGATGTTTTCATTTTTAGATTCTCTATGTTAATCTCCCACTGTAGCTTTTTTGCCAGTTCTAACCACGTCTGTCAGAAGGGTGAGGATTTCACATAGTATTTTAACAAGTGATAGGACAAGAGGAAATGGCCTCAAGTTGTGCCAGGGAAGGTTTAGACTAGATATTAGGAAGCATTTCTTTCTAGAACGTGTTGTTAGGCGTTGGAATGGGCTGCGCAGGGAGGTGGTGGAGTCCCCATCCCTGGGAGGGTTTAACAGTAGGGTCGACTTAGCGCTGAGGGATCTGGTGGAGTTGAGAACTGTCAGTGTGAGGTTAATGGTTGGTCTGGATGATCTTCAAGGTCTTTTCCAACCTCGATGATTCTGTGATTCTGTAATACAGGCCTAAAAGTTTTGAGAAAACTGGCTACTGGGTGAGGAGACTCAAATGTACCACAAGTGTAGGAAGAATAGGGTTCCACATCATTGGCTTCGCTGGCGTGTTGCTGGCTAACCACCACACGTGCCAGATGGTTAGCATGCAACTCTTCAACCATTTATATACTCTGTGCTGTCCAGCGAGTAATTTGAGGGTATGGGGATGCACGGGGAGGGTTCTGTTGAGGAAGAACTGAAGGTCGTAGGTGGAGCCGAAGTTATAGGCTCTGTGGACAGTAGAGCCTTGAGTCATTGTGGTGAAGCATAAAGGAAAATGAGACACAAATTAATTGGAAAAAAACCCCAATAGGCTCTGCTTGTTCCAGAGAACACCATGGATTTTTCCACTCAATAACTCATATCTTTGTTTGGCGATGAGGTAGTGTTTAGAAAAAAAGCAATTATGTGATCTACAATTTTCCCACGCTCTGGACATGAACATTCTCATTCTTGCATATTTATTCCACAGGAATGTTGGAGAGTACCTTGTATTAGAAATACTGTTTGAATCTTTATAAATGACCCACAATTTATTCTGTCAGTGCTGCCTAGGCCACACATAGGTAAGAGAGCTCTTCTGCAAAATGGTAGGTGCCCCCTTTCCTATTGGCAGAGGGCATGAAGGACCTTCCAAGATAAAGTATGAAACATGATAATGAGAAGCAAACAGTTGTGCTACAAAAATTCTACACCAAAAATTTTCATTGCCCCAAGACTGAATAGCCTGAGGTGCAGTTATTCAGCTTCCAAGACACAGACGCTCTATGTCAACTTCTAAAAAACCATATTCAGGGTTTAAAAAGAAAAGCAAAACCAAACTATGCATGAGCTGCTGTCCTCAGGAGTAAAACCAGGACACAGATAAAAAAAAAAATTACTTCAGAACTGGGCGAGGTGCCTGGGTCTCCACATCTGCAAAACGGAGGACAGTTCTGGTCAATAATGATAACGAGAACTGGCTTGAGCCAATGCAATCTGCATCTGAATTTGCCTGATAAAATTTGTTTTTCAGGAAGTCTGCACATGATAGTAGTTAAAGTGTCGTGGTTGTTTATAGATTAATATTGAAGCAGAGTGCTATACCTAGGTGAAAAGGGCGGTAGAAGAAGGTTATTGCTAGGCTGCGGACCATAATAGTTGGTAGCACATCAGCCAGACTGGTGAGGATGAACCTGTTCTAAGTTTAGTTTTCACTTAATGTAAATTAGAAGTAACTACTAAATTGAGTTACTTGAAGTATTTACTGAAACAAGAAAAGAGAGGATCTTTACTCAGCTTTGGAAACTCAAGAGTCTTCCTCTGATAGTGGCTACTTACAACTTTTTTCACGAGACTGTGTAAGGTGATTATTTTTTTGTTTTCATTTTGCAACACTCACAGTGAAACTGCCACCTACACTTCATTGAGCAGTTCTGGTCAGGGAGATGCTATGAGTAAGTCTAGTTGAACCACTGTCTGTTCTCTGTTGAAACTGTTTGGTAACACAGGAGGGAGAGCAGGCTTCATCATGCCAAAAGGACAGTAAGCAATAAAGAGCAGGATTCTGTACCCTTGGGGCCCTTGGTTGGAAAGAGCAGAAAAAGGGTTGGCTTATTTAAGTGAGCAAAATAAAGGGTGAAGGTTTAAACACTGAAGGATTAGGATTGTTGTCTTCAAATACATGAAGGCAAACAGAGGGGACAGCAATCAGTGAGAGACTAAGGCTATAAAAGACAGAGGACATGACTAGCAGAAAGACTCCCAAATAGGTATAGGCTGACCATTAATAAATTGAGTCTGGAAATTAAGAATTTAAAATGGGAGGTTGAGGGAAGTTTCTGGAACAGCCTTTCAAAATGAAGCAATGAAAGTTAATAAAGCCTGCTTACTTTTTAGGATAAAAAAAGCATTTATGGTGGGGATATATCATGAGGAATATAAACTGTATTTTCAAGATGGGAGACTTTGAAAGTATTGATCCCAACAAATAAACAATCAACCCCTACCTTCATCCTTTCAAATGCCGTTGTCTAAAATTCAGGAAGTATGTGGAAAAACTGTAGAGGGTTCAGGAAGAAGCCACGGAATCAAGGACTGAAACTCATAGTGAAACATTATCATAGCAGAGTTTTAATATTTTGAAAGAATGATTTTTGGCCACAATCTTCAAGTACCCAGGTAGGAGAAAAAATTATAAAGGCCTCTTTAGATTCCTATCACTGGCAATTTTAAAATAAAGATTGGATATGCTCTCGTTCAAACAAAAATGAATTCATGGAAATCTTATCTGTGTAACTGCAGGTCAGAATGGAATTGTCATTCTGGGACCTTCTGACATCGGACTCTGTTAAATGTTCATCTTACCCAAAAGCAGACAAATTTTAGACAATTTCAGGGACTTGGGCAAGAGTGAGACAACTATGAAATCAACCGCTCAGAACAGCGATCTTTTAACTAAGATTATATATTTATGTTGATAGCCCTCTAAACTACTAGTAGGCTGATAGTTTATTTCTGTAAAGTTTTTGTAGTTTTAAACTAGTCAGTCACTTCTCTGCCAATTGCCTTTAGTGCCTTTGCTGACACCATAACAAGGGATATTGCTGTTTTACTGAACATATTGTCTACCCTTCAGTAAAATAAAAACCTGGAAGCATGCTTTCTTAGACCATTTTGTAAAAAATAATTAGGCAAAACTCAAGGTCAACTAAATTCAGACTTGTGCCTTTACTTACAGATGCAGAGTGTAATAACCCGGGTCTTACATTCCATTCAGTGAAGGGGAATGCTGATGCTTAGCAACTTGTGCCACAAAAAATAAAAGAATGATAAAAAATTAATCTAGCTTTGCCTTTAAGTGGGTAAAAACCTCTTTGGTTCAGTTACTCATTCTGATGTTTTGGCAGAAGGCTGATACCTGTGAGAGATGTCCATCCAGAGGCTTCCAGCCTTAGCAGAAGCTTAGGCAACTGGCAGCACTTAGACCCTCAGTAAGTTACTGTTTAGAAAAAGATCATATTGGCCTCATGTCTTACCAAACGACAAAACTACATTACAACTCAGAAAAAGTCTTGGAGAAAATATTTTGAAAAATTACATGCTTCCAAGCGTGGGGGGTTTACTCATTTCCCTGTTTTTTCTTTGTTCCACATACTGTACTTGGGTAGCAGAAGGAAGTTTGTGAGACATGTAAAATCAGCTCCAGTAGACTTGTGCAAGCAGAGCAGGGGATCTCCTATTTTTTGGCACAACACTGGTAGTGACGCATAAAGTCTCGATACAGATCATCCTGTTGTGCTGCCACTGTAAAAAGGGCCAGTGGTTTGTTGTAAAAATGGAAAGAATACTGAAGAAAAGCTTGTGTTTTGTTTTATTTTGTCCTTCGCTATGATTTTTGAGCTGAAGAAGAATCTCCACCAATTTTCGGCAGCCTTTTACAAATGCGTTCCTGACCTTTAGAAATGAATGAATATTTGTCTGGAGGTTCGCTGAACTGAGTGTGCCATACCCAGATACATCTGCAAATACTGTAAGCAGACACCGCTTCTGAAAATAGGATCCACAAAAGGTGTTGCTAAGTGAGTGTATGTAAAAACATTTTTGTCCAGTGCAGTTTAAAACCTCTGTCTGGTGTGGAAATCAGAGAAAGAAGAAATCATAAGTGTTCTTATTATTGTTAATTAACTTTTGTAGTTATTTACATCTACCTTGAAAGGGAAAATCTTTGGAGCTAGTTTATTTTTTGTGTATTACAGCTGATAGCACTCACATTGATCTGGTTGTATCTAGACACAATGAACTTAAATGTCCCATAGTTATAGGGTTAAAAACCTCCTATGTTTAGAAAGATTAAAAGTGTTAACAATCCACAGAGTGCAGTAGGTGTTTACTATTGTATTCTACTTCCTGTTACTCCAATCTAAAAAAGAAAAAGTCACTGAGCTAAAGAAATTATATAAGGAAGATGTCAAGAACCAGTATTATAAGAAAACTGGTTTTGGCTACAGTCTGTATTTATGCTGAAGTAACGATGAGTAATGGGATTCAGGTGTCATTTGTTCAAAGTCCACAAGATAACGTGCATGCTCAGCAAAAGGAAAATATACGTCCAGGCAACAGACTACTACGTGAAAGTAATTTTACACGGAGTGGCAACATATGAACCTTGTTTTTTCACACTGGGTGAACTTCTGGCTTACCATTCACAGAAGCATAGAATCATATTGTAGAATCATTTAGGTTGGAAAAGACCTTTAAGATCATTGAGTCCAACTGTTAACCTAGCACTGCCAATCCCACCACTAAACCATGTCCCTAAGTGCCACATCTACAGGGTCTTTTAAATACCCCCAGGGATGGTGACTCAGCCGCTTCCCTGTGCAGCCTGTTCCAATGCTTTACAGCCCTTCTGGTGAAGAAATTTTTCCTAATATCCAATCTAAACCGCCTCTGACACAACTTGAGGCCATTTCCTCTTGTCCTATCGCTTGGCTGGGCTCCCTGGTTTTGTCAGTAGCAGCCCAGGAAAGCAAGCAAAATAAAACTAAAAGTTTGATGTCATTCTAGAAGCAAAGAGAAGCCCTAGACAACGCCTTCTGTAAGCGCAATGTTCGTTCTGGCACAATGCAAAGAAACTGCAAAATCATTTCACTGAAATTTTAATGAACTTTAATGAGAACACTGTTGCTTAATGGAGTTTATGCAATGGTCGGAAGCTCATCCATTCACAGTACAACTTTTCATGGGGTTGGCTTTGTTTGGTAATTTTCATTATCACTTTACATCTGCCTCTTCTGAATGCTAGCATGGATGCAGCTGATCAAAGAATAACCCTGTGCTTGACTTTGTTCCGAGCTGGGAAGTGAAATGCACCGAGCACCAGAGGGGGACTTGTGGTAGTGTGAAGTCATGGTGGAGTAATGGTGTGGAAAGGCCTGTCATAGTATTAGCTTTAGATAGACAAGCCTAGAAGTTCTCATCTCCAAGTGTTAAGAGTTATATCCTTCCTACCACAAACCCAAATGAATAATTTCTGCTTTCTGACTGCTTTCAATGGAAACCAGGGAATGAAAGTATTATTTTCTCTCTATTGCTGATCCAATTTTGGTTCTTGTTTGATCCTCAGATAAGTCTAGACTACCTCTGTTTTGACTTGACACCTAGGCCAACTTTTAGTGTCAGTGTTGTGTGAAGAGATATCTGCATTTCTAGGGTTGGACTGGCCCAGAGCAGGGTTTCGGGTAATATAGATTTGTGTGACATGAATTACTAGCTACTTCTTGCAAACATCAAAATGTCCATGTTTAGTCTCTGGTTCTGAGTATTAGTACTTAAAATCTTAAAGTCAGGGCCTACTCTAAAAAAAGGCAGTGAAGTCCTGAGCAAGATTTGCAAGAGACAGTGGGCATGTTGCTATCATAAATACATGATCTGAGGTATATGAATTTAGTACCACGGACATCAGAAACTGAACCAGTGGCACTTAAACAAAGGTGTATCTGGAGTAGCAGAGGGATGAGCATCAATCCGAATGAAGAAATTCAGCAGGGAAGAATGAGGAGGGAACTCACAGCTAGGAAGAAATTAGCAATGCATCTGTGTGAAACTCTAAGCAGACAGACTGAAAAGCTTATTTCTGTTCCTATAGGATTGCCTGATGTAATCTAAAGCAGAGAATAATTCATTTCAAGAAGAGATCTGTTGTCAGCTCAAGGTACTCTGCTGTCAAGAGTTCCAAAAGCAGGTTTCTGTCTTGCCAAGCTTTACTTTTTGAAGGCCTCAATATAGCAAAGTACTTAGGCAGGTATTTTATTTAGTATCTGAACGGAAAGGATATAAAAATGACTTTAAATAGTTGGCTTAATCTGTGCTCTTCAAGAAAGGAAGGAGTTGAGAAGAAAGTTTTCCGCTAATTTGGCAGAAAAATCGTGTAAAACTTTGTGTATACACATATTTTCAGGTTCCTCTGAAAAGTCCTACCTATACAGCAACAGAGATATAAATTACACATATATGTATTTGTTATATATATTATTATATCTGTATGAAGGAACTGCAGATGAATACAGAGAGTCTCAGTGCCCTAGGAGTGAAGATAAGCATTTCACAGATGAAATACGAAGAATGTTGATAAGTCAGTGTCAGGATCTCAACTTCAATTGCTCTCTCAAAATGGATTGTGTTCAACTCCCTCAAAAAATTAGGGGAATTTGTTCTATAACTTCAGCCATAGGCACTGACTTTAAGAAATGAAACACTAATACTCAGAATAAGGGATTAAATATTCACATTTTGATGTTTGCAAGACATAGCTAGCAATTGATAGGACATAAACATACATCACCTCAAACCCTGCTCTACTGTTAGATACAATGAGGCAGAATGGAACAGAGCATTTCAGTGAAATGAGCTATCAAGAAGTTAAAATACATTTTCTGTGGATTTTGTGATTTCTCTCTCGACTGACATGGCCCTCCTCTGGTACGTGTGTTCCAGTTGTAACACAATTGCCATTGAAGAGGGTGGGATAAAATCTGGACTCTTGCCTTTTTCTTTTTTCCATCTTTCTAAAAATACTGTTCCATGAATAGCATAGTATTTTCCCAGACTGCCTATCCGTTGAGATGAAAAAGGGAACTCACGAAGCTACTTTGGTGATAAAATAGACAGTTTTGATTGATAAATACAACAAAACTGACCGTCCTTTTTTTTAATCTAATCAATAATATCGCACAAGTGCTGAGGACATCACGTCTTTGGCATACTTCCGTTTTTTTTTTTTTAGTTGTTTGATGCTGTAGGCTGTCTGGCATATTAGATACTGCACAACCTGATTTCATCAGTGATTTGTTGCCACAAGACTCATCATCTGAACCCTAAAAACTGAGGGTGCTTTAACCTGCTCTTTCCACAACTGTACATGTGCACTTGTTCTGTCCTGTCTCAGTGGAGTTGTACCTCCAGCCCTGGACTTTTCCTGCTGGGATGAATTGGTACTTTGGGAAGGAGCTCCTCTGCTCAACATTTAAAATACTGCTTTAGACAGTGGGGAAAAAGTGGATAACTGTCAGAAATCAAATGTATCAGAGCTATCAAAAGGAGGGGCTGAGGAGGATTAACACAAACAGATTAAATATGCAAGAAAAGAAATAAGAACAAGGAGGAGACAAATTATAAAAAGAGTCAAGAACAGCAGAAGAAAGAAAGGCTCAAACAACAAAGAAATAAAGGTTCAAAATTTAGGCTTTGGTGAAGAAAGAAAAGTTTGATGAATAAAAAAGATGAGGTAAGAGAGGAAGATAGATAAAATGGGTGATAAATGAGGAAAAACAAGAGAGCAAGAACAGTTCTAGGGTACACATGAAAATTCATGATCGTCACCTCTGACATTCACATGCTTTTTCTCCCTAAAAAAGAATAGAAGACATGGTAGAAGATATCGACAACGTAAACCCACAAGACTAATTCATATCTAACATAATGTTTACTGGTATTGGGGAAATCCAAGTTCAAATCTATTTCTTGCCAACTTGGAGCAGGAATTTGATTGCAGTTCTTTTACTGTCTGACCTGCGTGATGTCTGCACCACACAACATTGCATCACGTCACCATACTGGACTAAGCTCTGAATGAAGGAGTATTTGCATGGGAAGGAAGTAACACAGCCACATAACATAGCGTTGCACCCAAACTGAGATACCCTGCCTTCCAGTGGGGTACTTAAGCCGCCCTGGAATACCAAACAAGCATGGGCTTAGTGTTTGCAATGCCCAAGGTAGCTTGTTCGGACATCCTGGTATGTTAGCACATTGTGAAGTATAGATGTAATTCTAGCTTTTTCTCTTGAAGCTGTTCCACCTCCCCTAAATACGTTAGTGCTCACAAAGCTACAGTGTGTGAGAATGACAGTTTAGATTTTGAGGCGGTGAATCCTTGCATGCCGATAACAATCACAAATACAATGGCTTTTTCCGTGTAAAATAAAAGAATGCTTATCCAAACCAGTTTGCAGGACTGGAGTCTTTGAAAAAATTTGCAAGTTCCACTTTATGGAAGTGGAATTCTGAACAACTTTTAATTCAAATGACAAATGTTTTAACAACTGAACATTTTCATCATTGAATGCAATTTTATTTTAAATTAAAATAAGTTTTCTAAATGCATGACAGTAAAGCTTAATGTCATAGCTACCCATACCCTTCCTCTGAGAAAATAAAGTCTCAAATACCCTAAATTCCACACTCTGGAGCAATTTAGGTCTCCTTAGAGATCACAGTTTGAACTACAAATGCAATAAGGGCTGCATCCTGCTGTAACTGAAATCCTTCCTAAGTCTACTTCTGCTTTTCAATCTCTCTAATTTTTCATTAGATCAAGAGTCACACATTTTTGTTGGCAGTAAAGCAATTCCAATTTGAACTGCCTCCTGTCTTCAATAGGAATTTTCCCAAAGTATAGAAATAAAAATGTAAAACTTTGCTGTGTTTCATTACTTTCATTCTTTTGAACATTGCTTCTCTGAAAGCTCTGTGTGAAATTATTAGAAGACAGGTTTTGAAATGCTTGTGAAAGTAGATGCATATATGGGACTCAAAGGGCCTTATTTAAAAAAGAAATTTGCCAGTTACCCAGATCTCTGGTTGGTTATGCCCATTCAAGGATACAGAATCCATCATTCGTATGATTATTTTTACATCTGAACTTTTTTTTATACTAGATAGACTTGAAACTTTCAGGGTCATTTGCCCAGCATGTAGTTGAATGTCCTGTGCTATAGATTCCAATTAGCAAGACCATGTTCAATGGTCCTACACCACCAATGCTGTCTAACTGCTTTCCACTTGGCTTTATATGTTTCTTCTTTGTTGCAGCTGCAACCAGGTCTACCTACTCTTTGATAGAAAAATTTCAATTACCCCAGGGAGAAGCTTTTAGCTTTATTAAGCATTGAAGTCTACACATTTGTTCTTCTGTTGAAGAGCAGTTCAAAAGGAGAGTTTCTGAGGAAGTAATCTGATAAATTAGGATAAATCTTGTGGACTTTCACTGCTAATGTTTTTCCTGTAATCTGAGCCTAAGAATCTGCCAACTCAATGTACGGTCAACTATTTCTTTTAACACTTTTAGCCCCTGACAGATGTTTCTTATACTTTACAAGTAAATGGCTCTTCAGTGTTTTTTGAGACTGCTGTGCTCTCAGCATAAAATTGATGTCACAGAAGGCTGGATAGCTGTGCTCTAGCCTTGATAGATAGTGACAGAAAACTGTTCCCATCTGGTAGCTTTGTATTGGCCTCTGAGTAAACTAATGGTTTCCTTTCTTAGATGATGGGTGTCAACTCATCACTTCCCTGTTGCCAAGAGTAACCTTAGTTAGCTAAGAAAAAGCAAAGACTGCCTACACCAGATCTCTAATCAGCCCACACTTTGTTGTGATTGGCCTCTTAGGGGAGTGGGGCGGCCAAGTGACTGGAAGAAAGCTAGCAATAACACTGTTGTAAGTCACATCTCCTTGCAGATTAAAAAAAGGAGCTACTCTTCCTAGTGCTGTCAATCTTGTATTTTACTTCAGTGGTGGTTTCATTTACGCTAGTAAATAAGGCTGTCATTTATGCTTTTTAATGTTTGAAAATTCCACAAAAGTTTCATGTTGCTGGTTTGAAATTGAATATTTCACTATTGTCTCTATCTTGCAAATTAATTTATTACTGTATTTGAAGTCCTAAATGCCTCTTGAGGGAGCTGAACATACAGTCTAACAATCTACCCATAAAGAGCAAACATGAGTTACACATTTAAAGAAGATAATCTTTCAGTTGTATGGAAATTTTGTCACTCTTGCTTTTCTGTTCAAGCTTCATATAATAAAGCCTTTCTGTTTTCAGAAAAGTTTTGGTTCTTCATCACTCATCCCTGTTCTGTGTGGCAAAGGAAAATGGCACATTAAATTGAGTCTGTGAAAAGGGCACACAACTAAATGTAATTAATATCATCAAACCAGAAGAACACTAGAGTTCTTGGATGAAATATATTTTTCTAGGAATCCTCAAGAGAGAGTGAGGAGGAACAAAACAACCATGGAGAGCGTTCTCTAAACCCACAATCCCACGTAAGTCAGAAGCGACAGCGTGCCTTTTTTGGAGCACTATTAAGTAACAGCCACTATAATTTTCAAACACAGGTAGTAGAATTTACATAAGCAAATCTCATCTGGCTAAATACTGCCCTATAAATATACATATTATAATCGGTTATTAACACATAAGATTATATTGCCATAATACATCAAAATATTACAACCAGGGATTTTGAATGAATTACCACTCTTCATTACCGTGCATCCATCATAAGGCATATATGCCACCTACATCTCTTTTACAAGACATACAACCTTTGCTATCCTTCTGAACAGAGGCATTTAACTTTTTTCTCAGCAACTCACTAAAACCAGAGCAAAATTGAAAAAATGAAAGAAAATCTCCAAACTATCTGCTTGTTCTTAGGAAAACACTATTTCATTGTGCAATAAAAATATCAAGACAGAGGTAAAATAATTAAGATTACAGAAATTAATTCTCTATCAAAGTCCACAGAAAGACTCCTGTTGACATCAAAGCTTTGGCTTCTCTTTGATAATGAGATTACACATCACACTTGATTTTCTACATATTGCGCTTGCAGAGGAGATGTATTACCACTGTCTGTCAGTGATTCTGCACAAAATTCAATCAGTTTAAAAGCAAAGGATGTATTTTCGGTACCATTGGGTTTGGAAAACCTGCAACCCAAGACCTAACACTATGACCTTGGAATTGAAAATGTAGTTAGAGCTTGTGTTTCCAGTGTTGCATCATGTTGTGCATACGTAATATTTTAGCCTTTCACTTTCAGTCAGTCAAGACCTCTGCCTTTCAAATTTCGACTTGTATCACCTATCCAGCTTCATTCAATACTGTTGTACACATGTAATTACATGAAACTTAGTAAATAATTCCATTGACAGAAAAAAAATTGGAAAAATTGCTGTCTTTCTCTTTCACCTGGTTGGGTCTGGAAAAATTAGCTAGAGTAAAATGCAATTAGAAGGCAGTAGAGAAAACTAAACATAAAGAAAGGGTTAACTTGTTTATGAAAAAAAATCTCTGCCTGTCCCCTTATTAGAACAGAAATAGTATCATAAACCAAATACCCAATTTTACTTCGATACTCTCTATTTTCTGGTAATATAGTCTGGTGACATGTTGACATGTAACCTTTTAAGAGAAGACTTGGTACGCTGCGAGGGAGTGCAGTCCTTTTGATGCTCTGTTGGACCAAGTCACTATTCCAAAGTTCAAGGTTTACGTTGCTGACTCAGTCATTGCTAATACTGATGTTTACAGCATTAAGAGAGGGAAAGTCTTGCAGGTGCCAGACAGAGAGATGTCTATATTAAGACTTACGCCGAATTGTTAATTTTTAGTTATCAACAAAACCAAACTAAGAATCTGCGTGCTCAGCTGAGAATGTTATCGATGCAGCTCGTTCATGCTTCAAAGATAACAGTTGCTTTCAGTATGAAATGTTGAGAGTTTTTTTTCTCCTAGGTTTGAGCTCTTCAGTTCAAAACATGCTTAAAGTTGGTTACTAAACAAACAAATTTTTGGTGTTTACATCCGTGTAAGATCTACTGAATTTTCTGAGATTTGAGGTGACTCAGTGCTGCCAGTGTGCATCGAGAAGAGAGGGTTTTTGTAAAAATAATTTAAAACCCACTAAGTGGAAACCATAATGTTCATTGACGCTGAACTCAAGCTGTGAAGTTCAGCAGAATGTGGACTGAAGAAGATCATCATCTCAGTCAGGGTACAGCTGACCTGTAGCTGGAGAAGGCCAACTTCATCCTCCGATTGTGAAAACACTACAGTCCACAGCTCTTGGGCTGGAATCAGTCCGTAAGGTATTCCCATCCTAGCTCCAGCCTTTCCCCTTCCCTGCCCACGCCTCTTGCCTACTTCTGCTTTCTGCAGCAGCCTTCTACAGATACAGAAAATTAAGTCTAGTAGCAGGGACTTTCAGGGGAAATGAAAGCTGACCGATTGGCAAAGAGGGGATGAGTATCGCTGCTTACGTGGTGGAGGTGATTTTAAACTGTTTAGGAGATGAACAAGGTGCTGCTGCCTCTCCAGTGTGTAGAGGCTGAAGGCTGCTTGGGCAGGTTAGACCAGGCAGGAGAGCTGCTGCCTGCTGAGGCAGTGAGGGTGTAAGAGGATGGCGGCAGCTGGTGGGGAGAGGGGACACTGCTGCAGCTGTGGGCAGGAGGAGGGCGTATGGGTTCCAGGGTTTTGTAAAGCAGAGATCCAACTCACAGCTACCAAGGCTGCACATTTCTGCTTTGCATTATCACACACAGCAAAAAGCAGGTGAAGAAGGCTTCAAATGAGCAGAACAGCTCTATCAGAAACTTCCTGCTGATCAATACAACAGATTATCTTCCTGATACAATGATTGATCATTTTATTTCAGTAACTTTTTACATGGACTTCTAATGAAAGATCCTGTCATAATCATCTATACTAGGGAACAGTTTAGATTACCTGTAGAAAAGTTCTCCCCACTACATAACCTTTACATGCTATTAAGCAAAGATCTCTTTTTTAAGCAAATAGTTGGAGAATTTCCCTGCTCTTAATGACATTTCCAAGGCACTAACGTTAGAGAATGTCCACCAGAGGCAGATGGAGGTGAATCACTTTCTTTAGGATTCATGGTTGGCCAGTGTAGCCTACAGTGTGAGACTGTGAATGGGGGTGTGGGGGTGTGGGGGAGCTGTGTGTTAGAAATCACAGGAACGATCTATAAAGCATTAAAAAAAAAAAAAAAATTAAAAAGTGCTGGAGAACACTTCAAAGAAGCCAGGTTCTGCTGCAAGAATTCTGTGACAATCTCAGCCAGTGCTTTTCATCATCTTCAGTCATTGTCTCATTTCAGTAAATTAAGACACCTCCATGCTTGATCATTATAGTAGTTCACAAAGCAAGGAGTAATTTATGTCTCTTTGGCTAACGATGGTACCTCACAGGCTGAGAGGACCACTTCAATGAAGTGGCATTGTATCAGTGAGCCAGGCACTCATGCACATGCAGAAAATGTTTGTGTCTTAATGCATTTTTTCCTCTCCAAAGAAAACATACATTCTATGGCCTTCTTGTATCATTCCTCTTCTTGCATTACTCCACTTCAAGATATTATTTCTAGAACATGTCTTCGGTCCTTTCTCTGTACAATTTAACAGTAGGTCAGATAGTAGGTAAGCATATTACAGTCCCAGGCACAGGAACTCCCCTCTAGAGAAATATTCAAAGTCAGTGCAATAAAGAGGAAATAAACAAAATGATGAACCCTGCTGATTAGTCGCTTGCAGTATATAGCTGCTATTCAGCTGACAAATTAAATGGTGGGCGGAAAATAACACTACTGCTATTACTATATATATTAGTATTACTATGGAGAAAGCAGCAGCAGTCCTTGCCCTCATCCCATCAACAACATTAGCTGGCACCAGCTAATGGGATCTCTACTATCAAGAGTTGTCCAAGCCTTAAAAGAATCTATTCAAAGCAGAGAAGGAACAGAGAGATGTTACCCAGGTGAAGGATACAACGCCCTTACTTTCACTGTGCTTTTTCATCCCACCAGTAGAACAGCTTTGTCTGTGAATCTGGCTGCAGCATGGAGGGAGTAAAAGAGTGAATGTGCACATACACATCTTGCAAAATTAATGCCACAGTGTTAAGTTCAACAGGAATCTCATTTTAATAGGAAAAAATACTATTTCCATGGAATCGCTATCTCCCTGGAACAACCCTCCCAGCAGGTACTTGTACCTACAGGACAAGTGGCTAAGCTATGCCTAATCCTCAGAAGACTGATCTCATACACATCACTGGCTTGCAGCCATGAAGTTATATAGGACCGCCAAAATAAAGCTTGTAGCACGCTTCACAGTCCAAGTGGCAGCTGGTATTCGTGAGAAAATAGAAACCTCAGCACACCTAATTGCAGAGTTTGAGAGTAGCCTATGCAGCCCCAGTGCATGGGCTTCTTTTTGGGTTGTGAAGAGAGCCTGTAGGAGCAGTGCAGTACTGGCACCACCCAGCACAGTGCTGGGATTACTTCACCTCTTCTTCCAAGAGGCTGTAAGAACAAAGGAGTTGCAATTTTTTGTGCAATCTTTCAATATTTTCCTTGGTGAGAGACATCCAAAATATTTTAATTTTAGTATTTGAAAATGGAGTTGGGCCTGTCAATGATAAGCAACTAGAGTTTATTTGGGAAAAGTGCCAGAAAACTTTCTAATAGTTTTAAGTAGTCTGAAAGTCTAGTTGGATAAACTTACTTTTGAGAAAAGGAATGTATTAGCTGCCATAGAGGAACTGAAAGGAGACCTTCATATCTTTCTCAGAAAGTTTTGTTCAGGTGCTAAAGGTCTTTTTTTCATTTCCCTGTCAAAATATTAACCGCTTTTGAGTTACAGATTCAGCAGATTAAATTATTTATGATTTATAATCAAAGAGCTCATAATGAATTATTTAGAGCTTACAGTCTTTGGAACTGATGATTTGATGACTTAATTCCAATCTGATATATCAATACCTAATAAACAACTATTTATATAACAAAATACTTCAGCTAGTATTCACTCAGTAAGTGGACTGCCTTAACTTTCACTTTAGCTTAATACTGGTGATACCAGCTCAATTTTAGTTTACTGCTTTCGTTTTTCTTTCTAGAGAGATTTAATAATTTTCAAAACAAAATAATAAATTAATTAAAATTCCCTTTTTTTTTTTTTTTTTTTCCAGTAAGCAGCACAGACCAAGAATCTTTCCATATTGAGTGAATATTAAGTGATTAAGAAAGAACCTGATGGGCCCCCAATTAGTGTTTGGGTGTCTCACATAGCCCTACTCATAGATCATACCGACAGATCACAGGGAGTCATCTCGCTCAACTTACAGAGTTGTACCTTTGAACGAGGCACACTCCCCAAATATGTCAAAGACATCACCTCCATAGCGTGACCATGCCATGACACTGGGCAACAATCTGTTTCTGACAAAATGTGTTCCTAACACAACTAAAACGACCAGGCAATACCCTTTTTAACCCTCAAGAAGCCTCAGAGACTGAAGATACTACACTGGCCAGCTGGAGAAAGTGAGTGCCCCATTTTTCTTAAGTCCATCCCCTATCTCAGCAGCAAACTCAATTCTTTTTTCCCCCCATACTGAAGAAAATTTTCATACACTGGATTTCCCTCAATATTGAGTGTTTACACTCTGTGATGCATTACACTGCCTATCATGCAGTCTCTGATGGATCCATGCTTTTTTGGCCATGAGAGCAGTAAAATTGGAGTAGGAACCTGCAACAATCTGAACAACAAACTTCCTATACTTAAATAATTCTCTGTAGAATTTTATGTAACCTCATCTGACAGGTAATGATTTGAATATGAAGGTATTACTGCACTGCTTCAGCTTTTCATCCAGTTGGGACCTTATCTCTATCAGGAGAGGCAAAAGCAAGGGAGCTGAGGTTATGTGGTTCCATCTCCTGTCCCTCTGGCTTCTACCTCCAGATCATCCTTCTGCTGAGCTGGCACCTGTGATGCTTTCTATTCAAACAATATTCAAAACAGGTTTTACCAAAACTTTGTATAATCTCAAGCAAATGCCTTCTTTCACCTCAAAGCCCCAGGTTTATGCATATAAAGTCCTTGTGAACTGATACTTGGAAAAACTTACACTGAAGACTGAATACATGATATAGTTCCTCTTACTGACTTCTCTTGCAAAAGCTGTAATTCTGCTAACACACAAAAGCAAGATCTATGTCAGGTATGCACAGCCACAGATCTTTAAGGATCAGTACACTACACCCAGCTGGAGAGGTGCTGTCATTTTTGGTTTCTGCACATTTATGTTTTCTGCAAACACCAGAATGTTCTAAGACTGCTAAAACGTAGCCTTACTTCAGAAGCGATTTACCTCCAATGGTACATGGTATTTATCAATCATTGTTAGGTCCTCTTCTTCTTTTGTGGTGGGGAAGTGCCTACAGGAAATCTGCATTTCTGCATTTCGACCTCTCCAACTTTAACCTCCAAAAACTTGAAGGAGCTGCATATTTTGACAGTGTAAATACAATTAGTTGTGGGGTTTGGGGTTTTTTTTTTTGGTTGTGGGTTTTGGTGGGGTTTTTTTGTATTTTGTGATACTGCTGCCATCTAGAGTGTAAAAGTAATAGTGTGTCAGGAAACACCATCAGCAGTATTTAATTAATAGATTTTGTATTAACAGTGAACAAGTATAATCGTAATCATACATTTTTCTCTATTTTGTTCCACTGCTGCCACCTAGAGTTATAAACCAAGTATATTATTTTTCTAACTACAGATATTTAATTAGTAGCTATTTATGTTTGTAGGTGATACCTTACTTTTCCACAATTTTCTCATTGATTTGGCTTGTCTCTTTGTCCTGAACATTACTATAACTCGAGTATTCCATCTAATTTTCTCTTTTTTTAAAAAATAAGAAAATGGTTAAGCTAAATAATTAATTTGTCACGATTTTAGGTTTTTAAAGATCATCTTTAAACAAGAAAATATCATAGGTCAACCTGACATTTTTTTCTGGTTGCAGGACATCATTCATCATAAAAATTAGACTTAATATTCATGTGAGACCCCCTGATCAGAATTAATAGGAAAAAAATAGGCTGCTATTGTCATTAACAACGGCAGACAGCTGCTGTTACTCCTATAAAAAACCCCAAGATTTTACAGAACCTTTTTATTTTTTGTGGCACAGAAAGCAACACACATGCCTTGGGGACTGTAAAACAATCAATAAAAGAAAATAATGAATAATAGGTTACCAAATCTGCAGTCACTAGTGCATGTGACCTCCTTGTATATTTGAAGGTTCAAAAGAAGTCTCCTTTGATGCCTAGTAGGTAACTACAGAAATTCCTGGAAGAAATCCTAGGCATTCTTGTTCTTTTAGCCTATTTAATTTTTAGACAGCTTTGGATGACTGCACTGGAGGTAACAGCAACCCTCCAAGATCAAACATCCACCAACTCTTTACCTGGATTGTTCCTTCCTCTTTGCTGATGTAATCACTTTCATTATCCCTCTTCAGGTGGCCTTGACAGCTTACTTTGTTGGGAATCCTTAGCTTGTCATGTCTAGTGGAAACAGTAGCACTTTCTATATCTTTGTTTGACGGCTCTATTACAGTGCCTCAAAACTCAGGAATTTAATACATAGGCCTCCTCAATATCTCTAATGGCAAATTTCATGAAAAAAAAACCCTTTTCTTGAACTTTGATCACAGAACTTTCTCTATCTGGCTGTTCTTGGTTCCCAGTTCCTCTAGCTGTGCCCCTTGCCTTCTTTCACCTACCTATGAAGTAAAGCCGATGTCCTGGTTTTGTCTTTTCAAACTATCTTTATGAAAACTAGTCACAGCTCTTGTCACAATGGCTTCACCTTAATAGCAACATGAAAGCCACACATGCTTCTGTATATCCTCCAAATAGCTCACCCCAGGAAAACTGCTGCAGATAACACAGGTAGCCAAATGAAGCAACGTTTTATTCTCAGGTTGGTGTCATTTGTCTTTTGGCTGTAACATGGAAACTTTTGAATAATACATCCAATCAGTTCCACAATTTCTCAGAACATTTTAGGCATAAATGCACAGGTATTTACAGATTTAAGCACAATCAAATAAGAAAGAAAGCCAAACAGGGAATATATGAAGCTCAGATAGAGAGCTGGCAGAAGCAGAGCTACAATATGATCTGTAATTGTCTACAGATCAAAGCTATTAACAGCATGCAGTATAACAACAAAATATCTCATCTCTGCTTGTCTTCTCATTGTAGAAATAAGAGATTAATAATGGCGTGAAAGACAGGTCTGGAGGAAGGAGCAAATGGCATGGGGAAAGAGCCCTGTGAGGCTGGAAGGAAGGACTCACAACCGGCCACGTCTGGGCGTGGGGAGGGCGCCCAGAGCGTCTGGCACAATGAAGGAGAGGGGTGCTTCAGGGTGCTCCTGAACATTAACAGCATGGGAAAGTGGTGGATAAGAGCTTTGCAAACTAGATAGACAAATACAAAAATTGCTTAGTATAAGGAAAGGCCTAAAAAGCAGTTTCCTGAAGTATTCATCACCCTGAATAGTGGTTACTACGTGAGATTAGACAAGAAAAGTAATCCCATGCAAGTTCAGAAATAGCCTTTGTGTTAAAGGTGTAACAAAAGCACTGGCAATAGGCTGTTGTTATCTCTTAACCTCAGCTATATCTGAATAATGATAAAAAAAAGATGTGTAAACTATATAATCACTACTTCCAGTAGCTATTATAACCTCTAACTCACACTGTCTATATCCTCGTAGACTATTGTGAGTTTTGTCTGAGGAGCTTCAGTTCTTTCTGTAAAATTGACCCCGGGTGAATGATAATACATGACTTTTATGAGAATGGACTCTCTGTTATCTTTCTGGGTTAGTAACCACTGTCTGAAATTTATCTCTTTTTTTCAGTTTGAAATAGGGGTCATTTGTTATCATGTTTCATTTGGTCTGCAGTGACAATCATTTTGGAACCTCTTGTTTTTGTTAGTTATTGCCAACATTTTTCTTTTTCTTTGGCCTCTAAGTCTCAGATCTGCTAATTCTAATAAGTGATACTCTCAGTTTAAGTAAAAGATATTATGTTGTTACTTTGGTTTTATTAAAAAATCCATTTCTCTGGTATTTATGCTGATTTTTCTTCTAGTACTTGTGACCATAAAATCCAGGGTGTATTATATTTCCATTAATATAACAGAGACTTACAAAAATGAGGCAGTTGTAACTTGTAAGCCATTATCTATGAACTTGCATGGAATCCCATCTTGGCCAAATTATGATAAGCCTTTGTTATTCAGCATATTCTATTCTGACTCAATATTTAAAAGGAGAATTGATCAGAAGATTGCACCACTGGGTGATCATCTAGTAGAAAGATTCAACCTATATAAGCTTCTTGAGGGGTTTTTGTGCTTTGTTAGACTTAAAAAATAATCAGTAATTTGTTTCTGTAACTTCCATGAGGTTTTTTCCTGTGCCAGTCCTCCCTGTAGCGTATCAGTCAGACTGTCCTCAAGTTTCAGCCTGAGTGGAACGTGTAACTGGTCACTGCCCAACTACCTCAGCATGGAATGGTCCTTTCTCTTTGTGTGCAACTGTCCTTTCCTTCTGGTGCTCTGATGAATTTGCCAGTGAATACAACTTCTATGTTAGCCTTGTTAATCCTTTTCTGACATTTGGTCCCTGTTATGTGTAGTCTCCCTGTTATGTCTGTCTCTCAAAATGTGGGAGTAATTATTTTTACTTCAGATAAGCAGTCCAGAGATAATTACATATTCTTCTTCTAGAACCCTAAAGATTCAGGTCATGGCGTTCTGATGGCTTTTAATTGCTGGGCTGGGTTAAGGCTAAAAAGAAAATTTGGGAAGAGGTATCTACTAAGAATGGATGTAACACTTCTGAATCCCTCACTAAGTTGCTTCTGCTCAAACTAAGGGCTTTTTTTCTAAAAAATAATAACACTTCTGCATTTTAAAATGCACTGTGCTATCTGCCACTATCTTTGCATTCTCATCTTGTTTTTTTTTCAACAGTGAGCTATTTATTGCCTGATTCAGATGTCTGAATGTATTCAGTACCTATTATTTTAAACACTTATCTTTCTTTTGGTGTTAACAGTTCAGCACAA
This sequence comes from Athene noctua, assembly GCF_965140245.1. NCBI lineage: Eukaryota > Metazoa > Chordata > Aves > Strigiformes > Strigidae > Athene > Athene noctua. The sequence continues at coordinate 21,130,694 of NC_134044.1, forward strand.
TGGAATTTATATCAATGTGTTACCTTTTGCTAAAAGCGCACAAAGAACTTAACAAAGTGCTTAAGAGATTTAAGAAAAGCATTTGAATCCTAATCAGCAGACAAGGTCTACCCAATACACATAGTTGATAGTTTGATTCTGCAGCCTGCTCTTCAGTCCAAATTCACATGGGATCCCTGTTGCATTGTTCCAAGTGCTGTTTTTATCTTCTTGTAATGTGATTCAAAATGGTTCAGACATAAGAGTTCCTATTCTGTTTACATAGCTTTTGCTTTTGACAGTAAGTGGTCAGGCTCATAATGCCTCTAGTAATTATCTTTCACTGAATACCAATATTTATTTTGAAATTTACATCCAGGAACTAATCAGGTACAAAATCCTGCTTTGAAAATGTATTTAGAGGCTCAGAGAGAACTGTTCCCATGCGATCAGAGCTTTGTTCTCAAGCTGTTTGTTCATATATGTGTGTTTGCTCTTATACCATAACAATTTTTCCCAAGTGGGGCATGTTTGCATTACATAAGCAAGTCATACAAAGCGGAGAAAGGTAGTATGATTTATTAGACCAAATGCTATAAATGGGAAAAAGACAAGCTTTTCAGTGCATATCCCTGTCTTTGGGTTTGAAACAGACACAGCAAAATTTAAACTGAGGTTTAATACAATTACACTAGCTAGACACACTACTGCATCCCTTTTCAGGAAGTTTTGAAATATTTTACATTTGTCCTACATTTATGAAAACCAATTTGTCATTCTCTTTAACCTTTTGCGAACTGTTTTCTGTAGTTGTGCCCAGGTATATATTTCTAATCAATAAAGTTCAAGTCTGTAACTGTTTGCTAATGCTATTATTTGGAAAGAAGACTTCAGTCGTTCTCAAAATATTCAGTCAATTTACTGTATAATTGCTTTGGCCTCTTTATTCTTTTTACCATAAACATTTGGTCTGATCAACCTCACATTATATAGATTCATTAGCTAGGTCTGAACCATAATGTTCAATGATCTTATCCAACTGTTTATTATAAAGTATTTTTTCGAACTAGTACTGTTGATCAAAGGGGTCTTGAAATACATTCCCTTTAAAAACCACTGTACAGCAAAAGAAAATGTTCCAGCACCCACCCCTGGGATTACTTCAGTACTCGTAATTTCTTCAGTACTCCCATGACTGATTGTTGAAAAAGACATTGTTGGCTGAAATGGGTTGAAATGTAACCCCTGAACTAAAGAATCACAATCATCCATCCTTCCTCTGGCTCCATAAATGTCTAAAGTGCAACGGCCTCCAGAGAAGGAACCAGCCCATGTGCTCACTTGTCTTACCTGTGAGGCAGCATAATGTATAGGCTGAACTTGAGACAGAACTTCAGGCATTGGAGAACTTTAAAGTGTGTACAGCGATGGGATACACATCTCCAACGTTAGACGGCAACTACATGGAGCATCTGAGATCTGAGGAAAGTTTCGTAACTGTCCCACTTTAAAAAACAATCCCACTGTACATCTAATTCTGCAATTAATAGTTTATAAATTCCACCTAAGACTTCTCATCAAAGTATCTAGTCACAGCTTGTACCCCAGAGTTTATCAGGACTGCACATCTTTGGTTTTTACTGTTGGGGTTGTCTCACAGAGAAGAGAAAAGTTTAGCAGCAGGCAGTATGTGGGGGGGTTCAGTATCCACATTAGCTTTGAGTAAATTGCCAGTCTCCAAAAGAAGGTCTTTCCTGGTTTATTGCAGTATTCAGACCTTTGGATTTTGAACTAAATGTTTCAGCTTTACTATATGATGTCTTAGCTTGTGTCTAGGTTTGTCCTTTTTATCAGTGGGTATTCTGTGAACTCTATCTCTGGTTACCTACAGTTGAGGGGGACTGGACTCAGTAAACTAGGGGACACCTTCCAATTCTATGCCCCAGCTATCTTGAGGTTTAAAAAAAAGAATTAAAACCACAAAAAATAATCTAGGGTCAAAAGAGCTTAGAGTTCCAGTAGTTTATCAAAATTATTTCAAACGCAAGATTATAAGGTTTACAGAATTTATTTTTGTCTATCCAGAAAAAAATAATCAGTCAACTCTCTCCAGACAAAGTTAAATTCTTTAATTTAAACACAAGTCCAGTCCAAAACATTAGGTGCAGGACTGCATCCTCATGTTGGTCTCCCTAAATGGTCCTGCCAAGATGAAAATAGAATTTTGTACAACACTCCCAGTAAGCCTGTAATTTCCCCTCATATTTCAGAACTGAACTATGGAGACCACAGAATGTATATGTTTATCAAATAGCATCAGTGCTAATTTTTATTGATTGGCAACTGCATTACTTCTAAAGCAGGCCACTAACAGAGTCATGCTTTTCCAAGCAGTGCTATGTATTCCAGGAATAGCCAGGAACTCAAAATAACAGTCTGGAAAGCCGACTAGCATCTAAAAACCAATGATTGGTAGATGTAGTGCAATCCTCGAATTTCTTCCTCCATTAAATTAAATAAAGAGACAGTGATACTGCAGAAGAAAAAATGTTTAACACGCTTGTTTAAGAAGTCCAGATTCTGAAGTTTTCTTTAAACAGGAGATCTACCAGATACTATCATTTAGGTATTCCAGTATATTTTCTGTTGTAGGGAATTTTACTCTAAAATAATAATAATTTTATTTCAGAAAACTGATTGTTATCCAAACCAGAGAAATTATTTCAGAATAAAGTCACTTGTAACTGGAAGGAAACTACTTACATGAGAGAATTACTCTAGAATAGCAAAAGTGAAATAATTATTCTGGGATGGTCATGCAAGCCAATTTCAAAATGTAGCCAAATTGTGAATCAACAGAATATGCCCCAAATGCAGGCTCTTACATGCTTGAGGGGGTAGATAAATTACAGCAGTGAAAATGAAGAAAATACACTGAAGTTCTGTGTTTGGATTACTATTTCCCATGCTATTACCTATGCTTACACTATCATTATCACAATTTGATCATTATTTAGTTTAGTATAAGACCAGAGACCCGAATCAGGCCACTCTGCTAGGCAGTGTTCGGGCAGACCTGATGTGCATTCCCTTCCCAAAGCGACCAGGGAAACCAGGTAAGTAACAACAATAAAGTAGAAACTTCAAAAGGTGCTCATATGGGGAGTTATCCCACTGAAGACAAAGGTTTTAGCCCTGAATTTAGAATCAAATTGCTTCTGTCCCTAAACAAGGGCTTTTTCCCTATTGCCCATTTCTTTTTTTCTGTCTGATTTCATCGTGAAAACACAGAGCCGAATTTGCAAAATCACAGCCATTTCCATGGCAACAGATGGTGGTGTTATGATGTCCACTGTTGGAGTAAACAAAACAAGCGACCAAGATGTTGGGATAAGGGAGGAGTAGGAGCACTTTATAACCATAAAGATGCATTTCTAAAATCATTGCTGGCTGAGATCATATCCATTTCATAGACATCCACTACCACTTCCCCCCCCAGGCCATGGTTCTTTACAGAAGTTAAGATGATGAGTTAAAGGGCTGATGTAATCAACAGTAAAGTCAACAGAAAGTCCATTTGTTTTGGAACTGGACTGAACAGGAGAGCATGTCACTATGAATGTGATGTAGGTAAGTATTATTATTCTTGTTTAAAGGGGATATAAAATAACTTGATGTCATGTGATTTATCTAGCATCAGGTAGGTACTAGATCTCCAGAAGATCTATCATGGGACTGATAAATGACAGAATTATTGTCTTATTTCTTAATAAATTACAATCTAATTTTAACATTCTACTCTTCAGGTTTGCATCCGCCCAAGAGGATGAATTCTACTTAGAAACAGTGTGTTTCTTTTCTCTTTAGGAAAGACAATCCTTTTTGGTATTATGGAGTTATATTTAAAATTTGATTTAAAGTTCAAGGTTAAACTCACAGTGAAGCTCCAAAAAATTAGGATAGAGAAAGAACAAATAAGAGAGAAAAATTAATTCTGCCTCCTTGTATTAGCAACTTATTGACTATGACATTATTTGTAGAAATCCAAATGTTATCTTTAAAACTATGGAACTCAGTTCTGCTGCCATTGAAGCCAATGACGATTTTGTTTCAATCATCCCCACTGTCAGGTTTATATTTTAAAAAACATTTTATTATAAAGAGTTATATATTTTAAAAGTGCCCCTTTGATAAATGGCAGCAGCAGAATGGAATCTTTGAATAAGCTCTTTGAAGCCTGCAGTTTTATGAGCTCAGTGCCTTCAGAAGCTTCTAAAGTAGTTATAGACAAATGGAGACAGCTAAGGCTTTGCACGCTTACTTCAAACATAAGTGAGTGACTAACATAAAATTGTAGTGGCCATTAAAACTTCAAAGGAGAAGTGTGACCTAAATATTACTTGTCATAGTACAGCATTTGTTACTGAAAGATCTGATCAACTTTTTAAATTATAGAATCTCCACCAAATGCCAAGATCATAACTTAGATAAATTATTCTGTCTCAAATAAAATTTTATTCCTGAGATTTCACTTATGATACGAGTGAAAACAAGCACTAGCTGGACAGTCATATGATACTGGCTCCCCCTCCTTGCTTCCAGCTAAATTTTGTCTCTACCTTGCTAAAGCTGCTGTTGTCATAATCTATTCTACCTTCTTCCTACCTCTCATGGTATCTTTGCCCAGAAAGCCTTTCCTTCTGCTGCAGGCCATAAAACTCCTCTTTTCTTAGAAATTCCTCTTCACAATTCACTTTTTCTTCCAATATTTCTTGAGCTATGACCAAACTTTCTAGCCATCCTACAGATATAATCATGCAAATACTTATGATAATCAAGATGATTAAGAAGTCACTGTTACCAGTTAATCTGTTGGTTATCTCCCCTCATCAGAAGTGCAGTAACTGTTTTTGTTAATTGATAATCCTTTTAAAAAATCTAGCGATCTAGTAGTTTTGCATAGATTTATCTTCCCATTCTTTGTCTGCTAGATGTCATTTGTTTCTTTGTCCAGTCCTGTTGTATGTCTCTTAGACTATAAGGTCCTCAAATGTAATGACTTCTTTAATTAAAGAAAAAATTAAAAAGATGTGTATACATACAGTGATATGTAGTGGTGTTAACATCTTAACAGTTACGCTTCATTCTCTGGAAAACAATCAGGAACAACTAGAGAATTTGAATGATTGACCTTTATATATATATGGAGAAGGAAGATAATTTGGTCTTTTACTATTTCTTTGGGTCTCAGAACTGTAACTTTTTACAGATGGTCTGTTTATGGATGAAAAAATTTACTTCTCCAGAACCTGCAGATCTTTCAGTTTTAAGCATATTGTTTAGAAAATTACATGACGGTTGCATATACTTTTTTAAAGAAATAGGAAACCAAAAATACAGGATATAGCATTGGTTTTGAAGCAGAATTTAAGGCTTGTTATTGCAGACTTCAGTTCCATTATTGCAGGAAGCTTTCCAGGTCAGCAGAGGGTTCAAGAAAGTTTTGAAATCTGCATTCCTCAGTTTAGAAAATATAAATTGTCTTTAGAACAAAATAGGGCTCTTCTATCTTTAAATGAATTCTTAGCCACTCCCATGAGCTGTAAGAAGCCTTTTAGCTTGCCAGAATATCTGCAGGAACGTCACTCACAGTTCTTCTAGCTACAAGTAATGATAAATGGATGCATTTCTTTTATTGTTTTAGCAAGCAAGGTTCCCTGTAATTAGGAGAATTCAAATGCAGGTGCAATGGCATGAGTCCCTAAAATTGATAAAGAATAGAGAAAAGTAGTTTAGACAAATCACTCAAAATATCAAGCTTTTCAACAATTTTATTAATATAGTATGTGAATCACAACAGAAAAATCATTATGAGTTTGATAAGATGTAGAGTACTATAACTTTGAAATATTGTTTAAAATTGTCCCAGGTGCAACTCCTGATTATTAAATCATTGACATTAAATAATCCTTAAAACCGAACTGCAAGTTTCATGTCTATTAGTCAGAAATCGATCTCCAGAGATAACACAAAATGTACATATCAGAGACTTGAATCACTAAAATCACATTCTTATCAGATTAAAAAAAAATATATATATATATAATTAAAAAACCCAAAACTCATGTTGGAAATTCCATGCAAAAGCAACAACCAGCAGCTCAGAGAAGCAACTGAAAGTAGTCTCTGAAAAGTACTTTCAGGGGGCAAAATACGATGAAGTCAGCCCCTGTGGCTAAGTTGTCTGAAAGTTCCTAAGTGAGAAGTAGGAAAAGACTCCATGATCAAGGGGGATTTCTTTGTATTTTCAATTCTGCAGTTGAGAAGCTTACCTTTTCCCTTACTAGAACTTCTGCATTATTGTCCTGGTTTTGGCTATGATAGTTATTTTCTTCCTAGTACCTTGTACTGTGCTGTGTTTTGGATTTAGTGTGAGATTAATGTTAATAACACACTGATGTTTTAGCTGTTGATAAGTAGCACTTATCCCAAGTTAAGGATTTTTCTTTTCCCACGCCCTGCCAGCGAGCAGGTGCACAAGGAGCTGGGAGGGAGCATGGCCAGGAGAGCTGACCCCAACTAGCCAAAGGGATATTCCATACCACAGAATGTCATGTCCAGTATAAAAACTGGGGGAAGTTGGCTGGGGGTGGAATCACTGCTTGGGGACTGGCCAGCCATTGGTCAACGGGTAGTGAGCAATGGCATTGTGCATTATTTGTCTTTTCTTGTTTTTTTTTTTTTTTTTTTTTTTTTTTGTTTTTTTTTTTTTTTTTTTTTTTTTTTCTCTTTTTGCTATATTCATCATTATTAATATTATTATTATTTAATTGTATTTTACTCATGAAACTGTTCTTATCTCAACCTATAAGTTTTACTTTTTTTTTTTTTCCACTTCTCCTCCCCATCCCACTGGGTGGGGGAGGAGTGAGCGAGTGGCTGTGTGGTGCTTAGCCACTGGCTGGTGTTAAAGTACAACAATTATTTTCACAATTTGGTTTGCGTAATGTCAAGATTAAATTTAGATGAAACCAGGAATCATGGAATACATTGTTGCTTCTCTAGAAGAAACCCCAAATCTCTAAAAATTAACCAGAAGTGAGCCAAATCACCCCTGTGGTATTCTGCCAGAGCCAGTTTCATGGCTGTTATTTACCAATATCTTCTTCAATGGAAATCTGCTATAGTGAATACAAACCAATGATCTAGTAAAAAGAATGCAGCCAGCAAATGGATCACAATGTTGACTGTCCTAAGTTTCTTAGAAGTAAGGCATCAAGAGAAAAATTAGTGAAAAATGCCCTAATAAATGACTGAGGATGAAGAGAATTTTGCTGGTCCTGAGAACTCTTTGATACTGCTCAAATGAGAATTTGTTTTATGAAAGTACAACTCTACATACATATATGCATTATAAATGAGTTTATAGCATTTTCACAGGTCCTCCATGATGGCGTATTTGTAGCAACCTGCAGTGACCAGTCCAGCAGAAAGTGCTGAGAACATAAAAATCACCATCCTAGACTGAATCAAAGGTCTCTGCTGTAGTTCTGTCTCCTGACAGTGGTCAACAGCAAATGCTTAGGGAATAGTGAGGATAGGGCAAATACAGACAAAGGCATATTCCCCTTAGAATAGCATTGGTGATCTCTAGAAAACACTTGGGGAATTGGAAGAGAAAGGAAACAGACACTCCACTTATCCATCAAATGTATGCTCAAAAGCAGGCACTAAGGTCCATGCCATTGGAAGATTATACCCTTAATGTTGATGGCATTAAAATTCCAGTAGTAAGCCCATGAAAATGAAACAACAGCCAGTAATGGTAAACTTTTGCAGAACAGGCTTTAAATTACAAATTCTTCATGGTGTCTTTCTTCCTGACTGCAAGATTTCTGTCATGCTCTTTTGTTTGTTTGTTCTAGACATACCTCTCAGGGCCTGATCGCATCAAAGTTTTTTCCTGAATGCTCTACTGGGTATAGAACTGGGAGCACAGAAGCGAGAAGTATTCCAGTCTTCAAGAATTAGGTACAGGCTTACTCCCAGATTCCAGTAACCACTCTGGAAATTGGAGGATCACTGCTACAGAGTAGTGCCTGCACTTCTCCTTCCTCTCTGCCCCACTCCAGCTACCACTCTACACTACCCAGTAGCACGTTTCATTGGAGGTCTGTGACTATGTCTGTCTCAGGGAGTAACTGCAATGACATTTTATGGAACAAGTAACATACCTCCAAACTACTGCTTTCCACAGGATCTCCATGGAGTAGAAACAAGGGACACCACCTGTTCTCTGGGCCCCATACCCAATTTGTGGCCCCTTATGCCTCCTTCCTTCTCCATATAGGAACTCAAGAAGAGGGGAAATACATTTCATTGTCAGCATCTCCTTATGAGAAACAAAAATTTCTGATCTTAGGAATTTAATATATCCTAAAGTTAATGAATTACTAGGTCATTTGGAATCAGCTATCAGTTTCAAGCATCTACTGAGAGTTACTACTTTAATAACAACTAAAAGAACCTGATTTTTTTAAATCTAGGAAATAACAGTGTTATTTCAATCATTCACCACTTGATGTACCTATTTAACCCTTCCTTCTCATGCCTGAAGAACAACTACCTCCACAAATCTCCATAATTAAAGAAAATGTCTATGGAGATTTGTACTTTCCAGATATGCAAAGACTTATCTTCCTTTCCTTCAAACATTCCTGCATTCATTTAACAAACATCTAACAAACACATATCATGAGCACTATATTTATATATGTGTGTGTATATAGAGACACACAAATTCATGGTTATGTAAATATACATACATATCAATGTCCAGAGATTGCTTGAGATGCTTGCTTGGGCCATGCACAGTAGCTCGTGTGGGTGTATAATGAAGCACCACTAGACAGAACAGTCACTTGTGGCAGGTAGCTAAGAAATTTCAATAAAGTAAACTCTCAGTATTATCAAAATTATACATTTGGGGCTGTTAGCATGGCCTAGAAAAAGATGAGGACAGGCTCATCTCATTAAATGAGAAGAAATAGTGGAATTAGCTTGAATCTAATTACAAGCCACACTATCTAATGTAAAAACATGACTGTTTTTTCACTCCCATTCATTTTGGCTAGTAATTAGTTTTGGCCTCTAAAATGCCACCCTTTAATCATCCAAACACAGATGTGATTTGCCGTGCAATTTAATCTTGCTTTAATGAAGAACTAATGGACGCATCGCAAATTACTTTCCCTGTTGGAGAAAAATTCTATTTCCTGCTTTTCAAAAGATCAAGAGTATCTTGTGATAATAGCCCAAGCGGCCCTGGCAGCCTCGTCGCACAGAGCAAACAAGCTCTTTTACTCAACTCCCAATTCAATGGAGAAAAAGAGGCTACAATTAGCAACAAAGCAGGGGAAACGCGGCATTACAGCCGAATCACTTTCTGCAGCTCAACCCCCAGCAACCACTGCCTTGTTAGAGCCAGGTCTAAAGTGTCAGGAGCGAACAATGTGCTGTGATAAATTACTCTCTTCAAACAGCTGCACTGCTAATTTTCAATTATACACACAAATGGCTCTCAGATTGGAAGAAAATGGAGTGCATGGGGAGAACAGTAGTAGATTTCTATGTTTGTTTGGTGGTGAGTGTAGAGGCGGGAGAGTGACATCCTGAAAAGAAAGCTGTAGCATGTGGAGTCGGCATTTCAACACCGGATGATGAGCCCTCCCAAATCTTACAGAACCTGGTGGCTTCCTTTTCACATCTCTGATAGACTGACGGAGAAAAAGAAACAGAACCAGTCAGATCCATTTTTAGAGTAAAAAGCTTTGACCATTGGCCACATCAGTAGCCTTGGCAGCAGATGCAAAACAGCTGAACAACTTGGAGACACGGGTTCAGATCTCAGAAGAGCTGATTCCTTTTCTCAGCTTTTCAACAGAAAGGCAGTGGATTCCATGTGCTTCTTTAAATGGGAGATGTGCTGAAGGATGTGAACCCATGATTCTGTGTGGACACTGATCATGTAACGTGTCTGGTGGCAGCACCAATTTCCCCATGATGAAGGTAAAATTCATCGCCATACAACCAACCACTGTACCATGTCCTGATGCTGCTGGATTCAGATGACAAACTCTACAGAACTTACTTGGGAAAAGGTGCTAGTTGTTTTAAATCATGATTCCTATTTTTAAGCAGCTGGGATGAAAGAGGCAATATGGAGGTACAATTAGGATTACTGTATACCAGATGTGGCTCAGCTTCAATAAATTACAAAGAATTGATAGCGATATTTTTCTTGCCTTAAAAAACTTCATAGTCCTAATTGAAGTCAACAGGTATACCTGAATTTGGCCACATATAATAAAGTTTTCATTGATGCTTCATCATGATTTACTAATAGATGGGAAACAAGTAACAGAACTCTACAAAATCAAACAAATTCAGTACAATTTTCACAAGAAAAGGAAAAATGTAGCTGTTTTTCCTTGCATTGTTTTGCTTGACCTTAACTTTGATGAATGATGGCATTGAGGCAGGAGGGGAGGTGGGGGTGGTTTATCATATTTTTATCTGCCCAAACTGAGAGAACTTTTAAAAACAGCTTTCTTTCAGATTCGATATTCAGATATCATGCTTGATTGTTGCTATCATATCTGATGTCAAGAAAGTAAACATTCCAAATCCTTTCAAAATCTTTGGCAAGTTTTTACATTTTCATAAAGCTAGAGAGAGAAAAAGCAATTTTGGCTGGTAGGAATAGGGAATCTATAGTTTGAAGATGGCAATATGTTGCCTAAACCAATTGAAATGTTCCTCAAGTTCTTTATTTGTAGTACAGTGTCGGCCATTTGCCAAAAATGGCTACTGAGCAGAGCTCTGACAAAGGCACAGGAGAGAGAGGAGCCCAGTGTGTAAAGAGAACCACGCAAAGGTAGATTCTCAACAATCATAAGTTACCGTAGTTCCTTTGATCTCACTGTGAAGCAACAGCACTGCAATTTACATCCTTTAAAGTTCTGGTTCATAATGTTTTCTCTTTGCGCACCTTCCTTAGCTTCACACTAACCCTAAGTTCAGAGTGAGTTTTGAAACAGATTTTATGGTAATTGCAGTCTGTAGTATCCCTGAGACAGGCAAATATGACATATGCTATTAAAATGTTTATGGAAAGGGTTGGCAAAGTCATCAGATTTGTTTTATAAATAGCTATCATTTTAAATGAAATGGGCAAAAAAAATCTAGTTGATTTTAATACTTTTCAGCCTAGCTTTTTTTCTACTTCCAATAAATGCTAACATTGTGTCTCCTAATTATAAAGCGCATTACCATACAAAAAGGATTATTTTTAAATTTAAAAATGCCAGTCACAATTTAAAATTACTTTTCTCAAATATGGCTCCTCAGAGAAGCTAAGGAGAGAAGAGAAAATAAGGGGGGTTGGAATAAGAGGGGGAGAGAGAGAGGATGCAATATTGAATTGTAACAAGACACTTTTATTTTTTTGCTGAAGTGGGATTTCACTCCCTCTAGTTTATAATCGTTACAGAAATTTAAACCTCAAACCATTTCAGTCCAAGCTTATACTAAGCTTGTTAGTGGTTTCTGATGCTGCATATGATAGTGCTACAGCATTACCATAAATCAGCAGAATTAACTATGATCTTCAGAAGCATGCCTGAAAGTGGGTGACAGAAGTCTGCAATTTGGTGCTCTGAATATTATGATAACATTCTATATTAAATGTTTATAATCTACTTAGAGCTGAGCTTCAAGTATATTTTATATTTGTGCTTTACCCAATATTAGAAATCATGGGCTATTATGGCTTTCCATGCCTATGTTGTTTGTAACATCCAAAATTAAAGAAAATATAAAAACACAAGGTGAGCAAGTTTGTTTTCCTGCCAATGCAATGTTATTAATACTAAGAAGTTAAAGTTTACCTACAGGTTTGAAAATTTAAATGCACCTTGCAATAAATACACTTTACTCCCTTCCATTCATATATAAAATAATCTACAGCACTGACCGGATTTCAGAAACTCCATCATAATACAATTTACAAACTCTCTGCTGGTGTTGGAGATACAGACTCAATTTTCCTTCCAGTCTTCGTAAAAGTAACATATCTAAATTATTCATCTAAGAGTAAATAATGATGATGATTTGCAGAGAATAAAATCACAAACTCAACAGTTTTGATAGCCAGTACAAAAATCAAGGTTGCCACATTACACAAAGAAATGTTCTGATCCTAAGCAAGCATGATCCAAAATTAAAAAAAACAGCACTGCCTATACTAGGTGAGGAACCCATTTCCTCCCTATTCCAACTGCTATCCTTCCAACTTAAAAAAAAAAATAAAAATGGAGTAGCTAGTGTTTTCCTCCATACATAAATAATTACAATTGGCTGCAGGATAACAGGAGTAGATGTGCTGTTATCAGAATGCCTGCTGATGAATACAATAGTCCTGCTGCATAAAGAGTCTTGAGAGACAAGGAACTGTATCCTACACTAACATAAATCAATATATCTCTGTGCATCTAGCAAAAGTAGGTTGAATTTGCACCAGCCAATACTCTAACTTCATGACTTCTCAAGTAATTCTGAGCACGGGCTAGAAAACAATGCTGGTTTCATTGTTGAAAATTATGGTTAAGAGAAGCTTACTTCAGATTTAAACTACCAGAAATATGAATTAAGTGGGTGAACCTGCTTTTTTTTTTTTTTTCTGAAAGGGCCACATCCTTACAAACATCAGCAGGCTGAACTTGCTGTGCTAGTTACCAGACATGGAAGGTGAGACAAGGATATCTGACAAATTTTATTGTGTAATGAGATTATTTAATTCTGATTTTAGAAAAGTTTCATAATTAACGGAAAAGCCCTTTGCTGTTTCTGCACCATCTTTAGGCCTCAAATTGCCTACCATCTACAGAAACAAATGGCAAACAGAACCAAAATGCAACCCCCATAGTGTATCACTCCTGTGTTCTTGTGTACACCCAGAGTATTAGCACCCTGTCCGCACGCTCGTACACACAGCTCACGAGGCAGGTGGCTAGACCAAAGGAGACATAAGGAGCGTGTCACACTTGGGGCTGCTCTAAAGGTTGCTCTTTCAGAGCAGTGTGGGGCAGCAGCCAGGAGTCTCAGCAACTCAGTCCTTCTGCAAGTAAGCACATTCACTTAGCTCGCACTGAGCTGTTCATTATGTACGGGGCTTTTTATGATCTTAGTAATGACCTTACGCTGCTGCTGGAAAGATACAAAGAACACCAGCTAACACAACGTATTTGTTAAAATACAGGAAAAAAGGAATTAAAGGCAAATATGTCAGAAAATTGAGAAGTAGTATTCAGTATCTTGGGTTGGTAACTGCTGAAAATGAAATTATCTTCTGCAAAGATCACTTCATCAGTTCTAACAATGCACTAAGACCTATTGATCTGTTGTGTAAGTGCTGGTTGTGCAAGCTAGAGCTGCCTAGAGACAGCCTAGCTAGCTTTTCAGTCTGTCTCAATCCTCTTGTTCTTTCACACAGGCACATCCCACACTTGCCTCTAACAGTTGTGAAAATTTCTCTAAACTTTTTCTGTTACTTACAGTGTTAAATATAAGCCAAAATAAATCTATGTATCTGCCTAGTCCATGCATCGTCAAGATGAATTACACTTGAAAATAGGGACAAATTGATATAGCAACATCTGTGGATGAAGTTTTTGCACATACATATCATAAAGTGAAAAAGCATTGTATGTCACCTCCATCCTAACAAGAGTGGGGTTTGTAAGCAGTGTATTTCATATTTTGTCTACTCAATATAGTGTCTTATCTCCTTGTCTAGATTTCTCACCTGTGCCGTACACTCCCCACTTGAAAATGCACACAGCCCAAATGGGCTGGCTTTCCTCTTACTAGAGCCATACACAATTAAATCGTGTTGATTTTGCTATGGTTCAGTACCATTACAATTAGCAAATGAACTTGAAGGTGCAGCTTTGCCACTGCTTAAGATGAACGACACCAACAGGAAAACAACTGCACCCCATAACATATGTCAGGCCTGTTCTTTCATTACTTTAGTTCCCATCTAGTCTATTTTGAAGGCTCTTTACATTTGTGGTTTTTTAAATCAGACTACACTGAAGTGTAGATGAACACTCCAGCAAGCTGGCTTGCTCTAAGTTTTATTAGAGCTTTTAAGTTTCTTTAAGCTGCAGCATTTTGCAAGTGAAGGATGGGAGCAGGGATTTACCCTCACGACATCCACTGAAATATATTTTTTGTGCTAGTATGAAGACTACGAATTAGCATTTTGTGATGTTCCTGAAATTACAAGCCCCATGAACTAACCATTTTATGATATTTATGCTTTGCTTCATAATGCATTCTCCACAGACGAATCAAAGGGCCAAATGCAATTGCTGTTGTGAGATAATAAAGCATGAAGTGGTGTGTTTGGAATTAAATTTACATAAGACGAAAGATGGTGGGAAAGTTTATGATGACAGTAACAATCGGTGAGCATACCGTGGTGCTGGCTTCTCAGAAACTGCTGAACAAAATACCGCATCATGAGCATGAATAATTAAAGAGGTATCTGGGGATTCAATCAATTTCAAAAAGAAGAAGAAAAGTTTTCCAGTATTTTCCTGAGTTTTATCATCACAGCTATGTCTAGGACCTATTTGATTATTTCCCTCAAATACTCTCACAATGCTGTGTAGCTTGCTGGTTTTGTGTATGCCTCTCTTAGAGATGTGTTTTGTAGTTAGCAGAAGGTCTGTTGGATTAACCTAGGCACAATCCTGCACAGAGCTCCTGGATTCAGGTGAACCTACAGTTTCAGCCTTTCATTTTCCACCTTTCTACTCCATGACTGAAACAGCCATGTATCCCTGACCTCACTCTGCTCCTCCAGAAAGTCACTGGAAGGAGGCAGCCCCTACCTTGCAGAATATAGTCACTGCAATTGTGTTCTACTGCGGTACAGAGACTTCTGCCTGTCCTATTGCCCAGCGCTTTGTGAGCCCTCAGAATGGAAAAGCACACGGTAATACTTAGTACCATTCAGATATTAATAAATTAGTATCCCTTATACCCTAATATCATAGGTTCTATCTCATCCTGCTAGCACCTGGGGGAAACTGAGGCATGGAGAAATTAAAGTGTTTCAAAACTAGTTTTTGCTTTCTGCACCATGTGAGGCATCTGGTTTCAAAGACTTTGCATATCTGCAGTTTTAAGCTGAAATTATTTTCAAGGCATATGAATATTCAGGCCTTTTAAAGGCATGGCTATTTAGGCACAAAAAATCAGACATTCCTTCAAAACACAGGTGACACCACCCTCCCCTGGGTGTCACCTGTGCCACTTTGGTGGAAGAGGCGAGATTCAAGACTTCTCAACTATTAAGTCTATTCAGCCATAAAACCTACTTAAAATAGTCATTATTACCTAGGAATGATACTTCTCAGTTCCATTCCTGATTATGCTGTAGCCATCTGCAGAGGAAACCATAAAGACCACAGCAAGACATTCCCACCAAGAAGGCAGCATCTCTACATAGTGGCCAGCACAAGGTCTTACCAGCCTGACCTGAGTGGCTGGTGACAGCTGTAGGAATCATGATAAAATTCAGAAATTAAACTTCTGAAAAGTTTTAAATAGTATCAGTTGCCACACACCTGGTTCTTCTTAAGCAAGCGGCACTGAATTTCTCTAGAGCATGAACGGATGTGTACGTAACTGCAGGCAGTGAGTGAGTATTGCTCCCCTCCCCTGTGTGCGCTGAACCGCTGCTGCCTGGGGACAGCACGCAAATACCGCTGAGAGAAGGGGAGGAGAGGGACTCACACTTCAAGGAGTTTGAAAAAACACTGCTGTGTTCAATACACATGTAAACTCAATGCTGAGGGTTTTTTGGCCTGAATGTTGTTATCAATTATTATCCTGTGGATAGTCTCACTGGAGGATGGGCACCATCATCACTGCACAGTTTGTAACCTCTATTAAACTAAAAAAGAGATGGGTTTCCTTTGGCTGATGAGAACAAAGGCAGACTTTTTCAGGTTTTTACCCTGTGCCCAGGTTACACAACCTTTAAGACAATGACAAAATATCACATCTTTTCATTAAAGTGTCACTGAGTTTCAGAACACTCTGAAGTTGGAAAATATCTTCAAATGTATGTTTCTTAAAGAGATTAAAAAGCAGAACTCTAGTTAGCTTTTGTCTGTCTGTTTTGCTGAGGGTGTTATTCTAAGAGCATGCAGGAGATGAATGATCAACACTGAAAACCTTGACGCTTCTTGAAATGCCTTATTTTCATTTTCTAAGAAATATGACAGCAAGAATTAGTACTGGCTCTTCTATTTCAATAATGGCAGTCATGTTGAAATGACAACAAACATCATTACATTTACATGCACATTTATGTAGACAAAAATTGTCATTACTTATTTTGGTGGAACATTTTATAATTTGCCCTATAAACAAATGAAATCTGTATAAGCTGTTTTTAGCCTTCAGCAGTATGTGAACACAAGCAACTTTGAGCTAGACTTACTGACACTTACTGCAAAGTATCTCCTTCCATTTGTAAAACGCTTAAGATTAAAAATATAGTATTTATTTTTCAGTCTTTAATAATACAGTGAAAACACTTTTTGATGGCTGGCTGCAAATAAAAAGATGGTTGAATACCCTCAAATGTTGTATATTTAAATGAAAATGGAGGGAAAATACATACCCATGTGCCTGTTTTGACTTTAATGTTCTAAGTAGGAAATAAAATATGACAAAAAATAAGATGAAAACTGAGAAAAAAGTAGACAACCTTTTAGTCCATTTGCAACAAAAAAATATTCTAGTGTTCTTCCACCATAATATTATCTACTCTCTCTGTTCTCACTTCTGTCTTTTGTCTGTGCTCTAATCACTGTTATAATCAACTTAAATACTTCGTACTACCCTACAGAAGATTTATGGTTAAGTCCGTAAGTGCTAAAGCACTTTGTATACGTATCTGTTAAGCATCAAAGGCAGACAGAAATATTGCATAGGAAAAGGCATGTCCTAGCACTGAAGAAGAGTTACTTGTTTGAATGTAATTCTAATCATTATTATTTAATACATTACCTGAATCCATGTCACAACAGAGTGAAACTCTGTCCCTGAGCAAAGCCTGAAGGAAATCTATTGACTTCAGCAGAACCATTCTGCATTTGCCTCAGTATGGCCGAGACCAGCATTTTCACCTGAGAACTTACAGTTCGCTCTAATATTGAGCCTGTTTTCTATATTGGTTACATTGGGTCAAACCGTGCTTTTTAAACCAAGCATTATATACCTGGATTAGCTCCGCTGAAGTAAACAGTCATTCTACATTTATACCCATGCATTCTACCTGAGGATTTTATTTTCCTATTTCTTAGGGACTTCAGTGGTCAAGATAGCTCTGTAAAAGTACTGAATATGGAGGACAATAGAAACTTTGCTATCAGAGTAAACCAAGAAAAAAGTAATGTAATATAAAAAAGTCATGTAAGTGTGACATACATGAGTGCTGATATAAGAAACTGAATAAGCAGTTGAAGAACAGCTGGACACAGTCACCTCACATGGGTCAGGGTTACAAAGGACTACTATCTCTGTCATATGACTTGGGTCAATGTTATTGGTTCCAACAACACAGTCATATCTTCCTTCTTTTTTGAAATTCAAATGTGAACAAAATATATTGGCAACGACAAAGAATCAGTGCAAACTAATACAACCTATTAAAGGCGTAGTTACTGCTAACTCCTGGTAGCTGTGACTATTGCTTCTTGAACTAAAACAGAAAATAAAATGGAAAGTTTCACTTTGAGACAAACTACCTGGCTGTTCCCTCTTCTTCACTGTAAAACACGATATAATATTATATGAGATATGGATTTAGCATAGTCTTTTATTAGTTTTCCTTGCCTCAGAGGAAAATACTGTGTGGCAAATGCTCTTTATTGTTAAACAAGATGTGAGAGTGAAATAAGGCCTTATGCAGGGTGTACCTTTGGGTATCATAATTAAAAGAAAAAACTCTTAACAGAGTTTTATGAGGCAAGAAGAGGAAAGCTCCACTTGGTTTCCAAATATATTTCTGTTAATGAACAGTGAAAATACAGCAAGTAGAGAAATATTTGGTTTTAAGTATAACATTAAAAATGTTATTTAGACTAGAATAACATTGACAATACATTTACTTAGTTTTAGTGTTGGTTTTTTTCGTAAAGATCTAGCCTCTCAAGAGGTGATACAGGTGATAAGGCAGGCATGTAGAATAGATTTAGTATCAATGGGCGAAATAACATGAGGAATAATTTAGGCAGAAGCTTTTTTTTTCATCTTGGGGAAGGGTGAGGGATACCTAAAACTAAAACATATTCTCATCAGGAGAAAAAAAAAATAATCATTTAAAAGCTTATCATAAACGAAAACAATTTACTTGTGCCAGTGTCCTTAAGTGCCACAAACTCTTCTGCTTCAGCTGCTACATTCTCTAATGATATTACTGCATATAGCACATCTCATCTAATCTGTTAGTAAAATCCTAAAGTCACTTATGTCAGTCTCTAATGCAAGCCAAATGAGTCTTCCCAGTAATAAGAAGCTTCGCAGAATTAGTTTTCGTTTTGCAGAAAATTGCCATTGGGGCTGGCACTTTTATCTAAAAATTTCACTCGTGCATAAGCAAAAAACTCATATATTATTTGGTTACATTCCATCAGTATGAGAAATAACATTGTGAGAATTCTATGCATGCTAATGATATATAGAAATCCACCTGCTTTCAGATAAAATGAGTTTAATTTTCTGTTGCCCACTGCCTGGTTGGCCTTTCATAAATTACTTATGCACAGCTATTATTAAAATAGAGGGAAAGCAAATTAGAAAGTCCTCATATCTCTCCACTGGATTTAACCAAGGCAGGGCTGTGACAGCTAGAGTCAGCGTTTTTGAAAAAATTCTGCTCTCTTGAAAAATTTTGCATCTCTATACAATTCTATGCCACTGTTGTAAACGTTCTGACCTGCCTTCTTACCAAATTAACCTAAATCCTTTCTATTTTTCAACATTAATGGAATCCTCTAGAGTCCTGCTGATATATATTAAAATATATTTATTGGTTAATTTGAATTCCAGCATTTTGTACCTCATTTCCCAGTACTTCTGTTATATCTGAACAGCTTGGAGCTTTAGCATTAGAAACTTACAAATTAAGATAAATACATCTGACAATTATCAGATCAAAACAACTTAACTTTCATTGGAATATATGATTGCAAATTTCCCTTCCTGATGAAAGAGAAAATGAGGACTGTCTGCTTGAAACAGTTAATTGGATTTGAAAGTACTGTATGTTTCAGCAATCGGTGCAGCTTTTGGTTGGTCAATGACTACTTGACCTCCTGGTTTTCCAACAGACAATTGGTTTTCATTTCTTGAGGGTCTTTTAAGTCCATAGTTCATGGTGATTTTAAGTTTAATTTTCTGTTAATGATATTATTTTGCTCTTTTAAGATAAAACTTTCTTGTGATGTGCTGAGCAGCAGTGGCAATCCCATTACTGTGTGAGGAAGGACACCTTCTCAAATTGCATTATTTTAATATTGTCCGTATTGTTATGCTATTTCTAAATGTCATTATAACACTTCGGGTTTGTATTTCATGTGCATTTAAACTGATAGCTACTCTGCTCCTTGAAAAAAATATAAATATAAAAAAAAAATAATCAAAAAACCATCGTGGTCACCTGCCCAGTCAAAGCTCCATTATAAATACCTGGGTCGTGATTCTAATCAGCTACTGGTTTAATGCCTTCCACTTTGGTAGACTGACTCCTGATTAGAAGTGGTGTGGGTTAGTTTGGGCCAAGGACATTGCCCTACAGGTTTCAGGCTCAATCCCTCTATTTTCAAACCCATTAAATTTGCATCCATACCATATAATAGTGCATTAAGCCCATCCACACAGCAGGCAATTTTCTAATGCTAACAACAATTTTGTCCATAGCTGACATCCACAGCACTTTGCTAAACCCAGCCAATCAATGCTGGCACTGCTAAGAAGTCGTCTCTGCAGTTCTTATGCTAAAGCAGCTTTACTAACGACTTGAAGCAATTATTTTGAGTTTTTCACTAAATTTACATAAAATGCATATTTTTTTGTTATCTGCCATATGTATTATTTTATTGCATTTTCAGAGGGGACTAGACACATACAGTGCTGGCCAGCTCTCAAGCTGTTGTTTCACATTAGAGCCCTGCAAATCTAACAGCTAATCTGCCACCAAGGAGGGCCTGTCCTGCTCTTCCTCTACCTCCACTGGCCAGCTCCCACAGTCAGGCAGTTTACCGAAGTAAACCAGGAGAAAACCATCCACTTTTTTGTTAGTTTTCTGATAGCTGAGCTTCCTTAACAGGTTTAGCAGGGGACTGAATAAATGCCAGAGTGGGGTAACAGAAGCAGAGAGAGCATACAGCTGGCAAAGGGAAGGGGGAGCAGGCAGCAGTCAGGCAGCAGGTAGCTATTGGACTGAGGTATGATGTGAAACCCGCTTCACATATGCTCTCCTCAGCAAATTTAAATTCCAGTGAAGAACAAATGGTTTCTCAATGAGGTATTTCAAATGTCCATCCATGAAAGAAGGCTCTGGAGAGATAGCAGAATGAAAAATTATCCACAGGTGTAAAACTAGACATAGATCGCAAAGGAACTGTGGAGCTCTGACAATCTCCTGCAACCAAAGTTAGAAGTCTGTGTTCTTTATAAAGTTGAGTAAAGAAAAAGAGAATCAGCTGAATACTTTGTTTATGTAAACTTTGTTTCTAGGTCTTAATTTCATGCGAAAAACAGAGTGTGTGGGAGGTGCTGAGCACTGGGTTCTCTCTCTAGCAGGTGGTACAGAGCGTCGTGCCACGGCTTTGCTGGTTTTCTGGACTTGGCAAGCTTGCCCTCTGGTGATGTAGTCTCCTGGGCTAGCACTCAAGATCTTAAATTGAGTTTTAAGCCACTTTTATGCACAGCCACCAGAAATACTGTCTGTGGAGAACGAGAGTAGGTCTACCTTTGTGAGCAGATGAAAAAGAAATGTGACCATTTAAGCTTTACTCATATCAGTAACTTTTGCCTCACTCAGGGTAATCATCTGAGAAAAGCCAACCAGAGTGCTTGGGACTGAGATCTCAGAGAACAACTTCTGATCACAGGGAGTCATGTGTTTATCATCCCTGAAGTAATTCAGAAGTAGAGTGCTTCCTGATGCTCAGTAGTGGTTGCTAATGCAGAGACTGGTCCTATTCAGTAATTCACATTCCTATACACGTAGCTCTATAAAAATGGGGTAAGTCAAACATACCTTGTGCAAGTATGTTATGAATCTTAAAATGTTTTTACTTGGATAGAATATGCAGTGCAAATGCAAACCATTGCACATAGTTCTCACTAGATTCCTAGCAAAAAGTACTTTTTTAACTGCCTAAAATGTTTCTAGAATTGGTTCATATATACACATCCAAACATTATTGTATACTATACAAATTTAGAAATCTCAGAATGAGTCATCTAATGTGGAACATCCTCAAATTCCTTTCCCTATTAATTTTAGAACATACACATTTTTTCTCATTTCTTGCAGTTCAAGAGGACAGGTGGCTAACTGATTAAACACCAGTTTTTATGAACATCAAAAACATTTTAAAAACTCATTACTCAGCTTCTCCAAAATCATTCATTGTTCTAGCTATAAATATTGTTAATAGCTACAAATACTCTAAAATTTGTCTCTGGTTTTGAGACTTTTAGACTGTACTTCCTTCATAGTCTCCAGAGTTAAAACTGCATCCATCCCCCTCCACCCTTCGATGACAACTTCAGTTATCATAAATCCACGTGAATCCAGGAATGTTCTTTACTGGAAAGTGTATGTTGCAAAATTTGTGATATAACTGTAAAAATTAGCAGGTAGGGTATAACACTGAGTTTCACACACAAAGATATTATACAGTTGTATGCCTGAATAAATTGAAATGCAGTGTACTGAACATTACAGATCACTGCTATCCACAATACCTGATTATTCCCTGCAGTTTCCTATCCCTTCTGACAATTCGGTATCTGTAAATCACACCATACATTTTGACATAACTGTTACCCTACACAGTCAAGGCCTAAGCAGCTCATCTTGAGGCCTTAATGGAAGACACATAATGCAAAGGCTTTAGATCCAGTGATACAAATCACCTCTGATGAATTACTGTAATTTATGGCTTATATTAAGGGTCCACATTGGAAATTCTGTCAGGACCCCACTGTGATAGATGCTAGACAAACAGAGGAAAAAAAAGGTCATCCTTCCTGCCAAAAGTTTGCAATCTAAATAATATAAATTGTAGACATATCTGTGAACATAACCCAATATGCTACATAAATAGCTTGTGAGAAATCCATAGACTGAAATACATACTCCTAAAACAATGACAGATAATTTTGAACAATAATTAGCAATTGCATTAAAAAAATTTTTAAAACTCTTTTTCCAAATTGTTCTTGAACACAACAATTGAAGCATTCACTTTATATAACTTACCCAGATGCAGCAAACACTGAGTAAAAGCCTGTTATGAATTAAAAAATGTTCTGAACATAAAGAACACCAAAACCTATGACTTCTTTCTATACCCTCTCAAGTACAGAATGTCCTGTGCACTAGTAGAGGACATCCTATACTATAAGACTGTTGAAATGCTATAATTAAAGGTCTGTCAGAGTTTCCATTAAATCCCTGATTTTCAGGGTTTAATTAATAATAACAGTGAAAATTAATGTGAGTAGAATTAAAGCCACTGTCATAGCTCTACTGCATATTAATTCCTGATTTTAAGTCTCTACAACATGTGGGACTGATCCAGCTTCTTCTCTTCAGCCAAAACTCCTATCACAGGGGAAACCTCCTTCAATGTAAAATTTCTCACTGGAGACAGTGGATATTTGTCTGAACACAGAAAGTGGGATCAGGCTCTGAAACACCTTTATCATTTATATGGTAAGTTAAATGAACATTTCTAAAGTCAAGAATTACTAAATTGCATAAAGTTTAAAAAAAAATGTATTAAGCACAGTTCAAACTCAAACACCCTAAAATCAATGAACAACTCCTCAGTCAATTCCTTCCCATCAATCGACTCAACGTAAGTTTATTGATTTATCTTTGAAGTATTAGTACGCTTAATTTATTTTTTTCTAAGTAAGAACTAAGGAGTTGGCCCCATAATGGAAGATGGAGAACATACATAAGTATTGGGAAATGGGCTTTCCCTGGAAGCATGAGAGGAAATTGGATGTTCTGTTACTGAAACAAAAGCTACTGGCATTTTGGATTTGGGTACAAATAATTTGGAACAGAGGATGTTCCATAAGATTATTTCCTTAAAATAAGCACTGGTATCTCACCATACAACACAAGGAAATTTAATCTTTTGCATAAAAGGATCAAATAAAACTACCTCAGTGTGGAAGTCTAGAGAGGGACCTGGCAGAATACTAGAGGATATTCAGTTCTCTTCAAAGTAAATAGTATTACAGCTGAAAAATGTGAAAGCATGAAATTTTCTCAGCACTGCTGTGAGAAACAGACCCAGAAATACCAGACATATGCAAAATACTATGGTGAAGGGTGGAGACAGTACATTCAGAAATTGTTAAAAATGTTAAGAATATTTTGTTTCACATAAAAGCACCTATTATAAAATACACATTTATTTTTCCTAGATTCCAAACTAATAGGTGGCTTTATTTTCTCTTACATTAAAAACCTATATTGTAAACCTGTTCAGAGGTTAATAGAGAAAAAGTGTTCAATACTGTTAGCTGTTAGGACTGCTAAGTAGGTCAAGAAAGTTCACAAGTAAAAAAAACTTCATGTTATAAAGAAAAGTGGGTATTTATATGGTTAATGAAACCTATGCTGTCTCATTACTGAAAAAACAAAGTCCACCTAATTAAAAATTCACATCATATATAATCATAAATAATCTGAAAGCAAACAGCAGAAGATAACATCTGTTTTCAGTAAAGCTGGATACATTTGCAGCACAATACAAAAAGTGTGATCGAAGGTAGGCAATCAAAACAAGCATGCTACGTCTATTGTGACCTTGTATCAGTACTGCCTTGATATCTGAGTGTGGGGTCCACTGTGATTGTCACTGTGCAAGTCACTAAAAGACACAGTCTTTGATCTGGAGAGCTTAAAAACTAAACAGATAATACAGACAAAATGTTGGAAAAGAAAGAATTGTCTTAGCTTTATCAACCTAGAACCGAGGCTATAGTTCCAGAGCAACCTAAAGCAGAAAGGTAACTGTCACGCCTTGCCTCTGTCCTCCCCGCTCTGTCTGCTTCCTAGGCCACTTGCTGAGCTGTTCTAGCTGACTATTCCAGAGTAAAACTATCCCTTCGAAACTTTTGCCAGACTAAGGTACTGACATAGATGAGTAAAGGAATGGACAAATACCTGAGGTATCAAGGGACACAAACGTGTGGCCAGTTGGGAGAGGATGGAGGGGGAGGACTCCTGCTTTGGGATAAGTCACACAGAGAGATTAAGTCATTTATCCGAATTCACTTAGAAATTCTATGGCATGCATCATATAGTTTTTCTATTAGGAGAGTAAGTAGCTATAAACAGATCCTGAATAAGTTTGGGATGGACATTTCAAGAGACTTTTTAATTCCTAGAGCAGCAGAAGTTTGCGCCAACCATCCTGTGAGGTTAATGAAAGCAAAAATCACAAGGAGATTTTAGATGGAGCTTTGCATTATATAAGATGGTTAACAGAGATGATAAAGGGTTACAACTGGAAAACTCAAAAGTGTCCTTTCAATTTTATGCATATTGAAATGGCTCAACTAATTCATAACTAAGAGAAGCTGAAAAATGCTCCTTCAAGTACACTGTATTGTAGGAAGTTAAATCAAATGAGTGCCAATGCTAAAACCAGGAAAAGATACGAACCTAATTCTGCAACCCTTAGGAGCCCAGAATAGTACTCTTTATGATTTACTAATGTCACTATAAACCAGCACACAAAGAAGAGTTAGGCTCTTGATAGTCAAATTACCTATCGAAACAGAGTAATGAACACTATTAATCTGCAGTGTACCTTGCCCTGCTTCCACAGTCTTTCGGAGTTAAAAAATTTAAGAAATCAACCCAAAACTTTGCGGGGGTACATAGTTTGCTGTAATCACATCATGATAAAACAAGGAATCTCTCAACCAAAATAGATTAAGCCACTAACTGTTTGTGTATATCTATTGCTGAGCTGTGAGCTCTTGTGTTAGATTGAAGCCGAGCATGACACCATCCACTTTCTCCTCTCTTTTTGTCTCTAATGCTGATGTCACATAACAAACATCTGGTGATCAAACCAAAAGCACGAACTGGATAATTTCTATTGGGACATTACTTTTTGGCTCCACTTATTCCTGCAGCTGGAGCATTTCCTTCCAACAGCTCTGTGCTGTTTTGTGAGCAAAGCTGGCAAAATGCCACAAATTTATGAGAAACTTTAAAGGGGCTTAGTGTTAAAGACTTCTACTTTCCAATCAGTACAGCTTGAATCAATAACACTGCTACTAAATGTAAACAGGAATAATGGAAATTTATAAAGCAAACCCATTTGTATGTAACATCAAAACCAGCACAAGGTA
This sequence comes from Athene noctua, assembly GCF_965140245.1. NCBI lineage: Eukaryota > Metazoa > Chordata > Aves > Strigiformes > Strigidae > Athene > Athene noctua. The sequence continues at coordinate 21,156,437 of NC_134044.1, forward strand.
CTCTTTCCATGAGTGCAAACCACATTTAGAGTAAGGCCAGAGAAAAAAGCAAGATTACTTTGTGATGATTTGCTGCAAAGTTCACTACACTATTTGCTGGATAATGAATTTCAGTCATATTGCCATATACATCAGGCTTCATCAGCAGGATTGCTATACTGCAAAAAATATTATTTTATCACATTGGAACAAAGGTGAAAAAGGGCAAAAGAGCACACAGATTATTATTTCATTTTCTGCAAGTAATTATTAAAAATATGATTTTACTATAAACTAAATTCATGTTTCTAATGCATATTAAATATGAAATCAGAACTCCTTCACTGGATTTCAAGTTCTTAATTTTCATAGTTTAATATTCATTGCAGCAGGTTTTTGGTTTTATTTCACTTCCATACCAGCAGACAAAATACAGTATGCATTTTTTGGAAGAACAACCAGGAAGAGATAAGACTTTTTTTAATGCAGTTTGAGGAAACACCTTGCTCTGTTTAACCACAAATTCCAAAAAAGGAAAGGAGAAAAGATGGAAGATGTTGCTGGAAGAATGAACATGGATTCAGATATATGAAATATCAGCTAATTCTGTGGTAAGATTTTGCTTCCATCAGAAATAATAAATGGGGAGAGATCGCTAAATACATTTCCACTGCAAAGGGAAAAAAGCAGTTGTAACAATCTGATTTTTTTTAAACTTGCCATTATTTGCAGTATCTTATCTACATTAGTAATAAATAAAAGACAAACAGCACCTTCTGTTGCCTCTCAAGTGATACTTTGATGTGCTCTCAAGACCAGGCATGCTGTTCATACAAGCATGGCTTCAGGCACACCCAGAGAAAGCCTTATGATCAAGTAGTACATGCAGTGCCCTAGTATGCTGGAAGGCCTTCCAAACACAACACGATGTCTACAGGCACTCTAGAGGGCAGTTAGCATGGACGGGAGTTGAAAAGATCAGAAAGCACATCATGCTCATGGCTGCTCCAAGTGTGCTTTTTAAGAGCTGTATACATTAACAGCAACTGGTTGAATAGGTACAAGGAGTCTTCTCCTGGCTTTTGCAAATGTACAGAAGTATAGGCCCAATTGTAATTAATTAAAGGACTTATTGGTCAGGTCAGGTTACAGAAGCTGTAGCACACAATAGGCGATAGCTAGGTTTTGTGACTCAAATTCCCATGTGATGTAACAGTTACAGTACTACGCAGCTCTCAGTCCCTCTTCTCTCCTCTTATATTTAGACTCTGGCTGATTCTGCTCATACAGCTGCTCTTCCCAAGTACATGGCTATGCTTCTGAATTAGCAGGAGTAACTGGACATGGAGGCAGAGAACAGTTGCTTTTACTACAGATCTTGTAAAGATCTTGCTAGGAATACTTCAAGAAAACTGTTCTTCTCAGAATTGAATTTTTTTCATGGGACTTTACCAATTTTATTGAAATTTTCAGAGGGAAAAGTATCTCAAGGCAGAAACAGGATTTCTAACAAAGCTAAGAGAGACCTGGCCAGCATCCTGGGATACAGGTACTAGCCTGGAATGTCAAAGACAAGCATTCAAGTGAACCCAAGGCAGCGTCTGTAAAGTGGTAAATATAACACTGTACTTATTAGAATACCTACATTTTCCAGATTGTTACCCATTGATGCTTGGGTCCATGAGACTCCTGGATGTTGACTCAAGTTATGACCTTTACAACACTGACACCATTCATAAGGAGCCATCTTTCCTGAGAAAGTCAGAAGTGCAGTGCTGGTTGAATGCCCAGCACGCCTAGAAACCTCAGTCTTAGGGCTGATGTAAATAGGAGCTCATCATGAGCATAGAGAAGTAACAACTGGAAAGTTGCCTAAGGACTGTGACAGTGCTCTCACAACATCCATTTAATAATGAAGTTACTCCAATTTGTTCAGTGAAATTATCCTTGCCTTACACAAGGGTCAGAGAAAAATGAAGCTGCTTAAACTGTAAAAACCTACCTTGTACATCTTATCATGAAAATTAAATTAAAAAAACCCATGGAAATAATCCAAAGAACTTTCTCTGCATGTGGTTGTAAGTCATTTAAGTCACTCAGTGAGACGGGATAATGGCCATTATTTTTCACTTGGCCAGTTCATATTGTGACACTAGGAGAAAGACAGTCTGTCGAGTTTTTGTCTGCAGCGTCTAATTTTTCACCACACTGCTCCTGCCCTCCCTCCATTGTGTCAGGAGTACATTAGGTGTTGGAAGGGCAATGAGAGACTCAACCAGTGGGTGGAGAGGCTGGAGAAGGGGGACTGAATTATAGGCAGCCTGCAGAGTCTGTATGAAAGGCTGTGCTGTTTCTCTTTATGGCTGATATGTATCTATGTCCCCATGCCACATTACATGGAAGGGATTAGAAATAGGATTTCTGATATTTCAGCTGACATGTCAGGAGAGATCATTTCATGCAACTGTCTATGTTGCAACCTGAATTCAAATATTCTACTTTTTAAAGGGATTGTATATATTTCTATCTGTACTCCTAGGCTCAGAACCTTATTCTGCAATGACTGATACTGCAGTGAAATGCACTTCAAAGAGCCTAATTGACAGGTAATGTTTTGTATCTGTAGGTGTACTTTACTCACTCCCCAGTGACATAAATGACTACATGAAATGGGAGTGTTAAAATAGCTCCAAAATCTATGTGTATCAAAGTTAGGAAATTCTTTTATAAATCAAAAATCAAAGAGTTTGGGTTTTTTTTTAACCAAGGCCAAGAAAAGAAAGAGGAAAAAGTAAAAGAAAAATATCTCAACTTAACTGTAAGTGCAAGGTATCAAGGTCACTGACCATAAATATAAATAAAGCTGCTGCACATAAATCTTAAACAGCTTACTGAAACTACTAATATAACTTCACAGTATTTACAAGACTAATCTTTTCAAAGAAAATTACAGGATCATAATATCAAACAAGATTATGCTATGTCATATATAGTATTTTACTATACATATAGCAGTAACATGACAGCAAATATGCACTTTAGATATATCAAGTACCTATTGCATGAAGATGGTAAGACTGTGCCGAGTGCTAAGCACAGCAACAAGTCCTAGGACCACCTGATCTCCCCACACAAAATATGTTGTAAAACTCTTGATAGCCTCGTTGTATATCTAATGGGAAATGTATAATTTTTCATGCCTCCATAGAAATATGCATTGAGTATTCCAATTAATATATGCAGATGTAAGATTTTCTAACTGTTGGCTGTTGAGGCAGTAGAAATCCCAGAAATACTACAATGTAGAAAGAATCCTTGGATCCTGTCCTTGTGAGAGAAGGACAGTGCTTTTGCTGGGTTATATACATTTCTAGCACTCTTGCAATGGCATTTTTCCATGTTGAATTCATGCAGTCCACAGTCTGCACCAGGTAAAATTTAGCATAGCTCTGTTGGTTCAGATGAGCTACGTGCTTTATACTAGCTAAGGATCTGGTTCACGGTTTGTCCAGCATGAAAAAAATCTCCCAGTGAAGGCAAGCCATATCACCATTAGCATTCAGTTAGTAGTTCAGACCAACAGACATTGTCTTCTGGAGCACTGAATAGTGATAAAAATATGAAGTAGAAAGTTTTTCTTGCTAAAAGTTCTAGGTAGTAAAGAAAACCAAGCTCCCTTTCCTTTCCAAAATTCTAAAAACATTTGATATATGCCAATATTTTAACATGGCCATGTAAGGACCGTGCACAACAGAACAAGTACATTGAAGAGAAACCCAGTTTGGGCCTGCAATTATATACCCATGTAAACATTAGACCGTTTTTGTCAGAAGCAGAAGCTCCATCTCATTATGTTGCACTGTGTGTAACTTCTACTTTCACTAACCCGTAAATAGATACTGTTTGCAGCAAAGGGAGGACGCACATGTTTATATGACATACAACAAAAGACCTTGGTTCTCTGGAGGACGTTCCTGTCACTTTCTCTTCTGCAGCTCCCCAAGCAAAAGCTGTTGCCTTGACAACTCTGGGGCATTCTCTGGCTCCACGTATGCTGGTAGGAGGAAGGCCAATTTCCTTTCACAAAAAACAGAACTGCTAAGAAATAAACAATTAACAACTGTTCTGATTCCCTCAGCACTGCCAAAATGAGGAAGAAAATGAAGAATTTTATTACAGACACAGGATTTTATAAGCCAGAAGCAGAAGGATTCAAGCACTGAGGTTTCATAGACACAAGTGAGGAACACAAGAAATCGCAGTTACTTCAGACTTTAGCAAAAGACGGGGAATGGCTATGGCTAAGGTCAGGCTAAGGTTCTTCTCTTTCATCAGCTTCCTGTAACTATAAGGCCACTGGCCTTCCATGGCACTGCCCTTGATTTACTGTTACACTGTTCATAAAGAAAGTGATAAAAAATTAAAATAAAACATATAAAAACAAATATAAAAAATTAAAACCAATCCATTTGCTGTTTCCACTGCTTTGGCATATAATCTTTCAAAATATTAAGTAGGACTAACTTTCTTTATCTAGAATTTTGTGCCCAGTTTTTCTTTTTTGAGTACAACTCTTCTTCAAGTAAATGTATTTCTGAAGTGAAAAAGAAGACACAGGGAAATTGATGGTCAGTAAAGAGATCACAGTAGTGGCACTCCACTAGAAAGAAGAGTAGACAGAGATGATGTTTATATGTAACACAGAGAAAACTATAAGCATGCTGCCTTAAAGCTCTGGTCTTCTCTGTATTCTGTAACTGATCTGGGGGCTATTCAGCTATGGAATAATCAGCTGCGTGGTCAACCTGTACCAAAAATCTCACCATACCCGTGAGGAAAATCACACTCATTGAAAGTCAAAGCTTGTACGTAGAAAGACACACATGCTGTTGCATTCTTGAAATTCTTCATTACCTTAAGCATCTATCATGGCTTTTGGTTATCAAACCTTCCCCTCCTTTAAGGTTTAGTCAAAGCACAAGCTAATTGCATTGCCAGTAGATATCTAATGGTAACAGGATATGTGTGTCCTTTACCAAAATGAATTTTGCAAAGTATCCATTAGTAGTTAGAGCTGGATTTTAAGAGTCAATAGGAGCTAAAAGTAAAGGAGAAGCTACTCACAATTTCATGATGCCAATAGAATCTGTAATAAAAAGCAAAGTACCCTTCTGTATTCTGTAGAATAATTACTGTATTCTAAAGAGACTGCAGTATATCAATAGACATGTCTGCCAAAAGCACCTAACACCACTGAAGCTGTAGCTTGCATTTTATTTGTTTGTTGTTTTTTATTAAAGGAAAGGATAGACAAAGGCTACTTGAGTAACACTTCTGCCACCCATTAAATTCAACATGCAACCAGGTATGGCCAGGCTTCACGATACACCAACCCGGTAGTCAAACTAATTGCATTTCTATTTTCAGTTAAATGGAAGTGGGTTAGGGTAAGAAAACTCCCTCTATTGACCACTGACATTGTTTATTACATAAAAGGTAATTGCTTAGAGAAGATTCCATCTCCTTTTGCAGCACAAAATGTCCTGGTTTACTGTTAACCCTTCTCCCATTACAGTGTAGCCACATACGTACCACTGCTCACAGAAGCATAGAGAGCCTTCTGCATGATTGAGGGCAAGAACTTTGTAATGCACTACCTTTATCTGTCACATTCTGGTCTACAGCAGTAAATTTTGTATGCTTCTACTGACTACTCCCTGAAAATATGGTAAAGATGTGGCCTTTTGTACAAAGATAACGTACACAGAAATGATATCCAGAGAAAATATGGTAATAGAAAAGAACAGGCTCAAACAACAATGAACAGCTCACAGTCAAATCCAAAAGCATTAGAAGATTTCAGGCTGTGTTGGTAGAGTACAAATCCATCTTGGATCAAATTATTCACCCATTTACTGTGGTCCCTTGCTTGGCCTGGCAATTAGTTCAACTGTGGAATGCTACTTAGGAGTACATTCACAATCCCTGCATATTCTCTACAGCACAAATGGACTTTAGAAGGGAAGAACTGGATACAGGCTACCCTGTGTAAACAAAATAGCAATTTCTTTCATATAGGTGTTAAAGTTGGGTCTGAAAATAAAATGCAAGTAAAAAATTCTCATCTCCTACTTTGTATTCTGGGCAACATGAGGCAAGTCGCTTAACCTCTTTGTGCCTCTGTTTCGTCATCTTCAAAACAAGGACCATGCTACTGCCTTTCTGGGACTCACTGCCTATCTTTTGGATCTGACAGGGGCATGAATCTTCCTGTTATGTATAACATACGTGTGGAGCTTGGTAATTCTACGCACTCTTGTAAGACAATGCTCTCTCGTTAGGCCTTCTTAACATGGAAAAAAAAAACAATCTGCCAAGCAAAAAGTGATGTTAACAAAACTCACTTAGGCAAAACAATATCCATGAATAGGGAAGAAACAAATCTGATCTTTAACATATTCTTGAGGAACTCACCTGAGCAGACTAAAGGTAGAAATTAATGTCACTGGGTAGGCATGATTTTCAGAAAGAGATTTTTCCATTCTGTTTAAGAAACAAAGAGAAGGAAAACGCTATTTTTAGAATTACAGTTTGAAGTGTCTAAGTTATTAAAAGCAAAAGTATATTTTACTCTCTTTTTTCCTACCAGTTCTGATTCATCATTGCATGACACAATTTTTACAATTTACAGTAAAATATTGCAATTAGTTTAATCCTGTAGGGATGTAAGCTACTTTCTGCATGCGTAAATAAAACTGCTTTATGCTAAGCAGTAAGTCTCAGTCTCTTCCCCAAAACTGTTTAAAGTAATTTTGGTTATAATTAGCAACCCCTCAGAACGTAATTACTCTATGACTGGCAATTTTGCAGTAAAGACACCCTTCCTGTCAGATGGATTTTAAACAGAAAGGTCATTTTGGCTAATAATTTCTATGATTTGATCTCCCTCTCCCCCACAAAGTTAAAAGTTTGGGTTAACACATGATGTCTTAAGGGAAAGGAGCATGTTTTCTTCTAGTGTCTTAGAAATGTACTATAACCTTGACCTACATGAATAACTTCTGGAGGCAAAAGTGCAGTTTGGTTTCTCAGAGTAAGTCCTTGGCTTTACTCCCAAATTCCTCAGAAGTCTGCTAATCATAGCATCAAACAAAAGGGTGATTTCTAAGAAGTTTTGTGCTTGAGTCTGTAGGATTTGCTCATCTAAAGCACAGCGCTGCTTTTTCTTTTGCATTTGCCTGCTTCCACTCAGTGTAAGCAGGTCCTTAGTTACCTTTCAGCTGACTAGTGTCAATGATAATAACAATACATTTTTATTTTTAGAACACTCAAATCTAAAGGCAAGTTAGCTCTGCACGCATATGTATGCACACACAAATGTAAGTAATATCTGAACATTTCCAAAGGACAACAAGTCCTTTTGGAATAGTAATGAATAGAGAAATCATCTTGTGCCCTGCATGAGATAGGTGCATTTCAAGATTTTCCTGTATAGCTTCCATGAAAATTGGCCCCTAAGCAAGGGTGTGAGTCATTGATGAATACAGCTCTAAGGCTTCATGCTGTGCAGCAAGAGCTGTAAAAGGCATTAGAGGAACACAGGGGAGGAGGAGGAGAGAGAGAGGGGGTTAGGAGGTTATTAAATAAAACCTAGTAATGGTTTTACATGAACATTTTCTGAACAGTGTTTTGAAAACGTACATCCTAGCCCACTGGGCACCATTCAGATTGCTGGCTGCAGTGCCCTCTCTTGGGTGACGCTCAAAGGGGCTGTACAGACCCTTCACCACTGACATAAAATAAGCTTTTGTCTCTGCTTAAAGGGATTTGTTGTTACAGCTACCCTCGCAGTCTCTTAGTGGAAACTCAGGTTGTGCAAGTAAAATAAATTACCCTATGTTGGTATGGTTTGTAGTAATTTTTCAACTCAATATTGAAGCAAAAGGCTGTTTTTTTCTCCTCTGCACCCATATCCACCACAGAAAAGCCCATGCCCACAGCAGTGTATCAGCAAAAGTCACAGCCTTTTCCAGCACAGCTATGCAAAAAGTACAAAATGGGCCAAAGAAAACCTATTGGTGACAAGTTTAAACTTCCTCAAACTTCAGAGGGATTAGATTTTGGCGCATATTTGTCTTTTTTTTTTTTCCCTAAAAACCAATGTACTAAAATTGGTGTCAATTTACATTCACTGGTTAGCAATAGACTATATGTAATTGATAACACATCAGACCTGGATTATGAGCAATTTTCCTTTTTATGCAAGGGTGTTTCTCCTATCTAAGTCAGGAGATCCAGGTTTCAATAAAGACATCAGATTTTCAGTCAATACATAAGTCATTATCATGCCAGATTCTCATCCTTTAGACTTCCTGCACGTTCTCATCTCATACTCACTTGCGCAGTCCCCTCAATCTCCCCATTTTTGCTTCTTCCATTGTGTTGGCAGACTTAGTGCACCCATCTGAAAGAAAAGATACAATGTATCCCATTATATCCCATTATCAAACACTCTGCAACTTACTGAGGAAAAGGTTCACATGGGAAATTTATTATAAACAGTGATTAAATGACATTAACTGGCTACACTGGGTTAGTTATAAATAATGAAATAACCCTTTAAATTAGTCTTTTTTTCAGTAGACGGCTTAGACATAGGAAAAAAATGTTTTCCTGTATTTTAGATTAAAAAAAGTATCATTTGTTAGAAAGCGAATCATAATTGAAATCTTTATTTTCACACAGATAATAATTTAAAGAGCTTGGGCATAAACAAACAAACGAAAAATGATTTATTTTTTTTTTTAAACAGGCACAAGAGGAGCCATAAGTCATTCAAAGGCCAGAAACAGTGATTTTACATTTATGTAATTTGAACAAATGGGCACAGTGGTCTACATAATTGAATATTCAATCCAAAAGGAATGTTAACAGAGGAAAATAGTTTGTCATGTTACAATTACTTTTGTTTCTCTAACAGCTTTAAAAATAACACACATCATTTAGAAAAAAGCCCTTCTGTGTGTATATATATATTTAAGAATAGGAATTATATTTTCCCTTTTAAGTGAGGAGTCGATAACCGCTGTTCTTAAAAAAAAAAAAAAAAACAACAAAAAAACCCTGAAATACACAGACATGCAGCACCATCTGCTGGATTAGCATGTCTGTCAAACGTTTATGCATTTACAGACTATATTAGCACAGTCAGAGAAGGGAAAAGCCATACAAACAAAAGCATATCATGGAGATTTGTTTAGTCAGGATCAGGCAAGAAAAACCAAGGGGTGTGGAATTTCCACGAAAATTGTGAAATAATACTCTTTAGTCATACAACACTTTATACTTTCCAGGCACTATGTATAAATACTGCACTCACACAAACATACAAACAGAACACTTATGATTACAAAAATTCAGAAGTTCAGTACATGTTTTAAATAACTGCATCAAGATTGATTTAATTTGGCTTCTTACATGTATGCATTATGGTACATGATTATAAATTACCATTTTTTCAGTGTATGCCTGTCTTGCTTACCAAATAGGACTGAGTGTTCACCTAATAACAAATAGCTATCCAGTAATTTGCTTTCTTCTTCTCAGGCACTATCTGGTCTCATATGTTATTTAACACACAAACTCTGCTGGGATAACATGAGATTATCAGGTGCTCATCACTGCAATGCCACATTGCATTACAGGTGTTAATTTAAAATCCCTGCAAGGCGAGTTGTATTTATTTTTCACAAACGGTGAGTAAAAAGCAGTTCTCATTTTGGGTAGGAAAAGAAGGGGCCCTTAATATGTACACAGTGATGTGCCACTGTATTCTCTGCAGTCTTTCTAGTAGCTTGTAGTGTCTTTGGAATTCAACCTTTTCATTCAGTCAGGTCACCTAACTGCACTCTGCAATACCTAGCTCTTGGCACGCTCCCCTCCAGCGGGTCAAAAAGCACAGTACTTAGCAGGCAGCCCTTTCACCTGATGCCTTCCAAACAGCTGAAGCTTCTGCCTTGTTATCACACCAATGCATCTCCTCTGCACTGATCAGTGCTGAGAGCTGCTGGTCCTAAGAATTCATTTTGAAAAGCCAGCTGTCTCCATGTCAATCTTCTAGAAGTCTCTTCCACATATACTAGAATCAAGAATACATATACCTTATAAAGCCTGATTTTTCTGCCTATAGAAATTACCATTCTTCTTAATGGCCACATATCTCAGCTATCTTTTACCCTCCTGCAGATGACCACCTTTGCCTTGTCCACACTGGTAATGTACGTCAAATCATTCCACCTTCCTCTGGAAGAAACGAACCATGCTCTGCATGTATTCTCACAATCAGGTGGACATAATTACTGGGCTGCACGCTGTAAAAGCATATGCAAGGACATCAAAAGAGAGGACTTTGGCCATCACAACTTCATACATCACAGAGGGCAAACAGGAAGGTGACAGGAGGCTGCGTGCTGCCAGTTACTGTCTCAAGCTACCTTTTCCTGATGTTTAGCAGGACTGCCAAGCTTGCTTCTTCAAAAATATTATTCAGTCCTGTACCATTCCTCTATCCTAAAGAAATTAGGTTACCTTCTCACATTGTTCTTTTTTCTTTCAATACTTTTAAGAATAACTTGAGACTTTTCTCAGGGGGAGACCAACAACTGAAGACCAGCAATAGTTTGTGCAATACTGCAAGTAGCCATTTTGGTGTATCCCTCATCAGGCCCAACTTCCACCGTTCTTCAGCAATCTTTTCATCTCTGAAAATGTTATTCCATAACACATGCAGGGATTTAGCAAAGTCAACGTCTCCTGCTACGGTCAGTGTTGCTACTATGCCGGAGAACCGTGTTTTATAACAAACCTGTGCAAATTCCTTGCTCCTCCAAACCACCTCCCAACCATTTGTCAGTGCTTATCGCTGTTTTGTTCAGGCACCTTTAAATCACGCTTTGATTCCTTTAATATCTTCCCAGGTGTTTCAACCAGATAATCAGGGCAAATAATCACCACAGAGGGTTTCTGCAGTAAGACTACACTTCCTGCCAAGACTGGCGTGCCTTTCTCCATCTATGACTGAAGGAACAAAATGGCACAGGATGATTTGCAGCCCAGAAGTGCAGGTGGTTTCAAAAAGGTAATAGCCAGGTTTATAAATGATATAGCATTAGTGTTTGCAGCCACCTGAATGCAATCTTTGGCTCCGGAAACCCAGCGGTCAGTCGCTGGGAGGTAAGGCCGGAGGCCTGTTCAGAAACACGACGTGAGCCATGTGCCCTGTCAGAAACGTGCCGTTAGGTGTTCTGGGCGGCAGGTGAGCTCCCCTGCGGCCCGGACCTGGGGGGGCTGGCGGGGAGGCCACTGAGCGGGGCCCTCGAGGCGATGCCAGCCTGGCCCTGGGCCGGACGCCTCCTGCTTCAGCGCCGCCACAAGCCACTGCCGGCAGGGCCGTGGGCTCCGGCAGCTCGAGTAACCCCAGCGCTAACGCCAGCCCTGCGCATGAGCTCACGTAGGTACCGAGACCAGACATCTCCAAATTCAGCGCCCCCAGGACACGCCAGGCCGCGGCCCCTCCCGGCGTGAGGCGGGAAGGGCCGGGCCGGGAGGCGGCCCCCGCCTCGGCCACTCCCCGTTCGGTCGGTCGCCGCGGGCTTGCAGTTGCTAAGGCCGCCGGCGGCGCCCGGCCCTGCGGCCATGGACCGCGCGGGCAGCCGCTCCACCGCCCCAGTGCTGGCCGAGCTCCGCTGGGACGATGGCTACGCCGTCCCCGTGGCCAACGCGGAGAACAAGGCGCTGGAGGACGAAGTGAGCGCGGGGCTGCGGCCGGGAGGGAGAGGGGGAGACGGATCCGCCTCCCCCCCCCCCCCCCCCGCCGCCGCCCGGGGCGCGGAGCCATCGGGCCGGCCTCCCAGCTCCGAGGGGGCCGCCGCCGCCGCCCGGGGAGCAAGGGAGGAAAAACCCTCGAGTTCCGCGGGGGGAGGCGGGGAGCGGGGCCCTCCCTGCCCGTCCCGTCTGCTGGCGGGGGCCGCCCTAGGCCTCCCGCCGCCCCTCGCTGCGCGGCCGGGCCGCTCGCCAAGTGGGAGGCTGCCCCGGCCCTGCCTTTCGCAGAGCTCGGGATTTTCTTCTGCAGTCGCTCATTCCACTGCTTGGGAGGAACGCAGCGCGTGCTTTTTAATTAGTAATCGCAATGACTATATTTTTTAAGTAGTTGCAGGTGATAAGTGCTCAATTAAAAATAGTTACTTGACAATTCTAATTCTTAAATAGCTGCAGAAGATGCAAAAAGAAAAAGTAAACCTGCAAAATGAGTTGACCGACTTTGAAGAGCGTATAGAAGCAATGACATCTCATTTGAAAAACGTAAGACAGGAGTTGGGCTTCACTCAGGTAAATCGCTGCCACCAGCTGATCCATGTTATCGGGCAGACGCATATTCTGTGGTTGGTATCCCTATATATTTTGCCAGCTTTGTTAAGAGATTTGTCAGGACTTTATTCCAGGACTTCCACAGGAAACAAAAGTTAAACTGTGTATCTTGGTGATAAGATTTAATGGTCATTAAAAAGACCATCCAAGACCAAAAAGACAAGCCAAGATCAACAACAGACTGTACCTAGAAGTAAGCCAAGAAGGATGTATTTTAGAATTCTTTATGAATAGGGACTTCTGTAGATGATAAGAAAAAAAATGTTCAAGGAAAACTAAAACATCAGTGTAAGGGAAAAGCAAATTTAGAATCTTTATAATGGTCAAGAGTTAGTTGTAAGGAGTTAATTCATGGACTTGAAAAATGAAGTGAGGTGGTTAAGGGCTAAAAGTCTTTGCTTATACTCAAATTGGCCAAAATGGGTGGTTTAAGACTTCTAAAAGAGTCCTGAGTCAAAGCTGCACACCTTCCAGGTAAAATACTCTAGGTGAAAAAGTCTTAAGAAATTTCCCCGCTGAACAACTTTTAAATTTTGGGGGGCTAGATTCAAGTTTTAATTAGCACATAAAGAAGGAGACATCATGTACTGCTCTCTATTTAGGAGAAGATCCTAGCAAGTAGTAGATTTCTTATTATACAAGATAAAAAAACCCACCCTGTTAAACAACTTTTGTCAGAAAGATTAGGCAATACAGAGATACTGCTATGGGCCTGCCTGGTGGTGGTCTGTCTCAGCACAAAAAAAACAGAATTATTTCTTTTGCTCTGCTTCCTGAACTCTGACATAAAGCTGCTGGTGACCAAGAGACTAAGATTTTGATGTTGAAAGATTAAGATTCTGAATCTTGGGTGAAAATCTTGGAATTGAGTTTTTAGGGCTACAAATGTGACTATCTGATACAATACAGTAGATGTGTTTGTATATATTAGAATACATATATTTGAGATACTAAAATCCAAACAATAACATTTCTCTGAAAATTCCCGTATTTACATAACAAAATCATACCATCTCTGACTTGGGATTTGGTTGTATGTAAAAAAAGGGGGGGTTGTTGATATATGCCTTTTGTTTATTGTAAAAATGCTGAACTGTATTATTCTCTAGTCTCTTTACAAAGCCAGAGAAAATGAAATAGAAACTGAAAAACACTTTAAAGCCCTTGCGGAGAGAGAACTTGGACATCTCAAAAGTGAGATTAAACGACTGGAAGATGAGATAGTTTCCTTAAGAGAAAAGAAAAACAGTCAAGAAGTAAGCTTAAAAATTTTGTAAGAGAACACACATACTGCAGTTAGAATTTATGACTTGTTCTCACTTTCACTTGCAGAAAAAATGGTATGTCAAGAATAGCTAATTATAATTAAAACTTGTAAACTATAATAAATGATCTGGATATGCTTTTTTGTGTGTAGGCAAGTAGAATGACACTGACGATCTCTTTGCATAGACTGGTCAAGGCTTAGAAAATGTTAACTAGATATTAAAAGACTTCAGTTCTTAATGTTCTTAACACCAGATACACAGCCACATGTCCATATCACTACCTTGTTAATTCTCACAGCTATTTTCTTTGGTTTAAAAATTAAATTGTTGGTGGCAAATCTTCCCTCGTGAAATAAACTCGGGGCATGATTTCGACATCAAAAAATTGCTTTACATTTAAAAAAAAAAAGGAAGTAATTTAATGTTATCTAATTACAGGTGTTTGTCTGTTTAATGGAACTGTCTGTGAATAATTTAAATTATGTTTGTTTATTTTTTAACTTGCTCTCTTTCTTTTCATTATGCCTGTGTGTAATCTCCAGTCTCTCAGTCTGGGTAGCAGGATGAAGCTATCCTTGCTATTCAACTGGATCCAGATTCTCTCATATTTGTGTCAGGGTCTCTTCACAGCCACATAGGGCCATTTGTAAATTGCTGTGCAGGATAAGGGTCTAAGAACCAGACCTTAGTGTATGAGGGAGAAACTTTACGCTATAATACCTTAGATCAGTTTATTATGTAGAATAAATATCCCACATTCAGGTACATCTTGCCAGAGGTTGACTTTTCTTTTTAAAATTATTTGCATTATAGATTTGTGGTCTTCTTTCTTTAAGACCAGGATGTGTGTTAGCAATTCTGTTGACAAGAAGTGTGTAAGCTTGTTACAGTAGCTTGAAGTAGTTGTTTCAATTACTATTCAAAGAAAATGTTAGACATTAAATATTCACCCTTTAATTTATCTCTAATTTTATTAGAATACTATAAATAAAATCACTAAGAAGTTGGAAAACTTAAAACGACAGATGAACTGTAATGAGGAAGTTCTGGAAAGCTGGATAAAGGAATCAGATCGTAAAGATAACGATGCTATTGCAATCCAGAAGTATGCACAACAAGATGAAGGGAAACTAGGAGTAAGTAGAGATGGCACCAATTTTCAGAAACAAAAGAGAGAATCATTTTAGCATTTAAGATTTTGTTTTGTTATCGGGTCAGGTAAGACTGAGATTTTTGTACAACAGCACTTTTAAACTGGTTTCCACTTAGCACAATAGTGCAAATTCCATATGAGGTTCATTCTGAAGGTTGGAGACAACAAATTTTACACAAGGTGAAAGGCATAATTGAAGGCATTAATTTATTCATCTGGGTAAAATTTAAGTCTGAATTTTTCTGAGAAAGTGCACAAATAGATAATAAAGCCTAGAAAACAGAGGAGTTTAATGAAAATGCCTGCCAGATATGGTCAAATAGTGTAGATTTTCCCATTAGAACTGAATTGTTACTGGAAACAAAGTGTGGCTATTCCAGTGAAGCTGCCTAGAATAATGAAAGATGGTACAGACACTCCATCACAAACTCAGAAGACTTTGTTTTAGTTCTCAAGTATAATATTCATTTAGAGATAAATATCTCTGGTTAATATGCTTTTGAACCTTTAAATAGAGGGAGGAGAAATTGACTTTTTACTCATTAAATAATTAATGCAAAAACTTCATCTTATACATCTCGGTGATATCATTTACATTAGCAAGTCACACAGCGTAGTGAGAAGAGTGAAGTAAAATAGCTGATGCTGAGGACACCACGTACACAATTATATGTGGTGGAGGGTTACTTTGGCCTAGCTTCAGTCTGGTCCCGAGGGCTGATGAGAGATTATGGCCTCTTGTATGACCCAAAATCTGGGAGGCAAGATTCTTAGTTGTTTTCTAATCCACAATAAAATTGATGCCTCAGTAATCCCACCCCTAATTGTAGCAGAGCTTTAAGAATGTATAAGATATCATATATTTGCTTTCAAATACATTATATTTACATATCCTTTCATTGTAGGCATTAACCCTTCAAGTAGAAAAGTTGACTATGCAAGCAAATCAGAAGCGCAGAGCTCTTGATCATGAGCGTACAGAAACCATAACAGCTCAGGTTTGTGCTTAAGGTTCTTGAAGATACCTTGTTATATACGGATTTTTAAAAATCAGAAATCATGGGGGTGCTTTCTTTTAAACAGATAGAACTTGACAAGACAGCTGAAGATTTTCGTAGAGTTCATGAGGAGAGGCAAGAAGTCATCAGGCAGTGGGAGAATGCAATACAACAGATGCAGAAAAGAGATCAACAGATTGATCACTGTGCTTTGGTAAAACTGCTGTAACGGATTCATATCAGCGTATCAGCCTACTTTTGAATCTATGATATTGATAGGAACTTTGCCAGTTGCATATAGAGTGATTGGGTCTTTCAGATGTTCAGTGTCCTCTTTGTGTTTCCTTCTATGTTATTAAGGTGTTTTAAAGTTCAGATACTACTGAGATGTATTCAGAATTTATTTTAAAAGCAGTATCTCTCAGTATAAGTAATAATGCTCTGCCTGATACTATGCAGGGTTTAATTTTCAATCTCAAGGTTATTGGAAAATGCAGAGCATGCCGGTTTCAGTATTTTCTGTGTTCTAAGAATTTAAGAAGCAACAAAATTGGGTATTGCTTCTTAGAGTGTAAGGACAGTCAACTGCAAGGAGGGGATTCTGTGTCTGGGATGCAATGTAAAAAATAAAATAGAATATTTATTATTGAAGGAATTAATATTACTGCCTCTGTGAACAAATGCATGACTATCATTTATGTCAGAATTATGACAAATAATCACAATAAGGTTAAAACTTGTTCCTTAAGTACATTCTACAAATGGAGAGAAGCAACAGCACTCTTATCCTTTTGGGCATTATGAGTTAGTATTAATTTATAAAACATATAGTGTTCATTGGTTTTGTCAGTGTCTTATGCACAGATGGTACAATGGCAAGAGGTACAAATAAAATATACTTTATCCTGGCTTTGTCAGGAGAAAGGTGAACTCCTCAGAAGGTTCTGCAGGGCAATAGAACAGATGCACCAGAAAAAGCTTGAAGTATCAGTGTAGAGAAAAAATGTATATATGTGGATTCCAAAGTAACAATGGCTTTTTTGAAGGGGGGGAAGAATAATTGCATGTACAAGAAGGGTCTACCTAAATCCTTAGCTCTGCTGGTATTTCCTGTTGAAAAAAACTCAGCTTTGTTATGTTGTGCATATGGATATTGCATTGACCCTGAGCAGAAACATGGTTTAAACAGGTAATAATAGAAAATGACAAACCAGAAGAAGCATTACCAAACAGAAAATATAATGGTCTAATTTAGCCGAAATATTTCGGATTTCAAAGTATTTCAGGTCAGAACATTCCTGCAAATAACAAACAGATATTAAAGAAACCCCAACAATGACGAAAAATCCCCAGCTCTGGTCAACTTTCCATATATTAGTAGTCCATGGAATAGTCCTACTGATGCTTTTGTAAACAGATTTTTTTTTTTTTTTTTTACATTAGAACTACAGTATAATTTTCCCAGTAGCTAATCTTTTACTTAACCTTTCAAAATACACAGTTTTCACTCAATAGCTATAAATCTGTCAGCTAAAGTAAGCAGCACTACTGTTGGTAATTTTCCTCTTCTACTTCATTTCAAGTCAATCTGAAGTTTTGTTATCATAGCTTTTTTTTTTTTCCCCTGTTCAGTCAATCAAAATTCTATTTTAATTCACTTTATAGTGTCATGGTTTTTTGACATTATTAGAATATTTTGGAAGTTTCCAGTTCATAACAATTGTGGTATTTGGTGTTGTGATGTATTAGTGAAATAAAGTAATTTAGGAATGATGTGATAACTAGGCTGTCTCATGTGAAGAGTAGTCAATAGCAAGTCTGTCTTCTGGTTGTACCCTTTATTAATCTAACAACATCTTAACTAATGCAAGCAAATCTAAAATGTTTTTATCCTATAGCTAATAACAGAGATAAAACAGGAGATCAGAAAGAAAGAAATTGTGCTGGAAGAGAAGACTTCCTTTTTGGTAAATGAAACTCTTAATAATACAGAATATGAAAAGAAAATTTCTTCTGCTGAACGGGAAGCTACCAGCCTCCAAAATGAGTATCAGGCTCAGGAGACTTACAGAGTTCAGCTGCAGGATGAGGTAAGGATGACCCACCAGATCAGAAAAAGACAAACTATAACTTATGACTAGATGGAGAAAAGACAGGAATAGCATTTGCTTTTCTCTGGTTTTATACTAGACTCTTAATAATTCAACAAAATGTCTGCTCTTCTCAGTCTACTCATGATTACTGGGATCTGAACCCTCAATTTAATCCTGTCATTGATAGTGGTGAAGAAATTAGTTTGTATTCTCTGTTGCTTTGGTATAAAATGGACGAGTTTTCTCTTAAATGGTGGAACACTATCAGATGCTTCAGAAGGAGGCGTGTCTTGCTTTTAGCATACACAGACAGCAGTATTATATAAAGATGAGGGAAATCTCTTCCAGATTTCAAACAATTTCTATCATGTGCTCTCAGAAGTGAGTGTTGATAACCCTTTTAACCTGATTACAGTTCTTGGGGGGGAAAAAACCCCAGCACTTTAACATGGCTTCCTAATCAAGAGACAGTAGGATAGGGTTACCCTGTGAACAAGCCATGCTTAATGCTGTCCATACTTACTCTGTTACTTATATTTAATCTGCACTTAAAGCTAGAAATGAGCTGCACCGCTGAATTACTTAAATGCCTGTAGAAGTATTTCCAAGAGAGAATTCAAGTCTTATGGCACTATTGAGAAGGAATACACTTGTATTATGTAAGTTTTAACAAGTAACACTGGGCTACTCAGCAAGCTTGGCAATGTAAGGAAAAAACCCAGCAACCTGCATCTGCTGTTGCCTTAACTTTGGATGGTTTTTCCATAGCAGGTGGTTCATAAACTGATATCCTTATTAAACTGTAGGTAGCTCAAACAAGGTGTAGGCTATTAGATTACTCTATAATTCATGCAAACTTGAGGGTTCACAGAATTGGTAGGTTTTCATCTCTAAACTGTGAGACTCTTGCTTGAAGTTTTAAGTAATTAATACTACATAATGTGATAATAAGAACAATCACATTATTAGGAGTTAGAACACCTGTGGCATGCAAGTGAGAAACAAGGAAAGAAACAGACTTACAGTTCAACTGTTGTGACCTCACAGTTTCTCATTCTGGTACAGACCTGCTCTATATACCCTTGATCAGGTTTCTTCATCTGTGAAAGAGAAGACAATTACACTGTTAAGTGATACTGTGAACACTAATGAGCTATGGATTATAAAGTATTCCTATCCTGTTTAATGAGTGCACACTGTCATGTATTTTTTAGCAAATTAAATGTGTATTTTTTTCATGGAGTTCCCTTATCTTAATCCAAATCATTTTATGTACCCAGCAAAGTTTGAATTAGAAATATTTATTAGATATGTAAAGGTATTCATGTTCACAAAGAACCCCATCAGTCAGCTGTGCTCTATAAAACCATGGTTCCCTTTATACAGATGCTGTTGGACACGAATTGCAGCCCACAGCACCTTCATAATTCAAAGTATTTTGTCCCAGTATTCAGATCATGTAAATTAGTCTACTGAGTTTACTAGCTGTGCTTATTTACAGCACCTCAGAATTTGCAGCACTTCTCATCTGGAAAACATTGTTAGAAAGAAACTGAATACTTTCCAAAAAATAGGTCCCTTACAATTTTAAATATACTGACATATACCAAAGTAAATAACAGCTTGATTGCTCCATTTGTAATTTATTAGCTGGATGCTTTGAAATCCACTGTGGACAGAACTGCTTCTGATCTGGAGTCTTTGAGAACACAAGTAACCAATCTGAAGAAAGAAATTCAGAAAAAACAAGCCAGGTAAGAAACAGAGCTTTAAAACTATCATTTGTAAGGATTAGTAATATAATCAAATCCTTGAGCCAGCAAAGAACCTTAAACAATGTTGATGATTAAAGCCTCCAACCTTCTTGTTACTTCATGTCCTGCATAGTTTCTGTCATGGGGCAATTTAGGAAATACTCCTCGTAATCCTTGTTTTTAAAGGGTGTGAAAAAAGGGGTTAGGGTCTGGGTTATCAAACGTTCAAGTTCAGCCTGCTTTATTAGGCAACTGCTCAGTAAGGTATGCTGCTTGGGTTTGGCAGTGTTGTATATGCAACATACGTTTAACTTGTTAAATCATGTAATTTTGTTTAGATTAAACTTTCTTAATGAAAAAAATGCAAGTCTTTCCAATAAGCTGAAGCTCGTGACTGAGGAGACACTTAGTTCAGAGGACAAAGCTTTGAGGATGGAAGAAATACTAAAGGAAGAAGAAAAAATTGTCAAGGTAAAATGTTTTTCATGGTTTCTGCAAACAAGGTCATTTGAATTTGCAAACTCTATCTAGAACAAACATTTATGGATTAAAACGGAATGTAAGTATTAATATGACATGTAGCTATTTCATCACACAATGAAATAACATGCATATAGATATGTCAGTATCTATGTTGGGAAAACTCTGGAGCAAAACAAGCAGTCCTAGTAATTCAGAAGATGGTGTTCCCATATATTGATGTAGGATACTGGGACTGTCATTGTACAGATCAGATAGAAAACCAGTATTCTGACTGCCTCAGTGTGCTGAACCGGGCATTTACCTCTGACATCAGCTAAAAGCTACTTACAACTTCCTGGCTTGATTGAAGTACAAGTTATTTACTGGAATATGGCAAGGTTTTTTAATAAAAATGTAGCAATGTTTTGCTTCTGCTTTGTAACAAGACTGAAAAATTTCAAAATCTTGTATTTTGCTTAGCCCTTTTGGGAGCGGTCTCTAAACATTCTGTTTCATGGGCTGCTGAGGAGTGAGGGTCCTTGAACTTCTACCGGTTTCCTATCAATAAAGTTGCTAAAGAGGGAGAATCTTGTCAAAACGACTTTTCAGTAAGATTACCACTGAAATCTCGACTTTAGTAAAACACCACCAAAATTTATAAACCTCTAAGGAGCTAGGATTTTGGCAAACTGGGATTAAAACAGATTTTGAAGTCTTTTAATCAGATTTAGCTGGCCTAGTCTCTTCTTCATTATTTTAATTCTACTACATGATACTCCGATACATCTACCCTTTTGTGGACTAATAAATAATAACTGTCTCACTTTAGATTTCATTTTCACGATGAATAAAGATTTTGATCTAGGAAGTGGCATGTACAAGCTGTAATATGGTGACGTTTTTAACATGTCTAATAATACCTTTTTTAGAATTCAAAACCCACTTCTTATGCTACAAATTTAGTATAGGAATAAAAATATCCCAGTTCATTATCATCAGATGAACTGCAGAGGGCTTTAGAATAAACGCAATGTTGCAATACAATCACCTGAACTTTCCCACATTTCAGAGAATGTTTCTACTGGTTTGTCATTTTGCTACTAACTCTTTTAAAGCATTTTATATTTAGATTCTGACTGAACTTGATACAGATTTTTTTTTTTTTATGTTATGCTAGATAATTGAGTATTGGATATGCTGAAGCTGTCTTTATTGTAGGTTAAATTAATGTGACAGCAGGTGTTCCCATACAAGTGTCAACAAAGCTGTATCTGTGCATACCACTCTATACTCTTTTTTTTCCTATTTGTGTTTCCCATAGCATGGATGTGAAATAATCCCTTGCAGTAGATTGAGTGTTCTTTTTCAAACTTTTTAACTCCACAGGCATTAACTGTACATTTTAAATATACATAGAGAAACCAGAGAGTTGGATGTCTTTCCTTTACAGAGAGTTTTTTAAATTACAGACCTTACTGTTTCACTTTTTCAGATAATTTGAAAACAAGTTGTAATGATACAACATTTCATTAAAATGAAAACCTTATTTGCTTCTCCTTAAGACTGTTACTAGGGTGGCTAAACCATTAGCAGGGTTTCTCTACTTGCATCTGTGGCGGATAACCTAAGATGACATTGAGCTTGGCAGCTCGACAGCTTCAGGCTAATATTTTAACTAGGATGAACTGTTCTTGAACAATGTCAGTAATGTATTAGTCAGAAGCGTGCTTTCCATCACCATTAGATACACAGGGCTATTTGCTGCATGTATTAATTTACTGTGAAGAGATATTTACAGGAACAATGTGGATGAAATGTCACCATTTTGCGCTTCAGTTCTGTGATACTTCTCCCTCTTCAATCTGTGGCAAAACACTGTTGCACAGTGAAGCTTATTGAATATCTTATCTCTATTAACAACCTCACTTAAAGGGAGAAAAACAATTTTATGAAATAAATTCATTTAGATATGCAAGAAAGACTACAAAATGAAGGTCAAATCATGACCCACTTTTAGTAGATGAATTCATTGTCACCAGCTTCAGAAATACAGCTCAGACTTGGGCACATGCATAAAAACAGTTTACTTCTGAAATTAAATTCCTTTGTTCAGGCATGATCCAGAGCCCACTGACCTCAGAGTAAAATGCTACAGGCTGCGATGATCTCATATTAAACTTACACCTGTTTTTCACTTCCTGAATTTTGGATTTGGAATTGCATTTATAGCAAGTTCAACTACAAAAAAATTCTGTTTGGTAGAGTGTGATTATGAACTCTTAGAGACGGTGTGATCTTTCACTGTTACTGAAGCCAGCAAATGGTTCACAAGCAAATTTCACAATGTATATATATAAAATCAAGAATAAGCACATTACTAATCAATGTAGAAAAGTGAATTCTAAGGTGATTTACAATACTAATTTAAATGTGCATCCTCAAACTCTGTACCAGGCTTGAGCTATACATAAATGAGTGTTTCAGAACAGGACTGATGCCACATCACTTGTTTTAGAGATGCACCTTACAAGAAACTAGCAGAGCCTGAGCTCTGGAAGGTCTTTTGGTTATTTGGGTCGAGGGGTGGAAGAAGGGAGTGAAAGAATAAAGTTGTTTTCCTTGGTAGGGTTCTAAAAAGAAAACAATCTCAATTTTGTTCGTTTTCAATACATTCCAGATAACCTGAAATGTTCAGCATTGTCTTACTATAACAGACCTTACTAAAACCTTATTTCCTGCACTGATTTAGGTGCTAATGGCAACTTATCTCTGAGAATAAGGATGTGATTTTAAAATGTATAATTAATTTGTCAAACAAAACTATTCCAATTTTAATATAAACACACATATGTACGTACATGTGCATACACACAGAGTTACAAGTTTTAATAAACCACTGAAAAGCCTTCTATTATATTTCTCCAAATATTCACATATACTGGAAGCAATATGGAGGTTTTTTTGAAAGGATGACAGGAATTCAGTTTTCTGAAAAGAGTAGCATTCCCATAATGGAAAAAAAAAAGGTCATGTAATAGTACAGCAGCATCCGAGTCAAAAAAAAAATTACTTTCTCTTTAAGTCAAAGACTTTTCTTGCCAACCATTTTGAAGACCTGTGAAATTCCGTGTTCATATTAATGGATATAGCATTGAAATTTTTTAATCTTCCTGTATATGGTTAATAAAAGCAAGTAATTCCTCAGAAATTCCTTCTGATGTGATTAATTACTTCTTAATGATTAATGATTTGTCACCAGGAAAAAGAAACAGAAATGAACCAGTTAAAAGAACTGCTTTTCAAGAAGACTCAAGAGTTAAAGGTGCAGAAGGATAAGGAGAAGTGTGTTCTAGCAGAAATTGAGGGAAGTAGAACATCACTTAAAAATCTTAAGAGTCAACTACACAGACTTGATGCAGATGCATTAAAACAACAAGAATTATTATATAACCAGGTAAAATGTTAACATACTTTCATACTATGATTCATACTATGTTTCCTGGGTTTAATGAGAGTAAATTGCTTGAGTTCTGTGATCTTTGTCAACATCTTACCATTTTGGAAATGCCATACAGTACAATTTGAAGTCTGCATTTATTTCTGTCTCTAGATATATGGATAAAATTGAAATAACTGAAACTTGCTCTAGTATCAGCTACATTAAGCACTTGGGTATTTCATTATTTTTTGGATCTGCTGCTTTTCCCACTAATTTCTCAAATCAGTTCTTTACTTTGATCCCTCTGAACCACAGACACCTCAGGGTAAATTTTTAAAGCAATACAAGAGGTACATGCCAAAATCCTGTTATTTACTAATTGGATTTTGTGCACATTTCCTATGCACCACTTTGAAAATTTGCTCTTTTATATCAGTATCCACTGGTAACAGCAAGATGGCAACTCCATTGTAAGCCTCCCTACAGCAGGCTGTGCTGAGTATGCTTTGTTACTCTTCTAGAAGATTACCCCTGAACCATCACTGCACGTCAGTCTTCTGAGAATATTTTGCTAATGAGGTCTATAAGCCATAAATTATTATAAAAACAATAGCTTAACTGGGTGACTGTCCTAAAGCCAACATTTAGATCCAAGTTTATATCCAGTTTTTTAGCTTTATAGGAAAGCTGTAATTGCTTATCTCAGACTATTAATTCTTCTAAAAATTATTTTAACAGGATTTTTATATTCAGCAAGTACACAGACGGCTGTCACGGTTGGAAGGGGAGGTTAGTGCAGATGAAAAACAAGTTTTGGAAGCAAAAGTTGCTGAACTTAAGAAAACTTTAGAAGAGAAGAAAAATACGTATGATATTTTACATGCGCAGCACAAGAAACTTCAGGTAACTTCCTTAAAACATCAGGTTGACTGTGTAACATCTAGAAACCTCAGTAAATTAAGTAGATTAGGTTTTACTAATTAATAACTCGGTCTTAGATTAGAAGATTAAAAGATATCTGAACTTTGTGTAACCTGTGTGGAAAAGTGCCTATGTTCCCTATACCTCCCAGAAAAATAGGTCTTTACTGCACAACTGAGACACCTTAGCATGAAGACAAGCACTCAAACGTTGGAAAAGCAAGCTCACATTTCATCTCAAGAGGTGACTGACTGCTTGCAAATGTCAGCGTTTATCGTTAGGACCATGCTGAAATAGGGAAATGTTATTCTGTGATGCTACTATTTTGATATTTTTCATAAAATGATGAGTACAGTTGCATTTAAAATTGTACAAAGTAACATTACTGAATTGAAGGGAAAGTATTGGAGTTAGTTGACCCTATCCTGATATGTAATTCAGAAATCCTATTTTTCTGTCTTTTATTCCCATGTGAGAATTTTGCTTATACATGATTGTTCCCTGGTTCTCCACTATCCAGTGACCACATTAATCCTCTAACAATGCACTTACCTTTCTTGTAGATATGAACCAGTCAGTTATTCCATAGCCAATTTATAATTTCTTTTTTTTAAGAAAGGTACTTGTTTATTATTCAGCTATATTTTAGCACTTCTAGAAACCCCTTTTCAAAGAGAAACCATACAAAGTCAAAAGTCCGATTTTTAATAAAGCATCACAACTGGTTTCTCAAAGTGATAGTTCAGAAAAAAATTGATCAATTTGTGAGGGGAAGAAACTGCTCCCTTTAACTGGAGATCCATGCAATAAGAAGATTTAATGTTGGGCAACTGGTGCCCACACTTCAATCTTAAGGAGCTGCAAAATTTGAGCAATAAGTATAATCAAACATTGAAACACACATCCAGGACTTTTTTCATACTTTGAAGTATTATCAAAGACAGATGGTTTTATGAAGATGAACTATGAATATCAAAGTCTATGGTCAGACACGCCAGGAGATTTTTTTGTCTAGACCAAAAAAGAGAATTATATTAGTATTGCCCTATTGGCTGAAAGACCCATATTGTATAAATAACAACACTCCAAATAAAAAAAGCAATGGCATTAATATTGCAGCAGCACTCTGCATGAGGACTGCAATGCTGTAGGCACTGTTTGCAGAGAAGCATATGGACACAAGACGATGATGGCTCCTGGTTCCAAGACTTAAAAATATCTCATTTAAAATTAACTGGTAGCTTTTGTTGCAACATACATTCACTGAAATAAATTAAACTTATTTGGAAACAGAGTGATGTCCATTTCATCAAGAGAGCAATGGATAAGACAGGAGAAGAAACAAGTGCTATGATGATCAAAATAAATGAACTAAATCTTTTCAACGAGAGATCAGATCAGGAGTTAAAAAAAGCTAAAGCCATTAAGCAGGTACAGTATTATTCTGCAACTCTACTAATACAGGACATGTTTGTTTTTTAAAAAAACATGTACTTATGACTTGATCTGAAGGCTGTTGTCTGCCTCCCACAGTGCTACATTGTTAAATCCATCAGAATCCTCTTTGCAGTTTCTTGACTTACACCCTTCCCAAACTTTGACATAATTTTCATCACTATTATCTTACTAGTGAAAGTGTTGCTTCTCCTCTGTATACAGCAAAGTTTGTTTGGGTTATCAATTTAATCACTGTACTTATACTGCAGTAGCCACCTGGCTAGTGTTGGGTTTTTTCTGAGAAACAAATGCCTTTAAAATAGAAAATGTATTTATTGTTCAAGGACATCTTTACCTAGCACTGAATTTTTATTCACACTCTGTGATGCCAACTAGTTAAGTTTGGCTCAGTTTTGTTATTAAATTGCAAGACTTTTTCCAGCAGATGGTTTGGATCTATCTATATTTCAGTTTAAGGAATTAGAAATAAAATGGAAGTCCTTCTCCCCATATTTTGATAAAAGGAAAAAACTGTTCCCAATCCTCTAATTATTGCATATTTTTTCCCACAGTAAGCTCTAGCCTTCCTAAAGGACGCACTAAAATAGTAGAACAATACAGGGTCTAAGTAGCAGGGGAACAGTTTTGCTATCGATTTAACTGGTGCACTTACTCCTCAACGAAAACTTTCAACATGGAACTTTTCTTTTGGGATGAAACTCGAGGGAACAGAAGAAAGAAGTGATGACAAAACAACTCAGAGAAAAAAATGGTACAAAGCTTGGGATCCATAAGAGATTTTTTTTAAATTATTCGAAGTGTTTGCATGGTAATGAAGGTCACCACTTGCTGCTTTTCATAAACTTTGGTATCTATAAATTTGCTCATATAATGACAGGACTTGTAGACTTAAAAAATCTAGAACATATGCTGAGACAGCTATAATGGTTCAAGTGAGATATTTATTAACTGCTTCAGAAAGTTCCTCGTAAGGTCTACTTCATTTCTTTGAAACCATCTGAACTAAAAGTAAGTTGTAGATGGAAAAGTCTAACAACACATAACTCAGTCTGAATTAGAAAGTCTGATGAATTTGTGTAAAACCATTCAGGAATCCACCCTTATCGCACTCAGCAACTGTTAGCAAATGAGAAACTTGGAACATTTTAAATGCAGAGCAAAATGAGTCTTATGGTTGTATATATAATAAAGGTGATAGATGCTTTATAAAACAAATTACCTTATTGCTATAAATAATTAAAAAAGCTTTCTTATTTTGAGACCTTTTTGGCATTTATTAGGAAATGATGGTCGAAGATAATCTCTTAAAACTAGAACTGAACCATCTTCACAATACTCTGTGCAATAAGACAGAGAAAGTTCTAACACTGGAAAAACAAAAATTGGAGTTAAAGAAAGCCATAGCAGAAAGAACTGAGGAAATTAAGACTCATAAGGCAATGCTGGATTCCCAGATAAGACTTGTGGATCAGGAACGGCAACGCATAAGGTATATATTCTTACATAAATTAAACTTGTAACTTTTATTGAGTACATTTTATATGGGGGCTTACTGCAAACTAGAAGCATTTTACTCAATTTCAACAATTAGAGAAACTGAAGATGAAATGAATCTTCCTCACTGTTCTATACTGAGACAGTTGAGGAGTGAATGTCCTGTGTGTGAGCCTGCATTTCTCAAAATAATCAGGAAATGTGTAATTGTTGTCTGGAGGTATGACAAAGTATTTAAAACAGAAAAGTTGCTTTTAAAGAGGGTTTACTCCCGAATGCTTGATAAAACTCTAATTTCTTTGACTCACGCAGTAAATGTTTTTTTTGGCTTGGTGGGGTTTTTTGGGGTTTTTTTTTGGTTGTTTTTTTTTTTTTTTTAACAAATGAGTTCTCCATTATGTGTCCTATATAACAAAATTTAATCTTCTGAATTACATATGTACCCCTTTATAAAGCAACCATATGTGAAATAACTTTTCCCCTCTTTAATAATCAGTGGAAAGTATCTGGGACAGTTTTAGCTCTGAAATCCCAGTATCTATATCCAGCCAAAAATCAGCTCTTCAGCAGCTGAACTGCTGAAATCTGGCAGGCTTTTTATTCCCTCCTCTGCTAACCACACCCCACACAATAGGAAATTAGAGTGATTTAGTGTGACTGAAGCTTAACTGCTCACCGAGAGTGCAGACTGTGTGGCTTTTTTCCTTTGATAATTACACAGCTAATTGATACTTCCATGTAATTTGATTTGGGGTTGTTGCCTACTGTTGCTTACCCTCATCAAGTAGTGGCAATATTAAGGTAATATCAGCAGGGGGCAGCTTGTGCAGCTGTAGGATTTAAATGCCAAACTTTTAAGAATTTTGGGGGAGGACTGTGGCGCAGCCTCTCACAATGGGGTGATCTGGAATATGAAATAAATTTGGATCAGTTTAGAATGGCAGAAGAAGTGTAGGTAACCAGAAAATGGATGACTCTGGCTGAGAGAACACAGAAAGCCAGAAAACCCAGTAGCAGCAGAGTGGCTGCCCTGCCTGCCTCCTGGTACGTGGGCAGGCTGCCGGAATAACACCAGTCATCTAAACTGCTATAGCAAGAACTGCCCACAGACTTTCTCAACTCATTTATTTTTTCCCAAAATAAATCAGTGCTGAATTTCAAGATCGCCTAAGTAAAATTGATAAACTGAGATGCAGATATGAAATTCTTACTGTTGTCATGATGCCACCTGAAGGAGAAGAGGAGAAAACTCATACCTACTATGTAATTAAGGTATTTTATTGACATAATTCATTATAATTCAAGTATTTAAGCTATAGATTTCCCTGGGCTCTATTTGAGTAACTAAGACAACATCCCTGCCTACTGCTTACTTTCAGTCTGTTTTACATCATCTGGCACTGTTGGTTATTTAAGTGATACAGCAATTTCACATGAATCTCTGTCAGTCCAAACAGCAGTGGAGCCTTAATTTTGAGCAGCTGGAAAATTTTCACTTCAGTGCTCATTAATTTATAAAGACACAAGAAATACTGGTCATGTGGTAATCCACTATAAACTGAAAACAAGTTTATCACAGTCTCACATGATCTAAAATTCTTCTACCCTTCAGAGTTATTTTTAGGTATTTATTTTATGATAATGCATTTATACCTTGAAAAATGTCAACTTTCCCCTTTTACTTATCAATCACCTGTGCATACTTTAGCTTTTCATTGGGGGAAAAAAAAAAAGTAAAAAACCCAAACAATAGTCTTTATCTGTGATGCAGTACCCTGATTCTGGAACAAGAATCTATTATTTTTGATCTCCACCAATTCTCTGATTTCTTCCTAAAGCAAAATGCTTCTAGCTGTGATCTTGGCTCTCAAGTCCATCTTTTTCTCATTCCTAAGTGTAAGACTTCTTAATGATGGTATTTGTGCTACCGTGAGATCCAGCACAGCAGAATAGCCCTAGTAAACCCCCTGTGGTCACTGTGGGTGTATACCCTCTACAACTATGGAGATTTTTCACCCTATCAGGTTTTCTGAGGGGCTACGGAAAACATTTCCCTTCGCCAGGTGGCTGTGTTTCTTAAATCTCGCTGATCTGATGAATGAAGACTTGCATGTGAGTAATTCCCAGACAAACTAGATTACTTTTAATACTCAGTGGTTTTATCTAATGTACAATCGCAAGCCTTACTTGGATTTTGTGGGTAAAGGAAACAGGTGTGAAGCATGTGCTGCAGTGCAAAGCCTGGGAACTGCTTTGTACACAGTGTGGATACTGCTGATTGTGAGCTTTGATGAGGAGAGAGATACCTACAGTGAAATGCAAATGGATGAACTACCTCAAAGAACTTCCAATACTGTAAACTACTATTTCTTCCAGTTATTAAAATCTCAGCTCAAGCCTGACAACACAGACAAGCCCCATAGCTACCTAGGATTTTAACCCCTAAATACTGCAGATTTTTTTTTCCTGTATAATTGTCCTCATATTTTCAGTATAGGTACAATCACCTAAAATATCAGCTTTATTTTCAGGCTGCGCAGGAAAAGGAAGCACTTCAACGCAAAGGGGATGCTTTAGACACAAAGATCTGCAAAGCTGAAAAAGAGATTGTAGCTCTGGAAAACACTTTGTGTGTACTCAATAACTGCAACAGCAATTACCGAAACTCTTTCAAGGAAGTCACTGAAACAAGTATGTAAAATAGAAATTGCTATTTGCTGTGTGAGTTACGGATAGAGAGTATAACTCAGATATATACTGGGAAAATTCCATGGCACAAAAGAATGAATCAGAGACTAGACTGATAGTAGCAAAACGGAGTGTAATTCACATGCTATTGTGAATAGTTCAGCAAAATAAGCACAGAAGAAAGCTGTAAGGTGTACTTAAATCAGATGGAGGAATGTAAATATTATTTGTGAAAAATCTCTAAGCCTTTATAAATTTTGTGAATAATCATAAATAGAAATATTCAGAAGAGGCAAAGCATAAAAACAATTACCGGGGGGGGGGAAAAAATTGTTGTTACTGAGAGGGAGGGGTGCCCACTGAAGTACATAGGTGTTACGGTTTAACCCCAGCCAGCAGCTAAGCACCACCCAGCTCTTCACTCACTCTTCCCCCACTCCCCATGAGATGGGGGAAGGATAATCTGGAAAAATAAAATAGAACTTGTGGGTTGAGATAAGAACAGTTTAATAATTAATGGAATATCCCTTTAGGTAGTTGGGGTCAGCTCTCCTGGCCCTGTTCCCTCCCAGCTCCCTGTGCACCTGTTTGCTGGCAGAGCATGGGAAACTGAAAAATCCCCAAAACTCTGGATAAGCACTGCTTATCAACAGCTAAAACTGTTGATAACTGTGTTATCAACATTATTCTCACACTGAATCCAAAACAGCACCATACCAGCTACTAGGAATAAAATAACTCTGCCAGCTGAAAACAGGACAACAGAACTAGTAGATAAAACTCTGCACAAAATGCAATACTTTCTTAGTTGTGCTGCATCACACACCGCTTCTAATTCAAATTACAGAAGCAGGACAACCTGTGCCACTGCTGCTTTCTTGCGGTAAACTGAGCCAGCTTGAGCACAAAACTGTACCCAGAGCTTAGGTACATGTACTCTAGTGATGAAGACTGATCCCTTAGCTACACCATCATCTCTGATTTTCACATGGAAGGGGGAAAAACAAATAGTAACCTGTCATTTGGGAGAATGATGAGGAAGAGTAAAACTGCACCATTTCAGTGTAACATCAGCAGATTTAAAAATACAGACTGCCTAACTACAAGCTTTTGGATACTGGAAATTCCTCAGAATTCTGGAAAATATCTTCATTTGTTGTTTCTTTTGCCACTTAGACTTCCTAAGCTTGGTCTCCCTTCAGCAGAACTTTCTTGGTTGAGCTTATAAAAATCATCACCATGAGAAACTACATAAACTTAATTCTAGAAGGTATTTGATTATTTAACATTTGTGCCCTCTGCTGGCTCTGAGAGCAGTAGCTCTTAAATTATTCTCTCTAATGAAGCCCGTTGCTTTTTCAGAGTGATCTGGAATTAGTGGAGTATGTAAAATAACCCTTAAACCTTGAGTCTCTATAATATTCCCAGCACTAATATAGTAATACTCTGTGATGCAGTTACTTTAAAGGTCAACTTATTTTAAAGTGAAAATTCAGTTGTATACATTGCTTGTCCAGCATTAATGCTGCCTCCTTGTTTGAGACCACAGGTGAGGAATATGAGGAAAAAATGAAACTAGAGGAGGAGAAAAGGGCTGCTGATGAGAAATACAGATACAAAAGACGACAGATCAGGGAACTTCAGGAAAATCTCCAGGTAAAATACAAGCAAAAGCTCTAGTCAAACCAACAAGGCTACAGCACGTAGCTAAATCCACACAAACCATCCTATTGAAAACAGAAAATTCTAGGACAAATATTTGCCGGTTCTCTTTTATACCCTATGCTTTGTATGAATGGATACAATTTTTGAGAATGCTCTACCTCTCCTTTCAAAAATTAAGTGCTTATTTGAATTTTCTTGAATCACAATGAAACTAGGCTTTTTAGTCACATACAGCTCCAAGTTTCACAATCCCAGATGGACGCTGACACCCTGGTCTGGCATCCAAGAAAGCAGTTGTATCTTTGTGTAGCATACACCACTACATTGTATCATCCTGTCCAGCACTGCAGAGATCAAAATCCACACAGCTTGTGTGTCCTCTGGCATCTAGGTCCCGGGATTTTTCTAGAATAACATATTCTCTTTTATTAGCATTAAGGGTACTTCAGTTTAAGCAGTATTAATTTAACTAAAGAAAGCTAGCTGATATAATTTAGCAGGCTGAGCCATAAATGCAGGTAAAGGATAGCTTGTGTTCAGGTTCCACATCAAGGACTGACTTGTGATTCCCCTCAATATCAAAAAGCCCACTTGGCCCTTAAGAAAGAACAACACTTAACTCAGAATTGTGACATTTTAGTCAAAATTTTCTTAAGCAGAAGAAACCAAAAGGGACCCTGTTATATCCCACATGATTATTCTAAGCCCTGAGTCACTGCCTACAGGTCAACATTCCTATTGCTTATTCTACCACCACAGGACATACACCTTAAGTAGCAACATCTCTGAAATCAAAAAGAGACACATATCTTCATCAGGGAGCACGTCCTAAGGTATAATGAAGTGTTAAAGCATACCCTTTCCTAACTATTTTTTTTAAAAAAAAAACAAAACCAGAGCCAGGCTTAAGGGAGCTGATAGCATTCACTCCAGTCGAAGGTATTGGTCTCTTCCCAGAGTGAGATGTATTTTTCTTGGGGTAACTGGCACCGGTTAAGTTGATACTGTGTCAGATTGTAGACACTGCTCAGAGGCACATCTGAAAAGACATACTTACAACTTCATTAACTGTACCTTTCATGTAGTATTTTTTTAAGGCATGTAAATTAGCTGGCAGTCTCTTTATCAGGTATTTAGCCACTAAACAGTCTGACAGGCAGAAAGTTTTGAGTTACATTGGTACTAACTGTTTCAGCTACATTTAGAAACAAGCAGTAGCAATAAGACACTTCCATAAGGTGATACAAAAAGTGAAAGGATATCAGAACTGCTTTATAAACTAAAATTGCTGTTCAAATGAATTTGCAGAGCATGGAAAAAAAATTTGATATAGTACTGAAGCAGGAGGCCCTCTTCCAAGAGCAAAAGAAGGAAAAACAAGCTCTTATTTTGCAACTGAACAAAGACATAGAAGACCAGAAGCCCAAGCTAGAAAGGGTTATCAAACAGGTGTGTATATTCATTAATGACAACTTCTAACTTTAGTGATAGACAGTAGTATGGTTAAAACCACAGAATTTAAACTTAGCAGGTTTCTGAAAAAGCACTGCATTTCCTTAACAGTGGTGCTTTAAAAATATTTGTTAAGTGTTCCAGACTATCCAGAGAAATTCAGTCTCTGAAGAAAACTGAAACAGAAACACAAGAAAGAGACATCGAGCTTCGTGACTTGAAAAGCTTCAGCAGAACCATCGACAAATTGCTAGCTGATGTTCTAGAAGCAAATCCTGACTTAACTACACCCTTTCAAATGTACTTCCACGAGGTGAGCTTTCCAGTTAATTGCCACCAAAATCTTGATTGATAGCTCTAGTCTACTGATGAGTGTCTTTCAAGGGCAACTCCTGAATTCAACAATCAACTACACTTACGGTAAAACAACATCTCTTCAGATACAAAGGATTATACACCCAGTCCTATTATACAACCATTACGTCAACATCTTTTTCTTTTCAAATTTTCTAGTCCAATTTAGAGCTTCCTGCAATTAATTCTGCTGGTGATAGTCAAAGTTCTCGATCATCATCAACACAACACTCACTAGCTTCTACCAGGTAAGTAATAGCAATGCGGGTTTGGATTTTTTTTTAATTTTAAGTTTAAAACAGCAAAATTAAGTCCCTAAATGACAGAATTCCTCACTCCTGAAGGTCTTCTCTATCTTATCTCTACTTCCTGAAGACTCTATAATGTCCCACCTCTAAGTTTACTAGATTTTTCTCATACACAGTTAAGTTTACTTCAGCATCCATCAGTTTAAAATAGTGATTACAGAGCAGTTACATACTTTTGCTAACTGTGCTGTAATTAAAAAGTGGGTTTATGTTATAAAAGCACAAGTTTGAGCTGCAGCCACATTTTGCACTGGGTAGTGTGAGCTACCTTTCCTAATTAAATAGGGAAGACAGACACATTTGCTTTTACTGATGCTTTTTTTTTCCCCTGGTCAACATATATTCAAGTAATTGTGCATGTAACACGCTGAAGCTTTTATGATCCAACATTCCCACAGGTTACTTAAGTGATTAGTGGTAACGTCTGTGAGGATCATTGTAGGGGATCTTACCTAGGACAAACACTGCTGCTGGGTGGCTTTATTGTAAGCCACCATTAGAAGCTCTATTTTAGATTCAGGAATTTCTGCACACTGATGAGTGACTTTTGTCTTTCAGATCCTCCAGAAGCACAAGTTCAGGCTCCAGTCAGATTTTATCACCCAAGGTCATAGATCTGAGCTTGCCTATCATCACTCCCACAGAAGCAGCTGCTGTGGGTTCACAGCGACCGGGCAGAGCTAGCACCTCCACTATTTCCAAATGCAAAGAAAGGTCTTAAGTAATCTTTTGAAGGCTAAAGCTTTACACTAGTTAGGACTTCTCAACTGATTAACCTGTAACATATTTACCGAGGTGTATTGGCAAGCTTAGCATTAATTTCTATCAGAAATGTATGTTTTAACTTTCTTCTGCAGTAAGTAATAAATTGTCTAGGAGAAGTGTTAAGCATGTTTTAGGTAATAAAATAAGTTAATCTTTAGATTACTTCCTCATTTTGCTGTTGGAGAACTAAAGATCCACAAAACCCTTCAGAAGCCATTAATTCACTTCTCTTATACTGAAAAGGAGAATTATGTTAAAGCCATTAATTTTCGTAAACTGGTATCTTCACTGCTGTCAAAATAGTTTTAGATTACATTGCAACAACCCAGGAAAGAAAATGCATGCTTCATTTCAAGCTCAACCTTGACTATTAATCAAACAGTCATCTCAGATCATATCTTAATCGAAAGATGACAGTATATGATTAAAGTCAGGAAAACTGTACTTTTTCAATTCAAAAATTACACAGTACCTTTTTTTTTTGCAACTGACCTATGTCTGTTGAATTACATGGAAAACTTCCAGCTGAAATACAACTGTTAGGGTGCAGTCTGACAGATATTAGCTCCTCTGTGTGTTCTGCCAACCACCTTTGGAGATCTCATTGTAAATAACTTTTCCCACAGCAATGAAACCACTGCCTTCAAGCCACTTGTAAAGCAAATGCCTAACAAAAAAACCCCTAAACGAAGAACAGGCCCACACTTGAACTTACCCAGACAGTAAACACTTAAAACTCTCTTCTACTTCGGTTGGGTATTTTTTACATTACTTAGACAACGTGTTTGACGCATTTAAAAATGGAATACACTTGCCTTCACAGACACTGGAGGATTCCATTCCCTTAAGGAGCATACATAACCACAGCACCAGTATGAAACATCCCAGCAACATTGACAAAAATCAAGACACAAAATTAAGAAAAAATTAAGAAAATTTAATGATCAAATGAGCTATATACATTGATGGCACATGACTTTGTTATCCTCTCTCTATAGCTGGAAGTGTGATACAAAAATATCAACAGTCAATAGTACCTCAGGGGATGAGAAAAAACAAGCCAAAACCAGCTGTTGTTAAAGTGCATATTTGATGTGAGTTACAGCTAACTACAGGGCTATCAAAGGGTTTCAACCCATCAGACACACAATATCATACAGGAACATCCCAAATTAAGAGCATGGGAAACTTAGATTTTAAATAACTACTGATATTTTATGTAAGATATTCTTGCATCTCTTTCCAACATAAAGTCTAAAACATCTGACATTCTACAAGACAGAACAAATTCTGCCTTTCTATCACTCTTCATATGCATTTCCTCAAGAGATACTCAGATAAAAGTTCATTTAACTACACTCATCAGAATACTGTTTCTTAGGTACTTTACTGTTTCTTCTGCTTACTTCCTTTTTCCCTCTCAAACTCAGCTATCTGATTAAATATATTAACCAAGTTCTGAGGCAGGTTTCTTTTAGTGCCACTTTCAGTTTCTGCTGTACCATTTACAGACATTTCCTCATCTGGTTCCTCGGTTTTATTAGTCTCCTCGTAACTTCTTTTCCTACTCTTATACTCGCTTTCATGTTTATGACGACTTAACACATGCCTATCACTATCATAACTTTTATCACCTTCACGTAAGCAGGTGCTAGAACACGATCTGTACTTTCCCACTGACTTGCCAGAATAGTCAGACCCTGCTGGAGACATGTAATACCTGTCATACCTGTCTTGACCTGAGCCATGTTTTTTAAACTGCTCTTTTCTCCCCTCTACGTCCCTTTCTAATTTCCTAAAATAATGCATCCTAGGTTTATCATCTGACTTATGATATGGACCTGAAGAACCCCTCCAACTGGAGAAAAACCTATCTGTTTTACCATATTTTTCACTTTTGCTACTACTTGGCAGAGTTCTGGAGCTACTGTAAGAATCTCTTGAATCTTCAGACCTACCTCCAAGAGTGTCTTCATCATCACCTGAAGTCCTTGAAAAAGAACAGTGTCTGTCTTTCTCCTTTACCTCTGTTTTTGGACACACTAAGCTGTCCTGCCTTTCCAGCAGTTTTTCCACTTCAAAATTTTGGTTAAGAAAGGAAGCAGAGGTATCAGCTGGAGGCGAATACCATTCCTCTTTCCTAATCTGATCTTTATAATGGGAAGAAGCTCTAGATGAGCATTTTTTGGAGCTGCGGGCAGACTCTGATCTATTCCGACGCTTTTTCTTATGTTTCTTGTGATCAGAGGAAGAGGAGGAAGAAGAAATTGATATATCTGACGAAGAATCACTTGATGATGATGATGAGGAAGAGGAGGAGGAGGAGGAAGTTGATACTTTCCTTTTCTTCTTCAACCTAAAAAATGTAATTAACTTGTGAGATAATCTTCAGTATCAGGCAAAAATTATATGTAGAAAGCAAATCTGTACTCCCCAGTTTGGCTGAGACTGAATGGAAACTGAGCCTGACTTGGCAAGACAATTTCAAATGCCATTTCTTTATCAAAAAATTAAGATTAAACCCACTGAACAGCGTCTTGTAAAAGGCATCTCTCCCAGTTTAATATGGCATTACACTCTGCAAATACTTCACATGGAAAAGTATTTTTTAAACTTCTCTTCCACATATATCTCCATTAAAGGTCCTATGCACTAAAGGACACTGCCCACAAAAAAAATTCTGGAGGAAAAGCAGCTTACCTAGGTGTTAAGTTGTACCTAGCTTACTGCTCGACAATCCGTTTGGAAGTGGATTGTTCATAGTCTTATCTGTGCTTATTGCCACATAATCAGTATATCGAAAATAACAAAGTTACCTTTTTTCTTCTTTTAAGAGCTTACGCAATTTTTCTGCACTTGTTTCTATTTTCTTTTCTTTCTGTCTCTCTTCTTTGGCAGCTTGTTTCTCCCTCATTTCCAAAGATTTCTTTTTTGAACCCAAGCATCATAAAAAAATTAAATTACATCAGAAGTGTTAACATGGGTATTTTTCCCCATGTCCCCAACCCCATTCAAATGTATAATTACACCAGGGATGTTTTACCAGGATTCCCAGATCAAGAATTAATATTGTTCAGGAGTTTGGCATTGGCCATTGAGATAATCAGGTTTACATTAAGGACCATATTGCAGTTTTTTTCCATTAAAAAAATGTAATTGACCAGCCATTGCAGTGGTACCCGTGATCCAGCACACCATGAAGCGTGGACCCCAAAAGGTATATATAGAATATGCAAAAAACCAACAGTATTATCAACATGAAGAAAAGAAGGGGAAAAAAAAAGAGAAAAAAAAAAGAGATAAAGGTTTGAGAGAAATTATCATTATTGTAGTTCACAAGTAAAACATGGCAGAACCCATTTTAAAATGTATTCAAGTTGGCCATGTTTGAATACAAACCGTTTTGTAACAATTTCACAGACCAGTTTGATGCATAGTTTACGTAAGAAACCATGTTCCAAGGGTTTGTTGGTGATGAGCAGCACCAGATGTCACATACAGCAACAACGGTCCAATTCAGAAGAAAATGCATTGGAGAAAAACACATAATCAGTATTACAGGAAAACATACTTAGTGTTGCTTCAGCCATTCTAGTACAACAGCGATAGCATGAGACTTATGTATTAAAATAGAGGTAAATGCAGAAGAGCATCTCACCAGATGAATAATCCTACTAAGAACTACTTAAGTCTATTAGAGACCAGACTTCTGCCATCTACAGCCCTAAAGAGCAGATCTCTTCATATTCAGAGTGAACAGAAAGTCTGTTTATTGTTTTCACAACTTAGCAACTATCTTAACAGATATAATAAAGGAAACCCTTAATTGCAGTTGCATAATTGCTATGCAAACTATCAAACAATAGCTAGCATTGTGGGTTTTATCTGCTGCATCAGTGACCCATACCAGGAAGATGCTAAAAGTAAGCAAAATTTGTCTCCTACTTGCTGAGAATATTCTTCATCATTTTTAACTGAGACTGACATCTCTTTCTAAAGCAGCCAAATGTATGTAGTGCTGAAATAGCAGACAACGGTTTATCTACAATGTAGTTCAGTTTTATTACAGAGATTGTCATATATCCTCTTCCCCCTTCTTGCAACACAACCTGTCAGCATTATGGCTCCACCAACTGAAGAAGTGTCGATTAAGGCCATCTACCCCAGTGTATGTACCTCCTTACATGCAGAAGCATAGAACAAAACAAGCCTGCTCCTCAGTGCTCTATTTTACTCTTTGATCCTCTCTGAAAGACAACACAAGTAAAGGAGGTAAATGAAAGAAGACAGCCACTCAGATTAGCATAGAGACCCACCAGGGCTCACCTGGGAGACATGCTGCGTGCAAGAAAACAGATAAAAACCAGCAGACAGCAGAGAAGAAAGATATTCAAAACTGCCTGCCCACCCACCCTCTATCTGCTGCTGTTTTCCTTTAAATTACTTCTTAACTTCCCCTCTCATGTGATCCTCCTGTGTGTTAGCTTTGACTGGTGTTACTCTGTCTTTTTACAATTACTCCAAATGACAAGGATCTGGCTGGTAGGATGGTGTGCAGTGTTTATTTGGCTTGCCTACATGTTTACAATTTGCATGTCTGCATTCAGAGAGTGTTTTAATTCAATATTGTTAATCATGCTTGTATGATAGAATATTCTTATCCTTGCTTCAGCTGACAGAGTTATCAGGCTTTGCTCTTTCCCCATCTCCACTGTTTGGCATTTCTTTACTATCCTGTTCAAAGTGGAGTCATCAAAAGGTACCTTTCTTCTGGTAGGTACAGCCATAATGCTCACTGTAAAAGATTTACTGTGGAGAAGGGAAGCAGAGAATAAGACAAACCATCAACTTAAACTCTCCCTGTTCAAAAGATTTAATACGATTTTTGATGTTCGGTTATTGTTGTTGAGAGCACTACATGAAGAGAAAGTAAAGAATCACCTGCATATGCTTACGGAGTTTCGTTAAGGCCTCTTCTGCTTCCTGAAAAGTCTCATCCAAACTTAAGGCTTTTTTATAGTAATTCTCAGCATTTAGTAGTTTGTCTTCCTCTTCCAATCTAAAATTTAAGTGATAATTCATATATAATTAAGCCATAAATTTTGACATTTTTTTTCCTTATTTTTAGGACTATCTTTCTTATTTGCATTATGACACTACCACTGCATCCCCCCAAGACCCCATCTACCACCGTAGCCCACCTCAGTATTTTGGAAAAACCATTGATTTCTTTGCTATCTCCTAATCATCATCAGTTCTACTATTCTTTGAAATTTCAATTCCAGTTTCAAAAATATTCTCTCTCTTCTTAACACAGGACTTAGAAGAAATCAATTCCATGAATATTCAAAAGTATAATGCTGTGTTAAGAGTGGTTAACCAACATTTCAGTAGAGTAACAGAACATAATTTTGTTACAAGTATTTTCTTTTAAAAAAACCCAATCAACTTCCTGGAATACATTCAAATATTTCACAAGACTTTATGCAAGCCTGGTGTCCTACCAGTGAAAGGATATCAAGGATTAAGTCTCAAATATTTTGCCAGGATTTTAGCTGGGATGGAGGAGAAAGTGTAAGCCAACTGCACAAGCAGGTATATTTCCAACATTTTTTAAACACATAACCAGGAAGGAAAGATGCTATTCTGTGTCTTAACTAGAATGGTATTATAAACATGAGGAAGAACTGTTAGCAACCAAACAAAAATACAACCCCAACACTTACTGCCCGCCTCTTTCCACAAGTGTCTGACAGAGGTATTTTCTTGCATTTCTATGGGTAGGACAGTTTTCTAAGGCAATTTCAAAGTCACCTATTGCTTTGTTCAGACTTCCTTTTGTTGCATACCTAGAACAACAGAAAAGTTGCACAGATTTTAGTAATGTTTCTCCTTCACAAAGTAGAAAAAGCAATGAAATAAGCAGACTTACAAAGCTCCACGTGCTACCAGAGCTTCAACATTCTGTGGATCAATTTCCAAAGCCTTGTTGTACTCATTCATGGCTTCCACGTGGCGCCCAACTTTAAAATAATCAACCCCAGCCTTCACACTGGAGAAAAATATTTAGAAAATATTATGTACAGCTAGCCTATACAGATTTTATATTGTTAATTACTCAGAAGTTATGGTTCCAAACAAGTGATAGGTAATAAAACTTGACTATGTTATGTACTTAACACTGGCATTTCAAATTAATGCAATATTGATGTAATTCTACAACAATACATTATCTTTAATAGAAAATCTTGTGGCATTAGCGAGTGTTTCTGCAGATGGTGCTACTACATTACACAGTTTTTCATTTATGGAATATTTATGCACATTTCTGCCCAAAACTCTGTGTGACCTACAACCATTAAACTGGAACAGGCTTCATTATATTCAAGGCTAAAAATCACCATTAGACCAACGACACAAAGTGAGATGGGTAGACGGTACACACTGAAACCAGTTCATCTCAAACTTAAATAATATGAAATATAAAACCTAAGAATAAATGAATCTTTCTTCTACATTTGCCAGGAGATTAATGTATTGGTAGAGAACTTATGAGTTGAATTTCAAAAGTTTTAATTACAGACTTTTTTTAAAAATTAAAATTTATATTTGATTTAACATCACTAGATTAATTGCAGAAAAAGTTGCTGAGTTGCAAAATACTATTGTTTTAAGAAAAACACTGCTCTGTTAGCATAGAAAGCAGAAATACTGAAGCTTCTTTCAGATGATTTTTTTTTTCCCCACTGGTAAATTCAAGAGAAGTTTTTCCATAAAAAGATCAGATTTTTAGGAGAAAATTCTCTTACTTCTGCCTCCTCCACTCTGTAAGCATACCCACATATACAGCATAGCATAAAGCAACAGCACCTATCCAGAGCTGCTCTTCAAAATGCAGCCAGGGAAATACCTTTAACTTCTTAAAGACAGCAAGTGCACTTGTTAAATCTACAGTTTCCGGCTTAAATGGCATAACAAGCAGTGTTAGGTCATTCATTTACATTATAAAATGGAAAATTGTGTATTTGGTATTATCACAAATCTTGCTCTCATCTCATCAATGGGCCAGCATATTATAAATATTCAAAGAGGTTCTTCCTTAAACCTGACACGTATTCTGGAACTGAATCTCAAGACTTTATCTATCACGTACCCACTTGGCAGTTAAGGTTACTTTCAAGATGATCTTCCTGGTTACACCACTACACAAGTGGTGGAAAAACTGGTTCAATGGGTATTCCTTTAAGAAATATAATTTGTAACCTAATCTAACCTAACGACAAACGCTGACGAGGAAATGTATTGCATACCATTTCAAGGCCCAAGATGCAGACTGCTTTTTCCTCAATGCAGGGGCAAAATCTTCTTCACTGAAATTTTTACTTTAAGGCAAAAAACAAACAAAAACATGAAGTTGGTCTTGTGAGTCCATATCTACAGTGCAGTTGAAATAAGCGGAAATATTATTTATACAATGCCTTACTGCTCTCCCTCAGTCAGGAAAGTTCTTTCATTTTCTGAAATCAGTTTTCCCAGTCCCATTCTAAAAGTGCTGAACTGACATAGTACAGCTGCAGTACATTTAACAAAAATATACCATATTCACATCTGCTTTGTGGCCTAATATAGGGCTCACATCATCAGCCACTGCATATGTTTGAGCCTGTTTTGCTAAAGAGGTCAGATCTATTACTAAAATAAACATTGTGAATAAACATCTGACAGAAAACACTAAGACTTAAAACACCCTGCACTGCAATCCAAAGATATTGACAAGATCCAAGCAATACATTTCTAAAGTATTTGGTATCAAACATTCTGTGTGCGAGAGCATCGTGCTCATCCAGAGCTATGGAATTTCAAATGTAGATTTCTTATTCTAGAGGACTTCACTTTTAAATATTTAAGGACACGTAAGCTGCAGTCATGCAAATCAAAATGAAAAAGGTTTAAGTGTAAGTGGTCTAGGACTTCCACTCACAAATCTATTTCAATGGATTAGAATAATCTCCACAAAGCTATAGGACAGGCACAATGTAAAAATCACTTACATTTGAAGACTTCTCATCAAAGACGGTGGATTTGATTCACTTAGTCCTAGTTTTTCTGCTAAATATTCAACTAATGATGGATTAGCGAATCCCGGGGAACGATGCAAAACCTCTTCAAATGTCTCTGCTGTATTAGCAACTTCCATGCTTCGCCTTGAAAAAAGCACCAATGTATACAAGCACCTCACAGACACTACACACAGTTTGATACTTAGAATAAAAGTGCCTATATTGATACTTATTACTGACCGCAAGCTGTTCTTTTACAGGCATATGTTTTCCTATTATTTAGCAACCCTTATATCCTTTAGTCTAACTGAGCTTTTGAAACCCATTTTGACACCTGTCTAGTTATCTCCAGGACATACAAAAGCATTACAAAAATTACAGATAGCTGGGTTCTTCTGCCTTCTAAGGGTAATTTTAAGATTCTAAAATGTCATATTCCAGTCTGCCAAGGTTTTTGTCTCTTGGTTGGTTTTTTTTTTGATTGTTGTTGGGTTAAGGGGTTTTTTGCTGCTTGGGTTTTTTTTTTTTCCACACAGTCCAACAGTGACAGATACTTCACTTTGCTTTCTGCTTTCATTACATTTTGGGAAAGATGCTAAAAGACCATCTATACCTGACATACCCCCAAAAAAGTACATTAAGAGACAAACAACAGAAAGAATGTAGTCAACCAATTAAACCAGAAACACCACAAGTTCACAGAGCAGTCTGTCAGAGATGCTCTCCAGACACACTAAATACACCTTACAAGTACAGTCCAATAATGTATTCTTACCTGTAATGCAATGGGAAGTCATCAGAAGTAATTACACCAAGCTTTGTACTGGAAAGGTTGGGTGGAAGAGCTGAGCTATAAAGCGATGTTGTGAGCTTCTCATGGTAACGATCAACATCCTTGATGGCAGCTACAGAAACAAAGAAAGTTAAGGTAAAATTACAGAAATGTCTCAAAACCAAGAAAATCAGATTCCTGACAACTTTTGCAGCTACTTGCCTCGAATAAGGTCTCCAGTTTGATAATAAGATAAAGGATCTCCATGGTTGCTTTGAGAAGGCACATCTCTCAAAGGACAAAGAGCCTACAACAGAAAAAAGTAGCAATATCATAAACAAAGCCAAAAAGGGTTCAATTTTACTCCCCAAGATTAAGACAGAAGATTAGTTTAATCTCAATGCACACATGAGCCGTGACAGTTAAAAGCATGGCTTGGTTGAAATAAAAATGTATGCATCCAAAAATTTTAAACTCAGAAGTAATATTGATTACAGGTCATGAAAAGAAGTGTTTGCTGATCCAGCACAGCATCATAAGCTGTCCACAAACTCAGACCCCCATGCACCATCCCAAAGCACAGTTTCACCTTTACTTATACCAGCTCATTAAGAGATGTAAGAGCCAACTAATACATTAAATGGTTACTACTCATCTAGAATAAAATATTGATCAAAGCTACAACTTACAGTGATTTCTAAGTCTGAAATCTCCCGTATGACACCACTTCCCAGACAAATCAACACCATGAAAAAGCCAAATTCACGAATAGAAGTAATCCTCCCAATCACGATATCACCACGTTCGATGTCTCGAAAAAATAATTCTCTCCTCTCTTCCCTGGGAACCTCCATGAACCGTTCCAGGGGCGGCATAACAGCATAATACTCTGCAACAAGAGACATTCACAGTTACAAAACGACCAAGCCGCAACTTAAAATACTTCACGACAGCAAAGCATGTTAAAATCTGATTTATTTGTACTAACAAGAAGTTTAGGCCTATAGAAAGCAATAGCAAATATGTTCACCCTGTTGTTAAAAAGACTCCTAGTTTAAGTGCGGTATCCTTAGAGCACCCAGCAGGCGTTACAGGGACGCCTTTCCAGGGCAGCCGCGCCTCACCCTGCCCAGCCTTACCTTCATTTTCTTCAATGGTGTCGGAGAGAGGCCCATTGGGTTTCCACGAGTGAGCAAAGAGCAGATCAGCTTTTTTGGCAATGAAGCGCTTTATCTCG
The DNA here is from genome assembly GCF_965140245.1 of Athene noctua. NCBI lineage: Eukaryota > Metazoa > Chordata > Aves > Strigiformes > Strigidae > Athene > Athene noctua. The sequence continues at coordinate 21,201,183 of NC_134044.1, forward strand.
GTGTCAATACTCGCCCTCTCTTTCCTAGGGGAAGGAGAACCCGGTGAGAAACCCCCCGCGGCCCCCTCACGGCTCGCTCCCCTCGACCGCACGGCCGCGGCGCCCCTCACCAGGCGGCCGGCGGGTGCGGGGCCCCGCGGGGCGGCTCCAGAGTAGCCCCCGGCGGCGGCAGCAGCCCGCGGAAGTCGGGGTTGTCGTGCTGCTCGGCGCGGAGCAGCGAGAGCAGCGCGGGGCCGTGGTAGCTCAGCGCCTGACGCAGCAGCTCCCGGTCCATCCCGCCGCCGCTGCCCCGGAACAGGAACCAGCGCCGGGCCCCGCCTCCGGCCCCACACCGCCGGCCGGAGCAACGCGCATGCGCCGGGGCGGGGCCGGGGGCGGGGCCGCGAGCGGGGCGGGGCGCGGGCGGCCGCAGCGCCCCCTGGGGAGCGGGAGGAGCGCCGGAGGGGCCGCGGCTGCTGCGGGGCCGGCCGCCAGGGCTCCGGCTGCCTGGTTTACAGCGTGCTGCGAGAGGGAGAGAAACCCAAACCCAGAAGGTGAAAAGTACACAGGCGGCCGGCGGCTACGTACATTATGGCCGGTACGGCAGCGAAGGGCTGTCCCGCGGCGGCCATGTCGGGAGAGGGCGCTGCGCCCCCGCCCTGCTGCAGCCCCGCGCACAGCGAGGGGCTCAAACCCAGGGGTTAAAGAGAAGAGGCGGCGCTGCCTCACTGCGGGGTGTGGGTCCGCAGCCTTGGCGCTTCCCGCGACCTGCATTTTTCTGGACGTCAGCTGGAGCGTACTTGTTTCAGAAGGTAGAGATCCTTCAGGTCTGAGGAAACGCAACGCTCCAGAAGTTCTCGATTAGTTCTCAGCTCCTAAATGTTGGCGGTAAATAACCACAAAGAGAATAAAGGAACAAGCACCACGGACGCCACGGCTGTGGGGCTGGAGCTTGCCCTGCGGGTGACGAGGGGCTCCCGTCTGAAGTGAATGACCACGATGTTCATAACCCATTCCTTTGAGCTGCCCCTCGGACAGGCTTCCCTTCAGAAATTCATACAACTGAAACAAAGAAGAGTGCAGGAGAGACACGTTCTGGCTTTGTTTGTCAGAACAGCAGTACTAAAACAAAGGGGGAAATGGGCAGTTGTGTCAGGAGAAGGTAATGCGCTGAGATTGTAGCTGAGCTGTTAAAATAGGCCTAATGCAGGATTCGGTGGTTCGGTTCACCAGCACTATCTTTAAATGCTAAAAAGACACTTGACTCAGGAGGCTCTTCATGCTAATCACCTCTTGTAGCTAATGGAGAAAGGTGCTTAAAACCAGCTGGAGTTAATCCAAGCCTATTACAAACAACACAGTTTTTTAGTCCCCAAGAATAGTTTGTCCCTGGCATTGCATTTAATAATTAATTTTAAGAGGCGGAGGGGCAGGGAAAGGAAAAGAAAACCCACTGCAAACAGCATAATGTCACTTATACCCTCAGTACAATGTTGAAGAAAAAATAGCAATCTGGCTGTCAGCAGATCAGTGACACAAACTCCTCTAGGAAGCAGCATGACTGAGAGGGCAAGGATCCTATCAAAGACGCTGGTCTCAGAAGCTCAGTTCAAAGCCAGCAGGGATATCACTGGTATAGCAGACTTGGGGAACACACTAGAAGGGCAAATTTATATTCTATTTTCACTTCATGTCCCCCTCTTTTAATATAACAAAAGATAAAGGAGGCATAACACTTAGTATGTACTGAACCGCTGTCAGGATTTTGATTTAAAGTCTTCCCGATCTATATAAGACCAGGTGTATACTTAGGTTTCTGGTTACCATGGTGGAACAAAACCATGAACACTAGATGGAAATTTCTTGACATTAAGACTGATTAGAGACAGATTGACATGGAAAGGTTATTGCACCTGCAAAGATCTGGTGCAGGAAGGGAGCCTTTCCTGGGTGAATCACACTGCAAGTGCAATGTCCTGAACTGCACAATTGCAAATAATGGCAGTTTTATTTGGGGAATGGTATTTTGAGGAAGAGTAAATTTGTGTTGCTTAGCAAATACAAAGAGCTAGCAATAAAAAAAGTTGTTTGAAGCACAAACTCTGCTTGTGTAAGCATTTCTGCAGTCTGCAGATACACACACATATGTGCAAGAAGTAAGGCATTATAAATACATACTTTAAATGTTTTTTGGCTTCTGGACTTAACATACCAGCAAAAAATCATGGCAAAAGCTGAACCACCTATAATTATGGACTCTTCTTACATTTTCTGTAAGTAGAAATCAATTGCATTTTAAGAAATTCAGCCATATCATATTAACAGAGAATGTAGATGTGTCTGATCATGAGGGTTAACTGCCTATATAAAGTGATCCTTTCTTTAACTGGGCCCAACAGATTCTGAAGCTGTCTTAATCAAATAAACTAAAATACTCCAAATAATTTAATCTTCAGAAATATCTTTGCCAGAGCAGGGTATGTGAGCATGAACTTGCAACTTTATTTTCTACTTTTCAGGTTAATGAACTCAGAAGCAAAGAAAGACAAATGCATATTGTGCACTGTTCCCCCTCACTCAGGGCACACGCAAGACTTTGCTATCCCTTTCTCTCATGGGACACTGCCTGGGTATCTCCTGTGCTTTCAAAAATATCTCTGCATGTTTTCAGTGCTGTAATTTTTTTTTTTCTTTTCAATTTTTGCTTGTTTTACTTCAATTACCCAAAAGGAAATAGAAGTCACTACAGTTCAGGCAGGGATAATGCTAAATGAAACAGTATGGAATAAACCCATGGGTATATATATACAGCTTAAGATTGCTGAGGCCTGAGGAGGGGGCATGCTCCATACCCTATGATGTCATTAATCCTCTGTTCCTTTGACTTAGTTGCTGCCTGGATGAATAGTGCTTCATCCCATATGCTAAATAAACAAACAGGCTAGGCAGGAAGTGTCCTGATTCTGCAGGAAAAAGTGATACAAGTCACCACATCACCCTACTCAGAGGAGCATTCCAGATACTCTGGGACCAGACATGTCTGAGTGAGTTTGATGTAAATTTTCTGACAGTTTAGGTCAATGCACGATAAAAGGCAGCTCCCCAAATCCATCATACAGCCTATAACTCCCACAATACGAAGCTTATGAATGTACACCAAGCTAGCTTTGAACCCAGGGTCAAACTCACAGCGTCAGGGTCCCTGAACAACCCAAAAACTGATAGGCATGATGAAATTTCAAAGTGGATATGTGAAATACTAAGCAGATTTTCATCAAACTCCAGTAAGCACAGTTTGAATGCAACAAGGTCAAGCTGCTTTTCAAGTGTTCCTGAGTATCCAATATCAGTGGTAAAGCTTACAAAATCCTTTCCTTCATGAGATTTTCTTGTGTCAAGAGCCACAAGATCATGCTTGTCAAAGCATTATTTTCTGCAAAGTTTAGGTGGATTTGAGATAAATTTTAGCCAATTGAAAATGGGAGAGAGATGTTCGACTAAATATGTTCTTTGGGCAAAGAAAGACAAAGCTAATAGTACTAATGAGAATTAACATGTAGAGCTGTACTTCCAGCTGTGTTGTCAGATTTTTGGCAAATTCTGCCAAAAGCAGTCCTGCTGCCCAGACTTTCTGTTAATTTACAGAGCAGCAAAGGGATTGTTCAAAGATGACATGACACCGAGATACTATATTAGCTCAAGAGTGATGAAGGGAAGTTCAGCACAAAATAATTGCTAGACAGTAGCTCTACTTTGAGGAAAACATTATGTCTGCAGGCATAAGCACCAAATATGATGGAGGGGGTGTGAAAACAACACCAGTCTCAGGGTGATGGAACAACCCAAGCCATGCCCATTCAAGCATTTCCCTTTTTAACAAGGTCATTGTTAAGTCCAACTTTGGCATGGTCTGTGAGACAGAGTACGGTTTCAGTGACACGTAGACTCACCTGGAGATAGGCTGAGTACCTGCTTATGGTGTCATGGACCTTTGCACTTCTCAGATTTCTGGAAATGTGTAGACAAAGAATAGTCTGTTGCATGTAATATGCAGAGACAGACTGTGGAAAAACCAATTAGACCCTATTGAAATACATTAGAAAGAATAGTTAAGAAACATCAACTGAGAACCCCCTCTGACTTCTGGCAGTTTCTGTCAAACCGCAGGCAGTGGCACTGCTGAGCCTTTGTATGGCTGGAAGGATTACTGCTTGTGCACTTAGTGCAGCATTTTGTGCCTGCAGATTAGTGACAAGTGTTTGAAGGTTTCAGGTAAGACTGAAAATGTTACTGGAGGAAACACTGGTATTGACTTTTTTTTTTTTTTTAACCTAAATATGAAAAACAGGCTGTCATGAATGAAGGTTTGCTTTTTTGACAGGAACACCAGTCAAGCAACTTAGTGGTAATCATGACACAGACAATATGTATACACCCACCTGTACAGTTTGCAACACATCTAGAAATCCTGCCTACAGAGCAAATTCTTATGATACATGAGGGACTCAGCAGAAGGTATGCCGAGCAGACAGGTTTTTGTGGGTTTTTAATGAATTTTCCAGCTTCTAACACACCATAGATTGATAGCATCTACTGCTTTATAGCAAGGGAGATTCATCCTGGTTTCTGAGTTTTAGAATAAGTCATTGCAACTTACAGTCAGCATCACAACTTTCCAGTCAGCAAAGCAGATAATTTTCTTACAACCCCAAATTATATTTCCAACATGTAGAAAAATACAGTGAGAATATTTGATCTCAAGTCTGCAGGCACTACAAGGAGATGTTTAACTTTAAGCATGCAACTACTCCTAATTATTGTCTCTTATCCATAGTAGAGCAGTATTCATGTTTTCATTGTGAAATTCTTTCTCCAGCAATTGTCATCTTTCGAAATTGTCACATCACATATATGAACTTTCAAAAGATGTTCAAAGAAGTCTTTAAAGTATTCTGAAGATCTAAACTGGTTGGAGTTCTAGTCCTGGTAAAACAACCTAGTTATTTTTGTATCCCCGGGTCAGTTGCTCTAACATTGTATTTGTGCAGAATGTGTAAAAAATACTGTCTAAAGAGCAATTAACAAATATCAGAAGTTGTTTTCTTAATTGCTCGCAATGAACGAGGCATGTAAGCATTGTCACAAACTAATTAACAGCCTCTTAATTTCTTTAAAATTTGTCACTGTTTAAACTACACTAAAATAAAAATGTTGAAACTGTTTTAATTAACTCATGAAGAGTTAAACAGTTGGCAACTTCACAATACAGATGAATTATCTCTATGTTTGCTTCCATTTAATGCATGAGCATACCTTTATTTAAAACAAATAAAATGTATCAAAAATTAGTTTTGTCCTAAGCAGGTGAAGCTCACATTAAAGTTGGTGTGATATGATTTCCAAATAATTTTTATCTCAGTAAGGATTGTCTGGAAATACAGTGATTAACAAATACTTTTGCAAATAGAAAGAGACGTTAATTCCAGCATTACGTGGATGGTGTAATTCCAGTAACTAACAGCCATAGGTAGTGACCCTCATGCGTAGGCATTCATTAGTCTCCTGACAGATAAGGTTTGTTTTCAACAACCATCAAACAGAGGCCAAATGGAATACTGAAATGCCAAACTGATGCATGTATATGATACCTGTTTGTTTAATCATTTGGTGTTCCTCACAGTGTTAAATCCAGAAAGCTGGACTGATTTACAAGTAAATTAACAAGTCATGAAAAAAAATTATATCTGCTCTGAACTTCATAATTACCCTTAGGTTTATAACGTATTATTAGAGGTTTCCAATTTATATCATAAAACTTTTTAAATCTGTAAGTAAAATATGTTGGCTGGTGTTCCACTCTGCCTTTTGGCTCAGTGAACAAGTTACAAAGACTGAGACAGAAACAACTGCCCCTGTTTTTAATGAGAAGTTTAGTCCCTCTGATGGATTTTGGATGGAGACTTTGAGGGCTCCCATTGACTTCAGCAGGTTTCAGGTCAAGCATGAAAGTCAGAAGTCAGTCATTAAGCTTTCTGTGCTTGCACTGCTGCCTACAATTAGGAAAGCATTAATCACAACACATCAGTGCAATCAAGTGTCAAAGTCCAGACACTGTTTAGCTGGGGCTATTGAAATGTAAGTAATATACATCTGTTCATTTTCTCTAGATTCTTGTCTTATTAAGGCAGTTGAACTCAAATACATAAACGCAGGAAACAGAAGCTCTGAAACAAATGAAAATCTAAAGCAGAATCAAGAAAGGAGGAGGTAGCTTGAAAAGTGAAAAAGAATACTTCTGGGAAAGAAAGATGTATATGTGCGCAGAGAACAATCACGGACTTAGAGTAGGAGTAAGGGACCCATGTTAAAAGTACAGCATGAGCCAGAATTTCTCTCTTAAAAAAAAAACCCAAACCAACCAACAACCTCTAATATTGTGTCCCAAATCAAATGCAGAGACAAGCTGAATTGAAAATTATGCATTCCATTCATCTTTCTTCTGTAGCATGTTCTATGACACTGATACCAAATTCTGTTTTTAAAGGTATTGGCAGCTGAAGTCACAGAATGGTGCTTAAGAAGCTTTCAGAAAACATAGAAGGAGGTTAGATATTTACAAATACCTTTGCAAATTCTGCCCTAAGAAAGGATAATAATTAGTACCACAAATTAAGTTCTTACATATGCAAATTGAATTATTTGCTGTTGCAACTAATTACAGATGTAGCTCTGTGCTGTGTTGATTGTAAGGAATAAACACACTGGTGTTAAAAACTCCCCTCTTATAATTGTGATGATCTGATCCTCCTAAAACTGGCAAATATATACGTGAGGGACTGTGTGTACATGTGTAGGAGAACAGTAAGTGGGAGAAAGAAATCCAGATTTTTCCATCTGTACAAAATGTCAACATACTGTCTATAAAAAGCCATCAACAAAATCCTTATAAGCATAATTGAATCTGGTCAAATTCTAGTCTGTATCTTCACTGACAGTGAGAGTTAGTCAAAGCTAATACAATGTTTCCTTAAATTGAGAACTTGGAAAGAATGATGTAGCACTTTCAAAAATGCTATAAGGCTTGGTTAGTGCTAGATAGCATACACACAATCAAAAGTTTAAACAGAAGGTTAATAATCCAGAAGAAGTCTGTTCCTGAAAAGTAACACTTCAGGCAGATGTGGTTGAACTGTCTTGTTGGCCCCCACTGCCAGAATGTGCCTCTGACAAATTTAAGTGACAGCTAGGGAAATAAATTATTGTCAGGTCGTTAAAGGCAGTGTTCTGTTATTTTTTATCTTTCACTTCGTTAACTTCCTTTTTGATCTCATAATGCAAATTTAGTGATTTGCTTCTCTACAACTGAAAAAGTCTGCCTTGTGTTAGGAGTGATCACAAAGTACATCTGAAAAATACAAGGAACAGTTTTTCTTCAAAATCTGTGAATTCAAATAACGTATGGCATCCAAACAGCATTTTGGGTCCTGCAATCCAGAAGAGGTTTGAAAATTTCAAAAATGTGAGAAGTGTTTCTCCGCAGACTGCAAGGGTCATTTTGACATTGATTGCCAAGATAAAAGGAAAATTCTTCCCTAACCAGAGTGCCCTAACACGCCTTCTTGTCAGGGGTGGGCAGCAGAGAAACCATTTACAGTATCAGGTGGTCAGAAACTATCTAGAGTCTTTGCAAATCATTTGTTGCAAAGTGCTGTCAAAAAAACCCCAACCCAACAAGAAGTAAAGGGAGGCTATAGGACAGGAAAATTATAGGGGAAAAGTAGATTAAGATATATAGTATCTTCAGTGAAGGCAGATGGAGGTATCAAAATATAACGAGCTATAATGAGAAGTCTAAAATACTGTAATTGCAGACTCTGAGCAATAGTAGGTTCCTGTTGGTACCTAAAATGGGACATAATCCTCTGTATTCTACTTCAGAAATTGCATCTCGCACAGCTGGGAAATGAAACAGTCATTTGGTCTCTTTAAGAGCTATGTTAGAATCCAGAAAGAGCAGGAAAAAGCGTCAGCTTGGCTAGTGTGATATACAAATCTTTTTTTCACAGGGAAAACATACTATTGCCTTCATGCTTTAAAATAATGATCATAGAGAAGACAAACACATTGTAAAGTAAAGAGTACAAGAGCTGTTTAGCTTCACTGATACCAGGATGGAAATGCAGACACTTTTTTGTAATTTAGCTGGAAAAAAAGGAAAGCCATTACTAGTGAAAATCTCTGTATTCTTTAGGTAGAAAAACATACGGCATAAATAGTTTACATTTTCAGTAGGGAACATCCTTTGGTGCATCAAGCTGTCATGCAGCTTAGCAGCATGACACATCTTAGTGATTAAATGCCGGCTCCGTGGCAAAACCCAAAACAAATGAATTTTTCAGTGGAGAAAGCTGCTGTTCTCTTATCTTGTACAGTGGCTCTCACAACTGAAAAGACACAGCAGCAGGAAGGTGGAAATTAAAGTTGATCAGCAGGTAAGCTGTAGTTTGAACTTACCACTTCATAGGGTATCTCCATCTACCTTCAGTCTCACTCATCTGTTTGGGCAAAATACACCATTTCTTTAAAGTCTGGCTGCAGTTGTTGACTATGTGACATGCTGGACCTTGGAACCAGTTACTCAGGTACACCTGTGTGTAGAAGGGAAGCTGAGCAGGGTGGGAGCACAACAAGGAGGCCGGTGGGAGCAGTGACCCCGCCAAGGAGCTGGGATGTCAAGCGGCACGTCAGGGTCAGACACATCCCAGTGATCACCCAGTGAGTCCTCAGTGACGAGGCAGCTCCAGACAAGTTTGGAGGTCAGAGCCTGGCCCAGACACAGCTGCAGCATGGCTGCAAAGTAACATGGGGAAAGCCATTGTAAACCCTCATCTTAAAAGTAACTCCCAAGGGAAAGGAGGGGCAGGCCCTCACTTCTAGTTTTCTTTGCAGTAGATCTTGTCAGAAAAGGAGCCCACTAAACCCCTTAACTTAGTCACCTAAACTCCAGAAGGGCACGTACTCCTGTCCCTAGCACAAACTCAGGCTTTGCACTTTGACCAGTGCAAGAGCAGTTGTAGCATGTGGTACAGGTCCACTTCATCATGCAGGTGCCTTGTCTGTGACAACTCAGCCAGTCTGAACAGCAGAATTAGCTGTATTTCTTGAGAAGTTCACACTTTCTTATGCCTCAGCTTGTTCACTATTACCAGTCCCACCAGTATGTTGCCATCTGAAGAGTCAGCTTAGGTTTACTTCAAATGCTACAAAAAAGTATTATCTTCTTGGGTGACTTATATCCACCTTCTTTATGATGTTTGCAGTTCCAGAGGGGTCACATGCAGCAGCTGACCATGAAAAATATTGTCCTTAGGATCAAAGCTACTGGGAGTTCAGTGCAGGAGCCGCAGTCACATGGGGGCTGATGAAATGCATGCACTAACACTTTGACAGGATAGTGATTATCCTGTAGTTTAATAATAATATGTTAATCATCTTAGAGTCATTATTCACTCCCAGGCACACACTGTACTTCCATATTGACGTTAAAAAAAAGAACCAACAAACACACCAGAGGACATTTCTACAGGGCAAAACATACTTGAAAACTAAAAGGATCTTGTCAGGAAAAATGGTCTCTTCATCTGTTCTGAAACACAAAAGACACAGAAAGGTGGTGTACTTTTGTGCTACTTCGTGCTAGTCACCCCAAATGACTTGGCATATAATTGCATAGCCTTTTATCACTAAATTTAATAATAATGTGAATGTAAAAGTATAACTTAGTCTTGGCATCATATCAATATACTAGGGTAGCATCAGCAGACTTCTCCCACACCAGTATCTTACTGGGTCGCAAAGGTTCCTGTGGGAAATCTCTCTTTGATTCATCTTCAGGTGACACACCTAATTGTTACTTCCAAGAGAGTTGTCAGTGCCAGGTGCAGCAGTAGCTTTTAGTATTTTTCATCTGCATCATCTGTGATTTGAGGTTGCAGCTACTTTAATAGATACTACCAAACAGTCCAGAGGGTTTTAATTTTATCCGAACCTGTCTGAACTACAGGTGGGATATGAGTACTGTGGGAGGCTGCAATAAGGGTTTGATTTGGGCGTTGTCAGTCTGTAGATATTCCTTTAAAGTGTGTCTGAGTTCAGTGAACACATCTAGCCCATCAGGAGACTGCTCCTTCCCATGGAAGCAACTGAGCCTGTTTAGTGAAGATAGTCCCACTGGCACAATGTGGCTAAAGGAGAATGAGAAAATCACAGTAAGGAGCTTTGCCCATAGGCCAAACAAAGACAGTGGGGCACTTAGTGCTCCCGTGAAGAAAATTCCTAAGGACCAGAACAGAAGGTCATTGAGTTGTCAAAAAGTAAATCTGGAAGGACACAATCTGCAAATTCACAAACAGCAAAGACATTATTTTAAAAATTTGTGTTCACTTTAGAGTTAGTTATAGAAAAAAAAAGTTAGTTGCTATAGTTTATATTCTAATACAACCTGACCTACGAGTTTAAAAGTCTTTTGGGAGTACTCACTCAGGCTCATCTTGGAGGCTAGTCTGGCCCCAGGTCCTGTCATGGGTCTGAACTGCCTTTGGAGTTCGCTGTGCCCCAGGCAAGCGCTAACAGCCAGCCCCAGTCCCTGCTGCTGCTTCACAGGGCACATACAGAACACACTGATGTTAATGGGAGTTTGTGAGAAGGTCATGTCCTGATGCAGAGAGAAATAAATTAGTCGCTGAAATATATTCAGTCAAGACTTCGTCCAAGTCTTCAAACAATGAGGTTTAAATAGTTACTGGGAGAATTTTACACTGTATAGTTCATTTCTGTATCAGAGTTTTTATCCTAGTATCCAGCCTACATTTTAATTTCTTCCTTCCTTCTGCCTCAGAACACCCTAAATAATTGCCCTTCCTTCTTGCTGCTTATCCCATTTGTAGATTGTTGGCAAGTTTTTTGATTCTCAATCACTTAACCTTCCTTTCAGCAACTTATAAATATTGATCCATTCCAATCTACCCTCTTTTGTCTCTTCAAAAATCCCTCAGTAGTTATTTTTTGCTGTACACTAAATGACCTTCAATTTGTTTGTTGTAATGAGCTACCTAGAAATGCATGTATTCTATCAGAAGTATATGGAGATGAACAATTACCTCCTTATTCATATTGCACGACCACAGGCACTCCAACAATTTCTCAGTCCTTCACATTACTGCTTTCCAGATTTGTCCACAGTAAGTATGTACAACTTGAATTATTTTTCTTGAGATAGATTAGCTGGCATTTTTCCAGGTTGAATCCAATTTTTGTTGCATTTCATCAAGTTTTTAAGACTTCCAAGAAACAGATTAATTCCCAGTTACTTTCTATAATTTTTTTTCATAACTCATCCAGAGAGCATTCAAAGCACGGTCAGAAGATTTCATTAACATGTGAGTTACTTCTTTGTCCAGGTTATTAGTGACCATATTTTCCCAGGAGCTACCAGTGATCTCTACTGTACAATTAGTCACCTTATTCTAACCCAGTATTTGCCCATTTATCATGGATCTTGATGTTACTCTTAAGTCAGCATTAGCTTTAGGAAATAAACAACTGTTTGGCTTACATTAAAAGGTATCATATTGATTGAATCATATTCCAGGAAAGGAGATAACTGCAATTTTGGTGTATATATGCACAGGTTATATTTATGAAAATGAGTATGATTCACTGCAGAGATTAGAATTTTATATTTCATACTCAAAATTATTTCTGTCAGTTTCTAGTAACGTGGTAGATACCTCAGCCACTCCTGCCTGCAGCAATAGCTCATGCAAGCTTGCAGTCTTAGACATTATTATAATACACTATGCAACCATAGTATAAACTGCCCTGGATGGTGAACTGAAATCTCCAAGAAATTTCTGCAAATTCCTAATTAAAAAGTTTGTCTCAGTAGTCATAGAATTACTTTTGTTTAATATCTATGTACAAAAGAAGCCTGAAAGTCTGTTTGAGGGAGTTATTCCTAGATCAGTTGTCTGTTGATAAGAAATTTTCCTTCTGCATTCCAGCCAGAGCAAATTAGATGCTATTGAGCTTTTGGAAGCAGAGCCCATAGCCACCTGCATCTTTCTGGCCTTAGTCTAAGTCCTTTTTTGGATTTAGACAAATAAGACATCATGTAGAAAAATCCCACTGTTCAGGGCTTACAGCACCTGCGAAAAACATCTGGTTATTGCTATTTAGCTAGAGCTCAGAACCTGTTCTTTTCTATCTCCTGTGTTTCCTCAAGCTTGTCCTCACAAAAGGTCACAGAATAGAAGAAAGTCCTCTCTTTTGTGACCCTTGTATAATCCTATTGATTACTCTGTGTTCAACCCAGTTAATTTTGATTTACCTTTTATGATTTGTTTTCCTCAAAGTTAATAAACCTGTGCTAACCATTTTAGTTCCAGCTATTATTTGTTTGTGCCAAACCACAGGGGAGAAAAATGAACAGTGATCTCCTGTGTTGTGCCTCTAAGGAATGCAGCACAGAAATCCCAGCCCACGGCATGGCAAGCCCTGATGGCTTACATGGAGCTGGAGGCAGCTGCAGTGATGCTGGTGGACTGTGCAGCTGCTCCTGGCCCATGACCACACTGGGTACTACCTGTAGTTGGTTCATGTCACCCTGTCCCCTTTGGAACACCTGCCTTACGGCCTGACAGGCAATTCAACTTCAGTTTGATGAGCTCTCTGAGCTGTGACATAATTCAGGATCTACGCATCAATATACAGTCTGATCAAAGATATATCTTTCAACTTTGTTATGCCTTTTACACAAAAATTCTGCAGGCACCTTTCTATGGCAATAGGTGCACTGTGGGGAGAGCCCATCACTACTGCTGACCAGCCCTAGGACATTCAGACAGTGCACACATCGCTCAGGTCTGGACAGCAATGTAGCTGCTTTGGTGTGATGCCAAAGCTGAGGTAATATCACCTCAGACTCATTAGTTCAGGAACATTGTGTTAAAGAAGTTACACTGCTCTCAATTTCATTGTGTGGTGTAGGTGTGCCCTTCACCACACCTGTGCATGGGAAGTTCTCTCCTGGCCGGCACCTCTTCTGCTATTGTACCTTGTTTGGTCAAAAGCGACAAGAGAACCTACAGATCACACCACATACAAGCAGAAGAAATCAGGAGAGATCAGGATATATGACAATGTAACCTGTAAGCCTCTGGACCAAGCATATGTTTAAGTGATGTGCTGAAAAGGGATGTACTGTTAAGGAACGGTGTCTGCATTCTCTTGTGACCATCCCCTGAATGTATTTTCTAGTGTTCTTGGACCTCCTCAAAACATGCTGAAATCTCCGTGAATTCTGAAATTTACATCACTCTCCACAAGTTTTTGATAATATTGATATAGGAAGGTCATAATTTCATGATAGCAAAGTGAAGTCACAACACTTAGGGCAGCAGGGAATTTAGCCCAAGTGCATTAGTTCACAATTACATTTTCAAAACATTTACAGGAAACTGTAGCCATGCCTAATGACATAAAATTTGGTGTTCCTTTCTGTACAACCTTAACGTTATCTCTAAAATCCAGTTCCAGTGGATGTCTGTATATCTATATCTTTTTCAGCCAGCTGTTACTCCAGGTCTTCTCTGAATTTGAGGCCTGTGGCTTAGAGCAAAAGAAACATTTGAGAAAAGATACTCTGAGAAGTATGGTATTAGATTGCAAAGTAAGGCTGAAATTTATCACACTGTGGCCTCCATGTTACCCTTACTTCAGCTAAGGCAAACGTTTTTCCAAGGAAAATAAATACGTAACTATAGATCCTGTACCAGTATGATTTTTACTGGATTTGTAGCAGAGAGAAAGAACAATATATAATTGCTGACTGACTCAAAACCAGCTTCAACTACAAATAATAAGAAACAGGTTAGAGCAGGGTGTAGTGCCTGGACATTTTGCCAGGCAGCAGATCAAACAACTCAACTCTTGACAGAGGGCAGCTTTCCTTTGCCTGCTGTTTCCTGCGCAGTGAATTCAGGAGACATTTGTGAGTCACTGGCCAGTTCATCTTCACAAACCATTAATGTCACACCTGAACTTTCAAGTGCCACAATGGAAACTGCTACTATTAAAAAAAAAAACCACAAAAAAACAACCGAGAACTTTCCTGTTTCTCAAAGAATAGTTTTGTTGTACTTTTTGGAATGTGCATTGCAGGTGATTGACAGGCCTATGTTTGACATGAGTTTGGGTGGAAAAAAAATCTATATAAAAGCCCTTAAAATGTTCTCTTACAGTTATTGTTCCACTGAATAAATATTTTTATTATGATCAAGCATCAAATGCAAAGTGCTGTTTCCTAAGTGCTGAGTGCTTTTAAATTTTCTTTTATTGAAAAAATTAGGACAGCTGTTGTAATTTCCCAGTTCCCCAGGGAACTAATGCATTTTACTCCAGAGAGAAGTACAAGGACCTAAAGCTCTATAGACATGTATTTTAAAAACAATTTTACTCACTGATTTTGTGCCTTAAGGAGTCCAGAGTTCAGAACAGCCTTTTGTGGGCCACAACAATGAAGATACCAGCCAGTGAAATTTATAAATCTACTATTAATTGCTCATGCTTCTATGCCTGGACTCTAATGCATAATGCTTTGAATCACATATCTAGCAAGGTCCAAACTAAAACATGCCAAAGATGTTGAGGAGGAGAAATCATCATATAGGGATAAAGAGCCAAACACTCACCTGGCTGCCAGCTCTCCAAGGCTCTGCCGATTGATCAGCGAAACCTAAGGCTGAGAAGGGTAAACTGCAACACTACTGCTGCTATTCTTGATCCCTCTTGTGACACCAGGGCACTATTTATCTCCGGAACAGTCTTGTTAATGCTGGCTCCCCAGCTGTGAAAAGCAGGCAAAGATGCGAACAAGAGCTCAGCTCTCTCTTGCTCATGAGCAAACTCTTAAAAGATTCCCAGCTCCTCGGATCTAATTATAGTCAAATATTCCCTCTCCACTGAAGGTGCAGAGGGATGGAGTAAATCTTACCTGGCTCGGAGCTAGAATTTGACTGAGATTATTGCCTGCTGCAGACATAGAATTATAATTTTTCCTTAGGTACTTTAATCTCTGTCTTTTTGTATAGTTTGCATCTTTTAAAAATATTATCTGTGCTCCAAAATGGTTAAAAAACGGCTCCTAAGAATATCATTAGATGCTTCTCAGGGCAGCACACTGACCTGTTGCACAGAGCAATAATTCACAATTAAGGGAGGTGAGAGCTCTGAACTTTTCAGGAAGACTTTGTGTACAATAAATCCCCCCCCCCAAATGTATATGTTAATATAGAAAATAATTATATATGAAAAAAATGTATCTTGTATATCTGCAAAGTGCTCTGTTTCATTTAAGTCCCTTCTATCACATTGAATTAAAACTAAACTGTTCCAATTATTAAGATGAAGGCACTGCACAAAACAAATTCTTATAAAAATAGTACTGTTCTCCTACCACACGTGTAATCACTAGGTCTCAAAGTAATACATAAAGATATAATTATCCTCAATTTCTTGATAGGGAAATTGAGGTATATAGAGGTGAAGTCACTTGCCTAAAATCCTCCAGTGGGTCAGAAATCTCAGTGAAAAGAGCAGTTTTCAAAGCTTTTGCAACAGCTAGATGTGTCAAAGAATTCCAAAGAGAAATTACTGATACTCACATACATTCATAACCTGAAAATCTAATTCATGTTCTTGAAGTACCCAAACACTCAAAAATGAGCACCTGGTATTGCCACTGAAAATTATTCTCCTTAACTAGGTAGAGAAACGTAATGTGCTAAGTATGTTAGATAAAATTAGTAAATATTATTTGCTTTGAAAGGATAACATTTTAGTCCTTTTTGTTATAAAAAATTATTTCTTACATCTTAAAGAGTTTCACAATTTTGTCTCCCTTGCTATTAATTACATAGCTATTTCTTGAAGTTTTCAAATAACAGCTGCCTCAGAGATCAAAGTCGATCAATATAACAGGGGGTGCAGGGAAGGAATTGTGTTCTCTTTAGTATATTCCCATGGTTTTGATCAAAGTATGCAGAGAATCACATTAAGCAGAGATTGAATTTTGTGGGATGCAGCTATATTCGACAGTCAAATAGAAAAATAATCTCCCCTGGTTTATTGGATACATAAGTCTGTGTTTATCCTCTTTCTGTCTCTCATCTCCATTTTTTCCTACAAAGTGTTCACTATATATGTGCAAACTGAATGGGTTCAGAGGTGTTCAATACGAGAATCTAGCCTGTAAACCAATTAGGGTCACAACTGCTTTCAGTTTATCTTCTCCATTATGTTCTCAGTTGCTGAACTCTGTAACCACCCAAGCATGGCTGTAACAGCACAGTGATGAGTTGCATCAAAGGTCTTTAGCAAATATTGGAGAGTAATTGTTAATAGAGATTGCTCCAGGCTTTGCTTTTGTGAACAGAACTATTACCTCTGTGCATAAATCCACACTTCAAGGGCAGAATATAATGCTTCGATATGTCTTGTATTGCTTAGGAAAGGCTCCAGAAGGCCGGTATGTTTGAAATGGAAAAAACAGCCTTTATATGACTACTTGGATTCACCTAAACAGAAAACTGACTGCCAAGCAGATAAAATAGCCTTTTTAAGGCTGTATTATTTTCCAGTGCCAAATGTTCACAGATAGATCAAACAGAAGGAATTCTGTAGGTTTCTTTAAAGTTTTTGGTGTACATAGGATGATTATATGAGAAAGTAGCATTCATATAATTTAAACCAGATTTTCTACCAGTGTAAATATATCAATGCGAAATATTTCACGTATCCTATTATTTTAGTAAGAAGAGTAGCTTGTTGCCAACTAAATTAAAATGTTTCTAACAATGTAAAGTAAAATGAAAAAAATAAACTGCTCGAATTGAACTAATAGGAACCCAAGTTTTTCTGCACTAGTTTAATAATATTAAACTCATATTGCAGTTCTGCAGTAAAAATAAAGCTGTAAAGAAGTATGTTCATTAAAAACATGGAAAAATTAATGGAATACCAATGAAATGAAACACGTGGTCAAGGGCAAAGAATATGCATCCCTCGGGCTTCATAAAAACTCTGATCTATTCCTAAAGTTAAAGAAAACAAACACATGGTCAAGGTCCCTAACATTTTTGTAAAACTGAGTCTTAAGACTTCATTATTAGAAAAATAGAGAGAAGTCCAATTTTGTGGTATTAGACCAAAGCAATAATTCTTGCAGAATTTTTTTTTTCTTTTGAAAAAAAAATAAAATTCCAGTTTCAGAATGAAAACAGAAATTTCAACATTTCCTGGGAAGACTGATTTTTTTTTTTTTTTTTTTAATTTTAGAAAAATAGGGGGAAATTTCCTTCAAATTTTTTTTTAACTGAGAAGGAGGTGTCTGTCCCATCTCTATGAGACTTCGCAGGCCAACAGTTCTTCAGAAGTTGCTCGGTATCAGGCCAACTCAGTTTGCTCCCAAGAACACAAAAGTCCTTTCAGCATATGGGACAAGGTGGGGAATCATGTGGGACGCGCCCAGCATCACAGCACGTGGCACAGGATATGTCCCATCTGCTTAGGGCTACACGGCAGAGGCACACTCGATGCATTGGTATGTGGTGATGGCGTGGAGATGGGGACTAGAGTCCTGCCACACTGCTGCAAAAAGCTAAATTGTTTTTTTACCAGTGGCTTGAAAAGAGGAAGCATGGATAATTCCGTATGCTGGCATGCAGAATGGTTATTTGTTCTGTGACTAAACCTCAGGGAAGAAAACAGCTGGGCAAAGAGTGAGCTCTGGCCTGGGCAATGCAGGACGTGGGATCCAACAGCTGCACTTGGGCAGGGTGCCCAGGTCCAGGCAGGTTCCCCTGCTTGCCTGATTTCTGGGGAGGGCACTGCCATAGTACACAGTCTGGCCAAACGTTTACATTTTGACATTATCAGCATTTTCCAAAGGAAACATATTCCTTCAGAAAATTTCCAATGAGCTCTTGTTATGTGCCCATATTGAAATGCCAGCCCAGCCAAACTTCATTTTTCTTATTTCATTTTATCTATGCACCATTCTCCCTTTTCCACTGGGATCTCCTCTTCTTCCTCTACTGAACTTGACCATAACAGTTGTTACACAACACTGCAGTGCTTTTTTGCCCTCTCAAAGGCTTTTGTTAAGTGGTAGATTAACTAGTTAGATAGATACTCACTTATAAAGGGCCTAATTCTGCTTTTACAGTCCCCTTAATTGTGAGACACTGCAAAGAAAATACGTAAGTGGTGAACAAACGGGGAGAAAGATAAGGTCAAACTCAAACTGATGAGATTCTCTAGAATAAAAAGGAGTTATATAAATAGAAGACTGTATTTTCTCATTAACAAGAAAGATTTTTAATTTTCTCTCTGAAGCCTTGAATCTGCTATTCAAGTCAGTGTGAACTTTTGTTTTCAGTGCCTAGCTTTGGTGTTTCTCAAAAACTTTTACTAAACAGTTTAGCTTGCAACTTACTTGCTGACAGATGGAGAGGGTTGGGATTAATGTTAGTGGGCAAGGGATGAAAACATTTCTCAGGCTGAAGAGCTCTCTCAAGATGAGTACTTCTGTCTTAATGCCTAATGGCCAAATTCTGCTTGCAGATTCCTCAGCATAAATCAAAAGCAACATTATCACAATCATGGGTATTAGAAAGGTAAAATCCTAATAAACAAGAGGAAAACAAAGCCTCAGGGGGTTTTAAGAAAGTGGATGAGTTTAGGTAATTTTGAGCAACTATTGTCAAGAAAGCACTTGGGGACAGTTAAGTTTAATTAGGCTACAGCTTGTCCTAGCTGTGGGTGGTTTTGTTTCTGCCACAAACCTATTTTCTTCTCTCACATGTACCAGTGAGTAGCACTGAAACTGCTCCTGCTTGACAATGAAGGAAGGGAGAGGTGACTGGGCCTTTCTACAAAAGAGGTGCAAGTGGAATCACCCTTGCTGCTTTTAAATTAACTAGAGCTAAATCTTACTGCAAGAGCCAGGGTTGGGTGGGAAGAGGTACATGTGAGCTGATCTGAAGAACACACTTTGTCTGCCTTAAGTAGCATCAGCAGTGTGGGAAGAGCTGGGCTTGTGACTATTCTTTTCATTCGACCATTATTTCTGCCTGGGGATCCCCCGGAATGTTTTGTGCTCTGCCTGGATAATAGTATATTCACATTTCCCTACATTTATGAAAATGCCATATTTACCTGCTGGAACCTTCAGAGCTATTATCTGTTTGGAGTCAACACAACTATAGGAAGAAAACTTCAGCAAGTGTACAAAACTAAGAAAGAGCTTCAAATTACTGGCAGATTTTTTCAATTATTTTTAATTTATTTGGGTTAAATTTTAATCAAGCAGAAAAATGTGAGTCTAACAGCAGTCAGAGTTAATTATATTTTGTGTTTTCCATATTCACTCTCAATTTTTTTTTAATGTGGTGTCCTTGACATGTTGCATTTGTGACAATGTGGCAGAATGACTCAATTTCATACATAATTTATTGAAATTTTTTAAACTGCACATTCCTTGAGTCATTTTCATGTATAATTGAGTTTAACTTGCATTTGGCTTATTCTGACTTAGGAAGTCTTGTTTTGGATCAGGTCAGATCTTCACATGCTTGGCATCTCCATAAGAAGCCAATTCTAGGTCCTTACTAATTTTTAAAATATCCTTGAATCTTATTAAAATCAAATTGAATTGCTGTGACTTGAAAATTGAAATGTGAGGTTTGAATACATGAAGATAAGGATTGTTTTATTTTCTGAGTATTTTCTTACTTTCTCTTGAATTATGAACTTCTCCCAAAAATCTTTCTGATTATATTGTCTGGTTTGAAAGTATTTATGATAGTTTCAAAAAAACATCAGAAAATCAGTAAACTTCTAGTAAAACATATTCCAGGCCTAACTGTAACCCTAATACTATTAGGCACTCTGAAGCGTTTGCTGAGGAAATCCGTTTAGATGCTTAAAGATTCTACAATACATAACACTGCATACATATGGATAGCACCTCCTTTCATACCCTTGGAAGGGCAGCTGGTCTTACACAAAATGGGACAAAGAGCAGAAAAATGGGTGCATAGAGGGTGCTAATTTGGGAAGATGTGAATTTGCCTTCCCAGTCTTATTTATCACACAACTTCTCACAGTAGTCACTGAAGTATCCAAAAATAGGAGCTTGCAGCCCTAGCTATAGCCTTGTAAAACAGCTAGAAACTCTTAACATCTCTCCTATTAGAAGGCCCTGAAGTTTAGAAAGCCAATGATTTGGCACAGCACATTTCATCCACTTTCAGTAAGTTGGCAGAGTATTTTCAAAGCACAGCGGAGCTCAGCAATACAGTTCTTTCTCTTTAATTATAACTCATCTCAGGTTTTATCACCTCACATCCTTTTGGCCTAATTCTGATTCATATTGACATGCTAACAGGAAGCAGGGATGATGGGGAAAGAGAAGGAAGGAGAGAAAGAACTCTACAAGATATTAATATTCATGTCAGCAAACAATCCCAGAAGTCATGGTAATATATGTCATGACCTTGTACCGCCAAAATGTAAATACAAGGGAAAATAAGAACATTAATAACAAAGGCAAGCACTTTGGAATGTCACCATGTTTATACTAGTGTCAGGATTTCTATGGGACATCATTTGCTTTCTTTTTTTCATTATAACTGGATCTTAAACACTTCCTCAGTTCTGCAACTTGGAATTTCAGTGCCAGCTCAGCAGAAACTGCCCTTAGAAGAATATCTGGGAAGTCAAATCTGTTTTGAATATTGAATAAATCACAGTTATTTAAACCCTTTAAAGCAGTCTTGTTCTGATAAGCAATCATGGCACCTTCTTCTTTAACAGGACTTCTCTCTGTTATGGCTGCTTACTGAAATGCTAAAAGAAAACTTTTGCCCTCCCACACCTCTTGGAATTGATGCATCTAAGAAGATAAAAATTTGTTTCTATTACTACTTTGTACAACAGCAGAATTACTACATTTTCATTACCTCCCTTTGTAGGGTCTCTCGGAAGGCACCAGGGTTGCACAGGTCTAGAAGTCTAAAGAGCCTGGCCTTCAGAAATTTTGTTCTTGGCAAGAACATATGAAAATTTATTTGACTTTTTTTTCCTCACCTGTCACGTCATAAAAGGTATTTTAAAATGTAAAGTGAGTGTATCTGATATAGAAAATCGGTAGGCTAAGCAAACAAAGCACCAACAATATTTATTCAGAGCAGAATTATGCTTCAAAGGTTCTCTGTTTTGCGTCACTAGTAACTGTAAAAAAACATTTAACTGTAAAAATTAGTGTTAAAATTTTTATATTTTTGTATTGCAGATTTCTCTGCAATATGATGATTTTTTTTTTCCAAATTATAAATTCGAAGTTCCTGAAAAAGTATATATCAAACAATGACGTTGAATTGTCAGAATTTGCAAGAGTTCAGGATGTTGAGAAATTTTTGAAATTTGGTTATTGATGTCACATGAGATGTGAGATTTTGAAAATTAGGCCCTGAACTTTTTGGCTTAGCTTTACAAAGAGTTTTATATGCCTAAAGATGAAGAGAAACAGCTAGAGAGTTTTGCAGAAGCACCTAAACATTGGTTGTTACTCAATAAAAATTAAGGAGGCAAGCCAGTCAGATGCTTCTGTAAATCATACTAGATGTCCAGCTGCATATTTAAAAATAGAAACCAGTTATAAATCAATTCCTTTGAAGCTATAACCTCATAAACATAAACCATATCAGCTATCTGGCATCTCAGTATCCAGGGATGGATTACTCTCAGCCTGGATCCCTATTTTAAAGATGTCCGTTACCTGAATGGTGGACCAATGAAACACAGATGGAAAAATCACAACTGAAGTATCAATTGTGATGTCACTGGTTACTAAATTTCTATACCTTTTTGACTGATTTCCCCCCTCCAGACAAATTATATGTAGTTTACCATCACCTGCTAGAAAACATATGAAATATATGTTTTTCCTAAGGATAGTACATGAGCTACAATAACCTTTCATATGTCATGGAAATATGGTGAAGTATTTTGAGAAGGTTTTTCCGCTGAGAGATTCATGTAAAGTTAGGTAAAAATGACAGTGATTTGTGATTATTTTCCCCATAATATAGAAATGACTTTTTCCTGTTTCAGCTTACTCATGTGTTGTCTAATATAGACTTGTTAGGAATATACAGGGAGATGGCACATGTTTTGCTTGGAACAGATGTAAACTTGGATCTAAAATGAGAGGTGTGTTTTGTAAGTTGTTACTGATGACATATGGGCATGACAAATTCAGGACAGATTGTCATTTAACACCATGAAGAACCTTACCCTTCAAATGAGGCTGGATATGACCCTAAGTGATTACATCACCACCTGCACTCATGTCTTTGTGTCCAGGAGGAATTGTTTCAATTCTGTTGGCATGACAAATACACAAGATCACATGTAATTTAAAAGAATGACTTTGATGGCCTCTATACTGCTGCAAGTGCCTTTGCTTTTGTGACATTATGTATTTCTTTATGCTCAGTTGTGCATAAATCTGTACAGCACACAGCATGGTCACAGAGACAGTAATGAGGAAGAAGGGAGCATAAGATCCCCAGTCCTCTGTGATACTGAGGCTTACACAAGTAATTCTAACATAGAACACCCTGACTGTGACATCTGATTCCCTGGTATTTCATTTCCAGTTCTATGTGGTATAAAGCAAGTGAAAGCCACTCTGTCTTGATACTGCCAAATGATGAAAGAAAACCTCACACAGGCAGTGTTATAATCATACTTATTGCCGGCTTAGAAATGCTGATTAGAAGAAAGGTATTAGTCTTTAGCTGCAAATCTGAAACTTTTTGCTTGATAGACAGTCACCTATAGGTGACTCTGGATTAATGATGGGAGAGATGGCTGCCTTCCATGTAGCTGCTTTCTGGCTTGTAATCAGCTCATTTTTACCTCACCAGCCTAAGCAAATTTCTGGAGAGAACTGTGCTGACCTTTATTCCAGAGTGACATGAGGAAGAGCTATCAAAAGAAAGGGGAAAAAAAGAGATCAGTAATAATTCACTTACTATTCTGCTCCTCAAAGAAGCTTAGAGAGAGATGAGCACAGAGTTGTGTGATTCGTCCAGCTGCCAGAGGAGACAGAGCAATCATCTGAGAGTGCATAGGATACCTGGCTCCATGCAACTGCATGTTTTGCTTGCACACGAGACTAGTCTTAGCGATGTTTTCAATTTCCATATTAATTCAAGGACTGCAGCCAAAGGTAAAAACCCAAAGTCTCCAGGGAAGGGAAAGTAATCGCTTTGACTTCTGAGGAAATCAATATTAGACGGTGCATTGGTTAAAGTGTGGAAACCCATGGATCAGTTCCAGAGTCTGTGTGAAGAGCTCTTAGGAATTCTTAGAATAGATCTTCATTATATTCAGCTTAGAAACACTTCAGGCAGGAGACAAAGTTAAGCTGGACAATTCTGCAAGTAGCTTGTCTTTTGGCTTAGAAACCAAAATATATTTTGGTGTCATTTAAAACAGTCTGCTAAACCTGTGAACTCTGCCAGCAAAAACACCGCGCTGCCTACACAGTCTCCTACCTGGGAAAATAATGAGCAAAAGAACAAGCCAAAGAAGTTAAAAAGTCCCCTTTCCCAATGAAAAGTTACAAGGCACTCGGATATTAGATGATAGGAGAATTTACATAAATGAGGTTCAATAAGACTACCTTCAATTGCATTCTAGCTTACAAAGCTGGGTCCTAGAAGACCAATCTGTGGCCTTATGAAATAATGTGAAATTGGAAGCAAATTCACAGGTGAGTTACAGGAAGATGAACTTTAAGGAGACGAAAGAGACTGTATTGGTTTAACCACTCTTAGAAAGTAAAAGGACATTCTCTTCAGTTCCAGCCGTGCCTGTGCAATATGCTGCCACTCAGTCTTATCCTTACTGCAACTCATATAATTTCCTCTAGTAAGAAATTATGTTCTCAGATCTGCTGGTGCTCAGGTTGTTCATGTGACTTTTCCTTAACCTGTGTCAGTCTAAATGAGGCACATTAGTTGAAATGGTTCAACAGTACATTTTTTCACTAATCCATCTAATTTTGGATAAAATGGGTTAGGGAGCACATGCACAGACAGTCCTGCTGGCAGGTTTGAAGGGGCTGCTACCTTCAGCGCAGGAATGGTAAGTAGGTGCTGGGGACTGTTGAACTTTCCACAGCTCGACAGAACTGTTTGCAAAGTGAACCTCACATCTCATCCTTCTTCAGTTACCTCTTGGCTCTTTTGTCTTTCAGTTTCATTGAAATCTTAATGCTATGGGCAGCAGGAAAGTTAAGCTTAATGTTGGAGAAACAAAATCAGAAAACAGCAAAAGAACTAAAGACTAAAATCTTGCTTTGTCCAGTCCCACACTCATGGATTACAGCTGCTCCCATTTAATTAAAAATCAACACCAAAATAGCCCTTTTACAAAGATAGTGTTGGTTTCAGAAATCAGTGAACAAACTAAACTTTCAAGAGCTTCTGAAATCTTTAAAGAGCCAGTAAAATCCATATCACCATCAACATGACACATGGTTTCATAATTAAACGCTTATTAAAACCTAAAAGCACACATACAGACACTCTCAGAGTCAAAAAGCATACAGAGATCCATGCCACACTCCATTTACACAAAAGCCTGGTTAAAAAAGGAGCAAGTCACCATCTGCTGAACCATCTGCTTCATCCAAGTCCTGTTCCTCATTTACGGTCATTGGGATAGGAGCATCCACAGCAAAAAATGCTCAGTATCATCAGAATCTCCAAATAAATATTTAATACCTTCTAATAACACCCTCAGCTTAGTCACTGTGGTGGTTTCAGGACAACATTTTGGCTCAGGAGACAGATTTGACTTAGCTATATACTTGAGGATTGAAGACATGTTTTTAAACAGCACTTCAAGTACTAGTGAGTTGATCTGAGGGGTTCTGCTATTTCTGCTTTAATGCTTGCCATGGGATGAGTAGACCATAACCTTGGCGGAGAGCCATTATGTAAAAAGACTGTATTGTTTGAGCCAGTGGGATTGTGGACATGCGCAAAAATGGTGAGTTTTGCCTGTTGATCCTGGTGTGCCTTCTGTTTAAAAAGGAAAATAAGTGAGACTTGTAAGACGTATATTTCTTTCCATATAACCTGACAACTGCACAATTTTTTGCTACATGACTACTGTTTTAATCTAAGCCTATCTTAATGTTTAGCCTACCAAAGTATTTGGGCCCTCAAAAAGAAATAACTTCCCTTCTCTTCTGATAAAACAAGCCTTCTGTGGAAGAATTGTCTCTCTGAATGTGACATAAGCACAGAAGGGTAGAAGTTTCCTTTGACAGTTAAATATATCTTCATCGATTCACTCTTGTCTGCATTTTAGAAGCCTGCCTAGGCAGGCAGAAAACCAGGCTTTATACTTTTATGCATTGAGAACACCTGCATATCTAGGGGATAGCTGTAAGCCTGTATTATTTACTGTGCAAACAGCAGAAGACAGAGCAGACAGCTATTCCTGTACCTTTGTCTGTAAACAGTTTGGTAAACTTTTCATCCAAAGCAGGACTGTCTGATGCTAACCAAAATGGCGCATTCCCTAATTCCCAGATGCAGATGTGACTACAGTGGTTAGAATTTAGTGGAAATGGGAATAAGCATTATAAAGGGCTTGTGAAATGGTGGCAGAGATGCATTCTTGTTAGGGTCTCTGAAGCAGTTGCCACTCCTAGTTTTGTGAATCACCCTCTGTTGGACTTTACTACAGTGCAGTAGCAAAATGGATCAAATGACCATTGCTTCACTGCTCCAACGCAAAGCAGATGAGTTAGTTTACAAATCCCAGTCCAAACCTCTCTGCTCTGACACCCCGTTACCTGAGCTGTCACGGGGCACCTAGGCACAGCAAAGTGGCTTCCTGGTGCTCATAGTTAGGGTGTTCTGTACAGCCTTTCTTTTCCCGTCCAAATCACCTTTTCTTCACTTTACAATTTTTCCATCTAATTTAACTAAACTTATCTTGCTTTCAAACACTGAAGAAAACATGTATAAAAAATCTAAGTAAAAAAATACCTCTTCTCCCCCCAACCTCTTATTCTTCCTTTTGACCCTTCCTTTTCTGAATCCGTTTCAGTGTATTCTCCCAACAGGGATTAACTGCAACAGCCTATCAACCCAGTTACCGTTTTCCCATGTAAATTAGTGTATTTGTTATGGGTTTGAAAATGACGCTTGAACAAAAGGGAATCTTAGGTCCTTTCACCAGGTTCCTATAGCAACTCTGCACTCCAAACTGCACTCAGGCAGGTACAGTTTAGGGTAAAGTGGCCATAAATCTTTTGCACTCTGACTTCTGTCTTCAGCTAGAGATTGGCCTGGTTTCATGGCACAAGGCCATCTAATAGACGTTGCTCTGGTACATCATGGGCTGGCACAGCCCCAATGGGATATTCTTGCAAAAAAGGATATGCTGTGGCTGAGAGGCATTTCCCTGATCGTATTTCAAGGACAGGAGCTAGAAAGCAGCCAATAATGTTCTTCCATTTTGTCACTCTCCCACCTCAAAGGCCCATTTACTGAGAAGAAATTCCCAGACACATCAGTATTTTCCCAGACACCTAAGTTTAGTCTCTAGAATGCCAGAATGGAGCTAGAAAGGGTCATTATCTAACTCATTTTCCATCATTTTGTAAGCTGCTTCCTAGAGCTGTGCAAGGCAAATGTAATGTGGTTGGGAGCCTTTTACAATCATATTTGATAAACATAAATGACAATACAATGTGTAAAGCTTAAACTAACAGATTTTAAATTCATGCTAATAATCTATTCTTCAGTACAAAAGGAAATAATCTGCATAACTGCATTAGCCATTGTTTATATAAATATTGTATAAATTTATCATAAACTCACAGTCTTGAGGAGTGATGAATTATGATACCAAGTATTGCTGATCAATTCTCAAGGTACTTATTTACTAGAAAGACAATCAAGACCTAAAAGGAGCAAAATGTTGTGTTTAGAGGGGGAACCCAGAGCAGCATGTTCATTTAAAACAGGAAGGGTGAATGCTAATTGCAGATAATAGCCAAAGCAGGCTCACTTTCCACAGCAAAATGATTTAGTGCTTCCATTAGAATTTCCACAAAGCTTGAAAGCAAGACCAAGAAAACTGACATGGAGCTGTGCAGCAGTGTAGGAACATACAGCTCTGCTTTGAGCATAGGAACCTGCAGAGGTAATGATGTAATGATAAGTGGATAATGGACAGGATTATCACAAAAACTCCCTGCCCCACTGACACAGTTCAGAGCCATGGTTTATTCCTCTCTTGAAGAAGAGAGAAGGCATCCAGGACAATATACCTGAGCTGGAGAAGGTCCATCTAAACAGAAATTAAGGGGTTTACTCTGACTGTCCTTTCTTAAGGGTGAAATTCTGCAGCAGCAAAAATATGGTAACCTACTGTTCAGTCCTGTGGTGACTGGCACATTTGGGATCCTTTTGTGCTGAAACATGAATTTGACTGGAAATGGAATATTTACCATCCTGAAACAACACTCATATTTTTTGCTTCACAGCGCATAGGCTTGCCTATTCAGCACCATTTTCATGAAAAAGAGGTAGGACTCTGTCATAATGAGGAATATTCAGGCCATAAAAATGGACTATACTCCTCTCTGTTTTTTTAAATCCCCAACAGAAAAAGCAAACATCCATAATTCCTGATAATTTGACAGCTCACTCTCTCTGTCTTGGCTTCTTGGTAAAGCATATTGCACTGCCTAGCCGAGAGGGCTGCACATATCCTAGGTTCTGTACTTGATTTATATGGAGGATAAGGATAATAAGGATATTTGGAGACACTAGTTTAGGGGAGATACCCATCTGAAAGCTACACATTTGGCAACATTTTCAGAAGAGCATGACTCTGCGTAACTATTTTGTCCTTCCTTGTGCATATTTCCAAAGACATGGCAATACACAGCCCCTTAGGCAACTAGCCTTTTCACAAGTTCATTATTGCTTGCTTGAGGTATCACTAAGTACCTTCATATTCAAATGCCACCAAAATAAATTAATACCATTCTACTCTAAAATTAGATATTTAAGAATGTTAACATTGCACACCAAAGATTTGTTACCATTGTTTTTCCAGATTACAGCTTGTTTCTGCTAGTCACAAAGCTAAAGTTTTACTGAAGAGTCACAGCTGAAGGACAGAGAGCTGACTGCTGTTCCAATTTTTGCTTTTCCACCAGACTTGCTTCCCGAATTTAAGCCATTTGTTTTGCATTGGCAATAAAGAAAGCCCAGAGGTAACAGAAGTGTCACTGTTTGGCCTGTACTATTGCCATTACCTACAATAACGATGAAGAAATCTGAGTCAGGTTCACTGGCAACACCTAACCACTGCAGTGTAGCTACATTTGGCTAGGGTGAAGGGAAGAAAAACCACATTTAGATGATCAAATTGTATTCCGTCTGCAAAATAAGAAAAAATTAAACCTGTATCTCTAAAGCTTCATCACTTTATTAGGAATGTAATAAATAATTTTTTATCTTTCAACCAATCCCTTTTAGGGCTGGTTTCTCCATGAGGAGTCTTAATTTTGAAAATCAAGGTCCCTTGTGAAGATTAAAATAAACATTTTAACAAAGTCATTAGGAAATAATTTCTGCTTCCTTTTCACACTTATTCAACTGCTACATTCATTAATTTTTGAAAATTCTGGTTGGAAAGATTGTATGTCCTGGTGGAATTAAAGGCTAAAGAACTTTATGGTGTGCTGCACTCCATCATAAAACATGACAGGCTACGTGGCCAACCTAATTTTCCATCATTAGCAAAAGTGATATTGCTTCCTATATGGTGAAACTATTTAACAAAATTTAAAATCCTGCAAATTTTTCATCATTTGAACCAGGAGGACCCTTAAGTAAAAGGCCTGTTTCTTTTACTTTTCAAATATAACCTAGCAGAGGTCTTGAACCGGACGACTCAGTAAATTCTTACCATCTCTAACCGCTGTGATACTGTTTAGCAACTGCCTTACAATAGACGTATAAATTCAGTCTGTAGAAAGATCTCAAATGCACAGTGGAAAAGAGAGTAAAATCATAATTCTTAAAATTTGAAAATTAAAATTTATTAGGTTGATTTTTTCAGATTTTCTGAAGAACAAATGACTGAATAACATAGCACATAAGGAATGGATTTAGTTTTTGAGCTCTGTATGGAAAACACGTGAAGAGCCCTGACACCTGTCTTCTGCACTGAAAAATCAGGACTAGCTCAGCATTAGAGGCAGAGAGGATAAAAAATGCTTTAATAATTTTTTTACTGAAAAATACCTGTTTAACAAGACAGACGTCATATCAATAGAGACCTGCTGGAAGCTGCTGGGCTTCCCAAAATTTTTCTGGATGGCTTCTTGCAAAGCCCAGGCTTCCCAGATGGCGCCGGTGTGAAGGCTCTGATTCCAGGCTATCTTTGCATTAGAGATAACCTGGGGACCAGGCACATTTCAGCGTTTCTCTGGAGTCCCTTGGTTCTGGAATCCTAATTCAGGTTAGACTTGGGGATGCTGCTATTGTGAGATTTCCAGTTTCCATCGGAATCCACCCATTTCCAGGGTGACAGCTGCTCAGTATAGATTTCTACAGAATGCAGCTGTACAGAACCTGGAGCTCAGGCAGGCTCCACAGATACTACTGAAATAAGTGACTGCAGCTACTTCCCTTATCAGTGAAATACATACAGAGATCTTCTAGCAGCACACAACACTGCACAGTAGATAAAGGAACGGTTCATCCAAGCGAAACTGGCAAGAGAATTTATGAAACAATCCTATTGCACAAGGGACTAACTTTGTCTATCCTTGCAAGAAATTTTATGGAATCCTTATTGACTGTAAAACAAACTGTGCTTTCATGAATACTGGCCATATTAACTTCACTATGATATCAGAATCCCATAACTGTATCCTTACAGAAAGTTTCTTGGTGACTTTGCTCATGATAAACTGTCCAGATCTAGTCTGAGAAAGAAAAATACTTCCTGCATTGACTCAGGATGGATCTTGAGTAGTTGAGTCCAAAGATGCAATTGACTGTGCCCCCAGAATTACTGGCCTGTAAAAGCTGTGATGTAGTTTTTGCCTCCTTCTGTCCTGCCTTTTTCACATTGCAATCGACTGTATGACAGTGATGCTTAAACAAATTCTCGCAGAGGCCACTGATAAAATATTTTAGTCATGTCAAATGTCATGCTTGTAAAACACTCAAACTGTCCTTACCATTGATTACACAATTGCTACCAAGAGCTGAATATTATGGATATGAAGTTTGTAAGTCTCAGGGCAGGTTCTCTTAAAATTTATTCAAGTTTCCTTGGAGTTCTCAATCCAAATACTAGCCATGCATGCCACTCGCAATTTGAGAAGGCTCAGAGATTTTGCCAATGACAGCAGCATGATTCAGATACTTTCTTCAAAGCTTTCTGTGTGTTAGCATTACAGTAAATGTCAGCTGTCAGAGGAACTGTCTTTTTCAGTAGTCCTGACTTATTGCTACTGTTATCTATCACTATTGCTGAACTACAGCAGTGCCTAGATTCCAACTTTAGATCAGGGTTTTAGAGCACAAAGGAAAATACACAGAAAACCAGAGAAAAAAGTCTTTATCCTCATAAATAGTTTAAGTAGACAAAACCAAAATGGGATAAAAATGAAATATAGATACCAGAAATTTGGAGCAACTTGCCCAGGATTATAAAGCAAGAGTGGCAAAGCAGAAAACAGAGCCAGTGTTTCTGAGTAGCTTACATTATGCTTCAAAAATAAATTTATGACTTTCTTATTATATGACTGATATTCCCTGTTTAATAGACACCTTGTAGACACTGTTTAATAGAGGCTCCCAATACAGTCAAGGAGTATTTCATAACACCTGTCTCTAACTAGCAAAAAGTTTTTTTAATGTCCTAATCATTAAAGGCACAGAGAAGTTTATATATAGGAGGTAAAAGAGAAAGAAGAGGGAAGGGAAGGCACAAATCTGTTTTGCAGAGTTACAGTATACAAAGACTGTATATGAACTAACCCACACAGAAATATAATAAATCACACAGCATCTGCCTTCAAATCCTGCATGCTGCTGAACTGCAGTGATGGAAAGAGTTTATCTTTTATATCTTTCATTTCCAGTGACGCTGATCTTCTCTTTTCCTTCCTCCCTGGTGATTCTTTCAATTAACAGCTTTTAAATGTTCCTCTCCTGCAGAGACTTCATAATCTTTCTGTGAATTTTCCTGTAGTATTTACATCATATGTGATACTAGCAGGGATTACAAGTGAAGCCTGCGATTCAAAGTACTGAACTCTCCTTACCTAACGTCTCTTAATAGTACTGTGGCAACAAAAGGGCCATAAAGAAGGGGAGATTAATTTACTGAAGTGTCAGCACAGGGACTCCTCTTTTGCGTGCAGAGAACTGGAGCGGACTGTTTGCAGTGACATAGGCTATGGCCAGACTCCACTGTGCTGCAAGTTTCCTCCACCTCCTGAGACCCACAGGGATCCTGGGGTAAAGAACTAAATTGCTGCACCTTCAAATCAGATCAATACATGCCAGAGACCAAGCAGATTCCCCATTCTTTTCAGAGCAAGGGCATCTAAAGGATGCCTGGAGTCCAGGCTTTCCTTCTGCCCTTTGCTTGCATAAGATCTCTGGGGTGAGATCAATTTTGTAACTGTGTAATTCCACTGGCTTCTATGGACTCATTTCGGCTTTCAAATGAAAATTGGGTCTAAGAACTCAGATTTGAAAGAAAAGTGTCCTAAAATATTCCAGCAGGCCAACCCTGCAGTCCCTGGCACTGCTTTTGATGGAAATTTGCATGTGGATAAAAAAGCAGATTTAGAAGTTATTAGTTCGATTTGAGCCTAAATGTAAAACATTTGATTTAACATTACACATTCCCATGAGTTTTGTTTGTTTATATGCATAAGCAAAATTCAATGATTGCCTGTTAACATATTATTCAAAACATAAAAATCAATTAAAATAATTTTCTACAATTCACTCATAGCCAAATGCTGACACAGTTTAAACTGGCTTCCTACCTCCCTCACAAAAGCAATGTAAAAACCAAGCTAAAGATTAATATGGATTTAGCCACTTTAAGAAAAAAACTTCAAGTGTTTTTCCTCCCACATTACAAAGTAACTGAAGAACAATGAATAATTAAAAAGATTGGTCAGCTTTTAAATAAGCTTTGCTCATACTTGCTCTAGATTAAATAAAGCTATTGTGATAATTTAAATAAAATCAATTCTATTTTTAGAGGATTTAGTCCAAGTGAATGTAGCTGGTAATTAAGGAAAGAGCAGTTCTAGCACTTACTCTTTCTTGTATTTTCTTGCAGGCAAAGAATACACAATTTCTTACAGCCTGCAAACCTTCCTGATACAAAAAAAAGTACCTGTGGCTTGAAAAACCTGTCACTACAGATACAAAGGAATCTGCCAGCTGAATAAACTACAGGAGTTATCCAAGTCCGCACAGGCTTCAAATTTTCAGGGAGATAAGTCTGCATTTCCCAAGGATTCTTGTAATTTTTGTAGAATGTGACACTGCCTGGAGTTTGTATACTGTGTTTCCCCTTTCTTTGTGGATTAAGAGCATCCTCTCTGATTCACCTCTTTCTTCCCTGATGAACAAGAGATCCGTCTACTCCAGTCACAGCAGAACTTAGACCTCTGAAGTAGTTGTGATGGGGTAAAGACTGAGACAGGATTCAGATTTCAAGATTAAGATTTACTTGTTATTGTTCTGATAGGACATACTTTGTTGGGGTTGTTTTTTTTTTTTTTTTTTTTTTTTTTGTTTGTTTGTTTTTTTGTTTTGTTACGGAGATGTATCTTTAAAAGTACTGAACTTTCTCTTTGTTCCTCTTTTTGTTAGGGAGATACATCTTAAAAAGCACTGAACTCTCCACTGATCCTACATTCAAAAGCCAGTGAGAGCCTATTATTAAGTAGGAATTAAAATGCAGTAAGGAAATAATTTTCCTTTTCATGAATTGACTAGTTATTTTAAGTAGGGAGTAACTTATTTCAATAATCAAGATAAATGGTTAGAACACAATGGCTGATTTTCAAAGACATTTTGTTAGCAACAGGAGTTAAGCACTTCTGTATCTTTATAAATCTGCCCCACAGCATACTTTCTAGTAATAAATGAACTAAAATAATATAATCTGTGTTGGAAACTATGTTTCCATGATCAGCAGGTCCCAGGTGGGGAGTCAGACTGCAGCTGAGACAATTTGTTTCTACAGAGGAAAGCTGCTTCTGCTTCCAGCTTCTGCTCTGTAGACCCATCCTCATCTCAGAGCTGTTTCACTGTTTTCCCCCCTACTTCAAGCATTTTTGAACATATCCTTAATTTCTGCTATTTTTCCCTCTCAGGCTAATGTTTGAGAGAAGGTTTTTATTCAGACATCCTTTGTTTATCGACCTGTTCGCCCTACAGTATATCTGCCAGAGTGCACGCTTCTCTTGCACCTCTGACATATGTCTCAGCCATCTTTCCTGATCTTTTGAAAGATGAAGTACCACTGAACAGTGGCAGAGCTTTGTATGCCTAATAAACTCATTTAATAGCTCGGATTTTTCCAGGTCATTAACACTTTAGTTGTTTATTTACTTAAAAATACCCAGTAAAAGAAATTCCCCAGCATGATGAAGTTGATTTCCAAAGCAGCTTCACACGAGTGGAGGCACTGTGAGAGGATCAGACATTATGTAGCTAACATTCAGCCCTGTAGAATATAATTAAAAAGCCATAAATATCCCAAGCAATTTTGTAATTCAAACCACTAAAATTTTTAAAAAGATCAACTTCTTATACACTGAGATTGTATATTAGGTAAACTTGAGTACATTTGAAATGAATTGGCCTTTATGTTTTCTGTTGCCTGCCTATGAGTCTTCCTGTCCCTGGACTACGATTTGCATCTCTATACCCAAGGTAGAAGGGTGTATTAGCCTTGGCTGAGGGCTTTATTGATATGTGTGTGGCACTTTTAAAGTCTGAAGCTATCATTTCACATTAATCAGCAGAAATGCTTAAGGCTGCTTGAGCAGGATTTACTCCATCTTTAACCCTTGTCTGCACCTGCTTGTGCCAGCACAGGTATTTTTGCAGTTGTACAATAATCCACAGGGAACATGCGTGGTGGGGGGGTGATTTTTCATTTCCCTGCTGTGTTTTGCCATGTAGCCAAACATGGAGAGAGACTGAGGCTGGTGCAGGTACAAATTGCCAAGGGCAAATCGTATCCACTGAAGAAGTGCGTGTAGGAAGACAGTCCGTGATATTTTGAACTTTCCTACTTTTTCCATTTTTTTTTTTTTTTTTTTTTTTTTAACCTGGTTGTGATAGCTAAATGTGATTTTATAGATTGCCAGAGATCCTTGGCAGGTTTTTGCTCCAGCTAAAAACATTGTGCTTTTCCCCATGAATTATATTTATCCAGGTCTCCACTTGTTATAAAGCCTTGTCACTCACTGCATATCAATGAAACAAAACCAATATACAAGTTAATAAATGTCCCCCTTAATGTCAAAGGCAAGCAGAGGTTTAAGCAACAGCTTATCTTTAGCTGCATGCTTATTCACAAAAGGCAATAGGACTGAAGAACACGCGTAGGTGTTTTGCTGAAGCATGGCTCAATGGAAAGTCAGAGCTGAGCTTCCTCTGTCAAAACTATCTGAAGTTATACAGATTAAAATGCAGTACAAAAGCTTAGGGAGAACCTGTAAAAAAAGGAGGCAGCTAAATACCATGTCATGGGTTTTCATCTTTTTTTTCAGAGTGGAATTAGCTTAACCAATTTCCGTGCTTTTGGTAGAATATTCACTGAACAATCCCATTAAAGAAATAGAAATTGAATGGGCAGCCAGTCGTAAAAATAATTGCTCAACCTTTATCCTTTCCAGATGATTTTTGAGAATCTGAACTTAAGAGCCGTCCTTATGCTAAGCATGAATTGATTTGTCTAAAATTGAATTAATTTAATTTGGGAACAGTCATGTTTGAAGGGAAAAATGTTGCTTGATCAAAATTTATTATTTTGATCTCTGATTTCTGTGTAAGTGCAATCAAAAAATGAGATACCTGTATTTGGAGGATGATTATGTCTACACATGAGACTGCTACTTTTTTGTATCACCAGCAGCAGGAGCAGACTGTTTGCTACACAGACCTTTAGACTAGCAGCTTTAATATGAAAGCAAGACACAGAAGACCCAGAGCTCTATTTTCCTCTTACATACTGGGTAAGATGCACAATCTTTCTATATTTGATTTTGACATAATAGGAAGAAATATACTTACAAGCCCAGCTGACAGCCATACTTACACATACCTTATTATTTTAAAAGATTGTAAAAAAGAATTTTACTAAGACCAAAAGCTATAATTTGAAAGACTCCAAAATATAGAACACATGTAGATACATTAATAGTATAGACACTATCTGTAAGATGACCCTACACATCAGAAAATGTCACAAGATTATCTAGGTCTTTTTTAAGGTTCCTCTATAGAAAACAACAGTACAAGAGTTAAAAGGAGGAAGTGTATTTCAGAAGCTGTTATGAATTTATCTACAACACCACAGATGTGCCAGTTAATGTTGTGATATTAGGTAAGATTGCTAAACTCTGCAAGATAACAGTGAAATGGTGTAATTCTAAAGCCACCGTTCAGGCAACTTTTATAGTTAAACTAATAGACCCCAATTTGTAGAAGGGCTAAGAACTTGCTGTTCCCACCACTTGCCCTAGTATGCTTAGCTACTTGGAGTTCATGTTAGTCTGCCTAAAGAAGGATTGCAGAATTACACCATATATTAACATGTAGATGTAGCATGTAATTTCTTTTCTAATCCTAGGCAAACAGTAAAAGGCAAAGAACTGGATTTCTTCTCTCTTTTCACCTGTTAGTCAGCCGTGACCATTTCCACTGATCTGCACTACAGCACCACTCAGGATCCCAATATTGAAGCCCCACTGCCTTCCCGTTTGTACTCACACACTAATTTCTGTCATGCGTGCACATTCTGTGGTTGTTCATACGCACAGTAAGTGTACGCAGATTTGTGTCTTTATTATTTGTTAGCACTGTGAATCCACCTTTCACGTGAAACTACAGCACAGAAAAGCATTTCTCTCACTGTAGATCACAAACTCTTTGGGTGTCCAGAAAAACATCAAGGTATTGACACTATCCAAAAACCAACTCCTTTTAATTGCTGGCAGCGTGGTTTAGCTCACTGTTGGTACAGTTACTCAGTGCTAAAGGCAATTAAAGCTAGTCAGTGGATAGTACAAAAAAGACACCTGCCAGAGACACAGGAGGGGAGGAGTTACATAAAGATTCATCAGCTAAACATTCTTCTTGCAAATCTTTGAGCCATCTTTGTGTAAGCTTTCTCAACAGCTAGACAGAATAAAGTTTTCAAAGGGAGAGCTTCAGAAAATACTTGTTGTATACATCCTATATACATAAATCTTTCCTCTGTAATAAATGCTTAATTAAACTCCCTGGGTCCATTCTGTCTTTTTATCCATGGTTTGTACAGCATTTTGCAAAAGAAGGTTGTTCTATTAGAAACAATATCTGGCATGTCCATTCTTGACTTTTTCTTAAGTCATTGTATGCCTGGAAGACATTCCATGACTTTTTCTTAAGTCATTGTATGCCTGGAAGACTTAAACAACTTTTTTCAGTATTATTCATTACCATGCAAAGGAAGGCTTTCAAGAGGGAGATGAATCCCTAAGTAGGTATATAAGATGTATAAAAATTAAGACAGGTTCATAATTCTCACTGAAATTATCAGACACAATTGTTAATAGAACCAGCAATAAATAATTATTTAAATCTGTGGATCCTAAGCACACATTTTGAATACTTTACTGACAGAGAGTGAACTAAGATCCTGGAAAAATGTGCTAGTTTAAGGCCTTACTGGGTACTAAATGAAACCCCTTAGTACTTGTTTCGGTTCAGAATTAGATACAGAATATTTTAGAATCAGCAAATTCCTTGAGATACAAGAACAGTTCTCTTTTCAAGCTTAGTTAAAATATATATGTGTACTTCAAGCTCTTTCCTATCCCCTGCTAGCTTTTAGTCTCTTTTTAATGAACTCTTCACTAATTGGGAAAGGTCCTTTCCAATTTGTGACATGTTTTTGGATTGCTCAACAGATCTAATTAGCATTAAGTCACTTTATCTCTGAATCAAGCATTTTTCTGCTCCTACTATCTTCCAGCGTTTAATGAATTAGTAATGCCTCCAGGCCATTATTAAAGTTTGTCCTTTAATCTGTAAGTCTGAATTGATGGTCCCCTGTCACTACAAAACCCATTGTCTGTGAACTCAGGGGACTGAATGGGAGAGAAAGAAGGATGGTGGGCCTGGAGAGATAGTAAAAACGCACAGAAAGGAAGCAAGTCACTGAACAGTAATCCCATCACTAAGCTGAACTGAAGACCAATGTAGTGTTTGAGGAGAAGGTGACTTTCACACCTCCTTTTCAGGACTGCAGAAGGTACCTCAGACTCCAGAACAGAAGTCTTGCCCTTCCCAGCATCACTGGCAGACCCTAGCCAAAACCACTAAGGCTCCAGCGCTATGTGATCCTGGAAGGAGACTCTGAATCAGCCTTTCAGAGTACACATAAGTAGCCACAGAAAGGAAACCTGCAGTGCAGAACAAGTTATATAAAATTCAGGAACTACCATCTATGTGTGCAAACTGATAACTTTTTAGTTTACTGGCTCACTCTTAGCTAATTGTTTACAGACAAAACAACCTGTGGCACACACAGGAGGCAGTCTGACATGGCAGGGAAGATAAATAGATACCTAAATAAATAGTATGTAGAGCAGCATTCAGTAGCTAAAGACAGGTTCAATGAATGCTTCTTGGTTGTCCAAGTATGAATGAACGACAAATAATTCAACCCAAAGACCCTCACCAAATAACACATGGTGGGTTTTATTTGCAAAACCTGAAAACCATCCTATTCTATTCTCAGTTCACTGGATTTAGTGTTCCTTTTTCCCTTAGAAAGCACAGAAAACATCATGGTTTTGTCTGAAAAGGCTATAAAGCTAACCTGGGAAAAGTAAGCAATAGTGAATGAGAAGAGGTGGTTTTTAGAGACCATTTCTTCCACCACTTTTTTAGTTTCTGCTTTTAGTCATAGTCTGTGTCTCAGTGGATAATAATGCTAAAAGCTGGATGGCACCCACACACAGCATCCTAAGTCTGACATACTAAAGATAACTGAAGGAGCAGAGACTCCCTTCTGAGCTCTGAACAGCCACATGTGTCTCAGTCTTTTGGGCTTTTTCCTTCTCATTCAGCATTTATTTCCTCTCTTTGTATCTGTCAGTTTGCATGAGCACAGAAACCCCTTCTCTTCCACAAAACTGCCCAGACAGCTGCCTGGCTAGAGATGAAAGAAACCTGCATTAGAGGAACAGGAGCAATGGCAGAGCTTGCAACGAGAAAAAAAGTGTGCTACCCAAGTGTAGTCACAGCCACTGGCAAGGGCCAGCCTTGGCTGAAGTACTGTGGCCTATTTGAATCTCAAGTGTACGTGTCAAAATTAAGCTGGCCAATACGTTACCTCACCACATACTTCAGCAGCTGAATTTGTCTGTTGAAACTGGGAATTTTACCATCCACTTCAGTTCAAAGACTGTGCCCACACTGCCTCAAGGGGTAAGCAGACTACATGCCAATCTGTCCTACTTGTTCAAAGCAGATATATTAAAAGGTAAAATCTTGCTGATTGACAACTTACTTGCTATGTCTTCTATTACACATCAGCTACTTCCTAGCTGCTTCTTTTGTTCAAATTTGGTTGAAGCTTCATCCACAAAGTTTGAAAAGATGCTTGGAAAAAAACCTCTCTCCTCTCCCAGTGCAATGCCTACTGCTGCCAGTTTTTATGATTTGACTGAACAATAACCCAAAGCTCAAAAAAGAGAAGGCCAAACCCTCAAAGCTGTTGTTTTTATATAATTCTTATGCCATTTTTGGGGTTCCCAAATGGCTGGCAGACATTTTCAACATCTGATGTTGGCAACACTGCATATTGCTGTAGCTGAGCTCACATGAGCTGGATCCTTCTCAATTTAAAGGAAGCTGATTTCGAAGTATATCCAGCAAAGTGTTCATCTAGAGACTGACTTTCATGACTTCCCTGGTAAAAAACAGTGTTTACAATCAGGCCAAAGCTAAACACTTTATTTTAATTGGCTTTGAATTTGAGAGCAACTTACCAAGACTTAATATTGAGAAGGAAAAGGAATTCAGTGGGAGAACAGCTGGGGGAAAGTGTGCTGATGGGTGAATGACTAGTTTAGTTTGACTATTTCTTTCTGTGGCAAAGGAATGTTAAGTAAGAGAATGGATCATTTAGACACATTACAAAATATAAAAAATGGGCAGTTATAAAATAATAATCTCTTCAATAGTTCCTACCATTGATTCTAAACTTTTCTGTCTAAACAGGAAAAACTTTATGGGCTCCCAAGACCAGAAATTTGTCCAATTCTCATAGGCTGATGTCTTTGCCAACGCAGCAAGATACTTGAATTTAAAATGTTGTTTTACTTAACACTTAAAATCTTGGCTGTATATTCATTCTCATTACTTTCAAAACCAGCTTTTGACTGTGCAGCAAACGAGATAGCTGGCATGTTAGAATGACACTGCAATGTTCCATTACTGCCTTTTTGTGCTAAAAGAGGAGTCAGTCATGGCATTCTGCAATATTCCCACTATTTTTAAAATGAACAGAAATATATTTCTACAGCTTTTATAATAGACCGTAAGACCCTTTCCAGCTCTGCTCAATATGATTCTGGATAGTTCCTCTGGCTCTGAATGTAAGCTTTTATAAGGAAACAACAGACAATTCACAGCAAAAGACTTTTTTCTTTGTCTATACTATTGCGTGGTTTACTTGATGCATGGGGCAAAATACAAGTTTTAGACACATTGTCTTAATGTCACACAATCAGATATTGGTTAGTCAGTGTCAAAGAGCTGTAGAGCCAAAACCAGAAGAAAAAGAATGAAACTAGGCATCCTTTTCATAAGTTCTCACAACTTCTCCGCACAGATGATATTTGCAGAATACGCACACAATTCAGACCGCACGTCTCCCTGGGTTTGGGTACTTTGCCCCGCTCTGGGCACATACAGGTGCCCTGTAGCCAGGTTAGCCATCTGCAGCAGAGTCATAGCAACTCAATAGCCAACAAACATTTTTGCAGCTGGTCAAAACACCTAAACAAAAAAAAAAAAAGCGGGCACGGGGGAATTTACCACTGCTTTCACGTCTCTGTGTTTCATGTCTTTCCAGTTGCTGTACCAGCACCTTTCAGGCCCTTACACTTCCAAAAATGACTGCAGCCAGTCTACTACTATAATTTGTCTACAAGCTCAGACCTCTGTGGATCGGCATACAAGTGACTATTTTCAGCTAGCTTTTGCAAATGCATATACATATTTTCCATGAATTATAATGACTTCTTCAGAAATTGATTCATAGATAGAGTCTACAACTAAAATAGAACATTACAAATAATTTACTGTGGTGGTTTAAATGATGGATTATGCTTCTTTATAATTGCAAATTATTTTAGAAGATATTGTTAGTTTCTTGAACATTCCCCAGGCAACTTTCACAAATAATTCTTGATTTGCAACTGCACTTTCTTGGGAGATGTTCAATATTCAAAGTCTGATGTGAATTTATTGGAAATTCCAGTCATACAAAATAGATGTTTGTATTCTAATTAATGACATTCTAAACTAGGGTTTTGGTGCCATATTTTATCAAATTAAAACATACATTCTGCAGAGTCCCTTTCAATATTTGTTTTATACTTGCTGCTTCTGTCAGGGAAATAATTTCTTAGAATATCTGTGAAAACGGAGCATAAAAAATTGTCCTGGTTTCAGCTGGGATAAGAGGAAATTTTCTTCCTACTAGCTGGTACAGTGCTGTGTTTTGGATTCAGTGTGCGATGTTGATAACCCACTGATATTTTAATTGTTGCTAAGTAGCACTTCTCCTATGTTAAGGATTTTTCATTTTCCCATGCTCTGGCCGTGAGCAGGTGCACAAGGAGCTGGGAGGGAGCATGGCCAGGACAGCTGACCTGAACTACTGGAATTGGTTAAACCATGACAGAAATATAAGCATTGTTGAAAAACATGGATTAACAATTCAAGTTCATATATATGGTTGCAGTTTCATGATGTTCATTTAATTTAGGATAAATTTTACTAATACGGCACAAATATGAGAGTTCTCCTAAGTTATCTCTTTATGCAGAACCTAGAATATTATCAGTGTAGTTACTGGTTGTACAACAGTGTTCAAAGGTTCTCAGAAAGCACAGACTTTAAGAAGAGAAGATACAAGAGGACGGCACACAATAGGAAACAGATAAAAATCTGTTTGCAGTGCTGGGAGGCACAGATGGATTGCCCTGCCCTTGGATGAAGTCATCTTTTTGTATAGACACTGCCAGACTTTTAACATGCCTCAGAAATCATTCTAAAGCACAAAACTGGGTTGCCTGAAAGGGCATCACATGGCATTTGCAGTATTTCCCTAGGGCAGAGCACAGCAAGAGCTTACCTTGCAGGACTGTCTGAAGAGCCAACGATTCACTGATTGCTCAGTGCTGTGAAGACAGAAGTGTTATGTTAGTGCTTAAGGTTTCTCACAAGGTTTCTAATGATTATTTGTGCCACCTCCACCTCTGCAGCACCTCAGGTCTAGCAGAGGAACGCACCTGTGGAGATGCTTCAGCACACAGACTTATTAAGAGCTAGACACTGGTTTCAGCTTTCAGGGCATGTGGTACGACTGAAGTTTGTGGCTACATTTGAACAGTTTGCCTCCCTCATTATCTATTTATTCTTGCTGCAACTTGATTGTATCAGTGTGTAGGCCACACATTGATTTTTTAAAAAAATATAATGTATTTGTGCTGATATAAACCAAACACAGTACACATAGAGAAAATATACATCTGGCTGTAAAGTCTTTTATCAGCAAACCCCTTTCTGAAGTCAATGAGACAGGATGAAGCTCTTACTAATTTTTGGAAAAGCCCTGACATGCCTCTAAGTGCATGTATATTGAAGAACAAGGCTCAGTAAATAAGCCTGTCTTATTTCCCATGGCGATACAAGGTAGGATGTGTATACATCAAGTCCCATGAGAAAAACCTGTCCTTCCTCCCAAATTCGTCTTCCCAATCCAACACACACTCCAAAAGCACAGCTATGTCTTAAATCCACATTAAAAAGTTTTACCACCTAAAGATAAAAGGTAAATTTATCCCTGCCACCCCTTCACTGAGATCTTCTGCTGTGGCTCTGATAAGTAGTATCCAGGAGCATGTCTGCCTTGGGGACATACTACCCAGAATGACAGGAAAGAAGAGATAACCTACAAGTGCATTCTCTTTGCAGGGTACCCTTGGCATTATTAAAACACAGTGTTTCCTTACCTGCTTCTGCTCCCAAAGTTCCTCATTCAATTTCTGTCTAATCTTAAATACTCAAATATTCAAACTGAGACATATAAACTACATGAAATTTAAACCCTGTGCTCTGCTAC
This sequence comes from Athene noctua, assembly GCF_965140245.1. NCBI lineage: Eukaryota > Metazoa > Chordata > Aves > Strigiformes > Strigidae > Athene > Athene noctua. The sequence continues at coordinate 21,244,017 of NC_134044.1, forward strand.
ACTGACTAGGTGTTCTGCTCCTCAGCCCTATAGGCAGACAGGCCATGGATGTGAATCCCAGGAAATGCTTATTACATGGTTTTAAATTTTGAGAGCAGGGAACTTTTCCATATTCTGCACAGTGCAAGGGAGACCTATGTGACAGGTCATCTCTGCACCTGGAAACTGGGATACAGAAAGACATCCAAGAATAAAATAAATTAAAAAAAAAGCCTTGACTAAGGATTTTAGTCATTAGCTTTCAAGAGGCAACTGAATAAGCTGTACAATGGGGTTTTTTAATCACTGTGAAAAGGTTTTCGAGCATTTTGAAACTACTAATAAATGCACTTGCTGGATTTCCATATAGCTTCCATTTTTCACTGTCAATGCATCCTAAGTTGGCAAATTTTAATTGGCTTTGTATATTTGGTAGCTTTTTTGCATTTAGTGCATTTATCAGTCATTTTGATTCTCAATATGATTAACTGGTATCTGGACAAATTCCTTAGGCAATCTTACAGCCAGGTTATATGATGATTAAAAAAAAATAATTTATAGAATAAATGAAAAGGACAATCTTCAAGATACAGCAATAATGTCCATCAGAAGTATAAATGGAGGAGTCATGGCAACAGTGAAGCTGAAGTTCAGATTTAGTCCAAGACCATTATTCTGACCGACTTCAACCTAAGTATCACAGCAGAGAAATTTGGGAGAAGGAAACTGAGATCATAGGGTGGGGTGAAACAAATTATCCTAAATCAGGGAGCATCACAGAGGTAGGGCTGATGGAGGGATGGTGCACACCCCTACCATTCCCCAACACAACTCAAAGCAAACTTCACTGGGGGGTTGAATCAGAGGGCTACTCTCAGCCTTCTAGGTATTTCTGTAACTTGGGTTGAGTAGAAAGAAATGCCGCTCTAAGGAGACATAGCTATACCATGCCTCTCTGGTGGGTCATGTTTCCAAAGCAACTGACTGATACCACCACTGACATCCTCAGTCTAGGCTCTGTACGAGTAGCATGGCTATCCATCCATCACCTTGCCCCTTCAGAGCCATTAATTCCTTTTCCTTGCCCATTTTCAGCATGTGGGTCCTTGTCCTTTTCCTCTCTTCTCCTTTTCTTGTGTCCAGATAGGATCTCTGCTTCCTCCAGCTTCCTCAAAATGTTCTTAAAGTGCTTGCTTCAGTTATTTTAGACTACATTTTTGAACATCAAAACCTATCAATGACAGAATTTCCAGTTCCTGAATAGGTATGTCCTAGGGTCTGTAAATATATATGTGGGATACAAGCATATGCATCCATGGGCAGGACATCACTCTGTGAGTGTGATTTGGCAGCTCAGTCAGGACCCGTTTTGTAAAAGAAGCCTTTCCATAGCACAGATTTGTATGTAGCCTTCATGCAGACCACCTGATTTTTTGTGCTTAAGGTATCAGAAATATCATCCAAGCCATTTAATTCCAAAACCATTGGACTATCCTAGAGGGTGAAGAACACATTGGCATAGGCCATAGCAGGCCACAGCCTTTCTAGCGGCAATACCCATCAATCAGATGATGAGCTGGGGGGTCAGGGAAGAGGAGGATGGACAATGAAGCATTTGTCAGTCAATGAAGGAGCTACAGGAGATGGCGACCACGGAGCAGGGCACAGAGGGGCAAAGGACAGCTCCACTGCACTGTGTGAGACCCCAGAAGAGGGATTTCTTCTTTACGCAAATTCCGAATCACAAATCATGCTATCTGTTCTATGGTATAGTTACACCATTTTCATTTAGAAATGGTTTATGGAAATGATTAGCAATGATTTTGAGACCAATTTCTGCTTCAACCCCTTTGACATTTATTGGCAAAGGCCTCTGGCACTCTGAGAGTTTTGCAAATGCAGCATTAAAGCTTTTATACCTCCTGTCACTAGTTATCGCAGCTCTGTGGGATTACTTTTTTGCAAATGGAAAGTAAGGGGCTGGATTCTGTTTATCTGTCTAGTGCTATAATACCACAAATTCAAACTGGCTTCAGCCTTGAGCATGGCCACAGGCAGCACATTGGAGACCTCAGTTTTACTGCTTTTTCATGAGAAAAAATTAACCCCATCTTTCTTGAAGAATATTATGTAAAGAGTAGAGAGCACTGACAAATTTTTTTTTTGAAAGGGGCAAGGACTGCACATAGTAATGAAGCCAGAAGACTTAAACTAGTGAAGGTGAGGAAATGGTACCAGAGAGAAAGGAAACAGAAAGGAAAGAGGACAGAAGAGTTTCGGGAATGCAGCTACTGCTGTGCTAGCCAGCACAGAACAAGTGTTTCATCTATCTTACAGAATAGATGAAGGCAATAGAGACAGTAGGGAGCAGGGAGATGAAAGAGGCAGACTTGGCAGGAAAATGTCTGTACACAGAGGCATGGAACTGGCGGAGAAAAGCTGAGCCTGGACTCCTCTGGGCTCGGAATCATTGCTCTCTGCTCTGCCTTGCACACTGCTCTTGTACTGTGGCAGAGTTGAGTGTATAAAGGGTTAAGACAGGGGCTGCATCATTTTAGAGCCCCTGAGCTCTGTAAGCAGTCTCTTCTAGAAAAGGAAAGTAAGCTAAGCTTCAAATCAAAAGACTTGAAAGAAGCTGAAATCCTGTATTTTGAAAATAGTAGAAAACATTTTAATTATTCTCCAGAAAATAATTCCCTTCTTCTGTTATCAGGAATTATATTAAATCATAACTTTAATTATACTAAAAATATATTCTTTTCATGAGCAAACTATATGCTTAATGTCATCCAGTTTCATCTGGTACCTGGTACTGTAGTGCACAAGGAATGAGAAGTCAGTATATACCAGTAAATACTGAACAGGGAAGATTCATTAGATGGGGCTCAAAATTTTTTTAACACAGTTCCTTAGGTTTCTAGGAAAAAAATCCCAAAATATAACTTTAAATTTTTGTTGTGCATAGAAGAGAAAGCTAGAAGAGACTCCCTATAACTTTCTGCACAGGACTTTTGAGAAGAGCCTAAGAAAGCACATGCACTTCCACCAAAGTGAGAGTTAAAACTCCCCATGATTACATATTAATGGACCCAGGAAGGGAAACACATGAGAGAAAAGGAAGATAACCTAATAGTGAGTAGACAACCGTATTAGCAGACCTCAAGAGAGATTTTCCAAAGCTGGAAGGAGAGGAAAGAAAGCAGGAGCTGTGTACACATAAAATGTGCAGTGGCCATGGCACGTCTGAACCCCTTTCTTGGAAAGTTACCTTCCTCCGTATCAGGGATTAAACCTGATATAGGGTTCCCTACCGCCCCAAATGTCTCCTCAGAGTAATACTGGTCATGACAGTTGCTGCCTATCTACTGAACAGACTAGAGTGTGTGTTCAGATTTAACAGCCAGCCTTCAAAGGCAGGTAACCAGACCAATGAGAACACAATCAACAAAAGTGTACACCAAAATATGAAGATAAAAACCCGATACATGCAGCAGAACAGTGCCAGATATCACAGTAGTCACACCTGGTATATGTAGTTGTTTTAGGTTAAGTGAAAATTCATTCTATGCAGCAATGATTTGTTAAAAAAATACGTGTACACAATATCTCCTAACTACTTTTAATTAATATTTATTTATAGTGATGTATCAATATAGATTTGAATTTTATATTATTCTGGCTAAAACTCTGAAGAAATATTATGTTCATGAAGATCTTAACAGAGTTGTAATTTCAATATAACTTTTTAGACATTCTTTTCATGGTACAAGCTGCAAAGGCTGCTGGTTAAAAAAATAAAGATACTTTAGAAAGATACAGCAAATAAATAATAGATGCTCAGCATAGATGAGAACTGCTTTTCCTCTCTCAAACATGCTGGCCAAATGCAGAAAAGTAAACCCTAAGGAGACTGGGTCATAGTTAATTTGTCTGTCAAGGGAGAATATTAAATGATGAAATCACATTTTTTTACCTCCATAAAAAATGCAGGAAGGATATTTACTTTGCATGTATAAATAACACATTTTATTGTTCTATTTTAACATTTCTTTTCCTTAGACCACCTCCAAGAAGGTTTCCATAGAAACCTAAGAAGAAAAGCAAAGAGAAACATAATTTTGCTCAGTTTGTATTGATTTCAAATACCACTGCACTTAAACCAGCAATGTGTCTTATGCACACATTTTTATCAGCTGAAAAATCTAAGCGTTACAGTTGATTAAAATAGCAATTTAGATTTAGCACAGTTATCAAAACCACTGTTTGCAGTTCAGTCTATCACCTACCCAAGTTATGGCATTGTAGAACATCAAAGATGAGCAATTTTTAAAGCAACTGTAATGAGCTCTTTCAAGATGAAAACTGCTTTGGAACAGCTATGGTCCTCCTTTCTCTCTGTTCTTCCCTGATGCTGATTTAAGGTGCTATAGACAATATATTAAAACTTTAAATAGGTTTCAGATATGAATTTTTTCAATTTCTTAAACTGCCTTGTATTGGTGATTAACATAATGCCTGACGTCTCTGTCCCTTCCAAGGGATGTGACTTGGTCACTTGCTGAGGATGATGCAGTCTCTAATAGCACTGGGCCACATGCTTTCTGCAACTTTAATGGTTTGATTTCTCTCCTTGGTTTTTTTATTTATTGCACATTGCTTTGTTTTCTGCCTCTCATATTTTAAAATACTGTCACCAAAGCCAGGAAACAAGGAGAAGTAAAGAAATCAACACATTTTAAACCATTCCTAAAGGCTTCGAGGATGCAGCCTCTTTCCTTCATGCAGTTACTTATTACCATTGTTCACTTCTCACTTATACATGCCTGAAACCATTTCAGGAGAACCAGTCCAACAACAACTGAATATTGTATTCTGAGAAAAAGCCTCATGCTGAGGTGCCTGGAAGATTATATGTCTGAGTTTACAGGAACACGCAGGTAGCTTCACTCAGAGACCCCATTCTCTTTTCTCAAGGAAGCTGAAAATGAGCAAATCCTTTTAGGATTCCAATTTCAATACAATTTCTCCCTGCTTACAGAGAACTGAAACTTGATGACCTCTCACACTGTTTGTCCTAGATCCCAGTTGCTGGAAGTCAAATCTGTCTCAGTGGCATGAATCTAGCTTTTATTTTTACACAGTTCTAGCTCTGCTACTCATAAAAAACAGAATACTAATAAACCTGTTGCAATACTAGGCTAAAAGAATAAATTACTGCTGTTTTGTTGTCTAGGATCTATTCTTCTATATCTATCTATATCTATATTCTTCTATAACTTCTGCTGCCTTATCAGTTCTGGATGTGTAGCAAGTACAGCTACACACACTTTTACAGACAGATCAGGTGAAGATGAAATTATATGTTCCCTTTTCATTTCAGAGCGATCAGTAAAGATGACCTATGAACTGAGGCTTTTGTTCTTTATTTTTTTATAATAGTCAAGGTATGACAGATGTTTTTCTGTTCTGTTTTAATCAAAAGCTGTTTTTCAGGATATCCAGAGGATGACAGAACCCTTCCTGGAAAGCAAACACAGGGCACTAAAACTTCTCCCCTTTCTGTACTCACAAACAACAAGATACAGATAACAATACAGAACAAACAGCAACATAATAAGCCACACCACCGTTTCTTGGGGACTTTCAAGATTGATTTCCAAATTACAACCCCATTCTAAGATCATATACCACCTCGCTTTCACAGTGGAGCAGTTTCAGATTTCCTGTGTATGTTTATTTTTAGGTCAGGTCTGCTAATGAACTCAAAATAAGTGAAAAAAAATCCTCCTGATGAAATGATGTAATGAGTATGAGCTCTGAATTTGTGCCCAACAATGGTTAACAATATTGGCACTTGAATGACGGCCAGAACAGACCGAATTTCTGTTCCTGCCATTTTAAAAAAAGAAACGCATTGGCCTATCTTTCCTCATTCTCCGATAGTGAAATGTAAAAATAGAACTGTGCACTCCAGAGGGCTCCAAGGGCTCCTTTCATTAATGTGAAAAATCCATCATTTATAGCTCTGCAGCATGAATAGGTTTGGAAGACATTTAATCACTAGTGAAAATGCCACAACCCCAACCCCACGCCTGCAGAAGTATATATAGCTCACAGCTATTCATCTGGGCTTGTTGGGAAATGCTCGAGTGTTCCATATATTCTCCATAGTGAATAAGAGCAAATGAACATGTGAGAGCTGCTAGTCCAAAATACAACTTACACTGAAAACACATAAATAATCATTTCAAATGGTAGGTAAATTATACTGGTTGCTTTCTGATTATATTTTGCCTAAGTAGTTTCCAATGAGGATCAAATCACACTTTTGATCTCTGTCACACTTCTTGGCATGGTATGTGGCAAATGGGAAAGCAGCTATAAGAAAATCTGTCTTGGTATTAAGGACTGGATGGCTTGTATCCCAAGGACTAATCTGTATTAAACTTCAGACCCTCCCACAACCAGATTTGAAGGTTCTATGTAGCTTTCTGCTTTCCAGTTACATGCTGAGGAAGATACAAAAACGTTTTGCTGTGAAAACTGGGTGATTTTAAATATTCTGTATGTTAGCAGAGGGAGCATAATTAAATTAATCTACCTTTTTTGTCTGGACACATACATATAGGGATCTACTTTTGTTATAAATCATTTTATATTCCTAAAATATTTCTAAGAGTCTACTGTCTCTTTACAGTGCAACTGAAAGGTGGATCTAGATGCTAGTGAGATCTGTGTGATTCTCCTGATCTTCAGCAGTGTTTTTCAGTTCAAAGCCACCACAGACTCTCAAAATCTGCTTCCCTTTAAGAACAACTTTATTAAAATCAAAGTTATCTGTTAAAGATCTGCATCACTGAAATGCTAGATACAGATTTAGAAAGTGATACATTTGATATGAAGAGTGTGCTTCTTAAAATTGAAAGAGAGCACAGCAGTTATTGCAAATATTCAAAGTAATGGGCAACATCTTCTATTCCATAACTTAGCAAGTCTTCAACTGATTGCACAAAGTGAAAGAATGCAGCATAGAGACTGGAAAATAAACCCCAAACTGAAATGTGTGGCAGGATTGAAAAGGATACCCTGAATCGTTAAATCCAACTCTCATATAACCACACGCTATTTTAAAGACAGAGATTCATTTTACAGGCTTCCCATTCTGAAAACACCAAGCAAGGATCATTGTGGTGTCTCATTCAGACCTTTTTCAGATTTGACAATATATAAATCCACCTTCAGACAACCTTACAGAAAATCAGTAACACAATCAGCACATGAAAAACAGCGAATATGGTATAACCTCTTATTGCCTTTTAAAATTAGTTGAAATAAAATTTGTCTAGCTACTGTTGCATTGGCAGGGTCTATGTTGGAGCTGCCATTACTTGTCTGTGGCACTCCAACTTCATGTGGGTCAGGTACCACCTGTCTTTCAGCGGGCAGCACGAAAGCCCACATTAGCTCAGTGCTGTGTGCTAGTATTAATCCGGTAGAAAAAGGCCTATATATGATTTCTACTCAGTTTGCCCTGTTTCACTATTGCTCGTATTAATAATTGCCACCTCAATTTCAGATGCAGAAAATGGGCATAGGTACTGGCTGATATATTTTCTGTCCATCTTCTTTTATCATGTTTCTGCAATGCAGGGAACTTGAGAATGGAAGGTGCCCTTTGCTGGCAGCTCCACACTCACACGGTGGAACAACACAACCACCTCAGCTGGGTCTTCATGCACACACATCTGCTTAAAGAAGCACAAATACATCATCTACAATATATATAATTCAGACCATTTGCAGCTGGGTTTTCACTGACTTCATCAGGGGAGGAAGACAGTGTGTTCCACAGAGTATATTAGAAATCTGAAAAATCTAGAGGTAAGCATAATGAAGAGAGAATCTCACTGAATCTGACAGTCCTTCATCCCTTTGCTTGCCCTTTGCTATCTCCCAGATACATCAAGGACATTCAGGAAAAGAATCTGAATTCATAGTATCACAGAACGGTTTGGGTTGGAAGGGATCTTAAAGATCACCCAGTCCCAACCCCCTGCCATGGGCAGGGCCACCTTCCACTAGCCCAGGTTGCCCAAAGCCCCGTCCAACCTGGCCTTGAACCCTTCCAGTGTGGGGGCAGCCACAGCTGCTCTGGGTAACCTGTGCCAGGGACTCACCACCCTCACAGGGAAGAATTTCTTCCTTTTTTCTTCCCTGCAGCCCCTTTCAGCCCTGGGAGGCTGTTCTAAGGTCTCCCTGGAGGCTTCTCTTCTCCAGTTGAACCCCCCCAACTCTCTCAGCCTGTCCTCACAGGGGAGTGCTCCAGCCCCCTGATCATCCTTGTGGCCTCCTCTGGACTCCAGCAGGTCTGTGTCCTTCTGACGCTGGTGCCCCCAGAGCTGGACACAGCACTGCAGGGGGGGTGGAAATCTCACAAGAGCAGAGTAGAGGGGGAGAATCCCCTCCCTCGCCCTGCTGGCCACACTGCTCTTGATGCAGCCCAGGACACAGTTGGCTTTCTGGGTTGTGAACTCACACTGCCAGGTCATATTGACCTTCTTCTCAACCAACACTTAGAAGTCCTTCTCCTCACAGCTGCTCTCAGTTATCCAAAAGGTGTCAGTTTAATGCAAACTATGTAGATCAGTTCTTCTAAATGGATGGACTTACACTCAGAAATAAAGGTAGCAAAACTTGGTTTCATTAATTCATTTAAAAGTGAATTAAACTAAAGCAAATTCAGGCCATTTAAATTCTGACTGCATGTACATGAAATGATTTAATATGTTTTCACTAATACATTTCAAATCCAAATTCATTTGGGTTAATGTTATTGAACATCCCTGAGTAGACAAGACAAGCTATAATCCAGCTTTAAACATCTGTCCCAGGATTGTTGGATTTGTGCATTCTCTTCTTTTGCATCTTCTTTCTTTTACATATCTACATTGCTGTTTGAATTTCAAGATAAGTGTCCCACAGGGTACTGTGAGTTTTTTCCTTTCAAAAAGAACCATCTGGAGAAAACTGGCAATATTGCCAACACTAGCATTAAAATTGTGAATCAGGCCTTAAAAAAATCATGAGATTTATTTAAAAGTGTGAATCTTTCCCCCACAAATAATGTATTTACATTTTTTAGTGTGTCTCTGATATTTTAGATGTACACCAGCCACATTTTCAAACTGCAGTACAGGAAAAGCTGGCTTGCCTACATAACCACTGGATTGCAAAAGCCAGAGTTTTAATAAAACTACCAAATATCAGGAGAGATACAGAGTTCTGAGAATTTAAATTCTAAGTCAGGAGCCATGTCAGTACTATAACTGTTTACGCTATGGATCAATTAAAATGAAATTGTTCAGTAGGAGGCAAACAAGACAGAGACTACTGAGTTTGAACCTGGCACTTAAGTTCAGATCCCAGTACAGAAATGGCCCATTTTCTCCTTATTGCTTGCATAAAGCTGAAATCCTGCTTGTTCAAAGAGAATGTAAATGAAATGTAATGTTTGGGTTTTTTACTGAATTCTGATCAAGTAACCTTGACCTACTACTTGCACATGTCAAACTTGTCTGTCTGGTATCTAGATTTTCTCAAAAATACCTATAATAAAGAGGTGCTTTGATCAAGTTTTGACTGAGAAGCTTTTATTTTTTAAAACCCAAAATACATGTTCCTCTTTCAAGTTACAGACTTTGGTATTTTAATCAAAACAAAACTTTAAAACAAGTTAATGCAAAGAGGAAATTTTTCTAACTTGTCATCTGCTTCATGCAACAGATGTTAGTTCCCTCTGCATTAACAGATTATGTAGTTAAAGCTTGAGTAGCACGGCAGAAACGTCTATTCACAGGAGCTAAGCTTGGAGCCACACACCACTTGTAGGGTTTGGATAAAGGGATTATAGGGATCAGGAATCAAACTGTGAGACTTGGTCCAAAGTGCCTGGAAGTGAAGCAGCTTCTACAGGTTTACATACAAATGATGAGGACTGATCCAAACCTTCAGAGGACCTTTTACCACGGGGATCTCTCCCAACCCTCCAGCACAGGCAATGCAGGGAGGAAGGATGAAGAGAAGAGATCCCTGATGTTACATCTACACTTTCTGCAAGTATGACAGCATCAAACCTCAAGTCCACTTATCAGTACAGATGGGTTGGAAAGTCAAAAGTATTCTTTTTCTTTAGCCCCACTCAAAAGACTTAATTTTTCCTAACTTGTGCTTGCTGAATGTGTTAGCAGCCCTTCAGTGTATGGCACTGCATGGGAGCTTTATAATACATACAATACAATTTATATAAGAATAATTACTGGCCTGCATGCTGGGATACTTGATGAAGGACATGTCTACTTCTATTATTTTTTTATTTTTTTTTAGACATATATATACCATAAACAAAGAGAATCTATTATAAAGCAGCTCCACAGAGAAATCAAAATTACCTGAGGAGTAAGAATGATTGCTCTGTCCAGGCCATGTCCCACCGAGATGTTATTTGTTTCCTTTTACATCACTGACATCTTTTTTCCTACATCATCACCTCTGTATTTTACTGACTTTTGATAACAACCCTCAGTACATAAGTCTCAGTGAACTCTACATCCATTTTTCACAAGATGTGTACAAAAGCAGTAAAAATGTTTGTGTGGTGTATTTAAAGATATTATCACAGCTGAGGCTTATAAACATGCATATTTTGCTATTAGTCAGGTCAGAATTTTAAGCCAGACATATAATCCTTCTTTTCCCTCGAATGATTGAGTATACTGTAAACATTGTAGCATCTCTTGTATTTTCATCTGATTCTTTTTGCAGGAAGGCTTTGATTTCAATATGAACATTTCCAATAAATTACATGAGGGCAAATGAAGGGGAAGCGTGTCGAATACGATTATAACTACTAAAAAAGAGCTTTACTGAGCAGATTGTCCTATCTACAAGGCTGCTTCATGACTGTTAATATGTTGGAGTGGTAGGGCAACCATTCATCTTCCAGGCCAGCAATCCCACTTGCACTTTGTTTCTATAATCCAAAATGTCCTGCCTCTAGGTAGGCAGTGGGGTGTACTTCAAAAATTCTGAGTTTTCTTCAAATTCATGCTTCCCATGACCTTCATGTCAAAAAGGCAGTGTAAACCTCATACTAAATGAGTATTTTACTCAGGGCATTTCAAAAACAGACTAGGTATTGTAAGCGCAAATGCTGGGCTTTAGCAGATTCATGCTTCTCTCTCAGTCATTCCTGGGGGACATCCCCTGAGTTCAGGGATTCTCCATCCATATAAGAATCTCTATTCATATGAAAATACAGCCTTCTGGGAAAGCATAAAAAAACCCCAATCAAACAAAAAACCCAGTAATTATAATGGCCATTTACACTTAGGACTATATAGTCCTAAAAGTTCAAAGGACAAAGTAACTATGTCCTGACCAAAGCAACATATACTACCTCTGTAGCTTTTCCCTCTAGTTTTGAACATACAGTTGAGTTGTTTCCTGTCCTAAACTGACGTGTGTTATCACAGTGCACACCTCAGCAATTGCTGTGTTCTGCTGCAGCAGAGAATGAAGTCATCCCAGATGGTATGCAAGGATATACTTGTCTATAATGTGACTCATATTTTGAAGCCATATAAATATTATCTTTTATAGGCCATATATTGATGTGGTACATCAAACAACTCTGGAGCAAGTTCTGCACTCTCTCTTACATGGGTTGTAGAAGAAGCACCAGATTGAGGGCTCTGCCACTGATACATATTGTACCTCTAAATCCTGTTCTATGGGAAGGAGAAACCTGAGCAGCCAGCTACTCACTGAGAGAGCTGAGAAGTCCATCCCATAAACATTGTGCCAAAGCACAGAACAAATGATTTGATCCAAGCTTTGGTTTATACTCTACTTAGAGCTCAGACCCAAACTCATCTAGTCTTTTAAGGATCCTTGAAGAGGAAAAGTAAACTATATGCGATGCAATTAAAGTGAATCTAGTCTAGTATTTAAGATCAAATATTCAGGAATAAGTATTAACATGTGTGAGGGAACTGAAGGTGAATTGTTCTCCAGAGCTAATTGAAGAGCTTTCTCTAAAGGAAAGGAAGCCTGTTTTGATACTTTATTTTGAAAATGAGTTGCAACATAAAATGACTTCCTAGTTATTACGCTGAAATATATCATGCATATTCAAAAACTATCTCTGAGGAACTGAAACAATTTAGACAAGATGAGTTACTGAATATATGAAAGGAATTGACTTCACGATCGAGCTAATGATTAGATAGGCTCAACTGTTAAAAATAATGACTGAACCAAAAAAATATACATTCATATTAACTGTAACCGCTAAAAGTTACTGTGAGCTTGCAGACTGAATGGCAATTTAGTTTTATTTCAACTGTTTGCTTTTCATTTGTCTTAAAAACAACCACAGGAGTCAATTTATGCTCTTTGCATATGTGGAAACTCAGCATGAAGTTTCTTGGAGTTACCTTATGACTAAAGTATTGTTAATTATTCTTTAAGGTAGTGCAGAAGTGCTTTAACTGTCCAAGGGTTCTGACACTCTAAGGGTGCTTATTCATGCAATAAATTTAAGCTAAACATCAGAAAAAGTTACTATCCAAATGGCATCTGCTTAACACAAACACACAGTGCCTTCCTGCCATTACTAAAGATTTTAACTAGCTCCAAGTAGAGCTGCCCAGTACTATGGTAGGGTACACAGTAGAACAAGCTTCCAAATTAAAATTGATAAATTCTCAAGAGTTACTGTTAACAGTATCTTCATGACTCTTAATGTTTTTCAGCATCCTCCATGAGCAAAAGATGTTAATGTACCCAGAAAAATCTCCAGAATCAGCACCCAGATATGAACGTTTGATTCCTTACAGTTTTCTGTGAACTAGGCTGTCCTGGTTCAGCTAGGATAGGGTTAAGTTTCCCCAGCAGGGAGAAGGGATCTCCAGCCAGGTTATTCACACCTCTGCTGATGTCAGGTCCGGTGTGGCAGCATGGGAAGCTTTCCTTTGTGGCTTTTGTCAGCACGCGTGGCGGGCTGGCTGTGTTCACTGCGGTATTTCTCTGTGTATCTTTTGTCTTGTTTACTGTTATTACTGTTTATTGTTGTTATTATTGCTATTGTTGTTGTTCAGATTGTTTATTACACTGTTGTGTTAAATTTCCCCTTATTTCAACCTTGGGGTTTGTGCCCTACCCGGTCCAAGGGTGGGGGAGGGACAATGGCAACGTGGTCTCTGGTCCTGGCAGGGCTTAAACCAGCACATAGGCTAAAACTTGGTTGAGCCAAAACAATTTACAAGACGTAAAACACATAATGGAAGTAATAACCAGACTTTGAACACTGGAATCATTGTTCTGTAGAAGCAATGCACTGCTGGATCCAAACAGGTGATGAGATCCCACACCTAACCTAGGAGTGAGCCCTATTTTTTCCCTCCTTTTTGGTAACATGGTAAAATCAGTGTTTGAGAATGACACCCTTTCCCCTCACTGGCTTCAGGGAACCCTTTGACAAAGGGCACAATTGCATAATCTCTTCGTTCGAAGTTTAACCAAAAGTGCACAGCACCCACACCATTGAGAAGGTGCAGCTGGGCCTGTACCTTGCTTGTGCTGTCACACCCTAGGCCAGGCTGAACCTGCTGGTGATGAGGAAGTCATCCACCCGCCAAGCACAGCCGATTACAGCAAATCCCACACACCCTGGAACCGGCTGAGGAAGGGTCTGTTCACAGTGTATCCCTGAAGTGGTGGGCAGAATGCATGATGTAGTCTGAGATGCTTAAAGACTGTCCAACACAGGATTTCTAGCTTCTGTTGCTGACAGGTTTTGACCTTCAGAGCAAGACTGCAAGGACAGGGCGTCAGGGAGTCTGATTCATTTTCAAGCTCTATATTAAATCTGTCTCACTCACAGTACCTATCCCTCTCTGTTTACAGAATTAATAACTGGTTTATTATCTTCTAATATAATATTTAGGTAATTGGGAGTCTGTAGATATTTTATATGATCTCAGGAGTGTGATTTACTCAAGGCCATGTAACCCACCCTTTCCCTGGCACCCCATCCCCATACCTTGGAGTCACTAGAGCTGTAAACGGGCACAGGTTTACTCCTACACAGAATCAGCTGCAGTATTGGGACCTTACATTCTATACATCACATCTAATAACCTCAAAAAGCCCAACAAACAGGGAAGCGAGAAAAGCCTTCATGAGAGAATTTTCTAAAAATTTTTGGCATACTCAGTAGACTTCATGTGTTCTTGCTGTGAGGAGGCAGAAGGTAGAGGGTAGCACTATTTGATTGGGACAGGGGGAAATATGCAAGTTGAAGTGAAAGACATTTTAAGCAGAATTTAGAAAGAACATTTAGAAGCACCTAGCCCCCAGGTAAAGAAAGGCAAAATGCCTTCATTCCAGCTTTCCTAATCAAGTTAGACAGATTTGCTGGGTATATAGTATTTTTTGCTTGGGGAAACTGATAATTGCCCAGTTTTCAATCACAGTAACCTGCTACTGTGCTGACTAGGGCCATTTAAACATAGAAGTCACCCAGAGCAGCCTCAAGCTCCCAGAAAAGTAGAGAAATGCATTTAGACTCCAATTTGCTTTTGTAAGGAAAGCTTAAAAAAACCTCTATATTTTAAAAATTAAGTTACTAAGCCAGTGCTCCATCTCTAAACTGACACTTCACCTTGCTTGGGTGTCCTGTGAATTGGCAATAGCTAGACCTACTTCTCTGGGCAACATAGCCACACTGGATGATAGATGCTTCATAAACCTAATACAGGCTGCTGAGGAATGCAAACAACAAAATTAAAATATACAAGAATCCTGCTCATTTGTGAAAGATGGGGCACTAAAGGGTGCCCAAAGTCAACCCCCAAACAGAAAGTCTGTGACAGAAACTTTTGTGCTGAGATGGTACAAGCCAGAACATGTCTGCTGGCAATACAATTGCTTTAGCAGACAGACTTGGTCACCTTTATGTGACAGTACTCCTGTGTCACAGTGAACGGCAGTGTTCAGCTTTATTACCTGAAATTCACACTGAGAAAAGATCTTTGTTATACAATATACCACTGTCATCCTTAGTATGTGGCATATTTATGGTATCTCAAAGGCTAAGTGAATTTACTGTTAACATGCAAACTAAAACCTAAGCCTCTACATTGTAAACTCAAATGATGTGTTAATAATCCAGGTGGATTACTTCATGCTCAATATTAGGGATTCAGAACAAAGCCCGATTTGTTCACCTGCCACAGCATTACCGTCATAGCATACACACACAAAAAATGGGAATGTGTCATTCGGTCAACAAAGTAAATATATCTGATTTACAGCTACAAATAGCTGACCTACTGACTGAAACGTGCTATTCTCTCCCTATAGTCAACTTGTTTTCTCTTTCCTTGTATTCCGCCACTGTCTTCTACATTGAAAATATCTCTTGCTAACAGAAAGCTCCTTTTTTTTTTTTTTTTTTCAACAAGAGCCTTTGTAACCACAAAGAACAAGTAGCCACTCAAGAAAAGATATGAGAATTTTAAAATATTAAACCCACATTTCTTATGTCTATATCTTTTGAAAGCTAGCTGGTTGTGGATTCTGAAGATTAAATGTTTTAATTGAAAATTGCCAGAGGTTTATAAACAGCCTGTTCATGCAATCCACATATCTCCTATTACCAGCATTTATTAATATTGGATACAATAGAATATAAGAAGTTTGGAAGTGATGGCCTAGATAAAGGTGAATTGAACAGAACACTGATATTCTCTCAGCTCATAGATAATGTGTAATAAAAGTGTAAAACTAGAGGGGATTCATTTTGACGGTGGAAGGAAAGTATCTTTTTTAAAATACAGTGCTATCAGGATCTGCTTTTTTCTTGAGTGGTACTCTTAACTCACACTAGTTCATATTACACCATTAGTGCATAAAAGATTGTTTGTTTCTGGTAACAAAAATTGGAAATATTTTTCAAGAACAATTGCTGCAAGGCAATCTGTACTTTCAATGCAGCTGGCTGTGCAGACTGTAAACTGAAACTACCGTCCATAAAGTTACTCTGATTAACACATCAGACTTTTTACTAAAAGGCAAGTATTATAAATAAATATTAACAGCTTAGTGAAATACAGCTTGATCAAATAAAGAATCAAAGTATGATCTCATTATCTCTCTCAGTTATCTCCACTTCTAGTGGAAAACAGGTTTGTCTCTTTCCCTAGCAGCTTGCTTTCCTTTTTTTTTTTTCTGTGGTTTAGTGAAAGGAATACAGAAACTTTGGCAAATAAATCTACATAGAAGGATGAAAAATAACATCAAGACTCGGTATTTTTCACATGCTTGCTTGCCCACGTCTTGCCCTCCTGCATAGCAGGAGAATAGCAATCTGGTATTGGACCCCTTCCCATTTATGAAGATAAAGTAGCCCACATACAGGGAAGTAATGGGGCTCCCTACTGTTCCTTAGTCACTTACATGGAAGAGAAGTGTAAAGGCTCATGGCCAAGTACAGCTCTTACATGACAAAGCACTTTCTCTGTTCATTTGAGCCATTCCTTTCTACTCTGCTCATAATCCTGCTTGTTTCTCACCTACCTCAGTGAATAAAATCCATGTCGGTGAGCACTAAGCTCCAGAATACTACCCAGGGAGTACCTCTGCTGGTGACAATCCACCTTCAGCTTTACTAACAGAGCTTCAAAGATCAGCAGAGATGGACTTGAAGGCAAATGTCAGGCAGAAGCCTTATAGTTTTCTATTGGGGAATGTGGCCCCAAGTCCCCAGGTGCTAAGGAGATTTTTTTTAAAAAAAAAGCTTGTGGAAAGAGGGCTTACTAGCACTGATGTCAAGGTTTCAGCCCTGATAGACCTGAAGGTGGTAGGAACTAGGAAGTATTCAGTGAGTTTCAACTTTAAATGCTGAAAACAAAGAAGTGGATTTCAGATCATAGTTCTATGGTTTCATGTTAAGTCAACTAAAAGCAATCTATGCCATGTCGGATGATTTAAACAACATCACTAGCAGATACAATACCTGAGAAGACCAACCATCAGTTTCAAATCATTCACAAAGGAAAGTCTAACAGGAAAAGCCAGTTAGAGAATTGGATTTAGGATTGTAACTTAAATGCAGCATTTCTATAAACAGACACATACTTCTCAACCTAACTATTCGGATGTCAGGAAGAAGTACTTTTCCAATTTCAGAAAATCTCTGTAACTTGTTATGCAATTAACAAGCATTATGGTTAGCAGTACTTATGAACACCTGAAATCCCCAAAGTTGGTCTGAATTCAATTCAGAAAGAAGTCAAGGAAGAGAAAATTGATCATAAATAACTGGCATAATATTAGTTATCTCCCCAGATTTGAAAAGATAGTTACATTTAAAAAAAAACTTCTGGAAAATACATTTTGTGTAAATCATACTGGGAACTATTGTAAAGCAATTCAACAGGATGACATAAATGTGTGATACAATTCTGGTTTATATGTTCTGTATGTTCTCTCCACTTTCATGTGGATTGAACCTTCTAAATATGAAAGGCTTAACTGACTGATCTGCAGAAAATAGAGCATGGCAGGTGTTGTAAGTCAAAGATTTTTGCAGATTTACCAGTGCAAACTTGTTTATTCTTCATCAAAAAACTTTTTAAAAAGGTGCAGATAGAATTGGCTACCAAAGTTAAGACAATTTAATACTTCAGAAGAATGTAAAAAAAAAAAAAAAAAAGGCTTTGAAAATATATCAGAATATACTTGAAATATATAGCATGTATTTGACTGAAATCCATTCAATCCTTAGACCTGTGACACTTTCTGCTTCTGACAACTGGGACCTTAAAGGAACACTTGGGGGATTTGGAAGCCCTCACAGGACTGGGATGGAGGCAGCCTCCAGGCTCAGCTGTTCCACTCAGTACTGCACCATAATCAGTTATTTGTCCAGTCCTAGCTTTATTTTTTCTCACACAGTTTTATCTATACATTTGTATATCTTGAGGCTCCAGTCTCAGCTGTTTAATAAAAATAATGCAAATGCAATAATGCAAAGGAATCAAATGTAGCTGAAAGTATACATAAACTAAGCAAAATAGCTATCAGAAACAGACTAAGAAACCCATGTAAACGTATGATGGTCATCAGGAAGCAGGTACTTTATACATTCCACTTGTTGCATTTCAAAAGCAGAACCAGGTTTTGGGGCAACTCATGAAAATTTATATATAAATAACCTGTCAAATCCTTCCTTCCTATTGGATCCATCTATTCTCAAACTGTTCATATCCCAGTATTTTCTTTCTGCAGGTTATGAATAGTTACTACTCTCTGCTGCAATACTATGTGGAATCTTATTATAAACATATACATAGAAACTAAAACAGAGGGTACACAGTCAAGACTGCTCATATGTATTTCACATAGCTCTTTTGGGAAATAAGGACAGGGGATATCCTTGACTGAAATTCATTATCCTGAAAGGCTGGTTTCAAATTTTAGTGTAAAAAGTGTCGTGAGTTTCTACACCACAACAGCAAGAGCCTTTGTCTGAATTCTCCATATTATCAATCCACAATTGTGTAGAGATGATAGTGCTGGATTTGGCTCTGCACACTGTCACCACCAGAATGACTGAAACTATATACATTGCCAGAAGAGCAGCGCTTTCTAAGTTCTAAGGACCAACCTATCAGAATCTTGAAAAAATTATGACATCTTTAGATTTAAAAAGGAAGATAAGATACATTCTCCCCCCCACACCCCCCAGTTTCTCTACATCCCCCTAAAATGGATTGGTTTAGAATTTAGATAAATGTATTAATGATAAATAAGATAATTAACTCTGAAAACAGATCCCTGTGGAAGCAGCTGGAGTTACTGAACACAGTGGATTGGCTGAGTATTTCACCATTCAAAAATGAGATGCACAAGTTGAGAGAATGAAAGATTTTCCCTCCTCCAGATGGTAAGCTGCCTAGGCAGTAGTTGATTTTAATCACAGACTCCTGGCAATATTCTTTGCCTAGGAAGGGCTCAGTAGCTACTGATGTCTGAAGCTGAAAGAATATGGTGCCTATTTTCAGTCATTTTATGGTCCAGTTCCCAGCAATCACAGTGAACTTTCAGTAGCGTAGTTTACAAGACTATTATCCCCTCTTGTTCTATATTTTACTGCTTAGTTTCAATTGTAGGTGCACTTTCAACTGAATTTCCTAAAATGTCATCTATCTTTTTTAAGCAACCGAGTCATCAGTTATAGATATATATTACTTAATCCATTTGGTTTAGCAAGTTACAGTATCTAATTTTCTATTCATTCATGTGTAAGATGTAACCAAAGCTCCTTGATCTCAATTTTTATAAATTGGCTTCAGTATTCTTGACAGAAACTCTCACCAAAGTTCAACCCAGTCCATTTGATTCCACTATCACTTTAAAGTGAGCATAGTTAAATGCATTTCTCCCTATGCTCCCATCATTCCCAATTGGCTCCTGGGAGAACCACTTCCAGTAATTTTTAGTGACACTGGAGCATCTATTTTTCATCTTTGCTTAAGTATTCCCAGTCATCCCACAAAGTATGTGAGACAGCCACTCACCCACCATATAATGAATAAATGATTCTTGATATTTTCTTCTTTTCTGCTTCCCATGTTTCTTTTAACTGGTTATTGCATTCCATAAAACTTGAAATCTTTGTGTATTCCTTCAATACATTAATAGGCTGTCCCTAAATTCTCTGTCTGCTTCTCCTGTATTGCCTCTGAAAACAGACACAGAAGTCCAAGGACTTGAGTCAGTGCAAATGCTTGAGTGTCTTGGGTTTCAGATTACTTCCCTAACCACAAAATACTGAAGAGCATTCTCTGATGATACCCTTTAGAAATTACTAGGTATGAGTCCTAGCAATGCCCCTTTTAACAAACTGCTGTAAGGGATTAAATAATCACAATCAACCCATGATTCTCTGTTGTGTTTCTTATCAGACAAAAGAGAAAGAGATTAAATCCCTTGCACTACTTCAGCATCTCAAGTAAGATCATCTGTACTTCAGAAAGAGATCCAAAATAGATTCACTATTGTGTGTTTGTGGAGGACTTGAACCAGCTCAAATTCAAACAATTTTATGTTTAAATGAGATTCAAATATTCCCAAGGAGGAAATGCTCAGATGTACACAGGTAACACAAATACAAGAAGCTCTCTAACCTTCACAAAATAATTTCTCTTGTTTGGGCTTTACAGATACTACAGCAAAAAAGAAGAGTTAAGTACATCATGTACTTGAAACAATCATATACTTTTGCTTTGTTATATTTAGCACTAGAAAAAAATATAACTGCACCACAGGCATCTCTCAAATTAAATACCATGTACAGTCCCTTCATTTAGTTGATACACTAATGGCATATTGTGTGTAGCCACAGATGTTGCTTACTGGGTTGTGCTGAAACCAATCTAATTTTGTGAGATAAATAAGGTGTTCTGATTTAAGGATTTGATTTCCTACTATAACAAAAACATCAAAAGAAGTGAAGCCTCTCACCACTTAGAGTTCAGATAGGTAAGTTAATGTCTCTGTCATGGCTTTTGCCTTTAAAACCTGAATTTCAGAAAGGTATATGTGAAGGCAACATCCCTCAGCTATTTGGGAGATGTCTGGAAAACAGAAAAAGATGACATAAAATTATAAGCTACATTAATTTAAATAGTAATTAAGTATGCAATATCAGTGACAAGATATCAGACAGAGAATCAGCATCAAAGAGTGAACAAGGACAGTAACCCATAGAAGTTTTTAAACTAAGTCTAAGTAGCTCAGGAATTGATACTATGATATGGCATAGCACACAAGATCAGCTATGTCCCAACTTGACAAAGTGCCAAATTTCAAAGCCATCTGATGGTGTATTTGTCATGATCTGGTGGCTTTAATCCAGTTCTCAGTCATCTGATGTCCTTGTCTTACCCGCTGACACTATCCAGCAGCCTGAGCTGAGAAATTAATATTAGAGGGAACTACAACATCCTGTCCTTATACAGAAGTGGCAGAAAAATTTTCTGCTGTTGGGAAAAAAAAAAAAAAATTGCACCTTTTGGAGACCATATCTGGCACCTTTAAATAGCAAGAACACTTGTTAAATGACATGGAAAGATTCCATACTGGTTTTCCAAAGACGTGCCCACACTCTGTGACACAAGACGGCTCTGAATCAATTTGTTCTAGAACTGGAAGCACTACAGCTCTGTTTACAGAGTGATCCTTGGCTAGTTATTCCTACTGAGGAGGAGATCAGGTAAGTTCAAACGGTGTGCTGCTCCCATGCATGTACTATTGTCAAGACCACCTCTACAAGCACTTCTTGCTGAAACACAGATGCAACCAGTCTCATAAGCCCAATAAATGGGGGTGAAGAGCAGTTATGATATATATGTCATGTAATGTCAGTCTCTCCTTGCTGCTTCAGGGACCACAGTATTTCTCAGATTGCCACAGCACTTTGGCTGTGCCATTACAAGTCACCACTGGCATAAGCTGCATCCTTGTGCACCTCAAGCACCCCAGAGCATCTTTGCCATGTCCTTCCTGCTACCTGTGCAATATCCTCCCATGGAGTCTTCTCTACCTGAGCGTTTAAGGCCCATATATCTCATAATTTTAACATAGAAACAAGGGTCTGGCGAAAGTATCACCCTGGATTACACTGAATAGGAGCTATTTTTCCTAATGAGTAGCACAAGCTGGCAATATTTGCTGTAATGATTATAGTAAGTAATTAAGGAAGTTTAGCAGTAATGTAAACTAATAATTTTATTAAAAAAAATTAGTAAGGCAGTGATTAAAAATCTCCTGACTACACCAGCAATACAGACTTTGACTCTAATGCATACTAAAGTATATTCTCCTTCATGATGACTAATAAAGTACTGAAACACGTTCACCCTAAAGAGCAGAAAAAAACAGCTCAGATTTTAATGTTCTAGAAAGCACATGAGCTAATAGTCCTTGCAGGCAATTACATCCAATTACAAATAACTTTCTCAGACAAAATAATGTTTTGTTATTTCAGGAAACTTCATGGTACAAATTATGAAAATTTGCATTTTGTTACTATTACTTTTTTTTTTATTATTTTTATATTGTAGTGCCTGTAGGCACCACCCAAACCTGGGACCCTATTGTGCTCAACACTGCAAACACATGAAGACAGTTATTTTCCCCAAATGCAGAAAAGAGTGAGGTCATATATATTTTTTTTATTTAATAGTAAGCTGAAGTACAGGGAATAGAAATGATTTGCTTAAATCATTTTACAGCATTACAGATTACAGCAGAGACAGGAGCCAAACCCAGCTCTCCCTAGAACCAGCTCTAATACCAGGACTTGAAAAAGCACCTTTCCTCTCTAAGGGGCCCTTCTTTGGGAGGATTCTTTACAGGATTGGTGCTTAATGGCTTGTCACCGTAGTCAAATAATTCAGTGCCAAATGCCTATGATTTTTTTAATGATTCGTTGACATACCCAGATCCCATACACATTAGAAGTGCCTGGTTACTGTGCTGTCTCATTGAAAGTTGTACAAAGTAGAATTCAAAAATCTCCCGCCACTTCATTAATGAAACAAATTTATCTTCTAACAGAATAGAAGTCCTTCACACTTCTAGATCTAAATTTTGCATTCATATATACTCTGTATCTTGTCTGTTTGCATTCAAAGAAAACCCTTTTGATCAACGCTCTGGCAATGAAATTGCAGTCCCCTGAATATAGTTCTTCTCAGCCAGCCTGCAGTGTAAATGATACTTAATAGATAAAGAGACATGCTGTCAAGATCAGCTATGCATGTGTTAAAGCTCGATTGTTTCTAAGGTAGCAAGGAATAAAAGCCTTTCAGATAATACATTACTGTCTAGCCTCGTCTGTAAAACATTGCAATATAAGCAACAGGGCTTCTTTCCTCCTCTTCACTCTACTTACTTCCCTTTGCATAAAGACTCCATTAGAGTAAATGTGAAAGCTTTATAACTTACAAACTGGGAGACTGAGACAAAGGAAACCAAGGTATCTGACCAAGATTATGCTTTCTCTTGATGTCACAGCTGGCACTAGAAATGAGGAATCCACGGATTCCAACCTGACACTGGTTCACCAAGCTACATCCCTTCTACTGTCATCCAAATGATGTATCAGTGGTTCATGTTACAAAAAGATCTACTGGAAGCCTTAATGGAGTTTAATTCTTCCTCACTAGGATTATGCAGTGAGGACAAACTCCTTAGCTTGTGGTACAGAGGGTACCTGTGCTGGGTTTATGTGTGTGGAGGGGGGTTTTGGTAGTGGCAGAGGGGGCTACAGCAGTCGCCCCCTGTGAGAAGCTTCTTGAAGCTCCCTCAGCTCCAAGTCGGACCTGCCTTTGCACCAAGGCTGGGCCAATTAGCTGCTCCTCTGCCATGACATTTTTAAGAAAGGGAACCTGGGAGTTGGAGTTGTGAGAAGTTGTTGCAAGGAGGACACGTCTGTGAACACCGAGGTCAGTGGAAGAAAGGAGGAAGAGAAGGGGGGAGGAAGGTGCACCAGAGCAGAGACTGCCCTGCAGCCCGTGGCACCCCTGCACCCAGGGAGGTCGCTGGTGGAGCAGATGCCCACCTGCAGCCTGTGGAGGAGCCCACACCAGAGCAGGTGACTGCACCCAAAGAAGGCCAGCACTCTGTGGGCATAAGCCCCTGCTGTTGTAGTTTGGCTCTGTGGGCATGCAACACGTGGGGGTCACCCATGCTAGAGCAGCTCCAGGAGAGCTGCAGCCTATGGGAAGGACTCACAGTGCAGAAAGTTTGTGGAGGACTGTCTCCCGTGAGAGGGGAATCACTCTGGAAAAAGGAAGAATGTGAGGAGTTCTCCTTCCCACCCCAAGGAGAAAGAAGTGGCAGGACTGACAGCACACACACCCCTAGTCCCCCCTGCCCCACTGGTGGGGAGGAGGGAGATATATCAGTAGAGCTGAGCCCAGGAAGAGGGGAAGGGTAGGAATAAGGTGTTTTTAAGATATGGTAACATTTCTCACCGTCCTACTCTGTCGGTTAAGTGTTGTTCTTGTTAGTATCTGAACTAGATTTATGTTCTTTTTTCTTCCCCTGAGTCTGTCTTTTGCCTGTGATCGTAATGGGTGAACCATCCCTTCTTGTCCTTACCTTGATTTCTTGAGCCATTTGCTTTATTATCTCCTTCCCAGCACTGGGGGGAAGGGGGGGAGTGAGTGGCTACATGGTGCTCATCTTCCCTCTGAGCTCAAACCATGACAGATAAAAATGATCACAGTCACAGAGATCCTCCTCCATTTACCTGGGCAGCATCCACTTCTGGTCTAGTCCCTAATAAGAAAAGATCTACAAAGTCAGTAACTGAGTCCTGGGAGTCCTTTTGCAAACACAGCTCAGCGCTGTGGGGTATAAGATACTTCCACACACACCTGACCCAGGTTTCTACTGAGAACTGGTTATGTTACCAGCACCCAAACTTATTTGGAATTACAACATTTTGAGATTTTAAAATAAAATATACAATTTTACTTCTGCTTTTTCTGTATTTCCCAGTTAGTTTACTGAAATTTTAGACATTCAGTATTTGGATTTTAAATAAAAAGCAATTAAAATTTGAACTTTTTTTTTTTTTTCCCACCAAGACAAAACACTACCATGATGTGTAAATAAAAAATATTTTGGTTGACAAAAAGAAAATTTCAGCCCATGTAAGAACATGGTTCTCTCCCCCTTGCACTGCAAAGGGAGTAGCCACTATGACTATAAGGAAATAACCCATAAGATCAGGACTATGAAGATCTATGCAGAAAAAAAAAATGCACTATCAATCTAAAGAGAGGAATTTGATATGGCTGGTTATAAAAAGGAACTTTGAAGACAAGTGGAGAGTCTTTACCAGACTACTATGAGAACAACATAATTTTTTTTTGACAACAGAAGAAGGCAACAACACTATTAACAATTGTATTGGTATCCAGACGTATTGCAAATGTTCCCAAAATTTAGTGCAGAAAGCACATCAGTCCAAGAGAAAATTGAATTTGTTTGGGAAGTTCTTATTCAGCTACCGACTCTGACCATAAAAATTATTTCAAAGCACTGTCTTTATCTCTATCATTTTTTCCAGCTGTGTTTAAACAAATCTGATTTCCTTTGTTATCCTCTGCAGCTGTATTTTCCTTCTCTTTTGCTTTCTTTTGAAAGCAGTTCACTGTGATAAATTCAAAGAAAATGCAGCTTCATTCCAAGGGTTTTTCATTTCTTCCCCGCTCTGATAGTCACTGATCACAGACACATATTATAAAAAAGAAACTGAGACTGAGATTATACTAAAGGTGAATTAGTTTAATATACAGCAGGACTCATAGGTCTGCCCTTAAAAGCACAGTATATCAATGTCAAGGCACTGATTGTCTCCAGTCCTCTCTGCTCACAAGAATGATGTATCAGTCTAGTGCTGCCTTCTGTAGCATTGATATACAGAATACAAGAAAATTGGTACATCAAAACAAGAAAATTCACACACACACCCCTCAAAAGCTCTACTGAATAGGCAGGATGGGAAAATAAATGTACATTATCACATGTTAAGGCTGGTTTAGAAAATGTTTGGAGAAAGAGGACAGACAGGAAGGGAGGGGAGGAGAAAGACATCAATTATTTAATTACCTGTCATCTCTGTCATGTCCTCTCATTCACTCACATTCATACACACTAACAGCACTTAGGGAAGAAGTCAGGGCAGGGAAAAGAAAAAGAGGGGCTGCATAGAAAGCTAAACTAAAAAGAAAAATTCTCTATGACCAGATTAAAATGCCTGGTTTTCCAAGATATGTCAAAATCTTAGAGATAAAAAGTAAGAAATTCACCTTCTGTACATCATAACTGATAGCAGGAGGCTGTAGTGACACAGACCCCAGCTTCATTCATAGATACCTCCTAAAACCTGAAGTAAGCTGATTATTTACCTAGGACATAAATGTGACCAGCTTTAGAGCGATCAATGTCTTCTCTATAGATACCTGCGCACCAGCTGAGAGATCAATCAGCTAAGCCTCAACAACGGCCAGAGGAGCAACCAAGGGCATGCAGCCCTAATATTAAATTTAAAGAGAGATTACAGCACCTATTTCCCCAGCAAAGTGTCTCTGCGTCAGATGTAGGAACTCCCATTCAGAGCTGCTGCCACAAATGCCAGGGAAGAAGAGAAACAAGATCTCACCTGGTGTCTGTGAATTGTCGTATCTAAACAGCACAAGGTATTTTCCCTGTTTTGTAACCTTCTTTCTTTTGTGAAATATCCTCACAGCACCTGACCGAGGCACAGAAAAGCCAAGTACTCTTAGTGCAGAGAATGCCTTCATCTCTTTGGTAAAACAGTTGACACTCAACTTCCTCATATGCTGGAATATGTCAAAATTCACCAATGTGCACAGGCTGCACAGTTACTGATGAAGTCCTTTGATACACACCCATAACTAAAGAAAAATATTTTTATAATTGCTGATGGGCTTTTAGTGAAAGTCTGAAAGAAAGGGAAATTACTCAGCTATGTCATGCAGAGGTGTGCTTTCCCTCTTTGGAGCTGATTTTGGATTCTGAGAGCTGAGGAAGGAGGAAGGGAGTAAGAGATATCCCCAAGAATTCAGCTGAGTGAAATAAATTCTATGAGAAATGTCGAAAACCTTGGTTATTGCATAAAGTAAACTTTGCAAATGCTGTAAAGTCCAGAGCACAGAAGTGAGGAAGGCTGTCACCCAGTTCTTAGCTCCCTCTTCCAGGGCTTGGGAAGAGCTGTTGTACTCATGGGCTCAACCCTGGCAGCTGCCATGCTCTGATTACAGTGACTGGTAAACTTTGGTCTTCCTGAGCCATTTTGGGTTCTCTGACAGTTGAAGATTTGAGATTTAGAGATGACCATCTGCGCACTGCACTGCAGGAAGATACATGCAGGGAGGACGCCCTTTTTTGTTCTAATACTCTTCAATCTGTTGCAAGAGTTACTTCTGATTAATTAAGTTAAACAATCTGGTGTGATTTACTGTTCTTACAAGTTAATGAAGTTTTCAGTTATCTTACTCATCAGCATGAAAATCTAACCAGTATGATTTAAAGAAAAATAGATTGTAAGGAGAGTGCTGGGCTCTCTACCTACAGCAGTTTCAAGCTCAGTTCATTACTGTCTTTATGTCCTGTCTGCAAAGTGTGTGTCTGGATGCAGTCTGTGTGAGATCCTGACTGCCAGCCAGGAGCCTGCCACACACCGAAGACACAGTGATGCAGCACTTTACTCATAAAGGTATGCCGGGGCCTAAAGACCACTGCAGGTTACCTCACCTCCAGGAATGGCACATGGATTCACCCTCTGTGCCCATCTGATATCTTTGCTGAAGTCAACGAGCAGAAGGATCTACTATCAGTGAGCTTCTATGAATGAGGTATTTGTGCCAGACTCACAAAGTTCATGCTACAAGAGACTCTGAACAGTTTTTCTCCACTAATTTCCTGGGTAGAATTCAAATGAGCGATGAAGTACTTAAATCCAATTAGAAATTCATATTCACAGCCTTGAGTTTTCCATCACAAACCTACAATATATTTTGAAGTTGTACGTTTACATGCATTGTTAGAGAAATTATACACAGGAAATAAATGAACAACAATACAATACATCCTCTTATGGTATATGGATCCTTATGGGTCCCTTCCAACTGTAGATATTCTATGAAGTCTGTAGGTAACACCTGTAAAAATCAAAGCACATGAGAAAAACAACCTCTCTGCATATTTCTTCATGAACAAACCCAGTAATCAGAGCTTAATCACATGTACCAGAAAATCACAGCACAGACAAACCAAAACAAATATTTAGAAACAAATGGGTACACAGTAAGTGTTGTCTCCCCAAACCAAACAGATGGCTTTGCATTCAATCCTCTATAAGCAAGGACAGTGTCCCCTATGTCAGCAGGGGTGTGGAAGGAAGTACTACAGAATGGGATGTTCTTATATCCCAAAGAAAAAAGATCAGAGGAACCTCTGAAAAGAGAAAAACAGCTACTCAAAGTGATCCACTCCTTTGAAATGTAGGAATTTAGTCCCTCCTGCCTAACATCTCAGATTGCAGCAGAGAGTATTTGAGGAGATTGGGTTAGTACACAGTGATGCTAAACAGTATTCTCTGCCTTAAGCAGGGATTTTAATAAACAAACAAAATGAGGATAAGAACATCCTGGAAACAAAAAAAGAAACCCCAAACCCAACACCAAAAAAAAACCATAACAGAGAGAAAATAGCTAGGGACAGAAGAGGAGGAAGGTATGATTGGATTACAAATGAAAACGAAACATTTTGAGGTTTGGTTGCCTGATTCTTATTAATTATAAGAAAAAAATTTAGATGAAAGAAAGGACTATTTCACAGCTCAGATTTAGATTTTTTTCCTAAATTTTAAATTCTGCAGGAAAATAATCTATCAAAACAGATATGTGATAATCAAATAATTCTTCAAATTTAATTCCTTTCATTAGCTTTTAATCAGCACCACGTCCAAGAATTTTAGAGAGTTAATCACATTTTGGTTGATTGCAAATTCAATGTCAACCATAACAAGACTACTGTATTTTTTATGCTGTATAATCTTTCACTGAGTTTAGTATTTTTATGCAGTACATTGTACAGATATGTCTACAAGATAGACCTCATTTAGAGGATAGATTAAATAACTGCACAGTCCTAGCATTCAAGGCATGCCATCAGTAAGAACTTTAAAGAGGGTATAATATTTACTGTGAACTACTTCTACCCCTCTGAAGTGGAAACTGAAGTATTCTGTAGCTAAATGAGAAATGACTCACTTTCAGAACATAAATCAGTATTTTAACTGAATTTAATTGAGATTTGTTATCTTAAGGAGTAGATTGTTTCCAATTTTTCAGAAATATCTAAGTCAGAATATCTTGTTCATAAAATGAAAGTTCATAAAAGGGGGAACAATAACAAAATTCTTCCTAACTGGTTAATCTTTCTTGCAAAAGATGCTCCCAGGAAATATATAGCTCCCATGCTAAGGAATGCAATCATTCACAGGGATGCTCAAGGGTCTAGAGCAACCCTACATGAACCCAAATTGCAAATACACCCATCTGATATATGGGAATAAAACAAAGCTCTCTGTACTATAAGAAAGCAATCAATACAATGGGAAATAATTTTTTAGTAAGGAGAATACATTTTCTTAGTCCTGATATGGATGAAGTGTTTGGCTTTCAGTTCCACACTGTAAAGAAACTTGGATCATCTGGGTATTCCACACAGTTCTACAGAAGTTACATGGGAAAGTATCCCAATCCAACTAAAAGTACTGGCAAAATTCTCTGTAATTTTAATGGAGCAAGGATTTTACTCAGCATATTACCGCTTTCTTTTTTTTTTTTTTTAATGTGTGTATATATAGGTCTAATTCACTCCTGTGATTCCAGCAGGATGACTCTGAAACCACAGGAGCAGAACTAAGATAAGAACATATTCTGTTATGTGGGTAACAATTTTCAAAGCAGGAGAATAATATCTGTTGACTGGAGACAGAGCTAAGATGACATACAGGAAACATTTTCTCTCACAGCCTCATGATCAGCTCAACCCCAAAACTTGATTCTACTGTTCTTACAGAGCAGCCACATTCTTTGCCTCCAATAAAAGATTTGCTGGACTACAAATAAAAGGCTCAGGATTAAATTTTGTAATAATAATTTTGGAATACTGCTCTTCTGAAAACCTTTCACATACTGTTACCACAGTTAACTCCACTAAACAACTTCTGTTCTACCAGCTGAAGTCTAAACACTTTGAACATTATCTTACTGCACTGTATTTCTACAAGACCTGACTCAGGCAGGTACTTAGACACATACCTGATTTTACATGCTGAGGTAACTCCCTTGCAATCAAGTTCCTCATGTACTTAAAATGTGGCATTGGCTCAAGAATAATTTGATTTCCTTAGCTGATTTTTCAACCTAAATGGGTTTGCATTTTCATGTGGCCCTTTTCCTATTCTGACCCTTTTGAATTTGACTGTCTCCATAATTAACTTCCTGTTCATTTTTACAACATCATTACCGAAGTAATTAGTTCATGGGCTGCTTCGGTCTGAATCTGATATATTTTTAAAGCAGCAATGACTCAAACCATGACATCCCTTCATCTCTTGTAAATACCATCTTCTACATTCATAACTAGTTTTTTAATAAATGCCTCTGGCAAGTGGCATGTTAGAGCCCTCCAGCTAGTGATTAAAATATCCCCGTGCCTGGTCTTCCCTGATTTCTTTCTCGGGTTTCAGAAATTGAAACAGTGCAGCCTCTCAAAGCCTAACAGGGAGGAAACTAAAGTAGTTTTAAGGCTATTCCTGGTCTGTCCTCTGGCTATTATTATTATTTGGACATGTCTGAGAGTCTGCCTAAAGCTACAGTAAATACTTTGTTCAGCATAGCTTGAATCACTGCAACACTGTACTCTGCATTAACTAGTAGGGATATCTTGTTTTAAATCATCGCAGAATCTGGCTATTATTGACAAGAGAGTTGTTTCCCCTTTCTGTAACTCAAGACATATAAGGCATCTTCCCTTTATACCTAACTCAGGATTTCTTTCAGCTCATACTTAAATATTCTGTGTACAATCATGGCTTCATCAAATTCAATTTATTTATTTTCCTTTCACTTATATATTCTCTTTGTGCCTCTAACCAGTCAATCATTTAATTTAATTTGCAAAAACATTTGGGCACAGATTTTGCAAGTAACAGAGTACAAGGAATTAAATTTTTCTGGGTTGGGTTTTTTTTTAGTGTTCATTGTTTTTGAAATTAGTTTGATGTTAATTCACTGTAAATTAAGCTAGTTTAATCTATCCAATGGAAATTCTCAAGAGAAACTTTAGGATTTTTGTAGCCAGACCTCTTAATCTGGAAGTACCTTCTCTATTTTTAATGATCTTCTTTTGCTTTTAGCACACTGCTATCAAGAACTGGAGATGTTATTTAGACATGTTTGAAAACCCAACTTTCTACAGAAAGTTTCATTTTCTCATTTATTATTTGCCTTGAAGCTCTCATCAAAGGTAGATGTCAGAATGTTTTTCCAGATACCTGTCCTAAATCCTTTGAAGAGGCTTATTTATGTCATTATTACAGTGTTAATGATTGTATTGATATTAATAAGGTTTTACCATTTGCATTGTTTCCACTTCTTATGACAGGAATTCAAATGTATGCAACTGTCACTTTTTCTCAGTTCCAAGAACTAAAAGAAGTTTACTTTCAAGAGCCTTCATAACAGTAATTTCACTGCACTGGAAAGGCAATGAAAGAAGTCTGTTTTGTGAGTTTGCATTTGGTGAGGATGACACCGAATACCTGAAAGCTGGTGAAAAATAAAAGGGCTTCTCAGCTCCTCCTGTAGGTATATTTCTACCTGAGGCTCTGGAAAGAGCAGGCTGTAAGCAACTGCTGAGGGAACACAGAGAGTGGCTCTCACACATCTCCAACAATGAGCAGCCTGAGATCCTCTTCCTCTATTTATCTGACCACTACACATCCTTAGATACACTCCAATTGCTGCCACCTTCCTTGGTCCTTTGCACATTGGGAAAAAAAAGAGTTTCTGCGGTAGCAGGCCCTCTGGTGAAGGTATCTCTCCTGTATTCATGCACACTTTTATTAGGCAGCCCTAACAACCATGTTTTTAACTCTTTTAATTTAATCTTCTACCGCTGAAACCTGCTGCAAAGGATTAGTGGCGTACTTTTCATTCCATTCATGTGAAATCCAGAAAAGACAGAGAGTTCTGCCCATTTCTAGGAACAGGGAGAGAGCACATAGGCAACGCAGAGAGTCATCGAGCTGATTGCAGCAGAGAGTCGTCGAGCTGATCGCAGCATGGACCATCACAGTTCTCACAGATCATCACAGGAGAAATCAGTTACAACTGAGATCAGTTTGTCAAGTGTTCAGCAATCTTCCAATGTAATATTTTTTACAAAACTACACTAAGAACTTGGCTCACTAAGTAAATGAGGTGTTTTAGCCATCTTTAATCAGAAATATCTTTTCTGGTATTATAATTTGCTTGTGCTTTTATATATTAATCCTATCAAGAGCTAAACATACAATTTAGGGTTTGTTTTCACATTTATTAGTACCAGATCTGGACACTGGTGATCCATTTCCCAAGACACAAGGTGCTTGAGGTAATTGTTACTGTGGAAAAGGAATCCAACCATTTCTTTACATGACAGGGAGAACATATGATTAAAAATTCAGACAGGTTTGTGGTCTGCTGCATTTAAGTGGTTTAATTGTGACATAGTAAAGCTTCAAAATATTATACAGCTTGGGGGAAGCTATCCACTGTGTAGTAATTGCAGTTCTATGCCTGCTTTATGTTTACACATTATTATCTGACTGCCCATTTAGGAGAAATAATTAGAACTTAGCTAACTATAAATAAGACAGATTTGTTCTTTCTGGCAAATTCCTTAATGCAACTGATTACCCTTGGCAGAAAAGCTGCCATGGCATGAACCTCTAAAATAAAACCTGTATAATGATCTTTCCATCTGTCTAACTACCACATTAAAGACAGCAGTGAAGAGAGTGAAAGCTTTAGGTTTGGTTCTCAAGTATGGATGGCATCTATCATTGATTTGACAGACAGCCTTATTTGCCTTCATTTCACTCATTTCCTGCTAGTACAAGGAGACCTGTAGGGGACCAACAAGTCAGAGGGATGTATTATGCTTTCAGCTACACCAGCAGAATGTTGAATGACTCCAGTCATACCAACATCCAACAAAAAGCAAAATTTTACTCACTGGGTGCAGATAAATATAAAGGTTTTTAGTGAGATATATGCCTGTGGGAGACATAAGGGAAATAAACATTCTTTTTACGTGACATAAGAATATAAATTAGTTCTGTTTGGTTTCAGATCATATTGGACTAATGCAGAGAAACCTGCTGTTATAGAAACTTAAGGGAAGTGAAATGTCTAGGGCTAGCACCCCAACTGGGATTCCATTTCATTTCAGGCGTACTGAAATTAAGATTGACCTATGACAACTTGTTCCAGTTGCAAATCTACCCACTCATACATTTCATTCAAGAGCTTTAGGCCTGGTCATGCTCTTGTTGAAGTTTCAAATCTACGTTCTGAACTAATTATATTTATTCACCTTATGTGTTCTCTCCTTACCCTGCCTTCTCTCTCTTACACGCGTCTTGCAGCAGATGAAGCAAAAAGAGAGAAAAATTGTTCTGCTATTGTGATCCACCACATCAGAAAATGTTTGATGCCCTTACTCAAGTGAAGCAAAAAAGATTCTTCTTCATAACAGAATCCACTGGGTCCTGGCTGAGGTTCAGGTTACACAGATCACCTAGTCTCTATTAAAAGCATAAATATAATTCTTTCAGGAAATTCCAGTATCTCTAAGATATTGGAACTTGAAACTAATATTCTGTGGATAAATAACTTATTTAGAAATTCTGTCTTTTTTATTCGTATGCGGTCAATATTATAAAGATTTAAGTAAACAATCTTGTCTCAAAATGTGTTTGTTTTGGTAACTACAGAGACTAGAATATGAGATTAGATATTAGTTAATAAAATATCTACAAAGCACCTATCCTTCTGGAAAGAGAAGTAGTCTGAGGGCAGAAGTTCTGTATTTGAGCATCATGTAAGTAGGTTAGTAAGGAAGGGTCCTGAGGGAAGGCACCACCTCCTGTGGTTTGAATCTGACACCCAACAGTCTTTCCCCGTTGGTACGAGTTGGCCTGAAGCAGACTGTTGCATGCCAGTTTTGCCTCCCCTCCTGCAGATGCTCTCAGCCCCTGCTGTCGGTTACCACTGCCAACGGTGTACCTCCCACAGCCATGAGGCAGACAAGCACAGTCACTGTAAATGTTATGGGTTGCAAAAGATGGCAGTTCTGATCCTTCTCAAAAACACGCAGCTGAGAACTGGCAAACTGATCTTCAGCCTACAGAAAATCTCACACAGGGAAATCTTTTTTCATTGGATATGACCCCTCATTTACAGAGTTATAAACCTAAATTACATCATTCAGTGCACAAAATGGAAGGAAAGTGAACATTTATGCATGCAATAAGTGTTACATTTTTCTCCCCTCACTCAAGTAGAGAGGTAACACCTGCCTCAGAATGATCTTATAGGTAGTGGAGTAAGGTATTTTTGTGTAACAATATAGAGAAATCTTATCTGTGCAGGTATTCTCAATTCTCAACGTTTGTTCTCAATTTTCTTTCTTTGTCAGATGTATGTTATTCCAGTGAATGATATACATTCCCAACTGAAGAGCAAATAATCAATTTGGAAACAATAGTGAACAAATCCATTAAGCACTGAATTCTCATTTATGTTTCCTTTATATTTTTGCAGGGCTTCAGACTGGATAATACCCAAGTCAAACTGCAATAGTTTCCTCACATCAGAGATTAAACAGTGGTTTCCCCCTCTTCATCAAACTGTTATTTATCCTGTGCAGACCACTGAGACCCTCATACCTGCAGGAGTTTCATAAATATAAATGATACTGTAGCATTTTCATCTTAATTCAGCACTTCAGATAAACTGCAAACCTGAGGAGAATCAGGGAGAGGGGGGAGTATATAGCAGAATAAAGTTCCTAAGCAGAGAGCAGAAAGATAAAAATAGAACATGCACATGGAAGGAAACAGAAAGCCAATCTTCAGATTCTGTGGGTAAATCCAAAGGAAACTGCTGTGATCCTCCAAACATCTCGTTTGGATATGTGTCAGAGCTTTCCCACACAAGCCTTGTGCTCCTTTCTCAGTTCTGGTAAAATTGTTCCAAAACCTCCAAGATCATGTATCTCTCTCCTCCTGCAGCTTCCTCTGTTCTTATGCCCAAGCCAAGATGTGTGGCTGAGGCACATTTACCTTGCCCTTCCTGGCTTCTCCATCCAAATAAGCTGCTCAGTGGGATAGAGGAGAAGGACAGGGAAGTCAGAGAACTTGATCAGGGTCGACCCCTAGTTTCCACAGCAGCATCTGGCAGCTAGAGCTGTACCTCCTCCAATAACTACAGCCAATTGCTTAGGGTCTGCTCCCCACCGCTGCCCCATGCTCAGAGGGATAAAGTCCTGCAACACCAACAGAAATCCTTCCTGAAGGCTCCAACTGCATCATGGTCTCCCAGTTGCAGTAACACTCCCAGGGGAACCTGTCTGTAAAAGCCTAGCATGTCCTCACTGTGTCCATCTTTCTCCTTCATGTACTCTGATCTGGGAACAAATGCATTGCCTGTGTGAAGCATTGTTAAGCTTCATTTCTGTGTATGAAATCCAGATGGGTTGGCTGGGCCATTGCTACACTGCCGCCTCCTTCCATGTAGCAACCCACGTAGAGTTGCACGTCCCTCTGTAGCATCTATGTATGCTGCAGAGCCATTTAATGCTACAACAGTTCAGAAACCCTTAACCATGTAAACTGAGCCACATCCCAAGAACAAGAAGATAAAAAATTACAGTTGTAATTTTAATGAATTAACTTGTGGATTCTGAGCCTTCAGGTTAGACTGTGTTCACACTCGCAGTGTTTTGAATGATACCAGGAAGGCTTAATCCTCATTCAACTTTTTAAAATTAAAATAGACTGTCTTTGAATCATTTGACATTACTGTTTGGAGCTTCAACTAAAGAAACATTCACTGGCATGTGGAGATGCTTTTGGTTTTTTTCTAATATCAGAATAAAACTGTGATCCCAGAAATGTCTATCAGTTTTCTCTATGAACAGAAAATAAAGCACTGTGCTGTTAAATACAATATTGCAACTGAAACTGACAGTGGACTAACCCCATAAAAAAGAGGCCCACAGATGCTCAGGTAATTTATGTATATTAGAAGTTATTGTGACAATGCTTTCTACAATTATTAAAGGAAGAAGACTTCTGGGCCATTCTTTTAGTTCTCTTCTAAAACCTGTTTTTCCTTGTAAACAAGTCTATCACAAATTCTTCTGAAATGGAACATCATTAACTTCAAAATTAAATGAAGAGTAAAATATGGTACAACCCATATATTTTCTAGGAGCAACAAGAAAAGCCAAGACTAATCTGAGCAGCACCTGACTAGAATCTTAGTCTTCTGGTTGCGTATTATAATTAAAGCTTAATCATAAAGTATGCCACCAATCTATATTCAGACATACAAGTATACAAATACCTCACACTTTAATAAGCTTCTTAAAAAATCAGTACTGTCTTGAGACAGAAATTTCTATGTATGAAACACAAACACATTTCCAGAAATAAAAAAAAAGATGTGATAAGACAATCCAGTTCATATCTGATGGGAGAGAATCAAATGCTGGAGCTTCACCTAGAAAGCAACAATATTTCACATGTAGCTTAATGTGCTTTAGAGCCAGGTTTCAGCATGTTAGATAAATTACAGCTTTGCTACTCTTTGCTGCAGAGACCAAGCATTGAAGGATTCTGGTTTTGCAGATAACAACTTACACATGGTATTAAATTCCCTTTTAACACCCACTGTTACAACATCACCAAGTACATGTACGTATTGGTGTCCTGGGCCTCCTCAGTTAAGCTGGTAATTTAGACCA
Organism: Athene noctua; assembly: GCF_965140245.1. Classification (NCBI taxonomy): domain Eukaryota; kingdom Metazoa; phylum Chordata; class Aves; order Strigiformes; family Strigidae; genus Athene; species Athene noctua. Next base: position 21,280,749 of record NC_134044.1, read on the forward strand.
AAGGATATTTAGGATACAGTTTCAATACCAGGAAATAGAGAAGTCAGTGTTGATGCATACATTTCCAAAGCTGAAAGGACAAGACTTCAGTATAAAGCTATAAATTATTCATAGCATATTCTGACACATTGGGGAAGAGACCTGAATATTCATACACCACACAACTGGTAAAGTCCCTATAAATTTGGGAAATGATGAGACTGGGGAAACTTTCCTTATTCTCCTTATACAGACCTTATGGGACAAGCTGTGCCACAGTGGATTTCACTGGTACAAGACACAATCAGAACAGACGAATCTGTGGTAGACCTGAGCCTTGTATCAGAGTTCCTATTTTTTGAAGCAATTTTCCCCAAAACAACTGGGGATGCCAGCAATCTGAGAACTGTATTCTGAAATCACAGACACTCATAGAAGATTACCAATCATATTGCACTCGTTTCCTAATCAGTTTGGAAGTTGTTTTCACAATGCATCCATATTCACTAACATAAAAATCTGATCTGTGATTCTCTGTTGCCATAGATCTTCTTTAGCCATTTATAACAAGACAAAATGAATACAAAGCATAACTATTCAAATTTGGTGGCAGGTTCCATCTATTGTGCATTAATAAAATTGACTACTTAATGCCCTTGATGATAAAGAATGTAAGTGTCCAAGGATTACATCTCAACAAAGCAAAGTAACTATTTCTGTAACATCAGTAAAAATTTTTACAGACAAAATATGTTACAGAACTGGTCAGGCAGTGGGAAATCAAGATTACTTTCTTTTTCCTTTTGAAAAGTAATTTGATTTAACCAGTTAGTGTTCTTGTCACAAATATGTTCTGGACAGATGTTGTATATACACTTATACCCTCAAGTTTGATGTTCAAGACTTATAAAAAGTCCTCTGCCACTTCCCTTGCCTTTGTCATACCCTTTCTATAAAATCACGAAAAGCTGATTGGCAGCTTTTAACCTGCCCAATACATACTACTATGACCTAGACATAAGTATTCAGCATGTGTCCAAAATAGACACACCGTGCTTTTGTGTTCTTTTTCAGGAAACAAGTTGACCCCAGAAGAGTTTTGACGCAGAATAATGAAAATCAAAATGGACACAGCATTTAGAGAACCCAGTTTGCTCCACAGGTTCTTTAGAAATCCTGTTCTCCCAGTGTCCATGGACAGGAGAGGCAGAAAAGCTTCAGGGAGTGAAATACCCGAGTGAGGATGTGGTGTCCATGTGATATGGTGATAAGGCTCTACATCTGTCATACCAAAAAAGAATGGTCTTCTTAACGTGCGGCTTGGAGCCTAAACATGTGCGAACTCCACTTCTGACTCTCCCACAAAATTCCTCTGTGATCTTGGGCATCTACTTTAAACTTTGTGCCTCAGTTCCCCTCTAAAATGGAGTCAAAACTTCCTCTCCCCATCTGCTGTCCATTTATCTTGAACTCTAAAAAAGTAAGACATAGACCACTTACAACGCCTCATCATAATACGTCCTGTTCTTGTCTGGGGTATCTAGGAATGACAAAAACTCTGCTACTAATACTTAAATAGTAATTAATAGTGTGAAGAGTGCCCAGACTGACTCCACTTAATTTCTGTACTTCAATTTCCCCACTGCAATATTATTACTCTTTTATTTCTCATGATGTGTAATGAAGCATATATTAGCTTTGACAGTCCAGTGCCTCCTGGCATCCAGAGACAGGAGGGCACTAAGGGCTGTTGAGCTAAACAGCTGATAGGAGGCAACCCTTTATGAATGATTAGGGTAAGATCAAATGACATGAAGAATAAAACTAATGTTCACTGATGGTTGTTGCAAAGAGTTATTTCCAGAAGACAACTCCCCACGATGCGTTTCACTAACGCAAAGCAACAGGAGAGAAAGCTAACATGACTAAGTATATGGATTAGGTTTATGGCAGAGACAATCAAAGCCACCCTAAATCGAGGCACCCAATTTCTGTGAATATTAATGGAAAGCATTTAGAGTTTCCAAGTTGCCTTTAAAGAGCTCAGGCCCATAAAAGATATTTTCCTCTAATGAAAAGATTTTTCGGAGCTCCTTTTTTTACTTAAACTGAAAGGTCTTGCTGTTTTTTCAGAACTGGTAGTGAGGCTGTGGTCATGCTTTGGGCAGCAGTACAACCTCAGCAAGTTGAAACAATTGCTCCTGCTGTGTTTCCATGTGTATTCCTACCCATGTTCTCTCTGCAACTAGCCAGTAATTGCAGAACATCAGAATATTACCCATGTAGCTGCTTATTTGCTTTAGAAGTTGCTGTTCACTCTTTCACAGGAAAAAAAAGAAAAATCATTATTATTAAATATGACAAAAGGTAAATACTGTTCATCACTAAGACCATCCAGATTCTACTGAGGTAAAAGCATAAGAAACAGCTATCTCACACACACACTCAGCTGTTGAACAGAACTGTAGCAATGAATAACAGTATTTGTGTTAAGTATGGTAATCATTTGCCACCAGACAACACCTTACAGTCTTTATTCATCACTCAGCTACTCACTGATACAGGAAAGTAAAATAATCTCCATTTAAACATGACAAACTGAAGCACAGAAATCTGAGGCCAGTCGTAACTCTGAGTCTGGGTTTGATGACACAATGCCTTTGGCAGCAACAGCAGCATAAATTATTCCTGCCCTGAGTCAGTCAATGTTGCTTTTTCCTCCCCATTGCAGACTACCTATCCCCTTATTTGCACCACTTATTAACTGAATTGCTGAGATTGGAGCTAGATGTTTCCTAACAGTTATCAGATATTCATGAATATTGTTAATAATTTGCAGCAATTTTGCACATATATTGATGTATTCGAATGCAGACAGTGGAGCTACAAATGTCAGATTCAAAATACATGCACTACCTAACTCAGCAGATCATCACCTGACATTGATCATACATGTTGCGGGAATGTCATATACTTTGTGTGAGCTGAGAGATACGACTCTCGAACATAGCTTTAAACAGCTTTAGAGTAATGCTAAACTATCCTTTTTTCACTGTGAGAAATAAGTAGGATTCAGACATCTACTTTAGGGTGAAAACTCCAGTGACTGTACTAGTTCAGCCTTTACTGGGAGTCAGGATCAATGTTTCAGATGAATGCACTCACTTGCATCTCATGCTGAATGTGTTCTCCAAGATCACACAGCAGCAAATCAGTGACAGAGCTGGGAATGGAACTTCAATTTCCTGACTCCTGGCATGATGCCTTTGGTGGCTGATATTATTTCCCTGCTTTTGAAACTCATACAGAACAAATTTTAACTTTGACCATGGATACAAAATGAAGTTAAAAAAAAAAAAAAAAAAAGCCCACACTGAAGAGTCATGTTTGTAACACTGACATCTCATTCTTGGATACATAATTCCCACTGACATGAACAGTAACGTGGCATTTTGGTCTAGTGTACTGAGTATTACATTGCTTAAGGAGTGGAAGCACATAGTCCCTGTGAACCAGCCTCAGGTGGATTTAAATTACTCTCTGCTCCTTCAAAGTGACAGTTTCTGATCTCTGATTTCCACTGGTTACTAAGCTACTAGAAACAAGCATATTGTACACGGGTAAATAGTTATTGTATACATCTGGGTCACTAGCCAGATTGTAATGCAACCTGCCGTTAGTGATAATGCACACTGTGTTCCTCTGCATACACATCTACTGGCTGCAGCAGTTCAGCCCAATTAAGTATTCTGATATTCAGCTTCAGAAATGCACAACGGGATGTGGATGTTGCTCTGGTGAAAGAAATCAGTCCTAAAAATCTGCTGGATTTCCCCACAAAGTTCTTGGAAAGCTTAGGGCTATTCAGCATTTGTTAAGATTCCCATCCTTTCCTGGACATCTTTGCTGCAGGGTACATGGTTAGGTATAAGGAAATGCAGGTGGGACATAACCCAGGAGGAAGTTACAAATGACAAAAAGCCTCTCTGAGGACAAAGAAAGATGCATAAAATAGAGTCATTTTTGACTTGCATTTGTATGCATGCAAACTAAACCAACATACATCCATGTATTTCATGGTCCTTAAGCCAAAAGAGCAGGAGCAATTTTTTCGCCTGAAACCCCTGAACTGCAGCGTGCGTTCATCCCCGGCAATCCTGTAACAGTTATAAAACAGAATGAAAGCATGAAAAATCAGCTCATATTCCAATTAGTTATGTACAGATCCAGTAACAGAGGAAATACACAGACTGACAGAGTGAAAGCACTAATCTGTTTCTCCGTAGGGTAACAGTATCCTTCCTACAAGTCTGTATAGCAATATAACCTTTTAATTGCTGCAAAGGCTGTAATGAAACTCACAACTTGTTTACAAAATAGTGATCCCTCTTTAATCATTCTGTATTTTTCCTATGTCGTACTGCATATTAAAACAAGATAGGCTTTTTAAAATAGATCTTGCTTATATAACACCAGGCACATGTGAAGTGAACATGAAACAGAAGCCCTGACTCTACAACAGCTCACACAGAGAAATATCTGTATGACTCCTCCATGGCTGCAAGCAAGACTGTTTTCACTGAAAAGATTTTTCCAATTCTCAAAGTTCAGTATATTTAATCTTAACAAAAGTGCATAACGCACTTCTCCAAAGGCGTCATCACACACCTTAGCCTAGAATACTGTCAGCAAATAGCTCATTTCTTAAGAAGATCATAACTACACAGCTTGCTTGAACTGGTTCTTCATTTTGAGATCTAAAAAATGCTTACTTTATATAAACAATTGCATAAATTCTGTTGCTGGGCTAGGCACAGTGAGTGCTCATTGGAAACACTTGTAAGGTGGAGATCTGAGCTGGGGTGTGACACCTCAGCAGGGATCAGGACTGGATCCTAGGAAATGCTGGAGAGGCTCTGAGGGTCACAGGCTCTATGGATGTCAATTTTATAAGGAAGACTAATAGACACGCCCCAGTGGCAAAATTTAGGGTATTAGGCAGGAAAGTGAAGATAAAGAATCTCTATCATAGGAGTTGCTGGTCCCTGAAATGCTCCCAGTACCTCATGTGGGGACAAACATGGAAGCAAAATCTTGATGTAGAGATGAGAAAATGGTGTGAAGAATGGCATTTCAGATTCAACGAGGGAGTTTACACAGGATGAATTTGGCATCACCTAAACAAGATGGGAACAGGTTACTGGTGACAGAAGACTTTTGAAACCAGGGTATTATAGAAAGCTGCAGCAAAAGAACATATGGTTTGGGTTGTTCCTTCTTCTGGGATGAATTCATGGGAGCACTGCATCTTTCAAATATGGCATAGAAAACATCTGACAAAAAATCAACAGAAAATTACAGAAACTAGAATGCCTAGCTTTAAATGAAAATATGGACACAAAAGACATGACAAACTTTTAAAAGAGAATTAATGGGATACTGTAGACTCAGTAATCTATAAAGGAAAACCAAGTAGAAGAAAGATTTGTACTATACATTAAAGAAAACTCAGTTTCAGATGAGAGTGTAAAGTTAACCATATCAAAAAGACAGAATCCCTGTGGATTGAAATTCCAAGGTCAAATGGGAAAAGTACAGCACTACGACTGTATTACTATTCACCTGACCACAGTGGTGACAGACTGTAACATGCTGAAAAGCTGTGAGAGCAGGAAACACTATCTAAACAGAGAACATGCTTATGATAGATGTGATGCCAAGACTAAATATCTAGTCATCACTGACAACTGCTTTTTTGATTAGTTCCTCACAATTTGCTGGAAGAAAAGCCATTCTTAGCTCAATTCTGAGCACTGTATAGCACTGTTTGTAGTGTCCTTGTAGGATCACAGGAATTAAACAGACAAACTACTCCATGGAGAAAGAATAGCCATGCACCAATGCCCATGCAATCAAGGAACTGTCAGTCTGTCAAGCCTGTCTGTGTCCAAGCCAGGTGAGCTTTCTCATCAAAGAGGAATTCAAACAGCCCCTTGAATACAAAGCAATTAATTAGTTTACTGTCATATATATACAACTATATGATGTTAGTTCTTTGAATTTGGTAGCACTTCAGATTATTTTATCCATGCATAAACAGAGTATCTATAAGAACAGAATCCAGACACCCGTCCTCCTCCCATAAACTTAAGATGTATCACATCAAAAGCACAGCTTCTAAGAATAGTAATTTTATGTAAAAGAAACGATAAACTGCACTGTGGCACATCTGCCTGCTAAAAATGACAAAAAGCTATGGGATGCCAACAGAGAGCTTAACTGATTGCCTAACCAGTTCCTCTTGACGTTCAAAATGTGTTACCTTTTTGCACTAGTACTCACTTAAAACATCATATGATTTTTTAATAGAATAAAATACTCCTTTATACATACAGCATGCACAGATACAAAGACAAAAATGCAAGTGCAGATTTTTATTCCACAGTGCAATGCAGCTAATTTGAACTTGTTCTTGGTATTGCTCAAAAAGCTAACACGTTTTCAAATCAGGCTCTTGAGGTTTGATCATGCTCTCATTAGAGGCATTAATGAAACTCAGTGATTTTACCAAGAGCCACGATTTGGTCCTTAGGAGGATAAGAAAACTTAATATTAAGTGTTGGAATCTTCTTAAAAGATACTGTGTCCCTATTTATCGATTTTCAGAAGTAGCATCTCATAAGTAGTTGGATCATTTGTTGTGATAAGAAGTTCTGCTGATGCCTCAGGTTTCTCTGAGTTTCTTTCTACTTTATTTTCTTGTCTGGCAGAAAGGTAAATGCTCAATGAACAAGGCAGTTTTACAGTAATTTTCTTTCATTTTAATTTACAGGTTTTTGTAAGATTGCAGTTGCTGTAATTTCTAAAACCACAATAATTTGCATACATTAAGGTATGTGTGTGCAGTATGTCATTACTTCTGTCTCCTGCATAGCTTTTCTAGATTAAAAGAGATTTTGTTTCAGATTTACAAAAAATAGCATCTATAAATACTGTAGAGAAATTAAATTAATAATACTTGGCAATTATTTCTTCTCTTGAAACATTAATAATTGGGTCTTGTTCAGAATCTGTCTAATCCTGAGTATAAGTGAAGGCCCACTGGAGCCAGAAAATGTCATAAATTTTGACTCCATTTAACTGATAAGGAAACTAAAATTGGAAAGTTTAAAGGACTTTCTGCAGTTTTTCAAACTTTGTCTGCATTCAGAAAAATGTAGGCTTTTTAGAAGTCCTCAAACCCACATACCATGTTGTTTTTGTCACAAAAAAGACGTACTAAGTATTGAGCAGTTTTGAAGTCCTGCCAGTGCTGCCTCCTGATGCACAGCTATTGCATGTTCTGGACTCTGTGTGAACCTATTTTGTGCAATTCACTTGTGTGAAAAAAACACAAAGTAAATTGCATTTAAGGACTGATTACATTAAATAAACAGTTGAAGGTAAAGCAGAAATTTAGAAGGGAGCAGTAATTATAACCAGTGACATACATATCCATTATAAACTTGAAAAGATAGTAGCAAAATGTATGTGTATGTAGCTGACATCTCTGTATATGGTGTTCTATGGCTTGGCTGGCAATGCCACTGACTTGAGTAGAGGGCAGTTCTTTCAAGGTGCTTCAATACTGCAACACCAAGATAAACAGCACTCCAGAGCAGCTTCAGTTAAAACCACAGCAGTAGTTAATTTTATTTTGCATGTTCTATTCCTTTGGCCTCCTCTTAAAAACAAAGATGTCTACTGCCTTGAAGTCGTATTTTTTTGAACTGAGTGATGAGAATTATTCCTAATTTTCCAAATAAAATCTAATGCCTTATTAAATGACACTGAAACTTTCTTCCACAGTTCCACTGGAAATTTCTTGTCTGACGTACACCTCAGGCTGCTATGTATGTTGTTTCATGACTGCAGCAGACTGGTGGCTCACAGTAATCCTTTAAGTCAAAAATGGCAGTTGGCTGCTGCTTCCTCCTGTCATTTTCAAATCATAACTGTCTGGCTTTAATCATATATGTTTATATTTAAATAGTTGTAGGCTTCATGCAGGAATTATTAAACTAGGTTCTCTAGCCGGTCTTAAACAGAATGTCTGATTTCTCATGCCTCCTGGCTTGAAAAGCTAATTCTATAAACCCATATAACTCAGGGCCTTAGTCAATCTCTAATAGAGTTGATTAGGAGGGAACTTGCCTTGATCTAGTTATTCCATAATTAGCCCCTGCAATGTCCTTGGTCCCTTTGCTAAAACATCTAGTATCATTTTCAGAGTCACAATATTGGATTCATATTGATAACAATAATATTTGCACTTGCTTGAATGTCTTGCTCATGACATAGGACAGTTTGAATTTGTGTGCTTCTGCAGAAACAAGTAAACACTGAGGTAGATTACAAACTTGCATTTAGGAACTTAATAATTTAAAGTAACGTCTTTGTCATTGTGTTATTCACATCCTTCACAGAGCAAAGGACTAGGAAACCTACTGGAATTTTCACACTGATGTGATCCAGACTCAGTCTCTTTCCAGATCTTGTTTTGTTCAGAGTCATTATACTATTAGCTCTATTTACTTATGATCACTTTTCAGCTGTGCTCCCTTGTGTTTCCTTACAAGATCCTGTTTTTCACTCTGGTTCATCTCTTTTTCCTGGCTTTCATGGTTGAACTCTTATCTCTCATTGTTCTATTTGCTTGAAAAAAAAAGGTATAGCACTCTAGATTTGTTTTTTACTTACATCACAGAGCAGGATCTTCCCATTAATTACATTCACTCTTCTGCAATTTTAATCTGTTTTAGTTTGAACAACTGTAACTTTTAGTTACTTAACAAAACCCTTTTTACTTTACATTCACAAATATCTTCTGGCATTTGCTTTTAGATAGCACCTCTACACCACTGTACATCTTAAAGGACTCTATACCCACTCTTCAAGGTTTGACATTTCAGAAACATTGAGGACACATCTCATTGTCCTTCCCCTGTTCACCTTCAAAAGTACCCAAAAGAACTATGCAATACAATAGAAAATTTTTATGCAATAGAAAATTAGATCAACTAAAACTATTGGCTTTTATTTTCACTAATTTAACATCTATTTCATATCTGATTTCTGTGCCCCTGCACTGTAAGAAAGAGAGTAATGTAAGAACTCCAGTAAGCTTCCACATAATTAATTTTTGGTCTTTTGACTAGAACTGTACCAAAGCCACTTATCATTTTGATTTAATCTGTTCTTTCCCCCTATTTTTTAGTCCTTTCCTTAGCAGGCAAGTTATCACCCTACCATGGCAAGCTGAGGACTGGACCACTGAGCTATAGCCATGTCCCTACCAGAACTCACCCCTTTGCAGCACAAAATCAGAGAAACAGACAAACAAGACAGCCCCTCACCTCATCACCCAATTCAAATGTACTTTCTGCCTGGAACGCGCAAACAGCTATTTTAGGTATCAGCTCTGGGGCTGTAAGGGATAAAGAGCATGCTTGCCTGTGACTGAAATGGCTGTCATAGTGCTTCTTGCTAATGAAGCCTTCTACAATTCCCCAGCACATCCAGACAGCTCCCTGCAACTTTCCGACAGTCCAAGGCAATGTTCTGTTTAAACTTTTAGGGCTTCTCCTGCCAGCTTTCCCAACAGTGAGAAGAGCAGTACCCTGGCTCTGTGTTACATGGTTAAGATAAAACAGGAAAAACAGTTGTTGGTGAGGAGCCATCTGCAAATCAATCACATCCCTTTACAGGCCCTTTTCACTGTATGACACTGCTCATCTCTAACAGTAGCCATCATATACCGAATAAAACTGTACTCAAGCACCCTCCTGTCAGATGGCAGCAGCTGCCAAGGGTCTTGCACATTCAAGGAGCCGAATGTTCCCAACTTCAGGTGGGAGACAGTGACATCTCTACATGACTCCCATAATCAAATGTTTCAAAGGCAGCAAGAAGAGAAAACTTTTGCTCTGGAATATTAAAGATGATCTGCTGGAAAAATATCTGACTCCTCTCTAAAATGCTGCTCTGCTAAAAGAATGTGGAACTTCCTTTCCTAGTTCTCTATATGTAGATGACCTCATTATTACTTCTTACGCATTGCTCCATTAGTCAGCTCTGCTTTTTCCGATTCTGACCCTCAGCGAAGAGTTCTGCAGACTCCTGCTAATTGTTGCAAAAAATTTTACAGTGCTGAAAATTATTTCTGGATCATTGCAATTGCCTGTCACTATGAGTAAAGCCATTACCTGGAAGTACTTTTCATGGAACAAAGCTGTTCTCTATCATTAGTATGGTCTTGTATGAGGAAAGAAATACAGTGAATTTGCTAGCAATATTCTTAAAGCTATTGTTCTAAAACTTGCACAGGGAACTTGTACAGGAAAAAGAGCATGACTCCATTGTTACATGCCTTCAAAATCATCAGATCCTATGGGGTATCTGCAGTATGGATCACTTTGTGTACCAAAAAACTATTGGAAATGCTGCTGACATATCCCCCTGTCGAGATTTAATAGGGTAGATTTGCCTATAAATAATGTGCTAAAGTTTGTCACAAAAAATGTAATTATTTCCAGTGTCAATCACTCTCTCTCTCTTCTTTCCTTTACCCCTTCTCTCCTCTTTTTATGTACATATATATAGATATACACCCAGAGATGACATCTTGCTATACATGGAATTCATGTGTCACCAGCCTTTGAAGATAAATATATGAAGTGCCAGCTGGATGTAGCAGAATAATAAAATGTGCACTGCTAAAAGTTTCTTTCTGGTGCAGAAAATTACAAATAAAAGAATTTATGTGGAGGTCACTTGAGATAATGAAAACAGATAGATTAGATGTTACTGACAAAGTAGCCAAATTTATACTGTTAAGAGCCGGTGTGTTAATTTGCAGAGAAATAAACAGTGGAGACACAGGAGTAACACATGAAAGCTGATCACAGTGGTGTCTCTGCAGCTCTGTGCTCCTTGAGACCACTCATAGGCTGGAACTCAGAGCTGCACTTGGAAGAACAAGCTGGATTTGCTATAGTGAATAGAGTATCCAAGTAATCAATATTTTTCTTGTGATAGTATTATAATAATAATGAACCTGAAAATATTTATTACCTATAGTTTTATACAGTAGCAGGGGAAGAACAAAGTGATTAATGTGACTGCTCAAAGAAGTAAGTGGTCTATTTAGTATACATGGGCAGGATCAGGTCCATCCTTAGGTTACATGAAATATTTACAGGATAGGAGTCTCTGAATTTCATTTTGAAGTTGCAATAAAAGATGCCAGTTCCACAGGGAGCTTTGGTCTTTGTGAAGAAAAAAGAGAAAATCCTCAGAACACAAAAATGGTTTTATTTTTGAGATAAGATTTTTTCGAATTAAAATTCCTGACTTGTATGACTTCATTCTGAATACATCTTTTTAGCATCTACAAATGTCTAATGATTCTGCTCTCATGTAAGACTGATCTGTCAGAGCATATTTTGTAAAGTTCATTTCTTAGTTTGTAAAATGATAGAAAACAAAAACTACAAATAAGATTTATAAAAACCCATTTGAATTAAACATATTTACCTCTCTTTCTCATCCCCATGTCACCCTTGGATCACCGAACTCTAAAATACTGATGGGAATTTTCATTAACAGCTCAAAACAATTTTATACTGTGTAGAAAAATGTTTACTAAGTGCAGTGAATCAGTGAAATGCATTTCATCATGGCAACAGTAAAAAGAACAAAAGTTTTATGATAGTGACACTCAGTACTATGCAGAACACCATCACAGAGCATATGTGCTTTCACATCTCACAAATTCATTAATTTTACTGATAATAAGTAGACAGAACTCAAACTTTGTTCTTTTCTTCAAACCGTACTTTGTAGGTTTTGTATTTTTCTCATTCCCTTCTAATTGTTTCTGTTTTTTGACAAATCCTACTTAAGTGTTTGTACCCCTTTTATTAAAAAAACCCTAATTTTGTAGCAGCCCTTCCTTTAGCACTTAAAACGCTGAAGTTGAATGACGAATAATGAATTACAGCTCATTAGGTAATCCTGGTCCTACAGCTGACATTTCTCCATGCATTTCCTGTTCTCTTTTTACAGCATGGTTACTCATGTTTTATTTTTATCATTTATTATTTACAAAGTGCCATGTGTTCCTCATTCTTCACAAAACAGCAAATGTTCCATGTCCCTGACCAGAAAGCTTATGACCAAAAGGATGTGGACACTTCTGCTTTGAAACCTTCTTGAATGTTACATCACAGAATGACCAGTAGAAACGCTATCAGACCATCCCAGTTGACTGCTGGCCAGATAAGCCCAAGACAACACTGAGGCCTCATTGTTACTGCAAAGCCCTTATCCATTTCCTTTCCATGATTTCCATTCCATTATTTCAGCACAGTGGAGCTGATGTTTACCTCACAATTTGGTACACATCTGTAACGTGTTTAGATGCTGATCCATCCTTATAGCTGTTCAGCAAAATCTGAATAGATGAAGAACTTGAAAACAGACTATGACACAAAGCTGTATTGCAGAGCATGACATCTAATTTCTTTTGCTCCTCCTGCAATTCATCAGCACACACTGGATATATGGTTTAAAGGAATTATAGGTCTATAAATATAGCTTATAGATTCATAAATGCAACCTGTTCATTCAATCCATGTCTGAGTGCCAGAGACATCTCATTAAATTCCATTCAATAGCCTTTTTTGCTATTCTCTGATATGCCAATGAAATGCCTGAAAAAGTCACTAAGATGCAGAATTGAACTTTGGTTTTTCATCATTCTTTTTACATCAGTTGATGTTCATCCCGTAACAAGAGAAATGAAAACCATTACCCGGTTTCTAAATGGCCTTGTCCTTTGTCTAAGTATTTCAGGTTTTCAATAACTTTGAATTTTGTAACTTCTCAGAGATGTTACACTGCTGAGAAATAGAATGTGTTTGAAGTTCTCAACATTAAAACAGACAAAGAAAGTGATTTCATGTTAAATACTGTTACAGCCATGATGAGCAGAGCTAGCTTTTTTATCAGACCAACTAGAATAGCTGTAAAAACTAGAGGGCCTTTCAGGTATGCAAACCTTTCTTCAGGTCTGACATAGCAGGTAACTTTAAAGCTAATATAAGTTATGAACAAATTTAGGCACATAATGGGCCTTTTGAGAGAGGGAGTTTCTAGTTTATTAAGCATGTTAGTGCTACTAGCATGAGGGAAAGTTCCCAGTCTCCCTCTATAAACCATTTATTTCCAGATATCATGCAATTGTGCTCTCTTTCTTTCTAAAGAAAGAATTAATCTTTCCAAAACAGCCGGTCATGATCCTCATGATACTTCATATCAGTTGTTAAGTTGCACAGGACTACATGAGGCCACAACACTGACTTACATAACCACATTATTGTATTTTCCCTATTATTCTCCAAAAAAGACCATATGTATCTCAGTGTCAGCTTTGCTTTGTGACTGCAGCAGTGCATTGTGGCACCCTGTAGCAGAATCACTTTAAGATGTGAATTTTTTGCAGTATGCTAGTACAATGAATAAAGCTGAAATATGGACAAAAGAAGAAAGAGGAGTTCAGCTGTGAAAAGAAATTAACTTTGGGATAGTGTCTTGGCTACAGAGGAAGTCCAAGACTGCACAGCAAGGTTGGAGGAAAAGTCCTGTTCTGGAGATACAGCAAGTACAGGATATAGTCTCTTCTCAATTCTATTCTTCAGTTTGCAGCTAAGATTTAAAACGGTGAGAGAAATACAAGCTGGTGGAGGAATAAATTGTTAATCATCCGTTAGGTTCTTGACTGAACCAAGTCAAGTAACTTTGGTTTGAGGTAAGATGTGTAAGTGCTTAGAGATATGGTGTAGTTGAGAACAGTCAGTGTTAGGTTAATGGTTGGACCAGATTATCTTCAAGGTCTTTTCCAACCTTGATGATTCTGTGATTCCTTGACTCTATGATTCTGTATTTCTTCTGTCAGTCCTTAGGCTTTGTATTTGCAGGCAAGATAAAACCAGAAACACTCCTCTCTAGCTTAGGAGACTTAGTTATAGATCAGGAACTCATTATACTAATCTAACTACAAAAAAAAAACGGCCTTGGGAGGTAACAAACTGGATTTAACCTATCTCTACTCATGTGTTCACAGTAACCAGGAAACAGATAATCATCTCTTATTTCTAGTAACAGCTCAGTTCCTACAGAACAGCCAAGTGAGAATTAGTTGTAATTACCGATTGCAGGAAGTGATTACTCACTTCCTTCACCTAAAGAAACTGGGCTTCAGCCATACCTAAGATGTTTAGGTATTTCTGGGCTAATATAAAAACTCCTCTGACTCCCTTCAAAAATTGCAGATCATATTTTAAGAACATTGTTTTACTTAAATGACAAATGATCTTAACATTTCAGAGAGAAGATGACTTCAAAGTTGGAGTTGTCAGTACTTCAAAGTTTCCTCTCCAAGTCATTTAACTTCCCTCTGAGATTCAGTACATTCCTCTGTCAAATGATGATAACCCATATTATCATGATATTTCAAGGCTAAATTCATTAAAACTTAGAAAATGCTTTGTAGTGCATAGGTGAAAAATGTTACAGAAATTGAAAGAATAGTTGCTATACTAATTAGCTGAAGAGTGAGATCTTTACAGAACTGTAGTTCACACTTTGGAGAGATTACAGGTGGTTTTAAAGTGTAATTTTTTTAAAAGTCTGGACACATTTTATTTACTGCAACTGAAACACATAAAAGCATACTGAATGCATGGCACCAATATAGCTCCCAAAACCAGCTGGCTTAGCTGGCCTTAGTTCTTCACATCTACGTCTGAAATTACATAGCTGTACTGAGTAACTCGTATGTCGCATTTTGTCCTAAGAAAGTGCTTTGAAAATTAACTTATAGATTATACATAGGAATCACGACTACAGCTTCATACCTTGACAGTTCACAATAACTGCTCAAGAGGTTAGAGCAAAAATAAAGGATAAGTAGGGGAGCCGACAGAAGTGCTGAGTGCATGGGAAGGACCTAGAAATAAGGTGGGCAGAATGGAATTGTTTAAATTGGAATTTAGACAAGACAGCAGAGCTGACTTGCCAGTAATGTAAGAAAACTGAGATGCAGGTACAGTAGATGTTTTGATCACTATTATCTCACTTCATAGTTCTGGTAGGGTGATAGCAAAATCTGTTACCATGAAAACAATTGCAAAGTTTTAATTGTACATATTAAAGTCTCTTTATTCATCACTGAAGCAAAGGCTTCAATATTACAGTCTAAGTGCATGTTCTGAATCCTTAACAGAAACACCACTCAGTTTTTGAACCAGTTTGCATAAACAGTTCTTAAGCAGCAATTTGCTTGCTTTGATTTACGAAGATGCACCCAGACTAGAACATCAGCATCTCAGAATCAGCTGTTGGAAGGATTTACAGCACATCAAAAAGAGATACCCTGTGTGTCACAAGGAGCAAATGCATCTAAGCAAGGTTTCCCTCGCAAATGGAAACAGCAGATGAGCAGTAATGCAGATTCAGTTGGAAATCACTCCACACTTCAGAGAAGGACGAGAGTTTTGAGAACTTCCAAGGTACGGAGAGGACCCAAACTTTTCTCCAAAGTGTCTTCTCATCTATGTGTTTGGTTACAGAGCAAAGCAGAATGGTATGCAATAATCCAAATCAAGTGAGTAAAGAGGAATGCCTTAAAAAATCAAGCTGTTGCCGCCTCCTTGGACCTATCAAGTAGATTTTTTGCCAAAGTACAAATTCTTTACATGCCCTCCAGCTTCCAAACATCAGCAACATTTTTGCTCTTCATCAGCCAGGCACTTTCCAAGTTAATTAGTTTGCCATAAACTTCTCTAACCAAATCTCCCAGAACATACTGCATCTTCCTCCTTGTCTCATGAAACGGGGACCTCACATGCTATCTGTATTTTCCCTCATATCTAAGCAAATGTATATGTCTACTATACATGATATCTTAATCACTGGCACTTTCTGAAGAAAAGTTTCAACATGTGCTGTATCTTAATCATAGCATCTCAAGGGATGCCAGCTGACTTTCACATTAGTTAGCAAAGTCCTATTAGGAATTCTTTGGAGGCCAAATCGTTCATCTTAACATTGCCACAACACAGCAGGTGAAATACTCCAGTGCAGCAAAGCAGCACAAGACCTATTTGCCTTCTAAGCCCTTCATGTAGGATTTACTTGCTAAGCCTACAACAGAGGAGGTAAATGCCCCTCTGCAAAAACATGAATTGCACCTCAAAAGAGGTAGAGTTGTTCAGTAAAGAGCAGGATTTGTCAGGTATAAATTATCACAACTCTGTTGTCATGGAGGTATGAAAATCTATCCCTGCTGAGGATCTGCCTCAGGATTCTGCAGCTTTTATTGCTGTGTATGTACTGTAGTAGTAAAAGGTTGTCTATCATGATAGGAGTAAGTGTAACACAATGATTTGTTTGTATTTATACCTCTGTGGTTTTATATCTGACTGTTACCCATTGCTTTTTTTTTTTTCCTAATCACATCTGCTCTTGCTACATTCTGAATCTGAAATCCCCCATTAAGATGAATCATTAGTAGCAGCCTTTATCACTCTCTACTGGCCCTGGCACACGTGCACCTAATTAGATGCACACACCTCTGTCCCAGTTTGCAACTGAGGAAATAGAACTAGGGAGACTGTGTTAGTGATAATTTTAAAGAGAAACAGTGCTAGGACAAGATTAGATGATAAAAATTATCGGTCTAAGTTCTGTGTTTACATGACCAGATACATTCCCTAACAAAGCGAGGAAGTGTTTCTTTTTAAAAATGATGCAAAAACATCATTACAGAGAATCAAGAATTCACCTTAAATGTGAACAAAAAGGGAATAATGAAAACTTTCAATGTAACAACAGTTAGGAATAAGACTTTTTGAAGTGTCCTTTTAAAGCTTTATTTTTATGCTTTGCTCAGTTGCACAATACCATAGAATCACTTTTATATGGTTGTTTGTAAGGGGTAGGCTCATTTTTTGGGATGAGATTTGCAAAAGCGTGAAGATACCTCTGAGCACAAATCCCGTGTCTTTCTGTGAGACTTGTGTTACTGTATCCCTCATGTTTGCTTTGAAAATCACCTCTTCTGAATCCAGAGAGGTTTGGGGCAATAGGGACTGAGTTAGTTAAACTGGTCCAAAGTAAAAATATTTTATATATCATATGGAGATGAAAGAAACCCTAAAATAAACTGGGTTTATCTGACACTGAAGCCAGTTTTCAAAGAATCAGTTTATAAGAAGACAGACTTTGGAGCTCAGCCATGCACTTTAATCACTTGTTTCACAGGTGTGAAAACAGAGACATTTCTCACAAAGACATAAGACATAACTGATTATTCTTATCCTATCTCAGCCTGTTAAACCAATGATTGCTACCAATATTCTAGATCACAGGATGTGGATTCTTTAAAGAACTTTAAAATCTACAGTGAACTTTTAATTCTATGTCAATCACTTTTGCCCCTGTTACCATCAACACATCCCAAGATTTTATAGTTATTTTGCTACTAACTGAAGAAAAGATAAAATGCATTTTCCTCCTCTGTGCAGTCAAAACGAATACCTCTGTTAAGAATACACTCAAAACCATTAAATCATGAACCTGAAACACAGGTTATTTGTGAATGACAGAGAAAGATTCAGCAGAATTTGTTTGAGGCAGACTAGTCTTATGCCGAGTCTCACATTTAAAAAGTCTCACCATTTAAAAGTTACTTCCTTGCTATTAATCATGTCTAGCCATTTCTATGAGAGCTGGAGGAAAGATGAACCTGCAGCTTTTCCCTTGGCAGGTGTCCATCATGGCTCACCTCACCAGCCTGTACTGGAACCAAATGGGGATCTGTTATCAACTAGGTGACGTACATACTTCTCTGCAGGGTTGCCTTTTTTTCTGTGAAATACTGTCAAATAGAGATTTTTGTGCTGACTCTCCACATGATACTACATCAAGCATGAAGAATAACAAATGACTTAGGGACCGGTCCAGTTGGACTGAAAAATTTAAGAGCAGCTCTCATATTCAGGCATCTGAGCAAGGACATGAGAATTTGGCCTCCTGAGCTGGTGGAGCAGACACATGTTCGGGATCACACTAAGTCAAGTCTCAGAACAGTCTTTCCTTATGTGCTCCCTTTTCAGTGGTATGCATTTTCTGTATATCAGCAACAAATTCCTGATCTGTGTGACAGGAGCTTTTTAACTCACACAGATGTTACAGAAAAACAAAAAAAAAAGAAAAAAAGAAGGAAAGAAGGAATCATCAGTAATAACAAATATTCTTTCTGATTGAAACTGAGAATGTATTATGAAAAATCACCTGAAACATGAACTTCCTAATCAGCAGAAAAAAGGAATGACTTTGGAAGCCAGTGCAGTATAGGAAGGACAAAAGCTGTAATGAAAAAGGTTTGATGGCTCTAAGGGCAGTGAGAAAAGCACATTCCCCATCTGATGTGGGGTGTACGTGGGACATTAGCTCTGGCTTCCCAGAAGAGCCCTCCTGGAGTGACATCAACTGTCTAGAGGAAAGGGACTGAAGTTCAGGTTGGCCACGTGTAGGCTTTCGATACTGCTGCACCTCGACAACAAAAAGTACAGCTGTATAACCCCTTCTAGGCAAGGTGCACAGATGGGAAAAAAGCTTCCTTTAACCTCTCACAATGAGCACAAAAGCAGGATTCGCACACAAGTGCATGTGTAGAGAAACATGTACTCAAGAAATCCCAGCCTTTCTCTTATTTAGTAGGAAGTTGTATGGTATAAAGGATAACACCATAGCTTGGGAATCAGTAAAAGCAGGTCCTATCCTAACTTCTGCCAGTGTCCTACAATATAGTCTTGAGAAAATCAGTTTAGAGATTACAAAACCAGTAATTACAATGATCAATTTTTTGTTCCTGTAGCACAACTATAGGTTCAATCTAAGTCAACTCCTACTTGAAACAGAACATATTTTTTCAGGAAAAAAAACAAGGAATCTTGATTTTAAAAACTCCAGGCAAAGAATCCACAATGATCCTTTAAAAAAAAAAAAAAATCAGCAGTTTATTACCTTTATTATAAAAACATACACCTAAAGCCTACTGTAGCCTTACATCCAACTTTCCATCATTTTACTTTTTTATAAATATGTTGAAAAGTTTTCCAGTATCATACTCTGTGCCTTATATAGATACAGGCTGGGACAAATTATCTTTGCTTAAACTAAATACACTCAAGCTCTTGAGTACCTTGCTGCACAGAATGTCCAATCCATCAAGTATTCTCTAAGCCTTCACCAACTCTTTTCCTTTTTGAAACATGAATCTGAATCTCCACACACGCTCAGATATTTAGGAAGTTATCACATCACTACTGACACAGAAGTAGCGTAAATTCATTATTCCTGTTTAAAGTTTCTCTTTAGGCCACCTTTAGGCCTTTGGCCATTGTGTGACAGCAAAATCCTACATTCAGCCAATTATCTACCATGATCTCCAAAACACTTTTCAGTCATTACCTCTCTGGATAGAATCATTCATCCTGCAAATGTACACTAAATTATTTTTTCATATGTATGAAAAAAATATTATCAGAACCAAATATAGAGATATGTATATGGGTTTACCTTCAGTTTTACTGAAACATATATGATTTATGAATCACTTCATAAGCTAGCTTTGTTTCCAAAGTCCCAAACTTTATTCTATCTACATAAATTTGCCATTAATTATTTTTTAATATTTTTCTGGTCATTAAATGAAATGGAAAACAGAGCATGACCCAACAGTTCTTAAGGGATGCTATTAGATAATGATTCCCACTTTGCATATTAAGACTACCAGATAAGCAGTTTTAGGTCCTTTTAATATGTTGCCCAGTTGAATTTGCATTATTCTCATCTCTTCATCAAAGGTTATGTGGTACCATGACAAATACCCTAAGAAAGTCCATTACATCTGCACTACAACATTCATCGACCAAACCTTGTATATCCAAGAAAGCTATTGAGTTCGTCTGACAAGATGTATTTTCCACAAACCGATGAGAACTGCCATAAATTACATTATTCCTGATTATTACTTTGCTAATAATGTCCCATATCAGTCTTCCATTATTTTGCCAGGGATTGGCACCAGCCTGAAAGGCCTGTAATTACTAAGCCATCCCATTTAAAATTCTGGCACGGTATTTGCCTTCCCAGTGCTGTATCAATTAATAAAAAACAACATTAATAGTCCAGAGACATTCTTAAGCGGTTCCTTGAATACTCCCTGATGAACATTATTGGAACTGCTGATCATAAAATGTCTTAACTTGAACAGTAGCTGTACAACAATCTCCACGGTTAGTGATGAAATTTCCCAATCCCTATGTCTACCTGTACAAAATGCAGATAACAGCACTTACTCCCCAATTGCTTTGAGATCAGTAGTTTAGAAACAATTCATAAGAGCTAGGTATTTGACTTTTTAAAGTCCTCTGTATCACAGTACCTGTCCAGTGATTAAGAATATTCAGTAAAAGTCATTCAGTAAAAGTCCTTTGTATTAAATAGGATCTGAGGTATAAAGTATTCTTGTATCTTTTTCATGCTGGCTACCCAGAATTTATATGACAACATTAAACCTTTCACTGACAGGAAATCCCTTATGTAACTGTGGAGTCATTCTAAATGAATGCTTCACTGAATTCAGTAATTTCTCAAGGTTTGTCAAGTACAACAAATAGTGAAACATTTAATATGGTAAGAGGAATATGTGTCATCTATATTATCAGTAATCAGAAGTGGATAAAATCTAATTAAAGAGCAAATATTTTCACTTTGAGATCTGTAAAGTATTTTTGTACTAAAGAAAAAATGATCAGGAAAAAATCCTTGCAAATCGTCCTCTCATTGGAGGTCTAACATGTTTTAAGTACTGGTACTATGTAAACATTTTTAGCAATATTAAAACATTTAAACCAGATTTTCATTAACTCTATAACCAAGTATTCTATATAAGTAATTTTTCTTAAATTCAAGGTAAATTGATGTTGCACTCACTGATGTAATGGCAATGTAGTGCAGACATACCAAAGCTAGTTTAAACCAAAGCCAGCTTGGATATTGGCACCCATCTGGCCACAGACATCAGGAACTTGGAGCAGGTAAATGCCTGCGTATTTATGCAGCTTCTAAAACATGTTTCGGAAGCCCCAGATTGCTAAATGCTGTTAAAATATTACTGGTATCTGAAAAAAAAACTTGATTTAAATTACCTAAGCTGTGATCAGAAGTTTAACAGATCCAGCATCAGTGATGGGAAAATACAGGCTTGGAAGTATTTAGGCAAGTTAGTTGTTTTCAGAATAACTACACCTGCTCAAATTCACCCTCAGATACTCTGAGTGTAGACTGAAGCAATCTCAGAAGCATTAAATAGAACTTGTAAACAGGTACAAACATAGTACTTAGCATCAAAAATAGGGGAAAGAAAGGCCAGAAATCCTACTTCTAATTACAGCAGAAATACTATAACAATTAATCAAACAATTTAAGTATCTAGAAGACAATAAGGAGATGAGTAACCAGCAGCGCAGACCATTTTCTCTGTACAATAGGGTAACAGGCATTACAGACAAGCAAAAAAGACTAGATATTTTTAGTAAGAACTTTCTGATATTGTCATAAACAGCTGGGGGAAAATGGTCTAGAAAAATCACTGTTAGATGGCTGCTTAACTCAGAAAACAGTTATTGATGATTCACTGTCAAACTAGAGGGGTTTCTCAAGTGGCATTCCATAGAACAGCATATAATTCAGCTTTCTGATTAATGATTTGACTAAAGGAATAAAAAGCATATTTGTTAAATTTGCAGGCAACATGAAGCTGAAAAAGCTTGTGAGAATAAAACAAGGATGCAATCAGAATTTAAAAACATCTAGATTAAGTGGAGAAATGGTTTTGAACAAGTAGGATACAAGTCAACAAGTACAGTGGCAAAATTCTACAGTTAGGTAGGGCTAATCAACCACAAAAAAACACAGTGGGCAAGTGAATGATTAAGGAATATCATCAAAGGTAACAGTAGATCACAACCTGAACATGACTCAACAGCATCACAGTGTTCCACCACTGTATGGGGGGATGGATATACAGAAATACTGTGTGTAATACACATGAAGAAATTTTTCTGGACTACTCAACAAGAGTAGACTAGAAGACTTACCCAGCTTTAGACATTACTGAAGTAAACCAGTCTAAGGAAAGTAATAAAATGATCAGGATCTATAAAACCCAACATATGTGACAAGGTTTAGGGAACTGGGATTGCTTACTCTAGAAAAGACAAAATTGAGGGAAATGTAATAATTTTCTTAAAATTTGTACAAAGCAGCTACAAAGGGAAAGGGAATACATCCTCCTCCACAATCAATTTTGGCTAAAGCAAAAAGAGCATAAATTTCAGCAATGAATATTTCAGTAAGGTCAATAGCAGAAACTTTCAAATAGTAGCATAGTTAAACACTAGAGCTGATTATCCTGAGGGTTGTAGACTTTCCACACTTTGAGACTTTCAATAAGAAGCTGCAGAATCAACCCTAATACATTTATGCTACACTGCAGACACAGTGACTGCAGTACAGGTGTACGCTTGGAGATTCTAAATCTCCCATAAAATTTTCTTCTACTTCATAAATGAGTAATGGTTGGTTTACAAGTCGACAATGCTTACACAGATAAGGCATTTATCCATGCACTCAGTTTCAATGGAGTCAGTGAAAAGTTTGTGTTTACTTCAGCAGAACCATGCCAAGGCCCAAATTCAGGAAAATTTGGGCATTTTGCCATTGAAATGTAGTTTTCTTGGAATCCACAATCAGGTGCTTGGGGAAAGCAAAGAGACATGCTTTCTCCTCCTTTCTTTGTCTAAATAGACAGAAGATCCTTTTTGTACAAGGCATTTCTGTGTGGAGATAGGGTAACAAAATAAAGAAAATCTCTCCTGCTAAGAACCTGAACATATGGCTGTGCAAACAACAGTAGCCACGGTGCTAACAACACAACCACACGGGATAAAGGCAGGACAGATCTACTAAAAGGCTATTTCCTGTTCTAATGAGTTGGTGTGGATGATACATTAATGGATAACCATGACTTGTGTCCTCCCACAAACAGGCCCCATTTGTAGCACTAGCTGCACTCAATACAAGCGTCCATGAAAAGCCCACACGGAGCGGAGCTCATTTTTCCTACGGAAGTCACAATTTCTCACCAGTGCTTGTTTCAGATAGAGGCAGGAGTGGCACAGGCCATGTAGCAGCAGTAACCTTGCTCCATCACAGACCACTGCCTGTACAACGTGGCAGCCAGTGCTAACAGTGACGCAGCGGGACAGCTGCCCCCTCTGCCCACTCATGGCACTTACATAAAATTGAGGTAACAACCAGCACACTATACGTAACTTAGGGTAACAATAATGGAAGCTTCAACTGAAATAGTACTGGGGAGTTTGCAACGATGCTAGTTATAATCTGGAAAAATGTGGGGTTTTCTTCATTCTGTTGACAAGTTCTAGGCTGGTATTTACTGACAGATGCAGTTACAGGTGAACAAAACTGGTGTAACTCCAACATAACAAAGAATTATCCTGTTAGTATTCTACTCAGGTGATTTACAATCTAATTGCTATTTGTTACTGTGAGTGGTGGTTTCTACACTGAGTCTTGTTAATTAAATGTTTTATACGCATCATTAATAAAACTTTTAGCTTTTTAAAATTAATTTAGAATTGTGTGTTGCTCAAATTTATTATTCATTAAAGTATGAAAAGCACCTCAAATACCTCCTTCACATGCATTCCCTAAACACAAATAAGTCACGTTAGCATATAAAAGCAACGTGTGAATACACATAATATAATTAGCACTTTCACTCATGTATGGTTGTACCATTCATACCTTACAACTGCAAACAGATAACAAAGTATAAAGTGTAATTAGAACCTGTCAGAACTAACAATATTATCAATTCTTAATTCTGTAAGATTTAAGACTATTAATACATTAACAACTGAATTTAATTTTCACAGTTTTTGCACCTCACTTGAGTCTAAGAATAAGCTAGGTTATTTTTGGTGGTTAATTTTTAATCAGCTCCATGTTTTCACAAATTAGGCCAATTATTTTCAGTCAGCAGAAAATATTATTCATGAAAATATTTATTAGTATTAATGTTTGTAAAGATCTGTTTCTTAATAAAATGCAGGCATTAGGCCTAAATGAACCCAGAGTTTCCATGTATGCAAATTACTTATTATCTCCATGGTTACTTGAGCTAATAGACTGATGTTTTATATAAGGTACATGCACCAGAACATGAATCTACTATTGAACAAAGCATCAAATCTGTGTCTTTATGACCAAACACATGCTGTTGTTGGATACTGGTAACACAATCTGTTGTCATACGTGAGAAACCCCGAGATTCAGAAAGATCTGAGAAACACTGTAGAGTGAAAGATATAGCCACCTGCCTGGTTGCAGAGGTCCGAGTTCCCCAAAGTGCTCCTTCCAAGTGTTGCTTCTGAAGCTGCAGGAGTACAGCACATCACAGGCAACCAATGCCTCTGATGCCACTAATCATCACCCTCAGTTTCCATTCAAAACTCTTCCATTGAACGCTTTGTTAGGCATAACTTAGAGCTATGAAAATTCTTTTTTCTTCAAGTTACCTATTGCCCACCTTCAAAAAACTGTCCCTATGAAGAAGAGCACTTTACATGTTTCACTGAGTCTTATATTCACTTTTCTGACTTGGAATCTGCAGGTCTATTTATCTTCGCATGATTTCCCTAATAAGAATAATGATTTGTCCTTGCCATGAAGTTTCTTGACATGGAAACCACAGACTTTGCCATTCCAATCACTTTGCTAATGAAGAATATTACAATACCTCTTGTTAACTTGGCATCTATGTGTTGTCTTGTGCAGTTTCAGAGTCAGTGATTTAAAACTACTTGTTGAATTTGCAGGATGACATAAATATCAATAAGGCCCAAAGGAATGAATATCTACCACCTCCCAGTGGGAGTTAAATGTCAGGTTTCTGACAGTAACTAGGTAGCTGCCAGATTCTCCAAAACCACCTTATGCACTTTGCATTTCTGAAAATGGCCCTACACTCCCATTACTCTCTGGGGTTCCTAATAGTCCTAACTGACCCAGAAATGTATTTGAAAACAAATTCTGGGCATCTATTTGTAAAATAAAGGATTGTTATTTGACATTTTTTCAAAACTTCCCCTGGCAATTTAATATTAATTAAAATCTGTTGAGCCATATGGTGGCTCTTCTTTTTCTTAACAGACATGACTTTCATATTTTCTATCATGATTTTCCCCAGTTTTACCATAACAAACAACAAAGCTTAAGAGAGGTCACAGCACACAGACATCACTGGTTCAAATAGCCATGCAGCCACACAGACCGACCAAAATGGGTCACAATCGAAAAATGTTTTTAAAGCATTTTAGGCAAGCAAACCTTGTGCAATTAAATACCCCTTGTAACAAAACAGACCTTGGCATTCACAAATAGAGCAGAGTCACAAACAGCATGGGTCCTGGCACTCACCTTTTTCTAAGCTGTAAAGAACTTGCCCTTATATTTATATTCACATTACAGAATTGCACATTAATGCTTTTTGTCCCACCCACAATCGTATTTTTGAAATTGTACTATAATCATGCAATAAATATCACACATCGATTCCAGATTAGAACTAGATGGAGAGAGAAACCATCTCACTGAAGCTTCTTCTAGTGAAGAGCTAGAGCAAAGGCAGAGTTTACACTTGTGGAAGCACAGCACTGTGTGTGCGTGTGAGCATGGCTTGCACTGGAAGGTATTTAAAGAACAGCTCCTTAAGAAGGAACCACTGCCATCCATCTATCTATGAATACACCTCCCTCCATCTCTCCACTGCACTGACTGCTGCTTTGCCAGCCTTCTTACTGATCTGTGCCAAGTGATTTAGCCCCCTGCTAAGGAGAAAGGTAAAAGACGGATCTATCTGGCTTTACTGGATCTGTCAGATCCTGCCAAAATGTGGCACCAGTATGTCACTGCATCAACAAATTGCAAAATGAATGCACCTGCTTCTGGTGCAGTAAGGAAAATGCCTATTCCGATGCACACTATACTATAAAATCTCGTATGTAGCATTTGGTTCTTGCCAAATTCTGCTAATGTTTGTCCCTCACCCACAAAAAACGTGGCATGAATAATCATTCCTGAATTAACAGTTCTTCTACTATAAATGTACTTTTTTCCTACCCTGTAGGAAAAATTTAAATTATGATGCATATACTTAGATTTTGAAAAAATTGATGTTAGTACACACTGGCGTTCATAAATTTACCCCAACTTCCCCCTAAGAAAAACAAGAACCCCGTACTTAACAAGAAAAAAGAAATTTTCACATACCTTAAAAACATTCAGCTGTAGTAGAAAACTCACACACTAACTCAGGAAAGGATAATCTGGATCTACTGTAGCCAGAGTGAAAAAGTGCACCTTCAAGATTACTGAAAGCTTAAGAGTCTAATACATCTCTGTTCGACAAACAGCAGATGCTAAAGCTCCAAGTTTAAATAGGACTTGCTTTTTTTAAATCTAGACCTAAACTTTCTTCTACATTGATAACAAAGGCAGACATATATTTATATCTGAAAACTCTGTACTCCATATTCTACATTTTAAGTTAAACCACAATAATTCACATCTGATATTTTCATCTATGTAAGTGGTGCCACCTTTTTACTACAGTGAAGTTTTACAGTAAGATATGTCTAACATGTATGGACAATCCCAAAGAAGTATTTTAAGGTCATCAGCTCTTAACTGATGTTTTCAAAGCAGCTTAAGGGATTTAGACAAAAAATATTAATTTCTTGTTTCTTTTTATCATCAATACATAGCTAAACTTCGAGGCTGTTCTGAAAACCTCAGTGAGCTGGATACATATTGGATGTAAGAGTACTGTCACTTTTGCTATCTATCTAAAACTCTCAAGATTAAACAAAACAAAACAAAAAATTGACTAGATTTTGCCTGTGCCATCACGGACAACTTTATGAACTCATGTTGTGCAAACCCCCATTTTTTTAGCTGAATAGGAACACTTCGAAAAGGCATATTTAGTCAGCTGAAATGAGAGCTGTGATGATACAAATGTGCTGGTTTCACGAATATGAAATCTGTTTTGCATTGCTCTAGTATGGGAACATGCTTAAGGTTGGATTGCTCTGGTCCATCAAAAGCATCATAAAGTTTTGTGTAGTTTAATAGTAAGACTTGAGAGCACAGAGCCAAGAAATTATGCAATCTAGCAAATTCCAGGCACTGGATGTTTTCTGTGCTACTGAATATAGATACACTGGGTAAGGCAGAAATTTGCAATGAAATTGAAGCAGCTGCTCTTTTTAGCAGATTAGAAATTTAAGGTTTGAGGTGGAGGAGAGAAAAGCTGGATCCTAGACGATGCAGGTGTTGCTTGCAAGATGTAGTAGGCCTATTGTGCCAGTTTACAAGGTCAGAATTTTGCACAGACAGGCTACTACCAGATTTTTTTCAACATTACAATATATTTGGTGTTTGAAAACACTACCAAGCAATGCTACCAAGAGTCTCCTGATGTTTTATGTGAATAAGGACACATCACGTTTGCTCTTCATTTGCAGAGCACAACATCGGGCCTGGACCAAGCTTATTACTAAAATTCCTGAATGACGACCACAGCCAGTACAGTCCTCTCGTTCTGCGAACGCCAAACTTTCTGAGCGCCGCAGGCAGCGGCGGGCAGCCCTCCCCGCGCTGCAGCGGCCGTGGGGAAAGGCCGTGAGCGGGGCGCCGCCGAGCCCGCGTTTGGAGCCAGCCCTTCCCCGGGATGCGCCCGCACTCGGGCCCCTCTCCCTGCGCGTCTCCTTCTCTCCTTCCACGCGAGGAGGCAAAACTCGGGGCCATCCGGGAGGCTCCGTGTGCCACATCCAGGTTTTACCGTGTTCTGGCTCCGGGACACTCCCGATTTTTTTTTTTTTTTTTTTTTTTTTTTTGGTCG
Source organism: Athene noctua (assembly GCF_965140245.1). Lineage (NCBI taxonomy): Eukaryota > Metazoa > Chordata > Aves > Strigiformes > Strigidae > Athene > Athene noctua. Next base: position 21,308,890 of record NC_134044.1, read on the forward strand.
TTATGCTTACTATTTTTTTTCCTTTTTTTTTTTTTTTTTTTTGTAAATTGCTGCAGTGGAAGCCGCCAGCCCCTGGCGGGGTGGTGGGGCCGGGGGACCGCCGTTTCCCCCGGGACCCTGGCGGGGCTCCGCCCGGTGGCCGCGGCGCTCCGCGGGGCTCCGCGCGTTCCCCGGATGCCGTGCGCTCCCTCTGCGGAGGGAGGGAGGAGAGAAGGAAGGAGGGAGGGAGAGAGGGAGGAGAGAAGGAGGGAGGCCGGGGCTGCCTCCGGGAGGCGGGGGAGGGCCGCCGGGGCCAGGGCGGCGGGGCGGGCAGGCCGGGCCGGCTGGCAGCGGGACGAGGCGCGGCGGGCGAGGCCCGGGAGCGGGCGGCCCCGCTCCGCCCCGCGGCGCTCCCCGCCCGGCGGCCCCGCAGCCGCCGCCGCCCGGGTCCGGCCCGCCTCCCCCCGGCACCCCGCGAGGAACAGCTCCTTGGCAGTTCGCAGCGCCGCATTAAAAAGGGAGAGAGAGGGGAAGAGAGGCAGAGAGGGAAGGAGAGGAGGAAAGAGAGCAGCCCGCATCACCGGGTAACGGAAAGCAGTAAAGGAGCTGCCAGGACAAACTGAATCTTTTGCAAGAAAAAAATTAGCTCTTTCAGGGATAGGCTTTTTTTTTTTTCCCCCCCCTTTCTTGTAATCGAGTGCACAGGAGACGTGCCCCCCCCTCAGCGTACACCCAGCCTGCCGGCCTGAGGGGCACCGAACCAGACCGAGCAGAATGTACCAGGGACACATGCAGGTAAGAGGCTGGGAGCAGGCTGGAGAGCAGCACCGGCGGACGGGCTCTGCCGGAATGCGGTGCTGGGAAGTTTCTGTGGGTTGCGCGGAGGGGAGATGCCACCTTGGCACCGTGCAACAAGTGAACTGGTGCAGTATGAGCGTGGCACTCCAACTCGGGGCCGAGGGGAAGAGCGTGCCCGGGGCTGGCGCTGCTCGAGGGGGAGGATGGAAAAGGGGCGCTGTCAACTTCAGAACTAGGTGAACTTTCGTGTATATTTTTTCATTTTATTATGCCTGCTTGTTCAAACAGATTCAAGAGAGCATTCCAGGGCAAACATTGTTAGAGAATGCTTTAAGTGACACATGTCTCCTGCCATCTGCTTGATGCATCTCTTCCTGTATGTCAAGTGAAGGGCAAACAATAAGGGAAAAGACAGAGCACTTGCTTTGCAAAATCTGCAAAGATTTCGTGCCACACTAAAGCCATCGATTTGCACAGTGTGCTGTGTTTAAAGGTGATGGATTTCTATTCTTCCCTCCCAACATGGGATGAGGATTGATTTTGCTGAGCCCCGGAATGACTTTGTAGAATGAATTCAAACACATGTCTAAGTGACTTCAACGTTTTAGGCAGAGATCTTGTCTCATGATCCTATTAATCTACATTGATCTGGCATAGCAGAAAATGCCTCTCCCCAATAAAAACATACTAATGCCTTCGACATGATGACTTTAACCTTGACTCCCGCTCTCCTTCACATGGCTCTTCCTTGGAAAGCCAAGTCTGTTTTGAAGGAGAAGGAAATGCCAAAATGGAGTAAAGGTTTGCACTGATCTCCCAAATAAATTTCTTTGGTTTTGGACCCAGTCTGGCTTTGTGTTCATTGTCAGGAATGATCAATCACGTACAGTGGCACCAGCCTTGCACGTAGTGTCATTAGTACGAAGGCTGTTTACAGAGAAGCTGCAGTTTTAGTGTAAGCTGACCACTTCTGTTTGGTGTGATTCTGCACAGCATTTACATATCTACTGAATGGTCATCAGGGACATAAAACTTAAACCAATGTCGAACACAGAGTTGTTTACAATATATGTGAGTTAAGTGAGGACTCTGATTCAGCACTCTCTGCTTTCCAAACTGAATGATAGCAGTTACTTTTTCATGTTTGTGTTACCTGATCTCAACAATAAATAATGTGTCATAATATTGCTCGTGATAGGAGAGCAAACAGGTTTTAATAAGAAATATAATCAATGAAAGGAGTATATATCTTACTATATTTATGATAATAAGGTTAAAGTATGTGTTGTTTTATGGTAACACAAAAACAGCCCTGTAACTAATGATACTGAATTGGACCTCGGCAAATAGGTATTTATATCCTTAAGAAACCAGAAGTTCTTTGCGATGAGTAATATATTGAAAGGTTTCAACACATGTACAACACTTTTTATAAGGAAATGTAGCGGAATATTGAGGTGTCTGGCAACACTGTAAATTTTCTGAGTCATTAGAAGGTTGAAATCAAATTTGCAATAGAAAAATTGGGTTAAAACATAAATTTTGTGACTGATGTCCTTCAAATTTTTTTCTTTCAAAATATTTTTATTTTTCTAGCTCAAATGTAGTGAATTCTAACCAAATTCTCTTAAAAAGTTTGCTGAATTAAAAATACTATTAATATTCAGTGCACTTATTGTTAAAAATAAAAACCCACCTGAGTTAATTAACCAAAATTTTAAACATATTTCTGTCCTAACAGGAAGCATTAGTGTTCTTCAAATAACACCAATAAAAGCATTAGGAGAGATTTTTACATTTACTATAGCCTTAATTAAAGCCTTTAAGTGAGTCAGACAAAGACAATAAAGAGCTAGTTTCTTTGCAATGAAATGATCTAACTGTAATGTTTATTAAACCATGTTGGAACACAAACTATCAAGTTATCATGCAAGTATAAGATCAAACCACATGCTAACAAAAACATTGGCACAGTCTAAGCATGATGGGTCCTTTCTTACTGTCTCTAAGACTTCTGGTAAGACTTCTACTAACTTAAGGAAAACTATTTGCAATTGCCTGCCAATCTAAAATAAGGTGAACCATAAATCCATCCAAACTTGGGTGAATTAAGTCAGGCAGCTAAATCAGTACCTGGACTCCTAAACAAAACTAATCTTGTTTTTAAAGACACTGAGCACTCACAGAACTTTCACTTCTTAAAGTGAAATTAGAATGTTTTGCTGGACCCTAACCTGGGTACATAACCATTTAGCTTATACGTTCAAATGCAAAATGATGTGCTAATATGTAATGTCTGATCCTACACTCTAATACAGCAAAAGCTCTTCTGAAGTTATGGTAATATGTGAGTTGTCATTTCCCTTTTTCTTAATGTTTTGTTCTCAGATGTAAAATTAAAATGTGCAGATATAATTCTTTAGTCCAGTTACTTTAAAAGATGTTTACAGAGCCAATGTTTTACTAATAACCTGCTGTAACTCAGCTAATTCTTGGAAGACTTCTGAAAGGTGAGAATATTAATGACTGTAACAATGCAGTAAGCATAATTGCAGAGATTGAGAATTTACCCATCTTGAATAGGCATCAAGCATTATCAGCTTCAGTGGGGCATTTCTGAATAAGATCAATAAAATTCTTCAAGTGTAGGTGAAATCTACTTTGCATTTAAGCACTGCTGAAGTCCAACAAGCACCTAAAGTACTTTACTACGTCAATCCATAATATGGGTATGTCTTCTTAATTTTTAGTTTATAGCACAGATTAGTTTTGGAGGTTTTTTTTCTGAATCCCAGAAAATCACTTAGTTTATTCCAGAGTCCTAGGTTTAGATTTCCCTCTTACTGATTTATAAATAAATCCTCACAACACAGAAATACTAGAGAGGTCCTAAATTAAAATTCCAAAGACAGGAAAAAAAAATAATCTAAGAAGGTAAATTACTGGTTCAAACCACTTAATTTACATTTCCAGGTACCTTTCTCTAGGGCTAGCTTTTGCATTACTTGCACACTGCACTCTTTCATGTAAAATACTAGGAAAAAAGCAAAGTGGCCTTCCCCAGATCCAGCACCACAAACAGAAACAGGATGCAGTGCCATGGGAGCTCTTCAAAGCTACTTTGCTGTCATAACAAGCCTAAGCATTTGATTTAGCTGTTTCTACCAACCTGTTCCATTTACACAGTAATTGTCAAAAACATAACAGGGACTGGCATAGGTTCTAAAGCACACAGCTACCTCCTGAAGCCTTTTTCATGAGAAAGAGAACTTCAGATGTGATGCACAGACTATTTGCCTACAAACATACAAATTGAGTTATGTAAGAAGTCCTGTTTAATTCAGTAAATTTAGGCTCTGACAGGATAAAACCTGATGGTTACAGGAGCAAACCCTGAGATTACGTAGATATGGAAAAAGAGCTGAGTCTAAATGCTAAACAGTACAGGTGAAAGAGAGTATCTCTCTCAAGACAATGTGTGCAATCAAATGTGTGCTGTTTTCCATCTTCAAGGAAACAGTAGCAGACCAGATGGAAGCAGAACATAAACTGAGTTCATCCCACAGTCACTGTTCTAAAACGTCTATCATTTTAACAACCAACAATAAGATGTTTTAAAGTTTTTGCAGTATATTATATACCTAGTACCAAGTCCCTCCACTGACTTTTACGAGAGTTCTATAAATGGATGGAGGGTAAATTACAATAATAGAATGGGATTTTCAGCAACATTTGGCTTCCCAGGAAATTAAAAATAAATGCTTTCAAAACTGTTTGCCTTGATGCTGTATATAGTCAGCTTTCTCCAGTACAAATGCTTGAACAGAAGAAGTGTTTTGCCAAATGTTGGCATGGGATTTTATGTATGGCATTGTTATGTTTTGAGATGGCTTAATTTAGACAAAGCAGAAGTCTTGACCACTCATGGCTGTCACAGTTCCTCTGGCACTTTTGTGCAAGAACAGGCTTGTTAGTCATGATGCCTTGGCCAAGTTCCAGATCAGATAGTCTCCTAACCTTTTAATTGCATAGGCAATCAAATTCATGCCCATAATTGGTGTGTAGTGTTCTGTATTATTAAAGATATTTTACCATTCCACCATTGGCATTTCATATTTACATGAAATGATCCATATATTTCATTCATATTTCAGTAACATTTCAGTCATCGAACACATACCTACCTATATGATCGTAGTAGGTCTACAGAAAAATAGCTATGTACACATGAAAATTCTTGCAAGATGCTCGAGGGCTTCACATGTTTTTCTGGGCCTGAAAAGTGTTGCTAAATATTTTAGAAGTTATAAAAAAACATTTTTGTACTGATTTCCCAACACTTAAGACAGTCACTGGGAGAAGTGAAGCAGAACCGTGTCAAGATTAGCTGCAGATGCAAGTCCCATCTTTGCTTATTTGGTAACCTATTAAAAATACTGTAACAGTGTTGGTTGCACTGCCACATAAAATAAATAAAACCAAAGCTATTGATAAATTATGAATAAAAACCCGCTAATCTTTCAGCTGTGCATTTTGTACGTGAATAAAACATCCCACTAAGAATATGCACAACATAAAATTGAATTCAGTTCTAAACTGAATCTTCGTTCAGCTGTTAAGATCAACATAAACTTAATAACCTTAACCTACAAAATTCTAAAAACCTGGGTAGATAGCTGGAATGCTAACTGATCCCTAGTGATGTCGATGAATCATAATTCCTAACTGAAATTCTATTATGATAAACTGATAATTTTTCATTATTACAAGCCTTTTCTAGACTCACAATACTAGGGCAGTGCTTATGATAGTATGTTTTCCATTTCATCTTGATATTTGAGTTATTTACTAGCAGCTTTTCAAGTTTTGAACTGCTTATAAATGAAACAAGCTAAAAATAATGAGCTGTTCTGCTGAAAGAAGTTCATTCAGAGAAAGTAGGTGATATACTGCTTTTGGATGAAACACATACTGAAACTGTACAAACTGAGAGTATTTGCAATGCCGGTATAGAGGAGCATTCCTTGAAGCTGTTAGGCAGTTTTACAAGAACCTAGCAGAAAATCTTGCAAAGACTCAGAAGCTCTTGGCACACAGTGTATTTTTGCTGGATGCAAATTAAGAGGAACTCTTACTAACTAAATAAGGATCCATCCCTCTATTCTGGAATTAAATTCATTCAAAACATAGAAAAACAACAGTCCTTAGCACTGTCATTTATTTATATAAATATGTTAGTCTAAATCCAGTATATAGCTTTCACAAAAGAGGCACTGTTTACTCAAGAAATCGGGCTGTATTTTTAAAAAATCTACCACTATTGTCACTGCAGTTTCATTTATGCAGCCAAGCTCACTCATGTCATGGCTGCAAGCTATGTGCAGTGGGGTCTGGGTCACCTCTCAGCAGCACTTGGTCACAAGGCAAAAATGTTCCACAGTGCAGTTCACTGCCATGAATTGATGGCTGAGGACTCTTCTGCCAACAGAGCTCACTGCTCACAAACTAGGTCTAAATTGGGAGACAATAGGGGACCACCAAGAAAAGGACAGTAGCTGGCTTTAAAAGAGCAACTTGGCTTTTTGCCTACAGCCACTATGACATGTTTGTAGGGTAGACCAGTGTCCATGAGCTCTGTTTTCTCACATGCTTATCTATTTTGGCAATCCCTGGAGAAAAATAACCGCACTACTTTCTGACTTTCTCTGTAAAATATGGGAACACTCTACTGCTTCCTGTTCACCTGTCCTAGAGCAGTCTACTATCTGCTGGTAACTTGCTGCTGTTAATTTCATATCAGTTCATTAAAACACCTCTTGTCCTAATATCGATGTTGAATATAATACAAATTACATGAATACAAACATCTTTGGACAGCATTTTTCAATTAGCGTACAAAATAACAGCAATGCGTTTAGAATCTGTCAGTATAACAACGAAAGCCTGTGATGAGTACTGTGCAATGAATTCAGACAAACAGTCTTTCTTGATTACATTAAGACTTTGTTTTCTGTTATGAGATACATAAAAGAAGTTCAAATACTCTTATCCACTGACATTTAGAAATGACAACTTAAAAATGATTTTGACATGCATTTATTTTAGGACTAGTCAAATATTTTTTTGTATTGTTATTTCCTTAGCTCAGTCATTTGGCTTATAGAATAGTTTTCAAAAGCTGAACAAACAAACCAAAATTTGCCTTACCAGCATTAGATCTAGTTGTATCTATCTTTACATGAATGAATGTAAGTGGAAATTATGCTGATGTAAATAAGAGAATAATCGGCTTCCAAGCCTTTTTCACATTAATCCCCATTTTCATAATGTCACCAGTCGGGTTCCAAAGTTGCAATGTAAAGTAGAGAATACAGCATGTCCTGAGTAGGGGCAGAAAAACTTTTATAAATTGAATTTTCTAATTCAACATTTTCTAACTGGCACATGTGTCAAGAAGAAGGTTCAGGAACTCTTAATTACTGTTCAGTAAAAGTCAATTCAGAGATAATGCCTGCCTATTTAAGCCTACCCTGGAATACAGAGATCTGTTTCTCAGTAAGGAACACTGAACATTAGCGTTCATCTTCATAGAGTTTACTAAGGTCAAGTTTGCTAATATGAATGTAGGAATAAGCAACGACTATAATAAATAGAAGCTTTTTGAGTATTACATAAAACTGAGAGGAAACATCAAATTTTGATGCAACAGTAATCTCTCAGAGCTTTTTAAAATCCAAGGGAGTATCCTCTAATAGGAAGATCTGAAAAGAAGTCGGTACCTGGTATTTTACACAGAAGAGCAGATTAATATTATTTATTTAAAGTAGAAGGATGGCCTTAGCTTCACTAAGGCCTTGGACACTATTGTCATGGAAGTAGTGACAGAAATGTCATAGAAGTGATTAATGAAATAACAACTTAGCTTGACACATCTCAAAATGACAAGTTATTTCTACTGTCATTCACTGAAGTTTAGCAAGGAAGATAATTTTCCAGTTACAGGCTTCAGATGTAGATGAGATCTTTCATCTTTCGCTATTTGCCATCTAACAGTCCTGCCAAGAACCAGGACAGTTTTAAGAGGCTTTGAAAAAGGAATACAAGGAAGAATGATAGATAAAAGAAAGGAGGAAAATGATGAAGCACAACAGAGAAAAATACGGCAAAAGACCAGAAACTGGGAAGGAAGTGCTATCACTGTTCTGAAAAATAGATTGTTAATATTACCACTGTACTTAATCCAGATACTGTACACCATGTAGCAATGTATATAAAACTGGAAAGGATGCATAGGCTTGCCTGAACCTGTGTAACAAAACAAAGAAATCTGAATTTAGAAAACAGCTGGCCATTACATGGAAACAGTGAAAGAACACTTATCCCTGGAGCACTCACAATAAAAGACTATGGGCTGTTCAGGAAAGACAGAAGACCAAAGGTCTTGGTCTCATTAGAAACCTGGATCCCAAGAAAGTGGTGGCAAATTTTGTAAGAAGCTTCAGAACTAATATTTTCAATTGCTAAAATGTTAAGATTAAACCAAGAACACACAAGGAATGCAGATGAAGTGCTCCTCAGAGGCAGAAGGAGAAAGTACAAGTTGCCTAAAGTAAAGCTTATTTAGATCTTGCAAGTATATTAAAACAGCTGCTGAAAGTTTTTCAGTTACATGATTAAGAAGGCGGGAGGGGAGCAAAACATACTCAAAGCAGCATTCATATTACGGATAACCTAATTTATGGTGCAAAACCAAAATGATTATGAGGGTCTGAATCCTGCAATTATTACAAATGTGTGAAGCAAAAGCTCATGCAGAGGTACACAATATAATCTCTATCCCAAACTGCTGACAGAATTAGTATATGAAATTGAAGACTTGGTAGCAAATATTTGTTTAGTTATGAATCCGGACATGGTGTCATATAACAGGACAGTAGAAAATATGTCAAGATAAGGTGGGAAAAATGGTAAGACAACACCCCAGATACCCACATGGCTATCCATAATCTGCAAGGTTTTAGGGGACAGACTTTATGGAAAATTAAACGAATAAACATACACAGAAAAATGGGAAAAATGTTAATTGCGTTTATCAAGAGAAGATAATATCAGGCTAACTTGACAGCATTTTCTGTTATCATAACTGGGGTTTTAGGCAAGAGAGATGTGACTTTATCTATGTGATCTTCGGTAAGCATTTGTTATGGTGCCATAAAATAAATTATTAGTAAAGCTGGAGAAAGTAAGGAATAATAGAAAATCTGTAAGAAGGGTAAGAAGCTCATTCATGGGGAAATGGAAAACAAAGCATTAAAGGAAGGACTGTCAAATTGAGGAAAGTTTAATAGGGGAGGTCTCTGTGGGTGACTGTTGAAACTAATGTCTGATGTTTCATCCATAAACATACTAGAAACAAGATGTTGCCAACATTTGTGTATTACTCATTGCTCGGAAACATCATCAGTATTGAGAAGCATCATCAGTACTGATGAGTTTCAGGTCACTATACAGAAGGAACTGTGTGAACTTCAACAATACAAATACAATTAAATTTAACAGCACAATATGCTGTTGAACATCAATAACAAAATATGGCTACCCTAAGCGGTAAGCTATCATTTAGAAGTGATTAAAAAGAAAGACTTGCACATATAAGATGACTACAAGCCATCAATATGATATATCCATAAAAAAAGACAGATGCAGTTCTAGTTTTAGAAGAATTTTTTCCAGAACAGCCAGGAAAATATCAATGCCAGTTTTTACAGTGCCACTAGCAGATTTTGAGAAACTTGTATAGATCTGGTCAAGAAGAGAGGCATGGACACAGGTCCAAAGAAGGATGATCAAGGAGAAGGGAAAGTCTGTCTTACGAGAAGAGACCAAAAGATTTTTGGCTTATTTTATTGAGCAAAATAACAGCTCAGCAGAAGTATAATCACAGCATGTAAGTGCATCAAGGAGATAAACAGAAGATAGAGAAAAACCTGAATTAGCTAAGGACAAAACTGGCACGGGAACAAATGGATATTAACCGGCTGTGAAAAAATTTAGGTTGGAAATTAGAAAAACATTTCTGATCATTAGAGCAATCAATATTTCCAGTAGTCTTCCAATTGGAACAGTGGAGGCAAAAAACCTAATTACTTTAAAGAAGAAATGCAGTCAGTTTATGAAAGATTTTGTATGACACGCTGCCTGTGAGAGCAGAAGACTGAACCTCAGTAATCCAGCAACAATGCCCTCCTTGTCTTCTGAAATTTCTCTAACTTTGCAAAAACAATCCCTGACTTGTTCAGTAAGACCAAACCCCTCAACTTTAAGAAGTCTTCCTGTGGCTGGGGAGGGCTTGATTGTCTTCACAGCTTCAGTAACCTCCTACCAATAACACCATACAAGCAGTGACAAATTAGTCTCACTTCCCCTCCCATTGCCTAGTCCAGAGCATCATTTCGGCTACTCTTGGAGCTGAGCTCTACAGTTTGGATACCCTTTCTGCCAGCTTCCTTATCGAGTCTCCCACTCAGCTGAACTGATAGTTTTGCTACATATAAAGCCTTAATAATCAGAGGAAATGCATTTTCCCCATACGGCTAAACTCAATGGTTCATACTAGAAACACTTGAAGCTTTTCCCAATCTTGTATTCATGTTCCCACAAGCAAGCACTGAGGGTTTGAAATCACCAGCTGTGTTAACATTGGGCAACAGTAAGCTTAAATTTATTTTAATAACAACTGAAGTGTTTGTGCATGAGGGTCTAAACTGGAACCCATCAGAACCAGCAGGGATATTTTCCCTGACCTCAGCAGAGCCAGGATACAGCATCCTACCACCAGCTCACTTGTCTCTCCTAAGCTCCGAAAATAAATGCAATAGTCCTTATTTAGAGTATATGCTCTTAAGTAAGAGAACTCAGTGCTCTATTTTGCAGTCCTAGTCAGGAAAAACTACTGAACTCGCTTCGACTGTTATCGTTGAAAGGATCATAAACCCACGTCTTATAGTCAGTCGTATGTTCCTTCCAGTAGACTGTCATAAAATTATTTGTGGGTTAATTCAGGTTTATAAAACTACTTCAGGATCTGATTGCCTGGGTTCCTGTCCCATCTCGGATCACAATAGCTATGATTTGCACCCCTCAATGTGCCAGGCAGACAGATGTCCATGAACAGTCCATCACAACTTGATAACATTATTACAGCTTTGTGACTCTTGGCTGCTAGCTGTTGCTGCGCTGCAGTTTACTGAGCATCACTCTGCTACTCGTATTTCAGAATTTCAGGAGTCATGCCAACAAAGAGTTTCCAAATAGGTGAGATCACTGGATAATGGCTAGTCAAAGATATGCAAAACCATACTGCTAAATTTACTGAGCAAGGAAATAAGGCTGGTCATTTGATGAATTAAGTACTCTTTCTTACTGGTACACAAAAACATGAATGCTCATTTCCAAAGTGTTTTCTCAAGTAGCCACTGACAAATATCAGAAATTAAAATTTCAAATAAAATTCCACTTATTTAACTCAATCATCACGGAGAAACTGTACGTTCAGGTTGTTGCATATATACTCCGTGTATTTGCTAAGCACCAAGCAAAGTAATATCATGCAAATTGCCAAATAAGTATTTGCTTTTCATTCTTGCACACAAACTTGCTCAAATTCCATCCTGTATAAGTATCATTTGCAGAATTAGAAAGCAGAAGGATTATGTTACTGAAGTGGCCAGTCAGACACGATAGACATAGACTAAAAAGACTACATATTTCAAGACATATCAAGACAAAGTTTGGCAAATGGCTAAAATGTATGTACATAGTGTGCCCACTGGGCAACTGCAGTTGGCTGACAAATTGCAAATGGAAAACATGGCAATAGTAAGGTTTTTACTGACATTTATACAGCTCTATTCACAAGGAAATAGAACGATTGGCTTAAGCTAATACACAATAAACAGTCAACTTTTTTTTTTTTTTCAACTGTGATGAGTTGAATGCCTGCCTGGTGCTTTTGCTGTATCACTGCTGACAGATGTTCTTTGATTTCTAGTCTTTTTTGCTAGATCATCAGTTTTAGAAATTAAAATTGTACCTAGCATTTCAGCAGACAAGTAGTTGCTTCAACTGCATAATATTTTGGACAGTGGTCAGCAAGGAGTGCAAAAGAAACAGACTGATCTACAAGTGGAAGCTTAGCACTGTTAGTTTTTTCACTGTGACATTTATATAACACATTGTGGTTTATGTTTGATGGCTGGACTATCATTCCCACTTCAGCTGACAATTAAACACATACCTATGAAAGACTGCTAATACTTTACAGAATACTCTTAAGTTTACTAGTCAGAGACAATTATGCCTCTTTTTTTGTGGAGCTTTTTTTATTTACATCCGACACTTCTTGAAAAAACAATAGAATCACTGCTTAAGAGTGCATCTACACCTGTTGTCTGTTTCTCCCCAATTAAAGTAAATATGAGAAGCATTATTTCAAAATAGGAAATTAATTGCAGATTTCTGTCCTGTGTCACCTTATTAATACTTATTACTGGCAGAGGATCATGGCACCACGTACTCATATACTACAAGATTAATTTTAAAAGATACTACTCTAGTTCATCTACTCCCTGTCTGGTGAAAACCTGAAATCCTGGTTCCAATAAAATCAATGTCAAAGATACCATTAATTTCAGTGTAATCAGAATTTTGTTTAGAATCTTTCACAGTAGGAACCATTGCTCCTTCTCTTAAAAAGGACAACTTCATTCTGTGAACACAGAGAAATAACTAAGTAGAAGTGGGCTAAATTCTACTTTGGGGTTTGTACCTGTTTACACTCCATTTGTATGTGGTACATTATTTTCTGCAGACAGTTGGAGGATTAAAATACCTATTGTACAATTTGAAGGGTTTTAATTATGATTTACTCTGTCTGTAAGAAAGGCAGGTTCCGTTATTGTTAGATCATTTCATCCAATGGGTTAGATGAAGAAAGCACTTAATATACTATGCAATTTTTGTGAAACTTATTTACTGACTGGATTTGAAAAAGGCAAGACTTGGCTCAGATCTGGGGAGAAAGAGAGAGGTTCAAAGATTTAGCATAATCAGCTAGGTGTGTATGGGAACAAAGGACCTTTCCTACCTGACAGTTCAGTATGTGAGAGAGGTACTAGTAGGACAGTTACAGCCACTGAAGTCTGTTTCCTCAGCAAAGATTAAATTCTCCCAAGTGCACATGTGCCAGGCCTTAAGATCCTGTGCTGTTCCAGTGAAGGACCTATCTGCTGGTTACAAATCATTTACACTGGGATCAACCCAAGTGACTATTTTTATTTAAATACAAGTTCTGTCCAATAACTTTCTGGATCCACAAGCATAATGAAGTAACCTCTGATGCTTGTGACAGTACTACAGAGGGATCTGGGGTTAAGTTCCTGCCTTGCCATTACCACAGATTTTCTACATGAACTTAGACAAGGCACACATTCTCTATGGGCCTCTGTTTTCTATCAGTAAGACAGGAATAAAACCACTTCCATCCACACAGGGTGTTATCCAGATATATTAAAACAGATAGAAGACACATGTTTGTGCACTTATGGAGACCACTTTTGTTTCTAATGCCTAAACTCGTGGTTTTTTTCTGATAAAATGAATAGTCATCTTAAAAACAACCTTTAGATTTGAATCCAAGCTTTTTGCCAGATTTCACACAAATTACAGTGTAACAGCATGCTACAGGATTCAGTGCCCTTCACATAACTGAATTGGTAGGAGAGTTAGAAGATACATACAGATAACAAACCCCAAAATACAAGAGGGCTGTCTTCAAAACATAGAAACCTGGCCAACACTGGGACATGGCTGATAAAACATGGATAGAATAATGATTCATGTAAGAGAAGAGAAGCAAATGAGTACTACAATAACAGAGAACCCTATGTGGATAAGGAGAACTAAAAATAACAAAGGAACTCTGAAGCAAAGTCCAGTCAGGAGTGCCCTGCCCAGTAACAGCACACAGCACTGGGCACAGAAATCACACCATGGAGGTGCAAGCAGGATGGCATGGTCCAACCCCAGCCCCAGGGGTGAGAGAGAAGAAAATCTCATTCTGAACCAGGCTCAGTACCTGAGCAAGGGATCAGGGTTTTGAGTGGGGCTGATCAAACACTTTTTAGTGGATAGTGTAGGTATCATACCCCTGTGATTTTTTCTGTTGGTTCTGTGAAATGAAAATTTTTTGCACCACATTGGCCCAGTCTAATCCTAGCTATGTCTGGCTAATCAACTGTAATGCAATTCATTCAATGCATTACTTCATAATTGTTGTATACTCAAAATCTGTAAGGTAATAAAAGAAATACAATAAATGGAATAACACTGTGAGCTCAGTCTTAATTTCCACAAACCAGTTTGCTGCACTGGGGCACACTAGTGAATTATATGGTCTTTATGAACAAGGCAGTATTGCTTACTTCCCTTAGAAAGTCTTGGTTACTTGTCGCTTACAGTGAAAGATTACTCAGGTTTCTCCATTTTTACATACAATGCAGAAGAGTAACAATGTAGTGCATTTAGTATTTTTCTAAAACAAGATGATTTGGTTTCAGGGTGGTTTTCTAAGGCTCATAACATAATATGATAACTATAAGAGGACAAGGAACAGACTGATGCCGAGCAGTGGGATGCAAAAAACCCAACTCCTGTACTAATACATTTTCAAAGTGGCTTTTCAAGATACCGAGATGTGAAGAGGTATGAAGTGAGTTTATTCAAAGCAGTAGAACCAGTTTGAATAATTCTGAAAAAAGGGGCCATAAAGGGGGTGTATGGTTAGAAGCAGAGCACATCACTTGGAGCATTAAAGGGTTCCTAACACAGTAATCAATACCAATATCAACCTGAAATTTTGGATATTACCATCAGATAACGTCTCAAAGATTGATACCTGATGAAAGAGTTAAAGGCCTTAGAAAGAGGCATTTTCTTGACAATTAAGATAATTTAGTCTCCATAACGAAATTCAGATGAAACACTTTGATGAACTCTGGAATTTAGGATTAGCACCTTTATGTTACCTGGGCCATGTGACTTAGTTTGTTACAGTGTCAGAAAGCAGCTGTGAGCGAGCCAGCCAGTGACGATAGCTATGAGACACACAGCCCCAGCCAGTAGAGCAATTCTACAGGAGAAAGAATGTGCCAAAGGTGTCCTAAATACTACTGTGGTCACCAGCTGCTTTAACATTCTGTCTCTACAGAAAGAGACTGCAACTTCATAACTGGTATAAATCTAGGTCTGCCCCATGGGTAGAGGAAGATATATACATTCACTTCCACCTTCATTTCTTAAGCTATGCTAGGAAAGACAACAAAACCCGCTGTTAAGGGCCATAGCTTTTGCTTTAAATAGTTTTCAGTTTTGAATGCAGTTCTTTGTCATTAGACTACATGAGCTGTAGGCTACTGCTTGTAGAATCTCAAATCAGTTCTCCAGGGGAGATCACCAACCTCTCAAAAAAGTTAATATGGAAAGCTAAGATACTTGGATCTCAATTCCCTAGGGATTCTTGTTTAGGAGGAGGAAAAAGTCCTGAGTCCTATTCCCTCTATATGTTGTCCTGCCTTCAGAGCTATTACTACTAATGATCACATCAAAAATTACCTGTCATGGATCTTAGACATGGAAAATAGAATAAAATCAGATCGATCTGGAGTTGAATGTAACAGATCACTGCAAGTTGCTGAGCTATACCCCCCCTTTGACATCTGCAGAGATCCTTTTAGTTCAAGGGATGATACAGATGTAACTAGAAGAGAACCTGATGCAAGGTATTAGAAATAACAGCTAAGTAACAATGAAATGGATTAATATTGAGAAAGTATTCAGCAATAAAAGAAAAAATTTTTTCACCAAACGCTGAAACACAGAACATGCTGAAAACATCTAAAACCCATTAAACCAAATCATTTTAAGAAACAGCTACATGGGTTTTTTATAGAGAAAAGGAAAGAATAGAGGGCACTGCTGCTGGCTAGGTATTTGTTAATTTTTCATGTGAATTTATTGCATATGTAAGTGATTGAATTAGTAGCACTGACAGGAACCCAGGCACAGTAAAAGCTTCCTGATACTGACACAGCACTGCTCAAGCTGTACAGTCCTGACCATTAGCAACACCGCTACTGAAGCCCTGAGCCTTTCCCTCAAGCAGAGTCTGCAGAGCACACTGGAACTGGACTGAGCAAGGTATTGTTTCTGCGACGTGAATTTGCAGACCTCCGTAACAAAGACTAGGATGAGACCGCTACACTTTTTTATATTAATGACCTCATTTGGACTCTGATGCCAGGCTCCAGGGAAGAAGGTCCAGTATAAGATAATATCATGCTACCAAAATACTGCAAGGTAAGTTTTGGGGAAGAAATGTTAAGAGGATGTTGTATTTTGTGGTAAAGAGACTAAATGCAAAAGGCAGTCAGAAAGAGCTGGCTTGCAGAAGAGACTATAAGGTACAGAAATCAGAATGATTTCCCACCTTTGAGAAAAGAGAGTCATTTCCAGACACTCAGACTGAGCAGTGAAATCTGGTTCTAGCACAGAGCAATAAATTGTTTCAGAACAGGGAGGCTTTGATAGTAAACTAGGGGAATGTAAATTGCATATCTAATAATTTCAGCACACAAGTCTATTGCCAGATATTACCATCTAAAAGGAATATAGGTATCATGGCTGCTATGAAGCCCTTAGGGAGGCTCATATGCTTTTGGGAACCCTTTCCTCCTTCCCAGCAACGTATTAACCTTTTGACCATGTCGGTGCTTGAATCTATGTAAAGAAAATCATACGCAAAGACAGTAAGAGTTGGGGAGTGATGGAAACAAAACTGTGCAAAACATCAGGGACACAGGATGTTGTGTGAATTCTGTATAAAAACCTCATATCCAAGAATACATACAGATCTTTAAAAAAAAGGTATTTCTGATGCATTGTGAATGTACAGATGAGCAGGCATGGGAAGACATTCCATTGCTGTCTGATAAACTATATTCCTGTAGCATCAGACTGTAACAACTTACGAGAAGGTAATATGAGCTTTTACTAAGAGTAACCCTGCTGGATTTAATGGTGCTGCTAACAGAGTAAGATTTTTCTTGGAGTAAGGGTGCCATAAACCAGCCCTCAGTCACCACTTCCTGTTTACTACTTGTGGTTTATTCTCTAGAGCAAACACGTATTTCTCTCACTTGAAACTTCTGCTTATTACAAGAAAATAATTTCTTAATATTCTCCTTTCACACCATTCATCCTCATGGAAGACATTAAGGGAATCGTTTTACATGTAGAAAGTGAAAGAATTACTGTTCTCCATTAGCAACGTGGTAGAGCTTTGCTTAACGCATTCTTTTTTGGTAGGTCTAGACAGTCTCTTCTAAAATCTCATTTAGATAACATTTGTAATTCATCTGAACAATTCTAGTCATTTAGTAAAGTTACTTCAATATTTTCTTTTTTATTGAAAGTTATTGCACTGCTGCAAGCAAGATATTTTATTTGATGAATTTCCACATGGCTGATCCCAAAGGAGAGAGGACAAAACACAAGAGAGGCTCGAATTAAGTTCTAACCCTATTTAACAACAGCTGCAAGGGAAATGGGAAAATACTAGTTACTCTAGAACCTCATGGTAATGTAAAAAATGAAGCTGATCATCCAAAATTTTCACAAGTTTTCATCTATACACAAATGTTCTGTAACTACAGACAGAAGCAGGAAGAAGATCCCACTTGAACAATGATATTGTATCAATGACAAGATTCATGAGCTAGGATTGAGATATACATTATAAATAAACATACACGGAGTGCACAACTAATAGTAAAACTAGCAAATGTTTTTGACATTTGGACCACACGAAGTTACAAAAAAAGTGTTCTAATACATTGACAGATTTTGAGGCTAGAAGGATCCATTTGTTGTCATCTCATATGAACTGTAACATAACACAGCCCGATGAACTTCACACACTTATTTGATCTTAAAGATCATAGTTTGAATGAGAACAGCATATGCTCTGGAAAAACACATAAAGACTTAAAGTGATGGGAAATCTACTATCACTCACTGAAGATACTCCAGCAGTGGTTCTCCAGACTGTTCAAGTATCCTTAGTGAGTATTAGCAATATATTACATTTCTTTCATACACACAGAGAATACATTAGAAACTACCTTGCAAGAATATAATAAAGCAGATAATATTTTTAGAATTCTTAGGTAAGCTGAATTATAATGAGAAGTCTTGAAATTATATTTATAGGCATGGAGAGTGCAGCTAACTCAGGACCTGTGTAAATAAGGACATGAAAGCATCAGTTGAAAGTCTCTATCTTCTTGTTCCCAACACAACATTTCAGTTCAGTTGTAGTGGACAAAAGGGGCAGTTGGAGGAGTCAGAGGAACAACCCTCAAGGCAGCAGCAGCCTTTTGCTATATATGGCACAAAAATGATCTTACAATGTAAAAGATTCCATTGCTTTCGGAGGAATCAGGATTTCACCTTTAGTGTTGTGGGAGGAAATTGTGATCAACTTTTAGAAAACAGCTGGGTCAAGAAACAGGAAAGCTGCTTTGTTGTGTGAACTTAAAATCTATTTGCATGTGTATGTAAGGACTGTGTATTCCTGTATGTTATAGTAAGCAAAATATAGTCTACCTTTAGAATTTTCTGAGAAATTTCCTGGCGACAAGAGTTTTTTTACAGTCCAATTAACAGAATAGCGAGTGACAGTCTCTAAGCCTTAAAACAATTCCAATGATAATCTGGACAAGGCTACAGATAAGGAACTCCTCTCTTCCTTACACATGGATAGGAAACAAGGTTATTCAACCAGTTGCAAGAAGTAGAAGAACAATTTTTACCCACACTCAGAATGGAAGCAAAAGACAAAGGAGTTTGAACTTGTCATGAAAAGAAATAGGTTAGCATATGTCCTGATTTGGGAAGAAGGAGAATCAATATTTAAAGACACTAAGCAGACCATAGCTGGAGACAATCCTCTCATCAAGAGAATGCTAAAAGTCAAGAAAAGAGCATAGAAAAGCTGAAAGGGGAAATTGCATTGAGCTGGTAAATCAAAGTAACAATAAACATCGGTCAGAAAAGCAAATGTGTTGACTCTACTACTAACCTTTTATTTCCCTGTTCAGCAGAAAGGAGAAATATTACTTGCAATACAGCCCACCCCCACTGCTTAGCATTCATGCTAACCAAGCCAATACTACCCCCGTTTACAACACTAACTATCCCATGCTTTCCAGTTAGATACACTGGATTAATTTCTGTCCTGTTAACTCCATGAATACACTAATTTCTTGTATTAATTCCATTCTCCCCATCTGTTAATGTATAGTAGTCATTTCTCTGCAACTAATACCAAAATGAAGTGCCCTGATTTGGAAATGTACTGTGTACAAGTAGAACAGAAGTGGAGTGACCTTGCCTGCAAAATGCATTACTAAATGTTTGAACATTTATCAGTTAGGAAATATTAAATTATAGAACCGTATATATTTTGGACAGTATGATATTAAATTTCTTTCACATAATTTATCCAGTATCAGTAATTCAACCCAAAATACACCTACCATTTATTTTTTTAATGCTGGATTAGGATTGAAGGGATGTTTTCACTACTCCCTCATGACAGTACAAAAGCAAAAAAATCCCTCTATAGGGACTCAGTAGTCAAATCAACTTGTTTATGATGCAAAGCCTACTTGTTTTATTTAGAACAGTCTCAGCAGACCTCATGTAGTCAAATGAATCTCTACCTGGATGCTGTCAGCCTTACTTAGGTAAAACAGCTCCTTACCTTGAATTTCTAACATTTTGATCAATAATTTTTTTCTCTCTCAAGTACTTTAATTGTATTTATCCAGCAGCAAAAGTTGATCCTTAATAATTCACTGACAAGATTATGTGCCTGTACCTTTCCCTTGCAGCTGTATTTACTCAAAACAAAGCTATTCAAATAAGCCTTAATCAAGACACATCATTCTCCCACACTGTGTGCATGCAAATCTACTTGGATCCCTTCAGCTGGGAACACCAGCAGTGAAGCCCCAGACTAGCAGGGCAGTTAACTGGCAGGGCAGATTGGGTTCATTGGGATGGGGCATCAGTGTCACATTTAGCTGATTTGAAAGTCACCTGGGTTCCTTAAGTGCTCAGCAAAAGATGTATTGTTTCTTCTGTGCCCATCGAGCCATTGTTTGGCAGCTCACAGAGGAGCTCCTGACAGCCCTGGCCCCCATGTTGCTTCTCCCACAGCGTTTCCCGCCCTTTTTTGAAGGCGGTTCCCCAGAGGCGCCACAGGTGCCTCTGATTGGTTCAGCAGGGCCAGATACTCCCCTGATTGGTTCAGCTGTTGGCAGCGCCACTGCTGTGACCAGCACAGGGCAGCCCCTGGCCTCCTCCCACCACAGCCACCCCTGCGCTCCCAGAGCCTGGCCACTTAGACCCAGCCTATGGACCTGGACACTTAACCTTGCTTTGGCAGTACAGATCTTCCTCATCTAACATTCTCATGAACAAACTGTGCAGGTGCCTTCGTCCTGTGCTGTAACTGTTTCCAGCTGGGGACTGCAACTGTAGGTGACAGTGAGCAGTTCCCTGGCAGCAGTGCCGTGTAGAGAAGTGTCAATTGTTAGCTGGAAATTCCCAGGCCAAGACATCTCTTCTTTTTTTTTTTTTTTAACAGCTTACTTTGTTACATTTAAGGGTCAAATTCCAGTTACAACTATTGGAAATTGAATTACTAAAAGATAAAATAATTTAAAACTTTAGCAATAACTACAGAGTGCTAAGGTCCTTGCTTAACTGAGGTCTATCTCCCGAACACCATCCATCAGTATTACATAAATACTGTTCTGACAGTCTAACTTACCAAGTTATACTAAAAAGTTTTCACAGAAGCTGAATGTGATACATTAATAGCACAGACAGCATCGATTCCCCCGTATGTCAGACTTTCAGGATTCTGCCACACTACCCCACATAACTCAATTAAAGCTAACTTCATATGGGTGCATACAAGTTAAGAAGCTGCAGTCATACTTTCAATAAATGGTACATGTTCTTTTAATTACTTTTACTCCCCTTTCACTCCATCACCTCCCACAAAAAATAGCATTCAAAGTGCTTTCTGCACGAAGAGTGATGATGAGTTGAAGTTAATTTAGTGCCTAAGACTTACCAATACATCAAACAGTGACAATACAGCAGAAAGAAACAACAAACTTCCAACGGCTCCAAGAAAATAGCTTGAACATCCTACCATGAGACAAAATCTTTTAGATTTTGACTTGAAATTGTGGATCCTGTATATTTTATGCTCTAAGTGCGAAAAAAAAATGCAATGGGCAGATGCCAAAAGACAACCATTTTTAAAAAATATGTAAACACTTAACAGTAAATTCTTTTTGTCAATACACAGTTGTGGGAATTTTCTGGTAGTCAGCATCGATCTGCACATCTGAGTCCATGACAATGAGCGGGCAAGGCCACAACTGCTGCAATTCATGCTGCAGAGGCTGTACCGTTCTGTAACCTCTTAAAATAAAGCTGTATATATTTTATCAGTGCAGCAATCTGAAGTTCAAGCATCTTGAACACTATATTGCTTTATCTAAAATATGAGATGTATTTAGAAGTTTTTTCTGTAAAACTA
Source organism: Athene noctua (assembly GCF_965140245.1). Classification (NCBI taxonomy): domain Eukaryota; kingdom Metazoa; phylum Chordata; class Aves; order Strigiformes; family Strigidae; genus Athene; species Athene noctua. The sequence goes on from NC_134044.1 coordinate 21,330,404, forward strand.
TCATTTATGGCCCAATTACTGCAGAAGATAATGGGAGCCTTGCGGGAAATAAAGCTATTTGTGCAAGATTATGAGGGACCTTTTCCAAACAGTATACTTTTGAACATACCCAGCTCTATAGCCGTATTTACTTGAATAAGCTGTTTTTAACTATGTGACTACTACTCTCAGATGGTAGATTTAAGAATGAACTATACAAATCAACTAAAATCTGATTCCATATGAGTTTTAGATCATTTGTATATACCAGAAATAAAGAACTGAACTTTTCTAAACAGGCAACTTGTATAACTAGTACTTCAGAAAGAGAAATGCAGGATTAGACAGAGTCATTTGGAAGGTCACAGAAAGAGAATGCAAAATAATTTACATTCTGCCTTCCTACCAGACTTATAATGAAAAAATATATTGTGATATCGTGAAAATTGGTAGAACTGTAACCTCTACATAATAAGAGCGCTCTTGTCCCCAGAAAAATCAGTAGCTGTGTCTTCATCAGATCTAATCACTAAAGTCCTAAATGCATTTTGGCAAAACAAGATTTTATTTGTATGTGTATTCTTATATACATAACCAGAAAAATAAAGGAGATTTATGACTTTAATGAAAAACTGCCTGTAAACACCAGAATATCATCTCCAAAGGAATTCTAAAAATTCTTGCTCTGTGTTTATGAACTTTAATATTCTCTTATTAACCCCTCTGTCCTGAATATGAACCTTAGTGCCATGCTGGAAGTCAGCCCATACAGACCACAGTGTTAGCAAATCAGCAATAACCATTTCCCACCGATATTTATTGGTATGGTGTCAGCCCCACACATACCAAAGACCTTTTATTAGGATTCCAAGGTATTTGAAAAGTGCCAGCACTCTGGAAAATATTACTGGACACATGGTTCACTGTGGCTATAGAGTCTTCTGGTTTCTGAGGTTCTGTGTGCCTCAGTTTCTCTCTCTATAAAAATACCTGAGGGACAATACCAACCTACCTTACAGAGCTCTATCATGTGGTTAAATTCACTGATGATTGCCACGTTCTTCTAGATCCTTGGATGAAAATAAGTGTGAAACACGAAAATGGTACTGGGATAAGTATTCACAAATAAGGTGTTCTAAGGTAGAAAACACACTAGCTTCCCAAGATGCATGCAGGGGAAACGGGGGCTATCCTCTTCTAATATGCAGAACAGATTTTTTTTTTTTCATATGTTTGTAATTAAAGTTAAAATGAGACTCCACATAACTGCAAATGAGATTTCTATCACCGTTGCCCAATTTCCTCATTTTTAGGTCATCATTTACAATGCTTTTCTGGCCTATCATGAAGCCTCTCATCTGAGAATTAACTCTTCATTCCTGCCTTCCAAACCTAGGAAAAAAAAAAAAATGCAGAAATTACTGCCTCCTCCACTGTTCTAACCACATTAGTTTCTTATTAGGAGTCTTTCCATCATGACAGGTTTAACCACTTCACTTGATCTCATTTTCACATGTATGCACTAAGACAAAGCCCTGAATGACATGGTCAGTGTAGAATCATGCTCAGAAAACCGTTCAGACCTGCCATCACACATTTTGTCCATCACTGTTCTATTGTAAATATGTAATCCCTTTAGTATTGCATTTAAATACCATGGCATTTTAATGTACAGTGAAGCTTCAGACTGCTTCATACCCGGTTTTTATTTGCTATAATCTGGATCTTTAAGTAGTGAGAACTGTTAACTGTTACAGCAAGTTACTTATTTTTGAGGCACAGAACAGGAAATAATAAATCCTGCACCATTCAATATTCTCCTGTACATCTATAGCCTAAGTCCAAGAAGAACATCTATACATACAGTAAGAAAAATTTATTGTTTCAGCATATCCACAGGGTTATGTGGGAAAACAGCTCAACCTGTTAAGAAACAGCTCACATCAGCACTTTCTGCAGTATGACCTAGCTACTTCATCTTACAGAGCTTCAGCGTGTTTTGCTGGCTGGCGGTGGTGAGCAATGAGATGCTGAGAGAGAAAAACAAAATGAAAGTTGGGGTGAGACATTAGCTTGAAAAGTCTGCAAAGGGAATCTCTCTATCCAACTCTATTTCTCCCAGACTTGCAGGCACCTATCAGCAAACTGCAAAAGCCTGCTCACTTTCCACACATATGTGCAAGAAAAACTAAGTTGCATAAGATTTGGTATCTTCTAAAAAACACATGGGGAGTCTCAATCTAGATTCTAATTAGTAAGAAAACTATTGCGAAACCGCTGTAGCCAATAGACTTTATAGACACATGACCTGGATACACTAACATGTGGTCTCTCCAAGTTATTCTGGGACTTGGGCACTTAGATAATGAGAAGAAAGCCCTCACTGGTTGTTTGTTCTGTGGGTATGTTATAAATATGAGATTTCAATGCCTTTAGTTCTTCAATTTTTACCAGTATCCCCATAATGACTTAGAAAAAGAGTGACAAATACACACTAAATAGACATAGCATGCCATTCATATGCAGAGAAGTGTAAGTGTAACAGTGGTCACAGCTCTGCCTCAGAATACTCACTGGAGTAAAGGGTGAATAGCAGAAGTGGGAACCCAGCTCTGATGAGAGGCTGATACGCACTCACCCAACCACACTGAGGCTGCAGCAGAGACAAGTGTTGTACCTACTGTATCTTACATATCAGTATAGTATCTTAAACAATTCTGACTTATTTCCAGAATGTAATTGGAAATTGGGGCAGTAGTTTTATCAGTTTTGTAAATGGTAAAAATGTAAAGAAGGAAGTCACTTTTCTATTGTCTGTGGCAGGCTGGAAGTTAAAACAAAGCAGAATTTATGTACCTACCTAACTTTCAGTATCTAAGTTAGCTCCCCCGGTGCCTTTGAAATCAGTAGGCTCCCTTGGAGAGAAGATGCAGGCTGTCCCCCTTAAGCAGTTAAAACAAGTGCCTAATGCTAGGTTATATGAATAGCTGTCTGTTGACTTCATAATCCCACTCAGTGCCACCTTTTTTCTTCATTCAGTTCCTTCCCTCTTCCAAGACTCAGTGCCTGAAGGAAACACGGCATTTGCAATTCCAGTACGCCCATGCCATATGGGTATGAGGCTGATCAACAGAAAAAACTCCTCCTGCAGTCCCCCGTGAAGCAACAACAATTTGTCTGACACAAATTCATGCTTTTAGAGCACAACCAGAACACAAATCAATTTTCAGTCAGCAATTTTAATCAAATGAACATTTTATATTGCAGATCTTAACATTGACATCTCTTCATTCTGATGCTCCACTATGCAATTATACCAGAAGTATTTATGAAATAAGTTATCTGTCTGCTTTAAAAGTGTTTCACACACACATCAATAGTCATGGAGAATAATCCTGAGTTGAGAGCAGATGAAGCAGCAAGTCAGTCAGCTTTTTTCTACCCCTCACATCTAGGAAGCAATAATATTACAGCAGCCTCAAAGAGCTTTCAAGTTTCGTTTTTCAAAATATGGCTTCTTTTTAAAATAACTCCTCCTACATTGCTAACAACCCACAGACAACCTATCCCAAGCACAAGGTCTGAGAAATTAAGCTAAATGCTCCTAGCCTACAAGTTACATTTATTCTAGTAAAAGGTCAGGGAGAGTTCTGGGCACTGGACTGTAATAGTCTCTACTCTTAGACTGTCATAATGGTCCCTGACGTGCTTTTGGCCCATGTTAACTTGCAGACTTCCAAACAATTCCCAGGCACGATTTGAGTGGTGACCACTTCCAGGGGCAGCCTGGTTGAGGGAGGGTAAGAGTTTGGTAGTAAGGATATCAGTTGTTCTATGTCAGTTAGGTTCAGCAATGAGGAATGGACCTAGGTACATTTAACTTCTTAGTACAGGGGTAACCAGACATACTAAGGAATCCTCAATTTCCTTCACTGCAGGGTAAGTCCATACAACATGTACTCCATGAGAGGAATCACCTTTGGGTCCAGATATTCACACCTCTCTCTTCCTACTTCAGACTGTTCTGCTCTCAGCAGAAATGCATACTTCACATGCTGGTTTTGTATGGACTGATTCCAACAACATGGCACACACAGCTTTTAACTGTGAAAGAGACAACTGTGATCATCTAGTCTGATCTCCAGTAATGCAAACCAAATATGACTCTGATTCCTCAGTCGAGTGCAAGAGACTGTTCAGAATACGTTTCAGAAAGCAAAGCAATTGAGACAGACAAGCTACTGCATTCCTCAGTGCATTCACAGTTAAACAGTATGCAGCACTTCAAATGCACACGGTTGGTGCATTTTCAGCACTTACCTGCTTTGTCTAATTAGTTTTTCCTAATTGTATAACCCAGCACTAACCACACGGTAATAATGACTTAGGCAGAAGCTTGCCATAGCCAAGAGAGAGAAGGTATTTTGCTTTAAAATCTCCTAGTTGAAAATGCATTAATAGAAATTATAGCATGACCACTATGCAAAAATATGCAAAATTATCTGAAAATGAGCAGTCAGCAACAGGCAGGTAGACTGCACTGATGTCTCTGCATGATATATACATTTTGCTGTCTTAGCCATTCTCAGCAGTTTCTTTTCTCAAAAAATTAAATAATGCTTTCTGAAAAAAATCATAGGCAATCTAATGCTTGTTGCAGATTTACAACTAAGAATTTGACATACCTTTTCTTCTGACCAGGATTCAGTGAGGGTTTATTCCCTGCATAATTCTCATCTGCAAGGCACTGATACTATGTGAACATTGGAGATAAGACAATGAATGTTTACAAAAAAGTTTATCTGTAACACACTAAGTTTATAAAGAGTGATTGTGTGTCTCAATACCTGTATAAATTATACCAGTCAACTAAAGACACTTATTCTTACTAGTCAGCGTTAGCTTATCCTTTCTGTGCCCAAGTCCTGTTATGAACAAACACTTTGAGATTACTTCCTTGCAGGACTACATCTCACTCTCAATGAATAGATAATCCTGACATCAACCCAGTCTTCTAAAAACAAACAGACAAACACAAAAACAGCTAGTGAAGGGGTCCAATCTAATTTAACATTGTAGGGAGCATCACTACTCTCAAAGCTATTTCTGCCAAACTCTCTTCCCTACTGATGGAAGTGCTTGGATTCTTTCAGTGCCAGCAGCATGAAATAATATAACTACTCTAGCATGCAGCATGACATCAGATCTGTCATTGCAAACCAGAAAATCCATCAAATTGAGACTTTGTTCCCTCAAACAGTCATTTACTACAGATCATTGAGCTTCTTATTTAATATTTATGCAAACCCTTCATGATATTGTGCTGGACCATGTCTAAGAGACAATCTGTGCAAAGGCAACTTGCCTCCTAGGAAGCTAAAAAAGGTCCTAAATACATAAAGGAACACTTGTATCTACTTTGGTCCCAAGACCAGCTTCATTATACAGCTGCTTGAGAGCCCCATGAGTGATATTTTCGAAAGCCTGCATGAACCCAAGGGGCTACCATTATTGCTACTGTCTTGACTGACATATAGTGCTCCAGATAATGGCTTTCAGAATCAGTGATCTGCTTGAAGTCCCAAGGAGTGAGTCCAATACTGGGACGCAAACAGTTGTGTAGTCCTACAAACAGAGCAAACTTTGTACACCAAAAAGGGATTTGGATGGTTCATTACAGGGAGGACTGCTGCTCAGCAACAGTATGGACACATACAGACTGTTTGAAACTGGCCGGTGCTATAAGCTAAGCTCAGGATTTTTCTGCTGATCAGAAGTATGCAGAGCAGTTTGAATGTACTGTTTTACAGGGGCCAAGAAAAAACAAAGGGTCATCTTTCCCCTTTGTGTCCTCCCCAGTCCTGTTAAGGAAGGAAGGTTGTCTTGATATATCCAAACACAATCACCTCACTGCGTTTTCTCAATTAGAGTTTCCTCTCCAGCACAATTAACTGGCAGATTTCTAAATGGGAAACCCAGTACAAACCCAACAGCCTTCCAAATTATTCTGCTTGGCACAGCAATAAAAAAATCTCAGATGCCACACTGTTAATCCACCTAGCCCTTACACAACTCTTTCCACTGTGAAGCCCCACTCTTACATAAACATCACAGATACCCTAATTAGTATCAACCTATGGCATAGGAATGGATCAAAATCTCTTATTTGATCGTTTGGTTTTGATCAGAACTCACTTTTGGGAAGGCAAAAAAAGATAAAAGAAAGAAAAATCACTTTGATCAGATCTTATTTTGCATAATCTTGATTACAGGACTTCATTGGTATTTGCAAACCGTAGCAGTGGTATCTGACTTACACCTTACCATTCTAATTCATAAAATAAAATAAGCATAAAATTAAAATCCCCTTAACTCTTGAAATTTTAAAAGTATTTAGGATATAGATAATATTTAACTAACACCTTCTCCGTTGGAGTTATTACATTGATTTTATTATTCTTGTCATGTTCTGTCTGTTTAATTGGATAACAACTGCAGTCATGTTACTGCCTTGTAAGTACCTACAAGCACCTAACTTTTTATGCAAAGAACTCCATATGCCTTGCTGGTTAAATGGGAACATTATATTTTGAATGTGCAGCAAAGGGTTGCAAGTTGCTTCACAAGTGCTAATCACAGAGGAATGAGCAGAACAGAAGGTGAATTAATGAGAACTCTGATATCTGACCACTGAATCATTGCTGCTAATAACACAAATGAGGAATAGTGCTTAAGTAGCACAAGATCTCTTCCTGACTTGCTCTACAGTCTCTCCCCATGCTTCATTTTTCCTTTATCCTCATGCTTGTTGGATTAAAATAATAGGGAACAGAAAGGAGTGAGTTAATTGAGTATAGGCACTGATCCTTCAGGCTTTCCCCTTCACACATTGTGCCTATATGTATTACACAACACAACGGGTTTCCAGGTCATGTGCCAGGGAAGAAAAGGCAAGCATGGATTTTTGCTTCTTAAGCTGGCAGATTTCACACAAAACAGAGAGGTAAAGTACACTGGCCTCTAACTTCAGTCCAGCTTCTTACTATAGGTCAGATTAAAATCTGAAATCAGTCAAAATTCTCTACAACCCATTGATTTGTGTAGCTTATCATTAACATGAAGAATAGATTTTAAAATTTCTTTTATTGTCATGTCCTAGTGTCTGGAGACACTGGGTGCAACCCAGGACAGCACTTTATTTACCATCATTTATAATGAAGTTAACAACAATCTGAGAGCAATGTCACTGAAAGCTTTCATAGAGGAGTTTCAGATGCTCGCATTGTATAACTCAATATAAGCTTGATTTGCATCAGTTTAATATTTGATATGTAGAGGAACATTGTCCAGAGGGTTCCAAATTCTCTTGCCCAGAGAAATTGGGAGAGAGCTAGAATTTTAATTGCAATATGCATATTAAGTACTCTTTTTCTCATATATATATAAATATATATATATATTTTTAGGGAAAGGTTCTCCTCCTACTGTACACCTGGGTAAATTTAAAAGAAGAAAAGGTTCAGTTGACACCATCTCAACTTACGTTTTCCCTCAGTGAGCTCATTCTACTTCACAGAAGTCTGAATCCTGACAGAGAAGACTGAAAATGTAGATCAGTCTTCAAACACTAATGTAAATGATTGGTTCTGACACTAGTACAGGCGTGTTGTTCTTCCTCCAGGTTGCCTGCTTTTCACATAGGCAAGCAAGATTAAAGACGTAAGAGTGGGGAGGTGATAACCTGCCTCCTCAGAGTGGTTTAATTATCTCAGAACATGTGCAAGGAGAAAAATACACAAACTTCCTGAAGCAGGTTGTTTTGTAAGATCTTTTTGTCTTTTAGTTGGAGTGCTATTCAGGGAAAGTGTTTCAGAATCTTTCTGAATGATAAAGAAGGTATATCTATAAACTCATACTTACCGAGTGACTTCAATGGTCAATGCAAAATGAAAAATCAGAAAAGGGACTCAAGTGTAGGTAGTCAGGATATAAATCAACAAACAAGTCGTAACTCCTATAAAATGCAAGTTCTTAAGTACCAACTAGTGAAGAAAAAGTAAGAATTTCAGAATCTGGAACACTAAATGTAAAGACAGTACTCTATCTCACAACACAAAATCTCTGGGTAACAGGAAAACCTATAATAAAAATATATTAGGGACGCTCAAAAAAATCTCCCAACAGATTATTTTGCCAAATACCTGACAAGGTCATTGGATGGGCATCTCTCTTACAAGGCAATGTATGTTCCCGAAGAAATTTCAGGCCTCAGTTCTACAAAGTACTTCACAGTTCCTGGCAATTAAGAGCAACCTCAGTACCATGCTGGTCTCATGTTTACTATGGTACCATAGAATTACATTGATTTCAAATAATAGAAACTAAATCAACAGTGAGAGACAAACCATTTCAATGGCTGCTATCACTTCTGACATTCCCTTAGAAGGTTCCACTTAAGAAGCTGACTAGGTGAAAAGAGGAGGGGGAAAAGAAGTGAGCTCATTATTTCTTTTCCATACAAACCATTAGAATCGGCCGTAATAGGTTACTTTGCTGCAAGAGACTCTTGCATTTTTAAGATTATAACCACATCTCAGAATCCTACATCTTCAGATGAGGAGGAGAAAGATCAGATAAATACGAATATTTTCATTACATCATATTCACAAATTCAAAGGAATGATGCCTTACTAACTGCAGGAATATGGTTTAGTCAGTGCATCATTAAGAGATATTTGCTTGAAACCCTCCAGTATACACTAAAGAAATGTGCTTCTAATTTCTTTACCTGCGACTATTTCATTTATTTACAGCAATACTGAAAAGTGTCCAGTTCAAATCAACCATATAAGAAGGAAATACATCAGCACTATCAGGTGGTGTATGAAATTGTGCTGTTCTAAGCAATTATGTTTTTAGGAAAGGAGCCACTGAGAAGTAAACAATTTACCATGCCACTTTGCATAGCTCTGGGATTCAACTTTTGTACATAAGTTTTATGCAAAATGAGAAAAGTTACAATCTAAAAAAAGTTTCAGGTCCTCATCTCTCAATTTTCTTCTTAGCAGTTGTCTCCCAGGAGAAATACTGCTGAGCAGTTACATAGCCAGATTCTTAAGGTGTTTTGCATGGTATGCTTGGGAACCTTCCACAAAACCAGCCCAGTTTATTTTTAGATTCCCTTAACTTTATTTATTGATTTAGGAGGATATGAGAAATAGGCGTAAGTGAAGTGTCTTGTAAAAATGGTATCTTTTATTAGATTAGCTGATACAGCTTGAAAAAGCAAGCATGCTTTTGGGCACAGGGTGCCTTCTTCAGCAAAATCTAACTCAATACAGGCAATTTCAGTTTAATCTTGTTATATTGATGACAATGCTATTATGAAATAACTGTGGAACTGAGTAAGAAGAGGGGTATGTTGAAGGTTACTTTATCTAATCTGAAATTTCAGACTTCCACATGAAGACAAATGAAATATCTTGGACAAAATTATGGGAGGAAAAAGGACAGAATTTCCCCTAACCCCCTCTTCCTTTCCCTCCCACGCTCATCACTGCTCAGAAACCTGGCGCTCTCTGTTGCTGCTGATCTTAACGCTTACAAAAGCAATAGTTATTCTAAAGTTTCTGTACAACAGGAAAGATGCTATTGTCAGTAGTGTTCCACACTTACTAGACACATGAAAGAAATGGTGAAATATCATTGGTGAAATATCATAGGTTTTACAAAGTCTTGTTCATCTCCAGATTCCTCTTAGAAAAAGACACTGAAAACAGAATGTAGGAGATATCCAACTACAGATTGCTAGTGCCACTGTGACAAACTGAGATATGAAGCACAGTGAATAAAAGGCCATCGTGTAGCTTCACTACTTAAAGGTCTAACAACAACAGAGTACTTGCACTAATAATGAAGAGAAGGCAAGGAAGCCAAACGAGACTAGAGAGAAACTGCTATGGCCAGTAGGGAAACGGTCAGGAGGGAAATATAGGCAGACTGCTTGAATGCCAAGATGTGTAAGAAAGACTTAAGAGTAGAGAAAATACCAGACAGTAATCCCATTAGTAAGTGGAGATCAGCCTTTGTGGTGATTCTTGGCAATGCCACTGATAGCTTAGTTAGATTTTTCCAAAGCAAAACATAATCTCACAACTAAGCAAAAATACACAATCGCTTTATCGGTAGAAAAATTCAGCAATATCAGTCAAAATTATCCTAATTAATTTACAGCTAATTAAATGTGAAAATCTTGAAGAACCAGGCATTTATCAGACGAACTACAGCAAACAAGTGCAGCAGTGGTAACTGCACCAGCACAATGCTTTTACTTGTCTGCATCAAGTACAAGACTTTGCTTTCTTTTAATTCTTTCTGACTCTGTTGCTAGAAAACATCCTGAGAATAGGGCTATGAAAGCAGCATTTAGACATAGAAAGGCTAGAGGCTTTGCAACTTATCTCAGAAAGATCATCCTAAGCACACAAAGCTGCAGAAAAGAAAACGATGCAGATGGAAGAAGAAATGGTCCAATGAGGCATCAAAGCTGACATCTGTAAGACTGCATGGGAGGAACGTGTACAGAGCATGACACTGTTCTCTCTATTTTTCTTTCCATCCTGTCCAGGCTTCATCTTCTATCAATGTTCATTCATAGAAAATATTTCTATTTAATATTCATTAAGCAGAAAATGAATAGGGAGGAAAGTTCTGGCTGGTTTTATTCCTGTCTCTGGTATTAGTGAGCTGCAGAAACCACAGACAAGTTATTTATCACCTTGTAATAAGACACTGCCTAAAACGCTGAGGGAGAAGGCAGTGTATTTCAAAGTGCCTCTAGAGGCTACTAAGGAAAAAACAACATTGCCTCTAGATTGGAATAGAGAGGTTCACTGGGCTCAGATAGGTCTGGTCCTATCTTGGATTACTATAAAACAGTATCAGAAATACGGGCACACTTCTCAACTCTTCTCTACCCTCACTGTCGTACACATACTGGGATTAATGGTATAAGGATTAAAGTTTGCCTGTGAGCTAAAAGAAATAAAGGATATTTCTATCTCTTCTCTGCTTTTGTACTTCTCTCTTCTTTGAATTATCCCATCTGTCAAACAGGACCAAAATAGTTCTTTACTGTACCTGCAAGTGTTACTGTGGCTTTGCAGCTCAAGTACTAGAGAACGTCATGTAAAGTGCTGCTTCACAAAGGAAGACCAAAGTCATAGCTCTCTATTCACTGCCTTTCATCCTACAGTACCGTGCTTTGCTAACCTAGCTGGCACGATCTTCCTCAGTAAGTTGGTTCACTTCTGTTTTGACATATGCTTTTCAAATTGCCTCATTAAAAACACGGCTCATCTTTTCCATGTACTATTGGTGGTATTTTTTATCATTTGAGCAACCATTTTATTTTATTATTGTGAATATTCTGAAAATTGTTGTGGATATAAAAAAATGCTTTAAGCTGAAATACAGGGAGAAGAGATGAAATCTTTGCAAAACACTTTCTCATTAAGATTCTTATCTTTCCGTCAAACACCTGGTTAGGGCAGCAGAAGCACAGAGGCACCACAGTGCTGAACAGGTCATCATCTAACTCAGAAGTATCGCACTGCCTCCTGAAATCTATAGCTCAAGCTGGGCCCCAGACACGTGAGGTGAGTGCATGCCTGAAGTTGGCTTTCACTGTCCTGCTGGAGCAGGAGCTGCTTAAGAAATCCAGTGCTCAGAAAAGGCTGATTTGGCTTATTTCTGGGCTATAGAAACCACTTCATTAGACCCTTTACTTTGCCATTCAGCGAGGGCCTAAGTCACCCCTTTCCAAAATACAGAAAATGGAGTAACAGCTGTGTCCTCCCCAGCATGCAGCACTTACTCAGGCTCCAGAGGAGAGGTATCCCATTCTAGAATCTGTCTGCAAATCTGAAACAACATCTGCCATCTTCAAGGTGTCCCCAAACAAACAGATGTAGGACAATCTGCTATATTAACAGCATTTTCATTCCTTCCTGCTGAATTTGCTCCACTGTGCATGGAATTGATTAAATATTCATAGCAACAGTCAGAAAAGGGATAAAAGCAAACTTGGATATAGCCCAATGGCCAAAGTAGTCACCTGAGTTTTAGGCTTTCTTTTGCTGATCATTTTAAAATAAATAATGAAATGTTCAGTAGAGCACAGGTCTGAAACTCAGGCTATTCCCCCTCAGTTTTTCCCACCACTAGGCTTTCTTTGTATTGATAAACACAGGCTTTCACCAGCCCACTGAAAAATAGATATTCCACACAAATTAGAATTGCTTCAATAAAAAAGCAGCAAGAATAGCTTCCAGCTATCCCAGGATATCCTGCAGTTTTGCATGCCAGTACTCTGATGGGGTGAGGAAATCTAAATCATTTTGTGAAACAGAAAGAACGGGACACAGGAAGATTATTGTAACCATGGCATTACTGGGTGAAAGAGAAGGGTGCTATGAAGCAAGCAAAATATACACAAGAATATTTATTTTATGAATCTTATAGATGCACTATGAGACATTTCAGTACTATCAAGATGGAGATGTCCAGAAGCAAAGCTTTAGGTGGTTGAGAAACTACAAGATAATTAATTTTAATGTAAGGACCTCCTTCCCCCACCAATAAAACTTCCAAAACACACAAAGAGCTTTTATTTCATTTAGAAGCTCTTTGGACAAGATAGCATTTGATTAGGCAAATTAAATTTAGAGTTTATGTGCCTCTAAAATCTCCCTACCTAAAGGAAATCATCACAGCAAGAGAAAGGCAGTGCATAGAAGAGGACGTGCATACAATATATAATATATATACTTAACAAATTTGAAAAATAACCAATCCATTGACTCAATTTTAGAGACTATGTAAAGTGGTAAGGGGAATGGACCACGTTGCTGTAAAGCCGTGTAACGGGGAGAAGATCTCACAAGCACTCAGAGTCCTCCTGGGCCTATTCCTCACTTCTGTTCAAGGATGGGAGATTTTTATCTTCAATTAATAATAAAAGAATTATGGAACTTTCTAGCAAAAGCAGCATATGTCACCTGACATATGACACATACAAAACATATGGACAAGTACAGAAACAATAAAAAGATGGTAACATATTCTTGGAGTCTAGGTTTGAAATGGTAAGAGGTGAGCGCTAGTACCTTAGACTAACTGTGAAATCCAGCTATACCAGGGAGAAGGAGATAGCCTCCCGCAGCACTATGTGCTATCTGTTGTATACTCTGAACTTTACTACAGTATTAATTGCCCTCATTTGTCAGTGTTTAACATACAAAGTGCAGAATAAAATCACTTAGGCAATTCAGTCCAAGTAATTAACTATTTTACATCCTTTCTATTGTAAAATAATCTGGTCTCATTTTATGACTTGGAAAACCATTCAATATCAATTTAGTGATAATATATTAATAATTGTACAATGTTCCAAACAGTTTCAATAGATGATGTCATGTCTGCAGAACAGCTTATTATCAAGAGAACAGCTCTAAGATGCAAATGAGTGAGAATTTAGTTATGTTAAAATAGATGCTCTGCCATTCACTGAGCTGTCTATTGACAACATTCAATAAAACATAAGTTGAATGCCAGTTGTTACACACAACTGCCACTTCCTTGGTCATATAATCTGTGTAAGTTGCCCCTTTCCTGCACACATTCTCCTGGCTCAATAAACAAAATAACCACATAAAATGAATTCCAGTTGACTTCAATCCAAGCAACTGTGTACCACAAAAAAGAGCTTTCTTCCATACATTTCTTTCTAATTGCAGCATTTTCCATTTTCACCAATTTGTTTTTCAGTCTCTTTCTGTTCTTTTTTAAACAGCTAGCCCCTAGAGTCACATGATTATATCTAAAGCTCTCTTTTTATCTCAGAAAAAATTTCTGGGTTTTATGGTTGTTGAGAGAAACTTTAAAATTTAAACATTTAACAAGCCAGAAAGAAAGTAAAACAATCACCAATTTTATTTTTACTGTCCCATTATTTTTAATGGATTGACTCACATTTTCTAAAGGATTCAGAAATTGACTTTCAGTGCCACACTAGGACAACACTGAATCTAAACACGAAATTTTCTCTTTAGAGAATAAATTTTCAAAAGGCATAGACCTGCAAGTAGGACAAGTTCAAGAATTTGAGAGTATAAACTCCTCAGGTTGAAAATACCCATACACATACTCCTAGAATGCTAAAGTATATATAAGAAAGACTTTTTTTAAGAAAAAAAGATCAGTCACATTTAAGATGATTTGATTTGACTTGACTCTACTTGGAACTATGGATAATACTGAAAAAATATAATGTATTTTCTTTTAAAAACAAATGTGCATATATCTTGAAATTTAGTGACTGAAAAGAGAGTTGCTAAAGCAACAAAATGTTTTTTATAATGAGAATATGGATTAAAACCTAACTGGTGCCACATAAATCGAAGTAACAATGAACTGAAAAAAATCTCTTCTGATCTTTTTCACTATAAGATGAGCTTTTCCATGTCCACATCTCCCTCGGCTGAAAATTGCCTCCATATAGGTGAATACAGCTACAGCACCCTATTTCATTCTTGCTGTTATACCACAGGAAAGATTAATCAGGTTACTTCTTCCATCCCCAGAATTGCCCAGGTTCATTTTTTCCCTTTGGTCTCTCCTAACCCTGAATTCTATCACTGGAAAGCGTCTTACAGTAAGAAGCCCTTCTGCACTTAAAAGTAGTGAGATGTGAATCACTATTCTAGACTTTTCTGCAGCTTTTCTCAGCTGTTCCAACAGTATTTGGCTTTGAAAGACATCTCAGTGCACATTAAGCTAGAGAAATATCTAAGCATTGATCATTATTAGTGTGCTGTAGATGTTTTTTCCTATTCATCCTGCTTAGTTTATCTTCATAACATGAAAGACTGTGCAAAAAATTAGCTACATAAACTAATTAGCTGTTACCAAATCTGCATTCCAAAGGATTGGCTTCTTATTGAAAGCTACAAGAAGCAGGTGACTTCTGGTTTCTTTGACCATATTAATTTATACTGGGCTTTAATCTAGAAAATTCTTTTAAATTCTCATTTCTTTCTTGTGATAGATACATAAAGTGAGGCACTCATTGTTGAAGGGGACAGGAATGCTGATAAACACAAATTACCATGCTGTGGAAAGATGTATCAGATTATTGTAATATAGGAAGTATGAATGTTGAGATTTGTATTTAATACACAGAACAACTTTGTCCTCGTAACTTCACACACAGAGTTTCTATTAATACAGGCTGAGCACAGATAAGTGGGTATGACTGTTGAATATTTTTTAAAAACATTTTTCATCCTTTAAAGTATATTCTCATAATCACCTACTTACTGACTTTCATCTTCAGTCTATGCTTTCCTGACCCTGCTCCTGCAACTAAGATCCAGAGCTTCCAGCTTCTATGCTGCTTGAAGTCCTAACCAGCTTCAAACATATGCATGCGTACAGCAGACATCTCCTTTAGGACTGCCTTTTTTATTCTTCTCTAGTACTTTGCTGAAATCAATAGCCAGTCTTAATGTGAATGGAAAAGACAACATCTGAGTCAAGGTCTTCTGAACCAATTTGAGGTCAATAGACAGCTTTAATTAGGATTGGAAATATGCACATTTTCTCTTCTGTGGCCAAACTATTCTCTCAATTTCAGTGGAATCACTTCACCAACCTAAGTCCTCATGGACAATCCTGTATAACCAAAGTTTGCAATATACACATTAAGAGAATTCATGCAACAACCATTTAGCTGAAAAATAATGTAAATTAGAAAGGTTGGTATATTGGGTTTTTTTTTTTGTAGAATGGATATATTTCAGTATGTAGACTTCAGCTGGCTTTGGGAAATAAACTCCACAACTGTGGAAAATATGTATTCCTTGCTATGCTTTCTCCAACATAATAATGTGTACTCTCAGCAATTTCTTGTCCTCTTTGGGAAAAACTGCAAAGACTCAGTGTATTGTAATCTACTGTGAATTCAGCATCTGTTTATGATAGTCTCAACAAGAAAAGTTGTATCTTTTCATCATCTGCAGATGCAATTATAACAGCAAAGCCTGCAAAACGTTCAGATATGAGATGTTTAAGACTTGCAAAAAACCTAGAATGAAATGTTACTTTTGTCATAAAAAATATCCCTTGGGTTCTTTGTTCAGAAGCCTTTAGCTTGAGCATAAATATCATGTAACTATAATACTTTGTACCTTTGTTTCACCTTCCATCTGAGCCTCTCAATTCACTTTGCAAGCATAACTGGATTAAATATCGCAAGAGAGGGAGATATTCTGCAAAATGCAAAAGCAGAAGACCCCAGAGGTCACACTTACACATGGAGCTCTACGTGTCTACCACAGTTTACACACAAATATGCTAGCACTATACATGCAAAATAGAATTTAAATTCTTGAATGCTAACATGCACAGTTTCAAAATAGGCATGAGAATCTATTAAGATTTTGACCTGCTAATCACAACAAAATCTGGGATTTTGAGGGGTAGTTTCAATGCACAGTTCACAGAGTTCAGAGCCATATTCCCCACAGATAAAGGGAAAAAAAAAAAACAAACAACACACAAACAAACAACATTCCCATGCTCAAAGACTTTAGGTAAATTTGTCAAAAGTACATATATAATACCACTGGACACCTGACTACATCTTTTGGCAACCAAAAACTTGGCAAAAATGTAACAGGATTCATGTTTTAAATGAAACTCCAGCTCCTAAAACATTTGACACACTTGAAATTTTCGTTCTTACTTTGTAAACAGGGAATCAGTCACCACTGTCCTCTTAGAGGTGACAAATTGAAACAATAGGAATCTGGGCAGTTTCACAAAAAATTTGTAGCTGAGCCAGGAGATGAACCTAATCACATTGATTTAAGCATCATGCCTTTCAGAATTAAGTTGTAGTAGTACAGCTGAAGATAAATGAAAGTTACACAGAAGGAGCATATACATCCATTCTCATTACAAATAAAGGACATGAAATAATGTTTGTACTTTATCTCAGGACTACTCCTTGCTGCTAATTTTCTCCAACTCTGCCCTTCTGCCTCATGTTCTTCATACCAACATTTATGTCTGGTTCACAAGTCTACTACAAGCCAGAGTAGGAGGCTGACAGCAGGAGCCATCAGAAGAAGGTGGGCAGCAAAGCAGGAGACATTTGCTTTGTTTTTCACTTGCTTGGTGCTGTATGGTTCAGCTAGGAAGTCCAGACCAAACAAGACATCTGAGACAGTACAGAGGGAAAGTAACTGAAGGACAGACTTCAAAGAAGTTAATTAGTGGAAATGCTTGTGTTCAAGACAGGCGACTGTTGCACACCTCCAGCTTATGCAATCTAAGTAGATCCTAAGATAGTTTTTCTATCAGTAATTAAAACTACCCAAAACTCTACCGCCAGTTTTCAGTGGGATGATTCTGCAAAGATGAGTAAGTGCGAAGTTACAGGAAGCAGTGTGGTTTCTGATCAGCTGGCGGTTAGTTACTCTCAAAGATAGACAATTTACAGGAGAAGACCTCATCTCATTTCTTGCCACACAGCAGTGGTCAAATTTAGATAACAAACTGTATAAAGGGATTAAATTTTACTGTAAGAGTAGTAAAGTCTAAGGTTTAAGTAACCATTTATTGCAAAGGCACAAATGAGTCAGGGTCAAAATCTGAACCAGAACGTCCAAGTGACTATAGAGCCATCCACATAGCAGTAGTAAAATACAAAACAGAAAAAACACCACCATTATTTCTTTTTTTTTTTTTTAATGTCTACTGCATATTGTTGCTTTATCGAGTAAACCTTAGCTCACAACAATGGTTTTCCACCTGTGGCTCACAGACAGGGAGGATTAAGAAAACTTCATGGATAATGTCTAGGGAGACTGAGAAATGCAATTAACAAAAGCAATGTCACAGTTGCTAGGCCTAAATTCTCTCTAAGGTTCGTACCTCCACTCGAAACGTACAAGGGTCTACAAGTGAAAAAGGTTCAAAAATAGTACCCACACTTCCCACCCATGAGAGAAAGAACAATCCATCAATTAGTAAGCGAGCTTATGAACGGGAAAAAAATACTCAAACGCCTGCTCTGCCATGCATTTATGTGATCCTTAGCAAATCAGACATTCTGTTCTTGAGTCTCTACCTGCCAAACAGGGCATGCACATCCTTATCTCTTCAGATCTTTGTGAGAATAGCATTAAAGATGTGCACTTCAAATGGATTACTGTCAATAGCTGTCACTAGATAGAGGAACAGCTGACGATTTAATTATTTCACAAACACTCATAAAAACATCTATCTGTAATTATCAGTGGATTAACTGGCTTTACCACGCTGTGGAAGAAGGAATATCAGAAACAACACCCAGTCAATTGTGTAGTCATTTATGAGATAGCTATGAATTTTATGACATTTATGAGTAAATGAAAGATTTTTGTGAAAAAATATGAAAAACAAAAGGCAAAAGTATCCCTCAACTGTCACATACAAGATTAATCACAGGATAAAATCAGTCACTCTGCATTCTACTGCTCAAACTATTCTATTAAACCAAAGAGCCTGCAAGAAGCAAGAGAAAATCAATCAGTAGATTAAAATTATTTGGGATATGCTCAGACACAGCATAAAAGAAATTTCCTTTTGCACTTGCAAGGAAGAAAGTATTTATATAGTAATTTGGTTTTTTACTGTTTCTAGATACTAAATGACTACAAGTTCAAAAGACAGTCAAAGCTTCCAGTATTTTAAACAGCACTCCATAGCCGTTTCTGGGATACTATATTTCCTCCTCCAGCAGAAATGGCAATGCACAAAGCATCAAAAGATCTATCCCTGCCTTGTGAATTTACCCGTCAGTATGGAAATACAGACTCAAAAGGGGTATAAATAGCACAGTGTTGCTGGTGAAGTTACTACAGCTAGCAACAACCAAGGATTTTGACCCTGATGTCCCATATGAAACAAATCTACTAAATGCACAATAATAAAAAAATAAAAAAATTTTAAAAATAATAAATCAGTCTTGAAGAATAACATAAGGTACAAATGTTTTGCAGTACACTAAATAATGCTGAGTATCCTGAGGGCTTTGGTCAATACAGATGCTTCAAAAATGCAACTAGGCATTGAGTCATTCCAGGCTGCTAAAGACTTAAATTTTGTCTTGATCTCTTTGTGTAAGATCTCCTTGCCTCTTGGCTATACTCTCAAGTCAGAAATTCATGTCTGAACAGGCCACTCCAGATTCCAGAGAAGGTGTTACATAGCACAGCCTAGACCATTAAAAAATGCAAGTTGCAGGATTCACAGTGCACAGGTAGGATGACTTCCAATACCAGCACTCATACACTGAAACAGGCAGGGTCAGTGCTGTCTTTGTAAGGGTCAAGACAGATTTGGTAAGGGTATGCAAAGATAACTGTTTGTGAAGCATTCAGATACTGCAATAACAACCACAAATAACAGAAGGGTGATGACAAAAATAACCTCACTCCTGTAACATCTTTTAGATGCAATAAAAGATAACATCTTTTAGAAGCAATAAAATTCTCACTGAGAATTATCTTATTTTACTCAAAAATGTAAGAGTGATACTACATAAAACACACAAAATTAAAAACATCATTCAAATCTGTAAAATAAAGTACTACAATATATCATATTTAGTCAACACCTTTTATATAAAGTTTTCTATAACAATCTTATTTGCTCCTTTGCTTGGTGGCTACATTTCTGAAGTGGAATCGTATGGGTTCGCTGTAGGAAGTTTTCCTGAGGTTTATCTTTGAAAACAGTATGCCCTATCACCTGAAATTTCTCAGAAAATGGTCTCTGTGTCTTGGGCAACGCTATTAATTTCCAGTTCTATCTCAAATCACATAATATATACTGTCTTCAGTAAGATGACAAGTCTTGGAATAACGTGATTTTCTCAGTAGAAAAACAGAAAGAATTTTAAAAGTCTATAAAAACAAAAGGTAATAAAGAACTTCAAATGAAGCATCTGCAAACTCCTAAGGCTATTACAGACAATTTTGTCATTTTCAAGGGGATGGTGCAACATTTTGTTTAGGTTAAATAGCTCTCATTTTGCCTTCCAAAGCATGACTGCTTTTAACATTACATATGCAAATGAAAACACACACCTAAAAGCTGCATGCATGGTCAATCAACACTCATATTCAAACCAACACAATTGTCCATACATTTTCTCAAAACTCTCAGAATTTTAAGGCATCTGGAACTCAAAAACTTCTGCCTAAAAGGTTTCAAAGGAATAAGATTGAAAAGTTTGCTAATAAACTGCTACAAATTGCTTGAATGCTGATCCACTTAGTAACACTTGTATCATAATGCAATTCATAACCCAAATTGCATTTCAGAGTCTGCTACATTTCAGTAATAAATATAGCAACTCCTTCACAATAGGTTTATAAGAATAAAGTTCAGCAACTTCAATAGGAAAAATGTATAAAGAACTCAATTTAAACATTTATAAGTTGCTTATAAGTTTCTTTAAAAAGTGTCTATATCTGATTTCCAGTATGAGTGTTGGCTATGGGCACAATAATAATCCTGAAAGTCTTCAAGGAAATGGCTGATCGTAGGCCCAAAATATACAACTCTGCCAAAATATCAGTCTAGTACATCTTGGACAGTGACAAATACTCAAGAATGTTACAAGCAGGTTGAAAAAAGACCCGTAGAAATGGAAAAAGGCATGGTCTTTTTTTAATTAAAAGAGTCCACGTGTTCATATGCGAGCAGTTGTACCTTGTCTCAGACCTACTTACCTTTTAAATACAGCTATCCTCAGCACCAATTTAGGAAAGAAAAAAATTTGAAAGCTCAGTAGAAATTTGCATTGAGCAAATTAGTAAGCAAATTGTTTCAAAAAGTTACTAAGTAGCGAAACTGAAGGAGAGATTAATAGGATATAAAACTGAGAAGAAAATCGCTTCTATCAGTAAATTATAGATTTCATCAAGCACATGCTAGTGCATCTCATTCTCTCAACCTTTGGCAAGATCATCAACCATATCCTGTTAACTATCTTTTCCCTATTCCCTGTATTTTCTCCCAAGACAAACTAAGGTAACATCCATACCCGAAGTGTCTGAGCATGGATAGCACCAGAACAATGGCGTATCTCTGACAGAGTTATATCCATGGAGTTAAATTTATTTGCTTGGCAAACTCTTCCCTCCTTCACGTATTATCACCTTTAGCTTACAAACTTCGGTGATGAAAAACAGAGTGCTGCAAAGGGTAATGCTTAATGGATTTAACAAAAGGGCTTGAAGAAATGTCCACAATGCCTGAAGCTTAGGTCCTGACACAGAAATGCATGTGAATACTTACGCTTTAAGTTTCACCACATCAAATATTATACAGGATATTTTCTCCTTGTAACAATGCCTCTAGCAAGGTTCAGTTCAAGAAACCCAGAATAGAATATGTAAAGATCCCTTACTCAGCCAGTCTTCCTCTATCAGCTTTTAAAAAATGCTTTTAGCTCTGATTATTTCTCAAGTCTTTGCTAGAGCTATATTCATCCAACTGAGAAACAGAGCACGCCAATACCACATCCTGAAAGTAAATCACACAGAAGCTGAGTGTTGAAAACACATCTGTAATCCCTCAGTAGACTGAAATATGTTTACATGAGAACCCATTCAATAATTCTGAATAAAAAGTCTACAATTGAGAATGAAGGACTGTTCACATGTGATTTCTCAACAATAAGGGGCTGAATACTCAAGCCATCTCTGGTGCTGTTCATAATGTAGTATATGATTCATTGTTTACATCAAATACTCACTGGAAAAAAAGCTTTACACTCCAAGTTGTTAACTTTTTAGGCATGCTTTCTTTCTTTTGAAGATTTATTTTAGTTCAATGCTTGTATGGGTGACACACTAAGTAAAAATACTGTCTAAATTTGCAGCCTAGCATTGAAAACTGGTTAGTTTTCAAGCAAGGACGGAAATAGGAGCCAGTGCCTCTATCACAGTTAATATGATTGGAAAGAACATGATGTTCAGGAGACAGAGCCTGTCTGCCTCAGGTACACAGGAACTGATTAATTCCATATAATAGCAAGAAAATTCAGTGAGCTTGGATCTGTCAGAGTATTCAAGTGATGAGTTATGCTGAATGATGTGCATCAAGAATTTGAAGTCTAAATCACCTACAACACAGGAAGACATAAAAAAAAAGAAGTGGAAGCATGTGGCTATTTTTCTTGTTAGAATTTCACATGCAAAAAAAATCCCGTTCATTTAGACATCAGTACTCAAAGTGCTACTTGAAAACAGTGAGTCTGGAGACATTTTTGTTCTCATACAAGTAATAGAAATTAATTTCTTAGTTCAATGATAATGAAAGGTACCAAGGATTTTCTAGAAGCATGAGAATAAAGATGATTGTTATTACCTAGGAAACACTAATCTTCAGTAGGATCATCCTCCTGAATGCGTTTAGCAACTCTGCAGGGTTCAGTTGTTTTACAGGAAGAATTCAGAGTTTACCTGTGCTTTTATACTTTTCCAAAGGGTGGATAACAACTGAAGCACTTATAGAGATTTTGAAAAGCCAGTAAAGTGAAATTATTGGAGAGGGACCAATAAAATTTACAATTATTTCTTCTGACATAGTAGCAATATGTATTTCTTCAGAAGCCACCTTATTTCTGCTACCAGATGTCATGCTTTAGTGTTTAGAGACATACTGTCCATCAACTCCATCACAAATCATATAAGAACTTATCTTTTCAAAACAAAAGCTACACACTCAAAACTCCCAACAGAAATCTAAAGGTCAGGCATTTACATTTTCATCAGTGAGTACCTTTCCAGCAAAAATGTCCCATGTACACTCCTCATTATTCTAACATTTTTTACCTTTTAGACAACAGAGGGTGATATACCCTCTTTTAATGTGAATATTGGTGGAAGCCAGTTATCAAAGAGTGATTTCCTCCTAATACTGAAACAAATAGTTTATAATTTTAAAAATTATTGCCTTGAATAATAAACACAGAAGGTAGTATTTCCTTCCACTGGAAGTGCCCTAACGAGCCACTGTCTTCTCAGCACAAGAGGATTGCTCATATGAATCCATCTCTAAATGTTTCAGAGGTTTTTGTTTCTTTGACCCAGGTTAAACTTAGATGATCAGCCTTGACTCGGGAAAACATCCTTATAAAAATTAATCGAAGTGACAGACACAGAAACAGGAGCAGATCAAACAGCAAAGTTATCATCAGCAATTAAAGCATTCCCTGAGGCCACCGCCTTGTTACTGGGGGACCCTCTTCCTGCTCCAGGCCAGAAGGCCCCTGACCAGAGCAGGGGGGTGAGCAAGAAGAAGGGCAAGTGTGGCAGTCTGCCAGGGCTCGGTTTTTTGCATTTGAGTTCAGTAAGAGGGATGGGTTCTCATACTCTTCCCTCTCAGATACCTAATTACTCACTCTATCAATTTGAGTGTTTTCATATTCCCAGCTCATTCACATTCCTTCACAGCTGCCTTTCCCTGAGTCAGGACCCAGTTTGCTGCAGTTCAGGTTTTCAGGATTATCACAGAGTACATGCTTTATATGACATACCGGAGATGAAATATTCCCACCATTTGTAAGAAAGTAATTTGCCAGATGGCACCTACAGAACAAGAACCTCGGACAACTTCATAAACAGTCCCTCAATTCTTACCTAGGTACTGGATGATTCACAGGCAAAATGCCCTGTGCTCCCTCACCTCGGGTCAGCTATTAACATTTTAAACCTTTTTTCTTAAAAGGGAATAAAAATTAAATTCAGGATAAGAGAATACAATCATATCATAATGTAGTTTGGAATACGCCTCTGGAGATCATCTGATGCAAATCCCTTTGCCCCACCAAAGTAGAGTTATTTAAATAATAAAAAAGACTCTATAAATCTGCAGAAGATAATCTTATGCAGTCTCAGACTATACTGTTCTTCATGGGACACAGAAATTAACTGAATTTATAACAAGTGCAAATAGAATTGACAACCTTAATTCCTTTAATACCCAGTAACTGACCTAATCATAGGCTTTAACTGAGAAATGCATTCAGGCCCCCATGATAAACATTAAGAATCTTCCCAAATAAAAATGGTTTCCTGCCTCATATATGATCTATGTTCTAAGTATCCCACAGACAGAAGGAATGAACAGTTCCAATAAAAGAACAAGCATTTTACTTTTTCTTCTTTCTTGCAAAAGGCAAAGAGGAAGCTTCATTCAGTGACACCACAGCACACTAAAGTAACCAAGAAGCTGTGTCATCCTACTCTTACACACGCAGACAGCAGCAGCCAAAAGCAAAAGACATTTAATTAAAACGATCTCAAGTTCTTTAAGTTTGGAGTGCTTTCACTGAAATACATTCCCTCACATAAAAAGAAGATTTTAATCAGCTGTTATTGTGGGATCCACTGACAAGAGGATCAACAGGCTTTCTGATGCTGCCTGCAGATTTTATTAGTATTCTATAAAAAAATACTATTTTAAAATTATTTTAATGACAGCAATATGGCAAAGTCAAAATACAAAGCGATGGACAAGCTGGATTTGAAAAACCCGTAACTCCATCATTTACTGAGAGAATTTTACTATAGCTATGAATATACCCTGCCATGTTTTTATTTAAATGCTATGAACCCAATAAGAATAATTTAAAGATCAAATGTCAGGTACAGTCCAGATAATCCATTCCTTCTAGTGCAAATAAATTAAACCAGATTCAAAGTAGAGGTTAGGATCAGATTACAGCAGGAGTTAACTGCAAATAGTTTTTATTATTTGTGCCTACAAACCACAGCTACTACACCATTAGCAATAATCATAAAATTAGTTATAAACAATTTCAGAGGGAACCCTGTGGAAAGCTGCACCTATTAAAGCTGTCTGGGCCACCTTTTCAGCTGCATTTTCTGCAGATACTTGCCAAGTACAACATGTTGAAAAAGATGAAACTCTTTAGATGCATCCAGGGACAAAAGCTCTCTCTATGGCAAAGCAGATTTAATAACTCCTTTGGAGAAAGCTCTTGAGGAAGTTAGACATGCCACTAGTGCCTTATAAGTAGCACTTCCAATGACTCAATTTCAGCACCATGCTGTGGTGGCCTTTACTTCCTCCATTTAACACAATGCCTGAATCACGGCATTAGCAGGCAGATAACAGTTACATAAAGTGGGTTTAGACTGGAGCACAGTAAAAAGAAATAGATTACTTGTACTCGTCTTGCTCACATCAGTATCTGGAGCATTCCTAACTCAGCTTCTCCAGGAAGGATAGAAAGAAGACAAGGCTACAGCTGTACCAAAAATCCATACCGGGCAGCTGGTGAGATTGCCTGGTAACAGCAAAGAATTGTCTTTCAGCGTGACTCAAACACAGGGGCTGCACAAAGCTATAAGCAACTCTGACTTCAATGTTTCTATCAACAGCTGGGCCCCTGTCCTGGCTCTGTATGAATGCAGAAGTCCATCTACATTTGCCAAAAGGAGCATATAGGATCATATATACCTCAAGCTGATTTAAAAGACACTGTTTAATATCTTCCTAAGTGATCTGGATAATGGGATCAGGTGTACCCTGGTGAAGTTTGGGATGACACCAAACTGAGTGGGGAAGTGAACAGTTCGGAAGGGAGAGCCACCCTGCAGGAAGACCTGGATAGGCTGGAAGAGCGGGCTAACAAGAAACTTATGAAGTTCAACGAGGACAAGTGTAAGGTTTTGCACCTGGGAAAACTTCATCCAGGAGAGCAGCACAGGCTGGGATCTACCCAGATGGGGAGCAGTTCTGTGGAAAGGGTCTTGGGGGTCCTGGTGGGCAACAAGCTCAGTAGGAGTGTCCAGTGTGCTGCAGCAGCAAAGCAAGCCAACGGGGTGCTGGGCTGCATCAGCGAGGGCATCCCCAGCCGAGATAAAGAAGTGATTATCCCGCTCTGATCAGCACTTGTCAGGCCACACCTGGAATACCATGTTCAGTTTTTGGTCCCTGCTGTGCAAAAAAGATGTGGACAGGCTGGAGAGTGTCCAAAGAAGGGCCACAAAGATGATCAAAGGACTGGGAAACCTGACAGGTGAGGAAAGGCTGAGAGAATTGGGTTTGTCCAGCCTTGAGAAAAGGCAGCTTAGGGGAGACCTCATCACCGTGTCCCAGTGTTTAAAGGGTGGCTACAAAGAAGATGGAGACTCCCTTTTTACAAGGAGTCCCATGGAAAACATGAGGGGTAATGGGCACAAGTTACTCCTGGGAAGGTTCCTGTTGGACACAAGGGTAAGATTTTTCACACTGAGAGCAATCAGCCACTGGAATAATCTCCCCAGGGAAGTGGTTGATTCCCCAACATTGGACACTTTTAAGATTCAGCAGCAGGGGACTGGGCCATTTTGTCTAGACTGTGCTTTTGCCAAGAAAGGTTGGACCAGGTGCTCCTTGAGGTCCCTTTCAACCTGGTATTCTATGATACTGCAACAAAAATACAAGTACATTTTCCTGGCAAAGATATATCAGACACATGAGAGCTACTAGCTCAAAGAAGGGCATATTAAAACTTTGCAAGACAGAATTAGGAGGAACAAGGCACCTGGACCTCCAGGTGTTGCAGATTCCCATGAGACATCCCTTCACACCTGAGTCTTTTAGAAAGAGCATACTGAATTTATAACATGTAAGGCTGGAGAGCCACAGAATATGATGTGCCAGGGCACCCAGTTAGTTTCAGAATTTGTAAAGACATAAATAGGAAAAAAAAACCCTCCTTACATTTTAATTCATTCGTTTTCTTCCTCCAACAGTAATCTTTGTCAATAAATTGTCCTCTAGGGGAAAGACAAAGAAAAGTTCTTTGAGTAGATTTTAAAACTTCAGGGTTTTGGCATTCTCCTTCAGGGTTTTTTCAGCTTCTAGATACCATCATGAACAGCTGCTCCCAGTCACAGTACACTTACCACTGCCAGACTGCACACAGAGCTGGAAATCTACTGTAAGAGGAGGATTGTATAGAGTAAAACTCCACAGGCTACTTTTAAGGCTAATTTAGTACTCTAGAGGTTAATAATTTAATTCCAGTTTTCACTGAAATTTTACAATTTTACTGGAAGTTCTACTTATATGTTTGATTATATTATATGATAGACCTTCAGTTTCAAAAAGAAAGGTTGAGTGCTCTGTGCAATTTATCACTATTTGTTATTTGACATACACAATGGGTAAAATAAAATGCAGAACAAGTTCTGCAAAATTTTGACTTTTTAATGGAAATCTTCATACCTATTTACATCCTTATGTACTTTTAGGAAAGCATGATGGATAACGTGATTAATTGCAAATGAGCACATGTTGTTGAAATACAACCATCCAATAGTTAGAAGCTTTAAAACTCCCATATTCATGTTTCTGCAGTTGTTAAATCTTCTTCCTAACTAGTCCTTTTGATAAGATTTCACTCAAAAAAAATTACATCTCACTTCACTGAGTCTTTTCACTAATTTAAGCAGTAAAAGGAGTTCATTATACAAGGCAGATCACACGTTTAAAAGCTTAATTGTCTAGATTATAACTTTTTAACAGGATATATATATAAATTCAGCTAATGTATCCCTTCAGAAAAATGTTATGCCTCAGAATACAGTGCCTTTTACAGTCAGCAGCTGAAGACAGTATTTTCTAACCACTCAGTGTGTAGAGATGCAGGGCTATAGGATTACTCCAGGTCATATTTGTACAATATACTTCTGATGTTTAAGACCATCAAGTTTTCACTGTTTACTACCAATTTGAACTTTATATCCCAATGGGAAGTCCTGGTTCATTTGTAGTCCAGAAACTGCCAAAGACTGGACACAAGATGGTTTTGACCTTTAACAAATCACAACAAAGCTTCTATTGAAAATGAGCTGATAAGAAAACTTGCAAAGACACTTTTAAGCATTACAATTCTTGGATGGTTCTGCCATCCTTCCTCCCTTATGAAAAGGTCTAGGGAACTTCATCCTGATGTAGCATGACTTTATGTTGTTGCATATGTCTCATAAGACTACTGAACATGAGATTTACCTCCCTGAAGACCCAATGAAACAATTGGAAAAAATACAAAACAGACTACAAAAGATACACAAAGACTAGGAGATAAAATATGTCAAATACCTGGACACTTTAGTAGAATTAAAAATGCATTATTACAAAACAAATCATACCAGGGAAACAGAGGCAGTGATGCCAGCTACACATGTAATCCAAAGCCAGCCAGCTCCATTTCACCTTCCCTCAAAGTACATAGGACAAATTGCAAGTGTAAGATGGTGCAATTAGATCAATATGCTGTGCTGGTATTTGTATTTCACAACTGCCATGAGACACTTTCCACTTGAGTGGAAGTCTTCTGAAATCCACAGATGTTAATCATTACCTATAAATGCAAGTAATAGTGGAAGCACACTGCCACAATGAATTACTTAGAACACAGCTACAGTTCCTGAGCTTCACCTGCTGGAGCTCTTGATTGCTCCTATGCTTTTTAAGCTCCTCTGTGCTACAAGTTCTGTGGCAGACTCTTTGGAAAGATGAGGCTGTCAAAGTCCACAGGAGAACTGGGTTTTTTTTACCTCTGAGCCTTTAATCACAAACATGCTCTAAAAAAATTCAGTGCTACAGATACATGAGTGTATAAACAGAGAAACT
The DNA here is from genome assembly GCF_965140245.1 of Athene noctua. NCBI lineage: Eukaryota > Metazoa > Chordata > Aves > Strigiformes > Strigidae > Athene > Athene noctua. Next base: position 21,359,153 of record NC_134044.1, read on the forward strand.
TTCAATGTATGGTATATTTTTATAATCTCACTTCATCATGTCTAACACCTTTGCCTTTTATAAACCCTTGGCTGAGCTCATCCTGTGGCATACTTCATGAGGGCAGATGATCTCATCAGTCATCTTCTTCTCTTTGCTTCTGACAATTTTCATTATCTGTGTTCTCTCTTCTTCTGACCTCAGCACTTTTCACCTCAACAGCTGTCTCTATTGTCCTGAAATCAGTATTTATCTATAAGAACACTTAATCCCTGACAGTGTTTGGAACAGGGAGATGTGGTGAAATTGATAATAAGATTGGGAACTTTGTCAATTTTATTTTTAAATCTGTGCAAAGAACAAATGATAAAGAGTAGTTCCCATCCAGGAGTTCTGTGGCTTGCCTGCAGGTGTGCACACTGACTGGGGCTATCTCCAGGCTCTTCCATTTCATAGAACCGTAAAATAGTTTGTGCTGGAAGGGACCTTTAAAGGTCATCTAGTCCAATCCCCCTGCAATGAGCAGGGACATCTTCAACTAGATCAGGTTGCTCATAGCCTTGTCCAACCTGATCTTGAATGTTTCCAGGGATGGGGCATCTGCCACCTTTCTGGGAAACCTGTTCCAGTGTTTCACCACCCTAGTTGTAAAAAATTTCTTCCTTACATCCAGTCTCAATCTACCCTCTTTTAGTTTAAAACCATTACCTATTGCAACAGGCCCTCCTAAAAAGTTTGTCCCTGTCTTTCTTATAAACCCCCATTAAGTATTGAAAGGCTGCAAAATAATGTCTCCACAGAGCCTTCTTTTCTCTAGGCTGAATGACCCTGACTCTCAGCCTGTCTTCATAAGAGAGGTGTTCCATCCCTCTGATAATTTTTGTGGCCCTTCTCAGAAGCTGCTCAAGCAAGTCCATGTCTTCCGTGTGCTGACGACTCCAGAGCTGGACACAGCACTCCAGGTGGGGCCTTACCCGAGCAGAGGGGCAGAATTGCCTCTCTCCACCAGCTGGCCACACTTCTCTTGATGCAGTCCAGGATACAGCTGGCCTCCTCTGGGCTGTGAGCACACACTGTCAACTCACATCCAGCTTTTCATCCACAAGTACCCCCAAGTCCTTCTTGGCAGGGCTGCTCCTAATCCCTTCATCCCCCAGCCTGTATTGCTATTGGAGGTTGCCCTGACCCTTGTGCATGACCTTGCACTTGGCATTGTTGAACTTCACAAGATTTATGTGGGCCCCCCTCTCCAGCCTGTCCAGGTCCCTCTGAATGGATCCCTCCCCTCCAGCCTGTCAACCACACCACACAGCTTGGTGTTGTCAGCAAACTTGCTGAGGGTGCCTCAATCCCACTGTCTACATCACTGATGAAGATACTAAACAGTACTGGTCCCAGTACAGAACCCTGAGGGGCTTCACTTGCCACAGATCTCCATCTGGACATTGAGCCATTGATCACCACCCTCTGGATGCGACCATCCAGTCAATTCCTCATCCACTGAACAGTCCACCCATCAAATCCATATCTCTCCAATTTAGAGAGAAGGATGTTTTGGGGGACTGTGTCAAAGGCCTTGCAGAAGTCCAGATAGATGATATCTATAACTCTTCCCTTGTCCACTGATTTAGTCACTCCATTTCTGGAGTGACTATTCAATATTCAAGATGTTTCATACCATATTCCCCTGTCATTCATACAATACAATTATGAGCTTCATTTGCCACTTGGAACCAGGCTTAGCCTAAAGTTAGAAATTTCAAATCAGATATGGTTTTGTGCTGACTGAACATAAGTTTTAGGCTGATTTTCAGTGTTTATTTTTAATGCGTTCTGAATGCTTCCACTAATTCAGGAACTCAACTGATTACAAGAGAAGGAGGACTTATTTTGCTAAATGTAATTCCTGCTTATGGGATTTACCAAGTACCCCTTATAGCTGAAGAAAGCAATAGGATTGTGAGCATTTAACATCTTACAGGGTCAGGCCATAACCACTGCCTAAATTCCACCTGTCTAATGCTCTAAGGGCAGATAAAAAATGCTAGCCTGTGTCACACCCCTAACTACAGGTAGGGCATTACCTTTAGTATTTAAATGTGTGAGATTTAGTCTTTATAGGTGTTAAAATAGGTTGTTAGACAAGCTTTTATCTTAGTACAACTGTCAAATGTAGCTACAACTAGAATCCAGGATATAGTTTCTGGTTTTATAATTGCATTACTCAGACCTTAATAAAATTGCAGAGGATATGCAAAACTACCTATTCCTGCTGTGAGCTGCCAACAGTTTGGCTTTTGGAAATACTTACAGAACACGCTGTATTCATGTTCTCATGGGCTCACAATATAGCAATACCAACATGGATGGGCAGCAGTATAAAACCTTATAATAGGATATTTGTAGTATTTTAAACTGGCTTCTAGCCATTGTAATAATTGTTAGTTTTATAGTACAAAAGCTAATAACTGTTCTGGATTTGTTTGAGCAAAAAAATGGTATTATTTTTCAATAGCTTATTTTACAGCATAAATTCCCAGCAACCTAGATGGGAGAAAACACACCTGTGGTTTTTGTTGCTCTTCACTTTTATTTCAATAGTTTTATATAAGAAAGTACTAAAAGACTACTAACATTGTTACTGCAAGAAGTTTAAGTACAGTCTCATTTTGATTTTACATTAATAGCCAAAACTAGTTTAGGAAACTGAACTATGGAAAAATATTTTCTCTTTAAAGTGGTGAGGGACAGCTGTGCTTATTCATTACCCTTTGTGCCACATTCCCTCATTTCTTTCAATTTCTTTCACACTGTATCCTCTTAACCAGTATGCTGCTATATGGCCTCTAGCCTTGGTTCACAATTCTGAGCAACTTTTAAGAAGTTAATACTTCTTTGTAAAAGTGCTACCTTACATCCACCCACCCACCAGGACCCCAGGGAGAAAAACATCAAACTCTCAGAAGTCATTCTGTTCTACTATCGAGATGACAACTGCATTGCAAAGATTTCCTGTTGGGTGCTGAGCCTTGCCATAAAATTCAGAAATTCCTTTACATCCTTCTAGTCCTGCTGTTTTTATTCCACTTGCTGCTAACATTAGATAGTTCTTATCAAATGAACAATTGAGAAAGAAGATATATTTTTTTTTCCTTTGAAATTCATCCGTGGAAATAGCAAGACCAAAGAAAAAAAGATGTCTAACGCAGCAAGCTCTGAAATGGCATTGTAAAAAAACCCAGGAAAACAAAGAAGCCCTCTTGATTGAACATATATAAAGTTGGTTTTAAATGTCCACATTTCTTTTCACTGAGAGGGATCGACCAATGTGAAAGAGTTGCATGCAATTTTTATAAATGTTCACTGAACACAGATTTTTTTCAGGGATGATTTGGCACATATGGACTGGCTGGCTGGTGATTTTTGCAGTATACATCAAATGAATGTGCAATAAAGGTAAAAGTTTGGATAGGATCAAGCCTGTGTAGTCATCTTGTTTTCAGAGACCTCTATTCACTAACACTATGAATTCAGGTATACCTCAGCACAAAAGACTGTTTCATAACTTGCATACCTGAATCATGGGCTGGGGCCTGAGGAATAAAATATCATTTGCTTTCTCAATAAAAAAATAATATCTTCTCTCCCCAAGAGACAGATGTAGCTTAGTTACTCCTGTGTTCAGGTTTTATACAAAGGAGATAGTACTAGGAATGTCAGCACTGCATTCAAGAAATAGGTAATCTCTCAGCATGCATTTACCTGCTCTGGTGAACTTTACCGAGACACAAATACAGTCAATCCATTACAGCTGTTGTATTAGTTTGTCAGAAAAAGTTCTGTCACACAATTCATATATGCCATAAAGCAAATTTCCATCTTAGTTTTAACATCAAAATCATGTCATAGAAATCAGTAAGAGAATCTTTTTATAGATTCCTAAATGTAACATGCAATATCTTACTGAAAGAGAAAAAAAACAACAGCACTCAAGTTGGGACAGAATTTCTTAGCCAGTAAGTCATTCACTGAAAAAAAAAAAGAGTAAGCATGGTATATTTACCAAATACATATCAGCTTGTTAGTTTGAAAATTTGTTGAGAATTTTGGATCTTAATTTTGAAATTACATTCTATTCAAAGCTGACACACGCATTTGTCAAAAATACAGCTAAGAAAACCAGAAACATGGATTCATATCAAAGTCCAGTCCCTTACAATAGGCCACTGTCCTTTCTGTATGCAGAGATCCATCTTAAAATTTTTTACCTGTTACTTTTTAGACAGCATCATAAACTTTTCATTTCCAACCTAAGTCTACTCACTACCCATCTTCTATTCTGCTGAAGATTTAAAATTTTATTTTCTTAAAATAAAAGCTTTCATCTCCCCAACTGGCTCTTTTGTACACTTCATAATTTCAATCAACCCTTCTCAAACATGCCTACTATGGTATTTATATGAGGACCTAGAAATATTCGTACAACAGAAACATTTCCTGTCTTAAATTGAAATACATATCAACAAGTTCACAGCTGCATCATATTACTAGTTTGCAGTAGCCCTGTGACTGACTGGTTTTTTTTCTTACTGGTTATTTCCAAATGATGACAACAGAAGTTCCTTGTTAATAGAAGGACCTTTCATCTTGATTCTATTAATCTGATAAGTCTCTGTATTAATGATGTCTTCAAGCCTTGTGTCATCTGTAGGGTTATTAGCATCCCCAGCCTTTTGGTGCCAGACTTCAGTGAAAAATATTTGGAGATATCGGCCCCTGATATTCAGCTTCTGATTTCCTTCTGACCTATATTTTCTTCTGTCACCTCAGGGACAATATAGAAGATTTGGATTAATAAAGAATTCAATATCATTCAAAACTAAATATTTTCATAAATTTGAAGTGAATTAATAGTCACTTAGTTGCAGTTCAAACAACAAGAATTTTTTCATTGTGATTTTTCCAGTCAGCCAATGAACTGAAGACAACTACTCACACACCAGAGAGGCAGATGTAATCTGGATACAAACAGAACATTTACAAGGGTATACCCATAGCACATAACACCGCTGCTGGTGCTAAGTGAGCAGAGGTCCTAGCAGTTCTCCTGCTACATCTTTCTTTGGACATTAATTTATTCAGATCTTGTGAGGTGCTCAGTATTCCAGACCATTCACTTTTTCTAAATAATGATATTAAATCAATGTATAAACAAGTTAGGAGAAACATCAACACTGTACATTAACCACTGCAATATAAAATGCATTCCTACAAAGTCACAGCTGTGCTTTGTTGGTCCACAGTGTAATTCTAACTGAGCAGTTTCATTAGAGAATATTTCACATCCTTCTATATGAACACTTCCTATTGCTTCTAGGTATGATATTTAGTATAACAAGCAGAATAGTGGGCAACATACATCAGGACAAACCTCCTGTTAGTCAAAAATTGAAACAGAAATATTGAATTTTAGTTCTGTAACAGTGTTTCTGACTTCCTGAACATGTAATTCTCAAAGGATGAATTTCAGGTGTTGATATTTTTAAAGAAAAATTAAGGGCCAAAATCTAGCCTTCATTACTATTTTATAGATTATTTCCTAGGAGGGTTTATAGAAATCATAACTGGAAACAGATAGCAGGTGATTATGTGAAATTCAGCCATTTCATACAATAGAACACCATTGTGACAGCAGTCTCCCTGCTATCTTTTGGGCTACACTATAAAGAGTAGTAAAGTAGCAGCAAAAAAATAGGAAGGCCAGCAGAGAATCCCAAGGCTACTGAAGGGAGATGCAGAACAGAAATGAAGATTAATGAAATCCTCTCTGCACAATACCACCCTGACCTGAAGTGTGGACCCAGGAGAAGAAAGGTAGCAGCTTTCCAAAAACAAAACATTCCTCTCCAGATCAAGTAATGCCACTTTGAACAGGCTGCTGAAGTGACTGCCTGTGGGAGTATTCTGCACCAGCTACTCCCACTGGAAAACAGACACAGACATGAAGTGAATAGCAGAATGGTTTTTGTGGATGCACCTTATGAGGCAGGAGTAGGAAGCAATTCAGATTCTCAATCTGAGCTTGCTTTTTCTCCGAACTGGGAGGTCAGATTGTCAACAAATACACTCTTCTCACTTAAGAGCAGCGCTAGAGAGCTTCATAAGCAGCACATTATAAATTCCATGAATTTACTTTCTTTCATTATAAAAATATACCTGAGGATATTCCCTGAGACACAAGTGATGTACAAAAAGAAATTTTGTGATATCAGTTACATATCAGGTCAGGTAAGGGAGTGCATAGGATATATTATAACCTTAAAAGCTATGAACTACTAGGAATTACTACATCACATGGTCTCACACAGCCCAGAAATTTAAAGCTACTTTCTTAAAGGTACAAAAACACCTTACTACAAAACCTTGCAAAATAAGTCCTCCTTTTTTTAGTTTCTGTAGGATTTGTAACAATTGAAAGTAATCTATAATTTGCTGATCTGGTGATAATCTAATATTTCTCCTTAGACAAATAGCTAAATTGAAATAGTCATATAAGTCACACTTGGTAATTGTGCACATAGCCTTTGATTCACAAATAAAATCTTGAGACTGAAATTTCAACATGCAGCACGAAATACAACCGCTTGCTTGTATTCACTGCATGTGTCTGATCTACATTTACTCTCAAAAAGCTCAGTTTTGCACAGAAGACAATGTTTCATTTGTATTAAAAATTTCTTTCAAGCTATCTATATGTATGGAAACCAACATGCATATTTTTACATTTGCAAGCAGATCTTGAAGTGTCTAAAAACTCACAGCATCTAATATTGCCAGGAAGCTCACATAGTGCAAAAATAAATTTTAAAAGCCCCTACGCAGAAATAATACACAGTTAATAATATTGTTGAGTTCTCGCTCTTGAAGAGTAAAATTTAAACTATGTTGTCACAGGCAATAAAGAAATCAAAGGTCAGCATTTGACAAATACCAACACCAAAAAAACCACTCCTTTGGAGAAAATAGCAACAGCCTCAGCAGGCAGAGAGGGAGTTATTGCTCTATGTGTGAGAGCACAGGGGCATGAAAAAAATAGGGATTTTTTCAACACTTTCAGGATAACACAGTAACATTTGAAAGGAGATATTTTTTCACGTACTAGGAAATAAGAACAAGTTCTTGATCTACCTTAGCCAAAATGTCTTCAATCATTGGCAGTGTTCCTGACCAAAGCAATTTATTCTATTAATGAAATGAGACAAAATAGGTGAAAAACTCAAGTATAGTTGATGAAAGGACAGTGCAATTCAGAAAGGAGTGTGTGAAAATAGCTCCAAGCTATCCTTTCCACTTCACTGACCATGATTCAGCTGCTTGATTTTTTTATTAGCTGCTAATGGGCAAGGGCACTTTATGTTAAGGTGTGAACAGAAGAGGGGAAAAAGAAAATCCTGGCCATCCTGTGTACACTCTTGGTTCAGCCTTTACAGATCAACTACAACTTGGCAGGGTTTCAAGCAAGGCCCAGGTAACACCCTCCCTTACAGGAAAGCACCAGTATTTTCTGATTCTACTGAGCATCTTACATAATTATAGGCAATTCTTCCTTACCCTGACCAGGCAGTAGCTACACTATGCCAAGACCACAGGCTGCCTCACTCCTGGAAATCCTCATTCCCTCATCTCTGCCAGATGCTCTGTAGTACTGATCCCTTGGGACCAACACACACATTTCTCAGTTCACTTTTCTACTCATGAACATCTCTCCATAGGAAGGAATGATTTGGTTCTCACTCTCTTTACAAATATGCAAGTTTAATTAGTTAATAAGTATGTTTCTTAGAGCCTGAGATTTTGGCAGTTGCTCTGGTATGTTATCCTACCTCAGTAACACCCCTGTAGCAAACTCGAGGCTGAAGCACATGTCACTGTGCCTCTCACTGCTATCACCATCTGCGACAGCTTCTTTTTTCCTCAATTATACTCATGCTATCTGGGCTTAAAAAAATCTTCCAGTCCTTGCCAGTCTAAGCATATGCCTGCATATCTATTCAAGTAATTTTTATCGATCCGAGTTGACGATGCCATCTTTCACATCATTTCACTGAGGCTTCATTAACATGAAGCGTCTGAAGCTTAATCGGAAAGAGTCAAGTTAGGATTGAGGCTTCCTTATTTGCAAGTTTTTCAGAGTGAAAAGGAGCAGCAGTGTGATTCAGTGAATACAAAATTCAAAGTTCTGCCTGATAGACCTATTTTAGACAGTCAGAGCATTGCTACTAAAAAAGCTAAGGCCACTCTACTCTCTTCGTAAACCCACCAGGACACAATATAGTGAATTACTTATGGACAATACCAACAGTAAACTAATATTTTTTTCCTCTGGTGGCTTAGTTGCTCTTCTCAGTGAGTAGAAACCAAAATCAAGATACATTGAGACACATATATTTGGAACTCCACCACTTATCCTCTACACCCAGGCCTAACACCTATCTCACCCATGCTGGCATCCCAGAAATAACCATACTCCCCTCGACGTGTGTGCCACTTATATCCCTGTCTGTTCCTCAGTACAAATGGCAGACACAACTGCACCCCTTTCCCTCAGATACCAGCTTGTTAATTCTCTGATAATAAGCACATTTATTGAGGCTGTCTGCAAGCAATTCAGAAAGTGGTTAACTCATCCCTGCTCTTTCACTCAATCAGGATTTGTTTTGATGTTCAAGAACAGTCCGTGCTAAATGAATGTGCTCTTGTGATTAATACAGATTAGTTTTTTTATAGAACCTCTGAGGAGAAATATTTCTGACAATAGCTGTCATGCTACTGTCAAGCAATTTAACCTCCACAACATTAGGTTACTATGCCCTGAACTACAGGGAAGATTTGGCTTAGCTTTAACTACGTTGGACAGACTGGAACTAGATTTGACATCACAGATGAAGAGTTAGAGTCCGCTAATTTGTGCAACATTACAACCAAGAGATTTTCTATGTACCAGAAGCCAATTTTGAAATACAGCAGTATCATTTACATCCCAAGAAAAGTAAGTGCTAAAGAAGCTTCACAAGCAAGCATAATTTATGATTTAACAATTCTTTGCATATAAAATCTTAATTAAGATGTTTTGAGAATCAAGAACCTCTCTGTAAGAGGCATTTATCATTGACAGCTTATTTTTACTATCTGGTCACAGATATCATGCTGTAGGTACTCAGAGTTTTTATTAAACAAAATTGCTACCTACTAGCCAAACCAAGCTGGTTTAAATAGCTGCTATAAAAAGTGTGGACTCATCCCCTTTTTAGTTATACTGCATGGTTGCAGACATCCCCAAACTGATAGTAAATAACTGAACTTGGAAATACTGTTGAATTACAAAAAAAAAAAATAGAGACTTTGCTTCTCTAATGAGGAACCTGACAACCTAAGCATATGTGGACTGCAAAACATTATTATTATATACTGTTAAAGCATGCCTTTTAAAAGCATATGTAAACTGAGTACATATTTTTCTTTTTAACAGATGCTTGTTACTTCATAAGTATACAAAAATAAGTAAAGGAGGTAAAAAAAATGAAAACCAGCACTTTTGATTGCATTATAGTAATTTGATATAGGAGAGGGTGAACGCCTGTTTAAACAGAACAGTACAGAGCACATCTGATACCAGTGATGTGCTGGCTGTTAGAAATAAAGATATTGCTTTCAGGTCTCCTGTAGAACAGGCCAAATCACTGTCATTGATGTAAAATGACATTAAATTCACTGAAGTTAAAAAGAATACAGAATACTTGCAAATATATGCAAAAGAGCAGATTTATAGAAACGTCACTGATGTGACTGATTATGCTAAAAATTATTTTAAACAGTAAATATAGAAAAATGAGCTTTTAATTGTCCAAGACAGCTGAATTTCTGATTAGAGCTAGAAGTAATTATTTACTAGTCCACATTCATTTTTTTATTTTCGTAATTACAAAATTTTTTGCAGTATTAGAGTAGGAAAGTCCATTCTCCACACTAATAGTATACAGAGAATTAGGAATATCTTTTAAGAGCACACTCATAATATGTCAATTTTAAGAACTTGCTTCCTGAAGGTTTGCAAACTGTGTGATAAACAAGTGGCTAAATGGACAGTAGCATAATCCTCTCTAAATGGGTTTAGACAATGCTGTTAATGCTGCTTTTGTGGCATTAACATATTTCAGTACTTCAGATGAGATAATTCCCAAGCCAAACCTGTGTGCAGACCATCTCTAGGTCAGGGACATGAAGATATTTTGCAGTCACACTTACTCCACTGCCTCATGTACTAATGCTATTGTCGGATGAATGGCAACCTGCTATTTTTAGGGAATAAAAATAAGGGGGAAAACATTCTACTATACTATGTTAAAAATGTAGTTTTATTCTAGCAAGTAAGTACACTATGATTCAGAAACCTTTGTTACCAAGAATACAGAGCACCAGACAGAATGAATTTTGGGTCAAGGATACAGCATAAAGCCCCTTTATTACCAAAGAGCTCTTCTTCAGTAGACAACTACTTTAGTCTCCATTCACTATAGAAAGGACTCAAATCTTAAGGTTGTAGCAGAAAAATAACATAATAAATTCAAGGGTATTAAAGGTTTATATTGTGGTGAGAATCAAATGTTTGTATTACAGAAAGTCCTAAAACTATCCTGGCAGCATTAAGAATGGTGGCTGAAGAAAACTCAAAAAGGTCATGAAAATAATTCCTAAAATTATTTTTCAATCATAAACTATCCCGATCCGTTGTCTTCAAACCTGTCATCTTGTATGATACGTTTTCATTATTTAATATATACAGGTCTAATCACAGGCCTGATGAGAAAGTGACCACAATCTGTCTTAAAACAAATCCAGATCATAACCCTCCATGTACCCTTTTTTACTTTTTCAGTTCCATTCATTCTCTGCCTCACCATCCTTCCATCCTTTTACATAGTAGAATCACATATATTATGTCAAGATTAAATATATTTTAGCATGTCAAGAAAAATTTCCATTCTTTTTGCACAGCATTTGAGCAAGGCATTTTTAAAAAGCCAAACAAAACCAAAAACCCTAAATAGAATTAAATCTCTGCCTGTAATTATTATACACAAATCATAAAAGAATGTATATGAAAGAATTAAACTGAAGGCATGGATTTTGATCATGTAATGTTTACCCCAGATTTATAAAACTCAAATCCTGAGATTTTCATCTTAATCTTTAATAAGAGTTAATACTGATGAGAATACATTTTAAATCGTCTTCTGTGTCCAAGCTGTCTTCATTTGTAAACATCAGATCAAAATAACAGTCATTTTAGAAGTAATGTAAGTTTAAAATGGTTCTGAAATTAAGCATCTAGCAAGAGACATATACCAATTCATTTACCTGAATGCATATCTTACTATTCAAAACAGTATGCAGAATTTTTTCTGACTCTCAAGTAACAGGGCATCTGAACAGTTGCCCTTATTCAATATAATTTCACCTTTCCTAATACCACCTTCCATAAAGGCTTTTAAAAGAAGAGTAAAACCATCCTTATGGTGACAATAAGCAACATAGACTCCTTTAATCTAGTAATGTAACAGCCAGAGGAAACAAGACAACCACTATATGTCCATACAACAGTTCTGATAAAAATTTCTGTTATATTATGTTCAGGTGTGCCAGGTCTTTTCCGTGCAGAAAACCAGTTTCAGAACTTAAATGATCTTAAGACTCTCAAAATTGTAACTGTAGGATATGATCAAATTAGTATGTATGCAGAGCCTTCTTTTAGCTCTAGAAGATTTTGTTTTCTTTTCCATTATGTTTGTTTCTTTGCATCTCTTCTTTCTAAATGCCCCTTTTTCTCATTCTAAATGCCTGATGAGTCTCTGCCCAATCTAGAGAAAGTATTCACAACCAAGGAGATTGGGCTAATGGGATCTAATTTCTTTTTTGGCTACACTGGCATACAACTGTGAAGCGAATGGTTTTATATCTGGAACAAGAAGAACAAAGTACTCAAGCTTGCAAAAAAACTTGAAAAAACCCCACATTTCTTTTGTGTTCCAGGCAGGGAAAGCACAGATTATACAATTTTAACATCAGAACCTGCATCACTTTCTTTTTTAAAAAAAGTTGCATCATATTCTAGGCACAGTTATACTCCTAGTTATCTTTTATGCATACGTAAAAAGTGTTGTCATACACTTTTCAGTCTCATTGGTCCCAGGCAAAGTAGTAATACAAGAGAGAACCAACCCACAGACTGATCTCTCCACAGAGATCATCCACTTTTTTCTCTGCAAAAGCTGGAGTGTGAGACTGGAGACAGACTGCTACTAGGTACTTGGACATTGCCTTTTATGAGAGACCAAAATACTTTTATGTTGCCATATCTATGTGCATTTTTTTAATTGAGGAACATAGTGATGTCAAGCATAGAAAGCACACCAGTTTTTGAGAACAACTAGATCTGTTGGGTTTTTAAAAAATAAACAGGAATATTTAAGATATACCATGACTCTCTCCATACTTTGCTCTCATCAGCACTGCCCTTGCTATATTAATATCAATAAATTAATGTTTTGAATTTCAGGATACCACACGTGAGAGTACAGAAACCTCTAACAGCAACATAGTTAAGAAAACAAAAGAAAAGCAGATCCAAGTAAAACCATCAAAATCAAGATTCCAAACATCTGTAAACACTTGCAACAAGCATGCAAGAAGTTAAATGCTTCTCTCAAGCTTTGTAGCTCAAACCATTGTCTGAGGTTAAATAAAAATAGCTGTTACCCTACCATTACACCTATAAAACATTTTATACAACAGGCTCAGAAACAGTTGTCTTTTAATCATCAATTAACTCAGAACAATGGCCTATATTCTGAATTTCCTACAAAGACTATTTTGTATTCCTGCTCTTTGATAAGCCTGTGATTTTTCCACATAAGAAATACCACCTCTCAGTTTATTTTCATTGTTTTTCCTAAAAATTTTAAAAAGCACAAGCTACATATATTTATTTTTTTAACTGTCCTGTTCATTCAACTTGCCATCAATTCTGTGACTAGTCACACTGTGGCATTACATCTTGCACAGCATTAGCACTAATACAGAAGTTCTATATGGCCACAGATTACTTATAATCCAAATTGATTTCAGCTGTTTTAAATAGTTTACTCATCCTCTGTCTGGGGAAGGGTGTAAAAATTGAAATATAATTTCACTTTCTACCCAAAAAATAACAATTTCTAGATTTTTAAAGAGAAAACATTTAAGAACTAAATCATTCTTAGATACAGTTTTAAAATCAAATGCTGAAATCTTTACTGTCTGAAGTCAAAAGTCTCAACAATTCTTACTGATTAGTCAAACTTCTAGCCCTCAAATAACTCAGGAAATTAACTAAACTTACCTAAAACGGGCTGTGCGCACACGCACATAAATGATAGTCCAATGCTTCATGTTTACATACATCTTTAATTCTTAAGGCATATCAAGAAGAACATATGGAAGAGGGCATACTTCTATATGCTGATAAGAAATCTGATGTATTTCTCAAAAATTCTTCCCTTCAGAATTCATGGTCCACTGACCACTGCGTCAGCTGAAATATCTGGATTTTTGAACGAGCAGAGCAATAAAGAAAATTTGCTGAAGCATTCCCATCTCCCATCTGAAGACATGAAAGATTATTCAAAATTATCTTCTGCCCAGCTTTTGTATGCTGAAACATTGCTAATAATTAAACAGAACATATGTGCACCAAATGGTTTAAGGCACAGACTTCACTGCTTTCTCACTGATGTGAATTTTTGACAAAACTACCACAGTTCCAGCATACACATATTTTATTAGGAAGTAGAATTGAAATTATCACTTGAAAACAGATAAACTGTAATGCCCAACTGTTCATATATGTGAATAAATGTCACTGGAATTATATTATGTTCAGTTCTGTGCCATGAAAGTGAGCTCTACATTACACACACACATCACAGAAGATCCTGTCTGCCAGACATCTGCTCCAGGAACTCTCTGTGTTCCTAACTTTATCACTAGTGTCTGCTACTGCTGTAGCCCTTCATTCAACATGAACCGCATCCTGGGAAACTCTGTTAAAGATAACGTGCGAAGAAGCACACAAAACTGGAAGTCATATCAGTAGAACTTGTTTCATCAGTATTATATGTATCAAAATAGCAAGTCAGACTTACTATAGAGCCTTTAATCTTACTATGTTTGCCACAGATTGTTATTCTGAGTTCTCTATTTCATGAAATAAAACCATTAAATGTTGTGTAGCAGCTTTCAGAAGTGAGGAACCCCTACCACTTTACAGAACAATACATTATGTGCTGGGAGGAAGTGAGTGAGCAAAATATATAGTTTACATGCCATGTGTGTAGTAAACACACATTGCAAAAATGGACAGTACATTAGTCACCAGTCTGTCTGTTTGAAAGTGATCTGAGCTCCTTGAATTTCATTTGAACTAGTACTAGAGGAATGCCTTATTCTAATTCAGTCATTATCACAATAATAAAATAATTCTGTTATGTGTATGTTATGATTGGAGCTCATGATACTGAGGTCAACATAAAATGAACCCAAATTGAGAGAAAATACTTTAGTATTAATTGTCTGCTGAAGAGTACCAAACAAATTTGAAATTGCAGTTGCTAAACCCAAAGATTTCACAATGTTCCTTGACTAAGGAGATGAATGAAATTCTACAGTTCTTTTCTGAAATTTTTGAAGTCAAATACCATTGTGCAGTCAAAAGACTTGCCTCTTTGATAATGCAGTTCCAAATTATCAAGACAGTCAAATAAGAACTAAAAAAAAATACTTTCTACTTATTCACAATGGCCTTATTAAAGATGACACTTACATAGAAAGGACTGCAAAACTTCTCATCCAGGCATCCTATCACAAGCAACTATGTTATATAACGCTTCATAAGAGGACCAGAGCATTAAACAACCTTGAAGTAGTTAGTTCAGTCCCTGACCTTGCTGCTCTTATCAACCTTGCTCTGCATTCCAGGCTGGATTTACTATTTAGTTAGGTCAACATTATTGTTCCAACTGTTACCTTGATAAAGAGATACATTCCCTACGTATATTCCAAATAAAACTTTTTGACTTAAGAGAAGATGACCACCTAGTTCCACTGCATCTTCCTGCTATTAACCTGCAGGAATCATACTAGTTTATAGAGAATAAGTTAGATTTGACAGAATTGTTTATTAATTTCCAGTCATAATATGTGTTCAGATGCATTAAGTACAATAACTTTGCATAAGCTCTTGAGAGCAAGATGGGTCTTGCAGAGCTTTCAATGGAGATGCTTTGGAAGCAGTCCCACTTGGCTCTCAGAATGAATCTGTAGACATCAGAATGAGATAACTTCTAAAGGGAGCACACATATGGCAGCAGTTACTGATAGTCAATAAACAGAAAACCTAACAATGCCATTTCAATGCAAATGCTTCTTAAACTAGTATGCAATTTAATCACAGTATTGACATTTAAATGGACATAAGACACAACCCAGTGAAGCTAAATGGGAATGTTTGTGCCAGTCACCTTTTATGAGCTATTATCTCTTTCTTTGCCAATTTTCTTGTATGCAGTAAAAGTCTTCCCATATTAATAATGAAATCTGTTATTCCATCAACATAAGAATGAAAAAGGAATGGAAGATGGGTAGCACACTTTGAACTCAGCCAATATGGCTTCAGCTGCTTTACTGTAAATTACTTCTTACTCAATACTTCCTATACCCTATTCCCTCTCTGTAGCCAACACTACCTGCATTTCATCATAATCTCATAAGAATGAGCTAAACGTCACGAGTGAAGAGAGGTTGGACCATCACTAGCAGAAAGCTGATAAGAGATTCCAAAGGATGCAAGTATAATATGGAAATATGAGCTCAGGCCCTGAAAGATAGTCTACCTCAACAATACTGTTTCCAGTTCAGGGCATAGAGGTTGTTCACATTTCTCCACACCACAGTCAACTGAGCACTGCCTAAAGGAATTATGTTCCCATTTACCTTAGATCTATACCTCTGTATTAGCTCATAATAAAAAACTACCAAGACCTTTGAGGAAACAGAATTTTCTGTTTAAATATCCAACTTGCATTGGTTCATAAACTGCCTCACCATATGGCTTCTCATTATTTTTAATGATACATAAGATGCAAGATACACTGCCACTAGAAAGTGGTAGAAAAGCATAGATGATGAAAAGACATATGGAGAAAACATGAACTGAAAAGCCTGAGAAGGGAAAAATACAAAGTAATAAACACATATCCTATGCGAAATCAAGAGCTCACAGTTGTACTGTGGACACTAGAACTCTCACGGTATCGCTGCATAGCTGTGTGTGCTCATTTTGAGAGGTAAAAATGTTAGCGCTGCATAATTTTAAACAGCAAAGCCAAGTTTGTTCCTTCATTTTTATTTTTAAATTGCACAAAACACAAAGATTTGTGGTGCATTTTGAATAGGCTGCTTAATTGGTACTGTAAGTCTAACATATCAGCTGCCTGCGGATCTGGACAGCAGCCAAGCATCTCAAGTTCAACACATACAGTAGCTCTATCTGTTCTTTCTCCTAACATAGAAGGACTACAGCTACTATAATCTTTCAGAGTTTGCTTTATAAAACCCCTCTCCAGCCTATTAAAGCTATTAAAAGAGCAGATCAGTACTTCAAGATATTTTGGACTGAAAAGTACTTGGGGTTTTTTGTTGTTTTGTTTTTAAACACACTTCAACTCAGTAGCCTAATGTGAAAAGTTCAGGATAGCTGGTCACTTTTTTAGCATTATATTCATAAATACAGCAAGATGTTATCCTGTTTCTTCTTAGCTAGAAAGCAGAGGTGCCACATGAAATCAATAAACGTCATACATGTACTAGTGCTGTCTGCATATCACTTTTTTCTATGAAATTTCTTTACAAGGGAAGCTCTCAAAACTGTTTTACAAAAGCTTAAATTTAAACATGCCTATATTGAGATTATTTCCAATAGCTCAGTGAATAGCAATGCATTGTGGTGTGTCAAGTAAAGCTGAAACAGCTTGGCAAGACCTTTGGAAAGTAAATGGAACAGCACATGTATACAAGTTTAAAAAAAAATAAAAAGAATCTGATCACTGAGTTTCCTTCTGTTCACTTTCTCACAAGAATAAGTGGTATAAATACTCCTGAAAGGTCAATTTGCAACTCAAGTACCTTAAATATTTGTCAAAAATTAACTTCTAATTATGTTATATATTTAGATAAAATCCTTTTCTTGCATAGAAGATGAAAAAGAATTTCTGTAATTAATAATTACAATTTAAATACAAAAAGTTGAATATATAAAAACACTGGACATTGGCTTTTCATATACAAGAAGAAATTTGCAAATAACTGTAATGAAGAAATGAATTAGAGAATTATATAGCACGTCACCAAGCAGTAATGTTTCAAGTATGACCATTTAAGTCTGATATGCCCATTGTGACTTTAAGGTGATCTGTTGGTCTCATGTCTTTAAAGATGAAAAGCTTTATCATACATGTACACTGTTACAAAGGTATATGCATCACTGATTTAAAAAAAAAAAAACAAACAAAACAAACCTGTCCTAGAAATTTACATTAGTATGCTCTTACAGTAGCTTAATTAAATACTCACTTCTAAGTACCACATCTAAATAGTATGACTTGTACAAAATTCAATTTGGAACTATTCAGAAACACCAGCTGCAAAAAAACCAGAGTATTTCCGTACAAAATCCTGCCAAATCAGCGTACTCCTTTGGAAATGTCTATTATTATCCATTATCTGATCCCAAAGGATAAACCTAGAGAAACCATTATTAAGTTTTGAACCCAATTCTATTATAAATATTTAGCATCATGGGAATACTCTGAAATCTACTCCTTATTTTGCTCTGGAGACATCACCTAACAGAACTGTTCCATTTTAAGTGTATCAAATAACGACATACTGGCATGTTTCTCAGTTTCTCTTAAGCAATATGCTCCATGAAAACAAATAATATATTTTTCGTTCATCAGTTCGTCTTGATTTGTACATAGGTTGTCATGCTCTGCATCACAATTGTTTCCATCTATATATTGCAGGCAAATAGGGAATATTGATTTACTAAATTATTAAACTGGTTCTTATATGAGAAAATAACCTTTCAAATCTGCACTATCAACAAACCTCATTTTAAAGACCTAGCAAGTGTCAAATTAGCTGTTACAGAATTACAGGGTTTGAGCAATAAACTACTGTAACAGATAAATACATAGAGCAAGACAAAACACTAAGAAATGCTTAATATTGAAGGAGGCCAGGTAAATGGCACTTTTAAAAAAATCATCCTTCAATGGTTATTGTAATAAATGTGCTAGAGATTATAATTTCAGCTGCAGTTCACAATGGTAACAAGGTTGTCCTAGTCATAGGAAAACTGTTATTATCCCTCTTAATTCTTCTGCGTAATCACTTCATAGGCAAGCACTGAATATACAGCATTCACTACAGTGAATACAGAGACCAAAATTTTCAAGCTTACATACCTTACTTACATTGGAAAACAAAATCCGTTTCTAGTCACCAGAATAAAAGCCTGGATTTTCCAATGACTTGGTCACCTGTGTCCCTCTCTGAGAATTGAAGCTATTTCACTGCAGTGCCTTTCTCTTTGGTATCCAGGAAGTTGCCTATGTAGTTCTAGTTTCAGAATAATGTTTTTTGTACCATAGGCCAAGTATCCAGAAGTAAATCAGCCCAACTTACACAGTCTTTTAGAAAAGCTAGAAGAAAGACCTAATAAAAAAAGTTGTATCAAGCCAGTCGCTTTGACTAGCAAATATACAAAGTCTGCTCATAAATAAATAGTACAGAGGCATTTATCAGGTTACTAGTCTACATTGTGCTATTGCCACTTTAAACTGATGAGACAGATTTTATATACGGTATCAACCACTCCCAGGGTTTTGCAGCGTTATGTTTATGAAAGGTTAACAGCAGGCACTAATACGAGTATCATGACTCTTTTCAGGCAGTAGGTGAAACCTTGAAGAAAAAGTGGCTCTGTCTTCAAAAAAGTGACCTGACCTTTGCTTTGGTGGGTTTTTACTCTGCAAGAAATAAAAAGCACTGCATGCTTTCCAATGCATCCTTTCTAGCTGATAAACTATTTTGTTGTAGCACTCAGCACAAAAGGACTACATTTTATAAAGATCAAATAGCATGTTATTAGTGCTAGCTAACGATAGCTCCATGCGTCATACGAGAAACAAGCTTCATAGACCTGGAATATGTCATATGAATCATGAACAGCGTAAAATACATAATTGGTCAAGAACCTTTGATATGCTTACCAATTAGAAATAATTCTCATTGAATTAAATATATTTAATTTTACAATTACTTTGTAGTTCTTTGGATATCAAAGGCATCACAAGTCCAGCATGCTTATCATTTATGACACTTCTGCGCTGAGAATTTCTTGCAGCATGCAAAGAACTCTCTGTAGGGTAACTGTGATGTGTTGCACAAGCAAGCTAACCTTAGACCGACCTGACTGTTAATAAAATCTGTTCAAAGACCTCAATAGTATGTAATGTTTTTACCTACAATCGATGAAATGTTTCTCAAACAACCTGTAGTTCAGTATAAGCAATAGTGGGTTTTTACTGGACACAGAATACAGTACTAGTGAAATTCTAGTATATGATGTGGTAAAGAACCCCTTCTGTTAATAGACTTTTAAGTATTTAAAAATATTTAAGTCTAGTGTAAAATACTGCTTTTATGGAGCCAGATCCTGCAGTCTTCACCCAGCTAAACCTTCCACAGAAGTCACTGGGAGCTTTTAAAGTATAATAATAAGGACATGCCCAGGGTCACTAGCATAACACGGTTCTGCTGCTGTGCTTTATGTGTACGCTCAGACTTTCTCTGTCACTTGCAAGACTATGAGAGATCAAAATACAGAAATCCATGTGAATTCAAGAAGATAAATACCCTTTTTAGATAAAGAGTACGGTTTCAAAGAAAGTATTGCACATAGTTTTAATGCAATTTTTTGTTTGTTTGGCTAAAATATTAAATTATGTTAGAACATTCTAACTTTGTCTTGAATATTTACAATATATTAAGCTAATTTTAAGAAAAGTGAATTTTAAAAAATCTTACAAGTAAGTTCAACAACAATGACCATTTTGGGGAGAACTGTAGCAATACCTATGATGGCAGAATTTGGCTCCATATATTCTGTTTGCAAAAACTGTTTATATGTTGTAAATTGCTTTTTAAAATGTTACTAGAGCTACAAACACTGCAGGCCCAGCCCTACAGTTTATGCATTCAAATTTCAGGAGGAGTTTGCCTCAGTGAGCTACAAGGAACCGTGCTTCATTTGCAAAATCAGCTTGATGCTATTTTTTAAGCAAAAAACAGGTGTTTTGAAAATAAACATTGGGGTAATCAAAATAAAATTAAGGGGCTGATCCCCCCGACCTTACTGCTATGGAGGTCTATCCTGCGGAAGGTCCAAATCTCTCTATTTCCACTGGAGTATTTCCAGCCAGTCTTGTCCCAGCAAGGCGGTGCCATCCCGTTGACTTCATTGGGGCAACTCTAACAAGTCACAAGTCAACAATATGGTTGGGGTCTACCTGTAAACAGGTTCGCAGATCATTTTTAAAGGGTGTTTGTGTATTCTACTTTCAATCAAGCTTTGCTTCCAGCCGTAAACGCCGTCAGTGTAATGACTGGATGGTTCTGGGGTCTGTTTTTGGGAGGCGGTTGTTGCCAGGCTCGCTGCTGACTCGCGCCATTGTTGATTTCGCTGTTGTAGGGGAAAGGCTCTAGGGCGGCAGATAAGGCTGTTGCCATGGTGATGAAGGAGATTCCGAGGGAGGAGTCTGCAGAAGAAAAGCCCCTCCTTACTATGACATCACAGGTGGGCGGAGCGCGGGGCCCTGAGGACACCGCGCGAGTCATCGGCCTGGCCACGGCCACGCGGGGTCCATGGAAGCCATTCGGGGTCCATGGAAGCCATTCGGCTTTAGGGGTGCTGGCCCAAGCCATCTGCCGGGGCCGCTCACGCCTACGTCATCGTGTTTCCTCACTGACACTGGGAAAATTAGCGTGGGGTAAATTACATAATCGCTTGGGGGTTTAGATGCTTTGACATGAAAATTTAAAAGAAAATGCATTTATCCCCCAGATAAAGGGATCTGTAGAAAATACAGTATATATGCCAGTTAACAGAAAGTTATTTAAAACCAATTTAAAGTTTCAGTTATAATTCATGCCATCAGTATTCATGCCACAAATACTCATTCGCAATGCACATATATAAAATATTCATATTCAATGCATATATAAAACAAGAAGCAACCACTTCACAGTAATGTCATTTTCAATATCTCAGATCCCATCCCTAAGCTCTCACCGGGATTCTACTCCTGGTCCAGGTCAATATGTTACTCTGCACACCTCATGGCTTTCATTTCCACAACTTCAGTCAAAGGAAGGGCATAATGTCATCACACTAAACTTTACACTTTGGAGTAGTCATCAAGCCTTAAGTGGTTTCATTAGTTTCTCAAAGAGAGTAACAACACTACTGTAAAACACAGCACTTCCATCTCACTACAACAGTGGATTTTATTGCCTCCTGTCACTCACACTCATGAATTTGTTCCCCAAGCAAGTACATTTAGTATTTAGTGCACACAAGTTGTTCCTACTGATCAGGAGGTTTAATGGAAGTAATCTCACCACATAGTTATGTGAGTGCCTTCAACAGAATCCACAATCCTGTTTTATTCCTTCATGTTTTAGGATAACAGCTATTGTATTTAAGATGGACACAAGGCCAGCACATACTTCTCAGAGCATCACAGATGCGCTGCACTAATACACATTATACAAATATCTACTGTGGAAATCAGCTCTGGCAATCTCCTCCTCGGTCCCCGTTGAACACCATAGTTTGCTCGTAGTGAACTCTAATGTCTATGAAGTAATTACACAAAGGAAAAGGATGCTCCCTTTAAGGCATCATTTCTAATTTTCTATTAAGTGATTAGAATTAGACAATTAGAAACCAACAGAAAACACTGCACCCTCTACCCGCCCATTGCCCCCCAAAAGTGCACATCTTCCACTGGCTTCAATGGGGACAGGAGTTCAGCCTGGGTTCATTAAATGTTTAATGCACCATTTGTAGTGGTTGTCTGTCAGTCTACTCAGCAAAAGTCTATGATAAATATATGAGTAAAATGCTTGTGTCTGTTAGTCAGTGTAATTTCTTCCACTAAACATAAATACCTACTTCCCTGCTATGCACCAAAGGGGTGCAGAAGCCAAAAGGAAACAGAATCAAGTGAAAAAGTGAGTATTTTCCATAGCCATCTCTGCATCATGTATGTGTGATGTGCAGTGATATGACCATATTGCATACCTCATCCGTATCCTAATTGTCTGGCTGTAATGTTGTTTTGAGATGCTGTCTCTAGTGTGTCTGTGTAAACCTCTGGTTCAGACCATTCATTCGGAATAACACACTGCTATTTTGTGATATACATTTGACCATCACCAAAGTGTTTGTCTCTGCTCTTTACATGATGAAACAGATGGATGTGGTTGCTGCTTACAGGGTGAAACACACAGGTTCCAAACTGGCTGCAAATTCCCCAAGCCAGATTAAATTGGGTCATGAGAATAAGGCCTGGTCTTTCCAAAGTTACCACCACACAACCCACTATGGGCACATGTATATTTTAGGAAGTAATTACTGACATTAGGTATCTCTGTAGCTTCATGCCTACAACTAACTAAGCAAGAAAGCTGCAAGTAGAACGTAAGGATAAAGCCCAGATAGAGGAGTACTGGCTAAAAGTTTAAAAAAAAATTTAAAGAGAGTATAATCTCCCATTTTCAAAATCCTTGATGAACGGTGGATTAATCATGTCTGACTGTGGAAGCAGACTCCAGAGGAAACATAAGTGGAATCCAATACACAAAGAAGAGACACTAAATCTTCATTTTGAGAGAAATAGTTAGTGATAATATACAGAGACCCCTGAACTGATATTTTAAGAGATGTTTCCTTGCTGTCTTCCTCTGGAAAATGTTAAAAACTTATCCAACAGAACAAGTCAGATAAATGTTCACATTTTATTGTTACCTTTCTAGCAAAGCCCTGTTTGTAAAATATGACCCTAATTTGTTGACATAAATACAGTGAATTAAACTTTAATGAAGTTTCCAATTCACAGATTATTTTATATCATCAGATCTGGAGGCAAATCTTCAAATTACAGGAACCAAAAAAGTCCTGCAGATGCCAGTGGGGCTACACTAATATATGGTAACTGGCAATCTTGACCATCATTCCAGTAGTAATCAGTATACTACAATAAGCAGAGTGGTACTCTTGGTAATTGAATAGGCCTTTCGGTATCTATTTTTTGTGATTCTGTCTCAATTACTTCCAATGAAAGTCATTTTATTGGTGTGAGAAAGCATTTGGTAGTTGCCAAATCTAATGCTTCAAGTATCAACAGAGTGAGCTTTCAGTACTAATGGGATTTTGTAGATCATAACTCTAAACCATGTTGCTGTCTCCCTTTATCCTTTTAAAGATAATTCAGAAATGACTGGAACAAATTCATCAATAGAACCTAGAAAAAGTGAAAGTCTGCTGAAGGTTCAAAGATTAACTGGAAGTTAAGTTATGAGCCAATATACTTCTAATTGAAGCAGTGATATAAATGAGAAAAATCGTGCATAAAAATTTGATTTGAATTCAAAAATAAAATTTTTGCTTAACGTTTTCACATCATCTTTGCATTTGTCAAGAGAAGAAAAAGCTCACTTCAGAATTACTTTCTAATGAGAAATTTAACATAAATATCCCCTGGAGTCAAAGTTTAATTATACAGTCAGCTATGAAATTCCCAATTTACTACAGGTCAGTGAACTTGAAAGGATCTGATTCAATAAAGTACTTCGATCCACACCTATACTTTAAAATATGATTAACTGCTTTATTCAATAGTTAAAGTGCATGCTTAAATGCCTTGCCAGTCTGATTTTAAACAAACAAGCCTCACAGTGTCACAAGAGTTATTTGTCCCAGATTCATAACACCTAACTCAGATTCTTCATTAGAGACAAACTGGAAAGCCAGTGATGGTAGGATCCCTATAAAGATAACAGAAAGAAAGATCTGCAGGAGGTGACTCATGTCCAAGATGATCCTATGGCAAATACACTCTCGTATTATATGGAACAGAAATGGGAATCCATGAAAAATTCACCGGTAGGAAAAAGAAATGCAAAGTATATATTGAAAGCTATCCCCACTTCTCTTTGTAACTGAAAAATGCTGGAGCTGCTTACTTAGAATTTACATGAACTACACAGACATCGCTCAAGAGTACAGTTTTGATACTGACTTCTTCTAATTTAGGAAGTTAACCTGCAGAACACTTAGGTTTTAGAATTTGAACTGGAAAGAAAACATTTTAAAAGATGAAATTATAAGAAACATGCTGAAATTCATCCTATCCCATGAAAAATGCAAGCTACAACACACAAGTTACTTAAAAAAATATGTTTCATGACTACACCTCAGTTAACTCCACCAGATGCTTAATACTTTTTTTTTATAGTCTCTCTATGAGGTATTAGTATTCAGACTAGGAGTACAATTTTTCTTTTTTAAAAGTGAACTTCATTTGCATGACAATAGTTGATCCACACACATTTATAATTGCTCAAGGGCTTACGAGTAAAATACTCCACTTTCTAAATTCCATTGCTTTGGTGTTTGGGTTTCTTAGTGTCTGGGGGGGGGGGGGGGGGCTTGTTTGGTTGGGTTTTGTTTTGTTTTCCTTGGTTGATTGGGCTTTTTATTTTGTTCTGTGTTTTGGGGGATTTTGGTTGGTTGTTTTTTTTTAAACTCTACTAAGAGATCTTTCCAATGCTGCCATTCAATTTTATAAAGGAAACAGAGCAAAGATAGCTAATATTCAGGTAGCTCCCCATGTTAATAGGTTTTCTGTTGTGTGTATCAAAGACTCACTAAACGAATTTGATTCTATAATCAGTTTTCCATATAAAAGTTAACAATCCCATTTGAATCAATCATTCTTTCTAAGCTTCTTAGCATTTAAACTTGCATTGACTTACAGTCCACTCCATAAATGTTTACTAATTAAACATTACAACAAAATGGTGGGAAGTTAAAGTGAATGTAATTACCTTCTGTTCTCTTTTATATCAATCTAAACCAGAATTAATTCAATTTTAATCGATATACATAATATTAAAAAAGGCAAAAATCATGCCATTTTTAGATAACAACAATTACATTTGGACTACAATAATTCACTGTACATTCCAATCTGCCCTCTGAGAACAGTGGCAATTTCTGCACTGATTTTAGGAGGACTGGACCAGAGATCATGTTTTTGTATCCTTTCAAAGGATTCATGATAAATTCACTGGCAATATTTTTAACATCTCAAGCCTGTCTTATTTAATTTATTATAAAAGTTTGAGTAGTTTATCCTACTTATAACTTTTTCATCTATTATTAAAACAGGGTAAATACAAGAGTAGTAAAAAAGAAAATACAAAACGCATACATACATGCTTAGCAGTGCAAATATTAATTGGTTCTTTACTTCTAAGTTAAATATTGCTCAACACTATTATTGCTTTTAGGGCAGAACGCATAATTTCAGCAGATATTTTCTCATGAGTATAATAAAGTTGCCTTGACAATATGCTTAAAAGTCAAAATTGGCTGCTTGCCTAAAATTATACAGATTTCTCTGTCACATAAATTAAATACATTTTTCCATGACATAAGTTTTAATTTGAAATTACCATGGGAATTGATGGTGTAATTTTTTCATAAAATAAAAAATTAAGTATACTGTTTCATACTTTAAATGCCTTACCATTCCATAGGCATAGAAACATCTGGACAAACATCTTTTGCTATGCCAGTTTAATCCTTTTTTTAAAATATTAATTGTTTATAAATAGGAATTAATTTTCAGAAATTTAGCGTTTCTTCATTCATGAATACTCCAAGTAATGATATACTATCCTGTTAAAGAGTTGCAAGCCATACACTGCAGTTGTTCTATACTTGACTGCTATTTGTACAGTGAAACTGTTCTACTGAATTGCAAGTCCAAAATTCACAGACAGCTTTAGTTTCAAGCTTTTCAATCTGCAAATACATTTCAAAGCAAACACACACCCCATGACAGATCCCTACAGAGAAAGACTGTATAATTTAACAAGAAATTATGGCTTGGTTCCTATGACTGCCCACAGGAATGCATCCAAGACTACAGCCTTACTCTAGATTTGCTACAGAACTCTTTGTACTACAGAACTTCTTAAAAGAAAAATCCACAGAAAGGACAAGAAAAGTCTGTGTGATTTCAAAGTAATTACAGCCTGTATGCAAAGATACAGCGAGGGTACAATAAAAGATGAATTTTGTTGCATGGGAAATGAACAAAGGGTATTTTCAACACAGTTGAAGATCAGTAGGAATGGCATAAGCCTTACAAAAATTCTGTGATAAGCCATGATCTACTCAGTATTTTAATTCTCTCATCTTCATAGCCTTCATGCTAGTATAGCATGAAGATTTGGTCTTTTAAAAGCAGCAGTTGTGCATCTTTCATCTAAAGTGATATTTGGTTATGTACCATACTCAGAGTAGTGCATGAGGCTGTATACATTCCACTCCTGCTGAAACTCTTAAACTTACCTATGGATCACCGGTGGTTCGCAGAGAATTTATACATGCAGCTTAGTTCCATATACTGGCAGCCTTCTTTGCTTACAAAAATATTGTAAATTTATTTAATGTTTTTCATTAGCTGAAAGTAATCATCATAGTTGCCCCCACAGATGCTGCAAGAGCACAACTGTAATCCCCGCAGTGTGAAGAAACAGCACTCTTCTGGTTTCTGTCCTCTGCACCTTATTTGAGAACTGTAGGTCTCAAAGTCAGACTGCCTCTTCAGCTGGAGTTGCCACACAAAATGTAATTTCAATGAATGATACAGAAGCCAGAAACTAGCATCATGAGTTACCATTTGTTCCCTATAGATACTGTCATGACACTTGTGCCTCCTCCCACAGTATAGGTTTCTTCAGGGCTTTCTCAACAGCTTACTTTGGATTCTGCAGCCTTCCTGTTCTACAGGACTTTCCCAGCCTGCATTTACTTAGCTAACCTGCCAGATCCGTCAGTCCCTCCATCACCTAGAAGGCCATTTTAGGAGTACAGACTAGGTACTTTCATAAAGGGAAATAATTTCAAGGAACATTTTGTAATTTCTAAGCATGTATGACAATGAGCTAGTTTTGTCTTTGATCACCATAGTATTCTCCAGTTCAGAGAGTGATATGGGGAAGGGGAGAGGCTAAAGCACAGATCACAGGGTAACACCACAGAGACGGTGCATAGCCAAGTGAGGGAACATAAAAAAATAAAAACTTCTAACACCCAGGAAAGAGAGGCACTCTGTTTTAGTAAACAGCTTCCTTCACTTAAAAAGTGCATGGAGCATGCAGATATTAATGCAACAGACAGATTTACAATAAACCACATTTTTACATGAATAGTAAAGGCCAAATTGTCAGTCACAGTCCAAATATGACAGTAGCAATTTTCCTCCCCTTCTCCCATGGCTCTGATCCAGTAAGACTGTTAAGCACATGCTTAACCTTGAGTTTTGCAGGACATGCTTAAGTGCTTTGCTGGCATGAGGCCAAAATGCAAGAGCCAAATACAACTACAATTCCTTTAGCCAGACCAAGAGAAACAGAGGGAAGGAAATGGTGAACTGTGAGATATTTAGTTCTACCTTGCAACAATACACCATAATTTGTATAGGTCAGGACTTACAGACACAGATAGGATGCTACTGTGACACAGCGAGCCCAGCAAGAGTTATCACCAAGCAATGCAACTGCTGTTAATGAAGACACAACATAAGCATGTTGTCATTTACCAATTTAGACATCAAGCATAGGTTTTAAACACAGCTGGCATGTGAATTTAAATATCCAATACAGCATCTGTAGTAATCCTCCCACAGCTCCTCTAACTTCACACAAGCCCTCTGTTAGTTGTTTGCTTTAAGCCCCAGGGGGTCACTTAGCTTGTGTGATTTCAGGTAAGGTACTGTCACCTCTGATTCCCAGACTACTCCACACACTTCCTACTACTTAGCAACAGAGTACCAGTTATCACCTGCTGAGCAAGACTAGTCTTCAGGGAGGCAGTAACACCAAAGCGCTCTTTGCAGGAGGGTGAAATGAGTTTGTCTTGGTTTTAGAGCTCCCACAATTCACATTACGTAGAAGTCAGTTATACTGGTCACCCTGTGAATTTAGTCTCTGTTCTTGTGAAAACCAAATATTTGGCTGGCATGTCAGTTTTGTTGGGACATAAATTCACACTAGAGTGACAGATAAAAAAATAACATCACCCTGGCACAAGGATGATGCAAAAAGTAATGATCACACTTACTATACAATAGGAAATAAAGCATGTGCGGTGGTCATTTTGATTGTGAAATATTTATAAACATGCTTGAAAAGCGAGTGAAGAAAAATGTAACTCATACAATTTGAGCTTTTAGCACAAGACTAGTGATTTTGTCAGAAGTTCCCTTTCCAAACCTCCATCAGCAAGCAGAAAAAAGCTCTTCCTGTTCTTACCCTTTCAAGATAATGATCTACAGACAAACCTGTCAGGACAATACTTCCAGTTATGCTCTAGAGAACAATAACCTCAATTTCTATTTGTGGTTCCCATTTATCAGATTTTAGACGTAGCTAGTTAGTAGAAATTAATTCAATCATTTCCTCTTATCCTAGTGAGTGCCACCAAAGATTACCATGTGCCAGATGTGTGCAGAGAACCCCTCTACCAAGAAACCATTGCTATGGGGCAAATAATTAGTTATTGAAGTTAGTTGATGCCTTAGTGGATGCCTCTGGTTAAACTAAAAGAACAGTATAACACTTACTAACTACTCTAATTAATGTAACTCATTTACCTATTTGTCCAGTCTCATCCAAGCAGGAGACAAATTTCTCAAAGTTCAAAAATACAATTTCCCAAGAGAAAAACTGAGTTAAAAGGTTCCTGATTTCTCCAATGCTCATTACCACATGTTCATCACCAGTCCCTGAACTTTCTAGGTCAGATCATTTCACTGATGCAGTCAGCATCACCAGCACACTGAGTGGTCCTTACAGCAAAAGGTGTAAGTGCCCAGGAGCAGCTTTGCTGCTGAACTGCACAGGTGGATTACCCATTAGTAGTTTGGGGCTTCCTAAATTAGTGTCTTGAGTAATTCAAACAGCCTCAGGTGAAAAAATGGGTAGAATCCAATCTAACTAATTTAGGTAACTAATATCTAAATTTTAGGTGCCTCTTGAACCAGTCCTTCTAAAATAAATTCCATATATAGCCAGTGGGAAAGCTAGGTGCCTTTGAGAGCCTCCTGAGGAACAGCCTAAATTGGGCAGGATCTCCCTCTGGAGTTGCTTTTTCTAGGCATTTATCTCTCCCTGTTCAACATGGAGGGAATTTAAGCACTTAATTTAAAAGAACTAGTTCACTATGTGCTCAAAACATAAGTGTTAATTAGCTGCCTATGCCTGACTGGAACCCCTCAGTTTAGGTTCCAAATAATTTATCTTAAAGACTAGTATTATATTATGCCCTACTAACATTTAAAAAAAGAAACAAAACAACATGCATTGTGCACTGCAAACAAATCAAATCAGAAATGCAATAGGTGACTGTATAAAATGGAATGTCAGGACCATACCTTACCGACAGACAACCTTGGTGTGCTCCAGTACTCCCACAGCGTAAATCCAGCACTCTAGGAAGAGAGCAGACAAAGCACCTGTAGCCAGAGCAGGGCAGGTTGTGCAGATGAACATTATCAACTGTAAATTGACACTAGGCAAGAAGTTGGTCCTCTTAGCTGTTCCCCTGGGCACCAGATGTGCTCTAGCTCCCTCTGCCTTAAGGTCAGACTAAGCTGCTCTGTGGCAACGTTTCACAACAGAACCCTGTTAACAGACCACCATTTTTGTTGCTTTTTGGTTTTTTGTTGTGGTTTGTTTTGGTTTTATTTTAAATTTTAAATCAGGCTACTCCCTAGGTATTTCATAACTCTCTTACTACAAGATAAGATGCAGACTGAAAGCAAAGCAAAACCAAAGCCATAGCGGTTACTGTATGCATGCATAATTTCACATTGTTTCTGGCATGGTAAAACACCACCACTAAAACCAGCATCACAAGAGACACCTGCATTAAAACCATAAGACAAAGGCCCCAAAGACGAGCAGAAAACAAGTTTTTACAGGACAGCTGAGCTGCCACCATGATAGCAGCTGGGTGCTTGTTGTGCCCTACGCAGCTCCCTTGCACAGCACCAGGCCTGAGGAGAAACCCAAGGCTCGAGGAAGGTGTTTTACCAGTTTTTTATGGGAGCAAAGGGAGAAGATAAGTCCTGGGAGGATTTAGAGATGACTACAGGGCAGAGAAAGAGGTGCTAGGTGGGTGATCAAGGCAAGCTATAGCCAGGCTGGATAGCGACTAGAACAAAGAAGCTCCTCACAATGGCCCCTGCTCCCTTTCAGGGGGCTAATGCTACACCCCTTCCACAGCAATGCCTCCCCTCCTGCCCCAGCACAACCAGGCCCACCCAGAGTTTGACCCCAAACTGGGACCATTCATTGGGCCCACCTACCCTTCAGGCTTGAGGATCACCCAGAGAGGGAACTGCCATAAGCTACCACTGTCACCTCATCCACATCTCACAGCAACTCTGGGAACAGCACGGTAAGGCCCTGGGAAAAGAAAAACTCAGCAGCAAAGGCAGCTGCAGTTAATAAACTACATCAGCTGAATCAGTGCAGACAGCTGGGGCTGGGGTGGGCCACAGGGCACACAAAATGGAGGCCAGGTGATTTCCCTCAGTGCCCTGGGCTGTAGGACTGTCCAGCTGAGGGGAAATATGGCAGCCATGGCATGGCCTCCAGCACAGCAACTGCCTGACCCGGCTTTTGGGCCTTGTCTCACAGCCCTGCTAAAGAATTTTTGCTTTCATATATTTAAGCAGTGGTGCTGGTATCAGCTATCAGATGATGCTTTTGGCTCTCCAGGTATCTCTCCCAAAGCACCAAAACCCCCCCACATATATGCTTTTTGGAACAAAAAATTCCAATAGCAGTACTGAGGTAAGAAAAACCACCATTTTCTGTTGTGCTGTTCAATAGCAGAAGTCAGTCACAAAAAACTCATCTGAATTTAGGAGTATTTTATACTATGGATGAGTCTCCTCAGATGTATTAGTAGCAGGGAATATCACCCTCGACCGATTTTAGCTATCTTTCAGTTAAAGGAGTGTGTGGGCTTTTTCTTTAATTAAAATGAATTTTATAAAGAAAAATTAAGTTCTTAGAGACATTATGAGAATTTATGGCACTCACAGGCTAAATTAGTAATCATAAATCAACAGTTTCTCAGGCTCTGTCTATACTGCTTGGCATGTGTACAAATACTGCACACATAAATACTGTGCGGCGGTGCATTGCCAGCCGCCTGGCTCCTGCTCCCAGCGCTGCTTCCTCCAGCACCGGGCAATGTTGGGTGCCTTTCTTAATTTCAGTTTGCTTCTCTCGTCTGCAATGTAGAGATAATACTCAGCTCTGTGGTGGTGCCAGGCTTGATTCATGAATGTTTTAAAGCATTCTGTGATATTCACCCTGAAAGGTGCTTGAGAACCATAAATTATTACTTTAATATAGATAATAGTTTTCATCTCATGAATGTTTTATAGCACTACTCCAAATTCATGCCTGATATAACTCTAATAACTTGAGCAGAGTTAAACTAGGAATAAATTTGGTACAATATATGAGGCAGCAAAATTAAATTGGAAGTGTGAGACCTAGGGCTTACCAAGTGGCATTGCATACACAGTAATGTCAGAAACCTACCCCACTGCCCACATACCTACAGCAAAAATACCAGCTCATGGCACCCTTCAACCTGTTATGCTTTGATTTGTCATGAAATGTCTACTTCATGTCAAAAAACATATTTTTCTAGTATGTTCTATTGATATACATATGTAGTTTGTATTTATTGGGAATTAGTACACTTGACCGTGTATTTGCTACCTGTTTTGACCCAGATATTTCAGTTGAAAGCAGATTATTTTTCACAGGAACAACCCTTCTAGCAAGACACTCGTACAGCTTCCAGTCCTTATTCATGGGAGCATAGAACACAGGACTAGGAGGGATCCTCTGGGCCACAGCCGGCTTCTCAAAAGCAATCACATCATAAACAGCCATGTAGAAAGCTTGTCAAATGCCATTTTAAATAGGTAGGCTTTTTGTCCCCCTACCATAAAAATAATACTGTTCATACATTTCACTGCTGTGATAGTTGGAAAGATTCATTTAATTCCCAGACCAGATGTATTCATGGCTGGTTTAGATCTCTTTGTTGCCGTGCCAGGCTTTCTCTATAGTTGAAATAACTTTCCTCCTCCAGTGTTATCTAACCACTCTCCCTTTATGTGTACATGAGAATAATTATATTCCTACTCAATCCTCATTTGTTAGACTAAGCAAGTCAAACCCTTTTAGTCTCCCTGTAAAATGTATTCTTTATTCCTCTGATCATTTGGGTGGCCCATCTCTGATGAATTCAGTGTATATATTCCCAAAGTAAGAGAGTCAGAGAAACCTTTTTGTTTTCTAATGAAACAAAAATGCTGTAAATGCCGCAGAAAGAAGACACAACTTAGTAAAAATTAAATCTTGGTGTTTGCTGGCAAAATCGATGAAGTGGATATTACCACCAATCTTCTTTCAGTTTGATGGCAGAATTTTATCAAGGGACTTTGAACAATACACTGCTGGTATCAAACTAACAAGGGCCTGTTGTTCAGCAGGCCTTCCTTACATAAACAACATAATAAAGAAATTTCTAGTGACATGATAACCAGCTTTGAAAAGAAAAAATATTTGCCAGGTATCTGCTACTTCATACTTCAATTGAGCCTTGGAGAAATTCAGACCTTTGTTGATTCTAGTCTCCTTCCCCTCCATGACTCTGATTCTTAACATTATTGCTAGCTTCCCAGAGTTTATCCTCTTACCCCTGCAACAGGTTTGAGGAATAAATTGCATTTCAAGTTGGTCCTCAGATTTTCTATTCTTCATTTGCTCCAGGGAGTGATCTTGGCTGTCTTGGTTCTCATACTCCTTCTTCTTTCCCTCCTTCCCCCATTCTTTCCTATTAAAAAAAGTTTCCATGGACTGTAATGGGAAACTTGGTAAGCATCCAGATCTTATGTGATAATGTACTCTATTGATACACCCTTACAGAAACAGAATATTTCCTAATAAGTTTTTACATTTACAGTGATTCCTATAGAACTTCTTTCTTCCTTCCTGTTCCCCTGTCATGGGTTAAACCCAGCTGGCAGTCAAACACCACGCAGCTGCTCACTCATCCTTCCCCCCCAGGGATGGCGTAGGGAATGGGGAGGTAAAGGGAGAATTGTAGGTTGAGATAAAAACAGTTTAATTATTTAAATGAGATAAAACAATAACAATAATAGAAAGTACAAACAGGTAATGCACAATGAGATTGCTCACCATCCGCCGACTGATGCCCAGCCTGTTCCCAGCTAGTGATCCCGAAATAACAAGATCCCCCAATCACAACCCTGGAAGCGAGAGAGAGAACCCCCTCCTTCCCAGCCACCCTTCCTTTATACACTGAGCATGACATTGCATGATATGGAATATTCCACTGGCTAGTTTGGGTCCAGTACTTTGGCCATCTTCCCTCCCAACTTCTTGTACACCTGCACATGGACAGGATATGGGGAGTTGGAGAGACCTTGATCTCTTGGCAACAGCTGAAAACATCAGTGTATTATCAGCATTCTCCTCATACCGAATCCCATACTGAATCTAAAACAGCACTATTCTAGCTACTAAGAAAAATTAATTCTATCCCAGCTGAAAACAGGACACCCCCTCCAAATGGCGTAGGACTTTTCTTTATGCTGTTACTATATCACAGAATAGATCACTGAAGATCCAGTTGATCCAGAGGCTTTGGCAACATTTCTGCTGGATGCTATGTTCACCCAAATATGCAACTTGCTGTAAAAGTACAGCAGCTGTTACTAATGCTAGTTCCTAGAATGGAACATGTAACTGGAAAAAGAAAAATTTATTCAAGCAATTTTTGCTGATAGATGGATTTAATCATAAAGAAACTTTTAAAAAACTAAAAGTAATTTGAACAAGAATTAACTAAACATCCACCTTAATTTTTGCCCCAGTAGAAATGAGTAAGGTCTGTCACCAAATCACAAACAGAAAAATAAGGTCCTCTTTAGTCTTAAATATCAGTATTGAGTATAAGTGTAGACCCGGAGATAATGTGGGTACTGTAGAGGCATCTTTAATGGAAATCAAAGATGTATATCTGGTATAAATGCAATTTCCAATCAAGTATTGAGATTTACCAAATTAAGTAACTTCTGTGCGTTGAACGAGACAGCAACCTGGACAATCAATTCAGAGAGTTATAAAACCACATGATCAAGTCACCTGTAAGGGGCATCTGCAGTCTGGGTTTAGCATGTGCAGAATTAGAGTTTGGGACAGTATCACTGCCAGATTTCTAAATTAAGTGCCCACATTTGCATGTTCCGCTACACACAGTTGGGCAGGCAATCACTCATCTGTCTTCCATTATTACTCATGTAAATTGGTATTTCAGTGCAAAACTGTGAGGTCCTGGGCAAATGAAGAAGTGCACATATTATACCGTCAGTTAGTGTTAGGTACCGGATTAAATGTTTGATACATCAAAATAATGGACTTTTGATTTCAATAGCTCCAGTATTTTCTTGCAATATTGTAATACAGAAATCAAGTACTGAACAACAGTGAATCTGAGCTGGTTTGCTGTAACAGCTTTAGAGGCAATCCTTCTACTGGAGTAGGTAAATGCCAGCAATTAACAAACAGATAATGAGGTTGAGTAAATACTTTTTTTTTTTTTCTGTTTTAGTCCATGTTAGCATCCTAAATTTAAAAGTGCAAATACATATGAGAGAAAATTTTGAAAATTCAACAATAGAAAAAAAGTACAGAATAGAGAGGAAAGCAGAGAGGATAAAAGTAAAGCTGAAATAGCTCCAGATGAAAGCGACAGAGAGGGAAAACATGTTTTCACATTATTAAAGATAAAGTAAATGCAGGCCACACGGTCAGACATCCATCCAGCTCAGCATAGGTCTTGATCCTCCAAAGATAAATTGCAGAGAGGAGACTCATTTCTGAGACTGTTTTGTCTTTTTAATCCCTAATTCATGAAATAGCCTGTAATACAGAGATTTCTTTTAGGTAGCAGAAACGAATGCATTCAGGCAATTACAATAAAAAGGGAAAACTGCTCATAAATAAAAATTGTTTTATGAGTCTTCACACAGTCAAAACTGATGCAGGAAGTTCATACATTCACCAGGCTCCATCCACTGTCATTCGTATGTCTCTGTATTGCAGAGAAGTGTTTTCTGTCTCAGCAGGTTATTGTTTAATGGGCTAATGCATATTTGCTAGATAAATGGTACTGGGGAAGTTCTGTGGGGATGCATGTTAATTGTGAAAAAAAAGACCACTTCCAAATACTTAAAAATCCCTGCTTAGTCTCCTGGTGATAGAGAATGCCAACTTCACTCCATTGATTTGAAGGCAGTTACATCAGGCCTTGTGTATACTTTAGCCCTATAAGCAATAGTATGCAATAATTGCTATGGGAAAATCACCTTGATGCTTTATTTTTGTGCAATTTGTAAAACTGGAATATAATTTTTCCCCAGAAGACTGACTAAAGGTTTTTATTTTAAGCCCACAGCTATTTGTACGTCTTCTAATTGCAGTATCTTACTCTCTCACAGTCAAAAATAAAGCACATAACATTGTGAGAATGTTTTATTTCTTTAAATTCTGCATCCCAACAACCCTCTGTGACCCTGGGTTTTTTTGTTGCTAGCTGGTGAATGAGCAACAAGAAAGCAGACCCCTTCTGAGCCCCTCCATTGATGACTTTCTCTGTGAAACTAAACCAGAAGCTGTTGCAAGGCCTGTAACATCAAATACTGCAGGTAAACAACATTCTTTACTATCCCTCACCAGAGAGAAATAATTTTAGTTTTATCTTAATTATGTTACTTTTTTGTCAAGTGATTTCTTGATTTGTTACTATTTGCACAAAATTACAAGCTGGTGTTAAATTATAATTGCCTGATCTATTATTAGTAGAAAAAAACTTTGTTACATTTGAGGGCAAATCTGATGTGATCCAAATCGCATGTACTCTAGCAGATCTCTGGGCATGAATTAAAGGGAACTTAAGTTCAACAGGAAGTACATATCAATTTGACCGATTCTCAATCTTCATTTTTGCAACATTTTAACCTATGGAAAAGCCACATTTAGTCTGGTTTTAACCAAACCCATTCCTTATGCTAGAAAGATTTTCTTTATTAAAAACTTGGATGGGATATCCAGGCTGAGTTTAGACACTTTATTAGTGAAAGGATCTAACACATTTCTTAGCTTCTTTGTGTTGCAATGAGATAGTAGAGTAGATAATAAAATTTAAGAGTGAATCCTAAAAGCCTTATGCATTATATTGAATTATATTTGAGGTATGTTGTCCTTTGGAAGTGTTTTTAGAAGTTGGCCTCCTCCTATTTGGTATTTGTGCAAAAGTAAACAAAGCAGTTGAGCAAATCAACCAAGACACAATAAAATCGGCATAGCACTATGTTCTATTGCTATCTCATAAAATGATTTGGCTTGTTAGAAGCCATTTCATTAAAAACTATATACAAGCAAATTATTAAATGAATAACTGACAGCTGGGTGATTATTTTGACATCTAATTAATATGTGTCTAAAGCAATATGCAAGTTCCAGTAATAAAAACTGGAACACTGAATTAACAATTGTAAATAATATTTTTTCCGTTTATATATGACTAAAGGTATTACAGGGATGAACAGAAATATTTCAGGTTGTTTAAGAGTGGTGTTTGTTGTAAAAAAGTAAGTATCTGAAGATCCTGTATCTACCTTGAATATCTCTCAGATTTGGGCTGGGGGGTGGGTGTTAATTAGATCTATTTAACAACAAAATAAAAATCTATTATTCTATGAAGATTGACGAAATTCAGTGATTTACCAAAGACACAGATAAAGCACTGCAAGAGTTAATACAAACTGATCTGTAAAAAATACCTGCCATATAAAACAGTAATAGAGAGATTTCTATCTTTTGTGTGCCAAAGAATTTTAAATGTTACTTTTTAAGCAACATTTAGATGAAGAGCTGAGACTGACCATGTCTTCTATACTGATCTAGTCCTTAATAGCAACAGAATTTGGAATTATATTCAATATTTATCTCCCAAATGACAAATAGCAACAACAGTAGAAACCATTACTAAACATACCATATTATTCCTTTGTGACCCAAGCAGTCCACCCAAGAAGCTGTCTGCTCTTCAGCTCTTTCCATAATGGCATGTGGCACAACAGCAGTGCCCTAAGCAGCCGTTACCAATGCTTGATAAATCGTAAGATTAAACCAAGTCTTATCTAAAAGCTTAACTGTACAGGGAACCCTCACAACATAAGAAAATCGTAGCGCTACAGCCATAAGGCTTAAGAGGTCTTTAAGATTTTCAGAGGAAAATCCTTTTATGCAAATCAAGCTTTTAAAAACTTCATCCAGATAGGTACTGAAATCCCTAGTCATATCTGAATATGCTGGTCATTATCTTTAGCCAGGGAATATACATCTACTCTCCTCAAATTCAAACACATTAGATTTTTTTTTCCAATTACAACAAAATTTTTGAAGTGAGCTATTTGAATTAAACCAACATTGAATTCTAACATTTTGTCTCTAAGTATTATCAACAGGTCTGGATCTCTTGGATCTTAGTGAACCTGTCTTACAAACCCAAAACAAAGCAAAGAAATCAGAGAATCCATCAAGGAGTGAAGGCTTAAAAGCTACAGCCCACAGAAAGAAGACAGACAATTCTGACCTTATCAGTGTGGATACTGAGCAGAAAGTCCAGACTGTCAGAGTATCAGACAAGTCTTCACTAGATTTAGGTAAGAGTGTAGCTATTTTATCAGTGCTACATAGCCTTGCTTAGCACAAATTTTTCCTTCCTGCTATCACAAAATAACCAGCAACACCAGAATTTTTGTTGCACCACATTTTAGCAGGGAGTGTAACCTTTGTTCCACATTATAAACTCCTTGAGACACTTTAAACTTGAAAGACTGTGAACACGTTTTGCCTTTCCCTTTGCCATTATACCTATTAAGTTGTCACTAAATGTGCAAATAAAGTTTTGAAAGGATTCTTTCAAAAAATAATTTAGTCAGGGTGAGTAAAATAGAAGAAAAGTCTATAGGGGTGTCAAGAGAAGTTGGTAAAGGACATAAATCAGAGGCAGCCCATGCTGGATGTCCTTTTCAGAAATGCAGATGTCAGAAATATTCATCATATTTTTAACTACTACTTTATCTATGCATACAAGAGAAAAAAAATCCATTCTTGACGAAAGAGCTATATTTATGCAGATTGAAAAAAAATCCTAACCACAACTCAATATCCTGCCAAGCATGATCTGTAGATGAGCTTTGGAAAAGGTGAATTTAATTTAGTTACATCCAAAATAAATTACTTGCAGTGCAACTGAGAAATTTGCAAGGTAAATGTAATTTATACCAAGGTAGCAAATTTTCCATTCATCACACAGAAATTCTTTTAGAGAACTTTATCTTCAAACAGGAGCTGAACATCTGATTTTTGCAAAGCAAGTCCAACATATGACTGAATAATATTAGTTGCCTACACAGTTATTTTTAAATGGTAGTCACTAAAAGAAGTTTTATTTTTACAACTTAACTACCATTAGGAAATTAAAAATATCCAAAACTATCAAATAGTATAATTGTATCAACAGATCTAAATTACATACAAATCACTGATTTTAAATCAAGAGTTCCACTGACATTCTGACTATGAATGCTCATAGATTCAGAAAAATGTTGTTAATTCCAAAATATTTTCATAGAATATCAGCTAGAAAGGGGCACAACATTTCTGGGTACTGGACCTTAACTAAAATATAGTCTTTGGTGGCACCATTTTCTCTATAGTATACATTTAACAGAAAAGATGAAATTTTCTGCAGTAGTTTCTTTAAAAAATTCATATTTTCTTTTCTTATTTTTCAGTTGATATTCAGACACAGCTAGAGAAATGGGATGATGTCAGTTTTCATGGAGAGAGGAGTAGCAAGGTCCACCCTTCTACAGAGAGAACATCATCATCTAGAGCTTCATCCAAAGAGCTTTTATGGTACAACTTCGTGCTTTCCTTACAAAAATATTTCCAGTCCAGCTTCTTAATTCACAGAAATTCTTGTTTGATGACAAGTCACATTATTTAATCTGTTATGATTACATTAAATGCATTCAAGCAGACATTTTGGACAATGTATCATAAGGAAGTACACTATAAAATGACATTTTGCTAGCAATTTTTAGTGTTGTGAGAAGTAGCAGGTGCAATTACTAAATAAATGGTGGTGAGAATTCTACAGAGGCATGCAGTGATCCAAAACCAACTACAAGCATGTGAGTAAAATGAGTAAAAAAGGATACTTGGCAGTGATTTGACAGTCACTGGATATTCAGTGTATTTTGGTTTTGCTACCAGAAGGGCAGAATTTCTGCGTATAACTGGAAGAGGCAAAATAAAATACCCAGGCCAAGTACTACCTCTTTCACACAGTTCAACTAAAATTGCAGATGATGTAAATGAGGGAAGAATTGGACTTTGCCTTTGGGAACAGTTCATGTAGATTAATTCTGCTGCCTTTCTGATATGTAAGCAACATTCATTCACTACATTATGCATGACCACAATTAGCATTTTCATGCAGTAGAAGAAGTCTTCTGACCAAATGATGCTTATCCTCTATCTTAACCAGCCCTTTATCCGGGTGCTTCATTAACTTAGAGCTTTATACAAGTTTTGCTCAGTTATCTTGATTGTTGGTCTTCAGGGTTTCCTTTTCTAGGAAGAAAGACCATTAGGATGTTGTGGCACAAAAAATGCACATATGCCAAGGTGAAGTCCTGTAATGTGGTAGTTGGTTCCCAGACACTGCCTGCAGGTCCAGTCTTGTGTCATTGCCTAACCTCATTTTGCCTGGCTATGAAATAGAAACAGTGGTAGAGGCAAGATCTTTCCATTATACTAGTTTCATGCCAATATATACCAAGGGCTGTCCAGGTGAGTCAGGCCTGACTGTTCTGTTGCATTAACTATTGTCTTCATGCAACTGAAAAGCATAAGAGTGAGAACACTGAGAAGGGTCCTGGCACTTTTGAGAACTGCAAGTTAAACAATTCAGTTAAAAGAAGTAACCCAATTAATCAGTACATGCTTATGAACTTGAAAGACAAAAGGCAGCGTTACTTAGTGTGCAGTGATGAGTATGTAAATGCATTATTTCTAGGTCCACAGAAAACAGATCACAGTCGGAGCTGACTAACGTCAAGAGTGCCTTGGACTCTGATTCGACGTCAGAATTAGAACTTGCACCTGCAACACAGGTAAGAGGATTTGGTAGATTTATTAATGATAAAAAGGCAAGTAGGAATTGTCTCACTGGGTAACCACATTCTGGAAAAACTATTTAAGGGATATTTTCAGGATCATCAGTTAAAAGATTCATACATCCGAATCTTCACACAGCTTCCACATTAATATATAATGAAACTAACTTAACTATGTCAGCATCTCAAACATTCAGAGTTTAATACTGCAGTGAACTGTGACCTTCCTGTACAGAGAGAAACTACAATTTACAGCATCATCTTTTTACCCTTTCTTCAGTTCTGGAATTTGGACTTCTAATGGTTCCCTCTCCCTGTAATATAACTACTCTCAAGGTCTCTTAGTCAACCAGGAATCCCCAGAATTGGGAAATGGCAAAAGAATACAGGAAGGAATTATTAGACCAACGTTCATTAGTAGTTTATCTCCACAGGTTGGAGAGCAGTGTGGTCAAAGGACTTTTTCCTGCTGCAAAGGAACTCTAATACAGAGGGCTCTGGGCTGAAGATTGCCCAATAGACTTGCCCAATTCCACTGTCATATCAGGACCTTGTGGAAATGAAGAGTTGTATGGGTTTAGAAATGTATGTCTGCATATGTATGGACAAACATACATTTATATATGCATTCACATAGATCAGGTTGCTTATACACCTTCTTTCCTGCTTTTTTAACTGAAAGATTTCAAGTTCAGCCAATGCCACTAGCAGGTGAAAGAGAAAGTTCTTTGGTGGATTAACTTTTAGTTGAAAATAATTTTCACCTCTTCCATGGCTGTTTTTAGGCCTGGACTTCAAAACCTTTCTGTCAAATGGAAAATCTGGAAATTAATGGAAAATAATAGCCTTATTTGAAAATGGAAAAATGAGACACTAAAATGCCAAATGTCTTTCCTGAGATTATGCACCGGGTTTTGCAGAACACAGAAAAAGAACCCAGTTATCAGGATCCATTTCTGTGTTTTGGTTAGGAAAATAAGCCTCCTTTACTTCCCCGACACCTCTACATTACAAACAGGAATTTTTTTCCCCTTTGGAAAGCATAATACTAGTTGTAATGCACGGTATCTTTCCTTTCTGTGCAGTAGATTTATACATCTTAGTAATGGTAAAGATCTATTGCCTAGTATCATCCACTTGAGATGGACAGTGTGTTTGCACATGCTTTGTCCAGCTTATCTTTAAGTACCTATAACCCCTTTTTAGGAGGCTGTTCCTCAGCCTAATAGATCTAAATGCCAGAAAGTCTGTGCTCAACCTAGATGTCTGTAAATCAAGTAGACAGTCACAGAATTTAAGTGCTGTGGCTTTCTGTAAAATCAGGTACAAATTTAGTATATAACATCTCTACTTGATATGGTCTATTTCCTGTTTATTTTCCACTAGAATAACTGCAGAAGCAAAAATCCACATTTTAAATTCAGTATAAGTTCAGTCAGTTGAGGCTTCATTCTATTTTGTAAAATGACTGGTATTTCAAAATAAAAAACTGTGAAGTTGAATCAGCTGACCTGAAAAAGAAGCAAAGCATAAAATTCTTATCTGTTGTTCTGGTGTATTTCATGTTTTGTTTTGTTTTATCATAAGCTGCTTTTTTTTCCGATTTTTGATCCACTCAAGTAATGAATGTTGTTAAATTGGTAATTAGTGCAAAGAAATGACCTAAAGTGAGATTTCATTCTTATTCTAGGTAGTTTACTTAGAAATTTAGTATTTTTCTTCACTGCCTGCTTCATCCTGCTTATACTTGGACTGCCGAAGTTGTCAGTCCCCAACAAACAGGCTCATCTGTCTTGACTGAGTTCTTAATCTGCTTGTAAAAGAAATCATGTTAGAGCTTTTATCAAAGCATATGTTTTCCATGCTTTGTCCTCTGTAGATCTTGTCTATCTCATTTAAGGGTAACCTTTGCATATGCAACAGATTCTGCCATACCCTAAAGATTTCATCTTGTCAAACTTGTAGCAGTTTTCCATCAGCAGTTTCTCAATCACCTTCATCATTCATCTTTGACATGTTAGATTTAGTTCCTCAAAGTGAAATACTAAGTAACTAGGTCATATTTTCATTAAAATTATGCAATCTTCTTAACTAGATCCTGTGTTTACCAGAAATTATGCCAATACAAAATCACAAAGGCAAGCTTTGAATTAATAAGAAACGTGTTTGAAGGCTGGAATGGGCAATAGCATGGTGGCTGTCATTGGATGTGGCCATCTTCTCAGTATTCTACTCACATCATACCTTACCTATTATTAACTTTTAAATTGCATTGGCCCAGAGTATCTTTGTTCCTTCTTTTATCAACCATTCTGGAAAGTTCCTTGCTAGGCTTTTATTAGTACCAAGATATCCTACATTGTTTGGGTTTTTTGGAAGGTTTATTTTTTTCTCTATTTATAATTACCAACTGCAGAGGGAGATAATATGTTCAATTGTATATGCATAAAGAGTTCTCATGTTTTAAGTCTCTAAATGCCTCCCTGGGCATTTAGATATTTTATTGCTCACGCAGAATGCATACACAAAACCCCTGACTGTACCTAATTCTAGTATGTCAGCACTCTTAGACAAAGATATAGCACAAAGCCTAGAAACCTTAGAAATCTGCAGTTTGGGGCAATGATATTTAGAATGCAAAATTTATTCCCCACTTCTCCAGAATAGCTACAGTAAGAATAATGGCCCTAGCCCTCTTTGGATGTGCCAGTTACTCTAATGAAGAGTTACAAGGGACAGATTTAGGTCATTATTTGAAGACCTGCTCAAAAGTTAAGACTATAATTTAAGCCTCTCACCAACAGTTAAGGTCCAACAGCACATAAGCAGACTACAAGCGCAGGAAAGTGTGTGCAAATGCATTGGAATGGAAGATTTTGTCCCTGAAGACAACAGCCAGTGATCAGCTACAGCACCTCCGCTGTAGAGTGGTGAGCATATCAACCCACAGTGTACGCAGAGCGTCCATGCCTCAGACATACCCATTCCACCCTGACCCATACCCCACCCCGGGCTCCCCTCAGGGAGGCAGCTGCAGAGTCCCACTCCATCACCAGTTGCAGAAGTGAAGCTCTCCAGCGCTGGCACTCCATTCCCATCCCCTCTCTTCCTGCACTAGCGAAAGGCAGCATGTTTG
The DNA here is from genome assembly GCF_965140245.1 of Athene noctua. Classification (NCBI taxonomy): domain Eukaryota; kingdom Metazoa; phylum Chordata; class Aves; order Strigiformes; family Strigidae; genus Athene; species Athene noctua. The sequence goes on from NC_134044.1 coordinate 21,403,157, forward strand.
TTACATGTGGGGTCTTTCATTTCTGGGTATCACCACTCAGAACATGACTCTGCGTTGTCTGTATGTAAATGCAGCTTAGGGGGGTTTTGGTAATGAATTCTTTTTTTCCCTCTGGCTGTGCACTTAATGGACGAGAAAGTACATTTCTGTGGGGATTATGTGGGGACAATATGTGTACTCTGACATATGAAAAAGGAGGGGACTTCTGTGCTTGTCCTCTTCCCCCTCACATCTCTACTGCCCCAACAAGCTCCCTCTCCCCTTCTGAGGTTCTACTCGGTCTGAACGTTATGATTTACAGTATTGTCCTTGACCTAAGGAAATTGCAGTCACTGGAAACAAAAGATTAAAAAGCGGAAGTAATCAGTTTGCAAGAGCCAACTTGTAAATAATGAAAAGGGTAGGAACATAATTAATGTCTATCAATGGAGTTTTATGTCAAGGAAACCAAACTTAATTCCCTGATCACATTACAGGTCAGGTTGATAAATGTTGCTGTTTGATATTCTGCGAGATGTTTGAATTAATATACCATATTCTGATTTTAAAATTAGCACCATACAATATGAATAAAGCAGCTGTTAAACAGATTAAAACTGGCTAATGTAAGATCTCAAGAACAGTATTTATTTACTAGGAATTATAATCACATGGGGGTTCTTCTGTGATTCCAAAGAGAAACCATGATCTTCAATTTTATTGATCGGAAAATAAGTATGCAAACCGTTCCTGATAAAATTTGCACATCGTGCAACAGTGCAATGGAAAAAAAAAAGTAAATAAGGGAGTCATAAAAAATGAGCTGGCAACCAAGACATCTGTCTAAATACATAATCCAATACAGTCACTTGAAAAATCATACATTTCAGAATGAGAATGCAGGCTCTAGTTACAACACTATGCTGGAAGGCAATTTGAAAAGAATCCATGGCTCAGAGTGTACGAGGATGTCAACATGTGTGCTCCCTGTGCAGTACTGTAGCAAGAAAAGGGTGCAGAAGCAGGCATAATTAGTGGTAGATAGGAGATCACCTGATTTCTGTACAGAGAAATGGCAAGACAGGTACTGGAACATAGGGTTCACTTTGGTTGTCTGTATGGCTATGAAAAAATAAAGCTATAAAAAAATAAAGAGGGAGAGTAAAAGAGAAACAAAAAAGGTTGAAATCTGAATGCCTCATAATGAGATAATTTAAGATCTCAATCTCTGTATATCATTTAAAACACAATTAAAACCTGATTAAAGTCATCAGTATCTTTCCACAGAGAAGATCAGGGGCACTAAAAAGTGCTTTAAACTATTGGAAAAAGAATAAGAAGTGATAGTTGGGAACTGAAATTTAAATCAATAAGAGAAAGAAGGAGGGCAATTAAACAAACTTGCAAACAAAGTGATAAAATTAAGGTCTCTTGATATCTTTAAATTAAATCCAAGCACCTTCCTCAAAGACATATATTTTAGACAACCTCAATTTATTCTCTGCGGAACATCAGTTCCATCCTGCAGATGCTGAGTGACAAATACTGTCAGGTGATATAGACAAACCAGTTATTTCTTCTGCCCTAAATTCTATTAATCAGTAAAATAACTATTTTGTGTATAGGATTAGGTTTTGGTATGTTTTCAGTGACAGCCTCTTCCTGATCTTACCAAAGGTAAAAAATATTTTCCAAACAACCTGGACCAGAGGTAGTAGACATGAAAGCAGAAATAGATCCTCAGAGTCAACCTTTCCTCATGCTCTGTGCTTTCTGTCACTTGCAGCAAGGTCCAGAAGCCAACACAGGAGAATGCACACAGTGCCCCCACCACCGTGTGCTTCTCACAGAAACTGTGCTATATCATTCTTCTCTAACCGCACTTCTGTCAGCCACCCAATATATATTTCATTTATCAGTCTCTTCCTGAGACACCAAAGACTCAGGAACAAACCAGAAACTTTAGGGCTAGATTGACAAACGAATGCCATCTTTCTAGGTAAAAAACTGCGTGTGTACACACACAAACATACATGTTCAACCATGCATTGCCCATTACTTATATGAAACCCCAGGAATGTTTTGGATGTTTCATCCCAGCAGTGCACATTTCAACACTTCCAGATACAGCCCAATGAGTCTGAAGTGAGCAAAATTAGTCTTTTAGCAATGTGGCTCTCATTGCCATTGAATATTACAAGTACAGTCATCAGAAATATAATCATGTAAATTAATGCAATTGGGACCATGGTCAGGCAAATGGCTAATGAGTTTAACCTCTGACAAACACAAGGGAAGGGATTAGCAGTCAGAGCTCTGTTTAGCAAGATTAGGCCACTTTGTGCTTTTCTATGCCATCACTGAATACTGTTTGGTTTTATACTGTGCCTTTTGTAAAAAAAAAAAAAATTAAAAAAATGTTTTAAAACAAAAGAACAGGGAGAAACTTGTTCTGTACTTTCAATGGGATTGACTGATAGTAAGGCACAGAAGAGAGAGCTGCTGATAGGGAAAATTCATAGCAAACCTGGCTCTCCAATGTGATCCCAAAACAGAACCTGAAAGAAAAATACAAAATGTATAGAGAAAATGAGATGTTGTCTTTCTGGAGCACAGTGGGTGGAATGCATTGCCACACTCATAATACAGGAGAAGTTAAAAGTCTTATATGAAATAGTCAGCTCTTCCCTTTGTAGCCCAACTCTTACATTGTCTTTTCTTGGATGTCTTTTTTAGCTTTCACACATTTTGAGTGAAAAGTCTAGAAGAGATAAATTACTCTGTGACCCATGAGGAATGATCACTTGCTACAGTGTAAAGGAATTCAGCAGAATTCATGCAGGGACACAATTAGTTTTGCCCAAGAAAAAGGCTATTTGGGGCTCTAGACGATTAAGAAAGTAACTCAGAAATGTGGCATGCCCTTCTGATTTATTCTTTTATTTTTTAGGCACGATCAACTAAGGAGCAGCGTTGGGGAGGGCCTCTTCTCTCCAGAAATCACTCTTTGGAGGAGGAATTTGAAAGAGCAAAGGCAGCTGTTGAGGTATTACTTCATTTATTGTTTTCATTTTCAGCTAATTATTAATTTCTTATTCATCTTGCAGCCCAAGTACAGAAGAAAGTTGGAACTTAAAGCAGAGAAATGATGATTTTTCTGGAGTTAATCATATGCTGCCTTCTAGCTAGAAACAATTTCTTATTTAAGAAATTAATATGATTTGTATGGTATTTTCATGGTATACTAAGGTAAGTGCATGGTTTCTACCATGGCTTCTTAGGATCTTATTGCACACAAAAAACTTCTCGTCTCAACATACAAGAAAAAATGGACACAATCAGTAAGTCAGCTGTTTCATAAACTATACACCAAATGCACTTTTCTTGTATTTTCTGAGTGCATTGTTTTTTCTGGATCAAATAGAACCTTTATAAACAACTGCTGGTGATGCACAATAGATTTTTTGATGTCACACATCATAGACATTTGGTCCTGGCAGGAAAGGAGAGACTTGCTTTCAAATTGCCACTGTTTAAAATGCTCTCGATGTTCCTGACTGCACTGCAGACTGATCTCTAAGGTGGGACATGCTGGGTTGTAATCTGTGGCTGTGACACTGGGAATCTGATGAATCTCTCTGCTTTACAGTTAGTGGTTAAGCAAATGGTGTCAGTACTCTTGCAATTGCCAGAAACAATGTGTGATGGGGAGTTCCCATTCAGCAGAAAGAAAAAGGAGTTGAGGCCAACAACAGATGACAAGACATTAATGAATTACTTTACAGAGTAAAGTAAGGAGGAGAATATATTGTAAAAAAACAAACCACCTGCATATTAAAAGGTCATTCTAAGGCAACAAAGACAGGCTGTTACAATGCTTTAATAGAGTCTCAAAAACAGCTATTAAAAAGCATCTAATTAAATGTTTTCCTAACTCTGTAGCTGGCAGTTTTATGTTATTCTTTCTGCTTAAAACAGAAACTTGGTAGTTTAAATGTAAAGGAAAGGATTCTTCAAGACCTTATAGAGCAGTTATTCATTTGCACATGAAAAGAGTTGAATTTTCATCCTAGCTAAAATGAAGTGGTAAGAAAGCTAGAGTGATTGAAATAAATTGCAGCCCATCTTAGAAAGATTAGTGCTTTCTTAAGCAGAGAATAGATACAGTTCAAAAATTCATTTTTTAGTTTTTGGATGTTTCTGTAATATTCTTCAGCTGGGAAAGCTCCAAGTGGTAAGATTAGCCAGAAAACTGATCAAAAATCTCAGGTTTTCTGTGGCCTAGTTTGAAAGGAATTAATTAACAATTCAGTAAATGAAGATACCAAACTTTATCCTCCACCCAGTATTCACTTCAGAGCTTTGGGAATGGTTTTAAGATGTCAGGCTTTGAGATTAATGAAGATCTGTGAGGTAATTCTTTCTTAAGAAGGCTTAAAGAGGTCTATACCATTGGGGAATTTTTAAGAATAAAGAGGTAAATTAGTTTTTTTACTAGAGAGGGTCCAGATTCACTTGCAGTGAGTGGGTGCTTGCAGACTTCTCTACCTTTTCTGTCATTCTGGAAATTGGATTTGATTTTTGCCTCATCCCTTTGCTATACATGAGGGAAGCACAAATAGCCAGAAGTCTTCACGTTTTCCAAATGCCATACCAAATATGTTTTAACATAATCTTTCTAATTATCAGCTGTGTTTTACCCAAAATTGGTACTTTTGAATTTTTAAAATGCCAGCATGGGGCTTCAGATCCATCCTGTACCTATGTTCTGTTAAAATCTTTGTTTTATCATCCACCATCCTATTGGTAATGAGTTAGAATAAATGAAAATGAAACCAAGAAAGTGCAAAAAGTTCCAACTGAGAAATGCCTCAGAGATAGAAAAAAAGCAGGTTTTATATTTTCTTATTCCATGTTTCCCTGATGTAGAGATTAAACTGCAGATGCCACACTGTTTTGTGAGGTTACACAAAAGAAATTTTGAGCTGTCCTTCTCAGCAATTTTTTATTTACAACGCAATGTCACATGAGCCATCTGCTGTATAATACACTGTTATGAAGCATCAGAACATATTACAGCCAAATTATGTGATCATAGTAGGAAGAAGATGGGATTAATTTATTCTAGCCTAGGAAAACATAGTCCAGAATTATCAGCTTTGTGTTTCCTATGAATACCATTTAGAATCCTTTCTGTACCTATGGTATTCCTGCCTCACTATTTTGACATTCCTTTTGGATGTGCCTAAGACTGCCCAAACCACATTTTCATTTGGGATGTAGGAGCTTGAGTCATTCAGATGCATTTTATTTGGTACACTCTCAAATCACAAAGGGAATCTTTGCCTTGATATACTTTTTTTGTCTCTAAACTTTACTAAAAAGGTGTATTTCAAATTTTGTTTTGAGAAGATATCAGCTAAGGAAATCTAATGTCATTAGCACATAAATTTAACTTACTGTGTCCTTCCCATTGAAGAGTGTGCTGATGCAGTAATTCAGAGAAAGAACAACCACAGAAACTTTCTTTCTTATGCATTGGTCAAGAAGGAACATTTCAAATTAATTTTTGGCAGTGCAGGACAGGCAAAATTCTATTCCAAAAGTTACAAAAATTGGTAAATTTAGAAATTAGCCAGGAATATTCAGAAAGTACACCATCCACCCCCTGTCACTGTATCATAGGAAGTAAAAAGCCTGGAAATATTTTGCCTCCCATTTGTTTAACTGCTTCAGCATATTTTTAAATACTAAGAGTAAAAATAGCCTCTTTGACAAAATGCAGAATATTCTGCTTGGAAGTGGTCAGATGGTATGAACATTTTTCCTGGTTGTCATTCTATTTAACTGCTGCAGATGATCTGCGAACGTGTTAAATGTGTTCAACTGTCTGAAAACTTTTGGTATGTCCAGAATAATTCACCAGCATTAAGGTAGCAAAAAAATTGAAATGAGGTAATTGACACCAGTCACATCACAAATAGAGTTAAAATTAAATCTAGGAGTCTCGATCCAAAGCCAGACCTTCAGAAACAGTCAATATTAATTTAACCCTCCTGCCACTGAAATCAGTGAAAAAACTGCTACCAGTGACAGCTGAAATAGACTTGGGCCTTTAACAAAGACTGTAATATTTATGGTCCTCTTCCTCAAGGACATTAAACTGCTCAAACTGTTATTTGTCACGGCAATATCAGAGCATTTTATCAGGTGCCATAATTGTGCATGATGCAGTTGCTCAGCGCAGCTTTGCCACACCAGTTTTAGAAACCTCACATGCTGGATGTACTTCGAAAGCTGTAGCTGGGACTTAAGCCCATTTGGCCCAACCAAGAAAATCTTTGCTTATAGTTTCAAAATAAGAGTTGGGTCCTGCCCTATGTCCAAGTAGCATGTGATGAGCTGAGAGGCATTACAGCAAAGCAGGCCTTCTCCTCAATACATTTTTCCACCATCTTTGCTCAGCGCAGACAGACACTAAGCATGGCTACTTGAATGCATAGCAATTCATTTGCTTTTTAAGTGGGGTATGCACATGGTGAACTTCTGTGAGATTTATAAATATGTAATTAAGCATCAGAGTTTGAACTTAAGACCTAAAACCACTTATATGCTTGGTTATGATCCGCAGAAATGTGATTTGATGTGTTTCCAAACCATTGATTCATAAGGTATTTTTGTGGGAAAACTACAAGCAAAAATTCTAATATAAACATCTCATATATATATATATATATAATTAGTTCTATAATCTGTTTAAAAGGGCATTACTACTTATTTTTCAGTAGTTTTATTAATATTAATCTGTAGGAAAGGGAAATTTCCACTCCTTTACCTCATCCTGAATCTCAAAATTACTGCTAGTAAAAACATGGGAAAGTAATTTTTTCTTCAATGCAGTGCATATTTGCACTGAATGCAAAACAGTAGAGACATTTGTTGAACAGGATAGCTTAAGGGATTCAAGTGCCCCTGGTCATGGCTGATAAGAATAAGAGAGGGAGTGATCTGATTCATTAGCCTAACCTTTTCAAAGCCTACACGGACATTTCATCACAATCTCACAACTATTTAAAGGACTGTATTTCCTCCAATTTGGAATTAAAAGCAAATTTTGAAACCTCGAAAGTTGTTGTATAAGAGTTGTCAAGTTCTGTGCACTTCTATCACAAAGAGTCAAATCTCCTCTCCACCAGGGAAGGCTTCATATTTGTTTCCTAGTCCAAAGAGGAACATAGCAGGTACCCTCACAGACCCAATAACTCAGACAATTCCAAGTCTCGTGGAAGAAAGTCTCCTGGAAGGAGGCACATGCTACAGTAAGAGCCAAAGGGCAATGCCTGTTAGATTTCTAGAGAGGGAATGCACCTTGCCATTTGTAAAGAGCCTTATGATTTACAGCAGCCACCCTTAATGCTAGCCAGTGCCTGTCCTCCACACCTAGTCTCAAATGTTCTCATTGCTGACTTATTCTAGGTATTGTAATAGTTTGTGCTTTCCTTTTTCCCAGTACCTAAGGAAGTTTGTAGCAAGTCATACAATCACAGATTATGTTTTTGCAAATCATGCCTGGCTGTGGAGCAGTAGCAAAGCAGTCAGTATTGTAATGAAGATTCAGACAAAACCATCTGGACCATAGTACTTCAGTTAATTTTGATTAGCACCTCATTCCCAAATAGTTCTGTCTAAACCTTAGTAGAATTATTTGTGTTGTTGTCTTTGACATAAATAAGCTGAGAAACTGTGCCCTCAGTACTGTCAGTTCACTGAAGTTCTGGCCATGACTTTGTAGGAACTGGAGAACTTTGCAAAGGCTCGTAGTGCTGAGCATATATCCTGCTATGGAACTGCTTTTCAGGCTTATGACTAATGCGTGGAGGCTGAAAAAAATAGCACCTTAGTTTGGATTCTCCCCTTTTGGTTGGTTTTTTGTTTTTTGTTTTTTTTTTTTTTAAATCTTATTTCTGTTTCTTGGCATTATTTTCTAGTAGCCACAGTGGTTCCCTCGTTCTGGTCGTTACACATCCAATATCTCATTCTTGTTTCATCGTTTCTCTTGTATATGCATTTTTCCTCTTGTCTTTGAGCCGAATGTTAATCTTACTGTACAGTTTTATAATCTTTTCTATATCCCTCTCACCAGCACAGTATATAATGCAATGTTAATTTCTCCACTAGGTCCAAAAACCCCATTTGTATTAACTCTCTTGTACAAACACCCTCTATCTAAGCTTTGCCATTACTCTTTTACATAGTTGAAAATGATGCTGAATATACCAAAGTAGGATGCTTGTTCTCTTTTAAACTGTTTCATCTATTCTTATTCTTTAGCATGTATGCTTAGTTGATTTCTTCTTTTTTTTTTCTTTGGCCAGGGACTAGCAGTATTCATTTCTTTCAAATTTTAAGCAATAATTTGCTGTTAGCATCAGTAAAATGCAGTGTAAGCTGCTGCAAATCCTGCTTCAAACAGAACATCCATGGCCTCTGAAACAGAGTTTTCTGTTGATGAAATACATTCCAATATAAGAGATTAAATTTAATTATATGGAATTCCAAATATGAGCTGCAGTATTTCAGTCAGTGTGATTACTAACAGAATTAATACTACTCAGCAAAACTGCCAGACTCAGACCACTAGTAGAAAGAAATTAAAAGCTTACCATTTTATTTTATGTTTATTGTTGTTATTTTTCTTCCCTGTTTTCCTCTTTTTCTTCTAGTCAGACACAGAGTTCTGGGATAAAATGCAAGCAGAATGGGAAGAAATGGCTCGCAGAAACTGGATTTCAGAGAACCAGGAAGTACCAGGGCAAGTCACCATCTCAACCATCGAGAAGGTAACACAAAGTTTTTTAGTACAGTACATCCTTCCTGTGAGACTTCTGAGATGAGCCTCAGCTATTCAAGGGAACCCAAGAAAACTCTGGACACAGAAGCTAATTTTACCCAAAAGAGCTCATCCTCTTTAAGTGTCTGTGAGCAGGGTAGATTTAAAAAACCTTACCATAGAGAGAATACATTTAGACTTGCACACTGCCTGAATTCAGCTGAAAGGATCACGAAGCAAACTGCTGGATTATGGGCACTTTTGAAGATGGGTGCTTATGGAAGAGAACCAAATAAAAAAATCTGGGCTGGCACATTCAAACACTGTTGTGAATAGAAATGAGAGAGATTCTGTTTCTTTTCTTCATTCCCTCCGTTGCATGTTTTAATTTGTTTTATATTATGCAGCTCATATTAGCATGCATCCCTTACACTGCAGTGGCAGGAAGAGAAAAAGGCAAAATTTAAAGAAACTCTAAAATAAACCTGCTTGCAACACTGTTCTGTATTTTGAAGGTTAATTGAAGATTTCAGGGTATTAACGGAACACACGTCAGGTTACAAGCACTGCAGGGAGTCATCTGCCTGATGTGTGCTCTTTCCCACCCAATTGGATGTACTGGGCTCACACTAGGTTCAGTTCTGCTGTTACTGCAGTCAGTGGGAGTTGTTGCTGTTATCTTGGATGGGAGCAGGAGAGCCCAACATGAGTACCAGTAAGTATAATTGCAGGGCTAAAGTAAAAATAAAGCAAGCAGAAACACAAGCATCCAGTGATGCTGATTCTTTTACACGTTTTGTCATTGAAATTTCCTGGGGGAGCTCATACTGCTTTCACAGAACAAAGGATGTTTACATCCACCTGGAAAATAGTGAGACATTTTATAGTTGCCATTCCTTGCAACTGTGCTTTCATCATGGGTCCATTATCTCTCTCCTCCAGGGTTATTATTTCCATACTGACAATCCCTTCAAAGACTGGCCTGGTGCTTTCGAGGAAGGACTGAAAAAAATGAAAGAAGGTGACCTGCCAGTTACAATTTTATACCTGGAGGCTGCCATTCTACAAGAACCCAACGATGCAGAGGTATTCACTCATGTGCCTTTCACTGATAAAGGAAAAGGGGAATCCCTTTAGCATGCAATGATGGAATGATTTCGGGGCCCAAACCTTTGCTAGTCATGACTGACTGATTGAACACTAATGGTGGTTTTGGAATAGTATGTGGCTTGAAATAGATAAAGGTGAGCTGTTTGTAAAATGAGTATATATTTTTGAAATTATAGCATTTCCAAGCTGTCATCTAAAAGTATTCAAAAGAGACAATATTTCAAAACTTTCCTTCTTTTCCTGATGTTTTCAAACTATTTTTTAAATACTGCTATTGAAAAGATTATTTTTGATTTAACAAGAATGTTGACAAATTTTTTAAAGTTATATCCATTTTGGTAATATGTTTTCAATGACTATATATTTAAAGTCTATTTTCTGTGAAACATGGAAAATATTTATAGTGTATTTAGGTCTCTTTGATTCTATTGCTACATTAAATTAAGCAACAGTATTTTGAAAAGCAGAGAGAATCCCCAGGCCATCTAGAAACCTGTACAACTTAATAATTCTTCTTTACTGTTTTCCATAAAATTCTAGCAATATTTAAAATGTACAGTAACTCATATTTAAGAAATCACCATGTGATCATGCACCAACAGAATACCTTTGCATTCATTAATATAAATATTATCAGGCCCAAAGACACTCAAAACTGCATTGATTTGTACTGTTGGTATGCACACCATAGAAAAAAAATGTAGTTAGTGCTGGACAGATCTGCTATTTTGATTCACCCCGCTGCTTAACAGTGATAATAGTTGTAACTCTGCTTGCAGTTGGGTATATATAACAAAATAACACAATGATTGATTATTTTTGCAGGCCTGGCAGTTCCTGGGCATAACACAGGCAGAGAATGAAAATGAGCAGGCAGCCATTGTCGCCCTCCAAAGGTAGATGGAGATAATTGCTAAATAAAGGGTCTGATGAGTATTAGGTAATGGCGGCCCAGGTATACTTAATGCCATTCTTACCTTGTAACATGAAGCATTTATTCAACTAAGTAAAGCATTGACATAGATATGGAAATCTTCCCAGTCACTTCAGAGGGATGACTAGTGATTAATATTTCTGTTTTACCAAATAAATTCAATATTTAATCTAGTAATTTACATAGCTGCACAAAAGAAAAGCTACATGGCCTGATGCACATAAATGAGGCATAATGCAAATAAAGTGCCTTCCTGATATTTTAGCTACTTGGCATATTTTATGTAGTCTGTTCTTTAATAAAGAGGTTTTCTTAATTGGAACAAACTCCCCATAGCTGCTGAATACTAAACTGACAACATTTTTGAGGTTGACAGAGATGTGAAGATCACTGTCTGCTTGTATGTAAAATGTCAATTCCAAAACATCAGCATTATTATTATCTATCTGTAGTGGGTTTTCATGTTTCCATTTGGAACAAGTACCCTCTCCATACTCAAATGCATTAGCAATGTTAACCTTCATGTCATTTCACCTAAGGAAACTCTTAACTTATTAAATGTAACTTATTAGCTTACCTGGATAGAAATCCAAGGCTTGCTCATCCCCACAGTTTTGAAACAAGCAACAATGATGTTCACAAGGTAGACTAGATTCTGGTTTCAGTTAATAGTATATAACCATAGAAAGACTAATTGAGTTGATTGGCTCTAGCTTTAACAAAGAAAAACTGGGAATTCAGGATGGCTGAGAAGATTCATAGGGATGGAAGAAATTTTGTTTTCAAAATACTTTTCTGTATAGCTGCAAAACCATATTAAACTTTTTGCTTGAATTTACACAAAACTTCTCTTTGTTTACTAGACAGATACAATAAAAATTAATCTACCCATATTTAGTCATAACTAGAAGGATGAAAACAAAACTTGTATGTGTACGTTTATGTACATGTGTGTACGCACAGCAACGAGTATATATATGTGTGTATACATATGCATAATGCACTTAGCACAGTAAAATAAGACAAAGTCCCTTCTTTATAAGTATCATTGGGTAGATCTCACTTGTGTGAGTGATTTATTTTACACAGATTAGTTTTGAAGAATTTAAGATTTGTGTTTGGCTAAAAAAAAATACCTCAATATATTTTTATTTTCTGCCTAGGTGCTTGGAACTACAGCCGAACAACTTAAAAGCTCTGATGGCCCTGGCTGTAAGTTATACTAACACTGGCCATCAACAAGAAGCCTACCAAGCCCTAAGAAACTGGATAAAGCAAAATCCAAAATACAAGTATATAGTGAAAAGCAAAAAAGGGTCCCCAGCACTTGCCAGGAGAATGTCTAAGACATCAGATGAAAGGTAAACGCAGTGTAAATCCTGATGGTGGAAATTTTAAGGACATCACTAGAAATGATGGTGCATACTGTGCTGCTCCCTCACTACGTAGAAGTCCAGCCTGTTCCCTGTGATGGAAGACTCGAAGTGTTTAGTGGCAGGAGTGGGAAGCTAACACAGGACATTTGGTTTAGTGACTGAAGGCTTTATCTTATGCCATCCCTGGAAGTTGAAAACAAATACACACACACCACAGCTAAAAAGAGATGCTTCCTCTCAACTCCCATCACTTTCCTCTGACCCTGTCTGCTGCCTCTGTATTCCCACATCCTCCATCCTCATTCTTCAGCTGCTTCCAAATCAATACGAAGCCTGTATCCTGCTCTACATGTGTGTTCTTCCTACTGTTCACCATATTTCCTATATAGCCAAGCCAGTTGAGTCAAGGAATGATAGCCATTTTGCAGTGGGACATGGCTTCAGTTCACTAAAAATATTGGGAAATAGCATCTGCTTGTTTAAGAGCCATTCTGGATCTAACCAAAGAGACAGTGTAGTCATTTTATCTGATTTCAGCCTAGCATACTGTAATGGGAGCTAGCAGCCATTTTAAACAACAAAAAAAATCATGAGTTGGCAGTTCTTTGTCATGATTTCATGAGGCTGATAAAGCATCTCTGAACTGCAAGATGTGTGATAAAGTCATTAAAGGCATAAACATGATTTATAGAACTAAAATGCTATCTCACTGCCTGTCATTTTGAAGACAGGCCTCATGCCCTTATCACTAACAAGCCATGGGTTGACAAGATAATTTAGTACAAGGAAAAATAAAATATGCAAGTTCTACTTAATTGCTAAGTGTGTTATGCTACTTTGGCCTCATCCCGCTGACATCTGGTGTTGTCAGTGCAAAGGTTTTACGAAGCCTACAGAGGGTACAGAAGTCTCAAATTCTGGCATCTTCTGTCAGAGGTCTTAGCTAGTAACTTGATCTGTGCCTCTTAAGAGTGACTATTTTTGCCAGTAAAGAACTCTTACGTCTAAGAAACTCATCCAATTTTAATAAGCCTTCATGTTATCTCACTTGGGTTTACAGCTGCACTTTGACTTCATAGAATCATAGAACAATTTGGGTTGGAAAAGACCTTTAAGGTCATCAAGTCCAACTGTTAACCTAGTGCTGCCAATCCCACCCCTAAACTATGTCCCTAAGTGCCACATCTACACGGTCTTTTAAATACCCCCAGGGATGGTGACTCAGCCGCTTCCCTGGGCAGTCTGTTCCAATGCTTGACAACATTTTCAGTGAAGAACTTCTTCCTAATACCCAATCTACACCTACCCTGGCACAACTTGAGGCCATTTCCTCTTATCCTATCGCTTGTTACTTGGGAGAAGACACCAACACCCACCTCACCACAACCTCCTTTCAGGTAGTTGTAGAGAGCAATAAGGTCTCCCCCCCTCAGTCCCCTTTTCTCCAGGCCAAACAACCCCACTTCCCTCAGCTGCTCCTCAAAGGACTTGCTCTCTTTATACGGGTGAACTTTTTTATTCCAGGCATGAGTTTACAACAGCACTTGGAAGTAGATTTTTGCCATGATGAAGTTGAAGAAGCTTATTTTCAAGTATATCACTTCTGGTACATCCACTACAGGGATTTTGATTTCTGGCTATGCAATCAATATTGCAATATTTGTAAAGAACAGTAAGATGGAACTTGACATTATTTTTCACCCTTGTCTAGCTCATTACTTGAAGAAGTAAAGGATTTGTACTTGGAGGCTGCTCACCAGAATGGTGATATGATAGACCCTGACTTGCAGACGGGACTTGGAGTTCTTTTCCACCTGAATGGAGAATTTAACAGAGCAATAGATGCATTTAGTGCTGCGTTAACTGTTCGGCCAGAGGTACATTTTATGCTTTTACATTTTTAAGAATTTAGCTTTACAGACCATTTTCTTTCTCCCCTCTTGATCAGGCTAATATTAATGAGATGTCACTTCAGCCATTAAAATTTTAATACCTGAAATAGAAATGTTAATTACAAGACAGTCCCTTTTAGAAGCAGATTTATACATGTCCAATTTCTAGCTGTGCTGATTAGTTGTACGAGTTATATAAAGTTGCCTGTAATCATGAGTCAGAACCTCACATTTTGTGTCAATTAAGAGAAGATACAATTATTTTAATAATTATTTAATAATACTATTATTTTCTGCAGTCCTCCTTACTTTTCAAGAAAAAAAAATGAACTCTTATGTCCCCTTTTGACACCTACAGTAGAAAATTCACTTTCTCACCAGGACTATACATTATGGAACCGTCTTGGAGCAACCTTGGCAAATGGGGATCGCAGTGAAGAAGCTGTTGAGGCCTACACACGTGCTTTAGAAATACAACCTGGCTTCATTAGGTCCAGATACAACTTGGGGATAAGCTGCATAAACCTAGGGGCATACAGGTAAGTTACAAAAATGTGTATACAAAAAAGTCAGGGATCATAACTACCAAGTGAAAATTCATTTTCTAGCTCAAGCTATTTAAGAAAAAAAAATAAATCAGAACATAGCTACATAATCTCAGCTATTGTAAAATTTTGTTATTATTTTTTACAAAGTATAACAAAGCAATGACACTTTTCTTATTCCACAAATTCTGCACAACAGAACTACTGAATGTCTATCAAAAGAAAATAAATCCCTCATTCAGCAAGCTGCTTAAGCAATTTTTTAGCTCTAAGTGCAAGTACTCTTATTATAATCAGTGGAATTGTTCTCACACGTAAACTTAGTCCTGTGCTTACAAGCTTTTCTAAAAGAAAAAACAAGAGCCTGTCTTTGGAAGGGAAACAGATTAAACTGCTTCAAGTAGCTAATGCTGTCAAAAACACTTTTGATACATCCTTCAGGAATCAAGGGTGATATTCCAGGGTCCCAACTGTCAGCTTAACAGAGTTAAGATGAAGGGGAGCTACACAGCAGTGAAGACAGTATCCCCAGATGTATGAATAGACTGAGCTCTGCATTACTCCAAGCCACATCCACTTGTTAAAGAAAATCAAGCAAGAATAACACAAAGAGACCAATGAACTGCATTATAAAATAATATACTGGAGTCTAGCATAGAACTTTAGAAAGTTTTACTTAGTTGTTAAGCAAATTATATTGCTTGTTTCTTTTTTCTTCTCCCCTACAGAGAGGCTGTCAGCAATTTTCTCACTGCTCTCAGTTTGCAAAGAAAGAGCAGGAATCAACAACAGGTTCCCCATCCTGCTCTGTCAGGCAATATTTGGGCAGCACTTCGAATTGCTCTGTCTATGATGGACCAACCAGAACTATTTCAAGCTGCCAATGTAGGTGATCTAGACATTCTGTTAAGGGCCTTTAATCTAGAGCCGTAATAAAAGGTATCCACAAATTGATTAAATTGTATTAGGAAACAGAGAACTCTTTTATTAGTCATTGCAAATTGACCACATTTTCCAAAAGATCATGGCTGTAGAGCAGTAGGGGAATTCTCTCGGACATTATTCAAAAAGGAAAAGTTCAAAAGCACAAAATATTGTAAATAAATTCAAACTCAAAGGACTGAAATGAGCTGCAACTGATCTGACAAAGCCCTGAACTATATGAAGTAGCCATTTCTGAAGAATTTTCATCCCATGCAAGCTATATCTCTCTATATACACAGCTATACAAAGGAAACTATATTAAGAACAAACCTAGATAATTGTTATTGCACATTAGAATGGCAAGCAATGCATCCAAGGAACCTGCTTAGTAGCTCACTGCACTATGTTGACATCCCTTTGCCCTACAACGTGGATGCCCTGTCCTTTGGTTTCTTTGTTGAAGTCTTCTCAAGGTCCATTTTTAACGTATCTCTGAAAATAGATGCATGTAAAATGGATGTATTTTGGTTTGAATATTTTTATTAGTTGGCAGTCAAGAAAATTTTTGCTTCCGAAGGTAGTTCGATTAATTTGGGCCCAATTCTGCAGGCTCATCGAGTTGTAAACCACGTGCAATGTTAAGAGGAACATTGTACACAGAGATCTATGGGAATAGGCCATGTACATATGGGAAGGCCAAGTGTTGCCAGCAAAAGTGGTAATTTGCACTAGAATTGTTGCTGTTTAAACCAGCTATCCCTGATCTTGGACAGAGTATGTCTGCTTCAGAGGAGTTCATAGCAGGGTCTGCACCTATCTATGTACTTATGCACTTTAATCTTTCTTTTTGTAAAATAGTGCTATGCTGTTATTTTAGTTACTACCAACAGAATGTACAGGATAGCCTTGTTGGTATAAAGGACCAAATATAATTTCCTGAAATGTGACGAGAGGGTTTTCAATATTCTTCTGTTTAAAAAATGCAAATATCGTATAAACTGCAATATCTGTTAGAAAGATTATTCTATTATGCATCCATCAGGTACTACATACATGCATGTGCATGCACATACATGTTGTATGTGAATTATGTCATTTCAGAATATAATAAGCCACAGATCGTTACTGCAAATAAATAAAAGTTTTCATAGGAGTTAATGCCTGCAGACCACGCTCAAGGGAAAATTTTCCCTGAAAAAAATTGGTCTATGTAATGTTTGTAGGACTGAGACTACGATTTGATCCTGCTGTTATGGCAAGCAGTAGCAAAAGTCCCAGTGACCTCCATGAGAGCAGACTAAATCCTTAGATAACATCAGTATTTGTAGCTGCTAAAAATGTATATATATCTCTATATCTATATATACACACACCATCTTAATTTTCCCTGATTGGATGAATGGAGAACCGTACTGGGGACAGTACCCTGACACATGATGAATGGAATAATTTAGCTACAGTCAAACACATTTAGCCCAAGGTGAATGTGTCAATCAAAGACAGGAATAGAAATTTTTAAGGAGGTAATTTTCAGTTGCTCACATTTTTAATATTTTTCCAAAATAGTGAAAGATAAAAAGTGTAATTGGGTGGCTACTGTGGCCAGGAATTCAATAGGCAAGGTAGCGACTGAAATGTGTTAAAGTAGAACAAATAGCACCTTTCCCGTAAACAGCATTAAAAGAAAAATCCAGCTCAATCAGCTGGAAGAAAAATCTAACTGCACAGATCACAGAGAAAGAAGCTCTATGGGAATTGGACAGTTTCACTAGTACAAACCTAACGTTTCTTGCAGCTGTTTGTTATTTTGAGCAACCACTTAAAGGAAAATTCCATGTAAGACAGTATAATCACTGCATCTAATCATTAACTATAGTTTGTTAAATAAAAATAATCAATTCTCATTAAAAAAGTAAAAGGCTTACCCCTCACTCCCACAGAATAGGGATGCTGAAACAGCTACAGGAATTTTTTAATAATGCTTTATTAATTCATTGTTTACATATATATTCCTATTTATCTATCAAGCATTTCATAACTGATTCCTGCAACTTTCTCTAAGGATTCATTTTCAAGGACTGACTGTGAATGTCATTTTAGCTAAGTGGGCTGCTGTATGCATATCTGCTGACAACAGTTTGCTCTTTTGCTGTGACAGCGATGTGTGATGACAGCTCTTTATTGATAAGGCAGAGCAGAAGGTGCAGTGCAATTGAATCTGGAAAGTGATAAAAGAGAGGGGAGGCAGCTTTGAGAAGAGGCTGTAAAGCAAAGGCATATGTGCTTAGATTTTGCTTGATGCCCTGCCATCACACAAGTTCTAGAATATCCTCTGTGCTGTGGTGTAGGATAATCAGTACTTATCCAGAGGAATTAGCTGTTCAGGAGCTTTATTTTTACACCTTTCGAATAAAAAAAAAACAAACCTGAACTGCTTGACTTCTCAGAGTCAGAAGGACATTTGATAGTGATGGCAGTTCACTAAATCTCTTCTTCTCTAGCATGTGGACGAGTAACAGCAATTCTGTTAGGAAAACCTAATGCAATTCCTAGCCTCCCAAAAAAGGAACAGACTAAGTAGGTAGCTTTTGATTTATCCTGGGATGCACTGCTGAAAACTGAAGTCATCTGCTGATACCAGTCCATCCCCATGCGATTGGTACGAGAAAAGTTGTCTGTGTAAACCTAGAGACAAACCACTGGGGCTGAACTCTACCTCCCAAGGGCCCCCCAGTTCATCACAAGCACTGCAGTTCTGCTCGGACGGGACACGGGCTGCAAACCTCCCCCAAGAAGTTGTGGGCACTCTTGGAGATTGCCCCAGCTGCTCTCTGCTGGTTCAGACACAGCCCATGGCCAGGTAACCACCTTCCACTGACCGAGGCACTGCGTGAGGGAAGGACTAAAGCAGACAGACTTATAGGGGACAGTGACACATCTCCTTGTGCTAGGCACCAGTTCTGGCCTAGTGTGTGAGTGGCCACACTGGGAGAGTGGCCAGTGGCTGAGCTCACCTCACTATAACCGCCACAGCAGCTCTTGGTACTTCTGGGGACTTCCTCAGTATCCTTGACTCTATCATCCTCCTTTAGCCCCCACTGCCAAGCACCGTCAGTGCAGAAGACAGGATTAGATACAGCTTTGATCTGACCTCCTTGTGGTGTTTCTTAAATATTCAGTGGCAAGCATGTATATTTGCCTGAAACAGCAAGAGGAAACATGTGAGGAGGCTGCAGCATATTAACACCCTGAGGAGGAACTTCATCTACTCATACTTCTAACCAGGCATGAGGTAGGATAAATAAGGCGGCTGTTGAGCAGTAGCAGATTGAGCCTGAGAGTGAGAGACAGGAAATCTGGGTCCTGTTCTCAGTGCTCCCTGTGAGCTCGACCAAGTCAAAACCTCCTGCCATCTCTGGCTTGCCCAGGGGTGCAAGGAAGGAAGATGGGCAAGTAACAGCCACCATGTGACAGCACTACCCAAGAGCAGGGGAGTGCCAATGCCTCACAGACTGCATGGCTGAGGTCACCACTCACGCAAATTGGAAGGTAACACACAAACGCAGCGTTGCTCAGGTCTAAGTAAAGAAGCAGTTTCACATAGAGACTAGCAATTTCAGCAGAGAAGGCACCTGGAGACATTTCAGGATAACAACTGTACAGCATCTATGGAGTAATGCCAAATTAGAGTGCTGCAATGGTTTATCATCATCTCATCACCTCTGTTTCCCCTTCTTGTTACTCCCCTCTCTGCAGAGGTGATTTATCACTGCCAGGTAATTGATTCCAAATTTTTGAGTCTTTTTTTCTATTTTCTATTTTATGCAATTAAACGTTTTCCTAACCCCAGCTTGTGACTGTTCCTCTCCTCTGCAAAGCTTTATGAATATTATGACCTAAGTCTGATCCATCCAGCTGCTGAACACTCATGTAGTCTTCACAGGCGTGCTCAGCACTTTGCACGATCAGCTCATGTGCATGGATTCAGTTACCAGACAAGGGCTGGCCTCTGGCACCACTGCACATGCTGCTAAACAGGCCCTGAAATCAAAGTGATTATTTATAGTGAGGCTTTGCGATGAGAGCAATAGGCTCATTTCTTGCTGACCTCTTTAAACTGTAATGACTCTAGAAACCTTGTGGCAATAGACTGGTTTATGACAGGCTGAAGAACCGATTTGAGGTTTAAGTAAACACATATGCATATCTGCATCTAATGGTATTTTCTTATGATCTGATAAATCACCGCAACTGTAAAAATATTGGGGAGATTCAAATGACACAAAACCTCACATGCCAGTACTGCATGCAGCTACATTAACAACCACAGCGAAGCATTAACACAAAGCATGCAGTAATGCTACTTGAGTACATGTTTACAGAACGCATGCAGAAGGCCCACACATAGGGTATTTTTAAACTGTTGATTGTATCTTCTATGGGATATTTTAAAAGTACTTTGCATCTGCCAAACTCAAAACTGAGTTGATCGTGTTATTTGGAACAGGTTAGACCAAATGCAGAGCCCTTTTCAAATCCCATCCTTAGAAATCACTTTGTTATCGATTTCATGTTTGCTTCAATTGTTTAATTAATGACAGACATCTGCACTAACAGCTTTTTCAGACATTTTAGTATCCTCTTAAGAAATGAAACGTGCACGGCTTTCATGGTGAAGCTGGGTGCTCGGACTTCAACGTTTTCTTCTCTAGTATAAACCAGATAGCACCAAACCAAAGAAAAAGATTCCCAGAGCCAGTGAAACAACTATTGTCTCACTCTACACATACTTACCACGGCCAGGCTTTTCTAACTTCCTCCCTAGCTCTGAAGGCTGCTCCATGTATGACTGTCCTGTTTGAAATATGCAGATGTAAAACTTCCCAGGGTCTGAGTATCTGCTGCATCCACTGATTTCAGCTGCAGACACTTAACTCAGCTGAAAGCTCAGAACATCATGTTAAGCACGAAGAGCTAATGAGCCAATTTAGAAAACCTGGGCCTGTCTGTCAAATGAAGAGGACCCTGGCAACACGAAGAGCTCAGCCAGGCGATCCTAGGAACATCCAAAGAGCATGGGCCTCCCTAACACAAAAGCCACCATGACAGAAAGAATAACTGATACTGGCAGCCACAGAGGCAAAGCCTGAGGCTAAATCATCCCTTGATGGAGCCAGTGAGAATTAGAGTAAAGCATAAATTGGTTGTAGATCTCTTTTGCCCAAACATGCATCTGCAAAATGAGACATAATCTTTACTTTGCATAAATAACCTGCACAGTTGAAGATCTGAGATTTCTGGTCACCACAGTGTCATCAGCTTAGCAGTCTGTACAGTGAATTTATGTAATAAATGCTTATAAAGTACTGAGTATTCACAGAAAAAAGTGATAGACAAAATGCACTGCACGTTCTGAGAAAAAATGGTGGGTATGCAATACAGTATTATCTACTACTCAAACCTCATCTAGGCTAGAAATCAGATTCCTTCATTATAGTTCTACTGGTTTTGGACCGGTGAAATAAATCAGAGAAAAGGAGTGCCATGCATGAAGAGATCTTTGACACTTTGAACAAATCTAGGCAAAATGAAAAACAAACATGTCACAGAATCCACAGAAAGTTTCAGAGCCCCAGCCCACAAAGTAATAGGTATTAGGCATGGGAAAGAGACAGAAGGAATCTAAATTTTCCTAAAAATAAGCTGTAACTTTGCAAATGCTTGCACATGTGACAGCCCATTGAGCAAGCTTGCACGGTCAAGACTTTGTGCTTTGATCTTTTTTCCCCTTCCACATTTACAGAATGCCATCAACATTGGCTAAAACTTTAATTTAAATAGCCTTTTTAATATCAGTAATCTATTGTAAATTCAGAAAAAAAAACATTTATAAATATATTTTATATATCAGAGTATATCGTATCAAGTAAAATAAAACTATATAGTTTAGAGAGGCATTCTGTGTGGCTTCTTCTATATGCTATAAACTGTTTGAAAACCTTTGCAATCTTGCCTCAGTTTTTTTGGCTTTATTTTTAAGCCAACATACAGGAAAGAAGAGATTATAGGGTTGGCAGATACTTTTGCCTGAGCCATCTGAAGAGCCCTGCTGCTGCAAAGACTTACATTGCCCACTTAACTTTTTGTGTTGATAGTTAAGTGTAGGTGCAAGGCTTCGCAGAGAGGTGGGCGGTGGATGGGAGGTGGGAGTTCAGCCCTACACCTGAATGTTTACATTCCCTTACAAAGGTTCATACTGACCCAGATTGAGAATCTGAGTGTAAGTACATACAGAGTAAAAAATTAGTTTCTTACTACAGGTAACTTTGCCTCTGCATACTTAGTGCATTATCAGCTGTGTATAATATTAAACACAGACCTGTAGTTTACTGATGCTTTAATTTGATGTTTCCTTGCACTGCTGTTTAAAATAATCTGTTTCCTCAAAAATGAATGATGTGCATATTGGATGTGCTAAATTGATTACAGTCACAGAACACTATTTGCAGAGCACCACATTTAATGTAGTATTTTTGTACTGTAATGGAAGCATGCCTTCCTTGGGTTCTTTTCCACATATTAAATTGTATTTATTTACCTGTATTTATAACTGTGCAATTTTTAAATATGTTTTAAAAATAAACTTTGTCTGTGGCTTCAAATATTTCAAAATCTCTTTTCAATTTGAAAATAGTCTTGACTATAATTACTTGAACTGAAAGGAGGGACCTACTTCTCCAACTGAAATAAAGGAAATTTTTTAAATGAGGTCTGCTATCCTATTGTTTACAATGTGAACATGCTTCTCTGCTTAAAAATTAAGCCCACAAGATGCTTTTTTCATTAACATTTTTCATAAATCCGTTGTTACTCTGAGGCAGAGTTATTTTTATTTCAACATATTGATCAATTATACTTACACCTGGAATTTGTACTAGCTGAGGTCTGGCCCAAAGGGTTTTGTGCATTGACTCTGTATGAGGAAAAAGGGAAAAAAAAGTAGATCAGAATTTTTCCTGAAGATCATGCAACTGCACACCTCAAACTTAGAAGTAATATTACAAGACAATCTTTCTGAAAAAAACAAGGCTAACTTCCAGTGATTGAAATTGTCACTCGAGCATCTTCCCATAAGCCATAGTGGGAGCTGCCTATCGGTGTTTTACAGTTTGGCTTGTGTGTGATGAGGTGAAAGAGCTGACAGAGTAGCAATGACAACCATCTTTACACTTTTGTTATGGCGTATTAACGTAAGTGGGACATAAAACTCCTGCACACAGCTGTGGACAGAAGAGATGACAACCAGCAAGAAAGCTGTGAGTTACAGCAGGGGGCTATTGGCAAAGCAGGTCAACGCTGGCATGGATCTGAAGAGACTCTCGATGGACATGTGAGTTCTCCAGAAAAGAGAACCCAGAACAATCAGCCAGTTTGCCTGTACAAAGAAAGCTCCGTCAGAAAAGCCAACTGTCTGTCTATGGCTTTAACCAGAACATTCCACCAAACAAGAAAAGGGAACAGAGACTAGAAGCACACTAACGCTTAGGATGCAATGGGTGCTCCGGACACTGGTGTGTTTTTTTCAGGAGATGTCAAGGTTAGTTTAGTTCTTGCTGCTCCAATGTACCAACAGAGCAGCAGCAGGAACGCCCATCAGTTATGTGCTCTGTAGTGCACACAGACCAGGAACACAGCGCTGCAGTCCTGAAGGCAAAGACAGTGTTTGGGGAAAAAAGCGTTAGTGCCGAATCTCACATCCAAAACTGCTCAGAAAATCACTGGGAAGGATAATGGTAAAGATGTCTGAAAATATAATCACCTACTCCACACCAGCTGTCAGTCATGCAGTCTTCAATATTTTTATGGCATTTGTCTTTCACCACAGCTGTCAGTGCTGCCCTTATTCATGTTATGTTTGTGGCACATTTTAGTGGGGGGGAGCAGAGACCAGAGGTGGTGGTGTCAGTTATCCAATACTCCCTCCACAAGCAGTCCACAAAAGCTAGCAGGTACAAATCTTATAGGGGAAATTCTTCCTCGAAGGCTGAACAGAGCCCTTCAGCTTGCACGAGGAGCCACGTTCTGACACCTCTTCCAGTTGCTACAAGCAGTGTGAGAGGTGTGGTGCGATTTGCCACAGTCACAAAGGACATCTGTGATAGAAAAGAAACTAAAACAGATCATTAAATTTGGACTTCTGAGCTGAACCATCTTGACCTTTCTTACAATTCAACACTTCACATGTCCTCTGCTTTTGTGTCATGTAGTATCGCTTACAGCCCGGTAGGTTTACCTCTTACCTCTCCTCCAGTTTCTGGTCCCATGATCCTATAAAAAGATGAAAGGGTGGCTACCCCTCAGTCTTCTGTGGTCTATTCTTTCATCTACCAAAAACTCCCAGTGGTCACACTGCTATGTAAAGCCCTTACGCATGAGGAAAAAGACTTCTTTACCGAGCAGCAGGTGGAATCTCTAAATAAATATGAGTAATTACAGATCAAGATAAAGCAGGAATTTGGGGGTGAAAATGACAACATTCTTCCCCATGAACATTGCCAACTCTTGTGTTCAAAGAACATCAACTGGCTTAAAAGTTAAAAACAAAACAAAACAAATCTTAATTAGAATCCCATTTTCTATTTTTGTCACATTTTATATACACTCAGGGCTTGGGGATTATTTTTTTCTTCCAATTCATGGAAGTGCCATGAGTCACAAGAAATCAAGACTCACAAACCTCTTTGTTCCTTGTGCAGGTTTTCTAAGTAAAACACCAAACGTGACCACAAAGCGTAAGAAAAGACGCAGCATCAAAACATACTCAGTCCATTCCTCTTCAGTTCAGGCAGGAAGGAAAGAAGTAAGAATCCACACAGTCACAAGATGTGAGAATATTTCTTTTTAATTTAAAACAATTACACCAGTGTCATTCACAACCTTTCTCATCTCAGACAATTACTCTCCAAAATGTTAACAGTGCTTCAAGCAAACAACTCTGAATGGTGCAAAGTAAACCAGTACAGACACTTCCAGGATGCAACAGTAAAACCACTGAATAGTGAATAGAAATCAGAAACTGATCGCAGCCATTAAGGTAGGAAGGGCAATGGGAAAAGAATAAAAAGTTATGTCCAGTTGGATATCTTGCATAGTCTTTCAATGCATGAAAACAGCAAAGAAAAATGGCTGCTGCCAGGATGGAGAACAAAAGGAATGAATTGGAGATGCTTCTAAAACAATCTAACAAGCTCTGGTTGCATCTATATTCAGAGTGTGTGCTACGACCCAGTGGAGGCTGCCTGAATCAAACTGGACTGATGCTGGTTTTCAGACACACCAAAGTCAGTCAGAAGTAGTGCCACTGAACACAGTAGAATTACAAGTGATAGTTGTCCAGAAATACCTAGACTTGTTTTAAAACCATAGCTTTGAATAAATTAAATTTTCATCCTAATTGTATTTTATCTAGGAAGATTAAATAGGAGTCTGTGTCTACATGTGTTCTGGAGACGAGATTGTGACTCAGTGAGGGGTCTGCTGGATCCAGCACGCTGCTAGGAATGAGCGATGAAAAGGAAAACAAGTTGTTGAGTTTTTCTTCCTTTCCCTCTCCTATCCTAAATCTAATGAAAAAGTAAAAACCAGTTTAAGAAATAAGAGCATTATTTGCTGCCAACTCCTGGCTTCCCATAATTCTCGGGTCAGATTGTCTCAAACAGCTCACAGTGATTTTTCTTCCTCCGTCCTTTTTTGTCAAGAAGCTCTCAGCACACCTAACCCCCAGCTGCTATTGCAGTACCCAGGCACATGGAGTTTCCCCATCAGCCACTGCCCAGTTTGTGCACTGAGGCCTGGCCCAGCACAAACCAGTGCATACAAATTTTATCAGGCAAAGCCTGATGAATTAGTCATCTATTCAGTACAGTCTGTTTGAGTGTGGCTTCTGCATGCTGAAGTTTAAGAAAACAACGAAATGAAACTCTCCCCCACATTAGGCTGAAGTGTCAGGAGTTTACATCCTGCTCCTCCAGATTCATGATGTTCTTCACACATATCTCATTGCAAAAGTGAGATCACTTCACTGGCCATTTGAAAAGGGAGGGAAGCTACTACTTTGTGAGATAATAAAATAATTCCTCAAACACCTGAAGAATTTAACATATTTTCAGGTGCTAAATTTTAGAAGATCCATAAGCCTTTCCCCTCAACTGCTCCCTGTACTTCTGACCCACTTGGTAGTTTAGGCAGGCAGTACACAAGAATGATGAACTGAAAAGAATTTCAGAACCCGAGCTGCCACAGCTCACCTATCACAGTCAGCAAACGGCTCGCCCCTTTCATTTACCAGTTCCAGTTTATCACCCACCAGCTTTCTAAGTGTGCCTCCTATTAACTGAGATCAACCAGTCCCATGGCCATTCCAGTTCGAGATGTACCAGACAAATGGTGTCCAAGCTCCATCCTTAATCCTACCAGACCAGCCATGTTTCCAGTTTAATAATGAACACGGGGACTAACTAGTCTGTTGGCCTTTATTTACCCAAGGTTTCTAAATAAAAAGGCAGTGGCCACCAGATCTTTCTAGTTTTTAAATAGCCCTTTAAGTTCATGAGCCAAGAGGGAAGCTGTTGTGTTGAACTTCTTTGGAATATAACTGGATATTCAAAATAATTAAAAATTAAAAAGAAAAAATTTAAGAGAGGCCTTTTGTCCTTTTTTTACTGCCAGAATGAAACAGCATCAACACAGTTATATGGAAGTTTTGTTCTTTCACTTTAAATAGAAGATGTATCACTGCATAATTTGCTGATCCCATTTTTAAATCTGGCATTTTCTGGTGAAATACACAACCTGGAAGAAGGAAAACAATTACTGACAGCTTTTATTTTGTCCAGAACTGGTGGCTCAATAATTACAAGGCAGCTGGATCTCACAGGAGCCACTTACCAATGTGCTAGGATGCCGTTCTTTTGTGTCAATAAGGGCAGGAAGCTTTCCTAGCAATTAGGCACCATTTACACGCTACAGAATTATTGCACTAGAATTTCTCTCAATCTCTTAAGATCAAAAAACGATTTAAAAAAAAAAAACCAAACAATAGTGTTTTTTGGCTTTGCATGAAGCTATATGACCAGAGGGAGAACTATTTTTCCCCAAATGCTAGAAAAAATAAAATGCCCTACTCAATCAGATTTTTAATTTGGGTTCTCTTCTGTAGTGTGTAGCTGCCTGAATTTTGCTATTAAACTTTCAGGCCCTGACTGCAGAGAAAATGTAATTACACCTCCCTGCCTCTCTTGCACTCTGTAAGGAGGATTTATTTTTTTTTTTTGACCGTTCCAATGTATTTTGAGGGCTCAGTAAGATTGTTTGAGGCAACTCCAGCAACAGTCTCTCTGCAGTGGCCAACACTGTGAACCTTTGGGGTTTTTTTGGAATCATGAAAGGTTTTACACTCACCATTGTTGTTTCTTCTAGAATTAGTGTTTACAAACACAATTTAAAAACCCACATATATATTCTTGACTGTGACACAAACTCAACACCCAAAAACCCAAAAAGACAGGAAAGGCCAGCCTCTGCCTATCCACCCCTTCATCCCTGCCATAGATATAAAACCCCTTTTAGAAGGTGTCTGTTGAAGTGATCAGATTATTGGTGCATTTGCATGTTTTAAGAAAGATGAAACATAATTTCAAGGTGGGTGGTTTTGTTGTTTGTTTTCTGTTGTTGGTTTGTTTTTTGGTTGTTGTTGTTTGTTTTTTTTTAAAGGGAGGAGAGAGAGGCATATCAATAAATCAGCAGTTTTACTAACCAATTCCCCCCACTTATGGATGGAACAAAATATTTAAGCAATCTTTGGTAGAAAGCAGAATTGCACTGTGAGTACTTGCTCAGGGAGTTCAGCTGGAATGTCAGTGGTCGAGATGCAGATTTCCCTGAAATAAATATAATGGGACAATAACTCCTTCTTTATGTCCTTCATAAGAAAATAAAATTTAAATAATAGCCTTAATAGCCTTGCCTTTCCTGAGGGTATGTGTTTAATTTCATATTCAGAGAGTCTGCTTCTTTTAGCTGTCTGTAATCCTGAATCTGTTGGAAGAACTTGCAAAACATTCAAGCAAAGATGAAGAAACCTATGTCTGCAAAAATAAAATCTGCTATTTCTCTTTGGCAGAAAACGTACAGGGCACTGACAGGAGATTGCTTCCATCTCAGTTAAGTTTCTTAGGTTTATGCATCAAAAAGGCAAACCAAAATACTGTAAGCCTGAATTCCAACAGATATAACTTTTCTCACTGTACCGAAAATAATCTCTCAGATATGACATTCTGCTTTGAAGAACACTCACATACCCCCTCCCTCCAACTTTATATGCAATATGATTTCTCTAAGGGGTCTGGACTCTGGTTGAAAACACTGGCTCCCAGTTACCAAAGATGCAAATATTTCTTTGAGGTCTTCAACATATGCATGGGCAGTACAGGCAGGAGCTGGCTGGACTGGGCTACTTTTGCTCAACTCTGAAACTTCTGTTTTCTCCATATACTAGCTGCAAACTCCACCAGTAATCTGCATGGTCTTAAGGTATCCTTTAAAGTGTATAAATTTAAAACAATGTACTATACATCACCTAATAGAAATTTTCCCTCTAACACTTAAGGCGGCATCAAATGACTGTTTTTAAATAAACTATAAATAACCCATGTTTTCCTTTGCTTTTTGGCAGTCCAAGGGTTAGGGGTCTTTTGTTGGTTTTAGATTTCATTTTTATTGTATGTTTTTTTGGGCAGGTTAAAAAGGCTTACGGCTTCTTAAGGCCAGGTAATAGATTAGAGGCCTAACTTGGTATCCTGTGGTAAAAATAAATGTAGCCCAGGTCTTTGGGAGGTCGTTCTGAGGCACAGACTCTAAGGTCATTGTAGATCACCCATCTGAAATGAAAACAAGATTGATTACATTCCACGTGCATAAAAATCACCACAAGTTTATCAGGGACTTCTCAGACCCAAAATTCAGAGAGCTTAAAATCTAAAATTAGGCATTGCAACAAGAACAAACCATCAGAGAAAGCTGAAGCAGGTTTACTGGTGAAGTTAAAGACGACTGGTGAAGAGAAAGAAGAGGGACATGCAGAGGAATGTGTAGTTACAGTTCAAATGAAGGAAAAAATCAGTCCCAAGGCCAAAGAACAGAAGCATATCAAAACCACAGCCAAGATCAGCACTGCAGTACTAGCAATAGTTTGCTAGTTTGATGGGTTTCTACTGATGGGGAATTAAAGGAAGTTGGGGAAAGCTCAGATACAGAACTGATGCCCCAAAACAAAGAGATTTGAAACAGCAAGCACAGGAGAACTGATGGCACGTTTCAGCATAGACCTCAGCGGTATTAGAACTGGCTCATCACATCTACAATCTGTTAACAATCTTAATTTCTTCAGTGGGAAATGTATACATGGTAACAACATACACGTTTTGTCTGCCATGAACACACACCCTGCTCTGTACAGAGGCACACTTCAAAGAAAACCTTTGCTCATCTTTGTGTCTCTCCCAATTCCACTCACCTTCCTTCTTTTTTGAGATGACAAACATAGTGGCCACTCATTGTGGATGTTCCCATGTGGCTGATGAAACCAAACAGCTCGTATTCTGTTCAAGAAATACAAATGGGACCATAAGACTTTTATTGCTAACATTGCAATATGACTCCAGGGAAACTTCCTTTCTAATACTGGAGAAGCAGCTAAGCACTCCTAACTCAGACTCTGCATCCCCAAACAGTTTCTGTTAAGACTACAGCATTATTCTGGCTTTAACTAGCAGTCAGATTCACTGTTGAACATCAAACCTATCCAAATCGAACCCACGTAGATCTGTGCTCATACAGCAGGGCTGTGATCACAGCCCCTACTAGGAAAGGGAAAACTGCAGATTCACTCCCAGTTCACAGAGAGCACCACAGAAAGTGAAAGATAAGTTCGTTCTGCACACACATTAGCTATGTCTATGAGCGTGATCACAGATCCCCTATAAATCAAATAAAAACTAGAAGTTTATATTTCAGCAGCCCATAAAAGAGAAGACAGGAAATAAACCTCTCCCTTTAATACGAGGACAATTTTTGTGCTTAATGTCTCTGGAGGACTCAGCATTGGTTCTTGCTCCCCACCCATTCATGCCATTCACCCAAATTACCACCAAAAGTAAAAGGGTACCTTCTTTCAGGATATTGCATAAGGACAGGGGCCTGGATTTTGGTGGAGAGGGCTTTCTGGAGCCATTTTACAGTATCATGTTGGTTATCAGGATTTCAGGCACTCAGTAAATGGTCTCAGTCTATAAAGGCTAAGTACCACAAAAAATAATTATTCCAAATCTTTTTTTTTTTAACCTAACGATAATCAATGTTTCCCATGTCTCCTAGAGACTTAAGATTGGTCTTTATAATGTTAGAAACAAAGAAATGAATGTTCTTATATAATAACAGCAACCACAGAAACAAAAGTCAAATTGGCCATTAATTTTTTTTATGACTATTACAGTCAAGATCAGAGGCAAAAGTTTACAACATACTACAGTTATTAGAATTGATCACAAAAGACCCTTCAAAAAATGTTATGGGATATTGTTATGTTAGAACCACCGCTGAGCTTTTGTACTCTAGTGCTTTTACACTTACAATAGGTTCTTTGCCTACTTCACAACTTTGACTGCTGTACATTAGCCCCATCTTGTGGTTTATTTAGCAGTAGTATGACTGAGGATCTCAAAGAAAAAGACAAAAGAAAATAGCAAAGCAGTACATGCAGGATACTAACTATACCTGCCATATTTAGAATAAGGAACTTGGTTGAAGGGATTATCAAATCTCCCATCAGACCACAGGAGGACAGAAACTCAGGTGGTCTGTGACAGCAGCGTTATCTGTAGGATGCTCAGCCTCCACAGATTTAAACATTCTAGCTTTTCTTTGTCTTTTTATCTTATAGCAGCAAAACAAAAAGTAAAGCTAGGCCAGGAGAGACTTATACACTGTGGCAACAAGAAACTTGGACTCAGGATATTCATTGAGTCCAGGGAAAGAATTTTCTGAGCAAAGACAGCCCACAGAACTTAGCAGCCCCACAGAGCTGGACTCAGCCCCAGAAGCAAGATTGGAAGTAAATTGTCTGGATCACATCCAGAAAACCCCAATAACTACTTTCAGAACAGAAAGGAGCTCTATGTATGGTGTAGGTGTGACACAACAACATGATAGCCAGTTCTAAGCTGAAGGAGAACTTACTTCCAGACCCATCTTTGATCCTGGGTCCCTCTGCCCCCGTCTCTGCAAGGATATTGGCATTAGCATTGTTCTCCATATCCATCATGTCCAAAGCAGGCTCACTTTCTTCCTCAAGGTCAGGGTGGCTGAAGATCCATTCTAGTGCACGTTCCAAATTATTGTTCTGCAAGTCAAACAAGCAAAAAAGCAACCTTTAATACATGCTATTAGCATTTAATATCTAACACCCCCCCTCCCCCCCCCCCCCCCAACAACTAGCATCATGCTACCAATCATTGGTCTTTGAACAGAGTAAGGATCATGTTTGACAGCACTTAAAACTTGTAAGATACATACTCTACCTCCACAGAAAATAGTATTCAACAAGCACTCTGCAGAAACTTGACAGATAGAAAAGAAACCCTCCCACAACTAATCCCCCTGGCCCCCGGGTTCTCATCTTGAATATGCATAGTCTTTAGGCAACCAGGTTGTTTCTCAACAGATGGTAAAAGAAGACAAGGTTTTCCTCACTTTCCTCCACACTTTAACATTCACGTGCCTTTCCCTACTCTATTCCAGACAAGTCAGGCATCCCACACTTTGCCAGAATAGTTCTATGTGCATCATCCACACTGGATTTTTATACACATGTTTCAAAGGCATCTGAGCGTGCACACATACAAAAACACGTAATTTGAAACAAAACCCAAGTGCTACCAGTAACTCAAGGAACTCACTGTTGCCTTCAGCGCTCGAATTGCTAGATTCCTTTGGAAGCCCATGGAAATGATAATTGCAACCATCTCTTCGGGAGGTTGGTTATCTAGCCCAACAGCTCCAAACGCAGCTGCTCCACTGGAAGCAACTTCTCCAAATGCAGGTATGACCAATGGCTCAGCAAAGTCTGGGACAAACAAACATTCAGTTGGTTCTTTTGTTCCACTGAACTGGAAAGTCAATAATAAACACAAACAACAAACAGGACCTCAAAAGTAGTCCTGAAATCAATGTAAGTTCATTTCACTGGCCTAGTTAGGACTCAGATGGGCAGAAAACCTTAAAAACAACAAAATGAATGTGCACATTACAAAATATCTAAGTGGCTAAACTCATACTGAGCAGGCTGGAACAATGTGGCACATCACAGAAGTGAAACAACTGCAGGAAAGCAGCAAAGATTGGTATGGAAGCAATGATACCACCAGAATAGTAGATAACCCAGCTCATACACGTATAGATGTAAAGTGAACCGATTCCATAGCTGAAATATGTCAGTTAAGCCCGAGTGAAACTCATTCCCATTTACACAAGCAACACAAAAGCTCACTCAACCAAATCTGGAGTTTCCTGGCAAGGGAGTGCTCAGATACACTCCATGCTGAATCACAAGTCCAAACTTTGCATGGATGAAACACAGGAAATGGAGAACAACTAGCAGCCCTGTCCAGCAGTAGATAGCCCAAGTTCTAAGTACAGCATGAATGCTCTAGGCTGAGCTAGAGAAGGCCGATATGGAAGAAAAGCATCCGGACCACAGGATTCTTTGTACTTACACTTGATCACAAGTCAGCTTTCCCCTTAGAAGCACGGACCTAGCCAAAGGGTGGAAAACAGAGAGCTGGTCCGCACCATCAGTGAGGACAGGAGAGTGTACTTCTGCTGGAGCTTAGGTTTGTTGTCTTCTTCTAGGCCGAGGATGCCACAAAATGGTCAAGATCTGCATATCCCAGGAGCAGCTTAGGAAAATTCACTCACACCTCCAGGTTTCCTGGGCTGGGGAAGGGGCTGTTGTTTCTCTGTCAC
This sequence comes from Athene noctua, assembly GCF_965140245.1. Taxonomy (NCBI): domain Eukaryota; kingdom Metazoa; phylum Chordata; class Aves; order Strigiformes; family Strigidae; genus Athene; species Athene noctua. The sequence goes on from NC_134044.1 coordinate 21,435,826, forward strand.
ACATTATAAAATTTCTACTGACTGCCAACATACACAACCAGGAGTTGAGTTTAACTTACACCTTCCAGTCACTGACCTGGTTCTTCCATGTGTGCAATGATCCAGTTGAAAGCAACTTCAGCACCCAGGTTGCCTGTATAGTACACAGCTTTCCGACATGCTTCCAAAGGAAAACCCATCTCTGCCAGTTGCATAACTGAAGACTCATCAATATCTAGAGCTACAAGAAAGGACCTTCTAAAATATAAAAGTCTAATTTCATCCATTGTATAGTATTTCTTTTTCATGGTGACAAATATTACAATACATATCACTTGCATTTGTTTTAGCACCACAACAAACCCACATCCATTAGGAAACAGCCTTGTATAAAGCATTATAGTACTTGTTATGGACTTACTGATAATCTTTTGTCACAGTAATCTATATAGATCTTTAAACCTTGATGAATTCCTACAGGACTTTATTTATTAAAAAACTCACCACTGGATTTCAGGGGGTGAAAAAGTCAGGTGCTGAGATTAGCTAGAAATGGCAGCCAAAAGCAATCACCTCTCTCAAAGGCAGGATCTTGCAGGTGAGAGAAGCAACAGCTGCTGGATCTAGCAGCCTCCAGTCAAATTTCACCCCTGGATGACAGGGTCCAACAGCTTCAGCAGAGATCAGGGTCCAGAGGGAGCTAAGATCAAGCAGCTGTGACCCCCAGAACTGCAAGATCCTGCTGATGAGCAGCAGATAGAGGAGCAGCTCATATTCTGGCTACACTGATGCTACTACAGATTCTTAGAGTCCTGCACACTGTAAGTAAATGCTGAACAAGTACAAAAATCAGCTGTTATTTAGAAGCATGCAGGGCAATACTTCATGCATCTCTATGAAGACAAGACATTAGCTGAGCAAAAGCATGACAAATTTTTAAGCAGCTGAAATACCACTCTCAGAAAAACAAGATACGTACACTCCATGAAATGGTTCGTCATACGATCTGAAAATTAAGAAAGGAAAAAAAAAAAGCCAGGAAAAAGGACTTATATGAAGGCTAAGTAGATTCATATGGGAAAAACGATTCCATATTTTTAAAGTAATAGAAACATTTGACCTCACACAGGCAGGGCATGTTCATCCTTACATCCTTGATGTTTTTGCCATGAATTAGACCAGGGATGTTTCTACCCAGTAATTTCTCTAGCTCAGCTCAGAGCAAAGTGTCACTGGTACTATAAACCAGTAGTAAATATAGCTGATAGCTGACCTAAACCAACTTAAGCAAGAATCTGTTTTGTTATAAATAAGGTACCATCACCCATGCATTTACATTAAAACTAAGTCAGTCCATTGAACAGGGAGATAAAAAAAAAAGAGACCTTTTTAAGGAACCTACAGATAAGGGACAAAATTAAAACCTTTAGAGAACTGAATTTTGCCATAGCCTTTGTTCTGACATACAATTTCAGGTACTAGCTTCCTTTAACATACATACAGCTTGATATTATACCCAAGCAAATGGGGCGATCATGTCATGAGAGTAGCTGCATTACTGGTTTCCGTTCAAATACTGAGGCACCCAAACTTAAGTCATCTGGAGGAAATTGCAACAACCTGGGTCTAAAATCACACTATAAAAACATGATTTTACTGCTATAAACCATTTCATTCTACAGAGAAACCCAGAGAATGAGGAAGGAGGATATTCTAATTTTCTTGTTTCTTAACTTTAGTGTAAAAGAAACAGTATTTAAGAAAAAAAAAAAGCAGCACAGCATATTAATCACTCCTCTTTCTTTCTGCTCTACAAATATTTTAGTCAGCAGTTTGCCACCAGCTCCCTGAGACAGAGCCTTTATTTAATGGGCTGTACAGCCCACATACACCCAGAGAAGTGAACTACGCATGCATACACAGCTGCTAGGGCCTACTGCAACCTAACAATTCTTGTAATTTAAAAATGAGAAAGATTTTGAATCTTAATCTATGCCGGGAAAGCTGTTTTCTTAAATTGTAGTCCTTTGTGTATTACAAGGTGTTGTACTGTGAATGAATCAGTTCTGCAGACATGGCGTGTTTGTTGTTCCAACTTGAACCAAAGTGTTTCAAGTTATTCAAGTAAAGTCTGTGACTGAACAGAAGACCATCTGCTCAGAAATGCAACACCAAAATCCTACAGCAAACAATCACAGTAACCAAGAGATTTTAAAATTCCTTCCAACCAGGACAGACCACATACTGTAGAAAAGGGAGTACACAAGAACCAAGAGATTGATTTCACTACAGTACCACCCAGACTACTTTATCACCAGGTTTTAGTACAAAATTAGTACAAAAGTGTTGAAAAGATAATAGCAGTTTAGTAATACCTGTTATGCAAATACAAGAAATTAGTGGATTAATGCTTCACCCCACTTCTGACACCTGTCAAGAGACTCAGAGTAGGGGTCTGAGACCAAATCCTTAGCACCAGGCCCTGGGAAGTGCACAGGGACTTTACTGAAAGGGAGTTATGAACATGCACTGAAGGTCAATGAATGGACAGAAGATGGTCTCTGCAAGTAGCGATTTTCATAAATGTAGGTCTTCACACACCTCTGTCCACTTAAGTCCTAGATACCAATCAACATTCAAAAAAGATGAACAACAAGGACTTCATCCTTAAGTAAGGATAATTGTCCATGCACATGGAAGGCATGGAACCATCCTGCTGGTTGGGATAAAGAGATCATAATGCAGCACAAGGTGCTCCACTGAGCAGCACTATACTATTGCAAAAGAGGCAAGCACCACACAGCAGTGTAAGTGTGAGACTAGAGCCAGTAAAGCAAGTGAAATAATCTATTTCACAAAATATGATGTCTACCTTTGGGCACAGCAATTTCATAAAAATATTAATTAATTGAAAGAGCTCAGAGAAACAGCATCAATCGTAAATCCTGAAAACATCAAAGCAGAAAAGCTAGAAGAACTGGGTTGTCTAGAAAGGAGGAAGAAAAGGCTGTGGGGAGTTGTAACAATCTTCAGTTACAGAAACACAGAGATAGTTTTTTGGTCATAGCTCCAAAAGGTGAAAATGAAAGAGAATCAGTATGTGCTAGATGGAAAAGGGAATACAAGAGAGAATTACGAGAGAATATGACAGTAAATACCTTTTGAGTCATCAGGAATGACAATAGGAGGAGCAATGTCTGGAAGTTCCTCTTCTCCTGGCTGAAGACCCCTGGCCCGAAGGTGGCTGATATCTAGGAAATCTGGCATGTCTACAGAAACATCTGCAAAGGTAGAGAAACAGGCTAAGCTTATGAATCCAGCAAAATGACCCCATGGTGCAACCTATCCCCTTCAGAGAGGGGACTCTGGTACTCAAGGTACAAACAGACAGGATTCTCCTCCTGAAAACAGTTATTAAACACTAAAGCACAATTTAACTTCGAGTCTGACTATATGAAATGATACTTAAACTCCACAGACCTGATAGATTGGTTTAATTTGTCATAAAAAGAAAGAAGATTCAATTAGGATCTTCACAGTATAAACCTGAGACTCAAGCCAGGTCCTCATTATAGACCAAAGTCTGTACACCTTACAGATTATCTTGGATAGAATGAGAAAAAGGTAAATATAAAAGGCACATACCAAGCTTTTTGGGTATCCAATCAAGGCCAAATGTGAACTTCTTTATCTGCACCACTAAGTACTCAGGAAATGAAGCAAAACGAGAAGTCCTGGGAAGCACAAGAAATACAATTCTTTGAAACAAAGTGAAAAATCACAAGCAGCACAGATTTCCGTACCTCAGGCACATGGAGATGAGTAACTTTAGGCCTGAGAGAGATCAATAGTGACGGATTTTAGAAACATAAGCCAAAAATTTTTCAAGTACAGTGAAAAAGTATGGTAGTAGCTTTCTGTACGTTCATACCCTCCCTGAATGTCAGCCCAAACACTTGCAAATAATTCAGCTTGTAGGAAGATTATAGAAAACAACTAAGTAATATAAAAATTGCTTAACTCAAGCTGCCCTGAAGTTGAATGTCAGGAATAAATTTTAATTACATATTGGCTATAACATCAGGACATGGGTTTAAAACATATCTTGGACCGAATGGAGTAACAGTTAAATCTGTCTTTTATTCAGTCCCTTTCTCCTAACAGTAGCATTGTCCACGATGTATCAGTCCAACTGATAAATATGCTGATAAAGCATTTCATTAAGCAAAGATAAGAGATGTCATTAGTAGTTTTTCACATGAAAGTGCTATATAGAAAGCCTACATTATATTCTTATTGAGCTACTACAATAGTTATCAAAATAGAGGATGACTCTTGATTTTAAGGGGATCCCTGATATTTGCCCACTTAGTGAAGAGAGAATGTTTAATCTTGAGCCCAGTGTAACATTCTCCTTCTCTATGCTCCCATTTTTCCCACATTTAATCTCCTGCATCCTTCCCTGTATCCTCCATATACACACTACCCTTTCTTCTAATTCACCTAACTCTGGGTAAAACACAGTAAATACATCACAAATATAAGGCCTTCCTACCATACTATAAATAACTACTTTCTAAATTCTTGTTAGCATCACCTTGCAATTTTAGTAACTTTATCATCTGTGGCATGAAACTTTTGAATTTTAAATAGCAAACTATTCTTCATCTTTCAATGCTTTTGAAGACCTAAGGGATGAAGAAGAGCTAAATTACAGATTAACCCTGGATCTATTTAAGGACTAGAATGTTCTTCCAACATGGTCACAGTTAATACAAAAAACCTTTAGACTTCTACTGCATTTTTCTTCACCATGTGCACTTGTCTCCCAATTTTCAATACAGTGTCAGTGAAACTGTATGCTAAGACAGCAATGAGTCATTGATGTGTTAAGTGATCTAAAAATAGAAAGTACCTAGCCGCAGAAAACCAGTTGCAGAGCCCAGTTTCCAACCATTCCTTGCTGCTGACATAAAAGTGGAACCAGATAAGAAACTAACTCTTGTTCTCAGCAAGAAATACAGCCCCTGAAAACTGCACTGATCTCTACTTGCCGTCCTATGTCTTCTTAATGCTTTTTTAAGCCCAATATGTTCTTGGTTCTTTTATCTACCCGATTATAAACACACAACACAGGTTCCTTGTTATATATGTCCATCTTGTACCATGACCCCATATAAGCGACAGTAAACTTAACAGACGCAACCAAACACTGTAGGTGATGCACTGAAATCCAAACACACACAATAAATAACATAAAACATAGTAATATAATAAAACCAGTTTTCAATGTAGCACTTTAAAAATGCAAAAATTTCCATCCATCTAAAGAACTTTCTCACTTCTTGTGAGCCTTCATTTGCTTCACCCTGTTTTGCGGCCACACAACGCCCTTCAGCATTTTTGGTCAAATGAAGACATCAAGAGACTAAGCACAGAGATCCAGACTATATCTCTTACCACACAAAAGAGAGCTCTATTGCTAGCTGATACATAAGATCTGACTTTAAAATGTGGGCAGACAATTAAGCTACAAGCATTTAAAGTTCAAGCTCTTAAGAACCAGATTGCAACACCTCTTGGAGTTTGACAGTTGAGACCAATTTATTTCCTGCTCAACTAGTCATCACAACTCCAGTCAGGCTTGATCTGCACATTACATTTATGAGCCCCAACACTTATACAAGGCCAGAATCCACTATGCCTTTATCAATTTCTCTCTGTATCATGCCCAGGTACCAAGATAAGCACAGAGCACTACCAGATAGGTTTTTAATGGCAGTCAGACACACACTTACTTAACTCCTGCAGATTTTGCTTGAAGGGCACTGCTCCAGAAATCCTCTACATTGTTTGGTTCAGAAAAGGCCTGCAGACATGCACTAAATGGGATCTTGGCACGAACAAGCTCTGGTGGAGGTCTCCTTGCAGCTTCTGCTTCTCGCCTCTTCAATTCATAGGCAATTAATTCATCTGAGAAATACACATGACACTAAAAGCTAAATGAACATCATTGTGGTTATGATGTCCCTCACCAGTCTTATTTTTGCAAGTTTGAGAAATGCAAAAACTTACTTATCAATAAAACTTTTACATGGCTTTCACTAGACATCAAATCTTTTTGTCTGCATTGGGGTCAGGAGCTACACTTACAATCACAACTCCTTTTTGAAGGTTTCTGTTCATGGTGAAACCACAGAACTGGAAATATTGGGCAACAGGCAATTAAAATCCTGTCATGACAGACAGAATCCTGTGTTAATAGTAACACCAGCTACTCACTTTATCAGCTCAATCTGACTTGGAAAATTATTGCTGTCTCTCTGTCATCTGACTTTCTAGACAAGTCAGGATTATGTATGATACAGAAAGAGTCCTGACACTGGCAAGTTGAGCAGCACCATATGGTAAATTCATAAATATATCTCCTGAGCCATTACCTGGAAATAACATAAGCAATACAATCATGTCTGAAACTGATGAACAAAGAATGCAAAGTTCTCCAAAACTTAAATTCTCAAGTCAAAATGGTCTTTTTAAAATATATTGTCCAGTTCAAGGAGTTGTGGGCTAGGTGAAAAGCAGCAGATGGAACTGTCTGTCTTGTGCTATTCCAAAGGATCTGATCAAATATCAGAATATTTCCTTCTGGCTTTAAAGTATTTTAAATTTTGAGATTATGTAGGAAACCAGAGGCTCATCCCCCTTCTAGTGTTCCTGTGATGTCCCCTTCACTTCCACCACAAGCATATATTTCTTGTTAGTCTGTAAGACTCTTCACCATTGATTGCAGGGGCAGCCAAGATTTGTCAGTACCTCCCACTCCTGCTTCCAAGTCTTCTAGCCTCCTCAGCCATTTTCTCCTTTAAAAACAAGTATGTAGCTCACAGGCGTGAAAAAAACAGTCCTGTATATTAAATCAAGGTCCATCATTTCACACTCGTTCCCTCCTCTCCTAAATCCCACGATATCCAAACTGTGTATTTTGGCTTTATAGACAACAAACTTATACCCCTATTCTCTATTATCGTGTTAGATCTTATAATCTGCTGCTAATGAACACAAAGCTGATTTGGTTTTTTGTTTGGTTTCTTTTTATTATTTATTTTTTGTGAGTGTGTTTTTAACAAGATATTCATCAGCTAGTATGGTCAATTCCTTTCTTAGAATTAAGAAGTTTTTATATACTAGTTCACTGTCCAGGGCAAAGGAAATCCAGTCCTAATGGAGATCTTTGGACACACAGATGTGCACACACACAAAACCCAAGGGTAAATAAATTGTACTACAAGTGGTGTGGCACATGCCTGGGTCAAATCCAGGTTAAGGTTTTAAATCACAAATCTCTGACATCTTTATCATACAAACTGCTAGCATTCTTGGTGATATATTGCTGAGTGGTGACACTTAACGGTGGGCTCACAGTCTGAGAATAAATCTGTCTGAAAACTTGCCAATAGTATCCAGGTAGAATCCTTCTTCCCTAAAAGTATAAGCAGGGACAGTAAACCCACAACTAATGTGTGTTTAAAATCTCCTTTAAAGAAAACCAAACCAAGTAACTTTCCCCTGATCAGTTCATTGGTTTGATTTGCCACATGGCCTTGAATCATTCTATATAAAGAGACTGTATGGGGGTGAGAACTTCAAATCCCTTACAATTGAGAGAGTCACCAGAAGGTCAGTCAACAGACCAGTTTGTTTCTTTACCTTTGTTTGTTGCTGCCTCCATGGCAACAGGTAACTGCATGATATAGTCCACCCTCTCTGTGTAGCGGACCTTTCTGGACTGGCAGCATTGTGTGCGTTCTTCCACCAGGAACCGGAAAACATCACTAGGGTTCTCTGAACCTACAGGGTTCCTCTGAAAGGAATATTAGATCCAATCATTTAAGTGATGATCATTAAAATGACCAGAGAACCCAAAAGCTTCTGGTTGGTTTATGGCAAGCACAAAGACCCCAATCTCGCACCCAGATCTGGCAGCTCAGCTTGTGTCTTGTTACATGCAGAACTCTTGCACCCACAGAGAATCCCACTGAAGTCCACAATGTCATACACAACAGTATCTTTCTACACATAATAACTTGCAGAGGATGTACCTAATGAATCTGACTGAGTCAAGGTGAACAGAAGAAGGAAGGAAGGTGGTAGGTTACAATAAACAAAGAAAGCTCAGGTAAATAACACAGAGCGTCCTTTCAGCAAATAGAATTGCTCCTACCACTCCGAACCTGCACTGAAACAGAACAAGCAACTTATAGCTCATTATCCAGATGGGAATGTCATACAAATAACATGCTTCCTCTTTATTGTTCATGCTAATGTCTGTTATCAGGCAAAAAACAGAAAAACATCTTCTAACCACCCTATAATCAGTACATGCATTTTGGGACGTGGAACATAATGCATTCAAATGTGAATAACTTTATCTAGACTGTAACATGTGAATAAACACCCTCAATCTTGTCAAAAATGGGAAAAAGAGGGAGGAAGGATGGGCAAGAAAGAAATACTCTAAATCAAAACTGCAGGTATTTGTAAATTTCCTTTTCAGAAAGACAGCATTAAAATTCACAGTACTGATTCTTTTACACACAGCACTGAGCTGGAACTCAGTGGAACATCTTATACAGAAAGTGACTATTAGTCCACTGAATATTTGCTTTCAGCAGGGGAGTTCTTCCTCCCATAATGATTCAGTGATGTACAGCTGGCGTTTGTAAAAGAACTGGACATGGTAATTAGTTTGCTCCCAACAATGATAGAAATTTGGAATAATAATAATAATCATAATACCCAATTCATTAATATTCCAAGACAGGGTACAATATGGTAAACAGACAGATAGCCTGTAATCATAAAACCAACTTCAATTTAAAAGGACAGTCACATGCTTATCAATCTTATAGCCTGTACAGTGGTGCATGACCTCTCTATATCTCTTGCAGTTAGCAGCAGCGCTGGCCCTGTGTATGGTCATGCAAGAGTCTGAAGTAAAGAGAAGGGAGAAGCAAAGAAACAGATGTTTCCAAACCAAAATATACTTTAATTAGTGCTATTTTCTACATATCCAAGGCTAAGAAGAGTATAATAAAAAAAGAGCCACTCATACAGCAACTCTGCCCTCATAATATCATAATATAACCAAGGAAAAGAAGCAGTAATTCAGATTTTCTCACCTCTACTAGATTTATAAGATGTAGGAAAAATTCCTGTGCGTCTTGTTGTCTATTAGAGGAAAATTCTGGGTGGCCTTTACTTATAAAAGCCTTAAACATTCGGGGAGATATTCCATTGTGTTGAGGCTAAATAAAAGAAAGAGAAACCTTTTAAGGAAGGATTTTTATTCATTCCTGGACCAAATATCCCAAAGTCACTCCACTAGATCTATCTATGGCCCATTTTTGCCACTAAAGAAATGATAGTTTCAATTTCATCTGGTTTTCGATAAAATTTTGGGGGTTTTAGAAAATGTTTTATGACATAGCTCCTACAGCATTCACTGTATCTGATTTTCTGTGGTATTTGCAAGTTAAAAGAAAATTACTGAAGGTTTACTAAAAGTTAGTAGTTTTCAGAAAGGTTAAAAGCCTACACTGTTTCCTAACATTTGATATTCCTTTCAGAACCCTGTTCTGCCAAAAAGTATGTGGGCATTGAAGCACTTTGGTCTATCAGCTAGCAGCTTTCCTCAGGACAAAACCTTTCCAGAGATCTCTACAGAATCAAGCAGAGAACAACTAACATGTGCAGCATGCACTCCCAGATGGGTTGTTAAGAACAGACATGAATTTGCAATTTGCAGGTGTTGGTCATATTGAAGGATCATAACATACTGCCTTTAGCTTATTCAGTTTCATCAACAGCAAACTACCCTAAATTAGGAAATCTCTAGCTTCCAAGAGAGTCCTAGTTTTAAAGTGGTATAGAGGGTGAGGAAGTCAAGAAGCCTTCCCAACCAACCCAAATTGCATCCTCAAGACAACACTCTGATGTCTTTTAAACAACACTTTTGAAAGGGTTGGAATCTTTTACTCAGATTTGCCCTCATCCTCCATGAGACCAAATAATTTTCAAGACAATCCAAGCAAAACTGTAGCCTTTAGGATATGTCATAAGCTGTTAAAAACTGAGCCAATCTCATTCTTCACTACTGTTGTGCTATTATACCAATATAGAAACAGGAAAAGCAGCATGAAATGGAAGGCACATAAAACACAGACTAAAAGATCAAAATTTTATTCTGGTTTCAGAGCAAGGTATTCCTAGACTCATTGAAACCAGAAGCAGATTCTCAGTTTTAATGCTTTTTCAATAGCTGGCAGTACATCAGCAACCACATTAGGCTAAGATGCTCTTTAAAGGCTCTTTTAAAGAGACAGAGTCTCAGTATTGCTTGAAGAGATGTTCTAGGGATTTCTGAATCTTGGGTTATATATCACTTCAGTGTCCTCAGCTGTCTTTCATCAAATCTAGGACTGGGGAGAGGAATGCATAAAACAGCTCAAATTACTATATACCAGGCATCTTTCTGTGTCAGAAGCAAGAATATCGCAAAGTGGCCCATTTGCCCCGATGTATAAGGCAATGAGTTTGAAATCAAGCCTTGTTTCCACCTATACACTTTTTACTCAGCCATTTGATCTGGCAGAAGAGAAACATGCCATGTGTGACAGTCTATAGAAGATGATCAGTACCTGCCTTCTAAACCTCTTTCACCCCAAGGACAAGAAAAATAACAGAAAAAATGGTGAAGCTCTAAACCAAAAATCAAGTCCTAGCTGATGACCCTTTAGGCTTTCAGCCTGGTTTTAAAGTGGGCCCAAGAAAACTGCTGCCATTTCCAGACTAAACCCCTGTGGTGAAAAACTTTAGCTCCACAGTACCATGAATATTTATAGAATACCTAGCATACTTTACCCATCAACAGTTGCAAAGGAGTTTAGCTAAATATAGACTGTGCTGGACCACTCCAGATCTCATATGAGTGCTTTTACAGGCAACAACTCCCCAAAACTCTGGATGAATTCCAAAGACCAAGAAAGCTAGAGAACTTCTTTGCATGTAGGAGGGGAAAAAAAAGAATAAAAATAAAATGAAAAAATGACTTTATAGACACAAAACAGAAGCACTTGAAAACACTGAAGGCCTAAAATCCTATGCAATTATACTTATTATATATGTCAGTACAAGTCTCTGGATGACAAAATACTATCTGTGTGTATACCAGTATTACTGGGGCAGAGGGAACCAGGGGTAAGCCACCAAACAAAAAAAGCATTCCCAAACTGACAAAACATAGGTTTGTATGCCTAGAGAGAGGGAATGGAAAAAATAGCTAAACCTGATTTTTTTTTCTAAATAAATCTTCAGTACAACAAAGAACAAAAGCAGTGAAAGCTGTTTCAAATCCTAAGGCATGCTATGAATTGCTTGATAAGGAAGTCATCTCATGCATGCAACTACCAACTTTATTAATCTGAACTGATGAACAACACAAATATTGTTAAATGCCAGCAGATGGCTACTAGTCCCTGACAATTTTTATACCATCTGTCGCTAAAAAGTTCTCAATATCTCATTGTTAGCAGTGGCTGCTGGGCTGAACATGGAGGTGTAGCTTTATTTGAAGGGTTCAGAGAAGTCTCTGAAGTTCCAGCACATTATTCTTCATTCATATCCTGTATGCATTTAAGAAAGCAGGTCAGTCATTATATGTAATTTAATGTGAGGAGTCTGTTGAAATCTATTCCAGTGTTCCTTAGTCACAGTGATACACTGATAAGTTTAAAATTTTACTTAAAGGAAACAAGCAGGATTCATTCATTGTTCCAAAACAATGAATAGCTACTGTAGAAAGCAATTACTTGTGAGACATAGGACTTTAAGATCATGGAAACTACTCTGTACCAGATGCTCTATCTTTGTCCAAAATCTCCCTGGCATTCTAATTTCAGAAGCAGAAATTCCTATATCAATAACTGATAGATGAAGGTAGAGGAAAATATGTATTTCCATGGAAACTATCACTATGCTTCTGTGACAGAAGCACACATGGGTTCTGCTGTGTATAAAACTACAACTTGATATCAGAGATCCTTCCCCCATAAAGACAGCTCTTTTCTAAGATAGTATTTTCAGTATTGGTTATTAGCTGACCTTTCATTTCTAAATACCCATTTGTGGAGTCTGTGGTTTGACTCCACATGCTGCTCAGGGTCACAATAACAGAGGCTGGCAGGGACACAAATATATTCTAGGTCAGTTTTCCCAGCATCAGTCTAAACAAGATATTTCAAGGTAGATGTTTTGAATAGTAAAACAAACCTAAAATAACAGATTCGCTTGAGTAGATAACATTGCCCAAACAACTAATATTTTGCTTAAGACAATTGTTAATTGGGTAACTCTAGAGAAAACAAAGGGTATTACAAAAGCAGCAGCAGAAAGGCAAAATCTAAACTAATCTTCTCACTCTCCAAAAGCTGATGGAAACCTAAACCCACTTAGAAAAAGAGAAGAAAACTTTTCCATCTCACCACTAAGCTACCATGAGCTTTCCTTCACAAAATCCATCAAGAACAGGTAAAAAGGTAAACCAGTGAATCAGGCAGTGCTCATTAACCTCGTTAATACAAATCGATCAGTGAGACCTTCATCAAAAATAATCCTCACTGCTAAAACCAAAAGCCTGTTGGACGAAGAATATGAAGAGGCTTTCAGATGATTGTGAGAGTGAATGTTGGATGAGGAAAAAGCACAGACAGATGAAGACACAGGTCTATGGATGTTACGATGCCAACACATGCCTTAACGATTTTTGCAGTGTTAAGACAAACAAGCAACTCTGATGTTGCAGAAGAACAACACAAAGGCAATATGAAGATTACAGAACCAATACTGGAGATCTCGAGGCTAGATACTAGCTAGATATTGTGAGCTCAGTATCTGTTTTGCTGCAAATTTACCGCAAATTACAGTAAAAATAAAAGGACTGTCTCCCACTGATAACACTATGACAGAGAAATAAAACTCTGTATTATATAAACATGGGGAAAAAGATTATTTCATCCTCTAATTCCTCTCTCATTTGTGTCTAGCATGTTAGCTTACAGTACTTGCCCCTCAGTATACCTTTGTTCTGAAACTGCCTTTTCTGAGAAAGATGATTCCAATGGATTTTTTTCTATTGTGAATTATTATAAATCATGATATAGACATTGTTCTCCCCAGGTTGCTAAACAATTAGAGTTTCAATTTATATCCAAAACCATATACACTGTTGTGTTTCCAGGATAGATCCCACTGGCACAGACATGCTTCCACATGATTTCTGTACTGTGAAATACTTGAATAAAGGCCCAGTGGAGACAGCTCTGCACAGCCCCTCCTTCATCTACAGGAAAGCCTCCAGCATCGCTTAATCTTGCATTACCTAGACAGCTTCTTCTGAAATCAGGTGGGTTATTGTCAGACACTTCCTGGAAACAATTCTTTAGCTATTTATACTACTTCAAAATTTAAATAGGGTTTAGAAGTTTGCTTCCAAATACTCAGGAATCTCTAGATAACTTCTTTTTTTTTTTGTTCCTCAGAGAATATAAAGATAAGTTGTAAGTTCTATGAACTTTTGCACTCATCACTGGAGCAGCAGAATACTTGACTAGCAGAACCAATGGTTGCTTTAATGCTTTGCACAAATAGCCCCTGACTAATATACTCCTGACTAGAATCCTGCACATTCCACCTTGCTAAGCATCCCATGCTGGATCCACACGTGTTCTTCAATGCCCAGCACCTGTTTCCTTTTCTCAGGATATCACTTTTACCTAGTTACCAGGCTGCACAAACTCAGTCAAATACCTTGTGTTCTTCTTTCATCACCTGCTCAATAAGCTCAGATTTCATGGGTGGCTTAGAGTACTGGCCTGAAAGGAGGCCGTGTCCCAGTTTAGCCCTGTAGGGAAGAAAGTGGTGGTGTGGAAACAAACACGTGAGGAACACAGAAAAGAAGAGAAAATTTTTATTCCAAGCAAAAAAGTTTACTGTCTTTGATCCCCTGATGAAACACCATCAGCTGCAACTTAGGAGGCAAATCTTTCCATTCTACCTTGTGCCATATCCCACTTTCCAGCCCATGCAGTGGTGTTCTTTTGCCCTGCCATTAAGTTATTTAGACTCAATTTAACTTGACCAAGTAAATCAATAAGAAGTGTCACTTACATCTGAGTGTTGAAATCTTGTGTTGGATCAAGAGGAGAGTAGTCAAATATTCGTGGAAGGTTTCCCACATATCTGGGCAGCAAGAACAAAGAATAAATATTCATATACTGCAGCTAGATTTACTGAAGGATATCCCAACAGATATCACCTGTGATACATCAGCAGGCTTCCTCTGTGCTAAGAAGACAGATTTTGCATCATAGCAATGACTTAATCTATCCCCAGTGTGTGCTTCTATCATGGAAAAATAATAGTAGAGAAATTAGGAAACAGACATTTAAGTTTTTCATAGAAGCTTCTAGCTATAAAGGATATGGTGGTGGTGTTCATCTGGAATTTAAATTCTATTACTTGATCTTGAAATAGATGCAGGATGGTGTTACTCAAAAATCATAGAGCTGTGTTGAAAACCAATGTACTTGCTACTCCCAACCAACATCACCAAATAAATTCCAAATTTGTATCAGGACCAAAACATGTAAAAAGAATGTTTCTATTGAGTTTCTTCAGAGAAACAAAGGCTAACTCCTGACAATAAACACTGAGGTATAGATTGTTCTAGCCAGTTTCTTGGAAAGTAAAGCATGAAGTAGCACAGCACATGAACACTGCTTTCCTTGAGCACAAGAAAAAACAGGCTAGGTAGGTATGGCCATGTTGAAAAACATCTAATTTCTGCCTGGTCCCGCTTTCATCAAACATCTCCACTACTTTGTTGATACTAAGTGCTTCAGAGCTTCACAGACCATGCTGTGAAAAACAATCTCCCTTAGTAAAGTCCATTTTGATATTTTTCAAAAATGGAGTTAGAAAAGCTGGCACTTAATGAATCTACAGACTGTACTCCATATGGCTAACAAAGTAAACAAACACAAGTTTTCTCCCTCTTCATCTCCAGAAGGCAACTGCTACATGAAAACCTGGGAGGCCGTCCAAAATCCAAACGCCTTACTTCCAGCACACACACTGTTACTGCTGTGGAATGAAAGAGCACTCTGAATTTTATTGCAAACCACAGACTGTCCTTTATAAAAAGGCTCTTCTCCTTGGAGTGATGTGTTCAGTTTTGATCAGTCAGGAATATTTCATATTCTTCTGTCGTGCTTTTCTCCTTTTACTCTCTTAATTATTCAGTGGAAGAATATGCTCACGCTACCGTTTTAAAGAAATAAGGGGTGTTTTTTTAATTGAACTTTAATATAAAAAAGCCTCTGATAGTTTCCCTCTTCTTAGCCAGGCCTGCATGCAAAAGGTGCACTGCTTTTCACCAGCATGGATCAATATTAATATGTTTGTACCAGTACAGTTTTTTTGCACAAATTACACTGGAGAAATAGAATGACTCCTGCAGCTATACGAAGGCACAGGTCAGTACAAAGAAATCTAATGTGATATTGATGATACCAAGATAAACAGAGCTATGCACATATATGTATAAAAAGCAGAGATCAAGCAATAAATGTTACAAGGTGGCATATGACTTCCCACCACTGAAGTTAAGTTCTGATTTCAAAGGCAGATTGGGTTTTGCGTTCGAACCTCTTCCAGAGCAGAACAATACAACCACTAAATCCTCTAAGCAGCCACTGAACTGACTGAAAGAGACTTGTTTGCAGGTGAGACAAAAATTAAAATACCACCTTTCTTAGAGAAACAAGAGATTGGAGAATGCAGCAGCAGCTAGTGACAAGAACTAGGTTGAAGCTACTTACGTGCGCTGGAACTCTGGGATGCTGAAGATGGCCTGCATGACAGCATTGAGGTAGCAGCTATTTCCCAGGTTCTTCATGCCCGTGTATCCTGGGCCATACATGGGCTTGAGTTTCACACCAGCTTCCTGAATCACTTCCCACTCAGAGACTCTTGGTTTTATATCATTATCTCTTAGCCCATTCTCTGTCTGAAAGCAACAAGATTTTATTTTTTTTTTATGTTTAACTTCTGCAACAATGCTGCTGCTGCCATCATCATCACCAACTTTCTGATCTATACTCTAAAAAATAAGATCCAAACCAATGGGCAAAGGAGGGTAAATCCTGCATGTAGGGGAGAAGATCAGAAGGTTAGCATCTTCCAATACATTATCTTAGCTCTTTACCGCAGACCACTGGCACTTTGAGTGTTCCTACTTATGATCTCAGCCCCAGCTGGGAGCTTCACATCTCTCAGGGCTGTGACCTCAAGCCTCAGCATCAAAATACTGCATTTTTTCAGGTTTCGTATTCCATTTGTAACGGCCAGGAATAGCTGCTGCTGTAGGAGCTGGTCCTAGCAAACAAACAACATGAAAAGTTGCAGATCCAAGAACTCTTCCCTTTTTTAAAATGGGAAAAGCCAAAATTTTTGATGCTGATGTTTCTCCCCTTTACAACTCAGCTTTCCACTTGCAGATACATTGACTGTTCACAGCTTGCAGGTACAGATCACTACAGTGTCATTTACTGCTACTAGCCCTATTCCACCACTTCACTAAGAATTTTTCAGACTGGTCTGAAGACTGGAGGCAAAACCTTTGCAACAGATGAGACTAAGCTTTCAAGGTTGCCAAGTAAAACAGGTTTTCCAGAAAGACTGCTGGATAAAATAGACATTTCATTCATGATACTGTCAAGCAAATTAGTACGCCAAAAATATTATTAGTACCATGAAGGCCTTTGAAACTACAGTTTAACTCTTCTCTATAATTTTAGAGTTACTATTAGTTTTCTCTGCACTTGGACAATGTAATAAGACTAAACCAGTATCAGGTATGTTAATTTTTAACAGTTTTCATGTACAGGTTCTGAGGTAGTGATACTAGGCTTGAGTGAGAAAAAAATCCACCTGCCGTTATAACCATATCCCATTCAGACTTCTTAGATCATTTAAACAGAATTGGAATCAACATCCATTAAGACACAAATTAATAAAAGGACTTCTCTACTAATACAGACCCACAACATGTTCAGGAATGGGACTCTTTTTGCCCCAGTCCCTTTCTAAGGTACCATGCCATAGACCACACTGTTTTCTAGACGTGAGAGAATGTAATTTTTCATTTGGTAATGTATTTATGAACAAGACCTAAACTGAAATTTTAAACTTTACATAAAGATCCTTTCAACCACCTTTTTACTTATCCATTGCTTAGCTTACTTTTGCTTAAGATTAATATCTATTTACACAAGCAATAGGCTTTCCTTCGCTCACTGTAATTAAATAGTCTAGATAGTCTTCTCTAATTGCATGAGTTTTTCATCTTGAAGGAAAACGGTACATAACACATGAGAAGTGAAACATGTAAACAAAACACCACAAAGGAACTCTTTTGGAAGGCAACTTTCGGATTTGAGAGTAATGATTCACTCATCTTGGACCTCGGAAAATAAAACACAAATTGCCTGGCTGAACTTTACAAAACTAAATACTATCATAACAGTCTGAAGGAATCACACAAATATAAGCTACAAGCATTATTCTCCTCCTGTTTCTCTCCCACCCCCAACTAGACAAACAACAAGTAAACAACAAACTAAATAAAAGATGGATTTCCTACCACTTGCATCTGCAGCATATCAATTCCAAAGTGTGCCAAGTGTTTTGCTATATGTGGATCTAAAACTGGCTCCTCTTCATCAAAGGAATAGACATCTACAAAAGCAGAGAGAAACCAATGAGCTGTAGTATCAAATGTTATCCCTTCTCTTTGTTTACCAACACTGCATTCTCAGGACACGATTTGCCTACACAAGATGCCTTAATCATATTCTCCAAGTTTGGTTATAACCAGCAGAAAAATGCATAGACATCCATATGGCTCAGTAAGTATTTTAAATGTTCTAAACACAATTACCTCAACTACTCTCCTCAAAAGTATTAAATCCTAAGAATATTTATAGTGATCATACTATTTTGCCCCACAAAATAATAAATTTGTAGGGAAAACAAGGAATAGGGCAAGAAAAATTTGCAGATATGTGGCCAATCCACATTTTAAACATGGCAACAAGAGATTCTGAATTTTTGTGGAGCTACTAGATACAGGCAGACACATATGGGGCCAACTGACTACTGTCAATGATATTTTGATTTCTAGTGTAGTTTAAGGAATCCACATCTGCCCTTTTCTCACAGAGGTGCAAGGAGAACTGAGAAATTCTTTATTAGAAATAAAGAGGTGTTTATTAGATTGGACTCCATTGGACTGGACTTCAAAGATTAATCTTGTGGCTAGGGAGAAAGGCTGATTTTGTGACTGAGGTCATGTATGGGAGATCTAGATTTCAGTTCTAGCTGTATGATAGGTCCTTATGGCCCTAAGTAAAAGCCCATAAGCATTCTGTCCAGGTAAAGTTCAAACTGTGGAGGGAAGCACTATGTCTAGTGATGATATTTTCTTTAGGAAATCGAGTTTAATAAATTCAACAGAAGGACAAAATGATTGAGAGAGGAAAAACTCAGTTTTAGTGTTTGCCAACCACGTCCTGTAATGAAGCTGAGTCCAGAGCTGGTTTTGCCTATTTGAGCAAATAACTATAAAGCTTCAAGCATCATAAAAGGACCTGAGTGATAAGACATGCACTAGTAAGACTTGAACAGGTCTTTCATCTCTTCTTGTCTCTGGCCTCTTCCTTTGTAGTGCATGACTACTTCCCTGCTTTGGTCTCTACTCATACCAAAACCCAGAATCTCTCTGCCAGTCTGCCTGCACTTGTCTCAGCCAAGTTTCCCACAATGACCTCACTCCGTATTAGCAGATCTAGGCTGACAGAGAAAAACTTAGCCAGGAGAAAGATGAAACAAACTCTGGAGAAGAGAGCATGAACCCAGACAAAGGTTGTTCACAGCACAAATACCACTTCTGAAAGTTCCTTACCTTGCCTTCTCCTGACAACTGCAGACCCTGGCTCTGACTCAGCCCATCCCCTAGACAAGACTCTAACAAAAAGGCAGTCTACTGAAGTCTGCTGGTACTAAACCCACACTGAAATGATAGGTTGAAGATTAGCCAAGAACTCAAAGACGTAAAGCAACTTCTAAAATTTACCAGTTCTATGAAAAGTATTAACTCTCTCAAGCCAGGGAATTATGTTTTTGAGTTTTGCTGCCAGCTGCTGATTAGCCATTAGACTTTACATTATCCATCAGAATTAACACTGGTCCTGATGACCTCTCTGGCATGCATGTGGCTGTAGCTGCCCATCTGCTGGAACTCCCTGTGTAGTACCAATCATGCCCAGAAGACACGACTGTTCATACACACAAGAGATCACAGCATTCTCATAGTCTTCTGGTGAGGTCACAGTGCAGCCTAAAGATCCTGAAAAGTTCAACACCTAATGGAGTGAGATTACCCATCAACTGAGCTTGGATGACTACTTTCAATGTGGAAGTTTGATTTTGTTTTTCCTCAGCTCTGGCAACTGAAGAGAGAGCAGCCATCTGGGACTACTGACCCAGAGCAGCAGAAATAGAACATAACACATTAATCTTTTGCTCAAGCCCAGCTTGTGTCATATACTTTAGTACTTTCTGCTGTGTAGCCAACTTAAATTCATGTGAGAGAGACAGAATTCACTTATTTAAAAAAATAAAAACAAAAATCAAAGAGCGGCAATTTAAGGAAGAAGATGAGAGCCCCCAAACACAGGTCTGTAGTGCTGTCATATGGACTCTGGTAGATAAGGAACACAGACAAGTCAGCAAATGTGACACACAGAAGCTGGTATCATTAGAGCAGGAAAGGGGAAAAAGGAAGCAATGTAAGAGGGGAAAAAAAACCAAAAAGAACGAAGAAAAATCCAAGACAGACAACACAGAATCTTATTAAACAGAGAATAATCATTATTACGGTACAAAAAATGACAATGCTACCTGTACCTCCTTTTCTTCCACAGCTCTACACCTGTTCTGGCTGTATAGACATCACTCCTTCCTACTTAAAGGGTAACAGGCAACAGCAATGCTGTTCCTGAAGAAACAAGTAGCTCAGGATCTCCCCAAGGAAGTATCTGACAATTAATGAGATTGGCATCCACAAAGCAAATCACTCAAGTACCTCTCAGATAGAGCTTCCCACTGTCAAACCCCTAATCCATTCCTTAAACTAAACACACAACCTCACAATGACTTGCAACAAAATCTAATGGCATTGTCGAGAGAGAGGCAGCAGGTAGCACAGTCTGCTGAGTAGTACTCAACCTGTTGAAGCAAACTTTTCTGAGTCTCTCGTGCCTCCTGTCCAAGATCGAAGAGCAGAAGACAAAAGTTTGGTTGAACTGCCACCCTGACCCCAGATCTGCTTGTTCACAGACCATTACAAAATGGGGCTAATGACCCAGAAATCTTTCATAATGTATACAACACAGATTTCTCAAGGAGAATCTTTTCTGCTCTGCTCACTCTGTGTACACAAAGGGTAAGTGTAAGTGGAATACTGGCACCACCTCTTTCTCCTTCTTACTGGTGTGAAAAAGGAATAAGTTCTGTCAGCAGAGGGACTAACACTTATTACTCCTCTTCCATCACCTCTTCACCTCCAGCCCAGGGAAGCAGAAACCAGACAGCCTTTGCGTCACAATCAGCCACCAAGCCTCTTTCCTGAAGCTCATCTGTCATCCAGCCCTATCAAGAGGTTATGACTACCACTGCAATACAGATCAGAGAGAGAATAATTACTGAAAAGGAAACAAGGAGGACTGGGGAAGTATTTTCTATAGGGAAACCAAGTAAACATCATCCAGAAGAACAAAGGTCTGTGGAGAACAGCTGGTGCCTCTCATTCGGAGGGAAGGATGACAGCCTGTCCTTTGTTATGCCAAAGGCCACGTAAGAGAGGAAGCAGCTAATCGGTGGGAGGCAGGACAGCAGCCATAAGGAAACAAGTACTGCTGCTAAAAATAAGAA
This sequence comes from Athene noctua, assembly GCF_965140245.1. Lineage (NCBI taxonomy): Eukaryota > Metazoa > Chordata > Aves > Strigiformes > Strigidae > Athene > Athene noctua. The sequence continues at coordinate 21,456,916 of NC_134044.1, forward strand.
AAAAAAAAAAAGAAAAACCACTAAAGAACGTTCTGTAATTTCATAGATGCAGTTGAAACCCACAGCTGAGCAAATCCTAAACACCTTCAGTAACAGAGATTCAGACAGAAATCATCCAAGACCAGGCTCATGCAAGGAAACAACATTCTGTTTGGGAAAGAAAAGAATGAATTTTGCTCAATGTCTCTGTGGCACAGCTGGTTGAATCTGACTATAGCCTCCTTTTCCTGACACTGAATAGGACTTAAAAATGAAAACCTCTCAACTGTTTTGTTCTGTTTATAAAACAGGCTACTCTAAACAGCTATTTTTCATCCATATGGTCATAAGCATTAAAACCACAATATAATCATACTATGTGTTCTTCCATTTTTTATTTCTCCGTACAGCTGCAGAAAAGGATCTCCTTGTTTATGACTTTTTCAGCTTTTCATGTTTTTATTTCATCTACTCCTCACACACCATAATCCTTGCCACAGCAACACTGCAGAACATCACACTCTGAGAATATGCAAACAAGGATAGATCTATAGCTTCCCCACCCCCATGATCATCAGGCATTTTTACAAATAAGCATCACTGCAACCCCATGAAGACAAGCATTTGTTAAACTTAACACGATACTACCAAAACAATATGGAAAAATAGCAGTTTCCAGTATGATTAAAAAACCCCACACTGTTACGAATGGACTTTTCTGACTTTAAAAGTCATTACCCTGTTATTGTTTCTGTGTTACATAAGAGTGAACAATTTGCCCTAGCAAACTGAAAAATACTGTTTCTCCAGATTCTGCTGTTTTAAAATAATATCATTCTTCTATTATAAATCTGCTATTACACAAAGCCAAAAAACTATTTACACCAAATATAAAACAGGAGAAGAGCAGATAAAAAAGGTAAGGGCTTTCTCCAAATGGAGTGTGTGCCATTCCCTCCAACCCCGACCAAGATTCACAGACTCACAGGGTTTTCTTTCCATATCATACACTCAAACATTTGCACTAGAAGCACAGACTCACTTGGTAATGGACATACACTGTTAGTCTTAGGCACAACAGGTAGCCCATCTCAGAACCTGCCAGGTGGCTGACCTGCTCCATCAGGAGTGATGGTTCCCAGCTTCACTGCCAGGGGATAACCCGTCTCCTTGTAGTGCTCCATCGCATGCCCGTTCCCCCCACTGCCATCAAAGAACCACTTTCCACACAGCACAGAACCATCTGTCAGGTTTAGCCACAGATTCTCTCGCAGGTCACATTTTGAGCATTTCCAACCGCTGCGAGAGAGAACAGGAAAAAACAACAGAAATAAGGCAGGAACCAGTCCTGTATTTCCAAGGTAGGTCAAACCAAACACACACAACCAGCCTGGAGTCATGCAAGAGAACTGTTGGCCGAGTTTATGGCTTTAATTCTGTTACTCTGGACTGTATTAGAGAGCCTACAATGAACAAACTGTATTACCCTCACCTGGGGGGAATTCTAACACCATTGTCTAACTGTACAAGTGCTTTGGCATGTTTAGATGCCTGTAGCTCTTCTTCCCAGGAGTCAGGCTCTTGCTTCCTGTAGGGTGATTTTGCACTGAGAAGTGCATCACAAGCTATCGTCACCTGGAAGACAAACATATGTCAATCAAAACCTAACAACTCAGTGACTGGGCAGAACTTGGTATTCAGCCCTTTGCTAACAATGTGCAGAATTGGACATCAGTAAGACTATTTATATACTTAAATATGTATGTAATTTTCTAGATTGCAGTTATTATTTTAGTAGGAGAGCAAGCACCTGTACTATGTGAGCTTCCCTGGGACAAGCTGGCATCATAATAAGGGAGGGAATAGAGGAGGTAAAAAAAATAAAATCCAAGAACCAAAGACAAACCAGACTTTCAAAATTATTGATTCTCTATTATAGCTGGTTAAGAAAGATCTTTATGTAAAAACAAACACCACACGTAAGAAAACAAAGCATCAGCTTGATAAAATCTGAAACAGGAGACAATTCCTATCACCACTTGCACACACTCACTGACCAGTGCAGGTAACTCTTCTATATTGGGTAATGAGATTTCATAGTGATCAGGAAATATAACAAGTTTTGCTTCATCTTCATATTCAAAGTCATCACTGTTGAGATCACTGTTCGTCTCTAGATCTGGAAAACAAGATGGGGAATGTTAGGAGATTGTCCCAAAATAAAGGTTCCTAAATTGTGGAAGCACTGCTTGCCTGGCATCAGCCTACAAGTTGACACTGTCAGGAGTTTCTTCTGGCTAGAGAGGTTTGTAAAATCCTGATCTAAACTAAAATCTGGCCATGCTGAAAGAGAAAGTTCTGAGGACCAAAATTTTCATCTTAATCTCATCCCCAGTCACACTTGCAGTTGATTCGGCCCCCCTCCAAGCAGTGCACATTTGCAGACATCACATTATCGGAATCAGCTAACAAAATTCTGCTCATTTTGGACAAAAATCAGGATGCAATATTGCTGTGTCTTTTGCCCAGGATCTTAGAATGCTATACAATATGGAGACCAGGTCACACTACCCACACTGAAATGGCAGGAGTAATGCACTGCTGTTTCAACCCCCATATTTTCCAGATCACAGACCTGGCTGAAACATGCTATGGCTCCCATCCATCTTGAACCTGGGGCCTTTCCTCCCATGAAAGGAAAGTTAGTACAGCAAGTACAGTTATACCAGCATTATCCCCCTCTTGCTAACTCCACTCTGTGACCAGTGAAAAGAACTTATTAACTAATACATCTTTCTTTTGAAGATCAAGCCTTCCATAGTGTTTGCATACATTCTTATTCCAGTGTAAGGATGACTTACTTTTTTGCTTAAATATATGCCTTGATCAAGAAACATCAGCTAAAATTCTTGTCCAGAAACAAGTGGACCCAGAGAAAATCCAGGCAAAGGCATAAGTAACTACATGGCTAGTGATTTTATCTCTAGATTCATGAAAAACATAATTATCCCATAGTGACAAGACTGAGTTAAATCTTGCTCAGTTCTTTCCAGGCCAACTGAAAAAGTTGAGACCAAACACGTGTGTTGTGTCAAGACATTTCACAAGATTCAATTGCAAGCATAGCCTGGGCAAGGATGGAATCGTCTAGATCCTTCTCCCATCTGGGGATGCTGGATTTCCTGTATTCCCAGGTACCAAACAGTCACTTAGAGAATAAGGTTCAAGTAAGAAAGAAAATGCATTAGCAGTAGCTAAAGCTGCCTCTTATTTTCACTCCAAGTACATGCATATGCTTAATGAGTCACTTGATGCTAAACAAGCATTGGCAGCAACCACTGCACCCTGGGAATGCCTGAAATCTCTAATGTATATCTGGGGGAGAGGTGAGGATGACAGAGGCCAGATTCAGAAAACTAAGCCCTCTATTTACCCAGTGGGCAGTAACTGCCTGAACATCCTAAGCGACAAAACAAGCACCAAAAGATATTTTAACTTGACCTGGAAAGACTACCTCTTGAGAGGAACATAATCCAGTTTCCATTCAATTCTTGGCTCACCTGCTGCACCAGCCAGTCCTGAGGGGTGACAACACCCACTGTCAGTGACTTCCAGCAGCATGACCTCTTTCTCAGCAGCAACAACAAAAGCCCATTTTCATCAGCTGAATATAGACACACAAGCAAGAACTTTTTTTTATACCGAAAGCATGACATTTCTAAAGAAAAAATTCATAACGATCCCTTCCCTTACTGCATCATAATAGAAATAACCAGCGACCTCGCTTTACTCCAGGCTTCTTTCCCAGCTTGTATTACAATTCTGTGTTTTGATAAAGGATTGAATCTCAACAGATGCAGTCTGCAACAGTAAGCTCTTGTGCTTTATGAAGCAAAGAAACTTGAGTATCTCCACTCTGATGGTACATATGGCAACGAATAACAGAAAATCTTCACTTAATGTCCAGAAATTTGATGATGGCCACCATAATAAAACCATAAGTACTGATCATCTCTTAAATATGACATAGGTTTCTCAGAGAGGGTAAAAACTCTCCTACATGGTTTAAATTCTGCAAATGCCTCTTCTAGGGCCTGAAGTCACACCCGTCGCTCAGCCACCAGAGGGAACCTGAGGACAGCTCACACCAGCCACTGTTATCTGCAGACATGTAGAAGACCTGCTGGTATTTTAATTTTCTTACGATACTGAAATTAAGTTTATAGTATTTACAATCTGCTATATGGAAACAGCAATTAGATGGTTGCCTGGGTTCAAAATTCAGACATGCACTTCAACCCATCTCACAAGCCAGATGGCAACAGCAGCCAGATAGTAGTGACTTTACTGCTACTGACCTGACCTGCACTTGTACTAGTGATCCAGGGATGAAAGACTGAGTATTCCATTAGCAATCATCTGCTGCCATCTAAGGACTTCACACACGTAGGAGCATCAGACTTTTGTGGGCGATGGGTAGGGAAGAAAAGTTCCTTTTTACCTTCTCAGGTTTCATACCATTCACGTTACCAGAAAAGCAGAAAATGACGGCCTGTCAGCATGGCATTCTGGATGTCTGACACGCTGATATGGCAGCATCACACTTCTTATTTTAAAGAAAGATACACACAGCTTCATAACAGTTCCAGGAAAAAAAACAACGTGACAATTTAACCGGCAATTCCACTTTTGAAGGTGACCACATAAAAGCTGGTACATTTCCACTCCACACCCCTACTCCCTCTGAATAGGAATTAAAACGACTGCCAGTGCTTTCTGGCAATTAGCACTCTGAAGGCAGTTTCTCTGGGTTCCAATCCAGTATGTAAGAGCGGAAAGGACTTCTAAGGTCACTGACTGAAACCCCTTGATACAGCAGATACCCATATAAATTAATCCTTTTTGTTGACCGTCAGACAGGCCACTTAACAACGTCCACTTGAAACCCCCAAAATCACTACTCATATTTTTAAATCTTGGCTTGTATGTGCTGACAGCCATAGTTGCCAAGTTCAGTAAGAAGTTCTATCTGCATTATTTTTTCCATGCCTGTGCAAGGGCCAACACAGCTAAGAAAGCATGAGCATAGATACAATAAAAACAGATAACTATTATTTTAGAAGGCAATGAAGCCCACACTAAATGAGGGCAGAGGTTGACCCCATAGCCACTGGACATTATGTGCAGTCTGCATGCAGTTTTGGACTTGGATTTTAAATTTGAGAATTTGAGAGAAGAACAAGAGTAACTATAGAAAAGAGGAGCAGTGGGAAATCGACTTGAAAATGGAGCATATTTGATTAAAAATTACTGCAAATAATTCACTTATAATTCATAAAAATATGAACTTTCAAGCACTACACTTCATATAAAGCTGTTTCCTGGACAAGGATGCTCTTTCAAGATGCACTCTTGAGTAGAAGAATCTCTGGGGAAAAAAAACGGTTTACTCAGTTGTAAGACTGAACCACAAAACAACCAACCAGTTTGTAATCTTATTAAAGAACTAACAGCTTGATTGTGAATCTCCATGTGACACTGTCCCCCTTCTAGTGGACTAACAGCTTTATGGTGCCTCCTCAGACCCCCAATTAAACACTGTGGTCACTAAAACAAAGTGTTCATAAGTCATAAGTGTTGTGTTGGGAGGCCAGGACGACAGGCAAAGCAAAATAACAGACGTATTAAAACAGAGGCTCAACTGACGTAGTTATTTTGGGCAAATGGTCAGTAGAGTAAATTTACTCCAGCTCACAGGCATCACTTTAGTGACGGTGAGAAATGCATTGCTGCTGAACTGACTGAAAACAGCAGCTGGAAGTGGAAGACAGAGTACTGTAAACCAACCCACCAGAGGGCAAGAAAAGGAGTGGATGTGCCCAGAACAGATTTAGATAACTTACCAACTGATTGCACTAATAATAGTGGCATAAGGAGACTCCAGGCAGGACCCCCAAACAGGATTTCCTGTGCACATGGATGTGCCTGTGTGTGTTTGAAAGGGAATACAAACATGAAAATTGAATGAGGATGTTGGCTAGTGAGCCTACAAGTAATTTTGAAACCCTAGAAAGACAGTTTAGGAATCTGGGCTTGATCCTGCTCTCACTGAAAGCAATGGACAAATTTGTACTGACTTGGAAGTGAAGGACTGAGTCTTTAACTCAAATAATTTCTTCCTGAAGCCTCTAAATAATAGTGAATTGCAGCAGTGTCACTTTGCAAACTGTAAGTTATTCAGTTCATTTGTCTTCAGGCACATCTGAAACTGACCTCAGCAGATCAGCTACGACAGTCATAATGCTCTTTCTGGCAAAAGGAAAAGCAAAACTTTCTACTAGTATCATTTGTCTTATCAACTACTTGAAAAATAACATTCAAATTGCTTACTCTATCTCCAAAGCAGTTGGATGCTGTTCTTATTACTAGCTATAGACCTCACCCCTTGGATTTCTGGTACAGTCATGTGTTAAACAAGCAACGCTAAAACACCAAAATTCAAATTCTTAATATTTTGCTATCAGCATTAGCCTTTGTTAATCTAGCCTAGTTTCCACAGTTCTACCTAAACCAGCAAACTATTAAGACTCCATTTGTGTAAAGTATCTGCTCACCATTCTACACTCAGCTCAAGCTTAGATGGCAAAGCCAGAAAGCAACAGGTTCAACTCATCGTCTCATCAGTTCCACTGCTACTGCTGGTGAATATGAACAACTTTACTCGGCTAAAATTTGAAAATATTGACAGGAAACACTCAAATCCTCTTAAATCACAACTTTCCATTCATTGATATATACTCTGTATGTGGTTACTTACACAAATATAAACTTAAACCACTTCTGGTAAAAGTCCTCTTCAGAAGCTTACCAAACACAAACATCCTTACTGAAAACAGGTTCTACTACTGGCTGCTGCAAGATCTAGGAGAGCTTATGTGGAGCTGTCGTCAAATCCAGTACTGCCACACTTATGAATGGTCTTTACGCTTGGAAATGGTAGCCATAAGTGCATTCACTGCTGTAGGCAGGCAGGTGCCATCCAGGAAAAGCTCAGCAAGTTTACACGTTCTCTCAGACTCTAACTGGAAGTTTTCTCTTCCTTTCCAAAGCCTTCTCTGAGACCAGCTGTCTGTCATGGATACTGCTCCTCACTGACCCTCTTCTCACCAGCAATCACCATCCTCACAGATCTGCTGACAGAGCTGTTCATATGAGTACTTCAAAACACTTTTAATTGATGGTCTAAGTTAGCCCTGACTTTGCTCAAAACAGAGCTCACACTGCACAGGCAGATACTGCCGTGGTAACTGATCTGGACATCTGTCTAGAGACAAGTTTTATGACCATCACTCTCTTTAGCCTGGAGTCCAGGCTGAACAGTCCATGGACCAAGAGATGCCCAGGAAGAAGGTACCAGAACAAGGCAAAAATGCAGCGATTCCTCCCTCAGTGCGTACCTCCTAGCTTCCAGATATCCATCTGGGGTTTTGTGTTTGCTGGGGGTGGGGTGAACGTGGGTGTGTTTATCTGGATGGCTTTGGAGAGAGAGACAGACATGGGAAGATACTGCATGCAGCTGTGTTTTCTCTTTCAAAAGAGTTTCACTTCTTATTTATAAAGCAAAATAATAGAGAACAAAATATAAAACATTGTTCTACTCCTGAAATTCTACTTGACTCTTTCACTGCTGCTGACAACTGAGCTGGCATTCTCAAAGAACCATTCACACCACCCCTCAGAACTACCTTTCTGAACAGTAATAGCTCATTTAGACCACATCACTATGCATGCACAGGTAAAGCACTTCTCTTGTCTTCTTTGCATTTTTCAACATTTACTTCATTTATTGCTTAGTTACTCAGTAACACATTAAAAAAAGACTTTTAGACTTAAATCTTTTAGATAATTTGAAATCAACCACAAAACTATCTCCTCATTTTTCAATCCCTTTCCAGACCATTTATGAGCGCATTAATTCTTCATAATTTGAACATTATGAAGGACTCTGCTGATAACTCCTGGGAGTAACAGGTCCAGGGAGACTCTGCTGGTAACTGCTGTAAAAACTGGGCCTCAAATCCCTTCAATACAAAGATCTTCCCTCATATTCTACTACCCCTTCTGAACAGGATCTTGTAAGAAAGATCATAGTACATCCTGTCAATCAAATTGCTCTTTTTTACATAGTCACTAAACACATAGGGGGTCTACTACACAGTCCCAGAGTATTCTGGGAGAGCCATTACTTCACTTTGGAAAATTCACAATGGTTCTTTTCCGTTCTGTCATATTTATAGACTTATTTATCAATTCTGATCCTTTTTTTTTTTTCTTTCAGATGGGCTAATATGAAAATTAAATTTAGTGATGACACTTTTCCTGGTCCCATTGCCTGGTTTTTTTCCAAAACTGGTACCACACTTACCATACTTGTGGCTGACTTAAACAAGAGGTTGCATACCAAAGGCAACAATGCAGTAGTTTCTTATCTGAGAGCCTTGTGAAGTCATGGGGAGCTACCATCTTGCCCCATCAATTAACTTCTTTCAATTTTACAGCCTGGATCTAAACCTTCTTTGTGCAATAGCCATGCCTATGGACAAGCACAAAGTATCTTCAAACTTGCTAGCCTAAATAACAGTGCAATGAGGATACAACTCCAAGCATTGTGATACAGACAGTCTGCTTTAAATGTCACCCCAAATTCCCTGCAAGCTTGCACAGTCTGAGCTGAAGTTACCATATCCACACTGCTGAGCAATATCTAAACAATCTAGATTAAAGGCGGTTCATACATTACAGTGCACAATGTTATTATACTTCCTGATTACATAGAACACAGCCAACACCCTCCAACCTTCTCTAAAAGAAAATGCAAATAAAACAAGCCCCAAACTTAATACACGCATGCACATGCACACACACACACTTTGCTATGGATCTTTTAACGTTTAGGGAAAGCTAAAGTTTCCAGTTGACTAACCCACCCAGCCTGTGTTTCTTCTTGCACTTGCTGGATAGCAGAAAGTAATCAGTGAGCATCCAGAAGATGTTTTCCTAATACTAAGGAGATTGAAAAGGGTTTAGTATCTCTAATAGCTTTACATCAAAGAGGATTATAAAATGTAACAAATACCCAAAACTGCATTGGCTTTGTTAAATCTCTGGGCCTTCAGGGAATTATTCAGTGACACCTAGAAACACAGCCATGTTAGTTACCCACTGATTATTGTCTACATTTGTCTGACAGGGTAAACCCTAAATGGCAGGCTGTGTATACGGGCTAATAATGGCCAGTTTGGTGCAAACCTCTACCATAGGTGCCCAAGATGCCCAATGGGAAAGACATAGAGTTCAGCAGCTCCAAACCAATAAAGATGATGTTGGATTAAGAGATAAAATGCCAAATTCTGCTAATCATTTCTGCTGCATGAGAAATTATTGAATCAGCTGACCTCTCTGTGCTTTCATTTCCTCAGCTATGAACAAGAACAGGAATCATTCTTTGTTCTTTACTTTAAGCACGGCCAAAAAATAATAAAATCTGCTGAGCCAAAGAAGTGGATACAAAGCATTTGAATGCATTGAATTACTATCTCAAGGATCAGAGCAGCGAGGGGTGGGGTGGATGTGGGTGTTGGTACCACTTTACTCCCAGCCAGCAGGGGCTGCAAAGAGGACTGCAGTAGAACAACAGACCAGATGAAATACATTTTCAAAAATGCATTCCATACCAGAAATGCTGGATTAAATGGTGACAGTTCCATGTGCTAAACACCCCCCAGTGACTCTGCACCACCTTCAGAAGCTCCCTGGGACCAGGACACTTGTTCCTACTGAGTAGATCCGGTACAGCGGTTCCAAAATGCTCATGTGCAAGGATGGAATTTGAGGACTCCAACATTGCACATCAGAGAGACTATACCACGTACACTGTGTGCAAGCATACCACAGTGACAGAAGCCTCAAAATATATGCAGAAGATCAGCAAGAATAAAATTTGACTGTGTTTTTGTACTTCTTGTTTACACCCACACTGTTAACACTGTACAACCATTGCTGTATTGCAGCCAGCTTTGATCCTGAACCAATCATAAGCATCTAGTGACAAATGTTATTTTCAACATAAACTGACAGTAAATGCCATTTAGACCAACATCTGCAACTTAAGCCTCCTCCTACAAGAGAAGTTTTATTTTTTTATGACTCATTTTAAGAATTTTTTCCTCTCTGAGCCCTCCTTGCAAAACTTACTCCAGACATTAACAACAATTTAATCGATCACAATCTGCAAAGGCCTCTTAGGGACACATCCCCATAGATCAAAGCAATTCCAAAGGGAGGCCATGCTATTGTTTCCCTTCAGCCATAGGAGCTGGCAGTTGTAAAGAAAACACTTAACCTCTTCATTATCAGAAGAAAAATTCACTATTTGCTATTAATACAGAGAGGATAAATAATAGATGCATCAGAGAAATACCACAAGCGATGAAAAGAGGAAGCATATAGGCTTTGCATCACATTCCCCTCATCCATATTTATGAGGCACTCAGGTTTTCTGGGTAATCTGAACCAATGACATCACTTAAGAACATTTACCTGTGTAATAACGTCGAAACAATAACAACCCTTCCTATGACCAGCTGCTGAGTAGAACAGTGCCACACTGAAGCCCTATTATATCTAGACATTAAGCACTGATAAACATTTTAATAAAAGGGTGCTTTGTGAAAATCAGAGAGAAGGGACAGAATTAGTCAAAAAATGACTATCAAACCCTAAGCTGTTTGAGAACAGTTGAGAGCCTACCTTGGATTAAAATGTTTCATGTATACATACATGTATGTATATCTCAATATGCACCAAAATTACTAAGAATTACTTATTTGTCTGGACCAACTTTAAAAACTAGCACCAAAAGTTAAAAAAAGTAACCCAACAGAAAAAGAAAACCCACAAGGAACCCCAAAGCCAGACACAATGGTGGACAGAACCCAAGTACACACGCAGACAGGGTCAGAAAAGGACTGCATGAAAGCAGCTGTTCACAATACCTAAAAATAGCTTAGCATTCCTCCTTTTTGGTAAAGCTCCACCAGATGCCCCTGGTACCTTCTGGAAAGAGAGAAAGAAACAATTAAAAATCCATCAGGTGAGACAACAGTACATCAGCAATAGCCCCATACCATTTCTGACACACATCCGTTCATGGTCCTTCCACTGAATCACAGTCCTTCCTGAGCAAGAATGTAAATCCTCTTCATTCACCTCCAACAACGGGACTCCACTCATCATTGCTTACTACGCTCATGGAGTGAGAAAGCCACCATCTGAATCCTTCCCACTTTGCTCTGTTAACAATTAAGCAGAGCATGTCTCATGGCCACTGTGGGTGACTGCTGTTCTATCCATGAGACAGGGATATCCAGCATCACTCAGACCTCTCACCACTAGATCCCCTACAACATTTCTTGATGACTAAAGTGGAATTAGGAAGGGGAAGAAAAGTCTATTATCTGCATAAAACATTCAATCTTTCATAACTAATTCCGGTATGACCACTTTGCTGTGATCTATTAGTTCAGCTAATTTTCTTCTAGACAGAAAAAAAATGCCCTTTCCGTCAGGATCCATGCTTGCTTCCATTAAGATCTATCCAAGTTATAACCATGCTTTCTTAATAACAGAAAATATGAAGGAAATCTGACAACACCCAAGCAATTTTTTTACACAGGATTTTCTTTATTTTTTAATCTAAACTCCACAGCAGAAAACAGTAACTTCCAAGTGACATTAAGTTTGAAGCACTATTTCCCAGTTCAAAATACCTCAGACTACTAGGGAAAATGCTGGTAGTTGAGGAAATGCAAAAGTCAATGCACTTGCTTCTTAAGTTGTTTATTAACAGGCATCATTAAATTAAATCAAATTAAATCAAATAAGCCTCTGCAGCTGTATTGCCAACATGATGCATTAGGGAGTGTATAATGTTAGTGTAACTGGCAAGGTTGTTAGGCAACTTTTTTTTTTTAATAATAATATTGGGATACAACAGGTGGAGAGAAAGAAGCCAAGAACCTGTCAGCCTAGGGAAAGTTCATGTTTGTCTCTGCTCCTTCATAGCTGAAAGGGTCACATATTTTGGGTGGTTCCCTTCACCATGTAAATAAAGCTTTGGCCAACGCAGAATGCTTGAATCATCAGTGAGGTCTTACACATCATAGGAAAGCTTTCCATTCTTAGAGCAGACGCTAACACTCCTTGGCTGCGCTCAAGAACAGAACCTATTATCATATATACAAGCCCTAGGGAAAGGGAGAGTCAGGGTTGCAACTTCAGCATTTAAAAACACACAAAAAATTCCTCAGTGAAGGGAAAATAACAAGCAGAACATTTTTTTCCTTAATACTACTGGAATTTAACAAGTGGACAGGAAGTAGTCAAGAATCCAAATCTATTTTAAAAAAACAGCAAGATACAACATAACCCAATTACAAATATATTAAGAATAAATTACACATACTCCAAGGATTATAGCTTCAGAACTAAAAAATGTTGTTTCCAATACAAGGAAGCTCCAATTGAATTCTGATGTCACCAAGTGGGGTATTGTGAAAGTCATTAAGACTAAAGATTTCAAAGCCGAAGAATTCCCAAGGAGTGTTTATGCCTGCCGGACTGACATTAAATATTTCAGCTTGATTTTCCAAACTGCTGAAAACATCTGATCTAGAGCTGCAGATGCCCAATACTACTGAAAAACCCAGCACCTGACAGTTTTTGTTCCTTGTTTCTCCACCTGTCAGAAATCACTAAAAACATTCCCCATTCACAAAACAATTTTGGCTTCTAACAGATGTGACACACCCAGCAAATGGGAATCCACACAATGCATCACTAGTGGCATTAAATTCTGTTCGTGATGCTTCTCATACAAGGTGTCAGTGTAGCCTATTCCGCGTTCTCTTTAACTGTGCCACTGCCACTTTTTTTCAATAGCAGCACCATCACTGAATAATATCCAGGAACCCATCACTGTAGGAAATTTCATGGGTCTCTGCCCAGAGTTTTCAACAGGGCTATCACTCTAGCACCAAGCTAAAGCTCTGCCCAGGGCTGAATACTACCCAGATAGTTGTATACAAGTCATACACGACAGGAAATTGGTGGATTTAAAAATTCTGAAGAGTGAAATTCTGAGAAAAAGAAAGAATACATTTGCTTCCTTTAGCTAAGAATTTTACCAGAGGGTGCTCCATAACTTGCACTTGAACACATTTCTGGTGAATCAGCAGAAGCCTCTGGTGCTGATCTGCCACTGGCAGATACTCTAGCTCTACTTAAACCAACAGGATGAAGATCTGACCCTTATTTTCTAATTCAATTGTGACAAGATACATGACTGATATTTATTCCAAACACCTTCAGAAGCAAACAGGGATTTCTGCAGCAATGCAGTGCATTCTGCAACGATGACGCCAAGGGAACCACAGGCAAGAATAGCAGCCTCGCTAAAAGAATCTTAAGATAGCATATCCAATGCCTTTGGCTTTACTGTATCCTACACGATCAAAAGCCTGGCTTAAATAAACAAAACCACAATGCAGCGTGCGCCAGATGCTTCATAGCACTGTTCCAGTGAATGCCTGATGTTTCACGTTGCTCAAAGGAAAACACAGATAGCACGTAAGAAGTGAACAGTCACGGTATCTACAGGCCATCTTAGATGACAAAATCTTCACCTGTACTGTATAGTCAAACACAGTTTCCTACCACAAGTCCCAGCGCACCAGTGCGTCACCACCTTCAAACATAGATGCCTCTGCGACATCATAACTCACGAGAAGAAAAATAGGAACTACTGAACTAGTTCAGTTGAAGGGGTGTGCAACATCAAATAACAGTTGGTATACTTGTTTCTCCCTTTTGGAGTTCCACTGCCTAATCTTTATCCAGAAAAAGAATTTGAGGCTTCATTTTAACCCTAGTTTACCTTAATATTGAAAATTCCCAGGTCACATGCTGGAAGAAAGTTGCATACAAGGAAAGCTGACAGGATTTCTGCCCACCTGTCTCTAGTCGTAGAGATCATCTTTCAGGAGTGTTAAATTCACTCAGATGAACTGTTGCTAAAACAAGACTAGGCTCTCCAAAAACTCAGCTAACAGTGTGAAGGAAAATGTTGCTACCACCCTTACAAGGAACGGCAATTCTACAGTATAACAAACATCATTAACAATTTCAGCCTGGGAGACATGCAATCGACCTCATTATAATTCTGATAAAATATGAATAGTCATCTACTTGAAATAAAATAAGTGGTCAGGGCACTTTACATAAATCAGGGCCTTCATCACCCAGGAGAAACATTGCTGTAGAATGAGAAACGTGAAGTATTCTAAACCACTCCAAGCAGCTATTTTAGGCCCTCTAACTTGCCAAAAGAGAGAGCTTATGGGAGAGTGAGCTATAAGCAAACCCTGTGCCTTCCATATAGCTTGGGTCAGAAGTCATTAACAGCCCTTTAAAGATGCCAGACAAACCACACACCAACAGATGTTTATGAAGCACAGGTTATAAATTACTGTTGATACACAGCGATATTATAGAAGAACAGTGAACATGAAGTTTGTACATATACGTCCATGAGGGGAGGGGTGTAAGGCTGAATGAGGGCAGTGTATTGGCTCTAGAACCCAGCATTAATTTAAACTAAGTTTTAGAACCCAGGCCAGGTCAGAATTAAGGCTCATGATTTAATTGTACAGAAATCTAAGGGTGAAAAGAAGTCCTGTCACCCTGAGATGAAACCTCAGATATGGACAAAAAAAAAATCTCAGAAGCTTCTAGCCAAATTGAGACAAAACCAGTAATTCTGCACTTCAAAGGCAGGTTTCAGAAAAGTATTTAGTTACCTACAGTATGCACGTAATTCGCAGACAGTATGTATTGAGATACACAGAAGCATGTAGTGAAAAAGATCGGCGGAACCCAGGCAACAAGTTGCCTTTAAGATCTGACTTTTTAGGGATTTTGATTCATCTCAGAACTGAAGCCATTGGATTGGTTGGGATCCAAGCACCTGACCTTGATATCTAGCCCCAAATCTGAACATGTTCATTTCTGTCATTCAAGTTTTGGTCTATGTCTGAAATGCATTACCTAAAGGAGCACAAGAGACGCAAGCACTGCTGGGGTAGTTAGCTGGGAAGCCAGAAGTCTCACCTCTATCACATGTTGTTTCAGATGCAAATATACACACTGTCCTGTTTTCCGGTAATGCCTTTCAATGTGTTCCCTTCCAAATCCCAGAAACGTGTTCATGCACACATAGAGACCTCCTTCTGAATCCTAAAAAGAATGACACAAATAGTTACAGCACAGAAGGAACTGAACAGGACGGAGAAGACTCAGCAAGCAGAAAAAAAAACAGAGTTGCAGACAAGCAGTGAAAACATGGCTTTCATCGCACATTATGATGTTTACATTATCAATTTGCTAAGAAGCTTCCACATCACATCACAGCCTATAGAAACTCATTGAAATGTGTTACTCTACAACTATAGATTAGTGAGTGTCCAAATTGGAGGTCTAGAAGTTAGTCTTAAAAATTCTGCTTGAGTGCCCAATCCACAGAGGTTTGTAGGTGCAGGAATTTGTAAAGCGTAGAAATAATGGAGCACATATCCTTGTTTGAAATAGATTTTTTTTTTTTTTTTTTTTTGCCATTTCATTGCAAGAACAAAAGTCCAAATCAGAAGAGCTGCAGAGCTGATGGTTCAGGGATTCAGCCACAACTTCTACTACTGAGCACAATCTTGTCTGAGAAAAACAGATCTCAAGTGATCTTACAGCTCTTAGAACTGGCTAACAAGAAAATTGATAAACGTTTTGTGAACATTCTTCAGGGATCTCTCTATTCATGCAATTAGAGTGCTTGGAAATGAGGGCACTACAAAGGAAATATAAAGATACATATTCCTGGTACTGATCACAAATACTGACATTCTGTAACTTGGCAGAAGTCCTATCATGTTTTGCTCCCCCAAATTCGAGGTGTTGATGCTGGTTGTTACCAGGGTCTTGTTCCATTTTGAGACTGCTCCCAGATATCTCCTACATCATTCAGACTGCCAGGAGGACTTTCAGTCATCTGGTTCCTTGATGTTGGATCGATTTTTTAAGCCCTCTCTAGCATGTATGGTTTTGAATTGGTGGTGCATAACAAAGATTGAGTCTTTCAGCAGCACTGTGACCTTCCTTCTATTGTGAACATGTTTGTGCTATTGGATAGTACAGAACATCTCATATTAAATTCCCCAAAGAACAACATGAACTCATCCACAGGCACCTTAGAAGGAAATTAAAAAAAAAATAAAAAAATCATTCTATCCAGAAACAAGTCACATATATGTGCATAATCATGTACTGAGGACTGTTACAGCAACAATTGCTTTGACAGGATACCATCTGATGTGGTGCCACACCTGGAATGTATTCAGCCCAGTATCACAAGAAGTTCTCTCCTGCCTGGCCTACCTCTCTCCAAGGCTCTGCCACGCAGGAGCCTCTGCTCCACCTCTGAGCCCAGCCAAGCCCCTCTCAGAGTGAGCACAAAGCTGCCCATCCCACCACAGCAGCCATGGCACAAGTTAGGCTCTCTCCAGTCCTGCGGACTGGAACAAGTAGCAGAGGTCAAGTCTGACAGAGATCATAGATGATCTCCAATACTTTCCTAACCAGCACCAGATTAATACACCTTATTCTCCTCCAGAAAAGGAAGCTGAAGAGCTAATAGCATTGGGCAGTTACTCATTTGATATCTGGCACAAACCAGATAGGGGCTGATGAGTCTTTCCCCTCCCACCGCTGCCTCAAAACCAGGCTTGAATGTGCCACTCCAAACCCAGCTAATTCCCCCCAGCCTGTTTCAAAGACTGGCCCTGAGTATTTCCGTAGGACTTGAAGGAATCTAAACTTCCAGCTTACCTACAGCCTCATCCATACCTGTATGCTACTCTTTCAAACATGCTCATTTGTATCACTACAACCAAAGCCAGAACTGAAGAACTGCCTCAGACACCAATAAATACTGGTACTTCCACAGTAACCAGCAAAGCCACGGAGCTGAGGAACAGAACACGGAGAGAGAAGCAGAAAATGACGTTTTACCCCAAGACTTTAGAAAATACCCGTCTCTTCCACTTTTTGTAATGGTAACCAACACATACAAGCTCCAGCTTTTCAGATTTAGCTGAAAAATGAACATTAATAAACTATACAGCTGTTGCTTTACCTAACCTTGAAAGGATAAAAAAATAAAAGAATTGCATTGAACATTCCCAGATTCACATATGTAACCCGAAGCGTTCAGACTATCTGCCCCTCACACTTAACATATACCATGAAGTCATTCTTTCAGCATCTAGATATCACAATGATTATCGCTGCAGAGGATATAGTATTTAGCCATGTCATTTCTGATCCCCATAACACCTATCTGAGATTCTATTTTTAAAAAATACAGCTCCTTTGAATTTGAAATATTCAAAGCACTGAGAACAGGGCAGATATCTGTAATTATGCTCACAAGTAATAAAGTGGTTAAAAGAAAACTCCAAATCTGGTATTCAAAATATTCATGAAATACAGTTGTATTTAAAATGTATTATTACCTTTGTTTTAATTTCCACTACTCTTTCACAGGTTTATCTAAGGTCCATTATACCTTTGCTGTCTGCTCTTTTATCCTGTATTTCAAATCCTTTTGCATTATCTCCTCCCATGAGGAAGACATGGATGTGTCCTCTATAAGAGAATCCCAGAAGTACCCAGCCTAAATAAAAATTTAATATTGTCACTCTAGGGTCTCAGAAACTTTGTTTACAATTTTGTTTTCTTGGAGACCATTCTCTCTTTTTCTGGAGGGAATCCAAGACACCACTGAACCATTTCTGATAAGCAGCCTATGACAACAATCTGACACTTTCAGTACATGAGCTAAATGTAGAATCTGAGTAAATCAGTTGTGGTTACTAACAAAACAGTTATTTCTCCTGGAGAACGCAGGCAGACTATTCTTTCATGCAACTTTGAAAGAAGTGGACAGACTGTTCAACAGCCTAAAAGGTCAAAGCAAAACAGGGGCATGTGTGAAGAAGTCACCTTTGCAGAGAGCTGTAAAAAGGATTAAGCCCCTGTTTGGTGCTCAAAGAACACTTGACCGTGATCCAAGAGAGGCTTTGTGCTGATGAATTTAATCCTACTGAGCACACAACCAGTTCTGGAAGGAACAATATTTTACATAGGTTGTGACATGTAAATCTTCATAATCATTCATTTTAGATATGTCTGAAAGTTTATGTATGCTGGTGGAAGACAACCTAAAGTACTGAAGACACTATTTTACACCAGAAAAATAGCTTGTCCTAAGAGATAAAACCAGGAATTTTAGCTGGTTTTTTTCCCTCACTTTTGCCTCTGCATGTAGTGGGCATGTAGTGTGACGTTTGGATAAAGTAATGTATAAACATTTCTTTCCCTTATTACTCCAATCTAAAAGACATTGTGGGGGCAGAAGCTTGTACTTACTCAGGCCTTGATCACTACCCAGGTCACTTGAGAGTAGACTAGTAATCTTACCATCTAAGCAGAATGAAAAGTGATTGCTCTTCGCTGTATTTCTTCCTGTTCTTTGATGCTAATAAGATGGTCACAGTATGCCAGGTGCTTTACTGATAAGAGACACACATGGTCCATACTAGGAAGAAAAGTATTTAAAAAAAAAAGCTCCTTTTCTTACTTATTTAGGTAATAATTCATGTTTTGCAGAAGTTAAGATGAGGAAGGAAAGGGACAGGGAATCCACAGTGAAAGAGAGCTAAAATGCAACAGTTACTCCCTCTTAGGCCTGAAAAACAGAGCAAGGAAGATGGTGGATGAGGGTCTGGCAAACACAAACATCAGTCCACAAGGAAACACAAGAGATCACCACCTCACTTCACAGATGCTCATAGCACCTGACACTAATAGCTTTCAAGCACTACTAACCTGATCAGGATCTGAACTAATGACCTGTATTCCATTACCAAACCCCCGAACCATTTAGACCCCTCAGGGAAATCTAGGGTTTAGCAATTTCAACTCCTGAGGTGGCTCAGACAATAAAGAATTTATGAAAACACTATTCCTGGTTGATCCACTAACATGGCAAACACTCACAGACTTGTCTACAGGTGTTTGCTTTAGATCTACTAGAACAATGGTACAACTTGCTTACATAGGGAACAGAGAAGAGAGTGAAGTGGCAACTTAAGTGTTCGCAAGTCTCCATACTCAAATACAAAGAATGAAAAGTTTGCTCACCCTATCACATAAAAGTAAAAAGGCACTGGTTCCTCTGTGCCTTCTGTCATAGTTTCCATGGGGGTGTTTCCCTATAAAAACCACAACCATACAGAACTGTTACAGGCTCTATTCAGAGTGCCTGTTCACCAGGAATCACCATAATTAATCTGGCTGTGGTCACAAGGCTCTTGCAAACTAGAATCCAACCTTTAATATATTTGGAAAAGTAACAGGACCATGCCTAACGTACACATATTGCATCGAATCCCACAATAGTGTAACTAAATGACATATATTTTATTGCAGGACAGGCTTAAAAAGAGTAACACACGTTTTAGCACTTATTATTAATCTCAACAATACATAATAATTCACAACAAGGAATAAAAAGAAAGCCTGTGTTTGTCATGCACCAGTACTACCTACATTGAAACAGGGGAAAAAAAAAAAAAAAAGCAAACCACAGCCAACCAACTGAACACAATGGCACATACAGATGGCTCCAGTAAAACAAAAAAGCTCACTTTCAAGTTTCTACTGCAATAAACATGGTAACTTCCTTGGCGGGGGGAGAGAAGAGGGGGTGGAAATCAATCAAAAAAATGTGTGCCAAAGGCCAGGAATGTATCTAGTCACATTCAAAAGGAACACTGGCATTGCCTGCCTTTTAGACAACTGTCCTCTGTCACCCAAAGGTGACAAGAAAGCAATAATGACAAAAGGAAAGCAGAAAAGGAATAAGAGGGTAAAATTTGTCATCTGGTAAAGAGGAGGAGAGGGAGATGCAACAGAATCAGAAAAAGGAACGTAATGACACAGACTTACATAAACATTGATGTGAAAATATATACAAGCAGTGAAGAGGAGCCATGTACTACTGGAAGTGGTGAAAGAGAAATGGGGAAAAGAGCTGGGTTGGGCAGAGAAAAGGCAAATTATCTGGCATTAGGAAATAAAGTACAGGGCTTCCAATAACTAGACTGTTAGCTTCAAGTGCAAAAATAATTCTTCCCTCACCTTCCCTTAAAAAAAAAAAAAAAAAGAGAAACAAATATCAAAGTTACTATTTACTATTTTATCACACTTTGTGACAGCAACATGTAAAATACTGAACAGCTTGAAGGAAGTAGATGTCACTGAAATGAAAAACATATCAGGACTCAGGGGTTCTGATGTTATGTGGACAATCAGATAAAGTTGTAACACCAAATATATTTTGAAAGGTTTAAAATTCTCCATGTTCTGGGCTAAATGCCAACTACTAGGGATGGCACTGGATATTTCCCAACGAACAGATTATTTGACAGTTGCTTAACAAAGATGTCTAGTATCTCCTCCACTGTAGCTTCTAGATGGGCACATGGAAAAGGCCAATCCAGTACAAAATTTGTATTTCCTGTGAAAAAAAAAAAAAAAAGCCATGTGGGCCAGTCAGCCACTAAAATGAAAACAAACCACCATTCCAAAAGATGGATCGACTGCTCACTCCTGTGCATAAGTCTTAGATGGACTCCAGCAAGGGCATACATAATTCTGAAGCAGTATCTTGTACAAGTCACATTCACAGGCAGGATCAAGGCTTCACAGTAAGCAGGTACAATGACAAACCTAACATCAGTCATAAGTACTTCTGACCTGCAACCAGCAATACAGAACTTCCATCCATCAATCAGCACTGTCTGGGGTCAGATTATCCAGGTGCAGATTGCGTGGACCGCTGTTAGAGATGTCTCAGATCCATTACGGTTTACTTTCTAGCTCAGGCCCAGTTCCACAGCTCAAGCAGTGCCACCTGTACTGTGTCTGTGGCAGCTTAGATTTAGAGAGAGCTTGATGATTTTTGCTTTGTGCAGAGTCCTAGCTGTACAATTCTGTTGGTCACTAAGACATTGTTGTGCTTCCAGAACAGAAAATCTGGGAAGAAATGTTGAGAGGAAACCTAATGGTTCCACAGAGATTCAGCAGAGCTCCAGTGTTATCCCTCCATCTGCATCTCTGTATTTTTCCTTTAGCACTCCAGGTACCTTACAATCAAAGTCTCTCTGCTACCCAAAATATTCCAGCCCACCATCACTCTGGATAACAGGACAACCAAAGTTTGGTCAGTCACGGATACAGAGAGAAAGAAAGGCTAGTAAGATCTACATTTAGATCAAACCCACAGAAATGCACAATGCACCTACGCACTGGTTGTTCTCCAAAGCTGCACAGTTATTTTTCATTTGTGACCTGCTGCAGGCACAACCCTTACCAATTTTACCATTCTCCAGCTTTGGAAGATGATTTAGTTAACCTTAGTGTCCTGGTGTACTTCCAGGCAGCAAAACACTTGCCCATCAAACACTTTTGGTATCTCCTTGTGATGCAACAGTACAACACTGCTCTTTCAGGTGGCCCACCCACCACCAAGCAATTCACTGCCTCAAAAACTTGGAGGTCATTTTTCAGCTAGGCCAAAATCCTTTTGTCTGGAGTATTTGATTTGTCTTGGTGTATTCAGTCCTATTATTTGTTTCCTCAGTGCTGCTCCTGTCCCATCAATACAAACAAGACACCAGCCAACCCCTCCCTGACAGTAGCCCCCGTGACTTTCTAATTTTCTTCAAGGAATATTGACTGAAGGAACAACCAAGTAGGAGGTGCTTATTTCTATAAAGTTTTATGCAGCGTAATCACTGATATCCATAACACACTCCAAACTCTCAAGGATTTCAGTCTCAACTGTACTATCTAATGAACAGCAGAGCATCAGCACAGTTTAGCCTTTGGGAATTGTCCTAACATAACGATTTACAGAGTCCCTGAGCCACAAAAATGAAGTCAGCAAGATTCACAAAGGAAGCTGTTGTCAGCAGCAAGGTTTTCCAGCAGAGTGAAGCCAAGCTTTAAGCTGCTCAAACAAACACAGTCCTGCAACCTACAGAACCAGACTGCTTGGTCCTGTCGCTGTGTCGGACTTGTGACCTGTGCGGTGGTTGTAACCAATGCCCTTCGTGGGGAAGGTTTCAGAGCACATCCATCTACAACACGCAGAGCCCGCATGTAAGCCTCTCTTATACTCCAGTTTGTATCCCTTTTCTAGCAGTTGCCTCTCCCTTGGATGCATCTGGTCTAAAACGATCAGAGGTCTTTGAGACAAGTATCTCATTAAAACGTGGAATTTCCAGCTGAGTACTACACTTGTACAGAAACAATAAGACAAAAGATTACACAATGCCATCTTTTTGCCTCCTGCATTCTACTAAACACAAAGTCAGGCTCATCTGCCAAAAGAGGAAGAGAGGTCACAGTGAACAAAACAGGAGAGAGGACACCTACATGGCAGCAGCACAGGTACAGAAAAATAATCACCAGGAGGGACGACTGCACGTCAGATCTAAAAAATGAGAGGTACAGGACTTCCCCAGCCAAGTTAGTAGGGAAGCGGTAGGCTACTGCAGCTGCTGGGCCAGTCACTAGAGGGAGAGATTCTCAAACTAGGCGGTGCCTGTGTTTCTTGTGCAGCCTGCCTTCCCTCCTCTGTTCCTGGAGAAAGAATCCCTGGCTAACTGGAGCAGGAGTCCTCATCAGAGAAACACGGTTTTTCTAGAAGCCACCAAAAAACCAGAAAAGTCATTAAAAATTAAGTCATCAAAAGACATACTTTCTAATCTTATGAGACAACCAAACTAAAAAGGTGTCCTAGGGCTCTTAAGTGCACAGGTATTTGCCTCCTATTTTCACCCTCTTTCCTGGAAACCAACACTAGTATGTTCTGTTCGAAACAGGCCAAATGTAAGGACACGAATTTCTCATCTGTTTAGTGGTCTTTCTAACAATACTACCCTTCTGACAAGGTCATCACGTTATGGTTAATGCACATGAAAAAATTACCCTGAATAGCCACTTGTACCTCTCCTACCTCACACTTCTGAAATCTCTCAAGTAATGTCTCTCTCTGTAGCACAAAGGTGCCATTGTTCTCAGATCTTTATTCGAGGAAGATTTAAAACTCATGGAAAGGGAACAACCAGTGAAGCTGACGGCATCCACTGGAACATGGATCTTCGGTGACACTACACCACTCAAATCCGGACAAGAGGACACAACTCACAGCCACACTAAGCTTTGTACCATTGGAAGTAAAGGATGGAGCCACTCACAGCCAGTACCTCATTTTCTTTGGTGCTCCCTAGCACAAACAGCTCTGGTTTTCACCATGCCACCCTTACTGGTCCTTCTCAAAATTGCTGCAGGATCTTTCTCAATAATCATAATACTTTGTGTCCTAATAGCCACAGGTTTGATGGTTTTTAGTGTATTTTAAAGATCACAACACTTTCTAACAGATCAAGTAATAATATGCAATAAGCATAACTAAAGAAACTTGAGTATAGAGCTGCTGTGTGGCTGGGTATGTCACCTTAAAAGATACAGACAAATACTCAGGAAACTCACTTCTCCGTGAAAAAATTCACTTATTCGGAGAACAAAAAAAAATGAAAGGTAAAGCTTGAGAGACAGTCTTACAGTCTTAATGAAAGATACTACTGAAATAAGATCTGATTAGAAGAAAAGTGACAGAATGAAACATCTTGCATTGACTCCAAACAGAGACATGCTTAAGTTAAACTGTAACAAGGAGTATATTTAAAATGGCAAAATGAGAAGATGTGAGGAAATACTGAGAAATAAGCTTACAAGAGAAAACACCACCCCCATCAAAAATGTAAGCTGGAATTTTATCATGGATAATAAAACCAAGAGCATTTTTTTTAACACTGATCATTTGCTTTAATATATAACAAACTGTGTTATTATCTTCTTTCAAATAGAGGCAGACATCTCAATAGGAAGAGGCTTGCTTAAATTATACATAGCTAACCTGTCACTAAACCAACCTAATACAAAGCACACAGAGACGAGCATCTCCCTTCAGCCAAGGCAACAAGCTGTCTGTATCCCTTCACTTTCCTAGTAAATAGTAATAGTAAAAACAGCTTTACTATTTTAATTTTGTAAATGACAGTGTTTTACCCAAGAAAGCACACGTTTGCCCTTTAGAACTGTCATCCTAGAAACAATACCCAAGTTATCTACTAGATTATATGGGAATAAAAAAATCTGAGACGAGTCTTTTGCTCAGCTAAACTGAGGAGTGGTATGGGCTGAAAAGCCATGGAAAATGAAACTCCGACTAATTTTTACTGGTACCGTGTACGTTCAGCCAAGGCTTTTGCCCAATGAATGCCTATAATTGCAGTTTAAACAAAAAGCTTTAACAACTCAGGCGAACATTCTCCAAAATCTGAAATCTCTTCCCAATAAAGTCAAAAGGATTAAATGTTTTTGGAAAAAAAAAAAACACAACAGAAAAAAACCCCTACAGATGGTGATTCCACCTCCTCTTCCTACTTTTATACATAGTTGCTGTTAATTTAAGTTTTGCTCAAATGTTTTGTTTCGTTCAAATACACTGTTTTGCTAAACACAGCTTTTGCTGTGCTTACTTGAGGAGTGGTAGTGGCGGTGGCGATTGGGGTTTTTTCATCTATAACAGCACTTACAGCCCTTCCTACTTGTTAACAGAAACTTTTTATAAACCATCATGTAGAAGAAGCGCAAAAGCTTTACTAAAAACATCACCCATGTGTGCACCAGAGCAGAAATTTGAAGGAAAGATTGTGGTACATTGATTTTTTTCCCCAAAAAAACCCTTCTTAAGCGTATAATGCAATTAGCGCCTCTGCAGCAGAGTCTGATTTGGCAGTTTTAATCAGATCGCCTCCCAGTACAGTCAGGGCTGCTGGGTGACACTTGAGATCTGAAGAGGGTGGGTAAAAATAACCTCTGCTCAACAAGACATGATGAACACCAGACAGCTGAGTCACCTTTAAAACCAATTTTTATTTTCTGTATTAGAAGGAATTATCAAAGAGAGGGGGACAAAGGATTCGAAAACCTGTCTGAAACCTATCTTTCATTGAATAGTCTGTAATGTAAATCCTGAGCTTCCTTTTGATTGCTGCCATTGACTTTATCACCAATATACAGTGCTCAATCACCTCTGGGACACCTCAGCTTCACGTAGAGGAAGCAACTGCTAATAAAATTTCAGCTCCATTTAAAAAGTGTGATTTCAAAGCACCCGCTTCTTACAAACCACTGATCGTTACTATTTATGAAGGTTTCCAGTATTATCAGCAAGGTTAAAAATGAGTTAGGCCCCAAATCTGCCACTGAACGCATGCGGTCTGTGGAACCTGTGGATGTTTTGCAAGACAGCTACACCATCACAGAAAGTTTACTGAACGTCAAACATTCATTTAACAGCAAACTAAACAAGCTAGTAGGGAAATACTACGAGTTTGTGGAAATCCAGTGACGTAGCTGAAACCCTGCGAGAGAAAAGTGTTTGGGAGGACTTTCACACTGATCTTCAGGTTGAGCCTTTACTTCGCACAAATCTCTTAGGATTTTACAGAGGAGAATGAGCACCGAGGCAGTGGGAAAGCAAAACGATTGGCATCTGCCAGCCAAAATACACAGACCAGAAGACCAGCTACTGCCCCTTTCTACCGCCTCAGCGTGAAAATAAAAACAAGGGCTCCCGGGGGGAGCGGGCAGACCCCGGACAGCCCGAGCCCATTTCCCAGCAGGCAGGAAAGTTTCCCCAAGCCCGCAAAACCCCCGTGTTTAAGCAACCCCTTCAAACCGCCCTAAGGAGAAAAATAAATAAGCGAACGAGCGCACACGGCCGCTGCGGACGGGCCGGCAGCGACCTGGCGGGAGCGGCCGCCGCAGACCGCGCAGGGCGGGGGGGCACAGGGCAGCGCCCCCCGCCCCGCCGCGACCCCCACGCGTGTCGGCGGAAGCACCGCGGCCCGGGCCGGGAGTGGGGCGGGGGGGACCCGCGGACGAGGGGGGACCTGGCTGCGGAGGAAGCCACGGCAGGTGGCGGCGGGCGGGCTGGCGCACGGCGAGATTCTGAATCCTGAGGGGGGGCAGCGGCCGGGGAGAGGGCGAGGGGCTGCCCTCGGCGCGGGGGGCGCAGCGGGGAAGGGGCCGCAGGAGGGGCGCGTTTGCCGCAGGGCGCCGGCGGAGGGCAGGTCGGCGGCCCCGCGGCGGGGAGGGGGAGCGGAGGCAGCCGGGGGGCGGCTTCGCTGCACTCACAGGCGAGTCGTAGGAGAAGGCACACTCCGTCTTGTAGACCCGGTCCCCTGACTTGGGCACCCGGATCGTGGGCATGTAGGGGACGAGCAGCTCGCCCAGGTCCCCGGCGGCCATCTGCGCATCGCCGCCGCTGAAGAGCGCGGCCCGCTGCATGCTGCCTCCCTCCCTCCCTCCGGCCGGGCGGGCGGGCGGCGGCGGCGAGCGGGCGACGCGAGGGCGATGGAGGCGGAGGGCAGCCGGGCCCGGGGCAGGGCGCGGCGGCGGGAGCCGGGCCCGAGGGAGGGGAGGTGAGGGGGAGGGAAGATGCTATTTTAATCCAATGGCAGCGGGAGCGGCACCAGCTGCGGCGGCGGCACTCGGGGGTCCCGGCGAGGGCGGGAGGGAGGGGCAGGGCGGCGGGGGCGGGCCGTGCCGTGCCCGGCGGCCCCCGGCTACCGCCACCCCACGGGAGGAGCCGGCGGGGGGGCCGCGGGGCCGCTCCCCGGGGGCCATTCCCGCCACGGGCGACCGTTAGGCGGCGGCCGCTTCCCCCCCGCCATCCGCCCCGCCGAGTCCCGGGCGCAGCCGGAGGGGCCGCGGCTCCCCCGGCGGGGTGGGCTCGCAGGCGGGGCGGGAGAAGGGCCGCGCACGCTCCTTCACGCGTTTTACCAGAGAACCTGCGTCTCCGTGAGGGGAGCGCCGGGAGCGCCTCTCCTGGTCTCCCCGGGTGGGTCGGAGCAGGTTTCCCTTTGGCCAGTGACCCGCTGCTACAGGCTATTTTATTTACTTTCTAAGAAATTAAATACAACATACGTACCTATAAATTCCTAACCGCAGGGATTTAGCGATGAAGGCCCTGCGCGGCGGGACAGTGCCCCCGACCCCGCCGCCTCACAGGAGGTTGGCAGCCGGGCGCGGCGCGCAGGAAAGGGGGGGCGAGCTGCTGGGGTGCTGGTGCCCAGCCTGGGACGGCGCCAGGAGCCAAACCCAGTTTTCCTGTGTGGATAGACAGTACTTTTAGCTTAAAATGACCTTTCGTGGCGTTGGCTGTGTTTTTGCTTTTCACTTCGGAAGAATACTGTTAGGGGAAGGAGCTACAGAGTGAAGTAACTTTGTTGGAAAAAATTACTGAAATAGTATTTTTCTCATATTTTTCTCAAACTATTCCCTATGCCTGACAGCAGCAGGATTAAAGAAATGTCTGATCCGTTTAAAACGAAGATATATAATTAGATGTATAGCCTCCCACCCGTAGTCCACATTATATTCAATGATTCATTGGTCACTTCCAAACTGGTGACGTGACCTTTGCTAGAACCACCTTTTACCTCAAAAATGAAAGTTTTGATAGGTGGTTCTCGTAAAATCTCAATTAACAACAGAGTTGAAAAATAAGTTTGTATCCATCTACAAAGAAACAGGCTGTGAGTGAGCAGACCAGTGCAGTCTGTTCTCAGCAATTTTTCTAGCAAAAAAATAGAGTGTTGGGAACAATGTGAAATATTGAGGGCAAAATACGATGTCAGTGAAATGGCCTTAGACTTACTCAAGAACAGACATTACATCCAAGACTTGTGAGCATTGTTAGATGATGGATGAAAAACACAAATTAATACAGGGGCACCAGAGAGATTTATTTTACCTGAGAAGACTTTGTGCCTTTTTAATGGCTTCTCAGTGTGATTAACTCAGCATTTATAAACGAGAGCCATAATAAGACTTGTAGGCCATCTAACCTGAGAGATTGACTCAAACAAAAAGGACAAGTCAAAGCACTGATACAAAGTCAATCAGAGTCTTTCTAACATTTGGCAGTGCCAGGAAACAGCAAACGAGGCGGTCTTTGCTTAAAATAATCTGTGCAATGTTGCTTAATGTAAAGAAAGAAATTTGTGTTTTAACATCTTGAAACCACAGGATGGTCAGGGGTTACTAAAGCACTTGGGCTGCTTTCCTTAAGAAAGTGGGAATTTTGAATATGGGCAGATAGGTTAGGGTCACAAGCTGTAAGAGGCACTTTCCATCACTCTCTTGAGGCATTTAAAACCGGAGGAGTACCACGGCCGGCAGAACCTGAGGAAACACATCCCTCTAGTGGCAGTTATCCGCCAGAGAGTACCCTCGACACTCCCTATGGAGTTGTCAAAAGTGATGTAGAAAACCAGCTGTACAGCCCTGAAAATGCATGGCAGGTTTGTGTGTGGATGTCCTCAGGTGCAACTTGTCTTATTCACCTTATGTATTTCTTAACTCGGTCTTGGTGATTAACGGTTGCATGGCACAGTTCCGCTTAAGTTTTTATATAAACTCTTTTGGTTTGCTTTTTAAATTCCATTTCACCCTGGAAAAGAAGACTTTGAGTTATCCTAAATGTTACCAGAAAGGTTTACCCTTTTCATCTCCAAATTCGGTTGTCTTACTCAACCTATTACAGGAAGTAGAAAGCTCTCTAACGATATCAATAACTTGAATATATTACAAAAAATGTTAGATATACAGCAGTTACTGGGCAAATAGTTTAGTATCTGTCCACTGAGGTTCTTCCCTCTCATGAGAAATTTTACACGATGGAGCACAGACTTTAGCCTAGGAACTGTGAGGGTATTTTCAAGAGCACACAAAAGATTTAGGCTTATAAAATCCCCTAAAAAATCACTGAAATGTGAATTTATATGCACCACTCACTTTGTAACGTTTAAAAGCTTTTCCTTTGCTTTCTACTCCTACATCTGACAGTGTAGGTAAGTCATAGGTCTAGGCATGTCTTTGTCTTAATTCTGCCTTCTGAAAACACATCAAGGTAATAAAACCAAAGCCTTGTTAAAATTAATTTTAAAGACTATCCTCCCCACACCTACATGGCATGCAGTTCTCCATGTCACTAGATATTTAAACCTTAAAAATTATGTGACAATGGTAGGTTCCCCTCACTGAGTTTTCTGAAGTACTAACATATTACTGAGCACTGACTGTTTTCATCAGTGAAGAGTATGTAGCTCCACTTCAGATCTACTACCATCTAGAATAAGAAGGATGTATCATAGCAAAAGTACTTGTTATGCTTTTAAACCTCATTTAAAAACAAACCATTAAAAAAACAACCAAACAAAACCCCCCAGAGCGATGGAGAAAGATACTGCAGAGACACTTTTTGGATGATTTACGCAGAGAATTGTCCAGTTCAGAAGGATGCACACAGTCATCTTTTTATTTTGGTTTGGTTTTTTTTGGTTTTTTGAGTCTGCTTAAGAAGTCTTACAGACACAGACTATATAGGAGGTGAGACTGGAGAAAATGAAAGCGCAGACAAGCATAAATACGCATACACAAGAAGAAAAAAGTTGAACACTCTTGACAAAACTAATAAAGGGAGAGCAGCATGGCTGACACTATCAGATTATTAACTATATTATTAACTTAGACTATTAACAGATATCTAAAGAGAGAAACTTTAGAGATAATGCAGAGAAAATGATAGATGTTGAACTATATGCAAGTTGGGGAAAATAGTGAAAGATGAGTTTGACTACAAGTAATGAGAAAGAATTTGTCCAAAGTGGTAGATATAATCCTCATATTCCAAAGATCTGAAGGTATTTTTCTTACTTCATTCATCTTCTGCAAAGTATTTGACACAAGGCATTGTGAAAGAAAAAAAAGCCTTACAGTTTCCTGTACCTTTCATTTAAAACTTTAAATACTAGAAATCACACAGTGAAGACCATTATTTCCAACTTGTTTCACATACCAGGTCACAAAGCCCATTCTGCATTGATGTTCTGGAGAAAAGGAGTAATTGTTGGCAACTGACATAAGGCATTTTCTCTGATTAACAACTTTAACAGCTCTGTGAGCTGAGCTGCCACACAGTTTCTTTCAATTATTGGAATCAACACAAACATTATTTATTTTTATTCATTTCCATCATTAAACAGAAGGATGTATATTACATAGCTCAGTTACAATTTCTCCGTATGCATTTAAGACCATGCATACTATCTTTAAATTGTTTAATTGTCAGGCGTGGATTTCATAGAATTGTCAACAAGATTTTTATCAGGTGTTTCATAATGGTACCAAGGTCCATCTCCCCTCTGTCTCATCAGTCTGCGTGCCTCCAACTCCATCAGCCTAAAAAAAAAACCCAGAGCAACAGAAACATTTAACATGAAGTTTATTGGTTCTGATCATACGTACATCGATGTTTAACATCAGGGCATTACAACAGCAACGAGTTTAGCATCTGTGGTTTATAAATGTTACTGAAACACAGGTAATACCAAAATATAAGGATTCAACTAAAACGAGCTATTACATCCTTCTATTTCAATTTTTTTCAGCAAGTCATCTCAGAAGAGTAATAAAAATACTTGCAGTTCTGTCACAGGTTCTTGCCTAGTAAGGAGATAAGCAGCTTTAATACAGCTTTCAACTAAAAATGAATAGGAGCAAGAAAATCAGAAGTAAATGTGATGATAGAAGGAGCTATGCTCTCTTGGTCCCAATAGCAGCAGTTTGTGGAACTCAGAATTTCTTCTACTGCCACAGTTTACTCTGAGTAAATATAGAATAAACTCAATACAACAATGTCGTTGCTGCCCACAACATTTTCAACAGCAACAAGGAACTTGGTAAGTCCTGTGAACGGACGGTCATTTAGCTACTTAGTTAAGCTGTGAGCATTAGCAGAGGCAAAAAGAGTTGTCCGTTTCCTGGCTCAGGAAGACAGAGCTACGCCTTTTTAAACGTGAACTGTTTTGAAGAGAACCTGTTGTTTTACAAGACTGCCCTTGGATCATTCCAGTCCTGGCAGGCTTAGTACTGAGAAGGCAGGGACTGCAGGTACCCTAACTTCCACTCTGCCGCCAGACAGTGCAGCAAGCACTCAGGGTCAAGTGATACATGAATAACCATGTCAGCACCCAACTCAGTATGTTAAGCAAAACGAGAGACAACTACAGTATGTATCAGTATTTTAGAACCCTCAACTACATAACATACCTCATTTGGGTTTTCCTCGCTTCAACATCAAGCAAAGCCATCTGTTTCTCATAGTCCTTTTCAGGGGGGTCAAGTAAGTAACGAGCTATCCAGCGAGTTATAGGGTGCTGGCAAATGTAAAAGCAGAGGTTATTCATGCAATTTCCAAGCACAAGTGTCATCTTAACTAAATCATTTTGCATGTTCCCAGTCCTGAAAACAGGTCACCAACACTATGGGTGTTGCTATTCAAACCACAGTTTGTTGCTATTCAAACCATAGTAGTAAAGTTAAAAACATGCTCAACTATTTCTAAGATCAGAACCCTAAAAAGCTCTATTTCTTCTGCCATTTTTAATGGCAAGATAACCTGCAGATGACTATTCTGTGGCAAAACTAAAAGTTCACAGAAGATGTGATTTATATTCTGTTGTAAAGTTCCTTAAACTGCCACTGTAATCACAGAAACAGACTCCAAACCTCTTACCGTAATTGGTAACATTTTAAAGTTTTGCTTCCACACAGAGGTCATTTCAATAGGAACAAAAGTCTAAATGAGTTGAAACAGTCAATAGTATTGCTGAATTAAATTATTTCCTATCAAAACCACAAAAGTGTTTGCAGCAAGAAGCCAGGCAGTAATTTTAATAAAATGAAATGAAGAAAGCATAGTCTTCAGTTTCTGACTACAAAAATCTTCAGTTCTAGATATAAAAGCATGTGTGATGTTGGGACTTTGAAGCAACGTTAGAGAACAGTACAAACCAAAGTAATGTCACTTTAAACTCCAGTGTCTTAAAATGTTGTAGTTCCAGAGCAAAAAGCAAAGACAAAAACTGCACGCTAAGAATAAAGAGAATCATAGAATGGTTTGGGTTGGAAGGGACCTTAAAGCCCATCCAGTCCCAACCCCCTGCCATGGGCAGGGCCACCTTCCACTAGCCCAGGTTGCCCAAAGCCCCGTCCAACCTGGCCTTGAACCCTTCCAGGGAGGGGGCAGCCACAGCTTCTGGGCAACATAAGACTGTTCTTACTATTTAGGAATATTATAAAAGAATTTTTGGCATATAGCTTCAGCAGTTGACTTGCATACATTTACAGATCGTTTCCATCTACTTGTGTCAATAAAAAGATTTCCTACAGCAACATGAATGTCCCATAAAGCTGAAAAAAAGCAAGTTTACCAAAATCATAATTGCACAGTTTGAGTTCTACTACACTGATACCCAATGGCTGGGATATGGGCATCCTTATTATCATACTCCACACATTTTGCTCCCAAAAATATCAAGAGGAAAGCTGCCCCTAACATACTACCCTTTACATGCTACACTCACTTTGTAGTATTCCCAGTAGTCTGGTGTATAACCTTCGGGAATCTCTGCAAGTTCAGCTTCACCTGACAAAGAAAGGAGGGGAGGAACATTTAATTCAAGTTTGGGGTTTATTGGGTTTTTTTTAAGTACCTTTTATTCTGCCTTTCACATTAGGAAAAGATCATTATTTCACATGGAGAGTACTTAATCCCTCAAGCTGAGCTCTATTCAGAAAAATTAGACTTGCAATTTTAGACTTGCAAAAATTAGACTCACGCTGCATATATCTAGCTCACAGACTTTAAGACACACAACAAAAGAGCAAAATTAGCAGCTATGCATAAGAAATAACTAAGATGAGGTCCACAGAAATGCCCTTTAAAGTATACGAGCTGAAAGCATGGATTTTTCCTAATTTCTCTTTTAATTCCGTATTATAACAGTAGTAGATATATGTACTGTCAAGCAGAATTTTGGCTTTTTTGCTACATGAAAAATGACAGTGACAGTGTATGTAGCCTTCTTAAAGAAGTACGTAAACCAAGGTAATACAGACTCCTCATGTAAATACAGAACTGTTCACTAAGCCTCACTGATGTTTGAAAGACTGTCAAAAGATGGAATTTTTCCATTTTTAAAACTGTGGAAAGCTTAAAAAAAAAAGCAACAACTACAGATAAATAAAAATACTAGAAACATCTTCTATGTACTTGTACGATATTACTGTAACTGTTAGGCCTATTCCATGGCCTTCCAAAGAGCAAGCCTCAAAAGATCTCTTTTCTATCCAGCATGCTTAATTTCCATTTAATAATTTTGACTTGTGTACTGAGCTTAGTCGTGACAGAGCACTCACCAATGAAGATGTTGACACATGTTATGAATAGAGCTGCTGGTACTGCCGTCAGAAATACATAGAATCTCTGTATAGGGGATTAAAAAAAAAAGAAACAGTATGTGAAACTCAAAAGCTGACAAAATTGAGATGAGGTCAGTCTTAAAGTGATGTAACAGCCAGTAATTCTTAGATTTGCATTCACAGGCTAGATAGGGATGCTGTATGTAAAGACATATATTGCTGCTTAAAATGAGTTAATTAACAAACTAGAATACAGAAACAGCAATGCTGTGTCAGTCCATGAGCCTGTTTAGTTCAGGTTTCAGTCTCCCAGGGAGGTCAGTCTGTGCAGAAGCAAAGAGTAGTGCTGTCCCTGAAGGATGTCTCAGCACCTTGCGATGATTGGCTTCAGTATTTAACTGTAACGAGGCGTTAATGCCAATGGAATATAATCCAACATGAATACAACCACTGCTGTCTTGGGGAACTGGCGAAGCCAGATAAAGGAAACCTGATCGCAGGAAGGGAGTTGTATCAAGTCAGCTGTTACCTGTCATAATAAACTTTATCCGAAACCTAGCTTTTTAGGGGTCAAACTCAGGTCAGGCTTCCTAAATCTAATCTCTGGTGTTAGTGGTTTAGGAAACTGAAGGCAAACCCTGCAGAAGAGTAACCTAATACATTTTTAAAAAGAAGGATGCAGAAAGCATTTGTAGGTTATGCATATAATAACAGACACATAATTTAAGAATGCTACTACAGCATCAATTTAAGTACCTACCACCATCTTTGCCATTTAGCCAATCTTTTTACTTCGTCTGGCCCCGATTTTTCAACAGACACAAAAAATTATTTAGGAGGAGGACAGGAAATTCTCATTTATGTGAATAGTGCCACCTGTATTTTAGATGTCATATAAACAATATAGAAAATTGTAATTTAGACATACTTACACCCTCTGCAAGGGATGTGTTATGCTGAATGTAATTAATTTGCTTTTAACTCACCAACAATCTCAGAAATCGAGTATCATAAAAACTTGTTGCCTTGATAATAAACATTCTCTTCCCATGGTCGCTGCTGTGTCGTACTGGAGCTGAAAATCGAACCAAAGTATTATAGTTTTTTCTCCCTTTAGTAATTGTGCCAGGACAAGGTCAATACTTGTCGAAAAAAAAAAAAAAGTGTACAGTAGTAGCTGAGTAGTTACAAGTTGGTTTTCTGGAGGATATCAATGTTCCTAAAAACCTACCTGAACTAATTTCCTATTTTGCTAGAATGAACCTACTTTTCTTCTAAGTTTAGACACAGATCTACTTCTACCTGTAAGTCACAACAACAAAAATCACTGAATGTCATTATACAGGGCGAAATAAATTCACAGATCAGTATGTTGGGAAGCTTGGCCTCCTGCCAATTTTAACCCATATTCTACCCAAGAAATGTGATTTCTCAGAGGAACGGAGATACACGTTCCACCCTCCGAGGGGTTTTCCTGCACGTTGAACCCATCTCCTACACCTGCCCAGCCAAGGAAAACCACCGCCGCCCGGCTCCCTGTTCCTGCCCCAGCGCCACGGCAGCGGGGAAGGGCCCCATTCCAGCACCCGCCCTCACCCGGGGAGCCGAGACGGAGCCCCCCGGTCCCCGGTGCCGTCGAGACGCGGCCTCCGCCTGGCACCGCCCGAGGCGGGCGAACCTCCCTGAGGCGGCGGCCCCGCGGCCTCCCGCGCCCTTCTCCCTCAGGAGGGCAGCTCTCCGCCGCTCACCAAGGTCACCTCGCCCCCGGCAGGCCCGGCCCCCCTCATTCCCGCCGCCCAGGCCCTACCGACGGTGCCGGGGAGGCGGGCGGCCCCCGCGAGCCCGGGAAGGCGAGTGCCGCTCGCTGCCCGCCGCGCTCCCCACACCGCCGCCGCCCGGAGCAGCAGGCTCATGGCCGCCATAGCTGGAACTGGCACGGGGGCGGGGCCGGGGGCGCCGCTCTCCGCGGCGGGGGTGAAGCTAGGCGCCGCCATTTTGGAAAAGGGCAAAGCTTCACTCTCCTTCCGGTGACCTCGCGGGACGCCGTCCGCGGCGCCAGGCATTGTGGGAGGGGCGGCGGGGTCATGGCGGCCGCCGGGGCGGTGAGCGCTCTGTGCCGGCGCTTCACGGGGGTGCTGCGGCTGTCAGGAGCGCGGCCGGGCTCGGTGGCTGCCGGTCTCCCCGGGTAGGCGCCGGGGCGGGGGAGACTGAGGCTCGGGAGTCGGCTGGGGGGGAGATGCGGCGTGTTGCGGGCCGTAGCGCGATTCCCGGGAGGGAGGAGAGTGGCCTTTCGCGGCCTTCGCGTTCGGCGGGAGGCAGGCTGTGCGGTGTCCTGGCTTCTGAAGCCTCGGCTGAGGGGTGCAGAGTGTCTTATATTGTAGGGCGTTGTGTAAGCGTAATATGAAGCGTTGCCCTGTTTTGCAGTCGTTATGCTTTCTGTGCAAACCTGATGAAACTCAACACGACCAAGTGCAAGGTCCTGCACATGGGTCAGGGCAATCCTAAGCACAGATCCAGGCTGGGCGAGGAGTGGATTGAGAGCAGCCCTGAGGAGAAGGGCTTGAGGGTGTTAGTGGTGGAAAACTGACTATGAGCCAGCAATGTGTGCTCACAGCCCAGAAAGCCAACCGTGTCCTGGACTGCATCCAGAGCAGTGTGGGCAGCAGGGCGAGGGAGGGGATTCTCCCCCTCTAGTCCGCTCTCCTGAGACCCCCCCTGCAATGCTGTGTCCAGCTCTGGGGGCACCAACATCAGGACACGGACCTGCTGGAGTGAGTCCAGAGGAAGCCACAAAGGTGGTTGATGGGCTGGAGCACCCCCTGTGAGGACAGGCTGAGAGAGTTGGGGGTGTTCAGCCTGGAGAAGGCTGCGGGGAGACCTTAGAGTGGCCTTCCAGGACTGGAAGGGACTACAGGAAAGGTGGGGAGGGACTCTTGATCAGGGGGTGTAGGGATAGGATGAGGGGTAGTGGTTTTAAACTGAGAAACTTAGGTTAGACATAAGGAAGCAGCTCTTCCCTGTGAGGGTGGTGAGGCCCTGGCACAGGTTGCCCAGAGAAGCTGTGGCTGCCCCCTCCCTGGAAGGGTTCAAGGCCAGGTTGGACGGGGCTTTGGGCAACCTGGGCTAGTGGAAGGTGGCCCTGCCCATGGCAGGGGGGTTGGGACTGGATGGGCTTTAAGATCCCTTCCAACCCAAACCAGTGTGTGATTCCAGCCTGGGTCTTTTTGTGCTTATACTGTGTGTTTACTGCTTTTGACATTTAGTTAAAGTCAGCATAGGAGAATGTATTCTTGTACAGTGTAGCTCAAACTTTTTTATTTTAATTTTCAAATTGTTGTTTATCTCTGAGTATAAATAAATTATAATTAGATGAGACCAGAGGTAGAAACCACACTGAGATAACTTTTTAATGAAGGAACTGAACCTGTGCCCCTTCCCCCTAGACTGTGGTATTCATCTGTCTGTGGGACCTGGGCCTTTATGAATTAAAGAAACATTCTCATTTAGCTGAATATTATTTTTCCTATGTATTTTCCCCTTAAATATTTATGCAGATTGAATCTATTCCACAAGAACCTAGCAAAAGTTGAGCCCCTTCATCAGTTGAAGCTTCTGCACACTACTTTGTCCCGGAAAGGTCTGGAGGAGTTTTTTGATGATCCAGGAAACTGGGGAGAAAAAACAGTAAAGTCTGGTG
This sequence comes from Athene noctua, assembly GCF_965140245.1. NCBI lineage: Eukaryota > Metazoa > Chordata > Aves > Strigiformes > Strigidae > Athene > Athene noctua. Next base: position 21,494,225 of record NC_134044.1, read on the forward strand.
AGTTACATTTAGCATTTCTGATAGTGATCTTTGAGCCACTTGTGCTCAACTGAAATCTGACCTATTCTTTTGCATTATAGGAAGTATTCACAGAATCACAGAATTGTCTAGGTTGGAAAAGAAGATCATCCAGTCCAACAATATTCATAGCTATGTAAAACTTCTTTTATATATGTATGTACATACCTATACTTGCACATTTTTTGCCTGTTAATTTATTTTTTCTGTGTTCTGTGTTTATGAAAGCAAATAGCTATTATGCAGCAAAATATTTTGATGTAAATCCTCTGCTTTGCTCTTAAGTGAGTGTATCACAGAAGAGATGTTATTTGATGAAATATACAGTACCGTGGAAGAAAACCATTTCAATGTAAGATTCATCTTATAGCTTTCCCTGTTCCCAGCCTTTTACAAACACAAATAAACAGTACATGCTGTTGCCTTTTTAATATATTTGTATATCCAAAGAAAAGCTGAATATCCACAAGGAAAGCTTTCCAAGAGGTAGTATTTTTTTTTAAAAGTGATCCTTGTTCTTTGGAGTCAGCTGAGCCTGCTAATAGAAGCACTGTTTTTCAGAGTAAGAGAACTTTGTTCTATTAAAGTTTTTGTTTTTGTTTTTTACAGGGGATGCATGGAATATAAAGCAGTTAAGGGGCAAGAGTAGTGAAGACCTGCACAAACTTTGGTAAGTTTTAGTGAAGTGGCTTCTCTTCTTTCAAAGCAGCTCTGCATGTTTTATTAAAATGTGGCTAGTGAACTTACTAGCCAGTAAATTTAGTCTGCCATACAGCTCTGCATGTGTAAGCCTGCTTTGGGCTTGGAACAGCCCCAGTTCTGATACTTCCCAGAATATGAAAGCTGTAGTGCAGGTGCTTGTGTGATAGTTGTGCCCAGTACAAAGAGTTCAGGTTTTGTGTGGAGAGGCCCGAGTTTGAGCCTTGATGGACTTGAATGTAAGTGACCTCTGATGGGGCTGGAGATTGTATCACCGCTCTAGGCAACCTGTGCCAGGGATAAACTAGTACTTTCCCCATTTCTGCTGGGCTTTCTCCAGTTGGTCATTATCTTTTTGCTTCTTTATATGAAGCTAGCAGGTATAGGATATGGGATTATAGGTTGAACAATTGTGCTCTATCCAGCAGGGTAGTGAGTGAATAATTTCTAATGCATCCAGAAATTGTTTTTGAAATATTATGCTTTCTGATCTAGGTATGTCCTACTGAAGGAAAAAAACATGCTTTTAACTTTAGAGCAAGAATCGAAACGACAAATCAGGCCTATGCCAAGTCCAGAACGATTAGAAAAGGTAACTTTTTCATACTAGCTAAAAATACAACTAAGTAAAACTGCTGAGTGAAAGGTGAAATGTTTGTAAACTTGTTAAAGACCATTTTAAAAATTATTTCCCTGATTTTAGTATGAGCACGAACACTGTGCTCAAGCAACATAGTGGGGAAAAAGGCCTTTCCACTTGTTACACAGTGTTAAGAAATATTTTGCCATCTTCATGCCCTGACACTGCATTAGAGGATTTCTAGAAACTTCCTGGTAAAACTGCAACATTATCTCTATCTTTACTCTCCACAAACTTGTTTTATCTGCTTCCCTGACACTGTCTTCTCCAAACTTGTGCCCTTTGGATCTTTATTGTTCTCACTTTCGTCATTCCTTCCTTTTGCATTATTGCAATTCTGCCACTAATTTATTAAATTCTTTCCTCAGTATCTTTACCATTGAAAACTTCATTTAATTATAAATCGACTGCTATCTCTATGCTTATGTCTCACAGATGAAAATTTACACTTTCACTGGCCAGTTAATACTCTAATGTTAAATGGGAGAGATATTCTCAGATACCTCCCTATTTATCCAAATTAATTTGGGAAAAGTCTGACCTTTACACTGTTAATCTGAGTTTCTTTGTATGGATAATAATTAACTATTATTTGCCATCACATATATCTGCAGCTGCATTATGGTCTCTTTTGTGTCAGACATGGATTTATTTGGTCTCCTACTCTTGTCATTTCATCAATGTAGTTATAAATTAGGGAAGAGACAATATAAAACTGTCGTCTGGATCTCCTAGTATATCTTGTTCTAATTTATCCTAATATGGTCTCTCAACTGTATTTTGTGATTCCCATTCTGAACAGTATTTCCTCCTTAGTCCAACTTACGCATCCATATCCAGCAATTACAAATCATAGTAGAACTTGTTTTGGGAGGGAACTCAAGTGGCCCCAACACTTCAAAAGTCAAATCTTACTAATTGACTGTTTGATTTTGGCTGAAGCCCAAGAAAAGTAAAAGTCAAGGACCAGTTAAATACTATTATTGCACTGAGACAAAATCTAGCAGCTTCCCAGAGTGTTTATCATGTTGCCATATGTAATGCGTATGTTATAAGTAATATTATGAGACAGACCTGATTAAAACCCTTCACCTCAAGTGTTGTAGTTTGGTCAAGGCAACTTTCTAATCAGCCAACAGGCATTACTGAGGCTGTGACCAGACTCCAAAGTGAAAACTAGAATAACAAACAGCCAGTACAATCCGTCGGACAGAAATACATAGAGCATATCTTCTCTTTGCTCTCTGTGCTTCAGCATTAGATCTGGCTTTATGTATTAGCCAGCTAGTCTTTAATGAAATATCAGACCATTAGTTATTTCATATCTGTTCTGCTTGTAAGTTTGGTTTTTAGAGCACCCATTCTTTACTGTTCTAGTACACAGGGCCAGTTCAGCTGTTTCACTCAGTCCGCAACTGTGAGATTACTCATGATGGAATTCCTAGTGTGTTTTACCTTTGCTTTTCCTTTAAATTTTGCCTTAGATTTTAATTTGAGATCTTTTAAATTGTCAGTGTTTGTTTTTTGGCCCATCCTGAAACTATTTCTTATTTCCAGGTAGAAAAGTCTATGGAAAATATAGACTTAGTTGTCAAAGAAAGGGAAATTGCTTTGAGGCTTTTACAAACTGGCCATGAAAAACCAGTACCTGGCGAGTGGAGACATGACTTCTTAGGACGCACCTACTGGTATGGAAGAGAGAACTTTTTTTTCATACGTGTGAATTTTTCTTGTGGTATGTCTCTTTACCAGAAAATCCTTATCTAATCAAAAAAGGATGCATATACTGTATAGAAGGAAACATGTTTTCTGGTCAGCATTCAAGTGCCTCTTGAGTTTTGGTGTGGTTTTTTTAATGTGGTTATAATTGTTGCTAAATAATTCAGTGGTAAACTCTACTGTTAATTATAACAAAATTAGTTCTGTGTAACTAATATGATTCCTGTACTCAGAGGATGTGTTACTATAGCTATTCTGTAACACAGGAAGGAACTGGGGAATACTGTTCAAGTTCAACCTTCTGGACTTACATAGTTATAACACAAAATCCCCATATTGGGGGACAGCCACCCAAAGTATTGCATGAGACCACATAAACATCTGTTGGAATTTCCTAAGAGTCTTGGCAGGTATTTAACTTAGGAGCTTCTACCTCTAGAATTATTTATTGTCTAGATACTTTCAATAATCTGTAACTTCACGTGATGATGCTGAAGGATCTGGTGGGACCTGCTGTTTCATTAACCAGTATTTTACCCTCATCATATTGGCACTGGAAACACACTATTCAACTCTGCAGTAACAGTGTAGATAACAGAAGGTCACACATTGCAATAATGGTGAATTTTCAGTTATAATCCATTTGCTTACACATGAAATAAAAATCAGCAGAATACTAAATGCACTAACCACTAGATTTACACCTCTAGGGATAAGACTTCTGTAGATCTTTCTGCTTGGAAACGCTGTCTGCAGAGAAGGGTTTGCCCATATAGTTGGAAGTGCAGTCCCCAGTTAAAGCAGAGGGAAGGGGCAGAGAACATGAAAAGGAACTCTGCAATGCACATAGTAGTAGGTCTGACACAATCTGGATGCACTGGAGTCTGTAGGTGAGGCTGCACAAGCCATCTGTGCAGCCCATATGCAAGAGAAACCCCAAACAGGAATAATAGAGTCTATGTTTAGAGGGAAAGACTTATGTTCAGGCAGACTTGCACTTGACATGACACTCCACCACTGGCATTTAAAAGAAAATGGTAGTAGAAACAAAATTCTCTTCACGGTTTGTTCACATCAGCTTTTGAAATTTTTCTTATGAAGGAGTAACTTTGAAATACAAATGCAAAGAATCACTGTACTGGGCTCTCTTCAAACATCTGTTTTTAAAGCAAGACCACTCTACAGATAAAGACGCTGAACTATGTATGAGATGTAGTTACAAACAAGCCAGCAACAGAAAGTACATACCCACGTACAACCTCTGTGATCTACTGGTCAGACCACTTTATCACTGTACTGTAACCAGGTATAACTGGTAGAATCCAGGAATGAAGACAAAAAGTGTATGTTCTGTAATCATTTTTATCTGGTTTTAACAGGTACACATATAAGGAATGGCCAATACCATGGTACTTGAACAAAAGATACAAAAAGAAGAGATTCTATTACTTACCTCATGTGGAACGCTTTATCAGGTAAAAATGGTTTTTTTGACATAGAAAGTTATTTTCTGATCTGTTCCTCAGTCCTCCTTATTACAAGGGAAAAAACAGTAGTAATTTTGTTGGTTTTATAGCTAGCAGACTGAAAATAAGGCTTTTTAAAATTATGGCTTGTTCTGTTTCTTTTTGCTGTTCTGATCTAAAGTTATTTCCTAATAACTTGGTTATCTATGAAGTTGCACTGTAAAAGTAACTTTACATGTGGCCTACCTAAGATTTTCCCAGAGGTTGAATTTCTGCAGAATTCAAAAGCAGAAGGAAAAAAAAAAATTTGCTTTGCAGGCTTTTTTGTTTATCAAAAGCAAATTAATACTGAAGTTTAATCACTGGGAGCATCTATTTGATTGGGTGGGTGAGCTCACTAAGGTTGTTACAAGCTACCTGGAAATTGACCACACTGATTTCTTTATTTCAGGCTCAGACTTGAAAAATTTTTATGTAAAAGGGCAAGAGGGCAAAATCTAGAGAGGAAGAAGCAGAAGCTCTTGAAAAGGAAGTTCCCTCAACTTGCTGTAAAATCTCAGAGCCAGTAACAAGCTGGGAGAGTGCTGCAAGCAGCTGATTGATTTATCTTTGTCTGGAACACGCAACAAGTTCTGAAACCAGCAAACAACTCGACTGAGCATTCCTGAGAGTCTCCTTTTTTTTTAATCGTACGTTTGACCTAAATTAAAACTTGTCATCTGGTATTAAAAAGTAGCTTTGATGTGTAACTCAAATTCATCCTAACAGTATTTTTTAAAAACACGTGAAAAATGACATATTAACCAGCTCTTATGGTGTTAACAGTGAAAAGCACCAACTGGCAAGCATAGTGTAGGGATGCTTACGTGGTTTAGTTTAACAAATATGCATTAAAACCAGTCAGAAGCTGGAGAGCCTCTGAACCTCCCATACTTGTCTTTGTTCCCTGATCATATCAGTTACAAGTGTGTCACTTAAATTACATGTGGTTTCTGCATAAAGAATGGAAAAATACGCCCTTCGGTCTGCTACGAGGAACTTCCTCCCTGCCTTATGTCTGGCTTATTAGAAAGTATGAAATATTTAGCCTGTGAACTTTTAACAGTGCAGTTCTTACACCTAGATTTCTAGATGCCTATGACAAATCGAATCATTTGTGCAGTGTTATTTTTGCAGTGTGCAAAATGTTTGAAGGAAGACTGGTAATAGTCTTTTATGAAACTGAAGCAGAATATGAAACTGAAGCAGAAGGGTACTGCTGCTGGTCTCAGATGGTAAACACCTACTTCATGAAAGCTTTTAACCTTTACATGAGGCTGTGTAGAAATTTAGAATAAAGTCAAAACTAGTTTTTGAGGAAGCAATTGTGCTATGCAGTATAATCTGATTAAGACACTGGAAACTCCAGGGGAATCAACTGTAGGAGACAGACCTATCTATCATCTCCATCATCCTGACATCCAGTTACTTCTCTGCATCACACAAAATACCCGCTTCTTAAAGAGAAACTCTTTACAGGGGTGAGAAAGCCCTAGGAAGTGTTTTGTTCTCCATATGGTGCTAGAACATCCACAGATATAGTACAATGGCAGTAATTCTGACTGTAGAAGTCAAAGACTAAGCAAGTGCTTCTGACTGAAGGCTTAAAAGGCAAAGTCATCAATTCATAAAAAAAACCCCACTTTACATCTTCATCCCTAGCTCCAAGCTGTCCAGTCACCGATGCCACAGTAACTTTATGCAGCATTACTCATGGTGGTGTGCTAAGAGACAAGTTCAGGTGACATTCCACATTGTACTTGAATGCAAACTAGCCTTTTTTCTTCCAGTATGACAACATGAGTAGGTGACATATCACTTACTGTAGCTGTTGCTTTATTTTGTGAGAGAAATACAGTTTGCCAGGAGCTTTGGGAACATGCATCAGGCAGCTTGGTCTCTAGAGCAGCTAATGGTTATCATGATAAGACAAAAGCAGGCTGGTTTGATAAATTACTTTATTGTTTGGAGGTAACGTGAAACTGTTTTTAACTAGAGGCCTCATCATTATTTACCCACAAGATCTTTTAGGATATGAAAAATGTAGCAGTACTGTTTACATTATTTTTTTAAAAATCAGTTAAATGCTATTTGGTTTTCCACAGCTTTTAAGATAAGGAGCAAAACTCCATTGTGTCCCAATACAGAACATCACACATTTTTAAACTTATTTTAATTTAACAGCAACATAGAGCTGCATCCTGACAGCCAGTTCCTGCTCAAAAAAAAAAAAAAAAAAAAATCCTACTTCCTCTGCCCCTGAGTGCACACTCCCCATGCAAAATGCAGGCACTTACTAACCCTGCTCTGAGTCAGTGGAGGGAGTTATACCAGCAGTAAACAAGCAATGACTGCCCCTTGGAGTTACAGCTCCCTGCCAAAATGTCAACCACAGCCTGAGGTCTTCAATGACCATTCTCCTCGTCTTAGAGACAATTCTTTTGCTTTAACTTCCCTAGCTTAGCAAGTTTTGCTTCTCACCTACATCACAAAGGCATTACATACATTCTTAGAAATCAGGTGGAAAGCACTGATTGTTTACTGAAATAAAATTGCTCCATAACAGAAAACTAGCAAACCAGTGCTTAATGTAACATTCACCACATGGAATGTAACACTTTCATGAGACAGTAAAAGTTTACACTGAACAGCCACCTATAGTAGATTACAAACTTTCCATCTGTAAAACAGAACAGTAACTTTCTCTGCAAGTACTCACAAAGTTGCTCAAATATAAAAAATTTTATTTTTTAAGAGACAAGAGCAATTTAAGGCCAAAGTACCAGCAAGGAAGACTAATATGTGAAAGTAGACAAGAGGTTTTTAATAAATTTGCATGGGCATTTGCAAGGTTAGGCCTCTATCTACTAGCTAACCTGTAGAGCTGTTCCCAGGAAAAGATACTAGAGAAAATAGATATTTATACAAAATTATAAAATGCTTGTTACATGAATTATTGCTTTACAAGGGATGTAAACATCCTTTTTCTATGATAGTACCTATTAGGTGTCTCAAAATTTCTAAGGTTTGTTAAAATGGAACTTGAATGATCCAAAAAATCCAATATAAACTTTCTACAAAAAGAGTCCATCCCATTCCTGAGTATGCTAAAGCTATAAAACAGAAGGAGCACTGAGCAGGCAGCAGTTTTCACAGTAAGAGGTTTAAGGACATTTTCTTTCTACACACTGTTTCCCTCCTTCTTCATATTCTTGTTTGGAAATCCACATCTGTTGAAATGTACCCTACAAAAAAACAAAACAAAACCACACCAACAAAACACAATAAACAATCAGGAAACAAATGAAGGTTAAGTAAAACATAATTATCTTTTCCTAGGAGGGAAAACATGCAAGTCTTTACATTAAATGAGGTAAGAGGACTTGACCTGCTTAAGCATCTTTTCCTTTTAGTTTTATATTGCTAGCAATTAAACTAAAGACAAGAAGTTGCAGTACTGAAAGCTGATTTCAGTCTCCCTTTCCCATACTGCTACTTTAATCCCCACAAACCATATCAGTACACAATAACTAGTAGAATTCAACTCAGGAATATGATGCAGAAAGAGCTCCACTACTTTCATGGTGTACTATACATGTCATTTCTAGATGTCTTTATTTCAAGTCTGCACCTTGCCATTAAAAATGGGAGAATGTGGCAAGTTATTTTTTAATTGGAAACCCTCATGTCTCATTTTTTAAATAAATTCTGTTCACCTTACCACAAGGATAGACAAGATTATGATTACTACCGCGGCACTAACTCTGCAGAATTAGATTTTTGGGTGGACAGTGCTGCTTAGCATAGCAATACAGGTTTACTAACCAAAGAAGCCAAAATGGAACCACCAATCCACGAGCTGAACCTCCGCTCCACTGTTGTGTTGTTCGCTATCAACTTCAGGCGCATGCTCTGAATTGAAAAGGAGGCAAAATGAAAGAACAATCAAAGTGTAGGCCCGTGACCTTTAGGGACGAAAGGACAGCACAAAGTACTTGGTGCATACACCAACGTGCGGGTAGAAAAGGTCGATTTTCTTAAACTTGCAATAATGCTTATCTGCCCTGTACTTGGAACTCAAGAACAGCCGTAGTGGAACAGAACATGTGTGGCTTTTATCTTGTCTCCCAAGAGGGAGCAGCACCAAATGTTCAAGGCTAGAAATAGGGCAGGTAGAAAGCAATAATACATTATATATTGTCATCTCTACACTGGGCTACTTAAAATGTGCACTGGGACTAAAATACTTAACGTTGCTGAACTTATCTAGTCCTTTTTAGACCCGTTCATTCCTTTTGTTTTCAAATGCCTTGTAGCAATAAAATCTTTGCATTTCAATGGGTTCCTCCTAAGCTCTTATAAGCAGCAGTGAGTAACCACCTTTTTCACTTTCTCATAACATTTATGACTGCAGAGTTGCTACAAGTAGAACAATTTTAATTGAATATGAATATTCCAGAAATATCATAAGCTGTATGTGCTCTCAAGAACACACGTGTAAGGTATTAATACTTTCTTTGACAACAAATTATTTTAAAGAAAAAAGTATGTTAAATCACCAGGTTTTATCTATGAGCGGGTTGAGTTGTCTGTAGAATCCAGGAAGAAAAATTCCCCCCATGACAAAGTGACAAGACCTGAGGCAGAGTAACTGAATGTGCTTCAAATTAGTCAGCAACACTTCAGAAGACAAGCTATCACACGAAACAGTGACTGTTGCTTAGGGACAATTACAGAACTTAGAATCACAATCTGAAAGCAGGAATGGAGAAGTAAAATATTCAGAAAGCAGTTAAAATCTCTGCTGGAATTAATTTCATATAAGAACTTTCCAAGACTTCTTTCTTTTCTTTAAAGGAGATTTCTTACCTCACAGAAATCTCTTGAGCTGTTGGGTTCCTGACAAAGTCAAGGCTATGGTACATGTTTGTGTATTTATGTGGCAGAAGAGCAAAATGATAATTTTTATCAGTAGCAGTAATTTAAAGAGTTGCTTTACCGGTGGAGTTTTCTGAGACAGCTCTCTGTTCAATCTGTCTGTGAAACTCTGTATCAGAGTGTTTCCTCCTGCTACAATCACGCTGCCATAGAGGCCCTAAAAAGACAATAATCAACCTACAATATTAACAACTCAAAACAACTGTTTCAGAGACTAGAGAGGAATAGCACACAAGTCCATATAATCAACAGCAATAAGACATCACTTCATGCCAACAATATTACCTCTCCCAATCCAATTAATTTTTTAATCACTTGAAAAATATTTCATGACAGCTTAACACTAAACTATACAAGGAAGACAGAAGCTATGTCAATAATGATTCTAAGTGATTTCACAGAGTATTTTCTACTATAGAGAACCCTACACCTACAGATATCTCCCTTATCCAAACTGTTCATTTTCTTACAGTTGGATGTTCCAACCACAGAAGAAAACCCCACAGGACTGCAATAGGTTTCAATCTCACTAATGTTGCAGTTGGTGAACACAAACCATGGCCTGGCCTACTAACACCGCCTGACACGCCAGTTCAGAGGAAACATTTTTGAAACAACCCCCATGCAGTCTGTATCAAACACAGAATATTTTCAAATTGACACCTGAGAAAGTTAGAACATCATTTTAAAAAGAAAGTTTTCCCTTGAAACCTCTTTTCTTCCACTCTCTACAAAAGTTCTATATGATTGATTATGTTTATCTGCCACACCCAAAAATCTGAAGATAAAACAACAAAAAAAAGTTACAAACATGGAATGCTTATCTGAAGCCAATCCAATATACATTATGCAGTGCTAGCCACAAAATCTGGACACTAGCTGTTGAAATATAAGTAGAAATACTGAGTAAAAGGAAAAAAAAAAATCCAGATTTAGCCTTTTGTAAGACAAAAGAGTAGCTCTACATATTCCTTTATATAAATATGTAATATTTAGAGAATTATTCTAGTGTGTTTATCATTATCCTAGGAAATCCATATTTCTTCATCAACAGTTCTAGTCTTGAAAATATGTATCAACACAAAAATATCTGTGCCTTAAAATAATACACGTCTGACTAACACTTACCGGCCTGATGTCTATATCACACATTCCAACGCTTGTTGTGACAACGTGGCTCACACCCAACATCGTGTTACCAGATAAACCCTAGAATTAAAATTAGTAATCTACACATCATTGCTTCAAAAGAGCAAGGCATATAGAAGCCCCGAATGAGCTGAATTGACAAGTATTACTAGAGAGGGAGCTAAGCAATTTTTAAGGAATGAAAAAAAAAAATTCTGATTTTCCCATTCAGCTCATCACCACCCATTCTGAACTACATTTAACTCTTAATTTCCCCAACACTAATACAACACAGGCAAATTCTACCACACATGAAAAAACCACACAATGTAAATACACACATATAAATCATGAAATTAAGAACATCATACAAAAGGGAAGACATGATTTAAAGCCTTCCAATTACCACATATCATAGTTGTTTTACCTTTACATTAGAAGGGTCAAACAATCCCTCAGGAATTTTTAGACGCTCAGCACCAAAGTCACAGTTATAGCCGTTGGGGAACTCGTAATGAACTGTTGGCATCTGTGCTGCTACCCTGGAGCATCAGTCAGAAAGGAACATATTAAAGTGCTGTGTGAACAGGATCTTATCTAAGTGGCATTATAAACTCGGGTTTCAACGGGAATATTGTGATTGGTATGACTTGCACTTTTGATAGTAATTATCTCATGCATCTTGAAATATTAAATAAAAAACCTGTCACCTGGATGTACACTGTATTTCTACTTTCAGAAATAAACAGTTCTTATCTAAAAACTTCTGTAATAAAACCAGTCAACAGCAATGAGCAGGCTAAGCATCCCATGCACAACTGATAATTAATTTTACAAGAAGGAAAACAGTGACCTACTGTTCATCATAGGTTGAATCTGATACTTGGAGGACAGAAGCTTGGAAGTCCTGAATGACACACTATGGAGTTAAGAATAATACGGTTATAAGAATTTCAGTCTTTAAGTTTACAGAATTTATAGAACTGATACTGATTTTTAAAAAGATTTTCTTGTTCTTCAAGAGGAAAACCTCATATACTTGCAAAAAAACCCCTTTATGGGACGCCTAGGGGAGTTTGAGAGTGCAGGAAATTACCTACTTACATTACACATGTAGTTGTGCCAAGATCTAGTGACCTGGGGTAACTTCTCTTTTCGCTTCCAATTTGCTGGTGACCCCTCACGAACTGCTTCCTGAGATTGTAGGAAACATAATCATCAGTTAACCGTTTAAACCTCTCCCCAAGTAAACACTTATTAAATAAAGTCATTTTCCCACCTTTGAGGCAATCATATATGGAGGAATTATCTCTATGTTCATTTCCTGAAACAATTCCCGGCACTGCATAGTAATAAAGTCTCCTGCAAGTGGTGATTTTACAATACCTAGAAGACAAAAAGAGAAACAAAACCAAAAGAACCTCACCAACCTGGAGAACACTGAAATCACAAATGAAGTCTCACAACAAACTATTTGTCAGTGAATGTGGTTAGGTGGTTTGTTTTGTTTTTTCTATATTTAAGAGGATACATAGATTTAAAAACAATAACAAAACTGTGAAAGCAGAAAGTAAGCTAACTTGACCTTGATACTACAATGCTGTTACTCATGAAAATTTTTACCTTGCTGAAGTACATATCCATCATGCACTGGAATAGCAGTGGTGTGTGTTGCTCCACTATCCAAAATGAGACCTGTAGATCTCCCATTAGCAAAACTAGCCCCAGTGATTAAGGAAAACACTGTAATTTTCACTTTAGAAAAAAAACGTTGCCATACAATTAAAGCATAGCTAGGAATAAGGACCCCCATGTTCCATTCCTTGGCTCTACAAAAGGATTTGCTGTTTCCCAGCATGTATTGTCTTTCCATGAAGTGCACAACCTCATAGAGAGAGCAGCATTTCACTTCTATCTGTGAACTAACTTGAGCTTTGAACGTAGAAAGGTGAGACTTCATGTCAGTACTATGCAGCAAGCTCTCAGTACATCCAACTCATTTAGACTCTCAAATTGAAAACATGTTGTTAGTTTAAAATCATTACAAATATTCATCTTAAGGCTATGGTAACTTCAAGCTCTAATTACTGTATCTAGTAGCCTGGACAAACCATTTCAGGTCTGTAATATTCTTACCCATGGTATACAATGGGGAAAAAAAAATTAAAAACAGAAAAAAACCCCACCACCTCCCCCAGAAAACAAAACCATCATCTCCAAGGAAAACAGTCAGATTGGGAGAACTTCAAAACTGAGCTCTAAAGCTTTAAAGTTCGGAAACTGAGTCTTTTTACTTCCTCCTTAGATGTTTACGGAAAAATTATTTTGAAAGAAGAAAAGTTACCCATGATGTTGTACTAGGAATTGCCTGGAATGAGTTTATTGTAATTTCTTGGGTGTGGGGAAAGGCAGTGAAACATTCCAAAGGATACGCTGTTAGAACAGCGGTTTTACACAAGAAAAAAGCAGGGATGTTGTAGTGTTCAAACATCAATTCAGTCAGTTTTTCACGCTTTGCTCTAGTATTCCACTAGAAGAAAAAAATAAACCAAATCACAAATAAGTGACCAAAAGGAAGATCCATTTACCATTAGAACACACTAACAACACTGACAGAATAAAGAAGTAGTAAGAATTGTTATAGCTACAGTTTCAAATCATATAAAAGTTCTGTACAGTCAGATTTCTAGTAATTTACTTCTTTAGAAACTTCCAATTCTATTACAATACACTAATGCTTATCTATCACACAGAATGAAAAGCGATATACATTTTTAGTGTTACAATAGAGGTTTCTTTGTAATTCTACAGCTCTTCAAGTATCAGTTTCTCAAAGAACTGTAAAACAAGTAACATGCCCATTTTACAAGGGGAAAGATACATGAAATAACTCGCCCAGTTAAAAGAAAAATAAATTCAGATTTTTCCTGTTTCCAAGGTATCTTCCTACAGTTCTACTGTAATTGCAATTAAGCCAGTATATATATCAAATATTCTACACATTACTGAAAAAATTACTGAGCCAATACATTAAAGTAAGATTAGTTCTGCAAGGAGAATGTTAGTGGGAACCTCTATTCAGAACCCACTGAGCCATCGAACATGAAACAACCATTGCAAATTTATCCAAACTCCACAAGCTACAATTCAACACAAGGGAATAATGAAAAAGAAAATTATTTTCACAAGATTTTTAAAGCATGGCATAACTTTTGTATGGCATGTCTATCCTTTCTATTCTAACTTTAAGGTCTGCCCTTCAAATGCTGGGCAATATTAAATGACAGAAATCTTGTCCATGTATTTTCCCAGAAATTTGTATTCACCCACCTTACAGGGCCATTTACAGAAATGAAGAGAGAAAAAAAGAAAACTTCTGCATTATAAACATTACTCTCTGTCACATAATATTTAGTTGTAAGGCTGAATAAAGTGACAGATTTTCAATGACATTTTATTAAGTGTAACTTAATACACAATAAGAGATCCAAACACCTTTTTGCTTTTATTCGAGGCTTATATAAGTGAGACATTTTTTTTTTAATTTTTGACTTCCTTTTCATAAGTGAAAAACAATAGCACATTGTAAATACTTTCTAATACAACTCATGTAAACTATTTCAAATGGTTTTCTTTTTTAGACATTTTTCTTAAACCGATTACTTTCCAGAACCTGGCAAAGTATTTAAAAATTGTTATTTCTGTAGCTAAGTTTTAACACTCATAACCTACAAGCCAATGTCAGACTTGTCCACAACTAATGTTTGTGGAGTCAACAAGAAGATATAGTTAAGACTTAACAAAATGCAAAGCTGCTTTTACTCACTGGTGCTTCAGACATAAGGACAGGATGCAAACTTGCTTCAGATTTAATATGCATCTTGTAAGTGTGATCCAAAATTGCCTGAAAACTATCCCAGTCTTCAACTGTAAAAACATTGAAGTGAGCAGATTAGTTACTTCTAAGTTTTGTTCCATTCATAAATACACAAAGTTTTTCCAATGCTTTTTTTATGTAGAGCTCTTTAGCCAAAAGCTATCCTCAGCAGACATACACATTCTCTGCGGAATTCTCTTCCTCTGTAATCAACATGATCATAACATTTCAAGAATTATGCTGAAAGTTCACTAACACTGTAAACCAACTATACTTCATGCAATTTGTAAATTTTTTGTTCTTGTAGCTTCTGTTGCCATACATAGCCTCTGTTTACACGAAAGCTATGACTTTTTGCAGCCTAGCGATGCTATTTTTAAAAAGAGGTAGAAAAAAACCACCATACTCATTCCATTTTTTAAAGGTGAAATGGCCTCCATATTTTCCCTGGGAACTCTGAGGGCGTTGGTGTCTATGTAGTACGTCGGGCCCCCCTGTTTGCCTTTGTCACCATCAATCTCCATCAGAGTGCTGCCATTGTCCCTTTCTAGGACCACACCAATGGCTGTTGGAAAATCAACCTGTAAGGCAAAAAGTAAGCAGTATATGAGAATTATTAATGGTTTGGGTGTTTTTTTGTTCATAAATTCAGAGCTTTTCTTATACAATGCAGTCAGAACAAAAAACAGTGTATTGTGAAAACTTGTAACTAATAAACAAGGCCTAAGGCATAAATTCATGCTGCATTTTCATCGAGTCATACAGATTCTCACCTTTGGACAGTCCTCGCCTGCATAGCCTGCTCTCACTGTATACGAGCCAATGTCAAAAACAAGAGCCCCAACTTCATCTGAAAAGATTGTCAATAAAGAGGCAGTGAATGGTTATGACACTCTAAGACAACCCTGACCTTTCCCTGCCCACTATCTGTTTTACTTGCAAAAGAAGCAAAGCAAGGTCAAGGCATCTTTTTCAAGGCAGGGAGAAACTTCTCTACTCAGAACTCCAGTTACTGGTGAAGTATAAGAAGACTGCAGATAAGCTTTATATGGGACATTGTAACACCTTCCTTCGGCATAAGTAAAAGGGAAATTTTAACAGAAGAGGGAGAACATAGTTGCATCTAAATAGATGACAGGACAAAGCTATAAAAAAGTGCCAATTTTTAATTAATGGTCAGGAAAATCCAAGTGAACCCAAACCTCCCGGGAGCGATCAGAATTAGAAGGGCAGGCCTGAAAACAGCAATTCTGTGAGTGAAGGCTGTCACAACACGAAGCGCCCTCATCCCTGTGGGCCCCAGCCCTCGCTGAGGTGCTCTGCACACCCTCAAGAAAACTGAAGTCTGAAACAAAACACCTGGACTTCAGTCCTCACGGAAAGCTGTGCGGAAGTGCTCTGGGAAGAAGCTACATCCCAGTTTCCAAAGCGCGGAGTCTCCTCAAGACACCCTGCACCCGAGCAGCGTTAATTCAGCCCAAGGCCACGGCTCGGCCGGTCTCCGGGGGAAGCATCTCAGCGAAACGACGCCGGGAGGGGCATAAACAAGGCCTGCAGCCGCCTCCTCGCCCTCACGCACGCCGCCACCCCGCGCCCAAGAAACGGGGGGACCTGGAAGGCTCCGGCCCCGCCGTCGAGCTGCGGGAGAGCCGGGCCGCGGCGCCCCGCGCTCGGGGCCTGAGGGAGCGGCGGGCAGGCGGGAAGCGCCCGGAGGAGGCTCGCACGCGCCGCCTCACGGGACAGCGCCGGGCTCAACGGCCACGGGGCGGGGGAGGGGGGACGGGCAAGCGAGGCGGCGCCGGACTCACCTCCCCCGTACACGCCGCCGCTCATGGCTGCCGCTGGGCCCGCGCCGCGCTGCCCGGCCCCGGTGTCCGCCGGCTCCTCTGCTCGGCGATCCGGCAACAATAGCGCCTTCGGCCCCTCTCCTCCGCCGGCGACTCAGCCTAACCTGCAGGCCGCCGCCTTCCCGCCAATAGCAGCGCCGCTGCCGCTCGCCCGCCCACCGCGCGGCACCCCGCCGAACCGCCGCTCGGGCGCAAGGGCCAATCCCGACCGGCAGGAGGCGGGGCCATGCCGCGGACAGCCAATCCTGAGGCAGGAAGGGGAGGGCGGGCGAACGAGCCAGCAAGCGTAGGTGCAGCGTGTGGGAGCGGCGGTGTGAGGCGAGCGGCGAGGCGGGGAGGTGTGAGGCGCGGGCTGGGGAGGCCCGGGAGGGCGGGGAGGGCTGCGGGGCTCGGTGGAGGGTGGAAAGGGAGTTTGGGAGTCGTGGTGGCTGCTCGCGGCTGCGTGAGGGGATAGGGAGGGGTGGGGTGAGTAGGGAGCTTCTGGGGGAGCTGGGCCGGCTGTGGAAGGGAGTAGCGGTTGTAGCAGCTGAGCCCTGCCCGAGGCCTTCCTCCGCTGCTGTCACTGCTCTGTTGGCTCTTCCACTGAGAATAAAGTGTGTTTACAGTGTATCTTGCTATCCCAACCTTGTGTTGTTCCTTTCTCACTTGGGGCACTCCTTTACACTTCAGACCCTGACCTGAGGCTCCCTTCCCTGGGTAGTTGGGCAGTTCTGATTCGGCAGCTCGGCTGCCAGTTCAGCAGTTGAACTTGTAATTAAGATTTCTCATTGCCTCTTTGGCGCCGGAGTTCTTGGCGAAACTTAGTGTTCAGCCAGAACAACCAGAGGGGGGAAAGCATAAAGTTGTAGTAATTAAAAGAAATAAAAGAGGCCTCAGATATAACCTGCAGTTAATATTGGAGAAGACTAAAATTCTGACTGGAGAGTAGGGGAATTGGCTTAAAGTGCAAGTATTCCTGGTGTATCCTTTTTTGAATTCCTATATGAGGTGGGTTTTTTCTGAGGAGATAAGGAGTTGGTTTGGTGGAGTGTTTTGTGTGTGGCCTACTATAATCATGAGTGTTCAAGTTCACATAAGATGTATAGCTTATTTCTGTAATACAGTAGTAAGGATCTCCAAGTGATCAGATTTGGTCATTTTATTAGCATGATATTTATTTATTACCCTTATGTTTACCTATAAAGGGTTACATAGCATAATGAGTGAAGTTAATAACAATTAATTATTGGACTGTAAATAATAAAAAAGCATTTCTTATATCTTTACCATAAGACAACAATTACTGTTATATGTCTTGCTTTGTCATACTTGATAGGGAGTTCAGAACTTCCTACAAAGCTTTGGGTTTTTTTCTAAGTTGTGACTTAAATTTCAGTCATATTTCCTTACTTACACTGAATTTAATCAGTGAGGTAAGAAGAGAGATAAAATTTACATTTGGTGTCCCCAGTACTTTTATTCAGGAAGTTTGTAAAGTTGTTGTGAATTGAACAGGTTATTACAAATTTCAGCAAACTTTATGCTAGTGAAAGAGAAAAGCAGCCTAAATGTGTGTGGATTACAGCTCCCAACATGCTGCAGTTAATGTTAGGCTGCTGACCAGCACTCCCCCTTTAAGTCTCATCCTGAATCAAAACAGGAAAAATAGTAAAACTCAACAGTAAAGGACAGTCAGTTGGGTGGGGTTTTTTAAACACAATTATGAGAATATCAGGAGGTGCTTGAACTCTCAAGGGTCAGGAATTTAATTTGACACACAGTTTGATTCTCTGTTTCTTTAATGAGCAAACTTTATAATTTTGTTGTGCAATTAAGAAATCTGAAGGTTTTTACATAAGTTGAAATAATATAACTTCGAAATACAGTTGCTAGCACTAGGAAGATAAATATAAATACTGATGTTTCACTAACTACCTCATAAAGTCAGTGCACCTTGATTTTGTATTATGAAATCTTTTACAGTTAATGTGTTATCATGATTTCCAGTATGTGGCACTAATACTCAAGGTAGAGTTGTTTGCGGAGGAGGATTAATTGCAGATGGGAAAAGCAGTTCAGAAAATTTGGAATTACAGTGCCAGAGGATCTTCATTTAGCTCCTGCTTGTACTTTATTTTGTAGTACTGTTTCATTGTATTCATATGATAATTGACACTTTAAACCAGATCCTGCTTTCTGCATAAGAGCTGCTTATGATTGATTTGCAAGCCAGAAACAAATGCAGCTTTCTGCTGCTTTATCTTTCTTCAGTATTCAACACAGAAGAATTCCCGGTGATGCCATCAGAAAATGTGTGCTGGGGTAAAGAGGCTTGTGGCTGTGTGAGGCATGGAGAGAGGGCGTGCCTGTGCTTGACTCATCTTTACTGCTCCAGTGGTTGATCGGGACCGATAGTAAGAACTGCAAGGTAACGTGCACTGGAAATCATGCTGATATCTAGAAGTTGCAGGATTTGACTAGCATAAGGAAATAAAGCCAAATCTGTGTAATCCTCAAGAAGCCTGGAGGATATGGGGAAGGAGATGCAGACTGACAACTATCTAGGTCTTACTTTTCTCTGCCTTGCTCTTTTATAGGCATTTACATGCATGGAAAATGTGTAGAACATCACTGTGGTTTGATAACGTTTTACAGTGACTTTGCTTTACAGCAGTGTGGATAACCCTACGGAGTTCAATGCAGAAGAGAAATAGACTCCAAGCATCTTTTTTTCAGCAGTCCAGCCTCGCTTAAAGAGACACAAATCTAGGATTATTTCAGTGAATTCCTTCACATCATCCTATGTTTGCGTAAGAGCAGGTGAAATCTAGAGTTTTGCCACCACTGTCCATAATGTACCCAAATACTTTTGAGGTTTTTGAAGTATTTTTGCTTAGTTTCCTCAGAAGCAAGGATTATAAAATCAAAGCAGTTAGAAACAATTAATGTATCTTATCTAGGTTCCTGTGTTAGTACAAATGGCCACAGTGTCTTGGCAGGAGTTGCAGGTGTAGGTATAATGCAAACCATGTGCTTTTCATGGGAATATCACATAGTGATTTACCATATGTGACATTGTATATAATAACTCTAGAGCCAGATACTAACATAAATTGTCCACAAGGATAAACAGAAGAATCTTTTTAAAAGTGAAGCATGAAGCAAGACACCAAATGATGATACTTATTAGTAAGCAGAAGTTCGTTTAATCAGTGACAGTCTGGAGAATCTGAAGCTTCCTGATAGTGCTTTGAGGTTTTTAAAAGTTCATTAAGATGGAATTGTTTCAAGCAAGTGCATTCACCTTTTTGGTAATATAAAGCAATGTAGAAAATGATGCATATGTCAGGCCGAGACTGAACAGAATGATTTTTTGTTTCTCAACAAGCTGCACTTCCCCATTGGGTGGCTGTTGGCCCGTTGCTTTTGAGCAGTGCCATACAACTGCCAGTCAATCTCCCAGGCTGCAGTGCCAGCTTTGAGATGTGGAGCAGACTGGCTGTGACAATGGGTTATTCATAATGTCTAGTGTTCCTCCCTGTTTCTTGATTGCAAAATATATGTTAAAGGTTTTATTTTTCCTATTTTCAGAAGAGGTCTTAAATGTTTATGTGAACTTTAAAAGCATCTGTAGATAATAAAACAAAATAATCACTAATATTCACTGAAGAAGACTTTATGATCTTTCAACTTTCTACTTTCTTTGCTGAAGTACTTGGGTACTTTGTAAATTTTAATACTGCCCAGCCTTACAGGAATGCTGTGAGTATAAATATGCTATCATCCTTCTGCAGAGGAACAGCTAGAACACAAACTAAATGCTAAATCTCACTAAGGGGCGTCACATTGCCATACCTGACCTTTAGGTTCTTACTTCAGACTGGAATCCAAGCGCTGAATTATGTTTCATATAAAATGTACTAAAGACAGGCACCTTAAACCTGGATTTGTGACAACATAACCACTGCACAGGATGTTTGGGCTTAGTGGTTGAAAGTGCTGAGGAGAGGAGATATGTCTGACATCTGTCTGTGACTCCACTAAGGCAGTCATGGGGTTATATATTCCAGAATCTTCTCTTGGAGCTGGTGTGTTGATGTTGTCCTTTCGTAAAAGACCCACGACTCACTCTTACTTTAGAACACGATGGAAGGAAGAGGTGATGGTGTTTGCTGTTAATATATAGTCAGCTTTCTATCACCTATAGATTGCCTGACTAGTTTTTGGAGAAGTGAGGGTGGGGGGGGGAAGAGAATGCATGCTGACATTCCAGCTGACTGGCTGGAATAATAGTGGCCAGGATACACTGGAGAATGGGGAAGAAACCCACATAATAGTGCTGCTTTATTGCTCTGAACGGTAAGTGGTCCCTGCGAAACCAAATTGGAAGATCTGGACCACTTCCCTTGTTTAGCTCAGGCATATTATGAATTCCCAGACCCATATTAGGTGTGAAGGTGGTACAGCAACGTTTGCCTGGAACTGGTTCTGAGGTAATAGGTCTGTTGGGCTAAGCCAGCTCTGGCCAGAACTTAAATGTGCCTGTATTGTGCTTCTCAAATGTCTCTTGTGTACGTATGTCTCATTTGGCTCAGATTTGGCAGAATTTACTGTTTCAGGCTTAGTACTTGGTCTATAGTCACTTTGGATTCTTGCAGGGCTTATTTGCATGGCAGCTGGGCCAAACCTGACCTGGCTCAGTACCTCTCATCTGTAGAAACAAAGCTACTTACAGTTCAGAAGCCAGCTCAGCCTGATAAGCAGATCTTTGTGTCAGCTGAGCCTTACCATTTTATGGGGCATTTTGATCCTCTGTGCTTCCCACTACTAGAATGGAAATTTGACTGTAACAGCAGAGCAGGTAGCATGGAGTACAGATCTCCTGTTCCTTAGTCAGATGCTCTGTCTTTGGCCTCGCAAGGTTCAAATTCCTACTGTCAACTTCCAGGAGAGTGCTGTGTTGCCTTACTAGCAGTTTCAAACTGTGATCCACGCAGTTAAGAATCTGTGCAGCCAGAGGTAAGGAATCTGAATGGAGAGCCTGCTGATTAACCTACTCCTCTGAGAGAGAAGAGCCCCCAGTCCCTGTTTCTGCCTACACATTCTTTATTGGGTGCAGCAAGGCAATCTTGGGAGTAGAGCTGTAAGGGTGTGCTAATCAGTGATCTTCTAGAGGTCGTGACAGTTTTTGTGTTACCTTTTTGGAACCCCATTAGGCTTGGAAGCTTGGCCTATTTTACTTCAAAAAGCTGTTTTCATTTAACATCTGGAAATGTGTGTTGTGAGGGGAGGTTTTGGTGTAACTGTGTCTATTCTGTGCAATATTTGGTCCACCACCAGGAGAGGGCACAGGCAAAGCTGGAGGAAGAGGCACTGGCAATCAACATCAGTGTATCAGGTTTTAGATTATGAACTAGAGTAGCATTATTTCTGCTGAGTTTCTGAAAACAAGGAATTGGATTGATTTTTGAGATTATGTATTATTGTCTCATAAAAAAAGCGATAGTTATAAACTTCATTAAATGGTAGTGAGAAAAAATAATAGTGTATTTCCTGGATGGGCATCTTTGCAAAGCAATTGTCACTTTTTTCCCGAATTCATTCAGGTCATTACTATGACAAGTATGTACTTTTATCATCCAAAAGAGTATGTAGAGCAATGCAATTGCACTGCAGCAAGAAGTCTGATGCAGAAAAGGGTGTGCTTTGATTCAGAGGACACTGATTTATATGGGGAAGCTTAGGATTGCAGTGCTTTATCTAAATATTTATCCACAGAAAATCTGTATTCTAGAGCAGTCACGCTGCTACTGTTAGAAAGTATCAGCTGCTAAATTACAGCATCAGCACACATCTGTATTGATATGCTCCATTTGAAAAAGTCCTTGAGGTGGTAGATAAGATCTTTGCATAATTTGATGATCATTGCTGTAACAGATAAGTTCCTGGCATTTTTAATAACTATTGTAAGAATTCTGATTTTTATATCACATGTAGATTTGTAATCCCTTTTTTCTTCCACTTATGTGGTTATCCTGGAGTCTGATTCTTCTCTCTCACCACTTTTACACTGGCACAGTGTCTTTTATTTCAGTGCAGCAGAAGTGTAGCCAAGAGCTGCATCAGGCCCAAGACATCTTCCCTGCAAGTGAAACTGAGAGGAATCAGTGTTTCCAAGTGTTGTCAGGAAAAGATGTGGTACAGTGCAGAACTTGACAAGATCTGCAGATGATGAGCTTTCCTTGAGTCCTGATATGTCAGCTTACATGTGTGGGTAGTCTTCATTATTTACTCTTCTATATGAAAATTAGCTATGGCATAGGGAATACTGGCCAGGAGGGTGGTCAGGAATGTTCTTCCTCACAGGATATAAGCAGCATGTAAAAGCACCACTCCATGACATTCTTGGTATTTTGTATTTATTAGTTTCTTGAACCTTTTAGCTATAGAGGGCTTTTAGGAGGAGAATTTTATTATCAGTCACGATACTTGTTTTGTTTGAACAGTCAAGAAAGATAGAGATAGAAACTGTCTAGCACTGTGGGATGCTTGTGGTAGGGCAGAACTACTGTGAGCAAGTCCCAGGTATTTATAAACTAGTGCTTTGAGGAAACTGATTTTATGCTACCGTTTTGATTGCTTCCGCAGATGATAAAGTTGCAGCGTAAGCTATGTTATATTAGTTGACAACAGCTAACCTGTCTAGAACACAGACTGCATGAATATCTTTATCCTCGTTAGAGCTTTGATCAGAAATTTTTGCTTTTTGAATCACACAAAAGAATCCAAACATGAAACACAACTGGAGGAAACCAGACCTTTTAAGCTACATTGCTCAGAAGCTGCCTCTTTTCAATGGCTTGTTTAGATCTGTCTTAAACAAAGTTGTAAACACAGTTTCTCTGTGTATACTAGTGCTTTCATGCTTGCTGGTGCAAGTGCAGGGATAACCAGTCCTAGGCATTTAAGATCTATGTTGCTTACTAGAAACTGTAGTGCTGTATGGATCCTGAGGTTGTGTCACCTACCAGAAGCATTGTTTGGTTTGCTTGGTAACTGATGGTTAATCTGAACTACCAGCTCGGAAAGTAAATCAGCAGAGACTGCAATTGTTGTCACCACCACTGGTGGCCTGTATGACCTTGCCTTGTCTTGTGTTGGAATGATTGGACTTGCCACTGTCCTCTCCTGTCAAACTACTTCAGTTTTCCTGCCTCAGGATTCCCTAGTTAAGGTGATTATCACCTATTGGGATATTTTGTCATGTGGTTTATGGGGTCAGGAGAGACCGATGTGCTAGACAACAAACGCTGGAACTGGAAAAAAGATGGAGTGAGAGTAATGAATTGCTGGGTTTGGATGCATCTGTGCATCCTAGGGCTGACTCTGTCTATGAATTTGATTAAAATTGATTACTAAAGGATACTAACAGCAGTGTTCATATTCAAATGTTCGCATTTTCTGAATGTTTGTACTTTCTATTCCTTAGTTTATCTCACTGAATTTCTCTGTAATAATGTTCCCAGTCAAAGCCAAATCACGGGAAAGCCAGAGAATGCTGAAAGCCTGTAGTTTCTGCATCTGAGGAATGTTGTTATCTTTCAACATGGACATCCTTGACATCAGCTAGTCTAGCTGCACTATCGCTAATGGAGGAGTGCAAGGACACAAATAATGGGTTTGGCATCATCTGACAAGGCACATGTCTGCCCTCTAGAAGGGCAGAGAAAGAAAAATAGTGATTTTGCTTACTCAACAGTGTATTGTTCAGAATCATATTCATATCTTAGGAAACAAAGATCATCATTCACCCCTTTCTGATGTTTACATGACATGACAGTGTAAGGGCCTTTATAGAAATAATCTCTTTTGATAGGGTTTTTTATTTTCTGTAACTCTCTGGCATATAGTGCATTGGGCCTGCTAAAACCTGAACTTTCTTTCGCCAGCTAAAAACCAGATTGGAGTAGACACACTTCTGAAGGACAGAACTTGGAAAGTATGGAGAAGGTCCTTTATGACAAGCAACTACAGGCATGTTTAAGTGGCTGGATTCTGCAACATGATGCATTTCACAAGCATTAAATGGTTGGTCCAGAGAAGTGCTGAAGACTTAACTCTCACTGACTTGAGCGAGCTGATCCTTTCCTGGGATGAACCACTTAAAATCACTAATAACTTACTGGATGATTTGCATCTCCAATCTTTTTTTTTAATACACTGACCAATTTTTAATTCAATTTTCTAAAGTATTGGCAAATTTTCTTAGTGTATGGAAAGGATTCTTTAAGGATTGGCAACCCAATTTTCCATCAGGCACTACATATGTTAGACTCAGCAGCATGGCTGACACAATGTCACGAAATGGGTGTAAGATTCTGTCATTGTGCCTTTTTCTAAGACTCTGTTAGAGGCCTTATTCCCTGGCTGCAGCTCTGCACCAGTGTCTTCCCCTTCTCCCCATTCATTGACTGGATTTGTCCCCGTTGTGCTGCCCAGAACATTCACATGAGTCAATCTCACATGCTGAGACAAAAGCAAGTTGGTAGGGTTGGATATGATAAAAAAAGATGAAGGTTTCGTTAAGACCATCTGTTTGAAAAAACACAGAAAGTTTTTTTATATTTAAAAAGACTTGTTGGTCTTACATCTAATAACATTTCCTACGAAGTATGTCCATGACAGACGACATTTGTTCCTAAAAAAGCAAGTCTGGGAACAGTGATAAGATTTTTGTTCAGTTGTCATAATGAGTGAAGGGTAGGTAGAAGGTTTGTAGTTGGATCTAAATTTCTGCAAAGGTTAATTGTAGGAAAAATGAGAAGCTTAGATTTGGACCATCAAAGAGAATGGGAAGCGTAGAGCATGCATTGGCCAGCTACATATTGGTGAACTTTGCCATCTGTGGTTTCTAAACAAAATAGTCCTTCTGTCAGGAAAAATGTAACATCAGAGGTAATGTTACACTGAGGTTTTACTTCGCTCAGATCAAGATATTTCTGTCAGTTATAACCCAGCAGAACATTTGCTTGTATGATGTAGCCAGAGTTTAAATAATTAAAAATGAATTGTCCTCAAATAAAGAACACTGAATGGAGCATTATCTTTTGAGTATCCTTTCTGTTTATTACTTGTTTTGTCATAAAATTCAGTCATTTGCAATGGCTCATTCATCCTTTTTGGAAAATTCTCATGATGCAAGTGTACTACCTTCTTCCTGATCGCAGGATGAGAGTAAATTTTGAAAATAATAAAAATGAAGCCCTTTCTTATATGAAGCCCCTTCAGTGATAGCACTGAAAACACTTTTTAAAGGACTTGGAATCTTTATTCACATTGTACAGCTGGGGAAACATTTTGTGAGAACTCATCCAACAAGTTGGTTGCACAGCTGAGTTAAATAGCTTGGGTCTCCTTAAGTCTCAGCTCACTGCCTTAGTCACGAGGACCATCAGGGGCCCTGCTGCTCACCTAGTTACATTTTCTCTCAGGTAGATGGTGATTCTGTATTGATCTAATGCTCTGACTGGAAACAAATAGAAAAAGAACGAGTGAAGATACTAGTCTTCTCTCTTGTTACTCTGCTTCCAAATTATGGAACCAGACAAGATTCAGTCAAATCTTCAGTCTGACCAACAGCAGCCCACGGGTAAGGCTAACTCCCGCTCAGTGTCAGTAGGCTGTTTTCAGGTGCAGAGCAGCAGTGCAGAATGTCATGCCTTTGCCACACCCTGCAGTGGAGCGCTTTGTGTGTTGCTACATCCGTACGGAAATCTCACTATTCCAGGGCAACTGTTCTGGTAAAAGAGTCTTCTTTTCCATCAGCTCCGTTGTTTGATGAAGTATCATATACTTCTCTGGGCAATTCTCAGTTCAGAACTCTCTACAATTCTCAGTTCAGAGTCTTCATTCTGTTACACTTAGAAAATCGTGGTTTTAACAGGATTTCTTTGGTAGAAATGTGTACATTGTGCTTAATACACTGATTCTTCCTACCTTTATAGTTTGTTTGCTCTTGAAGGACCTGGATGTCATTTTTAAACTTAGGTGTTGGCAAAGTTTCTTGCCTTTATTCTTGTATGAATAAGCTGGGCTTCTAAAGCCTGTGTGTCTTCTTCAAGGACACCTGAGTTTGAATGCATTTAAACATCAAGAGTGATAAATTTTACTCCAGAAAGTTTTAACTAATTGAGTTTAGGCAGCTAAGTACAGAAATATCTTTGTTGCAGCTGCTGGTTACTTCTGTTTCATTTCAGGTTTGAAGTGTGGCAGAGTTCAAATACATCGTACATGTTTTCATCAGGAGTTCAGCACAAAACTCAGTTGTCATGGTAGAGCCATTCCCATCCAACTTTTACATAATAGCTAAGTGGTTAGAGCAGCTACCTCTATTCACTTCCTCAGTTGTTCTTATTTCATCTCTGAGAACTGTGCCCTTCCCTTTAGGTTATAAAGTGATCTGAGTGCTAATGCTTTCCAGTGTGCTCTCTGAAAGTTGGCTTATGTGCATTTAGGAATCCAGAAATCGTGAGGTCCAAAGAAGAGCAGGTAAAAGGATGCCTGATCCTGAATTGTAATTGGTAATATATGCAGGCAGGAGTAGAAAATGCTTTTCTTGGGTTTCATACCTAGAATTCCTTCAGTTTTACTTAATCGTGTAAAGATGAATGGTGCAGGTGCTAAAGAATCTCAAAGCAGATTTCTTTTTTATCTTTCTTGTGATTTTTTTCCATCTAATTGTGGAAGACTTAACCACACCCAGATTTCTCTAGCTTTGTGATGTACACATCACAGTGTGGACAAATTCGCTGTGATCACACTGTACAAAAATAAAAAAATGCTTTTTAATTTGTTCTCTGATGTTTGGCAAATCATGTCTTCTTTAGGCAGAGTGTAGTTGTCGGTAACACTAAATACAACTGCTAATGTGTTTATTTTTAATGACATAAACACAAGAATGCCTGTACAATTTGTACAGATGCATTGTTAGGGAAAAATGAGGGTATGAGAAGTAATGTGAATAAATATAATGATAAGCAACTTCACATAACGATAAATAAAGTGAAAAGAAATAAAAAAAATACATCCACTCTTGTCTGAATACCACTGTGAGCTATTTTAATGGGAAATTTTAACATAATTGGAAAAAAGAGAATAGAATAAAACCAGAGCCTGAATTATTAAAATCATCAGAAACCAATTTGCTTCAATTAAAGACTTAAAGATGCTCCCAATGCTTTGATTAAGAAAAAAATTAGAAAGTTTCTTATTCACCTTGGCAGGCGTCTCTGCAAAATGGAAGGTCCCTTGTGTTCCTCTGAAGCCATTTAATGCATATATGAGCATGGATTCTCAGAACTATCTATAATGCATATAGTGCTTTCTGCTCTCAGTGGCTTTTTTCCCACTCTCTTTACGTCATTTGCCATTTGTGAGGGTTGCCAGGGTAATGACCAATCATCCCTGGAGAGATGCCTGCTAGTAAGGACAACATAGGCTTTCTCTTTTTTGGTATTCTGCAGTATGTATTTGAGAGCTATTCTAGCATCAAGATTGCAGAACTTTTGTTTAGTTAGTAGGGAGTGAAAGTTTACAGAGTATGAAATAACAGCTTACAACTATTGAGGTAAGTGAGGATTTTTCTTTTCTATTTTATTAACAGCTTTTTCTGGATTTATTCAAAATGTTGAGCATCATTACCAATTCTTTTTGCTATACGTGTAGCTGGCCTTGAAGTTAGTAATAGCAGAGAGGTTTTGCCTAATTTGAACAACGAAATCTTAGTAGTGCTGCATGTGCAAAAGGTCAGGATTTTCTTCTCTTTGTAATTATGAATCCTGCAGCCTTGCTCACCACTGCATTCACCATATACATCCACTCATCCCCAAAATATTTTCAGAAGAATTAATTAAAAACAAAAATACCCACAGTGTGTTGTAATGCAGATTACAGAGCATTAACTGTGGTTGCCTCTAAGGCAAATGGGAAGTTCTGAATAGTCTTCATTGTACTGTATGTATATAATAGGCCACATCAACTGGAAACTGAACATGCAGAGTTGAGCCCTGTCCTATGAGATGTTGAAGATTTTCAACTCCTGTTGGTTTTAAATTTTGTCTATTAAAAAAATACTTGCAGGCTTCTAGGCTAACTCTTTGCTCCCCTGTGGGCAATAAGAAAATAGAGCCTCCAGACTGCAGAATTTTTTTCTGGAACTGATCCTGTGAGTGGAAGCTGATGGTCATAAGTGCTTTGCAGAATGGGCCCAAATTTTGTTCTTTTGCATGTGAGGGCCAAAAAAAATCCATTCAGAAGTTTCCAATGACCTCAGAAGTTTCTATGACTTCATGGAAAGTTTACATGTAATCTGGATTATGACACATTTGACTGAAATGGTCAGTTTGGGGTGGATTTTTGTGTTGTTGTTTTAAATGAACTACATAGGAATTATTTTGAGTCAAGAGCATGTTTATTGGTACAGTCCACTGTTTATGTGCCAGTTTCCTGGGAGAAAGGGACAATTGATGAGGTGGTTGTATTGTTTTTCTGTAGAATTGCTAAGGTATTGAAGTTCAAAATAATATGTCTCATCAAAATTACTGTTTGCTGCTTAATATATTTGCATCTATGAATGTGCTTCACATCCTGGCAATCTTACATGTTGTGATGGGCACAATATATATTAACCAGAATAAAGCACATACATTTATTTCCCTCTATTTCCTGTTTATTGCAAATGCATACAGAGTGTGAGTTTGACTCACACTTTTCCCCAGCAGAAATATACATTTGGGGCATTTAATTTAGCATCAGAAACTCCGATTGCTAAATTTTAGATGTTACTATGTATTCAGATGTGTTTATGATAGCTTTGCATTATCAAAACAACTGGAGCACAGCAGTGAGTCTGTATATGTGAGAAGAGAATTGAGAGTGACTGTTTTAGTCTGAGGTGAAAACAATCTTTTCTTCAGGCTGTTGAGAAAGTGTGTTTGTTCAGAAAGTAGACCTGTTTCCTCTTTCTAAAAATTGCTACTGTTTTTTTTGACATCTCTGTTCTGGATATCACTTTTAAGCAGTTTAAGATACGAATAATAGTTAAATGCTTACACTGGAGGAAAAGAAAAATCAGTAAGCTCAAAGAAAATTTATCTAATGTTCGTAGTTTATCAGCATTCCATATAATTCCACCATTGTTAGTAATCTGGGAAGCAAAACCACACCAAAAAAAATTTTGTATTATTTTAGGTGGCGTCTCATGACACAAGAATAACATGATGACAACTAGATAAGGCATGTTAATTAGTAAAGTAGATTTTCAAATGAGATTCAGAGGTAAACCTTTCTGGAGAAGATGGTGGTTAGCAAGCCTCAGTCTTTGTCTTTCTGTTCACCTTTTTCCTCTTTATCTGCTTGTCCATCTGTCTCTCTTCAACTTGAAAATGCTCTGTGACTGTATTATGCAGAGAACAGCATTTACTTCCAGACAGTGGGACAGAGAGATAGAAGCTGAAAGGAGGAGAAGGGGATGAACTCTGCCTTGTGAGTTCACAGTGTAATGTGTGTCAACAATTCAGGCAAGGTATTTGTGGCTCTCGGGAGCGATGCAGGAGATAGGCAATTCTGCAGCAACAAGTCTGAGAAATCAGGAGACAAACAGACTGAGAGTAATGAAGGAAAGCTGTAAGGTTAGGTGAAACTAAGTAGGTTTAGTGGTGCTTGTGCTGGGAGTGCAATAAACTCACCAAGTAGTAGAGAGCTCCAGGGGGCAGGCTAGGAAGAGACAGGGTTCCTGGAGCATCTCGATGAAGCTGGTATGCAGGGTTTGGGGTGGTAAGCTGTGGAGGATAGGTTTTTATTCGGACTGTAGCATTTAATGAGACTAATGAAAAATTTACTAATTCATTTTTATCTAACCAAAGCCCTATGGTTCTGTATTTTGTTGCTGCTGTTTGGAATCCAAGCTGTTATTGCATTACCCGGGCCTGACTGTCCACTGCTACGAGTAAGCATGGCTCTATTTCTTCTGGAATCTGGTGACATAACTCCAAAACTCTGATGTGAAATCATGAAATGCGTGTATTCAGAGCATTAGAGAAATAATTTAATTGCATGAACTTAGTTAACAAAGTGGCACCAGAAGGCACAGGAATAGTTACAATATAAATGTCTGATTTTAAATTACCAGTTACTGGTATTTTTGTAAAAGAGTGGTGAAAATGTGCTTTGTCATCCAAAGCAGCACTCCAGGAGCACAGCAAAGGCATGCAGAAGGAAAGTCACTGTTACTTGACCAGAAGTATGCATAGTTGGGAAAGACTGAAATTTAGTATGTATTACAGTACCTCTCAGCATCTCTTTTAAAGTGTATGCTAAGGTTCACTTTGAACAAGTACCTAAAAAGTGTCTTGTGGTTTAAAGCAGAAGTGGTCATCAGAAGATGGGCATTTTAAAGCGCTTCAATAAAAGCTTCCAATGTGTACTTTTAGTCCCATTTTCAAGTTATTTAACTTGAGTTTCATTGCACGTCTGTAGGCTCTGTTTCGGAGACATAGATGTTTTTGAACTTTGGGTCACTTGTTCCTGAGCTGTTACATTATTTACTGTATGATGTTGGACAAGTCCGTTAAACACTTTAGGGCTTGCTTTTTCCTGTATGTAAACTGGGAATAAGTAGTATTTACCTTATAAGACTATGGATGTTACCTGTTACTCTTTGTGTAGTGTTTTGAGTAGTCACATTGTTAGTTACTTAAATATGCAAAGCACTACAACACTCAGGCCCCTGAGATCCCCCTGTTCATCTTGTTTTTCTATTGTAGTTACAAGGTCAAGTTGAAATAATCCATATGATTCGAAGAGCTTGTATGAAAAACTTTCCTGGAGAGCAACATCTGTTATCTGGTGGTAATAGTGATTCAAAGGAGCTCTCTGGGAAGAGAATACAGTCTGTCTCACATGAACAGGATGACTCAGTACTTCGCATTTGGAAAGAGAAACATTCTCCAGGCCTCACAAATGTGATGCTGGAGACTCATTACATGCATTATTACATGCTTTTGTGAAGCTCTCTGACACAGCACAGTGCGAGGTTTCTGGCGCCCCTGATCCTGTCTTCCCCAGAAGCAGAAGCGATACCAAACCATCTGCAGTGCCAGCGCTGCAGACCGACTCTCATTCCTCTCCGATTGCTCGGTGGCAATGCACGTGGCTCTCATTTCACATGCTCGGTAATAAAGCTGAGGAACAGCTCAGGACTCTTAACAATTGCTGAAGTCCCAGAGCCTTATCAGTCCTGACAGAGGTATAAACTGTCCAGTAACATGATAGGGCTCTGCCACACACATACCTGTTCATTGGTAAGTGTTTAACAGCTGAGACTTTATCTTCAGTTGGCTTGTTTAGAGAAATGATATTTATCTGATGAGTATCGTGGGCTATGGAATGCACATCAAATTTCACAAGGATTTAATTTTATTTCTCATTTTATTTAAAATTTGAGTCAAATTCAGTCCCCCTATAACGTGACTGACCTTGCTGTTTCAGGCCTACAAATCAAAGCAGCTTCACCTCAAAAAGTGAACAGGCATCCTACCTTAATGCGGTGTTGACCGATGACTGCAGTTTGCTTCAACTGCAACTACACAACTGAACTCCATGTGGGTGTTCCAGTCCTGTCTGCTTTGACAGTGGCTTACGTTTGGCGAACGTTGCCCTGTACAAATAACACTGCTTTGCAGGTGCTATGTGAGTAACATTGTGTAAAATGCTGTGGACCTGAAATACTGTACAACTTAACTGAGTGCAATTCCTATTGACTTCAGTGGGTGTTTTATTCAATTAGGGACTGCAGACCTTAGATCATTGCCTTTGGCTTACATCATTGCAAATATTATTGATGCTTATAAAGCTTTCAGGCATCTTTCAGGCTTTTAGTCCACAAATTGACTGCAATGTGAAAGTCTTGCTTGGGGGTAAGAGTACTTATATCCATCTCATCTTTCATTTACTTATTCTTGAGTCTTTCTGTGCTATTCCTTTGGGAGTGCTCATATAAAACGTGCAATTTAACAAAGAAGGGGAAAGTAGGGTTGTCTCAATATAGCAAGATTCAAGTTTCATTTTTGCACATTAGAAGTATGCCTTTCTTATTTTCTTGCTCAAAATGTAGACGTGAATCTGATTAATTTTAATTCTCATAAAATGATGAAATTAAGGCACAGTAAATTTAGCATGAATATTGAGGAAAATTAAGTTTCCCAGGGGCGAGCATGGATACAGTGCTTGAAACTTTAAAACTACGCTGGTTGGAGCACTAGAAATTTTAACAAAAGAAACTAACCTGCTTTGGTGAGAAGGGGCTGGATGCTTAAAGGAATGTTTACCTTTCTAATCTGCATGCAGTATAAAGCCAATGCCTGAGTTACTCTACATGAGTAGCACAAAAAGGCCTTGCATAACTTAATTCTGACCACTGAGACTCTGATCACAGTAGGAATATGGATAAGATAGATATCCTTATGCTGGTGCTGTGTCGGGCCCAGACAGAAACAGAATACAGCGTCTACTCTTTTCCATTCAGTGCTTTGGGGAAAAACAGTGAGTAAATAATTTCACTTAGAGTGTGTGTAATTGCATTTAATACTTCTTTTTATCTAGAATCAGCAATGAAACATCTAGAAACTCCTGAATATAAAAGTAAATGAAAACAAAAACGGTTGGTAGGGATGGGCACAAGCTCTTTTAGGACACGTGTTGTAGAAATCTGATTGCATTTCATGCAATACCTTCTTACTAGATCTTCCCAGAAAAATCTGAAAAAAGAACTAGCAAAACTCATATACATACACATGCATATTTTTAGGTCTACTTAGTAAAATTTGAGAACTGTATCTGTGAGAAAATTGATACACATCCTGGCTATAACACTGACTCTATGTAATTCTGTTGTCTTAGGTGAAGTGAAATTGGACTTAAAAAAAAGGTGGCCTCCTTAGAGAAGGCATTTTTCTGCAGCAGCAGAGAGCACAATAAATGTTATCTGTCAGGGAAAGAAACAGGCTATTTAAATTCAGGCAGCATAGCATCTTCAGGCGGAAGGGCTATTTTTAACTTCAGATGTAGCTTAATTTAGAAACTGAGCAGTTGAAGTCCCTTTTTTTTTCCCCACTCCTCCGACTGGAGATTTTTTATAATGATTGTAGATATCCTTGTGTGAAGATACTGAATAGAATAAAAAATACAATATCCTGAGCTTCAAGGTCATGAAAATACACAGCTAAGCAAAGCAGCTTTGCAGCAATATTGTTATACATGTGTAAACACAGAGATTAGACTAGATTGATGCACTATTTTGTAAGCGAAAGGGTTACTTTGGCAATTTGCCAGGAGGTTGCATATAATTTTTATATCCATTTATGCAAGATCTTACCCAGATCCGTATTATTTTATGTAGGAAGTGCTATAATTGCGTATAGCCCTATACAGCACATGACAAAGAGAGTGTAAATTTCAATGGTTTCTAAGGGAGAAATATTTATGAGAAAACTGGCAATGATTCCTTGCATTGATTTTTCTGAACCAGCTTCTTGTATTTGGCTTTGTTTGTAAGTTAATCTCAAGAATGGAAAAGCTCATCTCGTTACAGAAGATATTCAGAATTAAGAATTGCAGATTTGACTCTATTAACTGATTACAGGCTTTTTAATGTATTCACATTCAGAATATGAAAAAAATCCTCTCACAAATGGAAGTACTTCCAAGATGGCTTGTTGCAAACAGTCTTCTTGCATAATTGCATACTCTATGTCACTCAACGTTCATCTATTGAATTGCAATAGCATTTCAGCATAAAACTCAATTCTAGCTGAATTTTATAGTTTACCTGTTCAAGCTCAGCCAAAAGCAATTCTGAAAGCTATTCTAGTTGCATAACAATAACAAAAAGCAGAGAGAGACATGTGCCATTGTGACAGAAATAATTGGGTTATTAAGCTGAATGTGACATGGAAAAGTCGGCTCTATTTCTGAGCATAGTGACACCTTCACCATTAACTCTTAAGCATGCACAACTTCTCTCAGTTTCTGAAATTTTGCTTAAATGGTTGAGCATTTGTTCACATACAGAAAACACAACTTTTCTTGTAGCTACCTACAATCCTGCAATTATAAGTGAAAGCTTCTGCTGCCATTTATTCTTTAATTTATGACAGCTAAAATTAGAAACTTTCATTCAACTGTTTTTATACACAGGATAGCATGATTTAATGTAGTAAGAACATCAAAAAATGAGTTAGAAATGTTCAATGGAGATTAGAAGGAAACATCGTCTAGAGCTGGACTACTCCTGAGTTGCCCATTTTGGATGGGGATTCTTTTATCTTCCTCTTAAACATTTTTTTTTTTTGAGGCATGCTCCTTTCCCCAGCTACTTTCTATGTGGAGGGAATATGGGAATTAGCATAGAAGCTGTTAGAGCTGTTAGGCTCTGCTGTGGGATTTCCTTAATTCTCTACTGGCCAGACAAACCTGAATTAAGGCTGGATTTAGTCTCTGGGATGCATCTCAGTAGTGCTGTCAGACTAGGAAATTCAGACTGTGATGCACAGTTTGGACTGGGAATGTGAATCCAGAGCCCTTTCTTAAAGAGGATTTTCTCTATAGTGAAGCAGATATATTGCACCAATATTTGCTGAAATGTTTCAGCTTTAGAGAGGGAATGTGTTTTGTCTCATCAAAGGCTTGATCTAAAGCTTGTAGCAAAAGAAACATTAAGCACACATACTTTCCTGTTTTAGGTGTATGGTATGCTGTCAGGAGACAGGATCCAGTTTGCCTATTAAAGAGATTTTAAAAAAGACAAAAAACCATCCAAAAGGAGCAGTGAGTTGTCAAGAAAAAGCTGAAATCTTATGGAATTGAGGGTGATGATTTTGGTCTTACAGAAACACAGAATATACTTTAAATCATTTTTCTGAATGGCTTTATAAAATCTAATCAGCTTGAAATTATAACTGTCCATTTTTATCTGCTTTGTTTTCATTCAGTTTGTAGTAAAGAGGAAAACAACTGTTTTGAGAGCAAATAGTATTTCTATTTTCAGGCATTCTAACTCTCAAATAGCAAAATACAGCTATGAAGAATTATGGTCACACACAGATGATGAGGTTTAGGTAAGGCCAGACTTTAAGACTTGAGTTTCAAATAAAGCTAGGGTTTCTAATAGAACAGCACTGAAATACTCTGGATTATCCTTGGAGGATTTCTGCCATTTTAGGCCAAACTCTTCTGATGAGATTATAATTATAGTCACAAGTAAGGCTGAACTAGAAAACTGATGACTTTTGGTTCTGGATCCAACCTAATGATAATAATTAGTTCTTATTTAGTAGTTTTCATCCACAGCTCTCAAAGTGTTTATAATGAAGGTCAATATCATGGCCTTATTTTACAGAAATGGGAGCACAGAAAAAGGAAGTGAGTACTTTAGATCAATGAGCAGCTTGGTAACAGACCTAGGAACAGACCCAGATTTTGTAACCCAGGTCCAGGTCTTATGTTCTCCCCATCTATCAATTCAAAGCAATATTTATATTTTCATCGGTGCATCTGAAACCAACTTCATCATGGTTTGCACTTGAATTTCTAGTAGTGTTTCAGATGGTGATGATATAATCCAGAGAAGAAATTAAAAAAAAAAAAAAAAGAAACAATACCAGGGTTCAGATTTCCCTTCCTTATGGTTTCCTACGAAATTCCTACCTAAATGTCCAGATGGATTTGCATCCCAGAAACATGAGCTACTACTCTGTGAAGAATAGCAGAAATTCCTACACAGGAGGATGGCTGGATAGAATACCTCCAGGGTTTCCTGAGCTAAGACCTGCTCAGTAGTGTGCAAATTCTTTGCTTTGCTCCAGAGGGACTGAGATACGGATTCCTGAATATATGGTACTCAGTTGTATGTTCTGTGTCTTTACCCTTTTAAAAATCCTTAGCATGACAGGTTCCATATTTCCCATTTTAAAGTGACTGCTGTGGAGCTGGAAATATTTTCTATAGACATCTCTGTGACCTCCCTGAGAGATACTGACGTCTGCTCTGTAACAAAGTGAGCCTGGTTTTCCTCTGCCTTTCCTCCTCTGAGCTACCAGCCACTGTGACTGGGTCACTTTTAAAAGACTTGGTAGTGGTCCATAGTGTAAGCTGCAGGCTGGATCCAGATCTGGTGTGTCCAGTAGCATCTCTGAGAGAGATGGAATCAAGCTGCTGGAGCCTCCTGAACTGTTCCTCTGTCTGATCCCAAAACAGCCATTACACTCTTTGCTGTCTATCTATATAGTCTGTGTAGACTGTTTCCATTGGCAGGGAATGTTTAATGTCCTGGCTCTTCCATAAGAATTTTATTGTAATTTTTCGCTTCAAAAAGTTTAAGCTTTCTCTTCTGTGTCACTTATTGTTACAGAATTTTTTTCACTCATCAAAGAAAAGATATCAGTGTTTTCCATGCCCACAAAGCACAGGAGGGAGGACATGCAGTAGAGTGGAGTTTTTATTAATCGGTATGCTGTCTGCTCAGAAATGGGAAATTGATTTTATCCAAGTGTGACAAATTACAAGAAGTAAATACATTGATATTCAGGTGAAATACAGGACTCACTAACAGTCATACTGTGTATCTAATTATAAAAATACAATATGCTATGCCTGTATAGGGATTTTCACCCATCAGTATATACACGGTTCACTAACATACATAGACATCATCCCATGTTATGCAGATAGGGACATCTTTCATCTTGAAGATGGTCATAGGTGAGGTACTAAAAATAGTCAAATTTAAGAGCCCATGCTCCCTAGAGGGGATCAAAGTCTGAGATGCTGTTTAGACATGCAAACAACCAGAAGTATCAGAGCAGGAAAGAGCGTGGTTGAACCAGTTAGTGCACTGATAACATCTGCTACTTCTAGCTTCAGAAAATTTGTGAAGGTAATAAAAATGGAGTGCAGAAACACAGGGAAAGAGATGTGTAAGGCAGTTCTGTTGCCTAACCTTACATGCCTAACATAGGTGCCTAAATGAGGAAGACAAATTTTCCTGGGCTTTTGAGAGATTAACTGCAGAGGATGTTCTTTCAGAAAGTAATTCAGAATCTACAAGTATGGCCTCTGCTCTGAAGCACCTCTAGAGGAGCCTGACTCTTCACTGATGATCTAGGAGACTGTGCTGGTTTTGGCTGGGACAGAGTTAATTTTCTTCACAGTACCTAATATGGGGCTGGTTTGGTTTTGTGCTGGAAACAGTGTTGATAATACAGAGATGTTTTCGTTATTGCTGAGCAGCGCTTACACAGTCAAGGCCTTTTCTGCCCCTCACCCCACGCCACCAGCGAGGGGCTGGGGGTGCACAAGCAGCTGGGAGGGGGCACAGCCGGGACAGCTGAGCCCAACGCACCAAAGGGACGTCCCAGACCATGTGGCATCATGCTCAGCGTACAAAGCTGGGGGAAGAAGGAGGAAGGGGGGGATGTTCAGGGTGATGGCATTTGTCTTCCCAAGTGACCATTAACACATGATGGAGCCTGGCTTTCCTGGAGATGGCTGAGCACCTGCCTGCTGATGGGAAGCAGTGAATGAATTCCTTGTGTTGCTTTACCTGTTAAACTGTCTTTATCTTAACCCATGAGTTTTCTCACTTTTACCCTTCAGATTCTCTCCCCCATCCCATATGAGGGAGTGAGCAAGCGGCTGGGTGGTGCTTAGTTGCTGGCTGGGGTTAAACCATGACAGAGACTTAGGTAAACTAACAGCCTACCTTAAGCCCCTGACTTAGGTGCTAAACTTAAGCAGTGGTAAAAACCCAGTCCATATAGGGTCACTGCAGAGGCAACTTTGTACTGAGGACTAGAAACCTAATATTGATAATGTTCTTTCCTTGTATGCTGCCATCTTGGGAAACGTTCATCTTCCCCTCAGTCTTCTCTTTCTGTTCTTTATATGACATTCAGGTCTTAGGTGGAGAGGCTGAGTAGTTTGTCTGAAAGACAAAGAAAGTCAGTGGAAGAGCATACCTTATATCTGTGCACTGCGTTTGTAACCAAATCTAAAGTCAGACAGACTCAAGGACTCTTCTGTGTTCCTTCCCAGAGATGGGAGGTTATTTCTCTACTCAGGATTGGCTTTCATAAAAGTCCCTGGCAAAATCATAAATTGTGCTGTTATAACATCTTTGAAAAAACAGAGAAAAGTTCATAATCAAAACAAGACCAATAGTTTTTGTGTCATACCTGATTTAATAGAAAAGCAGTGTTTACTTGAAAAGGAATATAAGTAAAATCTGGCTTTTTATTAAAATGGATGAACATTTTTTAACTCAGAAAGGATTAAAATTTTAATTTTTGTTTAAAATGCTTTTTTTTTCAAATGTTGTTACTGAAAATTTTACATCCAAGGCCTAGCTTCAGAAGATCTGTTGAATTTTCTGTCCTTTGTATCTGACTTGCAGCACTATTAATGCTTTTTATGTTCCTCTGCTGCACTTGTTTAATACAAGACAAGAAGCCATGTGGGTGACAGCTCTATACCAACAAATCTTTACAGACAGATGCTATGATTTGATCCTGATACTCACTGTATGTTTTACTTACTGATGCAACCGAGACTTAAAAATATAAGCACCAGCTTTTTTTCCTTTATATGTCTGCATAAAAAAGCCTGTTCTGATTTAACATAATATTAATTTAAAACTATTTTTAACCTAAATGAAGCAGGCGGACAATTACATTAATATGTTTCATGGGCAAGAAAGCATTTCTTCCTTTTGGCTGACATTCATCACCAGTTCTTACATAAGCATTCACCGTACCT
Source organism: Athene noctua (assembly GCF_965140245.1). Taxonomy (NCBI): domain Eukaryota; kingdom Metazoa; phylum Chordata; class Aves; order Strigiformes; family Strigidae; genus Athene; species Athene noctua. The sequence goes on from NC_134044.1 coordinate 21,533,441, forward strand.
AAATAAAGTAGTAAGAAGATACTTCCTCCTCCTATTAAGTGGCCCCTTATACAGAGAAGATCGAATTCAACTGATAATGTCACCAGGAAGTATGTGCAATATTTAAAATCAGGTTGACAGTGTAAATACTCAGTTGCGAGGCACGCAGCTGCGTCACCGGTAAGTCCTGTGGCTGGGTGCTTGATCGAGGGTACGGGGGGTTCCCGGAGCCAGGGACACTGAGGCAGAGCAGAGCTCCTCCAGGAGCTGGCAGCTCTCACGAGAGGCTGATGTGGCTTGGGCCTTGCCAGGAGAAACCATAGTTGATTTGAAGGGCCCTAGGGAATGCTGTGAACAGGGCGTGCAAACAGGGATCGAGAGGGTGCACTGGTCTGTGCAGCAGTTTGTGTGAGGAGGGCCGTGCAACCTGCTTGTAGGCCCACAGCCCAGGAAAGTGCTCTAGGTCTCTACCATAATGGTGGACACTCACCTTAGAATTAAAACCAGTGTTTCTACAGTGAAAGCCCCTGAGATGTCTGGTGCCTCCACCCAGGCGGAACTGGTAAGGAAGGAGATTTCAGTACAGATGGCGGGTTGCAACAAGTGCCCAGACCCTTCTCCTGGAGAAAAGGTAAGTACCTGCAAAAGATGTGCACAGGTTGGTGATCTGTTGCTTCAGGTGGCCAAGTTGCAGGAAACAATTAAAAGTCTGTGCAATATCAGAGGGCCTGAGATGGAGATAAGTGGTTTCAAACCATGCTCCTGTGTCAGACACCACAGAGAATGAGCCACTTTAGACCCTGGTGGTCCGCAAAAAAGGACTCTGCTTTAATCCTCACCCTCCAGCATTGTAACAAAAATCAGATATGAAGCTTTAACAGGTATAGACACCCACAAGCAAGGTCTGTAAGGAGAAACTGTACCAGCAGCACATAGTGGATACTGCAAAACTAAATGAGTGCTTGTAGTGGATGCCTCTTTGTTAAGGGGTGCTGAGGTGCCCATCTGCCAGCCCAAGAGGGAGTCACGAGAGATATGCTGCTTTCCGGGAGCTAACGTCCGAGCTGTTGCTGAGAGAGTGCCACAACTTGTCAAGGGCACAGACTACTATCCATTGCTACTCTTTCATGCGGGCATGAATGACACTGTGAGCCAGAACCTGGGCAGAATCAGGCTACAAAGCCCTGGAGGTGCAAGTGAGAAGTATTGGTGCCCAAGTTATTTTTTTCTTTCATTTTACCAGTTAGAGGAAAGGGTGCAGCCAGAAATAGATGTATAATGCAAATCAGTGTCTGGCTTCGTGGCTGGTACTGATGTGAGGGTTTGGGGTTTTATGACAATGGGACATTCTTTGATGATTATAGCCTGTTAGGGAGGGATGAGATCCATCTCTCTAGAAGAGGCAAGGGAATCTTTGGCAGCAGGCTGGCTAACCTGGTGAGGCAGGCTTTAAACTGAAGGACTCGGGGAGCAGTGCCCAAAGTGTCAACGCTCATGCCACTGCAACCAACTGGGGAGTAAGCCAGGTCAACCAGAGCAGTGACAAATGTTCCTTAGCTGCCTCCCAAGGCGAGAACCAGAAGACCAACCACCTCAAGTGTCTGTATACCAATGCACACAGCCTGGGGAACAAGCAGGAGGAACTGGAGCTCTGTGCCCAATCAGAAAGTTATGATATCTTAGGAATAACTGAGACATGGTGGGACAACTCATATGGAGAATTGTGATGGATGGCTATAGGCTGTTTTGTAAAGACAGGCAGGGAAGAAGAGGAATTGGAGTCGCACTCTATGTTAAGAACCTTGAATGTATAGAAGTCAATTACAGTGGTTGTGGAAGCTCTATCAAATGCCTCTGGGTCAAGATCAGAGGGGTCATCTCCATGGGGGATCTTACAGCGGGCATCTGCTACCAACCTCCAAACCAAGACAGTAAGGCCAATGAAGTAATATTTGGGTCATTTAAGCTCTGGGTCAACAGAACCTGGTTCTTATAGGTGATTTCAACTACAGAGACATTTATTGGAAGAACAATACAGCAATTCATGCATCATCTGTAGTTTCTGGAATGTGTAGAGGACTGCTTCCTTATAAAAATTTTAGATGTGCCAACCAGGAATGAGGCACTGCTGGACTTGCTACTCACAAACCAATAAAACCTGCTTTGTAGTATCTTGGTTAGTGATAGCCTTGGCTGTGATGCTCACAATATTGTGGAGTTTGGGATCCCGCTGAGCATGCTGAAGGTCAGTACCAAGACAAAGGTTTTAGATTTTAGAAGAGCAAACTTCAGCTGGGAGGGATTCCTTGAGAAGCTTTCATGGAGGATAAAGGAGCGAGTGAGTGCTGGGAGTTTTTCAAGAATGCTCTCCTGGAAGCACAAAACCAGTTCATCGTCTTTAATGGTAAGGGAAGTAGGCAGAGCAAGACACCCCCTTGACTTAACTGCAGGCTTCTGAGTCTGCTTTGAGGAAGAAGAAAGGCGCACCAGAGATGGAAAAACAAATACATGTTGAGAACAACAAGGGCATTGCCAGGGTGTGCAGAGATGCAGTTAGAGAGAGGCAAAAGCTCAGCTCAAACTGAAATTGGCCGAAGATGTCAAAAACTACAAGAAAGGGTATGTAAACAAGGAGAAACAGAAGGAAAATACTAGCCCACGGTTAAACAGGAGAGGTGAATTAGTCACCAATGACACTGAAAAGGCAGAGGTTCTCATCGCTTTCTTCACCTCTGTCTTTACCAGCGCTGTTGGGCCCCAGAGCTTGGGAACAAAAGTCCAGGTCGATGCAAACACAAATCCACTGTCAGTGAAGGAAGAGTTGGTGTGTGACTTACTACAGGAGCTTGACCCCTACAAATCAGTGGGCCCTGATGTTATCCACCCCGGGGTGTTGAGAGCTGGCTGACATTGTTGTGAGGCTACTCTTTGTAATCTTTGAGACGTTGGGGAGTTTGTGGGACATCCCAGAAGACTGGAAGAAGGCTAATGTCAGCCACATCTACAAGAAGGGCTTAAAGGAGGATCCAGGAAATTATAGATCCATCGTTCTTACTTCAGTCCTCGGGAAAGTTATGGAATGAATCCTCCTGGGGGCTATCACAAGTCAAATGCAGCACATGATTGGGAAAAGCCAGCATGGATTCACCAAGGGCAAATCGTGCTTGAGGAACCTGCTCACCTTCTACGACAAAGTAACCTGCTCAGTTGATGTGGGCTGAGTGGTGGACATTGTCTACCTAGATTTCTCCAAGGCTTTCGATACAGTTCCCCACAGCCTCCTCCTGGAGAAACTGATGTGTTACAGTCTAGACAAGTGGTCTGTGTAGTGGGTGGGGAACTGGCTGACAGGCCATACCCAGAGGGTGCTGGGAAATGGCTCCTTTTCCAACTGGCAACCTGTCACAAGTGGGGTCCCCCAGGTGTCGATATTGGGCCCAGCGCTGTTTAATATCTTCCTAAGTGATCTGGATAATGGGATCAGGTGTACCCTGGTGAAGTTTGGTGATGACACCAAACTGAGTGGGGAAGTGAACACTTTGGAAGGGAGAGCCACCCTGCAGGAAGACCTGGATAGGCTGGAAGAGCGGGCTAACAAGAAACTTATGAAGTTCAGTGAGGACAAGTGTAAGGTCTTGCACCTGGGAAAACTTCATCCAGGAGAGCAGCACAGGCTGGGATCTACCCAGATGGGGAGCAGTTCTGTGGAAAGGGTCTTGGGGGTCCTGGTGGGCAACAAGCTCAGTAGGAGTGTCCAGTGTGCTGCAGCAGCGAAGCAAGCCAACGGGGTGCTGGGCTGCATCAGCGAGGGCATCCCCAGCCGAGATAAAGAAGTGATTATCCCGCTCTGATCAGCACTTGTCAGGCCACACCTGGAATATCATGTTCAGTTTTTGGTCCCTGCTGTGCAAAAAAGATGTGGACAGGCTGGAGAGTGTCCAAAGAAGGGCCACAAAGATGATCAAAGGACTGGGAAACCTGACAGGTGAGGAAAGGCTGAGAGAATTGGGTTTGTCCAGCCTTGAGAAAAGGCAGCTTAGGGGAGACCTCATCACCATGTCCCAGTGTTTAAAGGGTGGCTACAAAGAAGATGGAGACTCCCTTTTTACAAGGAATCCCATGGAAAACATGAGGGGTAATGGGCACAAGTTACTCCTGGGAAGGTTCCTGTTGGACACAAGGGTAAGATTTTTCACACTGAGAGCAATCAGCCACTGGAATAATCTCCCCAGGGAAGTGGTTGATTCCCCAACATTGGACACTTTTAAGATTCAGCAGCAGGGGACTGGGCCATTTTGTCTAGACTGTGCTTTTGCCAAGAAAGGTTGGACCAGGTGCTCCTTGAGGTCCCTTTCAACCTGGTATTCTATGATTCTGTGATAGTGCTGCAGAAGAAAAAAATGGCAGTTTGCCTCAAAAATGATGTTACAGATTTCAGGTTGGTCCTATGACAGAATTAAGGACAGACTTATTGGTTAGAATTTTTACAACTATATGAGCAGTACGAGATTTAGGAGATATGTCAGGAATCTGAAAAGGAATTTTGTGTGCTGCATGCCACAAAACCATTCTGAAACTCTAACTGTTGTTAGACTGACTCTCTAAAATGGCTTAGTGAAATGCCACTTACTGGGCATATATATTATGTAATATATGTTAAGGAACAATTTCATATTAGCTGAAGGATGAAATAGGAATATGTTTATTTTTTTCTGTAATTTTGTTTGATGTTTAGGTCTTGTGTGAACAGGTCGTTTTTTATTGTTAGTTTTGGTTGTAAGGTCCGTTGATTAACCAGACCATCTGTGGTCCTGGAGTACTCCGTAATACAGAGGAAAGAGAAATAATTTCAATTGAAATAAATATTAGAAACACTGAATAGAGTTGTCCTCAGCCAAAAAATTAGAAAATGAAATCCCTCATATTTAACGTGGAATAGCAAAATTATAGTGGGTATATTCCCCCAAAACTGAAAAATTAGGAATAGAGTAAGGAAACATATATGCAGTATGATAATTCAGAGATGACAAAAGAATGAAGCCAATTTTTTATTTAGGAATCAGAATATTATTTTCTTGCATATGTAAATAAGAGTAAATATGTGTAAAAAAAATTTTAAAAAGGACTAAAAGAAAATCTCAAGGGAAGAGCATAAGGACAAATGAAGAAATGGTTTAAATGTATAAAGCAAGACTGGTTCAGCGAACCATTCAAACACTTGTAAAAAAATGAGCAAAGAGGTAGAAAAGACAGCTAAAGGGAAATGCATTTTACAATTCTAGCAAGTAGACTTTAACTTCTAAATATAACAACTGTAATAAATGACTTTGGAAAGTTATACATAGAGACACAAAATATCTTCAACCCTGTGGTTGAGAAATGTCATGAATTCAATGGAAAAATACACTAACACTGTTCATGGATGCATGTTTTGTGGAGAGAGAATTTCTCTTTCCCTGATGTGTATTCACAACAATGAATTAATCCAAGCCTTTAAAATGCCTGCAACCTATATCTGTGTTGGTGCTAAACTCTTCTAATGCCAAAGAAAATACTCACACATGCAAATCTACTCACTGTGCCATTGTTAAGCTTTACTATTCTTTTCAGTCTTTTTTTTTTTTAATGTACTTTTTGACTGTGAGGAGAGAATAAGCAATCATAGTTAAAATATCTTCTCTAGGCAAAACTCTTGGTGAGCAGCATGCTTCCACATCCTTAGGCCTACTACTGTGTCATCCTGTTATTTCTGGTGCCAGCAATTCCTCTGTACTTGTCTGATGTGGGTGCTCCTACACTGTGGCTTATAACAAGCCTTTCAGCTGCGTTTAGACAGACCCTTTAAGTGTCCCTCTTTGACGTCAGCTCAGCTTTGGGGACTAGTTGGTGTTTTTCATGTGACTGATAACAGGAGGTTTCCTGATAAAGCCTTTCAAAGGAATTGGCAAAAGAAGCACAGCATGATTCTCTAGGGGACATCATCTTTGATACTTGAAAGGGACCTTTTCATCTCGGGCTTTGAGATACTGTGCACCCAACGTGCTAAGGAGATTTAGAACATCCTTGTTTAGATTTTTGCCTCAGGAGATTACTGTCTGATAGTTAAGAATTAACAAAATCCAAGGTGAATTCCAAGTCTTTAATTGTTCATGGAGAAAAAAATGTTTTACATAATTTTCAGCTGTGTGCATGGGATTCTAGGTTCTCAAGGTGTCAAGTGCATTTAGGGAGAAAAAGGAAAACTGAATAAGGGGGTATTCCTAAATGAAAATATCACAGACAATTTCTTCAGTAATTGGTATTTCTGGTTAGTTTGCTGCATTGATACTTGCCATTTCCATAAGCAACTGTTACAACTTGTGTGCACATAAAAAACAAGGTGTATTGTACTGTATATAAAATATATATTCAGTGTCAAATAAGGAGGTGGGAGGCCTCATACAAAGGCTAGGATACGGATTAAGAGTTTGGTAGCTGTGACCCACGTATCAAATCAATGTTTAGCCTCAGTTATCAGTATAGTTGATGAGAGCAGTGATAATTCTATCATGCAAATTATGATGATGCACTAGAAATTACAGCTGCTGGCATGGAAGCAAAGCTTACTGGTAAGACAAATTTAGGTGATGCAGATTATTTCCAGATTGCTGAAGGAACTGCAGTAATGTGGGGTTTGTAGTGAGTCTGGGTTTTTGTTTTGTTGGGGTTCTTTGGGGGTTTTTTTTGTTCGTTGTTTTTTTCCTGTGATAGGAAAATGGCATGTGTGGACCTATTTTGGAATTGATTACAACATTGTTTTATCAAAGATAATACTTAATATTTTTCCATATGGTAATTGATTTATTTTTTTTTTTAGGAGTGGTAAAAGTGAGCTTCATCCACTTAAGATTCCAGTAACTGATATCCCACAGGAAATTGTTATGGAATTTGGAAGTTATAGTGGTGAAAACAAGAATTGTGAACTGGCTGAAGTGCTGACTAAAAGTAATATTCAAGGCAAAGTGACAAGGCTGGAGAAACATCAGTAGTGGTGTTTCTTTGGGGTTAGTCTTGGGACCGGTTGTATTTAACATATTTACTGGTGTGTTGAGGTGAAATTCTTAGATAAGACAAAGTTGGGAGGTACTGCCAAGGCTGAGGAAGACTAGGTTGTTGTTCAAAACTTTTTTACTAGCTTGCTGGTAATGTCATATAAGTAAGTAGCATGTGTACAAAGCCATACACTTTGGGTTCAATATTAACTTCATCTGTAACCTGGGCGTTTATGAACTGCAGGTAACAGAGGTGGAAATGAATCTGAGTGTACTCACTAGTGGAAAGATAAATACAATTGGACAACGGAATGCAATTATGGTAGAAAAGATAATGCAATCCTGGAAGGTTACAATTTTTTTAAAAGAGAGAAGGAAATATTGGTACCATCTTACAAGGAGTGTTAACCCTTTTTGAGTATTTCTACAGTTGCGTTTAGCTATTTTCAGGCAAATGAACTTAAACTGTGAGAGATGCAAAGAAGAGATACAGGATGAGCAGGGGAATGAAACTCCCATCTTTTGAAGGGAAATTAGAAATGCCTTATATACCCAACCAAATGGAGGTTTCTGGGGCAATGAATCATGAAATATACTGGGAGCAAGAATTGATAAATGGATAGGTTCAGTGTCCCTGATCACTTAGTCCTTAGCCTCTCTACCGAGATCACTAACAAAGCTGCCAACTGCTGCTTGTTCCGTAGCTTTCTTTTCTGATGTGGATAGTTGACTGGTGTTAATTCCAAAAGTCCACAAAACTCTTGCATGCAACACTGACGAGAGGATTGCCAGTAAGACTGTATTTTTATTAGGACTGTAAAAAGTATTCAGCAGCCTTAAAAAATGCATACCATTATCCAAATCCTGGCACCAGATTACTTATAAAAGAAAGAACTATTTTTTATTTGAGATCTTACTGAAGTTCCTCTTGTTTGGTCTTTTGAACTCGGCTCTGGTGGTGTCACTGCCTTACCCTTGCCTAATGAGCCAGCTCACCATGATGACAGCTGCTGCTGTCTGGTTTTGACTTTCGAGAGCTCCATAAGTGCGAAGTGTGATGACATCATGCTCCCCAGGGTGTCAGTTATTAGCTGCTAAAAATAGTTACAGGCAAACACAGAATAGAAAAATCAAATGTCTGTTTAAACCACTAGTGAATGAGAAGGTAAAGAGATAGAGCTCAGCTGAGGGGCTTTTCATTTAAACACAAGGGCAACAACATCCATCTGCAATCCTGGCTGATGTTGCAGATGATGCTTTAAGACTCGTGAGCTGGGAGAGCCCACAGAGACAAGTTCATCCCTGGTGCAATTCCAAAACTGTCATGGTAAGTAAGCTTTTGGTGTTTATTTCCCACTGGTTAGGTTGTCTGATCTGAGTAATCTGTGTTTTGCAGTTCTTAATGTAACTATGGGATTCACAGCACGAGAATGATGTCAGTGTTACTGCCAGTATAATCACTGTTCTATTAAAAAATAAACCACAAAGCAATATTCATATTGTAAAATGAAGTGCTGAAAGGTTAAGAAATAATATACAGTAAAAACTATATGCAGGCGTAAATGGTGCCTCCAGTCTCCCAAGTTCAGGAAAGAATCTTGCTCAGCATGTGTTTTGGGGCTATTCAGAGCAAGTCCTTTGACACCACTTAAGACCTTTAGGCCTTGGTAACAGATCTACAAGCTAAGACCGAGGTCACGTTTTCAGGCTTTAACTTAATTCCAGTTTTGTAATGTAGACTTCTGTTTAATGTTTCTGTGATACTAGCAAGGTGTTTCACTAAGTGTGGTGCTAGCAAGGTATTTAACTAAGCTGCTCCAAATTAAAGCTGATCTAATAAAGAAAAGATGTGTAAATACAGAATCACATGAAAGTTAAGATTAACATAGGACTGGGTTTCTCACAACCTTTGAAAATCTCATCTTGGGTTTTTTATACTAATTAGGCCATGGACAGAAATGTTTAACTAGTCTTATCGGTGCTGTTAGAAGCTTTTCTAACCTGAGCTACTCATAACAGTTTTCTACAGGTCTTAACTTACCATCTAAGGGCAGGCAGGGGTAGAAATACGAAGCTGTGACTCTTCCAGACAAACACTGCCACAAATTCTCATTCCAAGTTACAAATGCTAACCCAGGTGCTTGAAACTCCCTTGGCTGAAGTATAATCTCACCCATTCAGAGTCAGCTACAACAGCTTCATGGTGATTCAAAACCATCAGAAATCACTTGTAACACTGGCCCCCTTATGAGGGAGGATCACCTGTTCTCCCTCCAACTTTTGCACCCTGGCCCCAGACTGCCTGGTCTCCTCTTTGTAGCCAGGGCACAAGCTAAAACCCCAAGTCTGCTGATCCTACGGAGCCTGACTCATGTCTCCGTCAACCACTTGCAGCAGACTTCCCCAGAGGGAATGAAGAGCTTGATGGATGTTGTACTGCTGGTTATCAGAGTGCGTGCTAATGAAGCAACAGATCCATTACAGTATTTATCCATTGTGCAAGATCAAATTACAGGAACTTTGTGAAGTATAAAATAGTTTGATTTTACCCTGTGTTCATCTTGTAAAAGATGATTTCTCTAAAAGATATTCCCATCCTGTCATTATTTCCTTGTGCTGATTCATCTGTGTGCGAGATTGTTTAGAGCCAGAATTCGATTCTGCCTTGTTGCTGATAATGCTTTTTGAAAATCTGTTTGATAATTGTCGTGGATAAAGCTGAAGAATCCCTGGGTCTTTTGCTTGTGGCGTGTAACATGTAAAGTAGAAGTTTTTCTTGCAGATCAGAAGCCAGGGCACTGACGTAGGAATTATAGTGTGAAATTGCATTGTCTCTTTTATATAGGAATTCAGACAGTTATTACACTAGTCCCTTTTGTCCTCTAAAAATAAGAATTTATGACTCAAAAGGTGCTCCTCTGTCAGTCACAAAATTTTTTACCATTGTACTGAATCTTATTTTTAATGGTATAATATCCTGTCCTTTTATTTGCTAGTGTGGCGTTTTGGATGCAAACTCATTTACAGTCATTTTCTTTAGTCTGCAAAACAGACACACACACAAAAAAAAAAAAAAAAAAGATGGAAGAATTGAAGAATTTCTATATTCAGTCGTGACAGCCAGAGGGGTAAAATGTAATATAATAAAAAAAAAAAAACCCTTATTGAAGAATTTTCCCTCTGCATGGGTTTGTGAGATTTATTTTTTTTAGGAAGAGGACTATTTTTCAGTGACTCCCTAAAACTACCTGAAGGAGTAGCATATGAAAGAGAATGATAATAAGAAATAGAAATACAGGGAAGTTTTTACAGCATAAAATGCATAGAATTTTTAGCAGGTGGACAGCTTCTTGTTTAGAAAGATTTCCTACTGCATTAAATTTTCCTTGCTGTATCCCCCCAGAAGGCTGAATGTTGCCAGACAATGCAGCAACGCCCTTATTTTGTACTAGAGAATGATTTTTCCATTCACAAGCTGTTTCAATATTCCAGAGCATCTTACTGCTCTAGCATGCATTTATCTGAATTTAAAGTAATTTATTCAGAAAAAGATTATTCTCTCTTGGTTTGGGGGATACCATCAGGGATAAGGGCACATGCAGTAGCACAAACAACTGAGGTCTGGCAGACTTTCTGTCTGCTTGACGCTTTCGCTGATGGCCTTGACACTGATTATAATGCCAACAGAGTAAAATATCTTCTACAAAATATAATTTCCTGCTGGAATGCTGGCGAAGTAGTGCTGATGTGGCATACACTTATTGCATCATCTATAGGTGATGGCATTATCTTGCATGTTCTGTTTTCCAAGGTTAAACAAAGATGTCTACATAATACTCTCAGCAAGAGGTAACCTGAGCCTTAGGTCTGACTTCAGCTGAGCGTTCAAACCCTTGTGGTGTGCTTTTTGTGTGCAAATGGACCTGCTGTGTATGGAAATGATCTCAGTTTAAATAGAAGCAACGTAGAAAATTGAACTGTGTAAATGACTGTGAATGCATCTACCTGATTTTTGTAGAAAATCTAAGGATGGTGGATCTAAATAATAAAATTAGGGTAAAAGTATTTATAAAACACCTGTGGAAGTACATATTTATCAGTTTTACATATCCCAAGCTACATCACACTGAAATGATGGACAGGTCAACAAAATATATGCCTAGAATGTATTTAGCTCCAATAGCAGGAAGCTGAATCCAGATAGATTCAGACTGGAAATGTGACATATGTGTCTATTAGTGTGGGTCATTAAACGTCAGCATATCTAGACAAGAAACATGGGATATTTCACATGCACAGTAAATTGAAGGTTTGTATAAGACTACACACATGTAATCCAAATTAACACAGACAAGTTAAAGGATCTGATGTAGGAACTACTAAGGGAATACGTTTGACTCTGTTGCTATAAAATGTCAGACTAAAAGATTAGAATAATCTCTCCGCTTGGAAAATATGAGTCTATAGCTCTGTCCTATATGTGCACAGCAGATGGAGAACAAGAAAAGGTTTCCATTCTACTGCATAAAAAGATACTAATGGCACTGTCTCACCCTGGATTTTAACATGATTAGATAGATCATGTAAAATCTTGTCTTATCACCAAGACTATTTGCCATGAAATTTCTGACATCAGAAGAGGGATATCTGCATTAAAGTGAAATTTGAAGATTGTCTAATATGTAAGTTTGTGGGACAGAGTCCTTATCCACAGAAATAGTGTTGTCAGCAGCGCTGTTTGTTTGAATTAAAGCTGCAGATTGGAACTAGTCGTTGATGCTGATCTCAACTTTTATGTAGGACATAAATTGAATACATTACATTTTCTAACCCGCCAGGCCAGCATTTTGTGACGCAGATACCAAAGCTGAAGTAAATAGGAGCAGGCAGTGTTTTCCAGCCTGAGGTGTCAGACCACTTAGAAATCAGGTTCCTAAATGTAAATGTAGTATAGATATTCAAGTTGAAAGATATTTCAGAAATATATCCAAAGATATATATTATTCTGACAACACGCTGGAATCAGCTATTACTGCTGACACTGTGCCAACTCAGTGAAGGTATCTTTAGATGTATTTCAAGAAACCTGTAAGTTCAGTGTCCTGTAACTGCATCTGTGATGACCAGCCTCTCAGGGAAAAACTTGAGAAGGCTGGGTTTTGTTTTTTAATCGTTAACTTCGCACTGTTATGCCTTCCTTCCTCTCTAAGCTTCCTTTTTGTGAAGATGAAACCTAGTGATGCAGTGTTTGCCTATAGGCGTCCTTTTTCCTGTGAACATACAGAAGCCTGAAGAACAAATAAACTGTTTAAGTTGCTGATCCTGCATGTTTGCAAATTCATTGGGAGATTTGGCTCACATGTAAGGACACAAGGATCCGGCTCCTAGGGAATAAACGTCAAAGAACATGAAAAGAAAAGCCTTAGTAGGCACTGGGACTATAAGAACAAAAGAGTGCTTCCAAACTGCAGTAGTGAAAACCACTGGGAAATGTGGAATAGTCTGACAGAAGCAGTAAGAATGATGGTTCTGAGTCAGGCACTGAATCAGAGAAAAAAAAAAAGAAAAAAGAAAAAAAAAAAAACAGAGGCTTGATCCAAGTGAATTAAAGCCACTTATATTCCTGGAAATGAATTATTTCCTCTTTATCAAAAAGGAAAAAAAGACAAAGAGGTTAAGAATGTAATTATATGTTGCAGAAAGAATTATATGGCAATTTCTGTCTCCCAGGCTTACATTCAGGGTACTAACCAAAACTCTGACACACTAACTTTCTGTAGTGAGTCTCGGCAGCGTTGCCTGCAGTGCCTATTTACTCTTCAGTACTTCCTCTTGGAGGCTTTCTTTTAGTCTATGTTCTCAGCAGGCTTTTAGAGGAAGCTCTGGGTATTATTTTGTGTCCAGAATAAACAGAAAGCACAGTACTGTCTTCTGTGTATAAGCTCTCTCCTTCCTATGCAAATTTACAAATATTGTAGAAAAACAAAATGATCACAGAAATAATGTTTTGTTAAATGATCACTCGAAACTAGTGCAGATGACTTAGTTCCTTGCTTTGTCAGTAAGTCCAAGCATACCAGGTACATAATTACATAATTTACTATTTATGTCATGAAGGCCTTCAAGAAAATGCTGAAGCCTATGAAGCATCTCTGCCCTTTTCTGTCTTAGGCTGAGAATATTTTCATTCCATTCATCTCTGCTTAGATGCAGAGTGTCTGAAGACTGTTGCAGAGTATCTGTTTTCAGTGCACACTGATGTTTTGCCAGTCATATGTCATGAGGAAGCATCCTCCCACTGGTATGAACAATATGACCATGAAAGAAGGCGAACAGTAACTGCATTATGTCCTCCAGAAGATGGATAGAAGTTAGAGGGAATGTGTTTTTGTGCAGTGTGTTGCAGGGCCTTGCTCATCAGTTGCGTGACACTGCTACATTTGTTTCCTAACATTTACAAATGAAATTAAATCAAGGTTGTAAAACAGAAAATTGTATTCATATGCTTTGTAGATTGATGACGACTGACATACCGTAAAATGCTAAAAAAGAGATCAGCTGCTATTAGTCTATAACGAACCATCACCAATATGAATTTGGCAACCAAGATTTCAGTTAACTTTATTCTGTCCTATATACTCACTAAGGCTGTCTTTTTGTGCTGATTTTTGTTGATGGATGGAAATCGGTTGGAAATAATTCTATTAAGATTCAGTTATTCATAAAACTGTATCATTTGATAACAAAAACCCATTTGCTTATGAATGCATTTAGGTTGCTGCACTGAACATACCCAGACTCTTATCTTCCAGTCATTCTTAATTGGCTGAAGAGTAGAAAAGGACTGGGGCAATTTCCTACAGACTTTTTTCTGGCTCTCCTGGTATGGTGCCCTGAAGTAGATGAGATGCTGCCATATCACAGAGACCACTGGGTTAAATTAACCAGGATATCATTAAGAGCACAAAAACAACCGCAAAGCTTCTATGGGGTTGCAAGCAGCACTATCTCTCATTACCCCAAAGAAAGTTTATTTCTTGCTACTTCCCTTGAGAAGAGAGTCAAAAATTACCATATTATGGGATGAGGACTGCCCAATAGCCAGAAAAAGCAATCTGAGAACTAGCGTGGCCAGCTGGAGCCCAGCCAGTATGATTGTGACTGGTGATCCCCCGAAACAAGACTGTGCAGCAGAAGCTGCTGTGCGCTGCCGCTGCAGAGAGCATCCCCCAGCAGGTGCCACCTAGAGAAGGCAGTAATTGCCTGGCCTGCAAGAGTCGAAGACGAAGCAAGGTGAAAGGGGATGAAAGAAAAACAGGAAGGGGAACAGGGGGAAAAGGAATTAATCTTTATTTTGTGTGCTGCTGCACTGTTGCAGTGTTTTGAACTTAGTTTTGTCTTCGGACTTGACTCTCCTTTTGCCAATTTAAGTCATCGGTTTAATACACAGTGGTGCAAATAAGCATCAACCCCTGCTTGCCTACTTGTACAGACTGACATTTATGTTGGATGCTTGCTTTTTTAGCACAGTACTGAACCAACAGTGCTAAAACACCATGTGTTTTGCTGTGTCAAGGGAACCAGCTATCACTGTAGCCATGTCACTAAATCACATTACAACTCTTGGTCTAACGACATTTGTATAGATCTCCAGCTCTCTACTATTTGTCACTAATCAGAGTAGTCTGAAGATAATCATGCAGGGACATTATGCCATTTGATGTTCTTTCCCTCTACTTTAGCTAATCATTTCTACAATGCACACACAAGCCAGCATATCTTGACTTCTTCAATTCCTTTTGCTATCTTTGTTTTTCTTTCTTTTAGCAGAAATAATTGAGAGATCAACGAGGTTATTGTGCCAGGTCTACTGCTCAATTCCTCAGTTTTCTGTTGCTAGATCCTGGTGGGATCTAGCAGGAAACTTGAAGAAACCCAAAGAACAAACCTCTTCTCATACTTGCTCTGAGAGGCCTACTCTGCCTAACAGGGATAGCTGAATGGGATTTAGCCTTAAAAGATTAAATATCTTTTCATTACAGTATGCTTCATCCCAATGGAGACAATGTTAGGGTTCATATTAACACTACTGAGCACTCTTGTTTTCTCTTTCTGTTTTAGCAATACAAAAAAAAAAAAAAAAAAGGTGAATTCTCTTCCATGTTACAGGTGCTTGAACTGCAATGTATTGAAATTCACGATGAAGTGAATGGAATTGTTTAGGATTTTAATCATTGTAGCTGCAGAATTTGGCTAGCCATCTTATAACCACTGTATTTATTTTTAAGATTCAAAATGTTAACAATTTAAACAATCGTAAGGAATATCCTGTTATATTGACCTTGAAAATGTTATTAAACAGGGTAAATACAACATTTGCTTGCTAAAATGGAAAGATGAAATGCCTAGTCACTTAGAGCTTCATATGGTAATCATCAGGAAAACAGCTCCTTTTTTAAGTGTAGCTGTCAAACTGACAGGCTGCAAAAGAAACAGATTCCCAGCTATTCAGTAGTTACAAAAGATCAAGATGATCCAGTTTCATCAGATCATCAAAGAGTGAGACTTGAATTTGTTGAATTCAGATCAGTTTTTTCTGTTTGCTCACTTAGGCTGGTCCTAGCTACGGGTTCATAAGAAATTCATAATAAACTTCTGAGCTGTTACTCATTCCAAGATGGCACTGAACATAGCATAGCTGTCAATTATAACCTGGCAGAGACTTGAGTAAAAATGCAACTGCCTCTTTTGAGAAATGCTTTGGGTTGATCGCAACCACTTTGACATAAGATGCAATTCTCTGTGAGTGCAGATAGCAACTGATTCTGGCAATTTCCTTATGGGAATTTTTCCAGGGGTATTTGATGTAAGCAAATGTCTCCGAAAACAAACTGTTGATGCACTATGAGGATAATCTCTTCTGAAAAAGACACCTCTGTGTCTGCTACAGGTTAGACAAGATTGTGTCTTGTCTAACTGGACCATTGTCCTTGCCTGTCGCTCAGCTCCACCACTCTAAACCAGCCTTTTATTCTTTGGAGTAATGGAAACCTTGGGTTTTTTCACGTGTTTGTTAATGTGTTTGCCAAAATATTCAGGACTTCTTTGCAAAGGTGCTACTGCTCTGCTGATTGACATTCAGCATGG
Source organism: Athene noctua (assembly GCF_965140245.1). Classification (NCBI taxonomy): domain Eukaryota; kingdom Metazoa; phylum Chordata; class Aves; order Strigiformes; family Strigidae; genus Athene; species Athene noctua. The sequence goes on from NC_134044.1 coordinate 21,549,598, forward strand.
GCAGGCAGAGCAGGTCAAGGAAAGAAGCAAGAAGCCAGAAAGGAACAAAAACCTTCAATTTTTGAGTTTGTATTTCAAATGTCTTTGAATCAGCAGCTCTGGGCGCTTCCCAGCTCTTGAAGGAATGCCAGTTCAGTACAGTGAGTGAATAAGGTGTGTGCGGGGGTGACTGCTTCTCTGTCAGTTGTGAGAAGCTTTATTTTAAAAAGTGCCTCTCTTTTTGCTAGCGTTACAGAGGTTTCAATGGTTCACAGGAGCTGGTAATGGTTTATGGAGTCTTTCTTGTTTATGGCCTGTTGCCCAGTCAAATCCAGCCCAGGTCATTAGTGACTAGAAACTGTTACCATGTTAACACACTCTGATGGATGATGCGAATGAACTGTGCCCAAGTCCAGTTTCTAGCAGAAAAAGCATCAGAGAAACCAGCATTGCCACTGTCCCTAACTGACTCTCTCGCAAGCAAAGGGGGACGGAGTTGTGCCAGCGGGTTCGTTCGGGGCAGAGCTGAGGCATGCAGCTGAGCACTGCTGCAGCGAGCTTCCTCTGCTGCCGCACATCCTTCCCTTCTCTGCAAAGAGAGAACATTAGCCTGCGAAGCTGTCAAGCTGATGCTTTCCCCAGCATTGAAATGACACACAGTAAAAACAGGCAAGCAAAATGAACAAAAATAAGGAGCACCTTGGCTAAGGAGCACTGATATCTTCTGGTAAAAGATACACGGAAGGGCATGAATGGTTTCATTCAGAGTTTTGGACCACAGCCCTGGGTATATGAGGAAAATCATTAACACACCATTAGCATTCATGCGTTAAAAAGGAAATGATGTCTTTATTGTAATCTCTAATTTTATTTTATAATGCCTGCTGTTTCTTTTTTGCATATTGCTGATTTGGACTCTTGTACTGGTCATTTTCACTTTGCTTATATTTAATGTCACTCTTTTGTTTGCTCATTTGTTCTTCCATCTGAAAAGCTCTCATGTTGGGTAACTTGCTCGGCAATAAGGGTAGAAGGAAGGCAGGTGGGCAGGCAATCTGAATTTTGATGTTGGCTCTGCCACTGGTTGCTTGGCAAGCTGTTTGCACCACTCTCTGCCTTACTTTCCCACAGAAAGAGACTCATGGTTGGAGAACAGTTTAAAATCTTTGACAAAAAAGAACTGTGCATCTACTAGTGCAATTTACTGAAGGAAAACACACATGAAACCAAGTATTTTATTCCATGTGCTCCTTAAAGTATATACAAGTTGATTAAGCCTCTGTTCTTCATTTTCCTTTCCTGAAATAGGTCTAAATGTTGAGTCATCATCGATGTACACATCCAAACCACTATAGACATCTTAGCCTTCAAACTGTAAAAAATCCAAATGTTCTAGATTCTTCAGACCATTTAACAGATGTGATATGCAAGTAGCAAATCCTAGTAACTAATGAAACACGGTTATAGTACAGATACAGATAGACAGAGAGTATGTACTGCTCTCTCCTTAATGTTCTTCTCTCTGTTTCCTCCCCCCAATTTATTTTGGATAAAGTGTCCACCAACAGAGCACAGCACAATTGCTGTATAATTTTATATTACTTACAGTCTTATAAAACTGTGGCAGGTAACAATAGAAATAGTGTAGTTTCTCTGCCTAGGCCACGGTGGCATTTCCAGTATCGTTAATTCACTGTAACAGAAACCCTTTTCCCTCAGGAATGGCTGGGGTCATAGCAACAATGTTGATGCAGATGCAGGTTAAGAGCCAGCAGCAGTATGCTAAAAAGCTTACTAAAAATGGTCTCTGTCTCTCTGTAGCCCTGGAAACCCAGCCTCTTGTATCAGATTTCCTCATTCACAGCCATAAAACTCTTCAGGTATCAAAAATTCTGTAAGTTAAATGACCAAACTTAAAAATTGCAAGCTTGAGTAATACTCCTGACAACTCAGTACAAGCTCAGACTCAAAGCTCAGAAGCAGCTGAAATATATTTGTAATTAGTCTAATATGCAACATTTGACTGTGGTGAAGATTTCTTGCTGCACTTCACCTGGAGGTTAGCTGAGATTCCAAAACTGTGAAATAAGTAGCCTTTGCCATCTTTACCGTAATGCAACTGCAGCTCACTGTGTTAAATCCTTCGTTCATTTACTGATCTTCACCAAAGTGTTTGCCAGTGTGACACTCCTGATAACTTGGTATTCTGCGGTCTGCAATTAGCAGTGTTGATCTGTGTTCGATGGGACAGGTTTGTGGTTATGTACAGTGGGGTTTGGCTGTGTAAATGCCTTCATTTGTTGGTGGCACTATGTGAATACATACATGAAAAAATATTATACCTATTATTTCTAAGATATTGAGTAGCAGTGGAATGCAAGAATCTTTCATTTAAAATGTGATAAGTAGTCAGATTTTGTGGTGATTGGAAACCAGCTTATATTTGTAAGAATTTCTAAAGCTAATTAATGGACCTGATCATGCTTCTTCAGTAGGTTTCCTGTCTTCTTCCATAAAAGGCCCAAACAATCTCTGAACAGACTGAACAAAATAACACTTCTTTAAAACTTTCTTCCTAATTCCACATCTTTTACTACCCATGTCAGTTACTGAATGCTTTGTTAAGTTCCGTTCATGACTACTCACATTTTCTCTTTTGTCTCCACTCATTCCACTTTGTACCTGGAACACAACTTTAATATACATTATGCTCTTCATCTGTACAAGAAGTAACTGAGAACCCACAAAAAGTCACCACTTGCTGTTATATGTGCAGCTAACTAGTGCTTGTTTGCTCCCTATTGCACACACTGTAAAATTCTTGGGGTTTAAGATTAGGTAAATTAATTGTAATTTCCAAAGCAGGATCTAGAAAATACCATTCATAATAGGAGAAGAGCTATTTAGCTGAAAAGGGTTGGGAGATTTTTCAAACTGAGAGTTAAAAAGGGATCTTCATTGTTTCTGCCCCTCCCATCTGCTGTTCTCTGCAGCTGAAAATGGGGCAGAAAGCCAACATCATGACATTTGAGCAGACAGCAGTTTATGGAAGCGTCTATTACAATTCCACACCCACACCCTTGGTAGAAAGGAGCCTTCTCCCTGGCCATTTCAAGCAGAGTTGCTGCCAGAGAGTTACAGCTGATATGAGGCTTCATCCCTTGAGTCTGGGATTTGTAGGCAGACTTAAATTTTTCTATGTAGGTTTTAAATACAGATTCCCCTTCCTCTGCTTTCTTAGTCCTCTCCCCCTCCAGAAGAAATCAAAAGAACTTCCAAAACGTGCTGTAGAGGTTTCTCAGCCCTCACATGCCATTATTACAAGTGGGTTGGACTGCGGCATCAGCGAACGTGCTTTCTGCACGGTGATTAGGATGAGCACTGCCTTTTGCCTCATTGAGTGATCTTAAACATTGGTGAAACACCTTGCAGATTACAGTAAGCACTGAACCCTGCTACTGATCCCTCCGTGTTGCAACTGGTCTTGGAAGGGAACAGTATAGCTCAAACGGCTTTTTTAGCCTGTTTGAATTTTGTTACTGTTTTATGATGAGCACTTTCAGCAGTTCCACGAGTATCCATCATTTTGTCTGAAAGAAACAGTAATATATATTATTCATAAATACATGCATACATATAGGCCATATGTAAAGCATCTATGCATGTATATCCACTCCCCTTTCTTCTACTTAAATAGTATTCAGTTCTCTTTAAAGGATGAGTCACCTGGCTCACTCTGGAGTCAGGAATCTAGACTCAAAACTGTAGCTGTGCAAGGATCCAACTATGTAGCTTGATCAGTTAGTTATTTTACTGGACCTCAAAAACTAAATGTGCTCTCTTGACATCCACTGTTTCTTCAGTCTCCTAAATAATAAGAAAAAGATTATTACTGTTTCTCCTTACATTCTTCTTCCTTGATTTTTTAACTGGAATTAAATGTTAGAGAATAAGCATGTGGATATAAAAGGAACTGAATCATGCTGGATTATCAGCCCTAGAAACTGAAGTTCACTGTTTCTCGGTAGCACGAGGACACTAGTAAAGCACAGCAAGGATACTCCACCTGCCCAATTGAACAGTGATCCAAAGACAAGAGCTGGTGGTAAGCAGCTAGTGCGTTCGCCATATGCATTCTTTCTTGGACTTCCAGAGAGACACGTTACTAAACGGCCGCCTTAGATGCATTTCATGAAGAGCATCAGCTGGTGTGCTGAGAGTTCACTGCTACTTGGTGCTGTGAAAGGTCACCCGTATGTAAACAGAGTCACTGACAGAATGACAAAAGATGATCTGTCATGCTTCAGTTGTGCGGCAGAGCAAGTGGAGGGTTCTTGAGATGAATGAATGTTTGACTTCAGTAAGGATAAAACCAGGAGATTGAAGGTAAAGCGGTTAAAACATTCTCTTTCCTATTTTGGCATGAATTGAGGAAAGGATATCTGAAGGTGGACATGTTTTTCCATCATGTAAATAGAATATAAAGATAATATGTGTAATCTTGTTTAAGAGAGTAATTAAAATGCATCAGCAAATTAAGTGAACTTTTAAGTCTCTGGCTCTTTATAAGGCTTGAATAAAGACTGATGTGAGATTGCTCACTCATTAGTAAGGGGTTAATCACCATTTTAATTCCTATATCTGTCGAGAAGGATGGAAATGTAAGGAGAAAAAAGGCATAGATTAGCATATGTCACCTGCATAGCTGTGTGGATTGCAGTAGTGCTGTCAGATATAAACAAAGAATGAGGACAAACAAAAGGAAAGTGTATGTACTGTAGGAGCGGCCTGATTTAGCCAATGAAAAAAACAATGATGAAAGGAAACCAGCATTGCCAACATAGAGGTGTCAAGAAAGTGGATTGCTACTTCAATAACTTAATTCTGAAGTTTGAATGAACAATTTTTTTCTTCTTTTGTTTTCCTAAAGTCAGTCAAAAAGGGTGGTGTGATTCAGTCACAACAGTGAAGGGGATTCCCTCTGGATCTCTGTCTCTTAGTTATCTGGGTTGTTTTTTTGTTTTAACTTGTCTCCTCAACAAATGTGATTACTTTGTGTATATCCTGAAGTGTTTTGGGAAGAAATTAGATAATGGACTGATGAAACGTGGGGGCTTTCTGGAACATGGAAAGTACCAGGCTGATAATGAACTCTGCATTTCTCTGGAACCAGGAAAAGACATCCATTGACTTTAGTGGTGTTTTTAGCCATTTAGATTATACGTGTGCCTGTCCATCTTTATGCCTTTTGGTCTCAGGCCCTGCCAAGACTGAGGTTTTTTAGACAATGTCTCATTGCTTCCTAGTACCCATTCGCTGTTTAAACATGCAGTGTTTCACAAGATTTCAATCAAAAGGGTGTTTAGGGTGCTGCTGGAGCTATCTTGGCTGAGGTTTTCAGTTACAGCTGAATCAGCACAATCTCCAAACAGGTTCCTGTCCTCTGCCTTCCCCCTGGAGATGTTTCAGACTCATCAGGCAGGAATCCAAGCGCTGGGGACCTCCAGTAGCGTTTAATCTATCAGAAACCAAAGTTGCTGTGTTGGCTGTAGTAATTCATAATTCAAAGAGAACATATTAGAGAAGCTGATCTAGATACTGATTTTAAAAAAATCACCTGGCACAGTATCTCTGCATTTCTTTTTCACTGCAGGACAAATTGATTCCTTAGTAAAAATTCCAAAATAATAGGAAACATATTGTGGAACTGGCTTGAGAATAGCTCCATTTGGGGTAGCTCCGATTTTACAGAGTAGGGCTTGGCATATGAAACCAGTGATCAGAAGCAGAACTGGGTAACAACTGGTTGTAAAATATCACCAGTAGCAGGACTGAGGATTTGTGTTTCATTAGGAATTCATAAGTTATTCATATAATAAATGACTAAACAGACTACACAATGGGTGAAAAGAGTTTTCATAAAGAGAGGCAATTTCTTTTATTTGTATCAGTAGATCTAAGAAAAAATATTCCTCCCTGCAACCTTTGCTTTGCTGTTAGCCTTGGACCACCACAGCTGCAGCAATGCCACTCCTGCAAGATGAATTCCCCTGCTGAGAACCATGTCCTGTGTGCTTCATTTTCCCAGTCTGCAACTGAAGAAACTTCCCCGTCTCCCAAATGAGTCATGAGGATTAATTATGTCATTTTTATAAAATGTTTTAATTTGCTCCACTGGAAGGACAAAGACTGATAATTTCATAATATGTAACTACCTAAATACTGTCTGAACTTTTCCGGGGTTTGCTTACCGCCTGTTATTTTCCAGAGCTGTTTCAAAACAGAAGATGAGAAATGATGTGCTCATTCTGGGACCATATCTTATCAGTAATCACTACTCAGGAGTTCTGAGGATTGAATTAAGAAAAATACAAGGGAATAAGCATAGTTTAAGGGAGAACTATCCTTGTGCCAATTTCTCCCTTTTATGAAAAGTGACTTATACAGTGATATAGTGACTCTGAGAAGGTGTTTTTTCTTTTCAGGTATGATCCAACAAAATCAAACCCATTCCTTGTTGGTTTTTGCTATGTGATCACTCATTAAATGCAAAGTAAAACATATTGCTGAATGACATCTGTCCTTTGGATAAACAGAAGACAGATGTATTGCAGTGCAGGAAAGCACAACGTAGGCTTTGCAACCAGGACAAAGCTATTAAGATAATAGGTTTGAGTCAGTTAAGGGAAGTGCATAAATGTTTTCTAAAACTGATTTAAGGTAAGCAATGAGCTACTTCATTACAGTACGTACTGTATGTTCCAGTATGTAGTACTATTAACACCGAGCCATTTATCGGTAATACACTAATAGCTCAAAGATTGCTTTACCCATGGTAGTTATGATACTCATGTAAAATATTTTACAAAAATCTCGAGCCTTCATGGTGCTGATGGTGTGACAGACCCGTGCCGAGAAGATGGATGATGTAAGTGTCCCATCTTTAGTGTTGGAGTCCTGACCAGGGCTGCCTGATGTTGGCTTCTACAGGGGTGTCCCTGCCGCATCAAGGTCAGCGGAGCGAGCAAGACTCAGAGAAAGTGTGTCCAGAGCATCGCACAAATGAGTTATTCTGTATATTCTTAGGTCTCACGTTGGCTGTGACTGTAATTTGTCGGTTTGGTTGTAATCTGAGCGCAGGACATGGAAAGGCAGACAGGTCACACCAACACACCCTTGGCAGGCAGTCTCTGACGGTCCTTCTGCCCCTGTGAGGCTGTGCACCATTAAGGGATGCGGGATGGCAGCTTTGTGAGGGACAGATGAGATCCGAGTATCCGCACAAATTCCCTTCTACCCTGCCACTGCGAAGTTCAGCGGTTATTTCTTGCTACTAATGAAAGGGAAAGACAGCAACCCTCTGTGTGCCGAGGGCGGGAGGGCTTCCATGGCTCGAGTCCGGAGAGCCCGGGGCAGCTCACGAGGAGGCAGCTGAACACGCAGAGTCTGGGGCCTCACCTGGTGTCGCTTTCTGACACCCACGGGTGGCTCCGCGGGGCCGGGCGCGTCCCCCGGGCCACTCCAGCAGAACACGGCAACGCGGCCGTCGAGCGCCGGGGGCCCGCAGAGGAGCAGCCCCCCCCTCCGCCCCGTCTGGGTGCCGGGGAGGTTAAAGGCTCCGCGAGAAGGAGGCGGCGTGGCCGCAGCTGCGCTAACGCTTCGGCGGACAGGAGCGCTCCGGCCGCCGCCCTGGGCGCGGGCACCGACCCGCCGCCCCACACGGTGCCCCGTGCTTCGCCGGCCGTTCCTCTGACCCCCGCCCCGCCGCGGGCGTCCTGACAGCGGGCGGGAGCCGCTGCCGGCCCTCGGCCCCGCTGCGCTCGGTGACGCGGCCGCACAGCCGCCGCCGCGCGGGGACGGCTCCTCCCCGCGGTGCCGCCAGGCTCGGGGGCCCCGACACGGGCGCCGCCGCTCCCCGCCCCGAACGCGGCCGCCGGAGCCCGGCGCGGCCTCGCCGGGCGCTCCGGGGCGCTGCCTCTTTAAGCGCTCTGACGTCAGCGCTGCGCAGCCATGGCAACGGCCCGTCACGTTGGCTGGGTCCATGCGGGAGGGGGAGGAGCTCCTCCCGCCGCGACCGAGCGCCATGGAGGCGGCGGCTCGGTGACACCCGCGCGGACCGTTACCCGGCGGCGGCGAGCCGGCAGGTATTTCCCGCCCGGGCCGCGGCGGGCCGGAGGACGCCGGCAGAGCCGGGCCCCCCGCCGGCGGGGGACGGAAGCCTGGCCAGCGGGCGGCCTCTGCCCGTCCCCCACCCCCCCCGCGGGCTCGGCGGGGCCGCCTGAGGGCGGCGGCCGGTCCCGCGGGGCGGCCGGCGGTGTCCCCTCCGTGCCTCGGCGCGGCAGAGCCTCGGCCGGGCGGGGCGCGGCGGCGGGGCCGGGCCGCGGGGCGCCGCGGGCCGCGCTTCCTGGTCCGGCGGCGCCGGCCGCCCCCGCGCCGCGCTCGGCCGCGAGCGGGGCGGAGGAGAGGGACGGCGGGAGGGCGGCGGCCGCTCGGGGCCGGGCGGAAGGTTCCAGCGGCTGCCCGGGCCGCGGCGCCTGGGGCCGGGCTCGCCCGCACCGCCGCCCCTCAGCGCGGGGAGGGCCGCGGGGCCGCGCCGGCGGGAAGCCCCGGCGTCCCCTCCGCCGCTGCCCCCGCAGAGCCCGGCGGGGGCCGCCCGGGAGCGCCGCGGCCGCCCCGCGCCCGCCGGCCCCCGCCCCGCCCCTCGCGGGCGGCCCCGTGCCGCGGGCGGGGGGAAGGGGGGGGCATGGGCGGCACCACCGCGCCGCAGCGCCGGGGGGAGGGGGCGGCGCTGGCGGGGAGCGCCCAGCCGCAGCGGGGGTTGAGCGCCGAGGCGGCCGCGGGCGTCGCCGCCAGCAGCGGCCCCAGCCCGGCCGGCAGCGCCGCTGCGACCCCGCCAGCAGGTAAAGCCCCGGCGCGGGGGCTGCGCTGCCCGCCGGCCGCGGGCGGAGGGGGCCCGCCGGGGCGCCGCCCTGAGGCGGCGGGCGGGTGAGGGGCGCGGTCCCGCCTCGGGGTTGCGGGTGCCGGGGTCCGCCGGGAGCGGCCGGGCCGGGCGGCGGTGGGCGGCATCTCCTGCTTCCCGTCCCGTTCTCCCCCCGCCTTCGCCGCCCCGGAGCGCGGGCATGCCGCGGCGCCGCGCCCAGCTTCCGCGGGGAAGGGTGGTGGCGGGGCAGGGCCAGGCCTCCGCGGCGCCGCGGCCTCGGGAGGGCTCCCCGGAGGTGGTGCCGGGGAGGGGGGACGGAAGTGGGGGGAAGCCTCCCTTCCCCAGCCTGGGGGGCGAGAGGCGGCCTCAGCCGCTGGGGAGGCGGGGGGAGTCCGAAGGGAGCCGGCGGGACCCCCCGCCCCGCTGTGCGGGCAGTGGGAGCACGTCGGTGTAGGTCGCAGGGAGAGGGTCTCGGGGCCAGGGTGCCCCTTCCCGCTTGGGAAGTACCTTCTTGTCGCTGGGGGTCGTCAGGGACAGACCTGGCGCTGGAGAGAGCGGGCTCAGCAGCGCAGGCGGCGCAGTGCCCTGCGCAGGGGGCTGCGGAGTGTCCTGCCGACCCCACGGGGTCAGCTAGCCCGGCAGTTGGGATTTAAAAGGCCGTAGAGGTGGCAGCGGCAGGCAGTTTCCACGTTTATGGAATACGTAGGGAAACTTCCCTCTCTCCTCTCTTCTCCTTTTTTATTTCTCTACCTATCCAGAACTTGCCAGTTTTCGGCATTCCGTCATTCGCCTTGTGGCGAGGGGCTGGGACTCGCGTGCGTTGCGTGACTGTTGTGACAAGGGTAAATCTGAAGGTACTCCCCATCTTTAGGAAAAGTGCAAAGTCATAGATGATTTTTGTGGTATACTTCGTAGGTATTGCTGGTTTCCACATCCAGATTTTTTTTTTCTTTTCCAAATTTGCTTTTTTTAAATTTATTTGCACTTATTTTTGAGGTGATCAGCTTCTTTAATTTTTAGTTTGGTCTCTGCTGGAAATTGTAAAAAGCTTCCAAATTGCTTGCATTTGGTAGACAACTAGTTTAGTTTATGTTGTAATATTATCTGAACTAAGGCAAAATAAACCTCTGATCCGTTCCCTCCTGTTAATTATACAGTTTGGGAATAGGCACGTTGTCTTCTATTAGACCAATTATTGTAGCATGATTTTACAGGCTGGTTTTCAGTTCTGAAGTAGGAGCACGGTAAGTCTCAAAGCTTAGTATGAGTTGAGGGAAAGATTGCTTAGAGTTTAATTTCATTATATATAAAATCAGTTTCTGAAACAACAGAATAGTAACTCTCCTCTGCTAGGTAGAGACTATTAGGAAAGGAAGGAAAAGAGTGGCAAAATGCTCTAGAGAGAGGAACCAAGTAACCAACCTCTAAACCCCACCTTAAGGTCATTGGGAGAGGTTAGAACCGGAGTTTTCTGAGTCTGGTGGGTTTTATGTATTCAGTGGAGTTCTGTGTTCAAGTTTGGTCTCTGCTTTGAAAAATGCTTAGCCCTTTTTTTACTGAGAATCTCAACTGACAGATCAGAGCGATTGCTTGGTGAGAAACAGTTCCCCGCTGGTAGCTGGGTGCTTTTCCTCTTTTGCCAGTTGTCAGCGCAAGCTCATTCTGGTTTGTAGGGATTGCAGTGCTTCACCTAGAGTAGACCCCAAGAGCATTTGATGTGTTTTCCAGAATTTCATATACTTCCCTAAGTATAAATAGAGGTTCCAGAGATTTTTGATAGTTCTTGTGGGGAGTGGTGGAAATATTGGGGGATGTGAGTCATTTGAGCGTGCAGAGGAAAACCTGAAGTTGCTCTCTGACTTCTACTAGAAATATTGGAACTGATGTAAAAGGTGGTCACTAATCTGACAATTAATTGACAGATACAGTAGATGTAGTTGCTGGTTAAAGTTGGGGAAAGTCTGAAGTAATGTTAGCAGTAATGACGACTATATCAACAAATCAAAATGAAACAAACCACATGACAAACCCTTACAATCCTGACAGTCTTTTAATGGGTTGGGAATCTTCAGTGGGTTTTTGCAATGTTTGTTTGTGATTCTTAAGCATGATAGCTGTGGTGAAGTTAATTTGTGCTTCCAGAGAACAGACTGATTCTATCTTGGAAGAAGGGGGCTAGAAAAAAAGAGGGAGATCATAAATACATGGATGCGTTTCACTGTGTGTCTCATATGTCAAAATAAGGTCAATATTTAATTAAATGTTACTTAAAATTAGCAGTTTTTACAGTGGATAATGTAGATGAGTTACACATTTCATATATTGAGAACCAAGGCTATAATAATACCTTTTGTCTGTTAATCATTAAAAATTTGAGTTTCAGATTACAGGGATGTCTCTTTCTGTATTCTGTATTGTTAAAGTGGTATAGCAGATAACTGATGCTCTATCTCCTGTTTAGCCCCTTCCCAAGTGCTTGAAATTTGGTCCTGATAGACCGTTCAGGTCATTTAAATCTTGAGTAGAAGATGACTACAAATGTCATCTGTTGTATTTATGTTGGATAATGAAAGTTTCAACTATATCTTTGTTACCTAGTTGAGCACTAATGTATCTAGTGTTAAATTTGTACAAGTATTTTATTTTCCAAACAGTTTCTAAAGAAAAACGTGGGACTCAAAAACCTCATGAGAAAACCTTGTAAAAATATTTTTGAATACAGAACTGTGCATAGTTCTCGCCTAGACCGTTATGCAGCTTTTTAAAAGTGCCACAGAACTTGTGAATATAAGATTTGGAAGGTGAAGTAAAAAATAAAAAAAAATTTTTAAACCCACAATATGCAGTGCATTGTATTCCTTCCTCAGTTCCTGTCTTCTCTGCCAGTGATAAATTAAGACTGCTGTGTCACTGAAGACAGAGTCATTTGTTTTATTGTTTGTTATCTTGAGTCACTTTTTTTAAAGTCTTATCAAACTAGGAGGAAATTCAGAATCTCTAAGCTTGATATATGATATGCTTATGATTCCATGAGCTTGCTCATGGAATGTAAATACTTAGGGACACTGATAATGCAGTGATTGTGTTTTGTACTTAATACTGTCTGAGAATATTAATGCCATTCCCAAGTGCCTGGAACTTGCTGTTTAGAAAGTATGCACAGTACTGCTAATCAAGAAAATTTCAAGTTCCACCAAAATTTTTCTCTCCTCTAATTGGATGCAGACCGGTCACTTATTTCATCTTCTGAAGTGTGTAATTAAATTTAGTTGTTATTGTTCTGTTCTTGTATGAAACCTCTGTGTTTTGCAACCCAGTGTTTTGTAATAGAATTTATGTGAAAGATGCTAAGCAGAACTAAAGCAAATGATCATGAAAAACATGAACGTATGCTGTTCTCTTAAGGTTGTGGTTTGGTATCTGATACTAGGGCAGAGAGCTTCATAGAGCTTTCTAGATAACGAGGCAGTGCTATACAAAACTGCAGCTTTAATTTTAAAAAATCTGCGGAGTTTAGGATTGTGTTAATCTGTTCAGCATCGTGCGAACAATGAAACAGTCCATCTTCACAGAGAGCCTGAAACAAAAGACCAAGAAGTGAAGTTCTCAATGTTTTGGATGGATGTCAGTTTGGATGCCATCAGTGATGCTCGATGTTCTGATTATTATGAATTACTGTAGTTAGTGTGGGGAAATGCCATAATGAGAACTGAGCTGAAGGCTTATAAAAACTAGAATTAAAACAAATACAGATGGACATCGCCTAGCAAATAGTTGTGTTATGCAGTGAAGACAGTTTCACTTCCTTTAAGATGTCTCGGCTTCCAAAAGCATGTGAAATGCTGACATCGAGTAAAACAAATTCTGGTTCAATTACTATAAATCTTGCAGTCTCTGGCCTTCTGAAATGACTTAAACTGCAAAGGAAGGGAAAGATAGAAGTGCCTGACTGTAATGTAGAGCAAAAGGAACTTTCAGGTTCCACCTATTACATAAAATTAGTTATTTGAGGCAAAATAGAGTTGCCAGTTTGCAGAAACTGTAGCTTTCCCCTCCTTCTTATGTTAGATCTCAGACAAATATTAATCATATGGATTTTCAACATAAGCCAAGTGTTTGAGTCATTATGATTGCTACTGTTTTGAAACATTAAAAGAGCTGAGTAATGCCAAGATTAAAATTACGAGATTTTAATTTTCAAATGGGAGGGAGGGGAACAAAATAAAATCATTACATCAATCCTATGATGGATTGTGTTTCTTAAATGAGATTGAAGACCTTGGATCTGCTCCTGATGACTGGCTTGGTGTCTTTGACATGAACAAATAACCTCCTTGCAAAACTCCAGCTTGTTTTCATAGTGCAGTTATTATTTCAGGTGGTCAGCATCTAGTCTAGCACAGAGCACCCAAGCAGGTTCAGGATAACTTGATGATTTGATTCTTGTTGGGTTAATTTTTGTATAAATTTTTGCTGTCTTATATATTCTTTTACTGTAGCAATTATTTCTAACATAAATTGCACTTGTGTCATTTTCTGTTTATATAATAAAATGCAATTTATGCCCTATTTGTACGCATTTAGAGTCTAGCATTAAAGATGCTTATTTATGAGCTATTGTTAAAATGTGGTATTTAAAATTGATCTGATTAAAAGAAATATTTGATCTGAGTATTTTTCTGGTGACCCTTTCTGTCATGACTGATTGCTTTAAGTGATTGTTCACATAAACCAATTTTATCCCTAGTTTGGAAAAGGAAGATATTTTCCTTCCTTTAGATTCTTGATTTAAATTGAGCTTAGTTGTTACTGAGCTGAAAGATTCGGATTGCATATATAGATGCTACGCTTGTCAGAATCTGATTTAACACAGTGTAAATTTAGAGCCTCAGTGTATCTGGTGACTTTGATCAGTTTTGGTGATTTGACTTAGATTTTGACAGTGTGATGTAATGTCAGAGTACTAAAAAAATAATCTGTCATATATTAGGTTTTAGGTAGGCTTATTACATAAAAGCTTTTTACCCCCAAAAAAGATTATACATTGGCAACAAATTAATTAATTATGAATTGGGTTTAAGCAAACGTATTTATCTTGTGTTGCTATGTGAGAATGCAAACCAGAGTCCTTTCATTTACATGTGCACGGTGGTGATGGGAAGGAAAGGAGGTAGAAGAGCTGGTCAGGTTTTGTAGCAGTCTCAAAACTTGGTACAATAAGCAGAGTTCAGTACAGCAAAGTTTCCAAGAAGACATTAAGTCCAAATGCCCTAGAATTTCAAGAAACTCATAGTGATGTTAGTACCGTTTTCCTTTGACTGGAACAGTAGGCAGGACATAGCAGGGATGTTGGGTGCCCCTAACAATCTTAGGGGAGAAGAGCAGCGGTCCCCAGGGAAGTGTTGCAGCATTTTATAGGACATTAAATGCCTATTTTTAGTCTTGCTGACTGACACTTGGGGGGCAAGAAACTTCTGCAGACCCAAAGTATGGAGAATGAGGTGGCCAGGAAGTAAAACTATTGTTTTGGGTGCTGCAGACACAACCTTAATCTCCAAGATACGCAACAGAAAAGGGGAAAACTCCTCTTTTGTTTTAGAAGCAGCCCAAAAGAGTGAGATGGATTTTTTTTTTTTTTTCATACAGCAGGATAAACATATAATAAAAGCCCAAAATAAAAGCACTTTAGATGAGTATGTAACGATGCCAGCACTTAGTTGCTGTTCTCCAGACTTTAGGAAAAAGCAGCTAATTGGGAAGGTCAGGTAGCTGAAGACAGGAAGTCATTAAGGCATTTTTTTTCCTCTCATCTATTATAGTTTGTTATCAATGCAAATAGATGGGCATCAAAAGCCAGATCTGCTCTTTGAAAAGGGATGAAACAAAGAAAAGAAAATTGACTTTTCCTAGTGGTGGTGTTTCAGAAACTTGAGCATTTCTGTTCTCAATCTCTACAGAAACCTTGTGGCCCTGAATTGTAGACCTTTATAGTAATAAACAAGACAACAGTTGACAGGCCAACATCCTTAGCAGACAGTTAAATTGCGTGAGAGTTTCATTGGATTGGCCAATACTTACATTTTTCTTGAGTCAGATACTGTTTTGGTTTGTGCTTAGCTTCTGGAAGCAGAAGTTTAAGAATATATAGCCATTTTTACTAATCTTTCAGCCATAACTGCTGAGAAAAACTCCAGAATGATAATATGTGTATCCCAAACATTAAAACCAAAAGACTTAGAACAGCATCTGCTCTTTCATGAAGGCTAGAAGCAGAGGCTGCTGTTGACCCAGCTCACTTTGAGATACTTAGGAAGTATTTACAAGAACAGAATTTTCAGTGGATTGGAAAGATAACCTCCAGCAAAGCAGGTTGTGGAGCTGCGGGCTCTGTTGTGGCCACGGTGCCTGGCAAATACATTCCTGTTTATAACCTTAGGCTTTGTCTCCACAGCGGAGTTCTGCTATTTATAACCTAGTGAGTGTCACATTTTCACAGAAAAGTTCTTGTATTAAAAAAAAAAAAAGTGACACTTTGGGGAAGACTGCTTCTGTTGGAAATATTGTACTACTTCAGCATTTTGTTTCTCTTCCATCCTCTTCTGTTGGAGACTTCATCTAGGGCATTTTCATTCCAGTAGGCAGGTGGGTAATTTCTGACTTTCGGCTACTATGTATTTTTATATGACCTGAATATATTTTTTTTGTTTTCTTTTTGGGCTATGAACTCTACAATTACATTTGGATTTTAATGCATTGTAAAAACGTGAAAAATAATGAATCTCAAGTTTAATTTACTTGTTCCTTTTAAATAATGCCAGCTTTATCTGGATAGGGTTTTTATAAGAAAGGTTTTTATCTTGCCTAAAAGTTTTGTGCGAAATAGTATGTTAAAAATACTCCTACTATAAAGACAGCTTTTATTTTGAGAACCCTGCCAGTGTGAAGATAGAAACCCAGTGATACATACTGCTTTAACATAACGGCTTCCCTTAAATATTTGGTCTAGTTTCTTTTTTAATAAGTGACCGTTTGAAAGCAGGCAATACTGCATGAGAAACATCAAAAGCAGTTCAAAAGAGTATAGATTAGATACATCAATCTCAACACAAGTGTTACCTGAAGTACATAGCCTATGTACTCTTAATCCCATACTTCCATTAGTAGGGGTGAAAAACAGTACTTAGGGTTTTCACTTTCTAGTATGGGATTTCTAATCGTTCAGTGGCTTTCTGTAAAGCGAGGCCTATGATAATGTGCATCTCAAAAAACCCTAGAAAGACCTACTAAAGTAGCCCGAACTCTAGTCTGGAAGAGGACTTAATTTTTATGGCTTACAATTACAAATGATTGACCAGAAATCTATTGTGAACCAAAAGCTAAATTAAAATTAGAGCTGAGGGAATAGTTTTATCTGATCTTTGGATAATCAGGATAAAAAAGCAAATGTTTATATTCCCTTGTTTTCTTATGAAAGAGTACAGCTGTATGCTAAATGTTACAGCTGCATAATTATGTGAACTGCATAATGCCTC
This sequence comes from Athene noctua, assembly GCF_965140245.1. NCBI lineage: Eukaryota > Metazoa > Chordata > Aves > Strigiformes > Strigidae > Athene > Athene noctua. The sequence goes on from NC_134044.1 coordinate 21,566,029, forward strand.
CCTGTAACTTTGGTACCAAGGGAGTATGTGTGTGGTGCTGAATGGTGAGGAGGAGGGAAGGGTGCTAAAGACTATGTATAGATCAAATGCATTTTTTTTTTTTGGTCCCAAGCTGGTGTGATACATTTGAAAGGATACAATGTGTATGTGTAACTGGTACTGCTGGGCTTTCTGCTCCTGAAGTGTCTAAGAATGCTCCACTTTCAAAAACTGTCAGCCAGAAATTATTTCAGTCAAGTGAATAGTCATCGTAGTTGAATCAAGGCACTTTTCTCTTAATGCGTGTCTTCTCCCCTGACTTTGAACCTAAAATTTTCTGTGTACTTAGTGCCTTTTATGCATACCGTGCAGTCTGCATGCTCTCAGAAAACAGGAGGCTGCATATGTAATCTTTTGTGCGTGTAGGTGCCAGACCAGATTTTGTGTGCATAACACTGGCCCTACAAGATGCAAGGGTGCTCTGCCACTTCAGAAAATATCAGTGTACTAGCCCCTTAAATCCAAAATCAAACTTGTTTAGAGATGGATTTAAATGTAAGTGGTCTTTCAAAATGACTTTGAATTGTCACTCTACAGTACACTTTTCACAGCAAAACTTGGTAGAATAGCTTCTGAGTATAGCTGGGTAGTTGAAGAGGCAAATAATGTAGTAGTCAGCTCACCCTGTGTGTGTGTGTGTCCACCTGTCTGTCCCCAAGGAAGAAATTGGACTGGAACCATCTCTGTCTGTGTTGTCACTTAGGGTAATATCTTTTTGCTTCATTGAGATCTTTCTTGCTGTTTCTTACACATTTTGAATTGCAAAACCAGTAATAATTTGTTCAGTGATCAGTCTGTGGTCAGTGAACCAAATTTTCACTGGAGAATCATTATTATAGTCACTAAAGACAACATAATTTGAATTTCACATGAAGTTCTGTTTGCAGGGAGTGTGATAAAAATAAATCTGTGCTTGCGTACCAAAACATTTTGACCTGGAAACAAACATTATGAATATAAGATGTGAGAATGTTACTTTTGGTAAAATCACTCTTTTGGACTGTGAAATATTCATGACTTTTAAAAATTCCTTCCTTCCTGTGCTTTTCTCAGCCTTGTGCTTAACACTGAATTTCTTGGGGTTTTTTTCTAGAATCTAGTGTGTGTGGGCAAGGCAGAGTAGGGGCTTTCTGTACATGTTTTATGAATGTACTTGGCTTAGACTTTAAGTTGGGTTTTAGAAATAAACTCTCAGAGCTTAAGACAGCAGTCTAGTGAACCATCAGCTTATTGTCTGAAGAAGGGTAAAAGTCTAAAGTCACTGATCATTTTTCACTAGTAAACTTAAGAATTATTTCACTCTAATTTCTGCACTGTGATTTCCTTTGTCTATTTTTTGACAGCTGTTAACAAGGTCAGTATTTGTTGGTCTATTTGTCTTCCATGGAAACCGTAATCAAACCAGTCATCAAACGCAGAGATGTATCGTGATCTGTTAAGACTGATCACCGTGCGGGTTTGCTCTCTCATTTGCAAGCTGTGCATGCGTGGTGTCGGCAGCGCTGGTGAAATGGCATTGACTTCTAAACCCAGCAACACTACTGCAAGACGCCTTCAAGCTGCTGCTTCCTCTGCTCTCCTCTGTTAGTGAAAAACACCAAAAGTTGATACTTAGAGTACCGAAGTCTGAAGGTGAAGACAGATGTTTATATTTGTCTGAATCAAATTACTTCTGTTAATAACTCCAATTAGTTACTGTGGTAAATACAGACGTTTTTGTGGCAGGGTTTATTTCAAAGTTATATTAAAATCACAAGTGAAGTAGCTCTGTGTGTATAAAGTGGCACATACTTCTGTTCTTTATGATGTGTAGGGGTACGAGGTGTTTTGGCGGAGGAAGGAAGGAGCAATATTGTTGGCTTGAAACTGCTTCTGCCACACAGTTTGTGGGTGGGGTTGTATTCGTGATGTAACTGCATGGGGCATGTTGGCACACGAAGTGGCAAGACGACTTTCATGTCCCACTGATTTGTTTTCTTGTGGGTCTCCTTTGTGACCTCTCCTTTCCAGCTGTGTATGTGATTTTTGAGTATAGACATTAATCGGTTCCTTAAAATTGGGGGTGGTATCTGTTAGAGAAATGGGTGTTTAAGTTCTGCTAATACCCTTCCTCTTGAGAGGCGTTGGTTGATTATTTCCTGTTTTTGTACCAAAGCTATAATGGAGACATATCACTTTAAAACACTTCCAAAATGTGCAGAAGTGCAACAATAGCGCTGACCTCAGCGAGCAAGGTCACACCCAGGCTGCTTCCTGTTTTCTTCTTGGGGAGACCAGAGGCCCTGAATATGGGACAACTCTCCTTTACATTGTGCCTGGGGGCTCGGAAACTAGAGTGACAATTAATTCCGTCATACAAAATGAAAATTAAAAAATCTTAAGGAAAAGATTCAGTTAGGATTTCCAAGGTTATTTCCTAAATGGTAACCTTCTTTTAAAACTAAACTATTACTCTTTCTTTACTGAAATGTCTAAGATGTTCTGCAACTAATGCACTCCTCAAGTGTACGTTAAAGATACAGAAGGGAAGGAGATACACTGAAGAGGTTTGAGAGGAGAGGGAGAAGGAAAGAGCAAGGTACACAGTGACACAATTACAGCCCTTATACACTGTTATTTCAACTTATGCCTCTCTCTGCTTGTATTTAAGTATTAGCTACCTAATATAAAAGCTCCCTGCTTTGTTGTCTGTGTTTATTGATGCAGTGCGGCTACAAATCAGAACAAAGAATTCTTGGGAAAATGAATAGCTGGTAAGGTCTCTTTGAGAGACAGAGGAGAGACAACATAGGGCCAAGGTACAGTAAAAAAAAGGCATTAAATGTGTGATTTTCTGCAGTGGAGAGCCCAGTGTGTGTGTATGGTCCTCAAACAGCTCTACTGTAGTAAATATATTATGTAAAATTCCAACTAAAATACTTTTTATATATGGAGGTATGTAACTACATGCATTAATGCATTTATTTTAAATGGCTGCTGGCAGATTTCACTTTATGTAAGGCTTTGCTCACTACGTCAGAGTTTATAGATTTTGCACCATTCTTGAATATGTCAAATCCATTCCCCTCAGGTTGTAAGAAATAAAACCTTTCAGTGTTTTCCTTCTCTATTCATGGCTTTGGAGAGACATAAATGAGTGCGTAAAGCAGCCGAAGTTTATTAGTGTCACTAAATGAGGAAATGTTTTATCAAAATCTTCTTTGGCACATCATGAATATATAAAGTATTAGTCTTGTGTATGCTGCCAGAGCTCCAGTTCTGAGCCAGAACCCCAGTCTACCACTGCTGAGACATCAGAGCCCGCGTGCATTGCCAGCAGTTACCGAAGACAAAGCAGGTAACTTTACACAAGTGACTTCAGCATATAAAGGTTTTGTGGACTGGAGCCTGAATGTGTGTGTGAGTTACCAGTATAGCTCCCTTGAGAGAGAGCTGGAGTATTTCTTGCTGTCTTTTGCCTATAATTAGTAAAGCGCTATAGTTAGCATTCCTTATGTTTAGCCACCTGTGTGATAACTAGTAGGGATGATCACATGAAAGCTATGTGAAACCTCCTCTCTTACTTTCTGCTGCTGTGTGTTGATGGCTTGTGAGATCTTACTGCATTGAAAAAGTGAGGTGGGTATGTATAGGTAAGCACTTGTTTCAATTCTAAAGGACTGATTTTTCTGATACAAAATAAAATTTTTACCTAAATAATTCTTTAGTCAATAGCTCTTGAGAATCCAGTGAGACAGATTGTTCGTTCTGCAGTCCCTTTAATCTCTATATATTTGGCACGAAAATAGGAATGCTTTGTTGTGGGGAGGGGTGTATTTACACTTCCCTAGGTTTTGTGGGGTGTTTTTTCCCCTCTCCTGTCTATTATGATGATTTTACATGGGAATAAGCTAAGCTTGCTGAGACAAGTGAAAATGCTGCCTTTTTTTTTTTTTTTTTTTTTAAGAAACCAAATTAATTGGGATCTTAGTTTGTAAACTGCAATCTTTTCTGAGACAGAAATAGCTCTGCTTTGCAGAACTAAAGGTTCCTATCACTACATGCTTGACTATTCTGCTTTGAGTAATCTGCCAAGTGTCAGCCCATTTCCTGGCTTTCCAGAGCTGCGTCGGCTCTCGGCCTCTGCGCCAGCCTCCCGCTCCGTGCCATGGGGTCAGCGGGTCCCTGTCTGATGAACTCCCTGCATCCCGGCCGGTGTAGGCGCTCTCTCCTGCCCTGCCACCTGTCTCACAGGTCCTGGGCTCAGTGAATCTTCTTACAGTGTGTCCTCAAGTGCATTTGGAGTGAGCTTTTGCAGAGAAAAGGGTGTTTTTCCAGCCGCAATGTTTGAGTCCACAGATTGCAGAGAAAGTACTTTTTGAGACAAGAACCCATGGTAATTTCTCACTGCCTGCCCGTATCATGAAGAATTAAACTCTTAGCAAATGGTACTGCTACTAAATCAGAAATAGTGTAAGGGGTAATTTGTCTGTGGAGCACTCAAGCCTGCCAGTGGCTTTCCTGACACTAGATACGCTGTGAAATCTGACTTAGTTAATTATTTTGCCTCGGGATGCACTTTATTTTAGTATCAGTAAATTCACTTGTATGAGTCTGCTGAGGAAAAATTGCAGTGAGGTACAGTTCAGCCTACAAATGACATTGCTTTTATGAGGGCAAAGATGTGCTGCCTTGGTTATACAATAGTTACTGCTCACAATGAGCTCCCTGTATTGTTGCTTCTGATGGGAAGCATCTCGTGTCCTTGACCCCATTTCCTAATCGCTTGGGTATCCTGCAGTGGTACACCCCCTGGCTACCAATGGTATTATGAAGTTTTTCCCCTTCCTGTTGCTCATCCCCTCAAGGCCTCTCTGCCGTAGCAGATGATATTATTCATAGTACATCATGCACATCATGAATTGCATTTGAAGAGAAGCATCTGGCTTCTTCATCAGGGTTTCTGCCTGTGAATGTTGAAAAGCAGATACCACTAGTATTCTGCATCTAAGGTAACTCAGAATATTTTTTCTCGGACTAAACATTTATTAAAAATATCAGTAAGTCAAGGAGGCAGACATTACGCTACCTTCAGTCTCCTGATATGGCAGGAGGAGTCCTCACTCTCTTTCTGCCCGTAGAGGTGCAGGAGCTGATGGCTTCACTGTGTGCATGGCTGAGTACGACACAGCTGGACTCCTGGGGAAGTTCATGTTCAAAATAAAGAATTTTCCAGGCTGTGGAGCAGCGCTCCTTCCTGGCTGTAGTATTTTGATCTTCCTGGAGGGGATGTGTCCTTTGTAACCTAGTGCAAGTTGGAGTTGAATCCACTGAGGTTTTCAGTAATTTGTTCTATGAGGAGAAATTTGCAATACAGAGATCACTTCTGTTCTTTGCAATCCCTGTAAACCCTGCAAAAGCAGTCCCAGCATTTAATCTGATAAAAAACAAGTTGTTTTTTATCTGATGATTGGGAGCATTGGGAAATAGCACACTTCAGGGTTGTAGCGATGACCTGTTGCTTCTCTGCTCAGAGAACCGGTTTATAGGATGCAGCCTCTGCTTTGCCATTGCTGCCAGGCATCTCAGTTCTGTTTTCTTGCTGTGCTTCACTGCTCACCTCACTGATACACTTAAAACCAATGTTACAGCAAGTAAATCTAGTCTAGATAATGGTCTACACGCATAACAACATCTTGACTATGGCTTTCTCTCATTTCTTCTCTTTAACCATATCACTGTAGCATCAGCATCATTAAAACAGATACAGATGTGTCCATGTGTGCAAGTTCCAAGCACGTGCTTATCTTCTCATGAGTATGGCATCAGTAAGGTGCTCACACAGTAGTTTGACAAGAGTTTAGAGATGCTGCTTTGCAGAGTTAGTGTGAATCTGAGAGCTTCCTCCACACCCCCTCAATTTCTGTAATTTTCTGTGGGCACCTCGAAATAGTGCTTTAAAAAAAGTGTAAAAATCCCAAGTGGAAGCATCTTGCAGACTGTTCTGCTAAATACTTTATGGTGGATGATCAGTCTGAACACAAGAGCAGTTGCATTGGGAGCTGCAGCCAGCCAGTACAACCAGAGTGTTGGATACACTTCAATTTAATAGTTAAACTGTGCACTTAGTTTGTTTACTGTAGTATCCCGCTGTTTATGTATAGCTTAAGAATATCTCAGAGTTTGCTGTTCAGCTGCTGCGTGCTGGAAAGGAACTTTAATGCTTAAAGCTAGAATAATCCAGTTCTAAAATGAATCTAGACTTCGTAGAAATGTGTACTGGCTTGGAGGCCATTATATTCATTGATGTATAGCTTGACCTTGAACCGCTGATACATTTCTGCTGAACAGTAATGCTAATGACCTTGCAAATTTAGAAAATACTGATGTTGCTAGGACTTCTCAACAACAACAAAAAAATTTATTTTGAAAAAGTGTGAAAGATCAATGTCCTTGAATTTGCTTAGGAATTTATTTTTAAGCTAAAGGTGGGTGGGTGAGAAGGCTTCTGAAGCTGGATTTTATCCATGTAGGAACTTGTATAGGTATAACATGATTTAAACTGTTAAGCTTAACAGCTGTTTAGTTGCTGGTGCAGCTCGATACAGAAATTGCATTAACGAGGAACAGTACTGATACAAATGACATCAAGGTCACGAACACTGACTTTACAGTTGAAGTACAGAATGGTCATTGATGGTCTTTGAGCGCAGTGCAATGCTACAGCTAATTTTCTAATATGCTCACAGTTTTACCTATCAATAAAAAAATGCCTTAACTTCAGCTATTTGTGAGCAGCCATGCATGCTTCCAGTCGAATAGTAATGTCGTTTTCTTCATGATGAATTATTCTGTGTTGAAGTTACTGTTTACAGAGCACTGAAGTGTGTGGCACATCACAGGGCAGAAGCTGACTTCCCTTCTCAGAAAATTAGAGATATATCAACTTCTCTGCTAGGAATCTTTATCTTTTGTTAAAAATAGCACGCAGGACTACAGAAATGTTTGGCAGACATCATGGCTGTCTTGCTTTAGACCTTAGACTCCATTGGTTTGTCTGTGTTACCTTTGTGTAGGTTCTAGAACAAAAGAGAGAAAACATGCTGGAAAGGCTAATTTGACACTGTTGGAACTGAAAGTGGGGCTTTATTTTGTAGAGGTCTCATATTCCAATCAAATGTATTAAGATTGTAATTAAACTTGATAGACTATAAGGCATGTATGTGATGAGCCTGCATGCTAAACTGATGTTTTTAATGTTTGATTTTTTTTAAATCAGACATTAGTGTTGATGATTTCTATTTTATGCCTGCTGTGCATTAAGCAGTATTAAATAGTCTGGGCTTCTGAAATAGGGAGATGATAGTAAATGAAGTAGTCTTCTAGGGTATTCACATATATATTACAATGTCTTTGTAGTTGAACAGCTTGGGTTTAAGGACGGGAAAGGTGTGAACTTCATAGTTTGCTTACGTATAGCTGAAAATACTAGTTAAACCTTCTAAGTTGCCACTCTGCTCTTACTGATTAGGATGGATTTTTGATTGGGAGATGATCCAATCTGTGTATGTTTGTATTTGTCACCTTTCTATCTTTTTCTATCATGAGAAAAATCCAAACAAGTGCCTGGCTTGTTCATGAGCTAGCTGCTAGCTTATTTTACTTCCACTGCGAGGATATTGAAGTCTACGTGTATGTGAATAGACAAGAGGTCTGTGTAGTGGTGTTTGGCTGCTGTACTGAGGATAGAGAGGAAAACTGATCTAAGGAAACTTCAACACACTGATAAAATCAGATGCAAAATCTGATTGAAAAAAATTAACTAACCTGAACGTGTGCTTGCATGTGGTCTTACTGTTTGTTGATCTTTGTATTAAGGTTGCTTTGAGTCCGTGTTTAGGTGAGAACTGCTGTGGGCTGTACCAGCATGAGGATGCTTTTAGGGATAGTTGGATCTTTGCTCTCCCTTCTCACTGTCTGGGTGCTTTTGAAATGAAAAGATCTTCGGGCCTTGCCCAAGGAAAATATGGGGAAAAAGTTGCAGAAAACCTGCCATTTCAGATGTAGTCTAGGATTCAAAATTTTCATCTTTAGTCAAAACAAAAGCCGGCTTGGAGGTCATGTCCGAAGGTTCTTGTGTCATAGCACTGTTGAGCTCAAAGGTAAATGTTTCAGGCGACCACTCAGTCTTTGCTCTCTGTTGCCACCTTGGGGTGAAAACCGACAGAGGTTTCCGGCTGGGTGTGAAGAGTGGCGCTACAAATGCATTCACCAAAGTACAGTGGGCGGTTCTGTTGACAGTTGCTTCAATATTCAAAATAGACTTAATTCTGCTTTTCATGGCAATTCAGGAATTGAAATAACTTGAGTCTTGCCAGATTTATTGGACAGTGTACTAAAGGGAGTATCTATTCGTAAGCCTTTCTAAAGGCAGAGTAAATATATATAGGTTCATGGGGGTTTTGTCTTGCTTTTTTTTAAAGAGGAGAAAGTGATACTGAAACTTATTTTTCTTCCATCTCATTGGCAGGTTTTCTTCACCAGTGGAGCGTGAGAAATAGAGACTGAAGAAGATGAGTGAGCTGGAACAGTTACGGCAAGAGGCAGAGCAACTGCGAAATCAAATCAGAGTAAGAGTTGCTAATTGCTTGTTTTTCACGTTAAAGTTCCTCCTTTAAAGGAATAAAGTGTAAAGATCACATCTAATAATTGTTCCTGTTTAAGTTGTGCAGCGCTTAAGATATTTTCAGAGTATTTGTTTAAAAATCAGAAATTGGTATAATGCAATATGTAACATTTCTTGAACAAAATATTTTATTTCCTCTTGAAGTTTGCTGTCTTTTGTTACTAGGGGTGTATGTGTGTCTGTCTTATTTGGGATTTTAAAAAATGGAATAGCAGACTTCTAGGAGCCAGGCACAACAAGTTGCGTTTAAAGGTATTAGAAAAGCTTGTTTCTGGGCTAAAAGTGACTTCCATGCTGCCACTCTTGATAAGCACGCAGTGTAAGAGAAAACCTTCCAGGGGTGGATGTCATTTCTGCAAGCCCTATTTCTTTGCTTCCTGTTGAATTTATTTTTTTGAAGTGTGGATCCCCCCATATGTGCTAATTTCTTGTTGAAATTACTCATGGAAAGTAAACCAAGTATGAGCTGTCATGCCCCAAACCAGTTTACCAGGAATCTGTTGCAACATGCCTGTACGTTTCAGTGATGCAGTTTTCAGTAAAGAAAAAAGCACAAAGCTTAATAAGGATCTTCAAATTCTGCTTATTCTTCATCAAAATTTCCTTTTTCTAAGCAAGAAGCATCCACAAATCTGATTTGTATGGGAATGCTCTACAGGTTTCTTAGAATATGTTGCATGCACACTTTTTTAGCAGAACATCTGCTGGCAGCAGTTGTTTTGTGGCAGTCTGCTGCTTGTTGCTATCAGCCATGAGGTGATCACACTTCATGTGTTGGGGGCAAAAGTTGCTGTCATTGCTGCTCATTCAGTGTCATTCAAGGAGAGGTCCGAGTCGCTTTGTTTTCACTTGATACACTGATGAAAGACAAGCCAGGGGTCGGTCAGGGGCACTGGGTACCCCTTCTAGCCATTCTGTAGAGGAACGCAAATAAATCTTAGTTTAAAAAATTTTTTTTGGTAAATTTAGGCTTTATTATGGCATTGCACAGATAAAGGTATTTTTCTGTTCTTCCTCTGCCTGATGTGTAAGGAATTTTCTTATTACATTATGTTGGGGTGAGCCAGTGAGTCTTTAATTCAGTCTTGGTAATCAATCAGTCTGATTTTATGCACAATGGTGTTCTGTGAACAAGGAGATACTAGGCAAGGAAGAGAACTAGACTGTGTTGCAGAAATGTTTGCTCTTCTAAATTTTGGAGCATAAAAATCTGATTGGCTCTTTGTATAAGCACATTTTGTGGCTTTAGGTCAGTTTAATATTTCTGTTGTAACTCTGTCACCCGAACTTGAAACTGGATCTGCACAGATGTAGCTGAGTAACTATGGCTGTTGCTGCTGGAGTCTTCTGGCTCAGCATTGGCAATTAGTCTCTGCCTCTTCGGATCCGAGTGCAGGGTTGAATATCTTATGCTTAATTTTAACTTCAGGTTAATATGCAATTAGAAAATGCTCCTGATGACTTAATGATTTTTCAAGAAACTTTGTCCCCAAATAATTCAGCTCAGTATTTGTATAGGTGAATATTATCTTATTAAATCATTGCACAGTTTTCATTCTGAATAGGTCTTTTGTGTGGGATGGGTAGGAGAGAAGGTTTAGGATATAGCAAAGATAAGGGGGTTTCAAGTGTCTAGAATATCTAGTGGGCTAGTAATTTTCAGGAACTATTTTTGATGCACTCCTAAAAAGAGGTGAGGTTGTGAACAACATTTGATGTTTTATATAGAGCTAGCAGTGTGCTATCTCAGTTATTTACAGCTCTTTATTTTTTGCCTGATACTTTCTCTAACAATTTCATAATGAAAAAACAGTGCTTATAAGTGAATTAAAAGTAAGATTGTAACTAGCAACTTCCTAAAGCAGAATAAACTGGGATGTGTAGCTGTCAGTTTCCAAATAGACTTTTTATAGTCTGCAATGTTTTAGAAATGTCTAGTGATTTTTTTTTTTTTAAATTTTTTTTTTTACTATATCTAGGTGGAGTACCTCTGCCTCCCCATGCAGTTACTACAGCTGTAGCTCTGTTCTATACACAGACTTGATGAAGTGATAAAATAAGACTGCATGAATTCTTAGTGCAAGAAGTTTGAAATATCAGTGAATGATAGCAGGATGGCTTTGTGGTTAAATTTAATTCCTATTTCCGTCTGTAATGAAGTTCCCGCGTGATGCGTGTCTTCACTTTGAGAATTGAAATTCAGGATGTTATTTTCGAAAGGGTTGTGTACTTGGCACAGTATCAAATTTGAAATTGAATGACATTTTGAGCAAATAAGACACTATATTTAAAATATATATATATAGTTTTGGGGAAAAAATTTAAATCTTACATGTGTATGCTAGGAAAATGCGGGGACTGCATATTGATCTGTTTTTTCTCACAAATTCTGCAATGTCTACTGCATGAACTGAGAAAAAAAATACAGTTCTGTAGAGGAACTCTTACATGTTATGAAGTAATGATTCTGTTACGATGATCCATATGTAGAAATAACAGTTAAAACGTGAGAATTAAAATGGCCTGTTGAAACTTTGCTTTTCCTTCAACTTTGCCAATCGTATGTCAAGTGTTAGCCTCAAGTATAGGTCTTGCTAATAGCATTTTCTTTGAGAAAAATTTCTTTGATTCATTCAGATTTCATTCAGAATACATTTTATGTTGAACATCTTCAAGTGTTTCAGCTAAACTAAACAATTAAAGTTGTTTAAAATTCAGTGTGTTTCTTCCTGTGGGTGAAGTAAGTCCTGAGTGCGAAGGGATTTGCTGCTCTGGTATTTTAAACCCCTCCTGATTCCAGACGTCAACATTTTATAAATATTTCTACAGTTCAGACATTTTAAAAATAAGTTGAGATGACTTAATCCACAGGCTTACTTTGTGGGAGGAAAGCTATAAAGGGTGGTCAAAATAAACAGTCACTAAAAAATTGTCAAAGTTGCGATGTCAAGTAACTCTCAAGGAAGAGATTGAAAAATGTTAAGATCCTAGTCTGAACGTGTTGATGCAGTTCCAAAATGTGTGAGTAAATGTTTCCGTTCTTCCTCTCAAAGAGGACATAGCCATTACGGTGCAGATTGAACGCTTTCTCGGGGTCATCAGTCATTTGTGGGACGCCTGCTCCATTGGTTCCAGAAGTTGGAAGGTATTTGGAGAAATTGCAGGGAGTTAGAGAGGGTCTTGTGGCTGATCCCTCAGTACTGCTGTTGTATGTGCTATAGAGTTCCTGTCTAATTTTAAGCCAATTATTTTAAACCATGCTTCTCAGAAGGGGTTGCTGACTGCGTGCCTATTTTTGTCTTTCGGAGACAGGAGCCTGAGTTGCAGGAGTGCAGTGTAATCACAACTGTAACTGAAACCAGATTTTGCAAAATCAGTGTGGCAGACTAGGCTCACTGGTGCTCGCCTGTGTCAGGGGTCCAGTCTGTTACTCTGATTATACAAACAAAAGTGAAGTCTGTTTTCTAGGTAGGGTTGAATAATATGCAGAAAGTCAGTCATATGCCCATAGAGTCTGAAATGAAAAAGTCAAGAGTATCTGTATGGAGAGCTGAGCACCATCCATTCCATGAAATAAATGAGAGTATTAGTTGATTATTTTTTTCCTTCATTTTGTATGAAATGTATCAGCAGCTTAAGCTTTGGTGAGCCTGCTGTCTGTCTTGCTCTCCAGTTCCTGCCTGTTAATTTTCATCCTGCTTCTCATAACTGTCACCTGCAGTGGCAGGGGGGTTAATGCAAGAGCCTCATGTAGTACAAAGCTTGCTAATCATGTATATTATGTAGTGTTTTTTGCCGGTGGATCGGTTCTTCCCTTGATGCTCAGCACGCCCTGAGCAAGCACATCCACACCAGGGAAGGAATACAGGGGAGAGGGCAGGTGCTGGGATGTCAGAGTGCTCCAAATTCCTCTGAATCACTCTGTAGAAAGGGAGACTTGGAGGATGTTGTGTCATGGCCCTTCTTAAGTCCGTCTTCCTCCACGACCCCCAGCTTGTGTGCCAGTGTGTTAGACTCCTTGGACAATAAAACATGTTGGGGTGACAGAAGGCATATTGGCATGTTGTTGCTGGCTTGTGGCTATTGGAGCATGGTGAAGTCTAGCTTAAGAATTATTTTTTCCTTTAGACACTTTCTCTAAGTTGATGCTCAGTGTTGCCTTATAGGTTCAAATTGTTCCTTTATTTTGTTTCAGGATGCAAGGAAAGCATGCAGTGACACAACTCTTGCTCAGGTATGTTCGTGATTCTCTGTACAGACTCTTACTTGGTATATATATTTTAAAAAATCCCTACAATTTATGACTGTAATATGTTACTGTTTAGTAAGTGAAAGAATAAGGTGAAAGAAGCCTTTGGAAAGATACTGTGTATTTATACAATTATTTAAAATAAAACAGAACAAATCTCACCAAAACAACCCAAACAAATAAACAAAGCAGCAAAAAATCTCACAGACAAAAAAACCACCCCACTATCTTAATGGAGCCTGCTTTCAGTTTGCCTTTTAAATAGAGCGTGTTTAGTATATTTAGAAAGATTTAAATAAATGTTTTTTAGCTGTGTTTTGGAATCAAAAGTATTTTGCATTTAAAGTACTGTCATGCTTTAAAATGTAACAGTGCAGTAAATATTGGCGGATTTCTTTCACTGGTTTTAATTGAAAATTTTTAGATTTGATAATCTGAAATAGCCTCAGTATTACATAATATTGTTTTTAAAAAAACTTTCTGAAGTTTCAGGTGTAGCCATTGTGAAGTGTGTTAGTGTATTTTCTGTAAAATCTGTTTACAGCCTAATCCTGGGTTGTACACTAGTATCCCTTTTTTTTAATGTCGCATGCCAAAATAGATTGTTTTCTATCAAAGTTCAAATGCATTTAATTATCTTGTATATTAAAAATAGTTCTCAGTATCTCAGGGGTTTGTTTTATTTATTTTTAGATCACAACAAGTCTGGACTCAGTGGGTCGGATTCAGATGCGAACAAGGCGTACGCTTAGAGGTCACTTAGCCAAAATCTATGCTATGCACTGGGGATCCGACTCCAGGTTTGTACAAGTGATCCTTAAAATCAGATTGCTTACTTCAGATCTAATACCAGGTTTTGGGAGCCCTATGGAATGGTGTTGGTGCCCTTGCAGAGTGATCACAGGCCACGACTGTGGTGGGTTTTTTTTCTTCAGTTACAGTTTGCCTTAGAACCAGTGAAAATTGCATAGTGGTAATAGAGAAGCCTCAGTTGAAAGGAAAGGTGCTTTGCCTGATCTCTCCACAGATGTTTTGTCTTTTCCTTCTTTTAGTTTTAATAAGTTTTTTGTCTGTTTAAGCAGAGATGGGTATGTGTTGAGGCATATTTTTGGAATGATGGATATGGTATTTTCCAAGATGTTGAATAATTATGTAACTTCTGTGATAACAGAGGTTTAAAAACTTTATGGCCAAATTTGATGTCATTGAAAAAAAAGACCCTTTTCTACATCGTGGGAAAAGGTACTCAGCTTCTGGGAAGTTTTGTTACGTTGCCTTTAGAGGAACTGACAGTCAGATGTTACCTCATGGTCTATTCTTTGTCATGTCCACAAGGAAATACATCTAGAATCTGCTCTCAAAATAGGATCTATTTTCCTCTAAATTTATTTTTGTGTAGCTATGTAGTTAAAATACTAATATATGAGAAAAAAAAGGAGTTGTGGAAAGGGTTGATAAAACATGTTTCTTCAGTCAGGTAATACATAGATCTTAGCAGATTATTTTCCAGCAAATCATTCCCCCCCTGAAGAAAAAGAGTGTAATAAAAAAATGATGAAATTTCTGAATCTCTTAGTAATCATACATGATGTATGTCTATTTTGAGATATTTTTTGTTTATTTTATATTAACATATTATTTTCTGTTTATATTTAGGCTACTAGTCAGTGCTTCTCAAGATGGAAAATTAATTATTTGGGATAGTTATACAACAAATAAGGTAGAGTTATTTATAATCCGTATCAGTAATTCATGCATAACTTGTGTGTTTGAGAGGGCTTGCATCTATTTTTTTCTATGGTTGCAAGGCAAAAATGAAAAGAAGCAGTTCTTTTTCTAAATCAGATGTAATCTTTCTTTTTTTTCTTTCTTGACTCGCTGATTGCTAGTGATATGTTGTAGATTGTGTCTCAGAAGCAGTAGTTCTAGGTAATAAGTAACATTTTCACTCTAATTTGCTAGTGCAGCAGCTTGTAGCTATTGCTTTATGCCTGTGTGGTGTTGCTTCTAAAACTAATTTGGTTTTAAATTGTAGCAATATACAACCTCAGAATTTACAAGAGTGCTTTACTTTTGAAGGCAGAGGAAGGAGGAGGAAAAAAAGAAAAGCTGTTAAATGAGAAAAGCTTAAGTAGAATGTAGAGTGGTGATCTGCTGCTGTAAACTGTCCAGTCTCCATGGATACAACCATCCCATTTTATGACCTTTAGTTCAGAGATGTAGAATAATTGAACAAAGAAATCTAAGTAGCATAAACAAATGTTGTAAATGTTTGAGTTTAGAAGAGCTTTGCTTTTGAATAACGTTGTACTGAAGTTGTGTATATCTACCCTGGAGACTACTGGTATTTTTCATCCTAGTATGTATGTATAAATATGAAATGGGTTCTAATATGTTGTAAAATCAAAATACTGAAACATATGATACACAATCTACTTGGTGTGTTTAATATGCTGTAATTCATTAACTGGTCTGAATGACCTCAGTGACAAAGGAAAGCTGATGTGTGACGTAGCATTCATGAGCTCTGTCTTTCTGAAGATGCACGCCATTCCTTTGAGATCCTCCTGGGTGATGACCTGCGCGTACGCACCGTCTGGAAACTACGTTGCCTGTGGTGGATTGGACAACATCTGTTCCATATACAACTTAAAAACCAGAGAGGGCAATGTGAGAGTGAGCCGAGAGTTGCCGGGGCACACAGGTCAGCCATGTTCTTGCTTCAGCTTCGGGTTTTTTATTGCGCCAAATGAAACAAGCTCACTTTGAGGTGCGTTGTGAACTGCGAAATAGTTTTGTTGGTTACAGACTAGCTGTGGGAGAACTTTAATCACTGCTCTTGGATTTTAAACTTCAGTTATTGCTCCTGGGTCTGAAACTAACCAAACTGTTTTGTTTTTAGGATACTTGTCCTGTTGTCGCTTTCTAGATGACAACCAAATTGTCACTAGCTCAGGAGACACCACTTGGTGAGTTTTTGAGTTCCGTTGGCCTGGGGGGTTTTTTTCGCCCCCTTTTTTCTTTTCTTTTTTTTTTTTTTTATTATCTTCAGTGCCTTAATTTTGTATTTAAAACTTGAACTGTCAAATAACCACATACATTATGTTAATGTTGTCATTTTATCTGCAGCGCTTTGTGGGATATCGAAACTGGTCAACAGACCACCACGTTCACTGGGCATACTGGCGATGTGATGAGTCTCTCTCTAAGTCCAGACATGAGGACTTTTGTTTCGGGTGCCTGTGATGCCTCCTCAAAGCTTTGGGATATTCGAGATGGAATGTGCAGGCAGTCGTTCACAGGGCATGTGTCAGATATTAATGCAGTTTGTGTAAGTGATCCATTTGTATTTCCACTTGGAAGGAAAGGGGGGAGGATAAAAGCTATAGCTGCATGAATTCAGTTTATAGTCTGCTGGGTTACCTTGATTTAAAGTCAATTACTTTGTTAGGATTGAGAATCTTAAATTGTATGTAACAGAGAAGGTTGTTTAATAACTGATGATCTAGTTTGTAACTGAATTATTATTATCGTTATCTACAGTGTGTTGAAGTGCTCTTGGAATAGTTTCAGCTATGCTTTTGTTCAGTGATTGAGACCTTACTTTTTTTAAGAAGCAAAGAATGGAGTAGGGAAGCTTTTTGCAGTGCGGCAATATGTTCAGTTAAAAACTGAAAATTGTAAATAAATGTGATATACAGCGAGGGAGCAAAATAGCCAAGCATCATTATCTTAAAGGTTTTTGTTGAATGAAAGTGTACTTGATATTTTCTGTTGCAAAGAGCTTTCAGAGAAATATTCTGGAAGGCAAAGTTAAAATCAGTACTTATGTTGAATATTCATCCCTGGAATAATTTTGTAATATTTATAAACTGGATTATATTTCCTCTCTGTCATAGTAACACTATGTTCTGATCTGCAAGATACAAGCTCTGATAAATAGGGAATGAAATCTAAGCCCAAGCTGCATCTGTTTTTGATAAACATGAAAAATTATTAAGGCTGAGAAAATACCAAAAGCGTGACCAGTAGAAAAATGCAGTTCCTATACTTAGACCTGAATCCTGAGATGTGTTGAGCTCTTTTCATTCCCATTTCAATCAGTATGGCTGTTGGAAGAATGACTGATTTGGAGTATAGTTTTTGGAGATTGAATTGCTTGCTTGCAATCTTCTATCTTGGCTGAGCCAACCTGGCTGCCCAGCTGAGGATGGAACATTGTGTACCACTTCACCCAGGTCTTCCTGGCCCACTGCCAGGAGGCACGTCACTGCCTTTTGCTTCATTTTGTAGGAGTTAGTTGCATCCCCTTTGGCTCCTGTTATACCGCATGCAGGAACTGTCTGGGTAAAATTCCAGTCATTCAGGTGTTACCAATACTATTCTAGAAGTGTTTCACTGCATAGCTGTATATATGCATTTTTTTAACATGCAGATTTAAAAAAAAAAAAAAAAAAATCATTCTGTCTTTATCTGGTCACCCTGGCAAAATATTCCTGTGATGTTTGTAAAGTGATGCACAAACAATGTATTTTTCTGGTCTCAAACTCCTGTCTCTTCATTAAAACTTTCAGTTTTTCCCTAATGGACATGCATTTGCCACTGGATCTGATGATGCCACTTGCCGACTCTTTGACCTACGTGCAGATCAGGAATTAATGATGTATTCACACGACAATATCATCTGTGGGATCACTTCTGTAGCCTTCTCAAAAAGCGGTCGCCTCTTGCTAGCGGGTTATGATGACTTCAACTGCAACGTGTGGGATACTCTGAAAGGGGAGAGAGCAGGTGAGCTGAAGTTTTCCGTTTCCTTAGCAGAAGATGGATATTCAGAATTACGCAAAACGCAGAGCCAGTTCATTGCCAATGCTCTTGCTGATGTTAGGGGATCTGCTTGCTTCCTTTTAAGGCTGTTTTCTTTTGGAATGGCACCCTTTTATTGCATTTGGTTATACCTTCTAGGTGTACATTGCATCAGTTTCCATCTATAATGTGTGAAGTAAATGCTCTAGTCAGTGACATACTCCTGTTCTTGGGTTTTGGCCATTATATATCTGTGCTGGAAGACACCAGCTCTTGAGGCTGAAAACCAGCCTCCAAAATTAGGTTACGTCTACAGAAAATTATTTCACTGAAGTTTATGAAGTAATACAAAACTATCCACTTGCATTGACTTTTGCATCCATCAGAGCAAGTAATTCAGATAGTTACAGTAGTCTTTTTGCTTTGAGGACCATGATTTCCTGCTGTTGGGAGGGAGGGGAAGTGGACACCTTTAGCTCTTTAATTAGTCCCTTCTGTCAGGATAGGCAGCGTGTTTATAGCATAGCTACATCTTTCTCATTTTGTAGCATGATTTAAATTATGAGCCCTGGTTCAATTCTGAGCCTTGATTCTGCTGTTTAGACTGAAAATATATCCTTCTCCTTAAGGGATGTGGCCAGGCTGAGTTTTAATAGACCTGGATGTGGCACCTTGGAAGAGCAGACAAGTGTAAGAATAAGTAGATTAAATCAAAAATGAAGGGGGAGGAGGCAGGTACAGTGCTGCTTTTCTAATAGTCTGGCACAATACACAGGGCATTTTTAATCCTTAGGGTTTGCAAAACATGGGAAACTCAAGGTAGTTCCTGTATCCAG
This sequence comes from Athene noctua, assembly GCF_965140245.1. NCBI lineage: Eukaryota > Metazoa > Chordata > Aves > Strigiformes > Strigidae > Athene > Athene noctua. The sequence goes on from NC_134044.1 coordinate 21,584,624, forward strand.
GGCATTGTCAGAAGACATTGCGTCTGATTTTGGAAGGAGTTGATGGCTGAAATTGCAGACAGCGTTGCAGAAAATGGGGGAAAAAACAGTAGAGAGCCTGATTAGGGATGAGGAGGTCTCTGGGGCAGAAAGAAGGAGAAATCATAAGGGCAGAGAGAAAAATGGAGGCAGTATTGTGTGTATGTATTCTTTAAAATCTCACTGAGTTTCTTGTTATGGCTGTTGTGATGTATTTGGTTGGTCAGGTAAAGACAAAAAGGACGATTTGATCTTGCATTACCTTTTTTTTTTTTTTTTAAGCAAATCTGAAGACTTACCTGTAAGAGCAGAGTAACAGCTGAAATCCTTGACATCCCGTGGATATTAACTTCCATTGCTTCTTCTCTTCCAGGTGTCCTTGCTGGCCATGACAACCGTGTCAGCTGTTTAGGCGTTACTGATGACGGCATGGCTGTAGCTACAGGGTCTTGGGACAGTTTTCTCAGAATCTGGAATTAACTGGGAGCCAAACATGTACATTCTCCATTTGAGATCTGGAGAGATCAATGCTGCAGCCTATAGCTGTGAAATAACATTTCTACCTTGTATTTGCAGGTGAAGTTTTTCTATTCACTGATTATTACACAAAAAGGCTTTCTGTAAACTAGAAAAAAAAATCAAGTGAAGAAATAGGGGAGGGGGGAAGAAATCACTGACTTTTTAAAAGGGGCCAGCACACATAATCATGGTGACCGACAAACTAAGAGCCAGTCTTTTTGTTTTTGGTGGTTGGTTAGATTGTCCTTGAAGGGTTTTTGCTTGTGCTCAGTCTGCTAATCCTGTACTTTTTTTTTTGTACATAACAGAATATACACATTATAGCAGCCAATCATGTAACATTTGTCTGTATGTAAAGAAATATGTTTGCATTTTTTAAGGAACTACATTTATAGCTTTGCTTTTAACCCGAGATGTCACTTCTGAGTTTTGTAGTGGATGAACTAGATTGCTGTTTTAAATGTTTTTGTGAATTTACTGTAGATAAAGTGAAGCCAATGGTATGTATGTGTTTTTATAATGGAAGGCATTTGAATTTTTTTTTAAAGGCCCTGGAGACTCCCAGTTAATACCTACCGCCTTATTCACTCACTTCTTGACCTGCTTGCCTAATTTTAATCATGGGGTTCTTCCTTCAAGCCAGTGGTTCCTGGTTCATCCATTGGCAGTCATGGCCTCCAAACACCAAGGAGTTAATGCCAGGCAGACTTGTAACAACAGCAAAAATACTTAAAAAGTAAAATTACCAAAAAAAAAAAAAAAAAATCCGGTTCCAGAAGTATTAGCTTCCTTACTGCAGCTTTTTGCATCAGTTATTCCACGCAGTCCTTGGGTATGGAAGCCAAGTGACCTGCATTGCTGTCGTGAAGTGGCTGAGTGCTTTTCCTTTTGACAATTCAGCTCTTGACTAAATGAGGTAGTTTTGGCCCATCACAAACTCGAGCTGATTTGCACTAACAGAATGATTTGGCATGATGCTCAGCGCGCAGAAAGCAGTGTATTTGCAAAGCTTGCTCAATTACCACAACGGAGGAATTCAGGAGGATTTTGCTTAAAATCTTAAAAAGATTTAAATGTGCAGTTAATCGCCTGTAATCCCCCTCCAGATGAGGGGGTTGCCAAAGCATACCACAACCAAAAGCGCTTGTTGTCAGTTATGTGCAGTGTGAATTATAAAAGGAATTGTGTAACTTACAATGAACCAAATAACCTTTCTTACCTGTGTGACCCTTCCGAACTTCATACTCTATAAATTTAGCGACTTGCTTGTTCTCCTGTGGTCACAGAGGTCTGTACCATGGTGGCTTAGTAGATGCTAATTGTTCTGCAGCTCTGACACTGTAAATAGCCATTTCCTCTCCTAATCCTCATTTTATTCTGACTTTGATGTCAGTTGCTTATAAATGATAGGTTCTGATCAAGTACAGTTGAGTGTAGATAGAAGAAAATGAAGTGACTGATGCCCATCTGAAACGACCCGGGAAGATTGCTTAACTTTCTGGTGCCTGGCAGCATGCCTGCGCTTGCAATGGATGTTCTCTTGGGAATCTGAAGGTCTGTGGCGCTTTTGGAAAGGGGGAATTAAGTCTATTGGCTTCTCTTAAGTGGCTTATTTCAAAGATACGTGAATCTTCAATCATCCGGTTGGAAGATAATGTTAATCTGCCCTCATCTGAAGTTATGGGGAGTCTGGGTATCTCTGGGTCAGGGAGAAAATATAAGTGCCCGGTATCTTGTAATATACCAAAACAGATCTGTGGCTGAGATGACTATTTGTCAAGTTTCTGACATTTGTAATCCTAAATTCCAGTACTTCCAGACTGTGCCTGTAAACTTCTCATGTCTATAATGGTGAAGGTGCCAATAAACGTACCAGTCAATCACAGTAAATTCACTTTTAAAAGAAGAAAAAGGCGCATCTTGTGCTGGAGAAGTATACATTTACTAACAGCAGACTGTGGTGTAGGACCAAAATCACACTATCGTGTATGTCACAGGAATTCCTCAGTGCTTTGCTTTATGATCTGTCTGCATTAACAGAACTATTACGGAATTCTTGTTACTCTCTTAAGTGAGCAGCTCTTTGGGATCTTGCAGACTTGGTTTAATTTTTAGTGGTGCACTTGATTATTTTTTTTTTTTTAACTCACAGCTGCCTTGAGTGAATCATTCTGGAAATTTGTTACTAAGGAATTTTAAGAAAATATTCTTTTTCTAAAAAATTTTTTTCCATAGAGGTGTTTTGAATCAATTTCCTAGTCAACACCTTTGCAAAGACAGGTGCCATTTTTACATTCTGGTATTAAAACTAGTTTCTACTTGCGAAACTCCAAAAACAATTTTACAAATGTATATAACTTTTCTTAAAAAAGTTCAGGTAGACTTTAAACACAGTAATGGCTCTCATACAGGTATTACTGCAAATAATTTCACTTACCATTGTTTGGTGGGCAATTGTCTGTTGGATTCAGCTGCTTTTAAAATAAACAATAAGGAATGCCAGCTACTTGCTAATGAGGTTTCCAAAAGCATCACGCAGCTTTGTGCCAGCATTTGCCATTCAGTGGTTGTAGTGCTGCAGGGCCGGGCGCGGCTCCTTTCCTGTGGGCACACAAGGAACCCTGGAAGAAGCCCGAGCACAGCTGGGGAAACAGGAGCTGATGCTTCTTGGGAATTTGTAGAAAGCTTGCGATAGATCCTGCCAGGGTGATGTTTGCTGTTTAATTACTGTCCTGGATTTTTTTTTTTTTTTTTGAAGCCTACAGATTTAATGCAACACATTGTTATTATATGAGGCCAAATGCTGAACCTGCACCGGCTGTGGTATTTCCTTTTTTAAACAGCCATCGGTGACATTTCAAGGTTGATGCCGTTACTGAAATGGATGCAGTTTTAATGGTAAAAGCTCAAACTCATCCTAATATGAGGGCAATAATAAAATGAGGTTTTACTTAAATGGTTTTATTCCCACCTTTGAATCTCAGAGACAGTGGGGTGTGCCTGCAAGGTTAACGTAGGCTCAGGTATGCAGCTTGTGTGTTTTCTGCCTGTGTGCTGTGCCAACAGCCTCACTCGCCACACAGCACTAGTGGGTACAGCTCAACGCCCTCCTCAAAAGTTCGTTGCTAAACTACGTCCTTATCTGAATTTCAGGTAACTTTTGTGTAATGACACAAGCAGAGTAACCAGAACACCATCCCAAAACAGTGGCATGGTAACTCCCTCCCAGCCCCTCCTAGAGACAGTCACTCATGGCTGGGGAAGCGGAACTATGTGCTTTGTGTAACAAGATTTATTTTATTCAGGTACAGTTCTTTTTCAGCATTTTCTGATGTGGATTTAACTTTGCAATAGAAAATACTAACCAGGCCAAGGGCCCACCTTGGGCTTGTTCCTGTGTAGACTCGGACACCCGTTTAGTGGTAGAGATGCTGGTTGAGATTCTGGGAACCACAAAAAGCTGCTGCACGGCCTCGTGCTGATGTATACTCGCTTACTCCAGTCGTGTGGTCCTGTTTCCATCTGTCTCCAGACCTTTTTTCTTCCAAACATCGCTATCTTCTGCCTTGCCCAAGGGCAGGTACGGCACAGTATCTGGCAGAACTGATAGCTGAATGTGTTGACAACAGTATATACCATTAGAAGTGGAACATGGATTAAATAGGCTTTTCCCCCTGCTGAAGGAGAGGGCCTGACCTTGACTTGGCAAAGCTGAATTGATGTAACAGCTGGTCCTAGTGTGCTTACTGTAATGCATGGGTTGGAAATAGTTAACTCTTTAATTCAGTTAGTGTAACCGCTTGTCCCACAATGAAGTTCACATTACTTTAAGGTGGAATGAAAACATTGTGAAAACATTCCAAGAGTGCTTAGTCTTTCCTCGTTGAGGACACTGTCACCTCCACTAGGTTTAGTGCTGTGCTTTAAGATGTTGGTGAGAGTTTTGGCTAATTCAACTAGTTGGTATAAATGGTTGTGTAGCAGAATGACTGATTTTTGAGATAGCATTTCCTGTAAAAGTAATTAAGCATGGGTTGATGGTGCACTTTGTATCCAGTAATCTGGCATGCATGCTGGTGAAACTACTTCCTACACTTCAGAGGCACCACAAGCCTTTTTATCCAATTGCTGGTTATGTAAAATACATGCAGAATGTTAATGCAGTGTTGTTATGGTAAATGTGTGAACAGTGTTACTAATTGATATAACTGATAACAGATTACATGTGCCTGACATTCTTATACCACACAGTATGTTTAGGTTTTAACTAATATGGACTTCGGTGGAATAGTCTTAGATATTTCAAGCCTTTGTTTAACTTACACAATGGTGCTCTATTTGTGTTTTTCTCCTTTTTTTTTTTTTTTAAAAAATGAAAGCATCTGAACACTTGTAGTACATATTACATCCAAAGGAGTCCAAAACAAAATGCTTCTAAACATGCTTGGTTTTAATTTGCCTTTAGTTCCCAGCATTTCTCATCAGCCAGGTTTGTTTCTTTTTTTTTTTTTTTACTTGTTGCTGACTACTTTGGAAAACTTCAGTAATGTTACCAATTATGAAGTGATTCTGCACTGCCTTTGGATTGTGTATGTATTCAGAAACAGTCTTAAAGCTTTTATTTAAGCTATTAAAAAAACCAGGGACTTGTGCCATTTGTTCTTTAACAGTGCTGTTGTAAAAAGACTTCCCTGTGAAAAAAAAAATCACTTGCTATGAACTCTGTTTATAGCTTTTTTTTTTCCACGATGGATCTTTTTCTTTGTATTTGTACAGTGGCTCAGTGAAAGATGTTGCCATGAGTTGATATTGTAACCAATAAACAAGTGCTTTTAACCAGACTGTCTCAGGGGTGTTTCCTCAGAGCTGTACTAGCCTTGCAGGGGCTCAGCCCCCCTACCTGCAGCACTCCAGTCCTGCCTTTGCTTCCCTTGTCGCAGCGAAGGGAAGGCGGAGCGTGAACACCAGTAAACTGCCCTTAGGAACAAATCACTGAGGTGGGTTTTTTCCTTCTCCCAAGCAAATGTCTGGGCGTTTCTCCCTGCGAAAGGGGGAAGGTATGTTAACATCAGTTTGCTGGAGTTCACCCAGCCCCGACTGGACACGGGAGGGGTTAGAGCCATCCTTCAGCTGTGGCATCAGACCCTCCCTTGAGGGGCACACACCCACACCTCTTTCCTTTTGTTAAATCTGTAGCATTAATTATTTTCCCAGCACATTTAACTGATCAGTGCTGGTGTACAGATGGCACAGCTGGCTCCTCTGCAGCAGAAACACCTTTTTACCTCAGCAGTTCTGCCCTACACAGTGTGTGCACTGCAGGTGAGCACCAGGGTGTAGGTCCTCACCTCTGATACAGCTGCCAAATAACTTACTAGAGCAAAGGGGGAGTAGATTTTTTAATAAATAACTGTAGAACACATGCATGTAAAGTTTTATCTTGATACAACATCCATAAAAATGCTCCAGACAAAGAGCATTAATACACATCCATAACCTCCTATACAAGGCGACCAGGCTGTTATGCAGTTTTTGTATTTCAGTTTCCCTCAAAAACCTTGAGACTCCTTGTGCAGCCTGCTAATAAAGTTCCAAGAGAGCCATGCTCATGCTAGCACAGTCAGAAACAAACACCAAAATAGTGTGGTGAAAACTGTTCCTTGTCTTCAAATAATTAACTGCCTCTAGCATTAGATTTTACATCTATTTCCTTTTTAGATAGCCCTTATTTACTGGAAAATAGCAAATCCTTACAGTGTAGTTGTAAAGTTGAATATTTCATTTAGTCATGTTAACACTTCCATAAAAATATATAGTCTGAAAAGGCTTTCTTTTTTAAAATAAGTTATTTTTAAAAAGTCTAGTTAGAAAAAAGTAGGTGTTTGTTAAATGATTGCAGATGGCAACAGCAAGAACATTTTCTTAAAAACAGGCCTCGCACTGCCGGAGGCGAGCACAGGTCAACTAAACTCATCGGCCTTAAGTCTCGCCTAGAAGAAACCTGGTCTACAGCAGGACCAAGGGACTGCTCGGGATATTGCACGAGTACAAACTGTCAAACCAGCCTCTCCCTGCGCTTTCAATCCAGCAGGAGCTCACGGTCAAGCCCCACACCCTGAGCCTTCCCACCCAATGTGTAAAAACTGAGCCAAGACCATCTGCTCAGCAATTTCTCCTTTGCCTGGTGCCAGCGACACACCTGCAGCTGCCCCGGACATGGGTTCTAGCAGTGCTCTCATGGGCAAATGACCATTTCACCACTTAACCAATTGCAAAAAATCTGACAAGCATGTTGAAATAGGTTTATTTTTACTTAAATCAGTGCTATCTTGGCTAAATGCAGTAGCCAGAAGGGAAACTAGAGCCCATTTCATTTCATTAGTGAAGGCTCTGCAGTTCACCATCATCTTTCACTTCCATTTGAGGAAGAGGAACTGCTGCCCATCCCAATTTCACTTGCTTTCAAAACAACTCCTTGCCCCATGTTGCAGTTTGTACTTCCCTCCATTAAACACAACCCAAGAACAAGCAGCATCCTCCAGCCCCGGCTAATTCCCGAGCAACTGAAAGCAGGAGACACTAGTGACTGTGATGGATAAGTTCTCTCTCCCTGCCTAAACTCCTGGATGCCAGGAAGCGAGACATGCCACTGCTAAATACTAACAAAAACTGATAAGGATTTGGGTTTTTATTGTCAACTGCCCAGAGAAATTTAGTGTTTAAAGATTTTTTTTAACCCAAAATCTGCAAAACAAATAGAGTACCACAGCTCTTCCGTTTGGTTCACCACCAGAGTCCAAGTTTTACAATAATTAACAAGTGTAATCAAAGTAACATTTAAAATATAAATCATTTCATGTGACTCCACAAAGGAGAAGTGTCACCTGTAAAATTTCTACTTTGTCCTACAAAGGATCACCGGGAAAGTTAGCGATGATGCTTTATTTACTCTTTTGAAGAAAACGTTTTGTAAAGCGATCTAGTTCATTCTCAAGGTGAATGGCTTTATTTCTGTAAAACAAACAAACAAAAGCAATGGATTTACTTCAATGCAGTAACATCGCAAAGAAGGTAGAATCAACATCAGTGTTTAATCTCTATCCCTGAAGCCCCCAGCGCTCAGAAAACCTGACCACGGGCTCTGGTCCGAGCAGCGGCAGGCTGCTGCCCTCGGCCACATGTTTCCTTTTCCCCAAAGGCTGCGCCAGGTCCCTGCGGGACCTTCCCCGGCTCTGGCCTTCCCTTCCAACGTTTAACCCGGGAGAGGGTCTGTAATTCTGTAATTCCGCACGGCCTGGGCACTGCAGGGCTCCACCCTCACCCGGCAAGGTCTCCAAGCAGCAGCTCACAGCCAGGGCAGGCAGGGCGGGAAAGGAAGCCTGAGGCTGCTCCGACGTCCCAAAACCCCCAGCTGCTGCAGGATTCTCTTCTGTGAACACCTACTACTGGTAGTAAGAGAAAAACACTATGGCACGGAATGACTCAACACAGCACAGCTGCTCTTGTGTCCTGTGGGGAGGGTTCTTGGGGAAGGTGCCACCCTCTTTTACCTACACAAGTCAAATATTCTGGAGAAAGCTCTCCCACACCATACAAAGGGAAAGACAATCTAAGAGAGAATATTTTTGGAGCTTTACTCCTTCACTGAGGCAGAAGCATACATTTATTTAACTTAACCAGAGCTGCTGTTACAAGTAAAGAAAACAGGTATTGCTGTGTACCATTCTGCACCCGTGCCTCCCTCATTTCAACCTGACAGTAACAGCAAGCACCAAGCTCCCTGAATTTGCTCATGGTCAGTCTCACCCAGACTTACCTCAGCTGCTTGGAGCTGCTCTGTATGTTCTCCAGCTGATCTATTTCTTTGGAAAGCCTAGCAATTTCTTGTTCCAGGTTTTTCTGGGTAATATCCACCTGCTGACAGAGCCGAGCAAAGGTAGTAGCCATTTCCCTAAGGGGAAAACAAGTGTGTAATCACAATTTACAGAAGTCTGTGCTACAAAAAAAAGAAATTAAAAAAAAAAAATCCCCCAGCATCACAGTGTGCAGTAGAACACAGCAATCAAAGTGTCTGTTAGGGAATTACAGAACAGTAGAAAGCAGGAGTATTATGTATTTTTAAATTTTTTTTTTTAAAAAGAAACCTTAAATGTACAAAATGTATCTCAGTCTATGCCGACATGACATCTAGCAATTTTTCACTGAGCATCGACAGGTACAAGCCTGAGATGGGGACGTGCTGGAGCAATGAAGTGCCCCTGTGCAGCACCCTGTGCCAGCACCCTGCTCGGGGGGAACAAGAGTGCTCTGTAGGGTGGGAGCACCCCAGATTGCTGAGGCACCCAACCCTACATGCCTCCTCAGCTATGTGCTCCCAAATGAGTTCCAAGACTTCTCCTTACACAAAGAAAAATACCCAGTTACCACCCTGTAGTAGTAACCAGGCTGTCCTGTGGGGGAGAGAATGTCTCCTCTCCACTTCACCTTACTGGAGCCCTGGTCTGAGTCCAGCTCCTCCATGTCCCCAGAGACACACATCTGCTGGGCACGGGGATGATTCGCTTTCCTCTGCTGAAGCTGAACTCTGTGTTAGTGAAGTATTCCCTAGGCTGCAAGGGAGAGGAGTTCTGCACCCTGGTCGTCAGAGGTCTCATTTAGTAGCCCTAATTTTCTGAATTAGTCATTTAGACTAACTGTTTCAGCAGGAGAGGCTGAAGGAGACAATCACCCAGACATTACTTTGCAGAGACAGGTGGAAAAGTATTTGGGTAAGACCAAAAAAAAAGGAACAATTCATAAAGGCTCTAAAGTTCCACTTCTGCAGTGCACAAGAGCCAGGACTGGCTGCTTAGAGCCTGTGCCACAGCTGGGGGCAGAACAAAGGCTCACCACTGCAGTGCCAGTCTGCCAGCAGCCCGGTTCAGCCTCCGCTACAACTGAGCCAACTCCCACCTCTTCATCCCGAGGTGGTGGACAAAGACAGCTGAAATCTTAAAACTCACTCTCGCATGTACACAGAGACTATTGACCCTTACAGGTGGTAATTTCAGACTCTTAGAACTCCCTCGTAACAGTGCCAAGGGGACTCAAGCCACCTTCCCAGACTGTGTGCAGCCAGTCCCCGCTCCCAGGACACCACAGCACCCCACAGACAGGATTTACTCTTACTGGATACTTACTGTTGCACCTGATGGCTGCAATTAGCACTCGTAAGACTGACGATCATCTGCAGCTTTTCAGTAGCATAGTTTACAAACTGCTGTTTAAAGGCTCTCTCTTTCGCTTTAGTGGTCCAAGTCAGTCTCTCATAAAGATATAACAAGCCATACATACTTAAGGAAAGAGAGATGAGTTTCCAGCCTACTGTTCTCCAAATCTGAAAAGGAGGATTCTTCATTAGCTTAAGTTGTCCTACAGAATAAAGTCTAGTTCCACCCATGTTTTTAAATCATCTTCATGGCCCTTTCACCAGATTAATTTAAAAAACATATATTATTTCCATATTGTTATTGCAGAGCAATACAGCTACATTCCCATGAGCTGGTACCAGTGGTGTGGAGAATGTGCAGGTTACAGAAGCCTCACTGCTTGTTCATGAAGGAGGAAAGAGAAAGCAAAGCTCCCACTAAATCCAAACTGAATGAGGCACCACCAAACCATCCTTTAATTCAGAAACTGAATACTGACATACTGCATAGAGATATGTCCAACTATCCTCAGAGTAGTTAGACTAATTTTCTCACTGCAAACTGCAGGTATCCAGTGTACTACATGCACTCATCCAGCCCAGTGTTACTAAACCCATTACATGCTCCATGTTTCACCCCAAACAGGAAAGACCAGTTTAATCTTTGCCATCGCTTCTAGTACAGTGAATGTTGCTAATGCTACTTGCCACTCCGCCAACAACGATGATGCTCATGGAGGTCCGTGATGTCAGTGAAGCTAAACTCATTACCAAAGGAACCATAAAATCATCGTGCGATACGTTCTCTGGAGTTATGGCAGGAAGGCTGGCAGCTGACGGGGTGGTAGCTAAAGGACGAGGGATCTAGAAGAGTTGAATACGGCAGCCTGAGTAAAAAGCATTAAGGAACTACACGGCAGACTGGTTTTATTTTATTGTCATATATTCAGGGTTTGATTTACTTAAAGGAAACTCTTCAGGACAGAAATCTGAACAATGCTCGTGATAAGCAGTGGAGTTTTGACAGTTCCTTGCCCAACTGGGGACTGGGTTAGAGTAAGGGGTCTACCCTTACCTCTGCCATGAGGACAAAAGTTACAAAATTAAAAGGTTACCCAAAGGGTTCAATCCAAAGGAAAACAAAACTCACGTAACAGCTGCAGAAAGTATAGGAAAGGTTTTTTGTTCCATTCTAACCCTGAATATAATCCAATAAAAATGACCCTCACAAAAAATGTATCACACAAAGGGACTAGGGAGAAGTAGCAGCAAGCATGTAAATAGCAGAGGCAAATACAGTAAAAAAAAAAATCAATATATTCTCCTCAAAGTAAAACAAGGCACTTAAAATACCGGCATAATCTTTGAAGCACTTACTTGTACATTTGGATCTGCTAGTCCCAACAGTACTCTCTGAGCTTGTTTAGGACCCAAGAAACGGTTTACAAGTGAAGTCCATCCCAAGGAAAAGTGGAACATGATATCCTCCTGAAAATCTGCACACAGACTATGACAGTTTAGATCATAGCTAAGGTCAAACCTCCTGCATGGAATTAGCAAGTGGAGCTGATTCTGAGCACCAGAAGGCAACAATGGTTTCAGATTCTCTAGAAATAAAACAGAATAGTAAAGATGAGTTAACATTAAAAGCTTTATAGCATATTTACAAGCAGCATCCTTGCACTGCTGAGCAGCTTTGTGAACTACAGGAATCTAAACCGACCTATTTATTTATTTGCAAAACTAGTCAGCATTTTATCGGTATTAATCATAGCAGGGCAAGCAATTTATTGCTCTGATAAAACAGTCATGCAAAATCAACTCATAGAGAAAACACTGCTGGAAAAAAATGGTCAGATCAACTGAAAGACCTCTATGAATGGTCAAAAGATAAGGACAGACTAAGAAAAACTTGGTTTATCCAGCAGCTCTGTGGTGCCATACAGAAAAGGCAATATTATTGTGTAAGATGACAGAAGGCTTCACGTAATTCCATGATCCTGCTCTGAATCTTTTATTACCAGAAACAGATCAGAAAGAGATATGGATAGGCAATACAGTTACTACTTATTAACAAAAAAAGAATCAGAATCTGGAGGGAGCTAGGGAGAGGATTATACTGCAGAAACATAATCCAATAATTAGTGTATTTCATGTATCTGTTGTGGAAGCCAAACATTTAAAAGGGTTTATAAAAGGATTAGACAACTTCCCAGAGGACAGGTCCATTACTACTTGTTTAAGCCATTAATCCAGATGCAGTATCTTGGCTCCGAAGTCCCTAAATTGAGGATAGATCAACTATATTTACCCTGGTTCATTACTCCTGTCCCCAAGCATCTGTTACTGGTTAATATCAGAGACAGGCTACTAAGCTGAACAGACACTCAGTCTTGATCTAGGATGGCTTCTCCTTTATCATTTTAATGCTAAATCATCATCAGAAAGAAAACTCTTTTAAAAGTGAGTTTCCTTAAATTGTCTTTCTCTAAATAAGAAGTCTTAACATTCCTCTTTCCTCATCTTACCAATCATCTCCTGCTGCGACTGATGCATCGACTGATTGACTTCACTGGAGCAACGATCAGCCAAGTTCTTTCCCAAACCATCTTCTATATGTTTGTTCAGTTCCTGAAGTTTTATAAAGAATATATGCTCATCAATTTATATCTAGCTAATAAATTACATCATACAGAGCAGAGATGGTAAACACTAAGCATTGTTATTTACAATGGGAAGGAATGTTACCATGGAAATACCATGCTTCTAAATTGCATACTGTGACTGAAAACCCAATTAAAGTGACACAGGAGAGATTTCTCTAGGACTGTGACCATTAAAACGCACACGGACAAGTCTATAGTTTTAATAAATGTGATACTGAAAAGCCTACCACTACCATCCTGCCCTGCAAACCCTTTACTGTCATCATCTGATGGGAGCCAATTTTGCTGCTCTGCCCAAAGATAAACCGATCCCATCCACTCCCACAGTGCTCTGCCCCGGACATTTTGCAGAGCCAGGACAGCTCAGACTGTCCTGACAATGCAGCGCTCCCAGCTGATCAACGAGGCTGAACCAGGTGGGAGCAGAGTTGGAGTGTAAGAGGCAAACACTTACAGGTGTATGCTCCTTCTGAATACTAAGTTTGAGGAGGAATTTGTAGAAGTTTAATAAAAACTGCCTTCTTTAAAAAAAAACCAAACCAAACCAAACCAAACACCACAAAAAAACCACCATAAAGTGTTGGGTATTTGGAAGCTTGTTTTATTTTTGGATCTATTTTATTTTAGGAGTAGTGAAAATTGTTTATGTAAGGTCTTTATTTACCAGAAGTGAAGACTACAAATCAGGATTGTCAGCAAATTAAGAGTTTCAGTAATCAAGTAACAAGACAGTTAAAACAAAAATTAATTTTCTTCCAAGAACAAAGCAGAAAATATTTTCAACCTTTTGCAGTTTTAGGTAAACAAAGATGTGCATACATCAGAAAGCAAAAATCCTGAAACGCTCAAACAAAGTGTCACATAAAATGGTATGCAAATTATGAAAATGCAGAAGTAGAAATTAAAGGAAAGACACAGAGTCTGGCTTCAAACCATACAAGAAAACTTACCGTCTTATACAGTTTCAATACTTGAGGAGAAGGGTGAAAATCCGAATAGAATTCATCAACTAAAACTGAAAGTCGGCAAATCTCATCAGTCATGGCAGAGGAGACCTGGAAGAATGTGGTAAATACATAAAATGTTTCTCCTTCCTTTTCCAGCCAGAGTAAAAACAGACTAGTGCGGTAACTGTTAAATAAATGATTCAACTACCTCATAGGAAGGATTGCCATTTCTTCTTCCCCCCCCCCACCCCCCACCCCACCCCCCATTGGAAAAGGAACATACTAGACATTTCAAACATATGTCATAGTGTGGTGGGCACCTAAAGGAGCTCCCTCACAGGAGGGACAACACTTGAAACCTGGGAGATTTTTCATGCTGCCATTACTTACTTTATTTTCTACTTCCTCAGTAACACGTTTGATTTTTTCCTTAGTATCTTCTGTCAAAATGTTCAGCTGATTTCGAACAAAGTCCAGTCTATCCCTCTGATCTTCTCGCTCTTCCATGGAATGGACTCTAACGTAGCAGAAAGGAAATCACCATCACCAGCAGGTATTCTCCCAGTAATGAGACAAGCCCTGTAACCAGGCATGGACCACCTAGCCCAGGGTTTACTGGGCAGTCAAAAAGAAGCCAAAAAGACTCCAACACTGGCTGAAGAAAGCAGAGGCACTGCTTCAGAATGACTGCAACACAGATACTAAATTTACAGGAGCTCTTAAAGGCCGCACTGGTCGAACATAACTCAAATTACTGGGCTGTAGTATATTTACAAAAACAGCATTTGGAGTTGGAGTTGTTACCACTGCACATAATTACAAGTAAAAAGGGTGCAGGGAATCAGGGGCGTTTAATACTTAAGTCTACTCTGATTTTAAAATTAAAAAAAAAAATAAATCTGATCAAACTGTCCCACTGCTGCTCACCAGCACCACTCAACTATTCCTTAACAGCGACAAGGGTTTGATGACCCTGCAAAGCAAAGGGGAGGTGGCAGAAACTAACCTTATCACAAACAACTCTCTTCAGAAGTCCTTGACCTATCATTTAAGTGAAAATTGCTTAAATTCTAAAGCAGTTCTACCTTGAAGGGCCAGCAGAAACATCAAATAGCAATTCAGATTAAGAGGGGTCACTACAGAGGTTTTGGCAGGTCGATTGACAGAAAAAAGCAGAATATCATAATATTTTCAAATATTTCACAGCATGTTTTCATAGGATCTGACAACGTGAGACAAGTTAGTATGTAAACACGCAGTTTGTAAAAGCTGATACATTCAGGAAGATGACTGTGTTTGACAGGTACAGTGGAGTCTGTGAAACATAAAGACACACTATTAACAGACACAGAAAGCAGATGGATGGAAAGGATTAAACACGACAGCAAGTTCACTGTGTACAGGAGAGACAAGAGGTAACAGGAGCGAGTTAAAAACCATACATATGCAAACCTCAAAGAGTATATGAAACTATCAGACAGAATAGATGAGCTGCTATCATTAGCACTAAAAGGATTACATGAGCCATGAGAGAATAAAGATATTTACGGATCCAGTTTGGAAAGGGCCAGAGGCCAAGCCACTGTTAACTTGGGCTCTTCCCTTACAGTATTCTAACCACTTACAAATTAAAGTGTCTGCATCCTCCCATTTATTTTCTCAGTGTTACTGTTAACAAAAAACTTAAGCAGGACCAAATATCACCTCTGAAATGCTTGATACAGCTAGAAAAAAACTTAAAATTTCAAATATTTTGGAAAAAAGTTTTGAAAATCCACAGACTGTCTCTGTAAGTCAGTAATGAAGAACAAAGTAAACCAAGATCCCTATACAGAAGTCACAGACCAAGGACAAGACTGAGCAGTGCAAGTGAACAATAGTAAAAGTGACACACCAGAAAAATTCTCTGTATCTTACCAAGCGAGAAAAGTGAATTTTAAAGTCCATAACAACCAGCAAAAAATCACCAGCATAGAAATGGCTCCTCAGAGGATCTCGATAAACCAAAGCCAACCAGCCATCCAACCAACCTACCTTTTCTCTGCTGCTGCTACGTTTATGGCGTCCATTATGTTTTTCACAGTATCTATTATCTGTTTAGCTCTGATAGTGTGCTGTTCAAACTTGGTTTTCACGGCTGACTGCGAGATACACTCCTGCGAGGGGCCCAAGCCACAACACATTACTGCAATTCCGTGCCAACACATTCAGGAATTTCACTGTCAGAAAGCACATGCTGCTAATTTTACCATGAACTTAAACCAAGGGGAAATAAAAAAGGAGAAAGTATACAGAAATTAAAAGACAACAGAACTGAAATCTCAAATGAGTCTATAGCAGCAAATCTGTACCTTCATGTTCACTCACAGTAATGTGCATAGCTTTTTATTCTTTTAAAATAAATAAATAGTGTAAAGAAAAAAGAAAACTCAGATGAATACATAAGATAAATCTAGCTCTTGAGAAAATTTTCCAAACTATCTCCTCAGAATTATAAATGTCTAACACGAATGCTGGCAATATTGCCTGGCTTGAGTTTTCTTTGTTGCAATATGTAGTTTTGAGAAGCAGTTCTGTCAATAAAATTTGACATGCTCATGTCAACACTGACCATCCAGGAACAAAATATACAATAGGAATAAGAAACAAGGATTATCTCACAGGATTAAAAAAACCCAGTTAATATTTTAAGGAATATTTAACAACTTATTTGCAGATTGCTGAAGTGTTAAATGAATAAGTAGAGAATGCTCTATAGATACAATTTCTAATCAATCTTCAAACTTGAATATTGTACAGCGATTCAGAAACTACACGACACTGACTGAAGAGATACACAGATGTTCAATCTGGGCAAAAGCAAATCAATTGTGTTAAGACACACATTAAGGCTTTGACTTTTTTTTCAAGCAATTGCACATCCTGAGTTATGCAGCCAATTAAATGCTGTCAGAATTCAACCTGTGCTAAGTCACCACAAAGTAGCAACGTAAGTGTGTGAGGGGAAGAAAGCAAGCAGCTAGCTCCCTTATACCAGACCTACGGGGTTTTAAAATTGTTCTCAATCCATGGGTGCACCTTTCATAGCACAAACAGGTTTAGGTTGCTTTTAAAAGACTTGCCTATGACCTTAGCATATGCTGCAACAACAAATTTCAACTATGTAAAAATAATAGATCAAAACAAAATAAATAAAATGGGTAAAATATATTCCCTGTTCCTCGATGAAGCAGATCTAGAAATCAGCAATGAAAGGCCAGAGTTTCATTAATATCAGCACATTGTAAGAGCTAGACTAGACACAGAGGAGAGTCTTCCCAACATTAGTATGTGGTAGATAAAAGGATGACAGTCACTCACAACACAATCAGAAAATCCAAGTTAGAGCACTAGGAAAAACACAAAGGTTAGTTAAACGACTGGGAAAGTTAAGAGGGGAACAGCAGCAGTTTTGCTGTTAGTCTGTAATTAAGTATTTATTGAAACAAAGAGAAAAGATACATTTCAACAGCGTTAACCAAACCCAGTTACCTTCCAGCTCACTTCCAGTACAGTGAGATAGTCTCTTAAGTGCGCAGCTTATTACATTCTCGTGCAGTGTTAGGGAAGGACTCTGCAGTACTGTATAATTCAGGCTCTGGTATTCACTCCAATTTACAGCCAGAATTACCACTCTGCCCTGCCTCCCTTCTCTACTCCTGCTCACACTGTTTCTGTCACCCAGTTTTGTGAAGAAACTGGGGAAACACTATAGCCTGAGGAATAGCAGGGTTTGTTTTTATGCAGAATACCCACTAAGGACTACTGCACACAGCACACTGTGCATGCACTTCTCTGTTTTGATACAGCACTTCTCTGTGTCTCATAAAATTTCAGAAGAAAGATACACAGATTACTTTCTGTTATTACACAATATAAAAATTCAAAACGGATTCAACCCTTTAAGACTGCACATTTTTTTTCCTTTGTTGTAATACAGCTGACATACATAGTAGCATCACCTTTTAAAGCTACTACATGAATTTCTAAAAGCTTAATTTCACCACTGCTTACAAGTGTTTCTAGTAACACCTGGACCAGTTTTTCTTTCAGCAACTTAAACCACCCTGTGCTTTGCAGAAAAGCATGTTATATCTTTTTTTGGAATGCCTTTTGCCCTCACACAAAAGTCTGCATAAATGTAGTTACAAACCTTTCAAAAAGAGTCCCAATTTTTTCCATATCACAATAAACTAGCACCGATGGGTTGTTTCTAGATTTTTTAAAGATTCTAGTTACTGAGCTCATATCAGTTCTGGGATGAACAGGCTTTCCCATCAGGGAAGTGATACTAAAATCAGGAATGTGGAAGTACTGGAGAAGTAACAGTTCCTCTTCTCAGCCCACATGGAAAAGAGGAAGAAGTCATCTAATTTTAGTGAAGACAAAAGCAGGGTGAGAGAATCCAGGAGGAACAAAACCAGCAGATATAGCCTGTGGGAACACGGAACGTGTGTAAATGAGGAGATGAGATAGCTTAGAGATGTGAACTGGATGAAATAGCGTGAGAGATGTTTGGGAAGTCTGAGCAGGGCACCTGAACTGGGACAATGAGCTAAAGGCAAGACAGACAGAGGGAGGCAGGGAAGAGGTTGGTGTTTGATGAGGACAGACAGAAGCATCTGTGCTCTTGTCCCTTCCTTTCCACAGACTGGAGTGTAATCCAAGAGTCTTGGGACTTGCAACTCCTCTGTCAGGAAACAGAGTAAATGCAAAGCACTTTAGCCAGAAGTACTTAGGCTGTGCTCACACTATACAGCATCTGAATTTGGACTAGCAGTGCATAAAGCACAGTACACCAAGCAGATAAAGTAGGATTTCGTGCCCAGACTGAACACAGAGGATTCTACCTGCTGCACAATATTCTTCATTAATATATGAGCTGGTATAGCTTAGTGCTGGTAAAAATAACTGCTGACAATAGTTTGCTGATGTCAGCTACTTTATCAGCTCAAGTCACAGTAATTTGAGTATTAGGTCCGAAGATTCCAGATCTGGTGAACCATTTAAGTATCAGCCTTGCTTTAAAAGCAAATAAAATACCATTATAACACACCTGACTGTGAAAGAGGCTGCAACATCAGACACTCAAAATTTAAATTGCTTTGGCAATCTTAATTTAGCACATGTTGTGGTCTTTAAGTGATGTGATCACACTCCTATTCAAAGCCATTCATCATTACGATTTCAGGACAAAACATGGCTGAGCAGGGAAAAACATTACAGAATCCACTCTCACTGCTGGAGTTGGAAGGTGGGCAGCAAATGAAACAGATAATGTAAAAGAAGAAAAAAGTTGTTTTAAGGACATACAGCACTGTCACAGAATTGTTTTTTGTCACAGCCTCTGCCAAAGAAACTTGTCATGGTTGTGACCTTATGATGGATGCTTCTCATTTTGGTGGCCAACTTCAGACCATGACATCTGATTTACAGATGGGCTGAGCACTCATAGCATCCCATCATTTAGTAAGTCATACATACATCTTCATCTTGAAATATCCTAAGTGTTGAGTGCTTAACTGTAACTATTAAGAGATTTTGCTCAAAAAACCTCTGGGTATAACTCATGGCAAAATATGTAAAAGAACAGTAACTGATTTAGAAGTTTATTTTCTACTTTCTTTCCTACTGGTTGAAAGTTTGCTACTATAATTCTAAGGACAAAAATTACAAACAAAAATGCATGTTTGGCTACAACTAGTGACACAGGCAAGAAATTTCACACCTCATGGACTCAGGCCCTGCTGGTATTCTGAACCAATCATTTCAACAATTCAGTCATCTATCATAGGAGTGTGGCTAAGGATTAAATTTAAACTTCAGTCTGACATTTTCTTTCTTATGCGAGACTGAATCAAACTTATTTTAACACCTTTTTGATATACACACATCATTACACAACCTGGTTTTGCTAAGGTGAAATGGATTTGTTGTAATGCAAGAAGAAATACTTTTCAGAGGCAGTTTGCTTTTTCAAAAATATACTAAACAAGGAATTACTGGTTCAGGCATGCAAGATCCATCTTGAGCATTTGGTGTATACAAACTACAGTCGTACCTTTCAGGCTCATGCTGCATGAGATAGGCCAATACATACTACACAAAACTGTCGAGGCATACCCAAGATGCCTCCTTAAGATAATCCAAGAATGGCTTTAATTAAAGTTATCAAATTCAGCAAGACAAATAGATCCTATCACAAAGAAATCGCTCGACTGTCTAGCCAGTCCTACTTCTGAAGAAACTGTAAACTCCAGTTATCAATACAGCTAACCTGAGGTTGAAGGATGGATTCTGTACAGCAACAAAGATGCAAGAATAGTGTTAATATGCAGAGTATCAGAGCTAAGAGGTAGATAACGGTGATCATTTCAAAACTCTGGCTTTAAAAATCCAAGTAAATATTTAGATTTACACCAGTGAAACAGAATTTCTTACTATTTGTGTCTTGAATTACAATGATTAATTACAAAATACAACTTCAGAACAAAATAAGGCTTACTCTACAGCGAACATTTCACCGTGGTTGTGACACACACCTTTCTATGAGCATCTTCTCTTTCTATACAAACTGTATTGGTACTGAAATCTCAAAACATGAGCTAAGAGTTTTGGTCCTTTCCCTCACTGCACAATACTTCTTCCCAACAAACTATTGGCTATTCAAGGTGAGAAGAGAAGGACAGAAACCACAGATAAGGCAAAGTTGTCAGGTGATCTGAATACCTTACACTCCTCCACCTGCTAATGGGGTAATGTTCAGTAAAATTAAGCTAAGCATAAGCAAAAGCTACCTTTGCATTAAAACCCAAGCAATCTAAAAAAAGCCCATCATAAATACCTCAAATATCTGCTCAAAATGTTGAAATTCCTGGAATCGTGTTTGAAATCCTTCAGCAAGAGCTCCACCTGTGAAAGATAACACACCATAAGGGAGAGTGCAGTACCTCACAGCAGTAACTGTATCTTAAATATTTTTGTTTATCAGGTTTTACGGTCTTTTTCTGTATTTAAGGAAAAGCAAGAATTCCTACACACCACCCTCTGGCATTCCCTGGGCCTTCTGTCTCCTGGCACTCAGAACTTCTTTTGCCGAAACAAAAAAGATGCGATTCCTCGCTTCTACAGGATCAATAACTTTGAGCTCATCAACTAGAAAAGTCAGACAGCGCTCCATGTGCTGCCTACGCACCTACAGAAAAAGTAGAAAGCTCATGAGAAAAAGGCAAAAATTGAGCCGTCATCAAATCAGAACATCAGAGTCAGAAACAGATGCTGAACAACCAACCCCTTAGATAGCAGATGCCTTCAAATCCTACTGATGCAGCAGCTGCTTTTACCCATTTAAACAGCCCTGGAAGCAACAATACCTTCTACTATAACTGTATTTACGTCAATCAGAGATCTCAGTCAGTTACTGGGGTAACCACTTCATTCCCCCTATACAAAGAAACAAGTATCACTTGTTTCAAGCTAGTTGCTGTTGGAAAGATCTGAAGAGCACACTGAACTGTTACCATCTAACACTGTACTTTGTCAGCTACTCTATGCATGTGTACATGTATCATCTGTACCCTCCAGTTGCATTACCATTACACAAATAAAACATACTACAAAGATCTAAAACAAGTTTAACTGTGGAGAAAAAAAACATTCTAAACAAGCCTCCCACTGCACTACCAGCCTGTATATATTGTAGTTTGAATTGCAGGTTGCTCTGAACAAGGAGAAAGTTATTTCAATTTTCTGGCCAAGTAACTTACTCTTTTATTAAGGCGGCAAAGATGGTATTTTCATATTAATAACTGTATTACCTACGCAATTTAGCGTGCTTTTATGCATGTGGAGGCCCTTTCTTCATATATATATATATGTATTATTAAAAAAAAAGCAACTCAAAGAAGAGTCAAATCACTCACATCTTCCATATATTCTGGTTCTGATGCAGAGGCATCCCATCTATTATTCAAGATGAAGATGTTTGGCTTGGAAAGTCTTTCGTTCACTTTATGGAAAAAATGTTTTTCCTAAAAATTAAAGCACAAACAGAAAACTCCCCTGACATCCAAACCAGAGCCACACATTGTTCTGTAACAGATTCTGAAGTTAATCCAGCTTTTAAAAAGTTTATTAAAAAGAATTCATTAGCATTAAAAAACCACAGATATTGAACACAAAAAAACCCCTCATGATAGTTCAAAAGTCATCAAATGTCTTGAAACTGATGCCTATGCTAAAAGCCAAAGACACTGCAAGCTTCTCTAAAAATAGGTACAAATTCAGAAAACTTCCAACCAAATAGTTTAGAAGACACTGGAAAAACAGTTTATTTTTCTATAAATCTACATCATTCACTGTCTTTTTTCCTTCCTTCTTTCACTCTATCACAAAACTTCATCTCCTTTGATACTTCTAGCCAGCACTCTGTTAAATTTATCTGCAATTGTGTGACACTCAAAATATTGCTGGGGAAGAGAGGAAGGGAAAAAAAACCCCACACAAGACATGGCTGTGATCTGCTCATTTAGTTTTTCAAGTAAGACGCCTGGCTAAAATTCTGAAGATTTCCTTCTCTAAACTACCACGATGCTCCTGTTCACCCTGCAAAATGTGATTTCTATATCCAGAAAAACATCCTCTAACTGTACTTTTCAACTAGACCATGTCAGCTTGAACTACGGACAAGTTACATTTCCTGTATGAGGATGTATGGCTTGAGTCACAGGAAAAAAGTCATTGCTGAATGTTCTGATTTTAAAAATAAGACACGTGTGTACCTGAAAAAGTATTTAGGTCCCTTGCCTGTACCTATCACCCATCACTGTGTTTTCATAGTCATAATGGCTAAGTCGTGATGGAGTGAATCCCTACTCAGCACAGTTGAAACAGAAGAGATCTCTGTGCTGCCATAAACTTTTTGAATCTGCAGCAGGATACCACCACATATTCTGGACACACCACTGGAGATACGTTAGTCTCCAGGAGCCGGGGAGTAAGCATGTGTAAATGAGATCACTGTTGCAGAAAGAACTTTGTCTGAAGAGAATTTATGAAGGAATATTAGAAAAATCATGTTTATGCAGAAAATCTGTAGTTGTGTAGCAGCTGCCCAGTATTCTCAAACCTGTTATGGTAAGAGGTAAAAATAATGCCTAAGGAGGATGAGAACATAGTTATCATATGCTTTATCTAAAGGATAAACTTGTGTAGATGAAGAAATTACCATTGGCCAAAATGCAAAGCAAAATACAAATGTTTTTAGAGCAGTCACATAGTTGTTAAAGGCAACCTCATTTGTATCTACCAGGCTGAAAAAATTAAAAAGGAGGAAGAGAGCTGTTTACTGAGCCAAAGCCTCAATCACAACTAAGATCCTCTTCCTTTCCCTCCAATATACACCCTGGACACTGGTGATTTCTAGATTCTATTAATTAAAAGGTGCTCGGTATTAAGTGAGGATTTATAGGCATGGCAACCAAAAAAGCCTCAGCAAGACTTTAATGTTTGAAGCAAACTGCAAGACTAACCTATTTCTATTTAGCAGCTTTCAGCCATGCCCAACAAGGAACAAAGACTGGCCAAAAATCACACTGAAAAACAGAACAGCACTTCTGTGACTGGGTGTTTAGGATCAGACAAATACAAAATTAACAGAAACTTCCAGTAGACATACAGCCTATTCATCTTCCCTGCATATTTTTTAACTCAGTCAGATTGTTTATAATGGTTCATTTTCCTGAGCAAATGAGAAAAACAAATAAAAATTGGCCTTTTCACTGTTACTTCATTACACCAAAATGAAATAGGGCACACAGGTCCCTGTGGTTTCTATGTTTCTATATAGTAATGAGATGTTCACTGAAACCCAATCTTTTTTCCTTCTTTCTTTAACTAAAAAAAAATCTCAAATCAACCATGGTATACACATAAACAACTTCCAGACTCCCTTCACACTAAAAGTCAAAGTGTCCCTCATGTGAGATGATGGATAAAGACATAGTTGTGCCAAATACTTTCTTTGCCTTGGATGTTGTCAGAAATTTCTTTTTTTCCCCCTTCTAAATCACATCTCTCTTGTATTTGAGTCTTTGTGGATTTGGCTCAGAAGATGGAATGTAATGTTTTTAAACTCATTTTTTGTTCTCAGATTTCCACCAAACTATTTGCTAGAATGCAAGAAAATACCATCTTTGTACATTCAGTTCCTTATTGTATTAAAAATTAGCAATCAGTAATTAGAAAGTTCAGACATTGCATGTCAGATCTATGCTCAGAACAATGAGAGCATTTTATTTGTCTGCAGGGGGCTTAATAAAAGTCTTCAAGAGATTTCTCAGTAGCATTGTACTACATTCTAGCAGTCGCACTTTCAATAACTTAGAACCTTATACTGATATTGCTGCATTCACAACAGTTACTTTAGTCAAAACTGAAGATCACTACAAAATTAAAGCTACTCTCTGGTCTTGTGTTTGGAGTATCACAACAGCACCTTTGGCCACCTTGCATGCTCTCCTTCTACAAGTCATACAATATTTAGGCTGCAAGGTATACAGAAATCTCTCGCTTGAAACAAGGCTTTATAGAATAAAGGTGTTAAAACATCTTCAGGTCCCTATGTTGCACAGAACCATGCAACATGAATGCTTACAGCTAGCATCATCTTCAGAAGAAATACAATCCAATGAGGGGAACCCGTAGCACTTGTCCTCAACACAAGATGTACACCAAGGGAACTCATCCTCTTCTGAGACAAGAACACACGAGGAACAAGACAGAAATTCAACTTCCTTCACCTACTTTGTGTATTTTACTGAACTTCTAGATATCAAAAAAATAAATCACGGAATATTTTATAACACAAGTGTCTTCACCTGACAAATACTGACAAGATGCAAAGCAAGACAAGCACTACATCATCCACTGATCAAAAAAGAAACTGGGATAGAAAGGACAAATGTGATGCTCAAGTCAGAGTAAGCGAAGTTGGTAAGAAATTTGGTTCTCCTTTCCCTAGCAAGGGATATACATGGCTTCTTGACTCCCGCCCCCAAATCCTATTCACAAGATCTAAAAGCAGTGATTCATGGGAGCTTCAGTAAAGGTCTAAAAGAAGCCATTTCAGTTATGGAACTGATGAATATTTAAATGAAGTAGTAACACAAAATCATTGCGCATCATACCGTGTTCATGAGAGTTGATTCAGAATTGGCAACCAAGACAAACACGTCAGCATCTAAGCAGAACTTGTCAATCCAGCTGTCCAGTTCTGTAGTGACATCTGTGCCAGGGCTGTTGAGAATAAAAATTACAAACTCATATTTACACAGCAAAGGAGCATTTGATTTTTATAAACTGATAAAAATAGAGTGGGATTGCCTAAGGGCCTTGTAAGAAGACATAAAGCTTTATATGTTTAGGCTGATGCCTAACTCAAGCTTAAGGCAAAAGCTAATTATCATTTAGCATTTATCAATCACCTGCTCACTGGACAATCTACTCATTCCAAAATGCAATTTCTAATGAATAAGCATGCAGACCATAACTGCAATAGGCGGTAGGTCAGAAATCCAGTCAGTCTCACAGAGTGGTCCCCCTCCCTGTATCCCAAGTTTTAATCAAAGAAGGTCAGTTGTTCATAGAATATTTTTTTGTTAACAAGGGCCTACTTTAAAGTGATATGCTACGCAAGCTGTGTATAGATTTAATGAGAAACAAAAATGAAGTTAAAACCGTAGTGCTGACAGGTTTTTAAAAGTGGAATATTAAGTCATTCTTCCAACCTCAGTTGTGGCTGGTTCACATTTTCTCTATTTAACGACAAAAAGATTATTTTCTCCTTCCAAGTACCTTTTCTCGTAAGAATCCAGGCTGTTTTCTTTTCCCTTTACATTTCACCTTTAGCAACTGAGACTGTACAGATCAAGTCATGCCTCAGATCATATCTATGGAAGGATCCCTTCTGGGCTTCCAGCACACTTGTGCAATGCACACATCCCCAAGGAGACAGCACAACTGCATAAGCTCAGAAGTCCAGCAGTGCACTGAACCACCCAGCTCCCTGTGCCAGCTGTGCTGACTAATACAGGACCTGAGTTTGCACCCAAGAAAATAGTGACAAACTCCCAGGAATTTCAAAGGTGCAAGATTAGAGATGCAACAAAAAGCACTACAGTTTATCAGAATACACACTGGGTGTTATTCTGTTGGATATGAAGAAATCATACTTACAAATTCAATCTATATTGATTCACACACTAAGTATAGATCACCTAACAGTTTGAAAAAATATTACCAGATCATACCTCAGTGGCCAGGAACACAGGCACTTGACATATACAAAGCTTTCAGAATTCTTTAAATAAACAAACTGTAGGAAACACAAGCCCTACACATGGGCATACACAGCCAACAGTCACAATTACATATCAAAGTAATGGGTGACCTCAAAATGTAGGCACTGCAACTCTTATCAGAAGCTTTTAAAAATGAAGTCCAGATTGCTTACACTTCACATAATCAGCCTGAAGTGTTAAAAGACAGAAGACGGGCCAAAGGTTGTTGCTGCAACAACCCTACTCACACTTCCATACTCTTTCTTTTAAAGGCCAAAAGCTAGTCCCTTATTCACCTCAATCACAAGAGATTTGTCTGTTTCAACTGTTACAAGAACAAAATCAGGGGGGTGATGACAGGCAGCAGTATATACAAAAGAACAAACTCTATTCTCAAAAGAAAAAAAAAAAGTCTTTCAAGAATTTTGTAACCTAACAACAAAACCACAATCAATCAGTAAACCAGTCTCTTTTCTAAGTGTTTTAATGGCTAACTTGTTTAAGAAAACATTTACTAAAAGAGAAAACATACCTGTCCACTAAAACCAAATCATCTCTCAGCAGGGCACACTTTGACTTGGGCCAAAAGACATGGACGAGGCAGCCAGCTTTCAAATCTTTATCCATGTGAAGTGCATGAGCAAGCTGATTGACTGTCTATAAAGAGCATAAGGAGAACACAAACATGAATACACACCACAAGCAATTCTGTAAACCGGTCTAGTTTGGTTCTCGGGCAAACTTGGATAGGATCTATCTTGAATAACGTTACAGAGTTCATACTTCTTTCTGGTGAATATTTGCAATTTTAAAAAATTTTTAAGGTCTTAGATTCACCAGCATCTAAAGAACAAGTTGTGCCTGAAACTTAGGCAGGAGTTTCTTTGGAGCCACAAAGGGGTATTCTCTATGATGCTAGAGTGAGTGATACTGAGCGTCGCCGTGAATGTGCCTCAGAGGTTTAACATGTCAATGTGAGCAGTTAAATAAGCTGAGTACCATAAGGCACATTCCAAATCCTTAACAAGTGACAGAACTTACTCTCAGTCCTATAAAAATAAATCACTCAACATATGCTATGCTACAATGAGACACACAGTAGCTGTTTTTCTGAAATATCCAAGAAAAGCTATGAAGTATAGCACTTTAGTTTTGTTAGTTGTTCCCTCCTAAGTAAGAGCTTAAAAATGCAGAATGAGTTACTCTTAGACTTGAAATCACTGTTGAAAGACAGATCTTTTGAGAAATAGTTACTGTAAAAAGTAGCGTTAATCATTCAAAAAATGTACCTTGACACTCTTCTTTTCATCTGATCCTTCTGTCATAAGATAAGCCTTATCTCCATCTGTCCCTTCCACACTGAGAAAGCAGTTAGTTGTATGGCCAATCCCACTAGGAAGTACCTTATCCCACAGCATCGCATTAATGACTGAACTTTTCCCACTGCTCGTTCTAGAGGGATAAAAACCAAAAGCACTTTGAGCACAATATAGCAACATTAAACATATCTTTGTCTTAAACTGGACGCGCCCCCATTTAATTGCATCAGACCCACATACTGAACGCTGTTTCACGTGACAGAGTTTCGAGTGACAGTTCAGCACAGCTTGCCAGAAAACAATAGGGAGTGCAGGAAAACTTCACCCGAAAAGCAATTCCAAGCATCTTTCTTGGTGTCAACATTGCCTATCCAACCAAGAAAACCAGTTTTCATTTCCATAGCACATACTAGCTCAACAAGCTCAACCTGTACGAGTACATGTGTTTTATCTGGTATACCACAATTTGTGTAAGGAATTTGTAAGAGATATTGGCTCAACTTTGCTACACCCGAAAAAAGCATCTAGAATAAAAAGATGCCTTAGATCAACTGAAAGCAATTGCTAAATCTCAGCATGCTGTCCCACACAAGAGGACAGCCCACCCTCCTCTCTGTGCCAGCCCTAGCATTCCCACAGAAATGATTGAAAATACAGGTAACATTTTCAGCAGAATTATGTCCTGACAACAATTCCACATTCCTGCTTGCAGCAAAACTAAAGGAATTCTAGGGATGGAGGACTCGAGCAGAATGCTGCATGACAGGGGCAGGGAAGAACTACCCTCTATGGTGGCAATCAATGGTGACTGCTTAAAATGTTCATAAAATTACCACCTCCGCAACTTAACCTGTCTTTAGAGACGCATCCGATTGACGTCAGTCAGAAAGGAACTGCTGCTTCTGATAAGAGTCTTCTAGGCATGAGATGAGGTGCAAAAGAGCATCACTGTACTACTGCCTTCAGATACATTTCAAAGCATTGCTCTCTGGGAATTCTCAACACAGCCAGCAATGACAGCTCAATTTTATGGATTATAATCTCAACTGAATGAAGATTTCTACAGTAAAATGTGAAACAATGTGCAAAGAAAAATCTCAAATGTATTTATTGTGCATAATCCTTATAATGCAAATGCTGTTTTTTAATAATGCAACTTAATCTTGTCCTTATTTCATAGGGGAAATGTAGCCTAATTAACCAAAACCCTGTTGATTAAAAGGAACTGGTCAGCAACTCAAGATTCTGCAAGAACTTGGAAGTTCTGACTAATGTCCTACTTTGCACTAACCCTCCACCCCTCACCCATAAATATTTAAGGTTTAACTATTACACAACAGTATGGAGTTACATAGACCGTAAAATCATTTTTGAGCTGCTACTTCTAGAAAAAGTTCAGTGCTCACTGTACAACAGTTCACACATTTATTCAAAATGTCAGAGGGTTATCTTTCTTCTGCTCTGAACTTCTGCCCTTTGTAAAAGCAACTTATATCACACATCACAGCTTGTAAATGTATACAACTTTTAACTCTGTGAAACATCAAGGCTGAGATATAACTAACTTCTTTATCCCAGATCCTTTTCTTGGTTTTAACTAGCTGAACTATTTTTTAGGAAAATTAAGGTAAGACCACTGTTATACACTTTTTTTCCAGTATTATTACAACATTTTTAGAAAACATGAAATTCATACTCCAGAAAAAAATGTGACCACAAGCTTAAATTTAGGCACAGAAAAAAAAATATTTCTGAAGCAAAGTGGACTAACAGACACCAAACTAACCAGGCACATAAAAGCATTTGAAAGCACTGGAACCATAGTCTTTTAATAGGACTTCACTAGTTTATACCTGACTTCACATTAGGCAAGGCTGATTTTCCATCATCTTTCTACACCCTCCACATTTCATAGGAACAGAACGGCACAATATTTGGCACGCAGACATCTACTGCAAGTGGTAAGAACCAGTCAAAATTTCTCACTGACAACCTGAGACTGAAATGCAAAACACAATATATGCAAACAGGAACACATAAAACCTTTGGGTCTATACACCTGACAGCATCTCTTCAGAATATTTCTTATGTAGTAACACATTTCAGGTGCAATACCTTTCTTTTTATGTCCCTTTTTTCCTGCTGCAACAATAAAAAAATATAGCTGAGATGATCCCAAGTCGACCAAAGTTAAAAATATTTTAACACTGAAAATACTACCTTTTTTTTTTTTTTTTTTAACAGAAGTGAAATCACCCATAACTTTGGAAATGTTATTTAAATACACAGAAGGTTTTTCATTTGGTCTGCAGTAATACCACCAAAGACTGTGAGCTAGAACTTTTCCTAATTAGTGATTCAGGAAAACAGAATTTCATAACTTCATTCAGACTGATCTGTAAACCATTTAGTACACTGTTGCTGTTACCCCTTATAATCACCACACAGATCTATCCAACTAATGGTACAACCAACAAGGTAACAGTCTCTAATGGTCTGTTTTCTTTCAGCTGCTTATATACAGAAACGTAAACAGCTCAAAGTTTAGTTTTTCAATAGCTGTGATCAAACACAGAAGTTCTCAACAGTAAGTCCAGTAAAACAAAGATATTAAACAAACAAAACCACCGCATTAAAAAAAGAAAAACCATCTTCTCCAACAAACTCAGAACTTCCAAAGTCAAATAATGGACCTATACAGGATAATTATTTTACAAAATTTATCAGTGAAAAACATGTAACAAGACATGCATGATTAATCTACAGTCACGAAGCAAGATAGCATCAAAGAAATATTGAGCATCAATTAGGTAAGAGTAAACATAGTTTTATGAATTATATTTCAAACAGTAATTTTATGATGAATCACTAATTCCAGTGCATTTAAATTAGAAATACAGACACTAAGCCCTGCAAGAGAGAAGAAAAAAAGATCAAATTAAGTTCTGGTAATTCCATTCATTACCTGCCAAAAAATGCCACTTTCATGTGTCTCCGTGAAAGCACCTCACCGATGACTGCTAACTTATTTTTATAAGCCTGTATTTTTGCTAGTTCATCTTCTGTTGCTACATGTTCA
Organism: Athene noctua; assembly: GCF_965140245.1. NCBI lineage: Eukaryota > Metazoa > Chordata > Aves > Strigiformes > Strigidae > Athene > Athene noctua. The sequence continues at coordinate 21,614,736 of NC_134044.1, forward strand.
AGCTCTGGGTTCTTGTATGTCGCTACACATAGAAAAAGAATAACATGAAAGCAATCACATGCAAAGTACATGCTCCAGGATACAAGATACAGATTACCAGTACTTCACATGCTAACAAAGATCTCTGTAAATTTTAATTATACGGCAATAAGACAAAACAAAATCCCACTACAGATATTGATATTAACCCTTGTTATTTGACAGCTCTGCCATAAGCACTTATGAAATCATGACATAATTCACTTCAGATTAATCAGCAATCCAACTGCTGGATTCCATGAGCCTGTGAGCACAGCATGCTGTGCTGATCTGCCCCACTCTCTGCAACACCCACTTCCTTCAGACAGGAAAGCTGGGACCTCTCATGGATACACTGGTTAGGCTGGACTGTCTTCTCCCTGCAGAGCTCACTGGGGTGATGAGTAACCAACTCTGTGTGGCAACACACGCGCCTCCACGCTGTTAAAACTTCTGAGAGTGTAACCAGTGGTTCTTTGCATTTACAGCATGTTGATCTAATTTCGTGCTGAATAATGGGAGAACCTGTTTGTCCTTTCTTCTACGCAAAAGAAACTACAACAGGACTATAAACGCTGGAGTGGTTAAGCTTTCACACTTGTGGAAAGGAGGGCAGGTTACCAACCCAAGTGATGCAATCAGCTTTTCCTGTTACCATCCTAGGCATTCCTGCTAGCCTAAGCTGAAAAAAACCCAATGTTAAATGAAAAACGTGACTATTTTTGAAGGTGTATTTTTACACAAAGTGCACATTGACATGTATTGCAACGTACGTTGCACTGCTGTAAAACACTCAAAGCAATGGACGAGGCCCTTGTGTTTAAGATGAAAGCTAACCTTCCACAAAAGTTGCTCCTTCAGTGACATAGTCCAGCAGCTGGTCGAAGATGGCTGTGATTGTCTTTTTAGCCAGCACAAAATGCTTCAGTGGAGAGACGGTAGCTTCTGCCATTATGCAGCTGCAATGAAAAAGTGACCAAAACCACTTGGAACACCCAGCTACATGAAAAGTCATACACTTCTCAGTCGTTTGACAAAAACCTCAAACAGAAACCCGCCCCAAAACAAAACCCTCAACCACAATGAATGTCAGTAGGCTGAGTTTACACTAGTTTTATTACCGTAACAAACTCTTATCTCTTCCCCTCACCACATGCCCGACAGCAGCTCACGCGGCCCGGGGACAGACATAAACCGATGTGGTGCGGTCTGTCCCCGAAATCCGAGGCTTCCCCCTCATCAAACGCCGCTCACAGCCTGCCCACCGCCTGGAGGGCAGCGCTGTCCCCTCGGCCCAGCGAGAGCAGCCCCGCGCCCCGCCCCGGCCCCGTCCCCGCCGCCACACGGGGGAGGTACCGCGGCGACCGCCCGCAGCTGAGGGGACGGCGAGGAGCCGGGTCGGTGCGGCCCCGCGCGGCGCCCCTGGGCCTGCGGAGGGCTCCGGCCGCAGAGGCAGCGGTCGGCCCGCGGCCCTGCCCGCCCCCGGTCACTTACGAAGCCCCGGCTCGCTCCGCCGTTACTCGGCAAGCGCGGCGCCGCTGGCGGGGCCCTGCCTGCGGCCGCCGCCTCCTGGCCCGCCGGGACGGGGGCGGACATCACTTCCGCTTCCGCCGCTCCGCGCCCCGCTGCCGGGCCCGCCGGGGGGGGGGCGCGGCCGCCATTTTTACTGCGGGCCCAAGGGGGCGTGGCGGCCGCCATCTTCAGCCAGGGCAGAGGAGGAGCGGCTGCTCGCGAAATGGAGGCGGGCCCGGACCGAGCCGGGCAGGCCCCCCGTGCGCCGGCCCCCGGCCCCGGGAAGAGGAGCTGGCGGTGGCCCAAGGGCGGCTCGCAGTAGCTCTGCCGGGGCCCGGCGGGCTTTGTGGAGGGGCAGTGCGGAGGGCAGCGGGAGGCTGCAGGCCGCGGGAGGTGGAAGGCGGCTGCCCCGCTGCCCCTGGAATGATAAACTCGGCCTCTGAGCCCTTCAGCTGTTTCACGGTATCTAAAACAAAGAACGAAACATGGCCTTGGATGCCTGCGTACTGTCAACACCACGGTTTAATCAAAGTCAGCTAAAATGACAAGTGCTAAATTGTTTCAAGAGTTAAAAAGCACTGATAATCTCTACATTTGATACAAGAGTGTAAGAAAATGAGAACAACCACAACAAAAACCAACAATAAGCGTTATAAAGATCACATTATTTGAGAATTACTAATTTGCTGTATTTTAAGTTCTTGCAATAATTGTGGGATTTAGACTTTGTTCTGAAGTCAACAGAATCTTTTATATAAAAATGTTAGTTTGTTCATTCAGAAACATGATCCATGACGCTAAAATACACGATACACGTCTAGACAAAAGTCTGAAAAACAAAAAATCAAATACAAATTACTTCCAAATACAAAATACTTCCAAAGCCAATCTTGTGATTTTGTGTAACTTATAGTTCGAATGCTGTTCTTGAAGTAGATGAACCTTGCAAGTAACAACTGAATTTCATACACTGAGTGTCTCAGAAGAAAAAAAGAAATACTGGCATACTTCTGATTACTACAGTTAACTTCCTTCGTTTGAGACGGAGATGAATCGCTCAAGCTATAGCACTAATGACCAAAGTCTCCGGCAGTATCAGACCAGCTCCACGCACATGCGCTCAGTTCACCTTGGTGCAGCAATGTCAGAGCACTGACCTTCTGCTTACACGCTTCACATAAATAAACCAAACTCTTGTCTTCCCTTTGATGGGAACAACATACTGTCATTGGCACGTACAGTCATTCCTTTCGGTCTTTCACCTTCTAGACAGACTCCACTCATTACCTATTTTTTCTACTACTAGTTATCTTTCTCATTTTAGCACACTGATCATGTGGAAGCCGATACCCTACTTGTATTCCTGCTAAGGTAAAATGAGACGAGCTACTCCTGTACATCTCCATTTACTTCCTGACAGATATTAAAAAATAAAATACTAACATTAGTCCTTTATAAATAAAATCCAACCTAGGACAAACTTAAATATATTTCCTAATTAGACACCATGGGGTGCATTTTATCTAGGAACAATCTGGCTTCGTGACATCCCTATGGGGTATTCTTTTAATTCCCAGTTTAGAGATTAGAAATACCACAACTCAAAGACAGACATGAAGTTATTCAGGAGTCAACAAGCAAGCTTTCATATCACAGGGCTCTGTGCTTTTACAAGAGACCACCCTTCCTGTACAGGACACAATGCTGGTCTATACAAACACACATACTTCTGAAGCCCTCTTTTTTTTAAAAAAAGAAAAAAAAAAGTCTTTTTCCCTCTTCTGGTCACTGTGCCCTGGAGTGTCTTTCTCTCCAGAGCTTAACTGTGCCATTCCACTTGTGTGTTGCCACCAAGAGCAGGGTCTAAAGAGAACCAGCATTCCCCCCCCTCTGTTATACCCATATTAACTTTCCATATATAAAGAAATTCTTATTATTGCTTTGTTAACTGTATTATTGCTGCCATTTTAAGCCAGTCAGGATGAGTGTGTTCAAAATAGGAAATCAGCAGTTCTACCACAGATGTTGTCATTCTCCATACAAAGGACTAATAAAATACAGTCAGGACACCATCAGGTTACCCTTTCCAATGACTACACAGAATGTTTAGTAGTAAATCATTTCAAAATGACAAAAATGGTCTCGTCTCCTACAAAGAAATATATGCTGGGTCATAGCAGACTTCCCAGAAATATTTCTCTAGAAACTGGAACTTCCATAAACTGACTATATTCAGACAATTTTTATCCTTTGCTTTAAAAATCAAATGCAAAGACCCTTGCGTGCCTTGAAGCTGGTAACACCAAATCTCACTGATCAAGAAATGTTTTGTACATTAATTAGAACTATACAAAGCTTGCACTAGACAATCTTACATTACAAATTTACAATCAATGCAGAAAGAAATGTGAACTCCACCACTAATTTATGGGCAATTTCGCCATGATAACTAGTACAACCTCAGTGACCTCACCCTTATTGTTATCTGTTCAACTATCCACTCAGAAATACTGCTACGGAATGAATTGTAAAAATTAACTTCTAATGATTATAATGGCAGGACAGCACTATCTAATCTGAACAGATGTGTGAAATCATTTGGAAGTCATTAAAGTTAGTAATATTTTTGTACTGTACCAGTGTTTTAAGCCAGTACATAGGAGGTTTAAAATTAACAGAATTAAAATAACAGTCCTCAAATTACTAGCAGTGGAAAGCTAATTATACATAATTACAATAATATAATTAGAGACTAATAGAGGCTTGCTTTAAATGAGGTTGGTGACATACATCATTTCAATGAGAGCTAAATTAGGATTTTAGATAAGAAAAAAAAAAATCACACTTTGTACATTCTCAGCTGGATCACTTGGCAAATTCTCTTAAAATTACTCCTTAAAACATGACCCAATCTACATACAAGCAATGTGTGTCCCCTTGGTGCATTAAAATCTAGGAACTGAAGTTAAATAAAAGACAGACAAAAACAATGTGGGAGGTCTGTAGTGAACGTGTGAAAGAGATGGTTGTTGGATAGTCCCACAGACAGGAGTTGTGAACAAAGTGAATGATGAGGTTGGATACGTACCCCAAGAGAAAAACAGAAACAATTTTAAAAGCTTATCAAGGGTATGAGGTGGGAAATGCGGGCTGGTATGTGAATTTGGAGATGTCCATGCTTGGGAATTTTTGGAACACCCTTATCTTCATCAGGCTGGTGCAATTTGCTAAACATCAGCACAATGACTTGCTGCCACAGAGGGTAACATGAGCTGGATACCCAGCTGAGATCAGTATGGCGTTGCTTAGGCATGGGACATGTTGGCTTTCTTTCTCTTTGTCCCTTTTTAAACTCAAGAGAGCTGGTCTTGTACATGAGATGTGAAAGTGCAGGATGACCAACAGAACTGCTATCACAACATGCAACTACTCCCAGTGTCCCTCCCCCCAAACTGTTCCATCACACTGGAAATGCGATTATTCCTACTGAAATCCCTAGGTAAGGAAATTCACAACACCAAGTTGTTATACATGCTTTGCTGATACAAAGATAAAAACATTAGAATTGTACAATTGCTGTTAAAAATGTATTTAATGTCACATTTCAGTGACTGGAAATTAATTCCAGTTCTAACAAATTGATTACAGAGGAAGAAAGTAATCACGCTGTCTCATGTATCTGAAGATGACTTAAAAGATCTTTTTCATTTCCAAACCTCATTAAACAATCAGTACATTTATGAGGCAAATCTGCTGAATGCCTGAAATCCAAGTGAGTTTTAAGGTCTTCAATCTGTCCTGTTGAATATTCACAGTACTGACACAAATAAATCCCTTCAGATAAATGAGAGCTTAAATGCTTGCAATATTCCAACATACCTGAAAAGCCCTTCCCACAGTCATCACAAACATGAGGGAATATTTTGGTATGTTCAATAGCTACGTGCCTGTTGACATTTGTATGCAGCCTGCTCCTAAAGCCACACACTTGGCATACAAAGAAGTTTTTGCATTTGTCAAAACTGATTTTGTTTATGAGACTGTACTGCCCACGCTCCTTGTTGTTATAGCTGTCGCTTAACTCGATCAGCCGACACGCGTGTTCGTTCACCACATGGCTATGCAGATCTTCTGGATCATTTGTTTCATGCTCACAGAACTGACACAAATACTGCTCATCACAGCTGTGTTCCTGGAAGTGCAGGTACAACTCGCTGCTCGAGGAGAACTGCATATCACACTGCTCGCACCAGTAAAGGTGGTCATTGAAGTGAGTGTCTGCTATGTGCTGACTCAGATTCTCAAATATCACTGTTTTGTAATCGCAGTATTTACAGATGTAGGGGTCCTCCTCATGTAGCTTTACATGTTCAATGAGTTGCACTTTACTGGAGAAGCTTTCTTTACAAACTTTACAGACATGAGTGTCTGTACACGTCTTATGCTTCAGGATCATGTGCTGCTTTAGATCAGAAAAGTACTTGCTATTAAACTCACAAAGCTCACACTTGTATAAGCCACTGCTGTTGGCTCTCAGCAAAGGCCATTTCTGTTGAGCTGTGATATTCAAAGCCTGGTTCTTCTCAAAGATTTTACAGGTTTCCAGAGGGATTTCCTCTAGGTCCTCAGCTTCTAGCTTCTCAGGTGACACAGTCTGTGTTTCTATATCGTGAACTTCTACAGCATTCACTTCTGTTGTAGAAATTTCTACAGTTTGAATATCTAGAGGTTTCTCTTCTTCTGTAGGGCTGTCACTGAATATAGGTGAATCGCATAAGTCTCTGCACATTCCATTATTAGTACCTTTATCTGCAGGAGGAAATAGATAATAACAGCAAAAAGTTTACAAACCCTGCAAAACACGTGGGTCCATATTTAACTTTTCCGTTAGCTGTAGCATCTTACAAATGCAAAAAGCACTTTTTCCCCAGCCAGACTATGTTTCACTAATAAACAAAGAACATAAACTATAAATCCTTCACCTCTTCTGTCAAAGCAAAAACATTACACTAAAAGCCAACAGCTGTGGTCTCCAGCTTCCCAGCACCCAAGCTGCAAATACTCACTGACCTTTACCTTTATCCTTCTTTTTAGGGTCTGTATAGTGCAACCCCACAATGTTTGAATGGGACCCACTCCAGTGAGAAGTCCCAGCATGCACTGGACTCCCATCATCATCTGTGTCTAGGCTCTGCGCAGGACTATGGAATCTGCCTGCAAAGATAAAAGAAGGATTTTCTTGTCATCATTTGTCCATACTAGCAACATCACGATTCTCTGATTTAACCATAAATCTTATTTAGTATTTACTTATTCTAGTTACACAGTTTTTCTCTTTATACACTAATAGCATCATAACCTACATTAAAGAAAGTAAAAAAAATACATCAAATTATTTCCATACATACAGAGGATAACAAAAGAATTCAAGAGGTGGCAACTCTGTCTTTAAAATTACAGCAAAAAATAGTCAGTTGTTTATACTGGAAAAAAACCACCTTTAAAACCTTAAATGAAACTTTACATTTGAAAGACATAATTTAAAAAAATATTCTTAAATAAATATTTCCAGACATCACATTTTAAAATGTAATAGTTTGTAAGACTTCTAGAGACTTGCTGGTTGATTTATTAGTGAAAAGAAAAATAAATATAATAAAAATCCATCCTCATATTTGCTCTGCTAAGTTTTACATTCACTAGTGGATATTGTATAAAAAGGCATTTTGTTTTCCATAAGTACAAGTATAGTTCAGTGCAGTTGCTGCTGAATTCCAGCTGAACTCTAACATTTACATCAGCTTTATGTCACCTATCTAGCAGATATTTCAGTAAAGAAATCCAATCATCATTATAAATGCTGTAAAATTAAAGGATCTTTTGTCATCTTCATTTTTTTATTTCGAAAATTCTATTTCAATTATAACGATTAAACAACCTTCCACCAGTCTAAGGCATATCAGATCACAATGATGCTCAGAAGTCACCCACTAGATATTTTGTATTCTATTTACTTCTGTGATACATTGTGTAAAGAACTGCAGAACACGACCCCAAAATGTAGTCTTACCTCTGTTTTCAGAAAACTTTGTATCTGGCTGTTTCATAGAACAGACGCTATAGCAGTGGTCAGAAAAAATTCCACTGTTGTCTATGTATTTGCTTGCACCTGAAGAATCTAAAGAAAAAAAAAGTTTGATACTAGCACATTGATGTGGCTACATATGCATTTCCTGTCCACCAAAATCCTCTTCACTGGCCACATTTTTACTTCTTGTGAGAATTCTGTGCTGGCCTGACAACGTTCCTGTTGTGATTTACAGCCTTCAGCTGCTCTCCCGATGTCTGCAGTATCAGATACAGTTCATTATCAAACGCTGCTCCCGCTGAAGACAGTGACAGGAACACAGTTCATTCAGCACTGAACACTTCTAGAGACCCCCATCCCAACTTTTACAAAATTTCTCCCCTTGTGTGCTAGTAGAATCATCTTAATTTTGTAGCTTGAGCAAGTTTCCCAATTTGCAGGGAGTACAGAACAAAATCGTTCACATGCATTGACGGAAAGTGGCTTAACACCAGAGCACGCATCGTGGGTACTCAATACATTCAGACCAAGACTCGTCATCCCACTCTTTGTTACTGATTTTCCATGTATTAGCACATGTGGTCCTTTCCCATAAAGTACTTATTCTGAGAAAAAATGGAGTGTACATAACTCAAGCTCTAGACTGACCTGAATATCGAGAAGGATGTAGAGTCTTCCTTTTCCTCTTTTTAGGATGTTCATTCATTTTGAATAGTCTAAATTAATTGTAAAGTGAAAATATTCAAGAATTAGATTTGTCTGTATCTAGTTTTATCTTCCATGATTTTATGAAACAATAAAAACATTTTGAAAACCCACACGTTAAACGAGAGGTTTCTTCCTGCTCCCCTTTCTTGTCTCTCAGCCCATTCTGTCGCAGTTAAGAACACATTAAATGCGCGTAAGAACTGAAATCTACTTTTGTATTCCTGCTTTGGACCAAAAGAAGGTTCACTATAAACACAGACAGGTCAGGGCTCCCAGCACTCAAGTACTCAAGTGTAACCTAGGAGGCAGTTTTCCAGTACACTGTTGACTTTTGTCAGAAGCCAAATATTCTGAAGCAAAGTCCTCCAGATAAAGCTTTCATGTTGAAAATACTAACAAAATCATGTTGTCTTACCAAAAATCCTAGACTCTTCAGTATCAGCAAACAGAGCAGCCAAGCAGCTGATGGCTGTACACCTTCTAAACGCAGTGAATACATCAGCTTGAGAAGATTTTCATCTATGGAGTGACAGCATTTTAAAACACTTTAAAACTTCATCACAAAATAAACAATCAGATATACAAGTATTACAAAGAATGAAGCTACGAAAACCAAAGCTAGAAAACAACAACAAAACAACAAAAAGTTTATACTAATCTTGGTTTAGAGTAGCAAATAAGGTAGATGTATTATTTATTCTCCTTTTGTCCCAGGTTAGTTGGCTTTTGCTGCACTTGGCAGCTCCTGACAACAGAAAAACAGAGATGACACGGAAAATACTTGTGCTGTATATCGGCCCAGCCACTTTTTAAGAAGAAAGGGCTGCAAACACGGAGCCTGATGGGGTTTACTGTAACACTAGAGCACTTATGGGCCCAGGGTCTTCTGAAGCCAACGCCATCCACTAGAGATGAGAGCAGGGAAGAAAAGGCCCCTCATCAAGTAAACGCTATTCTCATGAGATGGAGTATTTGTATGAATTAAAGTTTTATCTTAAGGGGAGAACATGAAAAAAAACAGTTTAACATGATATCGTGGTCTAGAAATATCACCTACTCTCACCGCTTTTTCTGGTTGCGAGGGAAGAGCCTACGGTTTACTGAAATAGCAAGTTTTATCGCAGTTCATGCGGTTAACCCCTTTTGCCCACAAACCGGCCCGGGGGACAGTAAGGCCCGTTATTCTTCTCCAGCGGCTTTCCCCGGTACATCTGACCCAGCTGCTCGGCGCGGTTATGGGAAAGGCTCATGAAGGCCCTGAAAATCGAGATCCCCGGCCCCTCAGAGCCCCCGCAGGGCCGGCCGCGGCCTGCGCGGGTAGCGGAGCCGGGAACCGCGGACGGGAGCGCGGCGAACGCGCGGCGAACGCACCGCTCCGCTCCGGCCCGGAGGCAGCGCGGGGAAGCCGCGGGCGGCGGCGAGGCGCGGAGCCGGGGGCAGGGGCGAGGCCGCGGCCACGCTGCGGCGGCGGGGAGAGGGCCCAGCCCGGAGCCGCCAGCGGGGAGCGCCGCAGGCCCGGCCCCGCCTCAGCGCGGGCAGACGGCGCCGGCCGGAGCGTGAGTCACTGCCCGCTCCCTTCGCGGGGGGACGCGGGCGGGCCCCTCGCCTCAGGGCGGCGGGTTCGCGCTTCAAATGGCGCCGGGGCGGGGGGCGAGGCGGGGACGGGTGCGGGGCGACGGTCAGCGGGCCGCGGGCCGCGCCCGGCGGGGTAAGAGGCGGGAGGGAGGCGGGCGCCGGCGGCGCCACGGGGAACCCCGGGGCTGCGGGCGACGCCGGCGGCCGCTCCCCTCCCGCCTCGCCGCCGGGACTCACCTTCCGCTCCGCGCCCCGCGACGGGCCGCGGCCGCCTCCGGACGCGCCGCTCCCCGCGGGGGAAGGGGCGGGGCGGCGGCGGGCGGCCGGGCGCCCCCTGGCGGCCGCGATCCTGACCCCCGCCCGTCGCGATGGCAACCGGGGACGGGAGAGGAGAGGTGGCAAAGTAAAGCTGCCGTTTGGCTTTGAATGTCTACATCCCACCGGCACATTTTCACATACAGGCTTTGCCCGGGGCTTGTAAAGCGTCTGGCGGCACGGACGCTCCCGTGAGAGAGGGCGGGTGAGTGCCATCACCGCACAAGCGTTCCTATTTTACACAAGAGAGGTTGATGGCAGGGGCCGAATTTACTTTTTGTATCAATGCAGAAGCTGTTGCTGAAATCTGCTGTATAGGAGAGTCAATATAAAGGGTTGGAAAACTGAAATAAGGAACTTTCCCCTTTCCAAAATTTTCCAAGTTTATAATCACAAGAGAACCCCCCCTTTTGCTCGCTTCATCTTCACTTTTTTTTTTATGCCACAGGAAATTGCTTTGTGGAGAAGTAGAATTTACTGCTGAGTATTTCAAACAGCATCTTACTATTTTGCAAAATAATTCACTTATTTTTAAGACACCAGGGAGACCATGACAGTCACTTAGTTTCATGACTTAAAACAGATTATAGAATTTTAACCAAGCTTTTCATCCATTGAGCTGTTCTGCTCTGGCTTAGCCTGAAGTTACCTCATTTTAAGATCAAGCTTTCAATTAGCAGAGAATCCACAACATTCCTGATGTCCTAATGTTGTTCTGCTGATTAGTTAAAAAAAAAAAAATTATACCCTGCTTCTGGCCTCACTTCTATTCATTAGCTGGAAGCTGAGATTGGACTTACCCTGTTTATCAAATCCTACCCTTAGCCTTTGTCCTGAAAGTTAGAAACATGTCTTTAGGGTGATGTGATTTGTTAGAGTAACACAGAAAGAGCTTCATCGTGTCACAGAGAAGTTTTGATGATAAGCAGCATGAATATAAGTAAAAGGATCCTTCTGAAGGCCTGCTGAGCCTTCAGAAATTAAATATGCACCATGTATCTACTATCTCCTGAGGTGAATTACCAATTGAACAACATCCTGCCATCCCGGTTCAGTTTGTTCTCTGCCGTTTACCCTTGCCATAGGAGCTGAGGTGTCTCCAGGACAGCTTCTGTTAAAGTTCTCATGAACTGGCTATAGCCACCCAAACGCGTGGATGCCCACGTTTTCTCTCTCTATTCACCAAAATGTTTTCCATGTAAATATTCCAAAAAAGAACTTTCCCCAGTTCCCACCGGAGGGCAGTAATGAGAACTTAAAATCTGTAATTTGCCATGGGAAAAGGAAAAAAAAACCAAACCAACCCTTTGCTTTAAATTCAGTCCTGCTTGGCGAGATGACCTCAGGCTAACCAAAGCACAATGCATTTTCTGTACATTTTGATTGATTTCTTCTCCATACAAAACAACACCACCCAACAACACCTACGTCAGATAATAAGACTGAGTGAAAGAAAAACATCTGAGGAAGATCCTCTTTGAAGCCACAGATCCAGTTCAAAGTCATGGGCATCAAACAGTGGTATAAAAGCTTTAGACAGAAAAGTCTAAATGAGTCTCATTTTCTAAATCACCATGTGCCTGGGATGTTCAGACAGCTCTGGGTCTGGTTTTAATCACTCAGAACCCATTCCAACTGGAAATACAGAAAAGCCTGTGTGATAGTCACCTTACTGTTTAAATGGGCAACACAGATGATGCTCACTTCAATTAGCTAGGATGTATCCTTACCAAAATAAGAATGGAGTAAACCTTTTCTTCAATGAAAGCAGTAAGCATAGCTCATGATAATAACCTTTGCTAAAGGTAATTCATGTTTAAAAGGACATATAGGAGGTTATCTGAGGTATTTTGTCTAGCATCAGTTTTCTTGCTCCTTGTTGCATGGATTCAGACTTTGGATCAAGTCCCTGCCATGCAGATTGGGCACCAGACTGATTTCTGAGCATAAAATCAGGAGGGCTCATTGAGATAGCTGTGCTAAAGGAAACTGCCCACATTGCAAATCATTCTTCTGTTTCACCAGCATTATTTCGCAAGTTTTCCATAATTTTTTGATGCTTTAGGGATCAAGACTTAGAACCCCCACAAAAATCACACCATAGTAATGTCAATAAAGTCTAAAACTTGCATTTGAACAAGAACTGATGATCCCCTTTCCCTGAACCATCCTGCACATTTAAAACAAAGTAGTAACCACTCATACCTATTTCATAGTTACTAGAAAGAGTAAAACTTAAACTATAATAAACAGAAGTTTAATCTGTTAGTTCAGGTTACCCAACTAGCTACTTCAAAATCATTAGCCATACTTTGACTCAGACTCTCCAGACTAGAGCTTCAAAATAAAGAATAATGATGTCCACCTTTTATTTCAGACTTTGATCCAGTGCAGGCTGAGCACCTGCTGGAACAGCACCTTTCAAAGCCAGGTGGTGGTGATCTGAAACAGATCTGAGCAGCGTACAAAGTTTAAAGCTTATTGGGGACAAAAATGTGTAGAAGTGACCTGAACAAACACCAACGCTTCCCCAATCCCTCCAAAAAAGTGAAATTCTCAGCAAGAGAGCTCACATCCCTCCCACAATAACTGTTAGCAACTGAAGTCCAAAGTAGACCAACATGTCCACAGAAGCAATTCATTGCAGCTCCATGCTCTTACACGTGCCTGTAATTTCCCAGATGTTTCTTACTCTTTCAAAAATAAGTATTGCATATAAAAATACAACCTAGTTTGTTTTTTTAAAATATAGTTTCAGTAATGAAAGCCTGAAAGATATTTTTCAAAACGCAAACCAGACTGATATAGCAGGGGCTTTAAAACCATCCAGCGGAAACACTTCAGTAGTAGCTGCTCTCTTATCACAACTTTTACATCCCACATCTAAAATAAGTTACTTATTTTGAGGATCAAACAAGAACGAATGCCATGTGCACCTAGGACTTCCCATCCATAAATAATGCAAATCCTACTTCTGTTCCCCTCCAAATTAACTGATGTATGCCATTTCTATTCCCTTTCTTCTAGCCTTTTTTGAAAGCAGAGCTGCAACACCAAGTCATACCTCCAAGACCGATGATTCCTTAAATTCTCACTTCGAAATTCACAAGTGTACCAACCAAATTATTTTAATTTAGTTGTTAGCATATACATTAACACTCAAAAGTGTGATAAAAACCAAACAAAAGTAGTTTTAATAAACAGCATGTGATACAGACCGCAAAGATAAATAAAAAGCAGACTTTTTACAGTTTCCCATGAACATGAGCTACAATAAGTATCATAGGCCAAACTTTTGTTAACTTGAGTAGCACAGCAGAAAGGGAAAAAAGGTGTTGTGGGTTGTTTTTTTTTGTTTTGTTTTTTGTTTAAAAGTATTGCAAGACTATTCTCAGTATGACAACACATGCATCTTGCTGCATCTTAAGTACTTTTTTGGCCCATTATTACTAAAAATGTCTTGCTTTCTAACTATTTTACCACAGGACCTTTATCACAGAATGACATACACATGGCAACATTCCTCCCCCCACCCCACCCCCAACCCCCCCCGTAGTGGTTATTTCAAAAAAAGTCTCATTTTAAAAAGATATTTCAAGCACTGGTGGGTGTTCATAATCCCCTTTTGATACAGACATGTAACTGCTACCAGCTTCAAAGTTACATACCAGCATCAAGAGATTACACCCTCCTGGGCTCTATTTATCCAAAATGCCAAAAGGATCCTGGCCTGCCTTAGGAAGAGCATTGCCAGCAGGTTGAAAGAGGTGGCCCTTCATCCTGCCCCTCTGCTCAGCACTGGTGAGGCCACACCTGGAGTGCTGGGTCATGCACTGGGCTCCCCAGTACAAGCCAGACATGGACATATTGGATGGGTCCAGCAAAGGGCAATGGAGATGATGGATAGGAGAGAAGGCTGAGAGAGCTGCGACTGCTCAGCCTGGTGAAGAGAAAGCTCAAGGGGTATCCTGTCAACATATATAAATACTTGATGGAGAGGAGTAAATACAACACGCAAGGCTTTCCTGAGTGCTGCCCACTGAAAGGACATTAGGCAATGAAATAGAAGAAATTTCATATAAACATTAAGAAAAAACTTCTTCTGTGGACTCTTCTTTCTTGGACAGACTCTAAACCCCACTGGATGGTGTCCTGGGCAACCTGATCTAGCTGACCTTGCTTCAAACAGGGTGCCTGGACTAGATGATCTGCAAAGATTTCTGCCAACCTCAACGATTCTGTCAAAATTCTTGCAGTTGTGGTGCCAGTTGCAATGACAATAGTTTCAAAATTTCAAGCCTGAGAATCCAGGACATCAGACTGCAGACATACATACTTTAAATCCTTTTCTCTACTAGGGAAGTGGATTTTGATAGTGAATGTGGATATTTACAGTTAAAACTTACAGAGGTGCGAGGGGAAAGGATGATACTCCCAGATGATGAATTACACATTTATCTTCACAAGAGAAAATGAAGAATTTGGACCACAGCAGCTGTAAGACAAGAGGAGGATTCATCTCCTCACCTCTTCTTTTCTTTCCTCTACCCCAAATGAAACAGTAAGACAACTTTGGACAGCCTGGGGCAGTTGATAATCCAGGATATAGAACACTTAATAAAACCTGGAAATAGGTTACTAAAAGTAGTTAAACCAAAGAAACAAGGCAGAATGAGATTGCAGCTATGAATATCCATGTTTTGGCTCTCAGTGAGTAACTAAACTACAACAGACATAAGGTTCTTAAGAAAAACAGCTTCTGCTTGAATTAGGCTTTCTGTAACTTCAGTGGCACAATTAAGTCAGATTTTACTGTATTTAATTTTATTACTGGAACAGGTTCCTAACAAAACTGATGCAGTTACACTGAACTAAATGGTTCCTAAGCCAGTTTAACTCTACCAGGGATCTGGCACTCTTCAGAAAGAGCCAAGATAGAATAGTGTATTTTTAGCCTTTTTTATGCCAAAGGAATATTGCATCACATATAGAAGTGACAGTAAGGACACTTAACCGTAAGACACATTTATACAAACCAGTGGGGATGCTAGCTTCAAAGTACAGGCAGAGCATTGCTTCAACTGATCTCCTCATAACAAATATTTTATGTTGCTCTTATGAGAGTGTTCAAGAGGGGTGTTTAGAGAGGAAGAGATGGGGGCAGAGACACACACCTCTGGTTTAGAGTCAGGAGTGCCAAGACAGTAAGACCTCATACTTTTAAGAGTCTATCCCATAAAGCTCAGAAGTCAAGAAGACTGTACTGCACATTAAGAAAAACTATTTTTCTTGAGTGTGGGTTCAACAAGTCTTTACAATATGAAAGTGTAGGAAGAAGAAACATTTAAGCTAGTAAGCAATAAAAACCCCTGGAAGTCTCAAGAATGAAAGAAACTATAGACAAGATTACAATAGTTACGAATCAGAGAGCTGAAAAGACTAGTGAATAAAGATTATTTCGAAGTAAAATTGTCAAGTCTAACTAGGCAGCTAGTAAGCATTCTTCTCGTTAAGAGAACATCTCATGCGGAATCACGTAAGTAATCTGGAACTTTAATATATATAGAGTCTAATTCTGATTTCATAGGCTGTTGTGAATCCAGTGATTCTGATGAAGTCAGTGTTATACCAGCAGAAAGTGAAATCAGAATTTCTCAAAGACCAGAACCTACAGATTTGGTTAGTGTATGGAGATACACAATGTCTATATCCAGTTTCCAGTTGGCTTCCCTTTATTAAAACACAGATGTAAAAAATAAACCAAAAAAACAACCCAGAAAGACCACACCAGCTGCAGGGGTGGTGAGCTACATGTCATTTTGGACAGATAGAGCCTTACCTAAACTGAGACAATTTTCAGCACGAAAAAAAG
Source organism: Athene noctua (assembly GCF_965140245.1). Lineage (NCBI taxonomy): Eukaryota > Metazoa > Chordata > Aves > Strigiformes > Strigidae > Athene > Athene noctua. Next base: position 21,630,824 of record NC_134044.1, read on the forward strand.
ATACAAATTCATTATTTGTATGAAACATGTATTGCAAAATTAAATTGGGATTCAACAATCTGCAACAACATCCACAGCTATATAGTATTTAAAAACATGTGTGGTTCTTTTTCAAGTAAAACTAAAACAAGAGAAAGAAGTTTAAAAAAAAAGTCTTAGAAGCAGCAAGTTACAATTCTTTCTGTAATACCACACCATTTTCATTAACTTGAATCATTTTCAAGATGTCAAAGACATCAACAAAATAGTAATTTCAAGTGGCTTTTTTGATACTTGTTGTTTGAATGGGTCCAGCCCAGGTCTGCAACCTGTACAGACATGCAAAACAGGAGAAATTCACAATTATTATTGAGAACAGATGTTGGAACATGCCAGTTATAAAATGACAAAGCAAAGAAAATACCTTCAAGTTGTCAGCAAACATGGGCTACCGACCACTAAGGGCATTTATTATTTTACATAAAAAGGAAAAGTTGGAAAAAAAGACAAAAACAACCCTCCAAACCATCAACAGCAGGATCATCACATACAAAGTTCTCTACAAGCTTGGTATTTTCTATATTGCCCTTAATATGCAGGTTTATATCTTCTCCACAAGATACCAAACCACTAACAGTTTTGGTTTTATTTAAATTTTTCTTATTTTAAAAATTATGCTGAAAGTCTGTTTCATCTATGAAAAAAACTACAAACGCACCCTTTCAGAACAGAGAAGTGTGCATATATGTCAGTACAGGTGCTTTTTCTGCTACCTTTAGGTAAGCAAAGAATATATTTTTTAAGAACTAATCAGCAGCATCCTGTTCTGTCAGAATCAGTTTCACAGTTGAAAAAGTTACTGGTTTTAAATTTTTATTTCACTAAATCACCATTTTCTAATGCTTTGTAATAAAACATGGCCCAATCCTGGGCTCCTTGCTCTAGTTGTCCTATTACAACGTACTGAAGGAACAAGGTGTTCAGATTCAATTCAAGCTCAAAGTAAGCTACTTAGTGTTTTATGCAACTGATTCTCAGAATAAAGGGAACATCTTTTGAATTTCCAAATTCCAAGCAATCTCTGTAAAAATCCAGAGCTCAGTTACAGGTGCTTTCAGAGTCTGTAAACAGATCTTATTTCTGATACCGAGAACAGGTGACATCCTCTCATTTACACCAATCTAAGTAAACAGTACCTCCACTATCTTCAGTGAAGTTACATCAGCACAAAACTAGTGTAATAGGATAAGGTAATTAGGACTGAACACTCTGAAGCTGAAAAGGGGGTATTTTTTTTTCCTGAAACACTGGCACAGTGTTTTTCAAATGCCCATCCTGGTTATAGTAAGAACAACTGCTTAAAGCCCATGAGCTTCTCCTACTCTTTAAAAATGTTATTTAAAAGGCTGTAATTATCCCAAATTGTATGATGTCTGTATCGCTATGAAGTTTCCTTTCTTTTATTATTTGATATTCATAACAACTTCTACAGCTGAGCACAGCATTTAGTTGCAGTAACTTTTGGAAACAGAGCCTGATTCCTCATACCTTTCTGTTTGTACAAAAAGGGTGCAGAACACTGTATGCTTGAACTGAAAGACATTTATATTCATATTTACAGAAGTAAATGACTAGGAAGGGGCAAAGTACAAAAGAAGTTGGGCTCATAACAGCCAACAAATTTGAGCTGATCTTTTCATCCAGGCTGGAAAAGGCTGACCGTCTTAGATAAACGAGGTAAAGCATTGTTTCAATACCAGATAAGTAAGGATAAAATAGCACCTAATGTGGCGTTTGTGCAACAGTTTTACTCAGTTAAATAAAGAGTTACAGCCAACAGGGTTTCAGATTTTGTGAACTAAATTTAAGTTGAAACTAAGCCATGTTTTAAGAGCGCTAAACCAGTAGTGTGTTGACTGCTAAGTAATACATACAAGGGTAATTTTGCTCTGGAAAAGTATGACTAAGGTTAGCAGGAGTTAAAATATTCATATGAACAAAAAGGAATATGTAACAGTCAATGAAGAGAGTAAGGGGAAGTCTGACTACTCCAAAATATTTAGTAGAACTAAGGAAATAAAACTTCACATTCCCCGTACTATTCTTGGAACTTCTGTAGTTTTCACAAAAACAGGTTTCCCCCACAAGATCAAGTATCCACACATGCAGTAATCAACTGCAGGATCTTGACTATGAAAGTGTCTTGAAAGACCAAAGTCCTGGCTTTACAATCCCCAAAGTCTTTCATAACGTAATTGATTGCACATTTTTAATATATTACAATTTGCTAAACAAAGCCAACCACTCATTACCTCATCAGTACAGCCTGCACAAAGTAGTGTTTATTTATATACTTATATTCTAATCTAACACCAGCTGTCAGCATATTTTATATTACATGTGGTATTGCACTTTCTGAGTGGCACCTTGGTGCGTGTTTGTAAGTGAATAAGCTGAACCCCCGAAAGCCCCAAACCTTTGGAATTCACTCCAAGTGCTGCCAATCTAGCAAGTTTAAAATGTTAGGGTGAACATCACCCACAGAATCATGGGCTTCACTAATTAAAGAAACCTGTTTAAGAATTAGAAAAAACAGTCCTACCTGAAGTTGTGCATAAGGGCAATCTGAAATCCTTGGTAATCCAAACAGTTTCAAAAAGTGGTGCCAATTTAATTGATTGCACACATTGTAATTGTGTTAGAGGACAACAACTAGATTTACAAATACATATTACACACACACACAAAACAGACAAATCTATAAAATGTTTGGTAACTCCACATGCTTTGAGCTAGCCAAGGTATCTGCTGTATGTTGAACTGCTTATTACTGATCATGTTGAAAATCTAAATTGCTATTTCTGATGTGTCTGTTACTGGATTAAACAACGAACTTCCAAAGGAGGAAGAAAGAGGAGAATTGGTGGACCCAAAGACTGAGGGTTTAAATGTACATTCCTTGAATAGCCAGCATATCACTTCAGTAATGTGAAGAGCGATGCCCAAAATTTTTTGAAGAGACTTAGGACAAGTTCACCTCTGGCATTAGTGGGTGTATCTGCCACTACTTCAATGGTACTTGTGTCCTCTTTCACCAGGGCTGAATTTGGTCCTAGGAGCATATCTGGTCACCTTCAGTGACGTTAATGGAAACGGGAGTCTTGGACAGATAGAACTGGGCTGCAAAATTAAAAGAGTGAATATTGGACAAATCATGTAAATAAAGAATATATATTAATAATAGTTCCTATTATATAAATAGCCTTTATAAAAAAATAATCTTTCAATAATTTTAATAACTCACCTTTCTTTAGGTACTGGAAAACATGTATGAAAAAAATCTATTCAGTTCAAGTTAGATTAAAGCAAACCTAAGATGAACACTACAACTCTCTGTTGCACTAAACCCAATTCTGACCATTCAATTTCCAGGTTAGTCAGTTTTTGGGGATGATGGGGACTTTCTTTGTGACAGTATGAATTGCACCCCTAGAAATACTGAGCAGAAGAAACACCATACTAAATGGGCCTATTTCCTACTGCTTTCAGAAACTGTGCAGATGACGGACCCAGAAATCAAAGGGTCATCTAAACCCCATAAACGTTAATGCCTCTGAACACATTTAAAAGGCACTGTCCTCTCACTACTGTTTTTAGATCTTTGAGCTTAAAATTCCTTCCATTCAAACTATGCTGCATTTAAGTACTTGCTATCACTTGAATTCTCTTTCCACTCTTCTCAATCCAGCATAGTCTCTACCTGCTGTACCAGATCTAAGGTAATGTGTGATGGACTCTATGTTCATGCTAGCACTATTTTATTTTTCCTTCTAATTTATCCTATCAAATGAAAAAAGAAAACATTCTTCCAAGTTCACCTTTTTGGGCTTAAGGCATAACATGAAGTCACACATCATACTAAAGCTTAATTTTTGAAGTGTACAATTGTAGTGCTATCTGAAACCCTGTTTTACATTATTTTTCAACAGTTGTCTGAACAGTTCATCTCTTTTCTTGCCATAAATTTTAGTGTTGTTCGTGGTTTGTGCAATTCCTATGCAACCAGTCTTTGCTGCTAACAGGTATTAACAGTGCAGTACCCACAAAGCGGGCCATCAGTTCTTGTTTTCTTTGCTTTCATTTCAGTTCAAAGCATGTTGCTTTATTGTGTGGAAGATCCAGTCCATTTTTGTTGTCCAGCCACCATGGTGAGCATCATTCATTTGCTTCATGAAGTACTCAAGAGCTTCCTGCTCGGTTTTGTCCAATGCAAGGGTCTTTCGAATGTATGCAATATCGTCAAAGGACTGCAGTTCTGGCATTCCTGAGCCAAGCATCATGGAGAAAAGGTTTATGAAGAGATTGGCATGCTGCCGAATTGCTAGATAAGCCTTATAACACATCTCCTGAAACCTGGAAGAGAGAAGGGAGGCAGGGAAAGCTCAACGTATGTCCTCATTAGATGACATTACTTCACCTCCAAAACAGTTTTCAGGCAACTGGACACTAAAAAAGTAGACAGTCTTAGTCTAATAAGAACACCATAATGTTGCTGATAAAATATATCCATCTTCACTTCTGTAAGAATTAGTAGTGGTCAGACTAACACAATAGCCAAAATGAAAACAGGCTTTCTAGCCTTAAACCTCATTTGCAATTCATGCAAGCATTCAGCCCAGGTTTATGACAGTTCAGAGCCATTTTAGTCATTGCTACTGACATTTCAGATTTCAAAACACATTTCCTGATATACTGCTGCAAACAGTGCTTTCCTGGTTATTATCAGAGATGCACTTCTCTCCTGTAGTTTTATGACGGCACTAGCTGTTGCTCCTTAGATATTCTGGTGAATGCATTGAAGACAGGGGCATTTGCTGTACCACAGCATTAGGTGAGAAATGCCTTTTTATGCTGAAATCAGTCATTTAAGTCAGGTTAAGAAAAAATATATTTGAAAAGATCTCCACAACAGCATTCAGACAACACTAACAAAATCTGTTCTCCCCTCAACATAATGAAATTAAGATTAAAATTGAAACCTCTCAAAGGCTGAATCTCTGGAAAAACAGATACTAAGAATGAATACAGCAACAGATTTTTTTTTTTTAATATTTATTACTATTTTAAAGTTCTCCTTTCTTGGCAGGTTCTGCAGAGTGTCACAAGCTACACAGGCCAGCTGAAGAGCTTATATCACAGTAGTTATAGGAGAGCTAAGCATGGCTGAGTGACCAGCAATGCTCTGAATGCGCATTATGCCTGACATTTAAGAGATCTCAGTTTGATATTTAAGAATTCTCCAGTTTTACAGTTATGCAATCCCAAGAGGGCTTTAAGTATTACATAAAAAAAATTCAGATGTTTTAAAATTTATCTTTATTCACATGTGTGCTGACCCTGCAAAGCTAGAGTGAGGTTTCATGAACTGAAGGCCATGTTAAGTGCTAAGATCCCCTACTGATTTACAAATGGAAGGCTGATCTACAACTGAAGAATTAAAACATAGCCACTGCAAGCCAATTAAAATACTACTTCTCAGTTAAAAGGTCTGATTATTAAAGGTCACCAGGAGTAAAGAGCATTTCAGGTACAAAATACTCTAAGTTAAATGCTTAAAAAAAGGCTCACCTTTCAAACTCCCTTGTTTTGGTACATTCTTGGGCTCCTTTACTAATCACTATTAAAAAGTCTTGTGTTAAGACAAATGGCACACGTTCTCTTTTATAACCAAATTTTTTCTTCTTGTGATCGAGGAAGTGCCCAAAGTCAATGTGAAATAGCTTGGAAAGACAGAAAGGTATTTTAAGATTAGTAATTCCTTCTTTAAATGATGTTATAGTAAAACTGATATTTACTCATACTTCAGATGGATTTTTTTTTTTAAAAAAAAAACTGCCTCAAGGTGAGAGATGACATTAAGCTATGTTATTAGGAAAACATATCTTACTTGTCCATCGTCTTTTACCATGATGTTACTATTGTGGCGATCACCAATGCCCAGTATAAAGGTAGCAACACAGTAGCCAGCACAAGAACGTGTAAACAAGTCAATAGCTGCATCATACCTGTTGAAAACAAAAAAAAGTAGACAATTTCCTCCAGATATTCTAATAATACAGAAGTGCAAATTTTCTTCTTTTTCTTTTTCCCCCCCCCTCCCCATTAAGGAAGGCCCAACTTTTACCATCTTCTCTAAATGAAGCAGAGTTCCTCAACTTTATCACTTTATCAAAGTATGGAAGAAATTCAGCATACTCTGAAAACAGTAGTACTTACAGTTAAATCACAGAACAGTAAACTAGTTATTAAAGTCGCTGTCCTTTTGAAGTCCAGCAGTTTTCATTTTGATGAGCTACTGTTAAAATACAGATTTAAGCCATATCTTCGTAGTTATACCTCCAACTTACACTTTACTGTTGAGAAGTCACACAACCAACCACTCAAACTCATTAGAAGAGCTACAAGCAGGAATAATAGGCAAACAAGGGCAGGAGAAAAAAACAAAGCACACAACAAAACCACCAAAACAGATGGGATATAATTTCCCACTTGATGAACTACAGTTGTCTTGAAGTCTCCATCAAAAAGAGAACACGAACAAGCAAAACAAACAACAGGAAGTCTTACATTTCTCCTTTGTTCTTGTCCTTGAGCCACTGATGCAACGTATGGCTGTTGAACTGCAATGCTCCTTTTAAGCCTCCTTTACACTGAATCTGCATGATCGTATGAGAGCTCCTCACTACCTCGATGAGTCCCACACAGTCACCAATAGACAAACAACCATACGGCAACATCCTGTAAGATGAAGAGTTGATTTTGTTTTGGGGTTTTTGTTTTTTGGGTTTTATTACAGAGTTAGGTTTTCAGACAGCAAGCAACAAACATGTTTGATAACCCTTATCAGATGATGAGTGTCATCTGTTTTGTTAGGACATGAAAATCTGTTTTAATGTTTTACAGGTGTATAATCATTAGTCTTGTGGAAAAAACCACACCAGATATTAGTACATTAACATGCCAGACATTGTATCCACCAATGTCATTCTTCAATTTTGTATCAGGACAAAAGGTTAAGGCAAAATTTTACTAACATGTTCTCGGAGGCCTTGGGGAATACACTGGAAAAACTCTTAAGGAGGCATTCAGCACGATTTAACAAGGTCTATTCAACTACATTCTAAGTGAAGTTCTAGAGACAGAATCTAAGCATTCAGAAAACAATGTCAGGATTTCATGGGTTACCGTAAACAAGTAGCACATAACATTTTGTATATAAAACCAGCATGGGACCTTCAAAACTAGTTTCCGAATAGTACCTGAACATATTACAAAATTGTAACTGGAATCTACAGTCAGCAACATTACAATTTATCCAGATGTTAAATGGACTAACTCTAAACAGGTGTTTATTCAGGGACTCTTTAAAAAGAACATCATAAATCACTTTTTTGTAATCTATAAGTGAAACTCAAAAGACAATCTCAGTAGCCCATTTTTCTCTTTACAAGTAGAAGAAATTAATTCTTCTGCCTCCCTTTCCTTTCACCAGTCTCTTTCCTTGCCCTCACCCAAAGTCTGTACTTCTTGGTTTTCTCAGATAAAGTGTTTTGAATATAACAAGTCAAAACCAATCATTTATTTAAAGACTGAAAGAAACATGGCCATTACCATGTTTAACATCCTCTGTTAAAAGATTTGGGAAAGGGAGTCATGTACCTAAAAGCAGATCTTTTCTCTCCTAAAGTTTCCTTTTTGGAGTGAAAGTGTCACACCCATAGAGTAAAAACAGCCTTCTAGGAACACTGGAGTATCAAGAGTTTTTCTGTGATTCCATGGTAAAAAAAAAAAAAAAAAAACCAAACCACAGAAAAAAAGCAAAGAACCTGTGGAACACCACTGCAACATGTAGCCAGTGGCAGTGCTGCTGTGGAGGTGGGCTTCTCTCTGGATTAACAGCGCTTTATTTGCAGGTACTAAAAGTGTATTTGTATCTGTCTACACTTGCATTGTTAGGTAAAAGTTTAATTTGAAGGTTAAAATGAAACAGTGAAATCCATCTATTTTCTTAGGGATGTGGCATGAATTTTGGACTGTTAGACTTTCTGTACCATAGACACATGCAGTTTAGGGGCCTTAGTTGGACGCATTACAATTTCTAGATCCTCAAGAGATTTTCTTTTTGTCCATTAGTGTAATCTGTAGCTTGCTCAAGATTCAGAGTCCATCAGCTGCCTCATCCTGCATGCTCATGTCAGTCTTTCAGTACAGCAGATGGACAGCTGGGAGTTTTGATTAAAAAAAACAACAAAAAAAACAGCCTATCACTTACACCGTATCTATTCAACTTCTCTTCTAAAGCTCCATGCTGCATCTTTAAAAGAACGGTGGCAAGATGTGGGAGAGGACATGTTTTTGCAGATTTCCATAGCTGGCTACTCTTGAAGACAAGAGCACTGTGAAGTGTAACTCTGCAAACCATTCTTGGACAAAGCCATAATTCTGTCACTCATCACAGTACTAGAGACAAAATAGTTGCCCAGGTGCATGGGAGATGTAGACCAATAGGTCCTTTTGTCTAGGTGATGAGGATATGAGAACTGGGGGTGCAAAGAACATACTCGGTCTGACAGTGCAGAGGCAGCTCTGTTACACCACAACCTAAAAATCTACCATACGGCAAACACATATTCGGAAGTGCAACCTGTCTACCATCAGTTTTCCCAAAGCAGAACAGTTTATACTGAATGGCATGCCACAGAAACTACTGTACCCCACAGACTATTCAGAGGTGCAAAAGCTGCATGAACATCAGACTGGGTAATACCTACTTTGTGTACTGAAACGAAGATACCAACTACAAAGAGTCATTGCTCGACAGGGCTGCAAGTTTGGCAACTTGTTCAAAGCAAATCCTACAGATAACATTGGTAGCGTGGCTACTGTGTGCTAGCTCTTGTAACCATTCCTGGTATGTAGATCCCTCATACCTGCTAGAATGAGACTGAAGTATTTCTTCAAATACAATTTTATCTTTATGGAATCTAGTAGTTTAGCTAACTGAAGGCTATTAAAAAAATAAATTAAATTTAAAAAAAAAAAAATCACTCTAACATGTACAAACAGGCCTATTTATAGCATTTCATTTTATTACCCTTGGGAGAACAGAAGCAATCTGTTACAACAAACCAATGCAAAACCCATTAAGAACAGTATTGCTTGGGAATGACCTCTAATGCTTACCGAAGATCAAGACCCTGATTTTGCCAGATGTTTTCCATAATTCTAATTATCTGAAGTGTCAGCATGTCCTGACGCAAGTCTGGAATAGTCAAATACATAAAGATGGCAAATTTCGTAACACCAGAACACTTTGTTACATTTTATTTTACTTTTCCCCCAAACAAGTATGTCTAAAAGAAATGAGGCTTGCACAGTTTAGTGTATGTTTTGTTCTCTCAATAGAGAACAGCGTATTTTAAGTAGTTGACAATGAATATAAATTTGTGGTGGTGATTTCAGAGCTGTTTAAAAATATATACTAATACCATGACAATGGAATTACAGATTTCACATCTAATATCTTAAAGACATTTTCAAGGAAAACACCCAAACATAAATGGTTATCATGTTCCACCTCAATGGACTGAGCATCTTGGAACATACAAAATTTGTACATGACAGATAAATACTTGCTTGTGCATGCTTATTTTTTCTGGAAAAGAAGACTGCTTTGCTCAGATGTGTTTTTAAGGTTTTTGGTCAATATATGTATTTTATATACCTTGAAAAAATACTAAACGGTTGGTTAGGAAAATGAAGAGATATATAGCTTTTGGATTACACTTATTTTTCCTTACCATCTCCATTTTTAAAGATTATTTCATTGTTCTGAAATAACAGTTCAGACATAATATCTGGGTTTTCCCAGTTCAACCACAGTGGCCTTTTTGCAGATGACATTATCCTGCACTCCTCAAGCCTACAAAAAGAGATAAGGTTTCTATGAAACAGGCATAATTTGATTCTCACAGCATGTTCCTATAATTCTACTCAGTTCTCCCTGTTTTGTTTAAACTCTTTGAACTAGTATAAAATTAAAGATGCACGGGTAACCAACAATCAACCACTTTTACTTTCAGCTCCAAATTTAAATTAATAAGTGTAATGTTAACCATTTGCTAAGCACAACAGAAAAGCTGGCTATACTGTAAGTTTTCCTTTGGCAGGGCATGTTCCTTACAAGTGGAAAAAGGACTACAGTTCTTGTCACCGTAAAGGAACAGCTGTCATGTTGTTCCCTAATTTGTTAAACCATTACATTGAAACTACTTCACTCTTTATGAATTACTCTTCTACAAATTTTATTCAGTTATTGTTGAAGATACTAACATTTAGTATGTTAACATTTAATCTTAACATTGTGAATGTTAACATTACTAAGCATTACTTAATTATCTAGACAAAACTTCAAAACTGAAGACAATACCGAAGATTTCCCAGTTGATGCGCAGGATTAAGAGGAGAGATAAAACCTTGTAAGGCATCCATAAAATCTGGCCGTCTCATTTGTTCAACAAGAAACTTCATCTGTACCTGATAAATAATCACATTCAGGTTTTGAGAACACTAGTTACATGTAAATAAGAGCAAGTATCAGATTTTAGCTTTAGCTTTAAAGCATGGTTTTACACAGTTCCAACATAGCCAACTCTGTTTAGTCACATATTACACAACTTGAAACCCTTAACATTAGTTCTGTTGCCTTAAGAGGCAGACAATGGCAACACACACAAAATATTACAGCTTCTAGGTTAACTATCTACTATCTACTGAAGTTAGCATTAATACTTTTCCAGTTAATAACATTAAACACAGTTCTAAGTAATCCCTGTGACTCAACAGCAACAGTTTTGGTATGTGGACAGCTTATAATACCTTCTGGGTCTCATCTTTTTTTTCCTGCTTGAGAATATCTGTGAGGTTAATTAACTTCTCCATAGCTTCCACCTGCCTGCTCAGATGCTTTAGGTACATTCCACATGCTCGACAATAGGACTCCAGAAGTAAACCAAACCTCTGACTTACAGTTTTATTGTGCATTTCAGACCTACACAGAGAGGAAGAACAGTTATAGCTTAAAGACAAGACTACACAGAGCTGCCAAAAATGAAGCTACACCTTTACCATCTTCCTGAGGGCTGCTTATGGATCCCTCTTTTCAGGTAAATAATTTGTATTGACCTCCCAAAACTCATCTCAGTTTGACTGGACTTCACCACTAATGCAGCACAGGGTTTATAAGCTTTTCTCTCCATTCCTTCTTGCTCCATCCTGTTCTTTTCTACCCCTTGGCCTTTATTCAAGAATTCATGCTTCCAGAAGCTGTAGCAAAACTCAAGCTTTCAATTCAAGTTCCAGATTCCTTTGCTGGGAGCAAAGCTAACCCGTTTCATTTTCTCCTTGTCTCATTTAGCCAATCCCAGGCTGTGGCCCCACAAGTTTCCTTGTTCTTAGCTACTCTCAGTCTTCATAGAGTCGTAAAATACATCCCCCCAAACAAGTTAATGTCTTATGCCTGATGTTTACCAAGGAAAGTAGGAAACCAAAAGCACAACAAAGACTCCTTGATCCTATTTCTGTGTCTGATCATACTATCTTAGAACAGCTTTTTTAGGAAAGACCTAGCTACAATCCAGTATGCTGTAGGCCAATTTATGCTCAGCCTTCTCAACACCAGGAATTACAAAAGCTCATGTTATACTTAGTAAAAAAGACCACTGAGATATTTTGGTTATCATCAAGCTCTATAAAGATGTTAATAAACCTGTATGAGCAGTTATTTTCAAAGCCTTATCTGGTCAAATTGGGTTGCTTTCTTTAGGCCTCAACCATTTGTAAAAATTTTCTAGAAGAAAAACTGGTGGGGGATCTGGCATACAAAATAATGTTCAAACAGCAGAAATCTGTGAAAGTTGTAAACAGCTAACAATATGGGAGACTTCCTTAGACTGTCCTGCTTCTAGAACAATCATCATTGGATAAAAAGAAGTACAAGACTAAGTATTATTAGCTAGTTTTTGAAACTGCAAGGGATGATTTAACCAATAACTCTTAACCAATATAAAACAAGCTTTATTTTAAGTGGTAGTATTTCCTGTAAAAAGGACATCTAGTGTGCCATGCCTTTAGAACAACTATTTGTTTACAGCTAATAGAAATCCCACCACCACTAGACATGATATTAAGCTTACTTTAAATGCCAAAAGAAGAAATGTCCTATCCTTTGATTGGTCAGTGCTTTCTTGAGTAAAAATCTCACAAGCTGATTATCTAAATACTGTTCATATTTCAGAACCTAGTTAAGAATAAAGAGAGAAAAAAATATCAGCTGCAGTTATTTCTATGAACAATATACAGGTTAAAGGCAGTTAAATAAAAAGCAATCTATGTTTTACGTTAAATTTTGTAGAATGACTGATCTTGGTATTAATACTTGCATGTGTTAGGATTTGAACAATATCTGCTAACAGTGCTTTGGCTGCCTCTATTTCAGGAACATACCATCTGATGCTTCCTTTACTGTTACCAAATATTTTAGCCTCAACTTGCTCAAAATTTTGAGAAGATGCTTCTGCTCATCCTTTCCCCATATGTTAGGACAGCTGAAATAGCTGCCTGTTCCATTTGGTTGAGCAGTTTTGCGTCTCTGCAAAATTTTGGCATTTAATATCAACAAGCAAAACCACAGCACTACAGAACATGAACTACATTTCATCTCCTCCTCCTAAATAATCTGCAACGCAAACAGATACTTTTGATGACCTCTTTTTCAAATCATTTAACTTTTGATGTATTTTTAACCCTTATACACAAGACATCAAGTGTACCAAAACACGTTATATACCTGTACTAGCTGGATTAAGTACTGAGACAGTTTGTCATCTGTCAAGTACTTCTCTAGACACCGAACTGCAAAAGCTCGCACCATTGGGTCTGGATAATTACAGTCCAAAAGCTCCATTGCTTGCTCTGGCTTGATTGGAGGCCAATCTTTTACCAAACAGTACATCTGTGGACAAGAAGTCCAAGCACATCACACATTTGCATTGATTAGGAAGAAGTTGTAATACACAGCTGTTAGAAGGTATCATCAGACAGACAGAAACTGCATCTGAGTAGAAGCTGTTTACTCATCAGTCCTCTCTCAATAAACAATTTGGTATTAGTTGCCAGCTGACTTTGTTATTTTATCCACTATAAAAAGAATGAAAACAAAACCTCACATTTAACTGTAATTGACAAATTAACAACATAAGTCAATTATAGCAGCAATTTGATCATCTAAGTTTTCATTCAATGCATCATGCACACATAACACATTTCTACCTTCTAGAAGTTTCTTTAAAATACCATATTTTAAAGCTTCTCCGATACTCAAAATCAGTTCAGTACTAAATGTTACCTGGGCCACTTCATCTCTAGAATTCCATTTAACAGACAAAAGTAATTTGGGTAGAATTTCTGGAGTATTCACACAATAGTGTCTGCAAAAGAAAAAAAGTTGTATGTACAAAACATAATTTTTGCTTTGAAAACCATCTATTGTGTTCCCTCAGTCTTGCACCTTTTTCTTCCTTTGTCAGCAGAATCTGATCAATACCATAAGGTGGTGTCAGGATCCGTGCATGAAGGCAATACTGCAGTCATGGAGTAAATGTAAACTAAATTCAACAACTTTTCTCCTTGGACATGCACCAAGACATACAATGCAGATGCTTAAAAGCCTTTTCTAAAACACTAACTCCAACAATACAGAATAAAGGAAGCAAAACCCAAGACACTCATGACAAATTTGAAGTGAATGGGGTGAAGTTTGACTGTGGCAAGGGTAGTTCTTTGGTTTGGTTTTTGTTTTTAAATACCTGTGGCTCCAAAGGAAGTCCTTCTCTTGCTCAGTGATTTCAGACAAAGGATCTCGTGTACATATGGCTCGCAGTTGCTCCTTGTCACTTTCTCTTAATTCATTATCTCTAGCTATTCTGTTACTCTGCAGAGAGAAAGTGGTCCATTAACCTCCACTCATTCCCTTGTTGTCATAAAACATACATGAAGTGAAGCATTTTAACAGTATAGCAACACCTATAGCCTATATCATGTAAACACTATCCTGTTTCCTTTTGTTATAACTGAGGACTTTAAATTTAAAAATATAGATATGAAAGACAAGGCCTTTGATTTCTATAACTGCTTTTAGTCACTACTGGGACAAGAAGAGGTACATTTCAGCTAGATCAGCTGTGTGGTGAAACAGTAGCAGTTGACATCTGATGAACAACATAATGTAGCACAAAATTAAACCGGTCATTTCTGTCTCCAGTTTGGAGACTGCTGAGAGTTGATGAAAGGAGTGAAAAGGAATCAAAAACTGAAGCAGCAGAATATGGGGGATGAACCTAGGTAAGTAAGAGGTAGAACACTTTAGGAAAGCCTGAGTGACAGTAAGACTGGAAAACATTATCTAGAATTAGTATAAGATACTCCCCTGAGAGCACAGAAGACAGAACTGGCACACACTGAAACTAATTTTACCTAGGACTTCATTTATGGGAACCAGCTTAGACCAATGACAGAGGTATTGAAACTACTGCTGCTTGATTTTTCACAGCTCCTGTGCCAAGTTCAATTATTCTCCTATACTTTCCATTTCTTAGTTAATGTGTTTTCCACAAAGCTACATACGAAATGCAGTTTGAGGTTTTGACTACAGAATAAATTCCACTGCAAAAAAGAGAAATCTTAAGCAGCTTATGTTACTGCCTTTAGTATAAAATACAACTGTAATAAACAAGTTTGACACTTAAGATAAAGCCATCCCAAAAATTCTACAAGAGTTGAACAGCGTTTTTATAGTGAATTCACATTTTTCACACCTGTATTATACACCTACTACTACAAAAGAGTAAGATCAACTCTTCTAGGTTTGAATTGTTTAATCTGTAGAACCACAGTATTTGATCTCTTGTTTTGCTCTTTCCCTAGGCAATTTCTAGAAAGTTCTATAGAAAGTTTGGCTTCAGGTCTGAAGATACCACACATTAAAAGATAAAGGGGACAAATACAGTGCTAAGAGATAGTAGTGACATTCAAACTTGTAATTTAATTGATTTAATGAAATATGATTTAGGAAAGGATCAGTAATAAGAGGATTTTAGCAGACAAGGAGAGTTGAAAGCAAAGAGCATGAATAACGAGAGAGACCAAAGCAGTGATAGACAGTTTGTTTCCCTGTCAACTTAGTCATTGATGTAAATAGGCTGTCTCCATATTTAACCCCTATGACATCCTCCTATGGTATTGTAAGGATTATCACAAAAAAGACAATAATTTGAGACTTTATTTTACCTCAGATTTATTTTTTTTTATATTGTAAACTTTAAGTTGATCATTACTTCGTCAGTGAAGTAAGAGCTTACTCTCCTCACCACTTTATTTTCACCTACAGATGGAACAAAACAACAAGTTGAGGACATAAAGTGCCCAGGTAATGGGTTGTGTTATAGCAAAGGAATGTTATTTACCAAGAAGTCAGCTGTCCTTAAAACGCTTAAGAAACCTGCAGCACTGCTCCGGTGCTCACAATACATATCATAAACAGATACACCACTCTACGATGGACATCTTGCAGAGTATCAAGAAAAATCAAATGCCTACAACCCTTTGTTCAAGATATGTTGAGGTGGGACTGTTATAAATATCACCAGAATTACAAAACATGAAGCTTGCTGACACCTACGCATTTTCTGGCACAGCGAAACTTTCCACCCTGAGACTCTTCTTCACACAGACCACAAAGCTCTCTTGGGGAAACCTTCCAGTCTTTGAACCAGCCTCCAGAAGAAAGTGTAAAACATACGAACTAATTTCACAGCCTTGTCTTTAAAACACGTAGCATTTTCAGCTTTACTGCTTTTCTTCTCTTCTCCTTTTAATCATCAAAAATATGCTTTTAAGAGAGCTCCAAACCTCACCAAAAACTCAACTGTCAACACACATTTTCTTCATGGAAGAGAGGAGATAAGGACCACACTCAAGTGTATGCCAACCAATTACTTTAGAATTCCATGCACTTACAGTCATAACTAGCCCATTAAACAGCCAGTAAAGAGTTAAAAGGACCTTTAGGTTATGAAAGGAAGCCTACCTGTAGACATGAAACTGCAACAAAATAGAAGAGTATCATGGAAGGAGAATTACAACTTTTGACAAGTTAAACTAAGTAGTTTAGACATCTGAATTAGCAATATAAAATCACCAAAAAAACCCTAGCAGTTTGCACAGTAGACAGTTTCTTTTTAAAGTGTTCTGGTTGGTCAGTTTACTGGTAATATAAAGAAATGAGAATATATTACTCACTTTGCTAAACACAAAAAAAAAATGGATTTCTTCCTTTCACAATAAATCAGGAGGCATGAAAAAGTTTTATCACAAATATACTGAGTAAAACAAATAATACTTTTGTATTTTAGAAGCTAATCTTGAAAGGGGAGTTTGTCTTACCAGCCCTGCATAGCTGTAGTTAAACCCCAGTTCACGTGATATAGTCCAATTGGCATGTTCTTCAATCACTGTCATATCTGGAAACTTTACAGGATTGCTAAACCAATCAAATTCCAGCTCCAAACATGGAGTTTCCTATGTAAAAGGAATTTACATTATTTTTTCTGTTGAATTGTAACACAGCACATTTTGAAAAATGCACTCCTAAAGAAGAAAGTGGCATACAAATACTTACCTTATTAGGATTTGATCCAGTAACACCAATAGGATTCAACAAATCCTCCAGCCCATGAGGCACTGCCCAAAGATTCAAAGCCATTTTCCCAGATACAAGAGTATCTGTGTAATCAAACATGTTTATATTTCCCCAGGCCAATGGGCAGTGCTCCTTAAAGAGATTAAAAGATGATTTTTTCAGTGTTATCTATTAATTACTGCAGAGTGAGCCAGAGAAATAACATTTTCACCCCAGAGCAAGCTATTACATCCCCAGATTTGCTGAAAGCAGGTTGTGGAAGCTGCACTGTATTTTTCTATGAGTGACTGTCATGGCAGTCATTTTGCAGAATGGTATCAAAACACTTGCAAACACATGCTAATATTTTCCCCACATCAAAATAACTCAAGCTGATGAAGAGAAAGTTTATCAAGGCCTGTAGTGACAGGACAAAGGCCAACAATTTTAAACTTAAATTAAAGAGAATGTGTTCAGGTCGAATAAGGTTTGTTTTGGGGTTTTTTGGGGGTTTTGTTGTGGGTTTTTTTGTTTTGTTTTGTTTTTTACTGTGAGGGTGGTGAGGCCCTGGCACAGGTTGCCCAGAGAAGCTGTGGCTGCCCTCCCTGGAAGGGTTCAAGGCCAGGTTGGACGGGGCTTTGATGAACCTGGTCTAGTGGAAGGTGTCCCTGCCCGTGGCAGGGGGTTGGAATTGGGTGATCTTTAGAAGGTCCCTTCCAACCCAAACCACTCCATGACTGAGTCATAAACCTGGTTGTAGACAATATATAGCACCTATGACACACACCCAAACCCAGAATTTAATGATGCTGGTGGCCAGAATTAGATACCATATGTAGATTCTTAAAAAGGACTATTTAGGATCTTGCATCAAATGCTAAAACAGCATAAGATTTCTTTACTTTAAAAAAAATCAACTCTAAACTTAAGCATAAATATTGCTTTTTTTAATAAATAGGTAAGTTACTTATGGGTTTAGAAATTTGAATTTAAAAGCACTTGCACCTCAAAAGACAAGACAGGATAGACACTATTTACAGCATTGAATGGCTAAGCTTTTTTCCATGTTGCTTAACTTCTGGCTGAAAAAAAGTAGTCACATGAATTAGATACAAGAAAAGAAAAACCCTTATTTCAATCAGATTCGAATCAAAAATTGCACTGAGTCATTGCGAGGACAACATTTACCAGACATCTTCCCAAACTTAAGTAGCTTTTGTGTGTTAGCGTATTAAAGCCATGAAGTATTTTACCTCTTTAGCACCCTTCCGGCCTTTAACAGAACAGATAGAAAGGCAGAGCCGAGCAGCACGTGGAAGATCAGGAATGTACATATCATATGATAGCCATTCATTCCATCTGAGAGATTTAAAAAGCAGAATAAAACTAGGTTAAAGGAGAGCACAGAGACAACTGCAATCAGTGAACAGTTAAAACTTAAAAGCATCTGTTATATTCCCACCTAAACTGTGTATGTGCATGAAGAGTACACCTTCTTTCTGAGAAAGGGTCCTCCTACATACATTTGACCATGTCTACCCTTTCTGGGAGTGGAAACTTCCCCAATTAGCCTTCCAGCACCAGCACCGTTTAAAAAGTCATGCTGGATTCAATTCCTGCAAATTGACTAACAAGTTCACTCTCACTCTTGCAAACCTACTGACTGCAACTGTCAGCTTAGGTATAACCTGAGGATAATGGATTTGTGTATGTATAAGGTTTAAATTGTGAAATATTTTTCGTTTCAGGGGAAAAAAAGCAAGTGGGAAAAAAAATGTGGCCTAGCTTTCAGAACTCAACTAAAGATGAATTGCTAGAAAATAAAAATGTAACTGCAAGATGGGAATACAAATATAACACAGCAATCAAATACAATATTCCTAACTGACAGTAATAAGAGCACAGATTGGTTCTACAGGAATACACATTTTGTTTTTGTGAACTTCTCTAAGTAGGCTGTATCTCTCAATTGACAGAACTGTGCTTTTGAAGAGGAACTTCTGAATACAGTTTATTTTCTTAAGCGGATTGCTGTGCTGAATTTTCTCAGCTGGAAGAGCCAACTGTTTCCAAGGACAGCATTAATTTTTCAACATGTCTGTAGCTACTAAAAGCAGAGCTTTACAAAGAAATAACTGTCCAAGCTCTTCTCTAAGAAGAAAGAAACTGGCAGATAAAACTTCAATTCATTTTTCTTGTGTGTTCATTTCATTTAATACAGATCTGTGTTATTACATCCATGTTTTCAAGTCACATCCATCACCACATTTCCAGTATTTTCTCTCTAAAACTTATCAGTTGAAGTATAGCTATCTTTGGGGAAACAGAGGGAGAGGCTATTTTTCAGTAACTGCATGTATTATTAGGCATTCTAATTATAACACTTAATCATATTAATAGAAAATATACAAAAAATATTTTTATATTTTGAAATTTTCAAAAACATGAAGTCAGAAGATGCAAGTCAAAAATTACTTCTGAACACATAGTTTACATCTTATCCCAGCAGATGCTGAAATTTCACACCTCCTTATTAGTTAATGTTACAAGCAGAAATTCAACGTCTTTCAGATATCTTTTCTCAATATGTTTATATATGCTCATATAAAGCTTCTGTTTTGCATCCTAATGGCACTTTTAAGTTCATGTGATTTATTTTTCCACTTAATGTTCACGATAGGTCAAATCTCCTGAAAATAATCAGCCCAGAGCTGGCAGTGACTTCCATGTTAGCAAATGATACCCATCTCTCCACACTCGGTGGTTCTGCTTTAGTACAGCCTATACATCACATTGCCTCATGCTGAAGGTGAAATCTGAACCTGCAACTGGAATACCTGCTATTGATCCAGTCAAAAACAGAGCTCAGCCACCCAGAGCTATGCTGATTTCACAGTATTAATGAGTAATTATATTGCAGTTTCAGAGGCAACTGCAAATGCTTGTGTAAGACAGATCTGTTCAGTAAAGAAACTATACTATTATATGCAACAAGACAAAATACTTATGGTTGAATTAAATTAATTCTATTTATAAATATAGGGTTAGGTAAAAACATTCTTGCAAAACTTAAAGGTAGGGAATTCCCAGCAAGGAGTTCCACCTGAATAATGGCTAAATCAAGACTTTACTCCTTCAGAGCTATCATGATGTCCTGGAAGTCAGGTTCTCTGTAGTTATTCAAGTGCTCAGCTTACCTGGGATTAGAACAAGGCACCCTTTGAGTATTCACATTATCACACAAAGGTTCTCCTCCATGGTAGATACCTGTTCTAACATAGATCTGAAAACAATGTTAATGTTAGTACTATCTTTGAAACGTTACTATAAACCATTTTCACTGCTATCAACTTATAGTATGATTACAACATATTATCCGCTAATTTCCATCAAGTAAAACACAAAACTGAAAACCAAACAGCCCCAGCACCTTCCAACCTAAATTCATTCATGCTCTGCAAGGTGTGAAGCATTATATATAAGCATACCCTTCTAGAAAAAATGTTTTTGTCTTTTTCCTCATTAATTGCAAAACCAGTCCTTGAAAATACAATAGGAAACTTGAAATGAGCTCTAAAACCACCCGGAATTTATTTTCAATTCTTCCTGTGCCAAACTATAGTGAAAGAAAAGACCAAACAAATTCTGAGAAAGTCAGAGTGCCAAGCTTGTAGTATGACTTCAATGGGACTGAACCTTACTTGCCTTTCCTCCTTGATCTTCCCATTTTGAAATTGAATTCCCTTTTTGAAATCCAAGACAGCAGCCCACTATCCAGCATGCCCTAATCAAAAGTATTCCCAACTACTGTAAAACGTTCTTAGACATAATAATTGTTTAGAATATAAGTAACATGGGTTTTGTTCTTCTATCCATTACACTCTCAGCTGAAGCGAGCTATACAAACTGAGTTCTGCTCCCATCAGGTAAAATATTTAGCTAAATACCACAACTCATGCTTTTTAAGTAGTACATAAAAGTTTTCAGATGCTAAAAAATGGCTGCATTTTTGTAGAATTGAATGCTTAACTTTGTTATTTAAAGTGGTTTAGTTTTCTAATACGTTAAGTAACTCCTCTTTTCCAGTGTAAACACAGAACAGAAAACTCAGGAGGGAAACAATGAGTGCCTGAAAACCACATACAATGCCATACAGCATTTGCCTTACCTTGTCTATATCCCTGATGTTCACATTTACATAGGTTGCACAGAGGATCCTTATTCTGAGAGCACTGTTTATAGTCCAGAGGGATTTGGCTGAAGCTTCTCCATTCATGTAGGGTGTAGCTGTAGAGATACGTCTGGAATAAGATGGCATTGTAAAGGTGTCCAGTGGTAGCTGGGTATATAGGCTTTCCTTAGCCATCAGCATCAGATTGGGCATGCGACCAAGCATTATACAGCTTCTTATATACTGCAAGAAAACAAAACTAAAATTCAGTATGCTATCAAGGTGTATGTTCTTGGTAATCTGTACCTAAAAAAATTCAGGAAAATATAAAAGTGTATTTAAAGAGCTTATAATTGTTCCTGTATGTACACCCTTTAGTGTTTATAGTTCCTTCAGTGGCATAAATATGTTGTTGGGTAGGATCACACAGCAGTGCTGCATACAGATTTTGAGAGGTGAATAACATCTACAACAGTGGAAGGTTGAACTGGAGATAGAGGACAGAGCTGACAAAATGACAAGTCAGGTTTCTTGTAGTGCTCCTTGGCTCCAGGACAAACAATGCAGACTGCTTCCAGATTAGAGCAGTTCCTGGAAGCAGCTGAGCTGCTTTTGCATAGCATGTTGCTTAACTAGTCTGAGGTGCAGACCTAGCACAGGTGACACTGATACTCCTAGTCACAGGCAGAGAGCACAAGACAAATGGCAGACACACTAATTTTGGGTTCGGTTGTGCTTATTACCTTATGCTCAGCACTGATCCCGACAGACTCTAGCTGTAAAACTATGGTGTCCATTCAGGACTGAGAGCCGAGAGCATTCAGTCTAGCAACAGTACCACAAAATACAATGTGTTAAGACAGGTCCAGCCCTGGAGTGTAATTAGGAAGCTCTTTTGTGACACAGTAAAGGCATAGCAGATACTTCTGAAGAAACCACGCTAGATCAAATAGGTCTAGTGTTTGATCTCAAGATGACTGTGCAAAATTATTCATGTATGCCTGCACTTGTTCCACAGCTCCCATAGAACAGAGCTGCTTTTCCCATTACTCAGGATGCCCCAGCCCCCTTCTCTCCTCCACTGCTCTGGAGAGCAGATCAACAACCATTTTAAATGAAGGAATGGAAGCTGTTTATTGAAACAATACATTCCTCAAAGAGGAAGCAGCAGCAGTCTGTCAGGAAATCTACAGGGTAACATTGTTGTCTGCTCCAGAGGGCTGCTCAGATGCTCTGCTGTCAGCAGTTCTGCCTCGCAGCCCTAACAAAAACTAGTCAACGAAGGACAGAGACACAAGGAAGACTTACAATGGTTTATGTAGTGGTGGAAGTTTATCACTCCTTTAATAAGATCAAAAAGTTTAAAGATGTAAACAGGAAAACAAATAGTTTGTTTAGATTTTTCCCACCCCTAAAGGGGGAAGGGACAAGATTCATAGTAGCAATGGTTGCCTCAATTTAACATCTGATTGAGTTTCCCTTTGTATTACATCAACCCCATTCAAGCATAACTCACCTCTTGCCATCGGAAATCTAGGATATTTCTGAAAGTACCTACCACTGATATATCACTAATGTTAGAGGCAAACTACTTCACTCACCGAAGAAAAATTACACTAGTGATAAATTCCAGTTTGAATTATCTTTTCTCCTCCCCTCTCTTCTGAAGCACAGACTGCAAATATGCACACTACACACATGCATTAGCCATTATTTAAAGACACATACACTTTTACTTCCTATGTTCTGGATTAATGTAATGAAAAAGTAAGCCAGTCATAAAATTGATGACTTTTCTCCCTCAAAAATTTGGATTATTTTAGTGCATTGCAAAATAAACCCATTATGTTACTCACCTTATACTGGCTCAGTGGATATTTTTCTAGCAAGTATTCATCACAGCCACACACTTTTAAAATGTATTTGCCCTGGTACTCCAAGACACAAAGTTTAAGTTGTTCAGATGACAGCAACATACTTCGAGTTTTCTTCCTAATTGCTTCAGCAATAACTTGCTCAGGCACACAGTCATGATTGATTTTTAAGGTGTATTTCTGCTTATCATTGTTTGGTGAGACTATTACCCATATCACCACTATAATTTGTCCTAGAATAAACATAAAGTAACATTAGGCCTGCCATTTTCAACACAATTTCAAAACAACAAAAAAACAAATAAAAAAAAAACAAACAAAGAACTCCCACTCCCTGCACCACCACACAGAACTACCTGCACTACTACTGAAAGAAGATGTAGACAAGATTCATAGCCCAAACTGACAGGGGGTTTGTAAATTTTATGTGGAAATACATGTGCTCAGTTTATTTTTGACTCTAGTGTAAAACCTTTTACCCCTTGACATTAAGCATATTTTTAAAACCAAATTTATTTATTTATCCTTCAAGAAAACAGCAGTAACTGTTTCATATTTGAAGACTACAAGATAGCTCAGTGATTCAGCAACATTTAAAATTCCAGATTTCTGAATGTCAAAGAAAAATGCAAAGCCAACAAACTGTTTCTGCCCATTAAAAAAAAAAATCAGCTCTATCTACCAAGTTATATTTCAAGATTTAGTTATTGCAAAAAAAGTAATTTTAAGTGTCTTCCTTAAGACTTCATCTATGAAGAATGTTATTCTGAATAACTTAAGGTGTAAGATATTGCTAAATACAGCACATAAAA
Source organism: Athene noctua (assembly GCF_965140245.1). Classification (NCBI taxonomy): domain Eukaryota; kingdom Metazoa; phylum Chordata; class Aves; order Strigiformes; family Strigidae; genus Athene; species Athene noctua. The sequence goes on from NC_134044.1 coordinate 21,654,455, forward strand.
CAGTAAACAGTGATTTACTTCAGTCACCAGGTGTAGTCTGATTTCAGTCACTGAAAAAAAAAGTATGTTTCTACTATAAATATTTATCTTACCTTTATCTAGTTTATTGTATATGTGTTTGGGTAGCTCAGGTGAAGACTCAACATTTGGAGGACAGACATATAATGCTCTACTATGTGGTGCGTTGGCATCTCGAAGATCCACTGCTTCTTTACAAACATTAAGAATATTTCTTCTGAAGTCTTGTACTTCTGGATCCTTAACCATGTCAAATTCACAGACAGGCATGCCAATAGCAAAACCTACAATAGTGAAGAAGCATGAGGAAATAATTGTAACTGATCATTAAAGCTAACGATTCCTTCTATTAGTGACAGAAAAAGAATGCTTAAAGCAAAACACAACCTAAAATGTGTGTTAACTACTGGTTTCTACTTGTATAAGTAATTGTTTTATTTAATTCAAGAACTCAGTTCTGAAGTTAAGTGCACTCAGCAGTTACAAAAAAGGTTAAGACAGGTGTACATTCACTGTAGATCCTGGAAGACTTAAATCACTACTCACAGCTAACACTCCTCCTGGAGGAAAAGGACCAGTAATAAGCTTCCTTTGAAGTTAGCACAAAGTCTCCTAAGTGTACCAGAGGAGCTCTGACATCTGATTTTTTCTAAAACCTTGGCAGGACTATCGGTAGCTATCAGGGTCATAACCAACTTTGCTTACAACTGAATGACAGCTATTCAATTTTTCTGATGAACTACACTATTTAAAAATGTGACAAGCACTCGCAAGAGATACTGAACTCCGCTCTTTGGCATAGAGCACATCATAAGAGTTCATTTCTCTCAGGTCCTCTGTCTTAGATGTAATTCCATTTACTTTAATGAGTTTACTTGCATAAATAATTATTTATGCATGAATGTTCAAATGAAAACTTTCAATTGTCCTGTTACATGATCAGCTAACCACTGTTCTCCCAAGTCTTGAACAGGTTAAGCTTTACAAAACAGTAGGAGTTTTGGTGCAATGGTGCACTCATAACAATTAAATAATTTAACAATTAGGAGCACCCCAGAACAAGTATTTCCAGTTGACAAGTCTCTACCACTGCAAAGTACATTTGTTAGCATCTACAAGAGACTAGGTATGTTTGTATTGCCTGAATTTAGATAAAATTTCTTCTGACTTCTTGTACTTCAGGATCTTTAACCATGTCAAATTCACAGACAGGCATGCCAAAGATTTAGATGACCTAAATGCTGAAATACACACTCGTCTCCCTGTACTTTCTCAATGGATACTGGAGAATTATAAGCTATTCTAGAGATGATTCAAAACATTACAATTTGTCTCCCCTCTGCCCCTCCAAACACAGGTGTTTGTTTCCCTCCACTCTCCATGCTCCTTTTCTAGGAAAGGGGGGTCAAACCACCTCATTTCTGAAATTTTACTTTCTAAGATAGAGCAGTATTAAAACATCTTCTAGAGCAAATGTGATTTAAGATTTGTAATTAAATCCAGAATTCACAGTTCTGTAAACTTCAAAACAAATTAAAACTGAGTTCCCAAACAACAGAACACACTTTGCTCTGTAATAGTATGAAATCCTGTTAATAGTAGACTGCAAAAAATACCCCCTAACCCACATACAACTACAAATACATACAAAGCAAACACATGTGAATCAAACAGAACAGCAAAAAGAAATTTAAGTCATGGTTTATGAATGATCAACATCTTTGGACACCTGATGCAACACCTGACAGTTACAAAATGCAAACTTTGACAGATAACAGGTAGCAAACACAACCCATTTCAATTCTCTGTTTAACTGGCTTCTCTTCAAAATACAAAATACATTAGCTATGTTTAAATGATGATAATCTCACCTATTTCTCTATTAAGAATCTTTTCTTCTCTGTTACCTACTGGTTCAATGACTTTTAGAAAAGGCTGAAATAGTCGCAGGTCACAAAGTCTCCGTGTTTCATCAAAAAATTCTTCTCTTTCTGCTTCTTGCGTAACACTTACAAAAATGTAAGAAGATTCGTCTTGAAGGAGCTGATAGAGAGGGTATTTTCTTGCTTCTTTAAAGAGTTCATGTTTAATAGTTAGTAAGGTAGCCTCACGGAGGCATTCTAGAGTCACTATCATTCCATTTGGGAGAAGACACTCCACCAGGATCCTCGGTGGCATCAAGTGGATGCCCCATAGTTCACCAGATGATGGTCGTGGAGGCATTTTTAAGTCTTTAGATAGCTTTGTACTGGAAGTTTTTCAAGCAGTGATTTGTGCAAGCAAACCTAAGTAAAAATCAAAAATATTAAATTTAAAATAAGAACACCACAAGGAATTTCAGATAAAGTCATTCAAATACCACTTTTAATTACAGATGAATTCACGGCTGTATTTCACATGAACTTTTTAAAACTGGTATCTAAGCAATTTGTATTTGATGCAAATATCTACTCAAAACACAACACAGAATCACATTAGTTTGAAAAAAATGCCAATACACCTACAGTCTTTAAAAAACCAATTTTTTTTACCTGAAGTTTATAATTTATTAATAGAACATTTAAATAGCATGAGGGATGAAAATATCTAATATTCAAATTATTATCATAGCAATTTTAAAGCAAATCTCAAACCCAGTTCTTCACATTTTTAATTTGGAAAGAGAAACATTTATCATCATTTGGATGAGATACAAACCATCAGCTCTGCTCTGTTTAGCCAAACCAATTCTTCAATTTTTTTTAAAAAAAAAACTTTTTCTCATCCCAAACCTTTTAAGTATTCAACCACCACTAACATAATAGTTATAAGTATTTACTAAAACCTCTAAATATGATTTTAAGAATCCATGTACACACAAAACATGGCCTTAGCTTATTTTTTAGATCAGTATAAGCCTCTTACACCAGCAACAAACCCTTTTTTCATGAATGAGAGAGAAGAACTGAGCTCCATTAATACTTTTTAGTTGGGCTTGTTTTATTTAGGATCAAATCCCTGTTCTAGTTCCCTCTGGCAGCCGCATGAATGTCTCTGCCAAGGCAAAAGAAAGGAAGGGAACACGTGTCTGAACTTCTAGCAGCGCTGCCTTATGCCAGCTAAGAACAGGTACAAGAAAAAAAAAAGTATCTGGACAGAGTTAGAGATGTCTTATAGCCCAGTGTCCAAGAACAGATGCCAAAGAAAGAACATAAGAACTAGGCAGACACGCAGAGACATTTCATCAATAAACTCTTGCAATCGCTATCTATTTTTAATCTCCTAAACCAGAAGCAATCTTTACATATTTGTGAAAGAAATCAATCAAGAACTACTGAGTTTGTCCAGGAAGTTTTCACACACAAACTGTTAGCATCCTGTGACAAGAGTGAAGAACATTCCATGTTATAATATATCTCCTTTTCTTTGCTCTGAAGCCTGCTACTTTCACCTGATATCCCAGACTTCTTGTAATAAAACAAAGTTTCTGTTCTTTCCATTCATTGCTTGCTCCTGGAGATCCACCAAGTCATCCTCCTTTTCCATAACAGTACCAGATTTAGTCCTCTGCCCAAAAGTAATTCTGTATTTTTAATCCACATCACTGTCTCTGTATCTCTTCCACCTTTACCATATTCTTTTTGCAAGGTAGAGGGTGATTAGCCATATTTGCACAACACAGTCAAGGTTCCAACTGAACCAGTGACATTATATTTTTGTCGCTTTCCTGATAAATTAGTTTTCCAACTGTCACTGAGCAGTAAAACATTTTCACTGAACTACATACCATAGACCTAAGCTTTCATTGCAGAATAGTAGGTTACCACAAAGGCCACCATACATTATGCAAATCTCTAATAGTGCATTACTTACACTTAGACCATAATTTGATTAACTTCAGCACATACATTATGAGAGTGGGCAGTATCAACAGACATCTAGAGCTGTCCATCGTCCATTGGGCCTTCTCCATCAACCAAGAGTTCTGAAAACACAGGGCTAGGGCAACTACAAGGCTACTGTTCTAAAGCCATTCTTAGTCACCTTTTAAGTCAAGAACCTTCTTAGGACTGCCCTCTACCTTAAGTTTCTTTCCTTAGTAGCAGAAAGAATAGAAAAACCCAAACCAACATATCTCTTCTGTTTCAGCAGCTTTCCGAAAGCTCTCACCGTGGAAATAAAATGAATGCTATGCTTGCCTTTTGCTCAGCAATTTTTAAAAATATATAATTATGTATATAAAAATATACATTGAATTCTAAATATATTTAAAATGATATATGTAAAAAAATAAAACCATGATCCTCATTTCTGCACTTCTATGCCTTGGTACTTATTTTCTGAAAAGTTTTCTTCCAAGTACATCCAGTACCTGCTTTTGCCACACTTCAGATCTTAAAAAGAAGCATTAGAATGAAAATGATGTTTTTGCAAATCAACTGCTTCCTAAGCAACTCTGAGCAGCAATAGGGTTGTCTTTTTTAATCCCTCCTTTGTAGTTGTAGTTTGGGGTTTTAAAAATATCAACAAAAGCACTGAAGTGCCGCTGCAGGTTTAGAAAAATGCTTTTCCACTAACTCCTCATGCATATTTAGAAGGACTTTGCGACTGACTGCTTTTTTAAGAAGAGCTTAAAGAAGCTATTTTATTTTCCTCATTGTAGTAATAGTCTCAGTAAGCAGATGCTGAAATGGAAAGTTCTGATCACACTCACAGTGCATTTAAAGAGCCAAACTTGGAAAAGCTTAGCAATTACAAAACATTACAAGTGAACCCAAATAACACCGTTTAGAGTAACTTGGAGAATTCTGAATTACCAGTAACTACCCTCAGTTTACAGATTAAAAGAAATACACATAAGGTTAAATAGCATCTTTTTGATCAGGCAAAGCATGAACAAGACTCTCCATACTAGTGAATCACATGCTTATTTATGTTTCTTAATTACAAGCATAGGCAGAAACACATTACTGTTAAGGCATATACCAACATTAAAAAGCCAAAACAAGAACATGCAGTTGTAAGAACTTTTCTATCCACACAGAAAAACAATGATAATATAGATGGACCACAAACCAATTAAATATTCACAGCACAGACTGAGTTTATACCAGCAGGCTTTTAAGTTCAGTTCTACAATCCTGTTGAGGCTCTCCGAACTGATGGTTTTAAGAGCCTGTCTTCTCCCTGCCCGAGGTGTTTCTCGGGTTAGTTTCTGCTGTTTTACCTGCCTTATCAAGGCCACCATGGAGTCAGATGAACATTGGGGGCTACACAGGGGAGCGAGCATGACTGCAGCAGTGCAGAGCTAGTTCAGCTTCAAGAATTGTGGTTCATTCCATGGATATTTTTTCCTCCCTCCCCACCAATAATTGCTAACAAACTAACAGAGGCAGGACTGGGGGACACACATACACATTAAGTCCTTTTAGACTAGTATGTTTTCAAAATAGATGTCAACCATGACTTTTTAAAAATTTAAAGTGTTAGAAGACAGCTCAATACCATTTCTTTAAAGACTTGCAAACAGTCCAAAAGGGACACCCCAAAGTCTATGCTCTTTTTAGAGCAACTGCACCAAAACAGCAGCTTTTGTTTTAAACTGGGATACAGACATGTGCTGGAACAGGGCACATAGTCATTCTGTGTGCATATTCATTTTACTTGCACATGTAAGCACGCCTCCAGGGTTTGGATTTGGAAAGCAGAAATATAAACAGAAACAGTTTTGAAGTATAGTTGGCAGCTTGTGTTTCTGTGTACACTTTCAAATCTGGAAGGCTGCCTGGAATAAATAGAATCAATTATGTTCTTCGACAGTAAAAGGACTGTAATTTTAAGAGAATTCTAGTGAGATGTTATTTAAATGCAACTAAGGGTACAAGCAAACACTTCAAATGAACACTACATCACACCTGCAATCTCCAACCTTCCAAAAACACCTTAAACTTTTCCCCCTGCCAAAAGTTTTGGGATACCACAGATGGTCAGAAAGGCCAAACTCAACGACACCAGCCGATTAAACTGTATCCTTTTCAACTCATTACAGCCTTCCTGATCAGTTCAGCACATTCTCCATCACTAACCTTGCTGAGCACCCAGCCTAGAAGTGATCAAATTTTGAAACTGCATTCAAAAATAGTAAATACCCATGGAGGAAGAAAGAAGAAAGTTAAACCACATATACCTTCCCAAATAATGATTCCTACTTGCTAATGTATATAATCTATTTTCTTGTAGGACAGAAATCAGCTATAGTCTGATACAGTTGATATAGTCCCTTATTTAGAGTAAGGGATTCCAAGTTTAGAAAACTCTGTTTTGGTAAAATGACAGTTTTATCATCTCACAGCACTGAACTGTTCAGAACTACAGCAGTATGATTAACTCAACTTCAGTCTACTGAATATTTTATTACAAGTTACAGCCTACAATTATTTTCCTAATGCCTTCTTGAAGACATACAAATATTTTAGTTCTGACAAGATTTACATGAGACCATCATAAAGCTTGCTGCTACTTCTGAAAATAAGTCTTCCCCCTTGAGGAATGGAGCTCAGTGGGGGAAATTCAGTAAGAATTGTACTGCAGGAGAGTTAATATTGGTTCCTAACATTAGTACTCAAAGAAGTACTTTCTATGTTCCTAATTTAAGCAACCTAAGCTTGAGACAAATTAACTTGAGTCAAAAACCCACATATATTTTCCCTTAAAGACATCTGAGGCGACATCTGAGGCTACATCTGAGGCAGCTGTTTTGAACCACACTTTTACACATAAAAGCCCTGTGCATCTACAGCTCAGCAGGACACCCTGGCAGTATTTTTTTCCACTGTACGTTAACATTTTGCCAGAAGAATCTCAAACAGGAGCGTTACTGATCTAATTTTTATGTCTTGCTAAAAGGAAGGACTGTTACCCATCAGTAGAGAGAATCTACATTACAAAAACAAGCAAACAAGAAATTACTTTTCATGAGTTCTTCTATCAGAAAGCATGGAGAACCCTTCCTTGCTAAGAGAACACTCATTTTTACAGACTATCTGTTTACAGATTAGATTAAGTGAATTGATTTTCACTGTCTAGAGATTACTCACAAACATTATACCAGCTCCACATAGCTATCAATATTTGGCAATTGAGAGAAATATAAAACAAAACCCCCTCACAGTTAACTGATAAGGCGTTTTTCCCTGTTTTGCAAGTTATCTGTGGGCATGTTCTCCAAACACAGGAGCTCCACCTAACATTAACACGTATGTCCTGGAAAACAGGTGAAGATCCATGGTGCAAGTCTGTGGGTTCACTCTAGATGGAAAAAAAAATTTTTTTTCACCTTAAGAGACTTGTTAAGGTGGTCATCAGCACAAGCACCTACAGTTACTCTTCAGGCTCTGCAAGAAAGCAATTCTTCCATCTATGATGTACCAGCCAGCAAGTATAGAAGGAAGCAAGAAGCATAAGTGTCCTGCGCTGTAATACTGTATTAATGTATAAAGTATGGGATGTTTATGCAGAGGAACACATTTCAATGACTGAGAACTGAATAATTTTGCATTGCTGTAAACATCAGCTAGTGTTTCAAAATCAATTCAAAAGCATAGACTAAACACTCAATGCAATTTTATCAGTCCATACTTGAAACTGAATTAGTCATTCATTAAACTACTACACTTTAATTGAAGTCCATTAGTTTTCCAGTCACAAGACAAATCCCGTTACATTGCTTTCATGGACAGGATGTAGCAATGTTTTATAGTAATTTGCAGTATCTTTGCTATCAAAAGCTACTCATTAGGGTTTGTGTCTAGATTTGATTTCTTCTCCAGGTAGAATTTTCGTCTAGACTCTTCGCATTGCCTTAAGAAAGAGTCTTCCAGTCATTAAACAATCCAACTATGTTTATAGATTGATTTACTGTGCACTTATGCATAGTTTGTATGATTTTCCCAATCCCCTGTGAAGCTGACAGAAGTATCAACTACAGGTATGTCCCCAAACAAGCTTTTTTTAAACGTCTGTGGAATTCCCAGAACAAAAATTGGAAGGGAATAAAAAAAATTCTTGGAACAAGAGTAACACTTTTCAGAATGCAAGACATTTCAAATTTTCTAAAGATCAAATGTTTTAGTCTCCTCTTCAGACACATCAGGCACTCCAAAAACTCACCATGAAGAAAACTGGGCAGAGTTGCCTGTCTAATTTTGCTGCTGTCCAAACCTGCTCCATTAAGACTGCCCCAGACTAGATATTTTCAGTATTGTCCTTTTGTTCTCCCTGCTTGCCAAGCTGGCATTTTTCCAAAACCCAGGAAGACTAGTACAAAGATGTCTGAAACTGTCCTCTATGAAAACATTATTACACACAGATTTAAGCAGTAGAAATACTGCTTTATTTAGAATAGAAAGCAGGAAACTGTTATATTGCAGTTATGTCTTCTTATTTCTTAGGTATTACTTTCATCATTATTTCACAGAAAGAGGCAAATACGCAGAATTCCTTATCTGATCACAAACAGCAGCTCAAGGGAAACAAACAAACAGAAAGATTTAAAACTGTCGAAAACATCTTTCTAACATTTAGCTTCCCTCTGAAACAGGCAAGTATTTCCAAACACTACCAATTTTATTTGTAGTTACCTACTTCTTCCCTGCAAACAACAGTGCTGAATACCTTTGCCTTGTTCTACAGAGCTAAAAAAATCCTCATGTTATTGGTAGCATCTGTAGAATTACAGTACAGCAGAAATACAAGATCATTCTTTCTTGTGCATGTAAAATCTCATTGGAAATTAGTGAAAAGAGACTGCAGTTTAGTTCTCGTATATCAATGAGAACATGGGTTGAATACGTTCCAAAGCTCTTTTCTTTAGTTATCTTACATGCAGATTTTTATTTTGTTTCAGAATATAATACTGTTGGATTCTGGTTGTAGTGACTTTCAGATACCACGAATAAAATCAATGGTGAGGTCATCCTGAATAAAACAACCTCACTCACTATAAAGTATTGCCCAAGAGATAATACATATGTATGTTAACTGTTACTGAAAAAATATCAAACAGCTGAAACGAAAACAAGATGAACAGTATAAAAATATTTATTATTGCTGCAGTCTTCCCCCCACCCTTCAAGAAAACCAAACGACCTTTGGAAATTCTTATTTTCAAATCCCCTTGCTCACCCTCCCCCATCAATACAGGCATATTGTTTCTAGCTTCATTCACTATTTGGGAGCCATGAAAACAGGATCACAAGGAAGAAACATTTGCAAGTTGCTGGTGACCTCTACAACTCCCACCATGATTGTGCTTTTTCCCTAGAGATCCCATGACATACCAACAGCAGAATGTCTGTCCTAGAACATTTTCTTCCAGTTAAAGGCAGATTTTTTTCCTCTTTGTTAAACAAAGGAAAGCCTGGAATTAAATCCTCCTTTTTAGTCTGAAATCATTCAGTAATTCCATTTCTAGCTTCACCTTAAAGGAAAGCATTTTGTTATTTATACAAAACTAGTAGTCATAAAGCACAACAAAGAATTAGAAAAGCAGCGCATCTTCCCTTTACACTTCACGTATCTGCTTACTCATTATTTCAACCACTACCTTGGTCGGCTGTGTAGCAGGAGGAGAATTACTCTCCCATCTGGCTCTGTACTGGTTGGAGCTGTTCCTCCAGAGCTAGGTGTGCACTCTGAAGCTCAGTGAGCAGCACTCAAATTCTTTGAAGCTCTTTAAATCCAAAGCCTTAAAGTTCAGCAACAAAATCAGAGCGACATGCCACTTTGTACCAATAGAAGTAAGGTTTTTCTCTGATTACATATTTTTCTTTAATAGTCTATTTTATGTGGGTGACAAACATTTTTTATGTAAACATCAGAAAGAACACGAAGTAAAAGCACATCATAAACCATATTCTGCTCCTTGCTACAAATACTAAGGGCTTCAACGTTAGTTTTCACATGCAGAAATGTTCTGCTTTCGGAAATTAGTGCAAACCAATGTAAATAAATGATTACTCTAGAACGTCATTCATCAAACTAGACAGGTAATAAATGCTAAGTATATACATATAAAAATATAAAACTCCACCTTAAATAATGCTGTTTACTTCTCTTTCCATGTTTCTTCCCATCCTCCCACCTTCCTGGGATATTTGGAACCCAGACAGTAAACAGGATCTTTAAAAACAGGAAGTGCTGGCACACAGACAAGGACAAGGAATAGGAGCAGAGTGAATCCAGGTGTTCTCCACTCTGTCTAGTTTGAATCTTCACCTAACATGAGCAGCTGTGTAGCAGAGCTGTAACTCAAGATACTGGGCCCTTCCTGGTGCTGATCTCCCCCAGGCATGTCACCTTGGCTTTTAGAACTCTCTGCTGCAGCAAGACAAACCACCAGTTGCATTGAAAAAAGAGGAAAGATTTCCTCTCCCGCTGTCCAAACCTAGAAGGGCAGAAAAAGAACTGAAATAAGACACTGGGGGTACTGCAGTCCTCACACCGCTACACTTCCCTCTCTACCACAAACAATATATCTAGAGGGTTCAATCGACAACATCGACCTGAGCAGCTTCTCTGGATGGAAGACACAGAGAGAAACGTGTGTTCCTAAGAAAATTTGGCCAAGATAAAGCCCACTTCTGTTTATTAATTTATATCCATCTTTGCTCCGAAGATCCCCTCTCTGAGTCCTTCCTTTACTAAGAAGCAGCTGAAAAAGACATCAAACTCAGATGGACTTAGACCATATTGATACTTCCCACATAATAATTCTTAGGATGGAGTCAGACAGCAACTTTATATTGAGATAAAGGGTTTCTTCTGCGCTAAATTACTCCAGACCCTGAAAGCAACTAATGTGTAAAAAATAATTTGAGTGGCAGTGGATAATGCAATACTGAAACTTTGCAGATGTTTAATATTAAGCACAGAACAGCAAACTGGGAGATGGCAGTTTGTTTCATAGTCTGAATATAAGTTAGCTTTCCATTTATTCTATCTTAACTGACTTCTGTAGCCAAACAGCACTTACAGAAGTATGGGTTTAGTCCATGTGGACTTACTGAATTCCATTAGCAAAAATCATTATCTTTTATTTACTGGCAAACAGAGGATGGGCTGCAACTTCACTTTTGATAGAGCATTTGTAAGGAACCACATGCCTCAGCAAAAGCCATGGAAGTAGGGTTTTTTTGTTTAAGCTCCTAAACTGAAAAAATAAAACAATACACTCTCCACTGAGGTATTTCTTAACTCCATTTTTAAAACTGTTTGTTGAAAGAAGGAAGTTTGTGGCAGAGTTAACACAAAGGCACAGCCACCATCACGAAAAATTTCAGTTCTGCAACTTAATACTCTTGTCCTATAAACAGCTGAAATTAATATAGTTCTTTGCAAACTGTCCTATACAAAGACACATGGAACAAGACAGCAGGGAAACAAATCCAGTTCCTTGCAAACCCTGCCCTGTAGTAGTAGCTGCCTACCTCTACACAAGCTATAATCACAACAGAAAAATACCACGAGTCAGAAATAATGAAGTACTACTCCCTAGTAGCCCTGTGATACAGAGTCAATGGTGATTAACTAAATATTTATTTAGCAGTAAATGATAACCCTCCTGAAAGATAAGCACCAATAGTTTTCCATAAAATATTATCAACAGACCTTTATTTACTCCAGCAGCAGACCACGCCTGTCCTGCCTACCGTCCACACCAAGTGTGCGAGTAGGACACCATTCAGCTGCAAGGCCTTTAGTACCACTGTGTGCTCGCCTCAGGCTTCATCTGCCTAAAGGTCACGACACTTTGGCATACAGCACCTAGAACACTCAGTTTTCTGATGCACTTACGCGAAACAATACTGTTGACTGAATTACTGATTATGTAAGTGTATTTGACTGGTTTGTATGTCACAAAGAAACCAAAGTTTCTCCAAAACCTTAAGGAGTTTAGGTTTATTCTTCTAGCTGTTGACCCTGAATAGGACTTTTCTCTGCATTTACAGGTTGAATGCCAAAGCAACATTCATGATTCTTGAGACCCTAACATATTTGCACTTGTGTTCCAAGAAAAGCAAACAAACATGATTCATTGTGACTATGTATGTCATTAGGTTCTGCATGCTTCAGCCTGAAGTATAAAAACAGCCATGCTAAACTGTGACAAATGGTTCTTCAGCATGTTTAATCAAATGTTTATCATTTCTGTACATATCTGTTAGAAGCATCTGCTTTGCAAACCCTATACTGTGCAAACATGAAAGCATGATTTCAAGCATGGGGCTACTGAGATATTAAGCTTGTTGTTAGTGCATCTCTTTCCTATACTTCAAGCTGTTACCCAAATTGTTTTTCTAACGAGGTCAGGGTACCAGCAGTTTGTGTTTACTACATCCAAAAGAAATGGCTAATATTTGCCTAAATAGATAGTGATTGCAGTTAACATGAACTTTCCAAAGAATGTGACAATCTCATAGATATTCAAACAGTGAATATCAGCAACATCTCCATAATAGTTTAAAGATTTCTCAATTTCCCAGCTTGGTAAGTGACTTTCATATCCAGATGAAACACTTTGAGACTAAGGCACATGCTGCCTACTACTACAATCAGAACTTGTAAGAGGGACATGTTAAAAAGAAAAACTTATTTTAAAAAAGCCAAAAAGATGCTGGCAGCAGTCAGTCATTGCCATTAAGAGAACTGTACACATCTGCACAAACAAGGAAGTATCTTTAACACATCACTCTTTGGAAACATTACGTTAATGTTTTTGTAGGTGCGTATATTCAAAAAGACTGCAAGCAGTTTTCAGCCTGGTGAAATTTAACCCTGGGATAAAACAGAAAACCACAAAATCTTTAAGTGTTTTGGATTTAATTTCAACTCATAAAACACATCAATTAGGGAAGGGTGACTATATAGCAAATAATCTTTTTTTGTTGTTGAAATAAATAACCTGCTCACATACCAGGACAGCAAGAGATTAGAAGCTGCAATAATGGTTACGCTTCTCTTATCACCTTGAAGATGCTTCTGATACTATCCTATCTGCTGATGTACAATGAAAGGCTTGGAAAAGTGGCAATACAAGAGTTGAAGAGCTGGACTGCAAATTAATTTGACAACACATTTAAGGAGAGTTTCCACAGTCAGGAATAGGTTTTCCTATGCTTTTCTTCATGCATCAACTCTGCTGTTTCATTGCTTGTTGGCTTCCGTTTTCATCCTTTTATCTCTTGGTGATAGTTACACCATCTTCCCCTACACGTCAAAACATTCCAAGTTGGAAGTATCCAAGATCAAGGGAGTGCTGCTGAGCAGCGATAACGACATCAGTGCTTTATCCTCCATTTCAGAGAAACTTGAAGAAGACGGCAAGTTATTAGAATTTTGCTAACCACAACCCTGGTAAACAATTAAACATGAGAAACACAGTTAAACTTTACCTTCTCAATTAAAATGTTAAAATCAACTCTAAGCACTTTCTTTTAGCTAGCAACTACTTACAAAAAATTCACATAACTGGTTAACTTTTATCATCTACAATGACAGCATTTCAATTTCACAGTTTACACCTCAACAAACATACAAAGATTGATTTATAATAAGCTATCACAAACTTCCTAGACTAAAAGTGGTACTCACAGGCACGTTGTTTGGACACATCCTCAATTATACACCACAATCAAGGCTATTCAAGATGTCTGGATGTTGCTTAAAAATTAGCTCTTTCACTTAGACACTAGAGGTTTTCTTGGGACAAGTGCTCTTCTATAGTACTTAACATCGAAACTGAAGATTTCAGAGGTGACAGCATGAAATTGCAAGCAGATAAAATACAATATATTAATCACCTTCCTCCCACCAGTGGAGGCTGCCTTGATAAACTGGTAGGTGGAACTGGTTGTTCAACATCCATATAAACTTTTCAGAAAGCAGAAAACCAATTTTCAGTTTTATTAGCACAACTTCCACTTTTATAATATAGCCACAACATTTGCTGATTATTCTCTTAAGAGCTGGAAAGATAAATACAAAAGTGAAGAGTAAGTGGTATGTTTTATAATCTAAGCAGTTTAATGACCACAACAAGCATATTTTAGAGTAATTGGAGTGGAAGTTTTTACTTCCCTTTTCCCAAAGGAAGCTAGCTCTACCTAGAAACTTCTCCTTATGTTAGCACTATTAAGATAACAGTGCTAACATTAATCTTTTACACTATATCTGTAGTCAAGAGTCAGTGTTTTCCAGCCTTAATGAGAACTAAATGGCATTAAGCACTGAAGTTGGATAATAACATACATCACACAAAGCATATTTGTTAAGTCGGAGAAAGTTCATCTCCAGTCTGCTTCCTTGGTAAACCATTCTTTACCCTCTGCTCATTCTTACTTCTTTTCATACTTGTATTTTTAAGTGTTCAGTGCTTAACTTGCCTACATCTTTGCAAAGATCAGTCACCTTGCTTTTCTCTTAAGTCAGATGTCAAAGTCCCAAGGTACAGAAAATGTTGTTCTATTAGTTTCAGATCACAGAACGGGCAAGTATTTCTACTTATGGTTGATTAGTCTCAGAAGAAATGCTGAATCTTGAATATTTTCTTTTCAGTAATGTTCAAGGTTTCTTGCTTTTTGAGGACAATGTTCAAGAACTTGTTTGTTGACTGCTAATAGCTAAAAGAAGGAATAAGGTTCCAACAAGGAGTAATTTTTTTTCCTCACAGATTCAACATCCTCTGTAAGGACCCACAGCTAAACAGATTAGATAGTTTAAGACACTTTTCCAAGACAACAAACGCAATCTCAACAGAAAATCCAAGAGTTAAAAGTTAGGAAAAGTCTTGGAACACACTGGGCAAGAGTCATTCATCACCACTAACTGCCACATTATGTAATGGCAAAAGATGGACTAAGAAGTATGGAAATAACAAAAACAGTTAGGTCTCAATGACAGAAGTTTTTTGACATGTTCAATCTAAGGGGCAACCTTCCAGTTTTCTTTTTTGTTTGGACTTCGAGAGAAAACACCCAAGGGATGTTTCTCTACATATCTTTGCCTTAGAAGAAGGTCATGATATACAACAAATGTGACTCAGCTGTCTCAAAATTTCAGGGAGCTTTACAGTAAGTCTTAGTCAATTCAGTAAGTCTCCTGTATTTGACAAATATGCTTTGTGGTTATGATGCTCAAAAGCTAATTTGCAAGCTTTTCATTAATCAGAAGCTGTGAGCAAAATGGCCAAAGTTTTCCTACATAAAAATCCATAATGATCAGTTAATTTAAGGAAATACGTTAATGCTAGACAAAAAAAAACACCAAACAAAACCCAAACTCTTTGAGGGACATCTAACCTTCTATCTGTAAAAAGCAATGGGGCATGAAACAAGATGATGTTCTCATGTTCTATGTTTGGCCCAACTGCTCCTAAACTAGACTGAAGTAGTAATTTATTTCTACTGCTGCAAGTTAGCAACATGGCAGAGAGGCAAAAGCTTCAGCAGTATTCCATCATTCTCCCCCCTTCAATTTCATAAAGGTAAGCTGGCTTCCTTGAATTTCATTTTTATATTTCTAGAGTTTGGGTATTTAAGTACAGTTTTTCAAAAACAGACTATAAACATTCCCAGGGAGTGTACTCAGCAGCCATAATTGACAAAGGGCTTTTATTCTCCACTTTACTGGCTTTCAGAAAAGAATGCTCTTAATAGAAAACAAGCCATGATGCCCACTGTCTCTCACATTTCTTGTCTGAAATACACAGGCTTCTCAAACCGCCTTTCACAAAAATCTGCATCCAGAATTAACTAGAAAAATACTTTTATAGAATTGAAGTGTAAATGCATGCTATATAAAAGCAAACATACTGCCTGCAAAACCATTACGTACTGCTTAGACTGAGAAGACAGATCCAGAACTACATAAACTATACTGTCTGCTGCATTTCCCTTTGACCACAAGCTAACTCACAGGATTTATAAAAATTACTTTTTATTTTTTTAAAACAGTTTAATTCCCTCTATCCCCCAGTTGAGTTTGATTTTGTGGGAGGGTTTTTTTGGTTAAGTTTTTTTGTTCATAGTTGTTGGTTTCATCAAGTTAATACTATGGCAGTGCTGCAGGAAAAAAAAACAAACACCACACAACAGTTAATAGTTCAGAGTATTATTTCTAGTTCATTTAACTCCCATTAGCCATTCAGAAATACATTTATAGAATGAATTCAGTTAGAGGGAACCTGACCAACCCCGTACTGAAAACAACTCACATATGTTTGGTGTCCAAATAAATATAGAGAAACAAATCCATTGTCTCTCTCTCTCCTGCTCACATTTGGATTAGGATACTACAAAGAGAAGCTTGTAACAGAATTCTTTGCCATGACACATTCAACTTAAAGGGCAAAAGAAAATTCCCATCCAGTTTTAGCATAAATATTTTTGTGGCCTCTTCTAGCCATAGCTACAGTATCAGACAGGCATCATCACTTGGAGCAGCTGGATGTCTGGCTTTCTAAAAGGATGAGACAAAACTCCCACAAGCATGGAATGCAATGCATAAAAAGCTGCAAAAAACCCCAACAAATCCTACCTTAGCTTACACTACAAGCCACAAGTCTGTTTCTTCAGTCAGCCAAAGGACAAACTCTTATTCTTTCCCTAATGCTCCCTCTCCAACTCAACCACACACACAAAAAATGCGCACACGGCCCATTTTTCCTCATCTGGGAGATTTACTAGATCTCACACATTTTTCAGTAATTACAGAACAGTAAGTAATAAGGCAAAACTTAGTTTTACAATGATATTTTAAGATTAAACAGGAAAGACTTATTTTGCAGTATTCCTGCTCCAGTTATAAATCATAAAAATCAGTTTCCTCACTAGTACCGAGGTTTAAAAAAATTTTAGATTCACCTCACCCAAATACAACATTTTGCATATGCGCTATTAACTACAACCTTTGTTAACCTTCATTAACGTACACAACTAGGCAAAGCAAACGTACATATAATACCCAAGAAATCCTAGGATTTCTTTAATGATTTGCAATTAATGTATCACCATTCTGGTTTCCTTTCCCCCAAAGCAGGCAAGAAGAGCAGTCACAACAGTCTATTTGGAAGTGACAGGTATTTGCAAGGTGTTCAGGGAACCGGGTATTCCTGGTACACAGAGAATCTGCATCAGAAGTCTAGAAGACTACATAATGAATTAACATTTTATATACATCATTTTTAAGAAAACAGTTTTTGCATAGTAAATGTCAGCCTTAGGCTTGTTGTCTAGCCATTTATAGAAAACTTTAATTTCTGTCCAAGTTAAAAAGGTTGTTCAAAACTATTACCTATGACCAAGCCATTAAAAAGCATGCTACACTTTTGAATCTGAGGAACAACTGTCATCAGTAAGTCCATTCTTTATGCAGTAACGCTTTTAAAAGGTATTATTTTCTTCCAACAGCTGGAAAGCTCTCATGATATACTTGGTCTTGTAAGATGGCATGACGGTAAAGCATGAAACCCTTGCTTGTTGTAAACGTTTCTATTCTAAAGCTTCCAGCAACTTTTAAGTAGTGAGTTATCCAGGAAGAAGCAGTCCCTACTTGCTTCCAGAAAGCAGTAATAGCCTGATTGTCAGAGAAACAGTTAACTAAATATTTAACTACTTTATGACTTCCAGTAAAGCCAACTGCTCTGTAAACAGCTCTGCTACACCACCTTTCCCATAGAATATGCCGGAAAAACAAAATGCTGAATGTCTTTATTCATGAAAGTAAATTACAAGAAGCAAACCAAATTTGCCATTTACACAAAAGGACAATTTGAAGCAGTCAAACAACTAAAACACCTTAGCATAGATTTGTAGGCTGGGATTAGCGTGCTCTGAAAAAATACGAAAACACTGTCTCTGGATTGCTAAGAATGGCATCGAGTTAACATCTATGAAATGCAGGGCATCTGTTCCAGTCAAATTTCAGCTGCAGCTCTGAAGTTGATGTATTTATTGTCTTAATGAAAAAGCAGAATGTTTCATGGATCCCATAAGGAATTCTGCGGCTTCATAAATTCCTCTGTGAACACTACAAGCTTGGTTGATGTGTGGTTTGTCTATGCGATGACACTGGCTAAAATATGCTTTCAACTAACCATTATGGAAAAGTTTGCCAATGTTATTGTTTGAGAATAAAGTTATTTATTGTGAAACTTTAAGTTCACACAGGGTTTTATTTCAGAAAAGCTTATCCAGTCAGTGCCCCACAGTAGACAAACCATTAAACCCCATCATCCTGAGTAGTGAAATATTCCTACGAACTAACCGCCTTTACACACAAGAGATAGACTTTGATTATTACTGCATTATAGAATTGCAGCATGGAATCAGCTGAAGCAACGAGCATGAGAACATCCCTGAAAATTAATTGTGAGGTGAAAGAAATCAAAGAACAATTCAGATCACAATGAGAAAGCTTCAAACTTTAACCAATGTGATTAATTTGAAAGCCTGCTAAAGCTCAAAGCAGGGATGTGAAGGTACAAGAAACTAACGGAACAGAGTCCAGACTCCTTCCATCAAGTACTACAAAATCCAGATTCAGCATCTAGTTTACCACTCCTTTACAAGTCTGCCGCAGAACGCTCATAACTATAGAATTAATGCAAGCAAAGCTGTCAATTAACTCAAGCATACTGTCTACTTTTAAACATATGCTTTCCTTGTGCTTGAAGATGCACTGTTTATAAAGTAACTTCTGTTCAATCACATCTTTAAAGTCAACAAGTAAAGAGTTACAGAAGAAGATTACAGAGACATAGGAGTATTAGTAGCAGAAATAAGAGGTCCAAAACAGTAATAATTTCAGGAATACTGAAAACAGCGGCAAAACCCCTCAAGAACAACAAACGTGCAGCTTATTAGTTTGATCAAAGTTTTGTTAACATTTGGTTTACTAGAAAACACACAAGTACTGGTAAGAAACAGTAGTTTCTTATTTAATATCAATAAAAAGAGATCTCTGGATAGCATGAAATAAGAAAGACATTTTTACAGGTAGCATAGATGTGACACAGCTGGAAACAGGTTTGTATGCCACCGATTCATACGCACACCCAGTCGGAAGAGACTCCGTTCCCAGTATCATTAACTGGCCCAACTGTGAGCCTACACACACTCCACTACAAGAACTTCTGAAACATCTTCATACAAAACAGCCGTATGTCGGGCGTGGGGGGAGCCACACTCGAAAACGAAAAGCCCCTACAGTTTTTCCTCTCCCAGGTCACGTCCCTACGAGGGGAGACCCATAAACCAGGATCTGGCGGAGGAACGCCTCGGAGCTCTCCCAGCCGAGAGAAGCCCCACCGCAGCGCTCTCCGGGAGGACGCAGCCGCGCTCCGACCCTCCCCTCAGCCACCCGAGGGTCGCGGTTCTCCCTCCGGCTGCCGAAGGCAAGACTCCCCACAGCCTAGAGAAAGCGGCGCCCCTCCCCACCACCGCCCGGCCCGGAGCGCCGGGAAGCCCCCGACCCCCGCCGCGGGACGCCCCACGGAGCGCTGCCGTTCCGCAGGAGAGGCGGGCGGCCCCAGCACCGACCCTCACCTCACTCACCTCGCAGGCGCGGCCTCCCCTCCTGCGAGCCGGCCCGCAGCCGCCGCCCCGACGGGCAGGGCAGGGCAGGGCAGGGCCGGGCCGGGCAGCACCCCGCAACGCTCGCAACTCCTTGAGCCGCCCCACAGCCACCACCGCAGCCCCTCGGCTGGTGACCGCTCCGCTCCCCTCCCCCCCCCCCCTCCCCGGGCGCTGGCAGAAGCCGCGTCCACAACCCGCCCAGCGCTCCCGGGGCCGCCTCCCACCGGGCAATAACAGGAAGGGAGCGGGCGCTGACCCGGATGCGGATGGCGCCGCCCGCCGGAAGTGGAACCGCGCCGCGCGGGAGGAGGGGGAGGGCGGGGGCGGCGGGGGCCGCGCGGCGCGCGCGGCGGCGGGGCGCGGCGTGACGTCACCGCGCCGGCCCGTCAGCACGGGGCCGCCGCCTCGGCGACCGGCTGCCGCCTCGCGCGGGGCCCCTGGTGACGGGAATAGCGGGCCCGTCCTACCCCAGGCGGGCGGGGGGCGGCGGGCCGCGCCGCGGGCCCGGCGGACGGCGCCTCTGCCCTGCTTATCGCCATAACCCGGTAACTCTCCTCGGCGTCCGCAGCCACGGCACACGCAGGAGAAGGGCTCTGACCGAGTCCACGGCGCTCGTGGCCCTTCTCCCCACTGATCAACAATAATTAAAGTTTTCTCTAACGTTTGAGCTGCCGGTGGGATCGAGTAGCCACACGTGGATCCAGTATTTTGTTAAAAGAGTGGCCCACCAAGTAAATACACATTCCATAAATGAGTGAAGAGAGGGAACATTTTAAGTGTACAATCCCTGGTGTTTGGGGTCTCGGGGCCTGAAATGAGGGGTCTGGGCTGGTTTAGCCTTGGTGAGAGCCAGCAGGACACACAAGCAAGGATGGTGTTGAGGTGGCAGGGATAACCTGGGACACTAATCAGGAAGGGTTCTTGGTTAATGGCTGTTCTTAAACGGATGTTTATCCTCTCAACGGCATAAGCAAGTTTTGGAGCTAGGTGTGAACACCGTGGGGGCATCAGTCAGTGAATTCACATCCTTGAAACACTGCCCCAGGGCCCAGCACAGGACCGAACCCCAGCCGGGGCCAGGCCGAGCTGCTGCAGGTGGCTCCAGCAATCCGCAGGAGCACCAGCCTCGCAGGTCATGGCAAAACAAGCCCCAGCAGACATGCAGCAGCAGTGGTTCCCGTTAACACACCTGACTGCAGACTGCCCGTTTGCTGCTTCTGCTACGCATCACCATTGTTTGTGATTCTGACCTGCAGCGATGTATCTGATAAATGGGATTTTTTTTTAAGATCTCACAGAAATCAGTACTGA
Organism: Athene noctua; assembly: GCF_965140245.1. Classification (NCBI taxonomy): domain Eukaryota; kingdom Metazoa; phylum Chordata; class Aves; order Strigiformes; family Strigidae; genus Athene; species Athene noctua. The sequence continues at coordinate 21,675,394 of NC_134044.1, forward strand.
GTGGGGCTAACTGATGGACTCCCAGGTGGGTTGGCTGATCGCTACGATGGAGTCATGGTGATAGTTTCAGCTTGTAGTGACCCCAGTGCTCTCTTGTTCCAACAAAATGGGAGAAAATCAACAGAAACTCTATATACTTTGAAACAGAGTGGCCCAACTGTGAGTCCTGCGCTGCTGTCCTTGGTGGCTCGAGAAGTAGATAGTTAACTCACTTTGGCTATGAACAGCAGGAATAAGCTGAAGATGTTTATATATGTAAATGCAGGTTAATTGCAATTTCTGCTGTCAAAACCAGAAGGCGCCAGAGAAAAAAAAAAACAAAAACAAAAACAAATTATGTGACCCTGTGTAAAATGACAACTTGGGATTTGACTGAGTGGTTCAATATCTGGAGAAACTTTTCAACCATGTTTTAGCCTGCAACTCCAAAAAGCGTGTTTCAGTGACGGCACATTTCTGTGAGATTATTTTAGAAGTCAGATCTGAAGAGCCAGCAGCTAGCTAGGACCGGAGGGAGAAACGAGAGTGGCCGGCGCTGTGCCTGGGTCACCGGTAAGCTCAAAGCCCCGCTGCAAGCGCTGCAGGGCTGTAACGCGAGCGGGCAGTCGCTGGTTTCCCGGGAGCGCTCTTCCAGGCGGACCCGGCGAGGCAAGGGGCAGTAAACCCCCCCGGCAGCGCTAGTGAGGGGCCGGCGGGCCCCGACACCGGCGCCCGGTGCCCCGGGCTGCCCCGCGCCGCGATACCGCCGCCGGCCCCGCCCACACAGGCCCGGCCCCGCCTGCAGGCCCCGCCCCGCCCCGGGCCCCGCCCCACCGCGGGCCCCGCCCCGCCGCGCCGCGCTGCGGTCACTTCCTGCAGCTGGTCCGGGCTGTGCCGCCGGCTCCGGCCCGCCCGCGGCCTCGGGCACCGGCCGAAGTTGTGAGGGGGGACAGCAGCGGCAGCGGCTCGAGGGGGGCCGGGTGTGCCGTTCGCAGCCCCCGCTGGCCACGGTAGGTGCCGCGGGGGTGGGCGCGGTGGGGACGCGGCCCCGAGTGTTTGGTGGGGGTGGGGGTGGGGGCGGTCTGTGCCCCTCGGTTCGGTATTACTGGGGATAATAATGCTCGTAATGTTTTTGCCGTGTTCGGGAGCGATTAAGCTACTTAAGCGACGCGGGTGTCTGTGTCTGCCTCTCCTTTATGCTGGTTTTATTTCTGCGTTTCCAAAACTGTACTAGCGCCTTGAATTCTTGTCGAGGTTGCACTTATTCCAACGTAGTAGATACCAGTTGTTTTTTGTTGTTTGTTTGCTTGTTTTTTTTCTTAGACTCCATCACCAAGACTGCAAGGCATGCAACTTTGCAGAAATGTCTGCTAGGATGTGAGGACTGACATCGTGGTTTCTGATACCCCATTGATGTAAGAGATAACAAATGCCCTCAGTTTCTCGGTTACCAAATACGTAGCAGCAGCAGAGGGTTGGTGGGCCCTGCATCTTAAGGTGGAATTGTGTATGATGCATGTTTTAGTGTGCTGTCTTGGATCCCTGCAGTGTTATAAAATGACCCTGCCTTTCAGGGTGAGTTCAGGGGGCCTAGTCTATGGACGAAGGTAAACTTTCTGGCGAAGTTAGGTTAAGAGATGGCAATGTTTTGAGATACAAGTGGATTTAAGAAGAAATGCTTCCTGTTTTGGAAATAAAAACAAAGCCCACACCTTGTTCATCGTTTGTATAGATTTCTGTCACTGTTACTAGCTGCCTCAGCTGCATTTAAAAAACAGTTCTGGTGGGAACATGCGACACATAGATTTCTCACTGTGGTTTGCACTTACAGCCAAGCAAGGTCACATTGTGTATGTGCCTTCCCCATCAAATAGTGCTCAGATTTGAGGCCATATCAGCTCCTTTCCCAGAACCGTGCTGTTGACAGCTGGGGGGGGTTGCTGCTTCTTGTCTGTACCACCAGCAGTGCCCGGGTACTACCAGGCCGTGGTACTCAAGGCATGGAGGCTGTGTTTCTTCCTTCAGTGCTGCCCTTGGGATGCCCCAACCTGCGAGCAGTGAGGAGCGCTGCTGCCCATCTCCCTTGCATCCACCTGAGGACAACTGGCACCGAGTGGAAGTATGTCCTAGCCCATACAGCATGTAGGAGGTAGCATGGCTGAGATCTGAGAGATGCTGTCTTGAGGCAGAATGTCTCCTCAGCTTGCTCTGAGAGATGCAGGTCCCTACCCTGCCATGGGCCGTACTGTTACAGGTCCTTGGTGACGGAGATTCCTCATTCCTTTGCTGTTTGTAGTGTGAAGATTTTGCAGCTTCTCATGTGGAGCGAAAGGAGTCATCAAAAATGTCCTGTTACCTTCTCCTGGACAGGGTATTTGTAGCAACCGGCACTGGGAGGTTAACGGGACATGTAAATAAGCTGAAATTGAGAGATTCTTGTTTTTTCTTTTAAATAATATCTGTAAGAAAGAAAGCAGTGTAATTTGATCAATTTCAGTGATGAAAGATCACCATCAGAAGAAAATCAGGGGAGCATATGCCAGGTCGAGAAGTTCTAATTTTAGAATTGCCCAGGCAGCCTTAAGTTTATGTTCAGACTACTGTTTACTTGAAGAAACAGTAAAAGACCTTACAATTGAAGATTTTCTAAAAATATTACGTTATACATTTTCCCATGTGAATGCAGAACCTGTGAGCACCGTGTCCTGTCTTGTGTATGACAGATCCCATCCATGACAGTTGAGTGTGGAAGACTTGGTACAACAAACACTCATGCAAAATTGAGCAGTTAGATCCTGACTGCCATTTACTGTAAATCTCTTTATATTGCTCGGTGAAGTATTTAGCTATAATTTACTCCCATTTTAAAGTAAAAGGCCTGTCATGGTGGTGAAATTGGATGGCATACTTACCTGCCTGCATAGTGGATCTAAACTGCCTTGATAGGTATGTATTATGATATTTAACCATCATGGATACAAAATTGTTCCATCTGTAACCCCACTGAAATTAATTAGACTGTCTACAGAGCACTGCTTGAGGAAACTAAAGATAGCAAAATCTTTTTCCACAATTCTGTTTAACCAGGAACATGTATGCTGAAAGTTAGAAGTTAGGTAACACTACAGAATTTACACTGCTGATGGTTGATTTGTACCATGCTGTTCCTGTGTTTCCTCATGTTTCTTTGTGGTGGATTCCATTTTATCTCATTTCAGTTAGTTTTCACGATACCGGTTTTTATTTGGTTTTTACAGTGACACTGTGTTAGATATAGTTCTCCTGGAATTTCACAGAGCCTTGGTGGTGGAGGGCAATTTAAAAACATGAAAACTCCTGGTGGCTCTCTTACTGTAAAACTTGCCCCCAAGGCAATGCATGCTGCTTTTTTTTTTCTTTTTTTCCTTAGCTTTAGTTACTAGTAATAACTGAGCTGTCTCCAATCTTGTATTATTTGGAAGTCTGGTTTTAGAGGTAAACATTCCAGAAATGCTTGTGTCACTTAAGCGCTTTAGTCTCACTGATTTTCTTTTTTTTTTCTTTTTAATTATTTTTTATTTTTCCTAATAGAACATAGACCTCTCGGGGGTGAGACTTTCAAAGATAATACAGGTATCAGCTGGGATTTTCCAGAGCTTGAATGTAGGAAGGTATTTATCTCCTGCTAATTTTAGCAGGTTGAAAATCCCAGAAGTTATCTCAGATAAATGATGTCTGCTTTTCCAGGTTCCTAAATGCCTTTGAAGTCAAATTCTGCTTTCAAAAGTGACCTAGGAACAAAGTTCCTACGTGGTGTTTAATTTACCTTTCCTTAATTTTCCAAAAGTGTTATTTTAAAGTGTCTATGTGGCTCACTATTTGCTTATGCAAATGAACAAAGCCCATAGCATAAACATGGTTGCTACCAATGCAGCCTTAGCTGGAAGTGATCTGCAGAGGCCAAGATAATGCTTGTCTCAATCCCAGTGTAGCAATGAACAGGATTTGTTACGATAAGAAGCTAATAAGAAATTAACAAAAGTAGCCTTGATTCATAATATCACGGCTCTGCATTATTCTAGGAATGTTCATCCAGGGCTTTAGATGTGATTTATAAACTTTAATTAAATAAGCCTCCTGGAACCCCATGTTGGAAATCTAGGGTTAGTTCTAAAAACTTTGATTAACTGAGAAATAATTGAATAAAGGTTAATACGGGATAAGTTCTTCATTTTGCTGAAGAAGAAGATACAGCTTTAAGTGTTGCATCGGTTGTAATTAGTAAAGGAAACGTGAGAAATAGCTCAAGGTCATTCAACAAGACCATGGAAGAGAACCCTTGGGAGCTGACTGCATATAACAAGGTGTGCTCACGTTGGTTCTCTTTTGCTTTTTGTTGATTTACTTGAGGAAAGTTCCTTTCCTCAGGAAGGTCTTTATGAATATTTGAGGGATGTAATTTGTGCGTGTGTGTAGGTATTTTATATCTACCTATATATAAAAAGTATTTGGGTTCTTCTTAAGTCATCAGTAGCGGTAATACTTTGTAATATTTGTTTAGGTCTTGGAGTGTAAGCTTGTTCTTAGGCTGTCAGAAGAGGATAGGGCTAACGGTTGTACCCCTCCCATTCCCATTAACCAGCTGTACGTGCCGTGCGTGTTCTGAGTCGTGGAGCAGTGGGGTGGGTGTGCTGTGGGTCAGGCACTATGAGTGGTTAGGAATCCTCACCTGTCCAGGAGGGTGCCATGGGATACTAACAACTCCATTGCAGACTTCAGTCTGCTTCTTACGTTCATATCTTTTAATCTGGCCCTGGCTGTATGGGATGCTGCTGTTCCTGTGGGGTAAAGTGTTATAAACTGACATCATCCTGCTTGGCGTTGTGAAAAGCATAAAGTAGAGGCAAAGAACTTACAGAAGTTGTGCCCTGGATTGTTGGTGTTGCTGTTAGTGCTGCTTATTTCAGCATTTGTGTCTCTCTGGTCTAGATCTGAAGACTCCTCGTCCTTCAGAAGTAGCATGCTCACAGTCTTCCTGGCCAATGATTCTTCTACAGCAAGCAGGACTTCTTCCTCATTCTGAGAAGCCTTCATCTCTTCCTATGTCAGTGGCTACAAGGCCAAGAGCCAGCTCACCACTGTCCCCACCAAAATCTCTCGGACTGGGGCCTTCCTTTCATCACACACAAGAAGAAGAGCTTGCAAAGGTGGTGGAGCAGGACCCTATGCTGGAAGAACTATGTAAGCCTCTGTGCTGTAAGCTTTGCAATGTCACTCTGAATTCAGCACAGCAAGCCCAGGCTCATTACCAGGTAAGGAGAGTAGCAGGAGGCACAGCTTTCAGGGCTGCTGCATCTGCAGCTTGTGTAGACATACCCGTGCCAGCACCTGCACTGCCAGGAGCGTGGGAGCACAGAGCTAAGTGTGGGCCAATGCACCAGGACTAACTTAGCTTCTCAAGGGAGTTCTGAGTGTTTTGTCGAGGTCATTGTACCCCAGCAGCAGCATTTGAATTAGCTCATCTGAAGCTACCTCTACACCATCTAATGGACTGGAAGCTGTGGCTAGAACTTCTCTGTAGACATATCTTCACCCTGCTTGAATTTGCTGTTCATCCAGACATGCTGCAGTGCTTTCATTTAAGGTGTCATCACTGGGGCATGTTGTGAAAACTTTGTCCACCGGGACAGAGAAGTAATACCAAGATGACATGGGTGAAGAGGCAGACACTCATAATTTTCCTTTGGTTTGTGATCAGTTTTGCACCTGTACACTCATCCAATAAAACAGAACTTCCCGTTCCACAGATGTGATTTTGTAAGGTCTGGACAGATGTTTTCTGCTGAATCCAACAGTGCAAGGGAGCTGCTGTCATGTTCACTGCTGCCTCCTTCCTCATCTGCTGGTGGGGCCATTTTATGCAAACTTGCCATCTGCTTTGGACTGCATCAGCTGGGCCAACTCAGACCAAATTAATTTTGTTCAAGGTGGTCTGGTTGACTTGTCTAAAATAGGTTGAGGACTATTTGCATATGATTCTTAGCTGAGAGATCAAGTATGTCGTAGTCTTATGTTTCCCTGTTTTACTAGTACCCTATCTTACTAGTGTTCTATTTGTGCGAGAAGTGGAGATAGTAACTTTTGCCACCAGCAAATCCAGAAGAGTGTCCATATCCGCAGGACACCAGGCCCAGATCTCAGATTTGCTGCTGGCCCTGAAAAAGTGGTATCATGGCAGTGAAGGGGAAGATTGAATTAGTGTTACACTTCAACATCTCATTTCTGCAGTATTTCTGCCATGAGAGGACAGAAGTGCATTTATAATACATAGCTTGCATGTATGCATATGTCTTACTATATATCCACAATGCATATACATACTCTTACCTAGCTCTTTCAGGTTTTCAAAACACCAAAAAGAACTATAGTATGTTTTCCAAGAGAAAATAAAATATGAAGCAGGGTTTTTTAGATTCAGAGTAATGTTTTAACTCATGCTTGCAACCTCATGAAAAGAAGTGTATGTGTTTGTGTGTTCAGACTTATCAAAAAGCTATGCAAAGCAGTAAAAGTTTTGTGTTTAAAGTACAAAATACTAGTTTTAAGTGAAATGGAAACAGATTGAGGAACTAATTGTAAACTTACTGATTTGAGAAGGTCAATTGAAAATGAGGGCCGGTCATGCTAGGTGATGAGCATTTTAGAGAAGGGGGGATGTCAGCATCAGTCAAGTCCAGAGCTGTTATTTTCTGAGTGACAGCTCCTTTACTTGAGGTGCTGTCTTCACGGCCCCTTTCTCATTTCTGTTGCTGGATCCTTGTTCTTTCAGTATAAGATTAGGACAGCGATTAATTTGGGTTCTCTTTCCAGGGTAAAAACCACAGTAAGAAACTCCGGAATTACTATGCTGCCAATAGCTGTCCAGCACCTGCCAGAATGAGTAATTCGGTTGAGCCTGCCCCACCTCAGGTTGTCTCCCTTCCAGCTCAGGTAAGGCATGGGAAGGTGACTGAGATCATGCCATTTACTTGTCACCTAACCCCCAATAAGGATAACTAGATTTCACATTTTGAGGATTACTGCAAGAGTTGGGAAAGAACTTTCCTTGTGATGGCACAGGATGATGGAAATGGCCTGTTGGGAGCTGTTTGCTTTCCTTTGAAGGCACAGATACTGATCTGCCCTTGCAGCAGAATATTGGACTTGAAATGTTCTATTTCTGCATGGCAAATACTTTGATTCCTAGGTAAGTCCGATGTGCTGCTGATTATGGTTGTTTAAGGGCAGGTATAAAACAGCATTGTTGGAGCTGGATTTGGATGCGAGGGTGTGGCATCTGCTCTGCACAATCATCCCTCCATTGTGTGAGGGAAGCCTACATGGAAAAAGTGCTTAGGTGCTCCTACACCCATTGCCCAGGGCTGTTGGCTAATTCCTCTTTTGTTGCTCCTTTTGAAGTGCTCATTCCTGTGTGTAGGATGGATGGATTGTTCCCTCAGTGATCCAGATTAATTCTGTCTCGGGCACATTAGAGGCAAAAGAGATGTTTTTTGCTTTCTTCTTCTAGAATTCATCACCTCTGATTGTCATGGGACTTAACAGCGAGCCTGGCTTTTGCATGTGACTGTGCATGGAGCCACAGCTGGGCTGTAGGGATCGAAGCTGTGCCTGTCATTTCCAAAAAGCCTAAGCCTCTGTTGTCTATAGAACAGCAAATGCTCTTTGCTGTAAGTGGCAAACTGTCATACCTGCTGTCGGAGCCGGCAGAGGGAGACTCAGTCCCGTCTAAAATAACTTTGTGGCTGACAGAACTGAATCGAGAGGGCATAGAGTCTGGTGCTAGGTAGTGGAATGTGGGTGCTGTGCCTGCGAGGGTATCTCTTGAGGTTTTTTTTTAATGGAGAAAATGATCCATGTTAATAAGAAGACCACTCTGGAGCCATGTGAGGATTCATGTTGTAACATAGAAGTCAGAATTGTATGTGTGTATTTATAAGCTTGAGCAGTATCAAAGGAGATGTGAACGAAACTCGACAAGTGCTGCAGTGACATGGCTGTATGAATCATTGCTGCTGCACTGTTTACAAAGCACTTTTCTCTGGATAATACACAATGAGGAGACATGGTTGGTGCCCTGACCAGCCTGCGGTCTGACTAAATAGGCAAGGTGTCCTTCATGTGGCAGGAGCTACTCATGTGAGGCTGGGTCCTTCCTTTGAAGTCTTGATCCAGGTGTCCTTCTACCTGAAGGGCAAGGATCAGAGGTTTGGCAGCTCTGCTACTGTTTTTTTATCTCTTAGCATGGTCAGGGAGCTGTGTAGAAACAGGGTACTGTGGAGAGATTAGGTGCTCTATAAATAGGAGAGAGGAGCACCTTTGCCTTTCAGTGGGTCTTCCTCAGTGTGAAAGTCACTGTTCGTCAGCTCCCAGTAGTCAGGAGTAGAGAAGTTAAATCATTGCTGTGAAGTAAACAAGCCTCTGCAGCTATTGCAGTGGTACAGAGTGTTTGTTCAGATTGCTTTCCTCTCCATTCTGAGGCCTGCCTAGATCTTGAGGAATTTGCAGATTCTCTTGAAGGCTGAGGCAGGGAAAATAAAGTTCTTGTAACAACAGTTTGGGGAGCACTTGAGAATGTCCTAATCCATATGCGCTAATTCCAGCTCTCTTGTTGCCTGTTGAAAGTGATGCTGGTCTCACTCCCTGTGATTCAAATATTTCAACGATTTAACCTCCTTCTGTTTCACATGCTGTCTCTCCCTTTGCTGCTAGATGGGATCCAGTAAACCAGGTGGCCGAGTGATCTTGGCCACTGAGAATGATTACTGCAAGCTTTGTGATGCCTCGTTTAGTTCTCCAGCTGTGGCACAGGCTCACTACCAAGGGAAAAATCATGCCAAACGGCTGCGTCTTGCAGAAGCACAGAATAACTCATTCTCGTAGGTATTGTTCAACTTCATGCTCAGGCTGAAAGCATGTGGCAGTGTCTCTGGCAGCCTTTTTCTCAGAAAACTATGAATTTCAGCTGTTCATATTTGTTTAATCTTCAGGGATGCATCAGAACTAGGCAAACGAAGGACAAGGAAAGAAGGGAATGAATATAAGATGATGCAGAACAGAAGAAATATGTATACAGTTCAAAACAACACAGGTAACTGGGAGCTTGCATCTGTTCTATAGTTGGAATAATAATAATAAACAGACTTGGTTTTCTTCTGTTTGAGGTCTGTTTTAGCAGAGACAGGTTGTGAAAGAAGCTGGTCCTAGCTCTGCTGATCCTTTATGTCTGCATGTTTTTCCCAGCTGCTAAAGTTGCTTTGTTTTGTCAGCCTGCTTGTTAGTTCGGTTTCTCAGTTTGTAACTTAATTTACCATCTGTCTGTCTCTAAGGCTGCTTTAAGTGGTGACAGTATTCCTGCTTTATTTTCTTGGCAAGTGGCCAGGTGCTTTGACTCCTACTGTAGCACATCAACCTGTACTTGCACTCCCATGACCAGAGTGAGAGGATGTTAGCCTCCCTCTAAGACCATCTGTTCCTAGAGTCCTTCCTCAGGTGTTAGATACTAACTTCCTATCTTCACTATGATTTAAAATGCATTTTATAGTGTCCAGCCCAACATCTGTTTCTCTTTTTCATTTTAAGTTGTGTTATGAGCATATATTAGCTGAAACCCTGATTCCTGGTGAAGCTTGGTTTAATTGTGTCATTCTAACCACTGTCATGTGGAAAAGATAGATCTTTTAAAATTCTATTAAATATAATTTTGTGATAATTTTAAACTGAGGCAGCTTATCCTAATCAAAAGACTGTTCTAATTCTGGAATTAGAAAGTTAAGACAAAAAAAGAATTGATTCATCACTTTAAATGGCTAGAATCCTAATTTTTGAAGCCCTGTTGACTTTTACTAAGACTGGGGCACTAAGCCCACTCTATTGTTTTAGAAAATACCAGCATGTACTGCTCCCCTGTGTGCTACAGCCCTGTAAATCTGGATATTAGCAGAGAAGTCATGTGGGAAAATATGGTTCAGACTCTAGTCAGTTAATCTTTGGCTGCTTTTTAATCATTCATCAGAATTAGAAGTTGTCACTGAGCTGCCTTAAGCTTTTCTTTCTTACAGATAAAACAGGCTTTTCTGTTGGCTCCTCAGGTCCCTACTTCAATCCCCGCTCACGCCAGAGGATTCCTCGGGATCTGGCCATGTGCGTCACCCCCAGTGGCCAGTTCTACTGCTCCATGTGCAACGCCGGGGCCAGCGAGGAGATGGAGTTCAGACAGCACTTAGAAAGCAAACAGCATAAAAGCAAGGTGTCCGAACAGCGATATAGGAATGAGATGGAGAACCTAGGCTATGTACAATGACGCGCCACCCTTGGTAGTAGTTTGCAAATAGAGCAGCTTGTCTCTCGCCTGCTGTTTGCCACATGCCCTGCTTTGTGCTCCATTTGATAGGAGTATGCTCTCGAGCTATACATGTAACACCTGCAAACTTAATGGTATGGTTACATTTTTTTTCTATCATAGTTGGCAGGATGATGCTGTGCAGGACATGAAGTGTTTTTGATGTTTGTTTGCTAATTATCTAAGGCTCTTCATTGTATTGAGTGGCGGGGAGGACTGTCTTCTCCTCAGCCTTCTGCATGAATATGCAAATCCCAAGAAGTGCTGGGAACTTCTGTGGTTCTACCACACAGGTGGACCATGTGCAAAGCCCACTCCCCTCTTTGCACGCCACAGAGCAGTGCTCCAGAATGCCTCCCTACAGCAGACTGAATCCCTGGGCAGCTTGTAGAAGCAGGGCAGGAATGAGGCCTGCAAATGTGTGAATTAGGTGGTGTGCTTATCCACAAATTGCTGCCTGTGGCCCAGAGTAGGTTCTTTCCACATCCTTGTAGAATGGCTGTGCATACATCTCCTTCTTGGAGGGTCTTGTGTATTCAGAAATATTCTCTTCTACCAGTTAACAATGAAAAAAGATTCTCAGTGTTGTTGGCTGGGCATCTTAATGCACCATGAGTGTAGCTCACCTCCCTGAAGAGAGTCTGCGGGGCTTAATGAAGTGCATTAGAAAGCAGACCTGCTCAGATGGCTTGTGCTCTGCTCTGATTCTGCCTTAGACTGAGTAGGGTTGAGAATAGGTTGGAAGGAGCTGTCAGCTGTAATTCCTTTGCATACTGATGTAGAAGAGAGCAAGTGTTGGTCTCTGGCCTGCAGCTCTATTGATCTGAGAGAGCAGGGCTGCCTGGACCTTGGGGAGCTGATAGCGGTGTGTCTCACTTCCATGCCATTCCCGGGACAAAGCCCAGTGGGTGTTACAGAGGAGAGCTGAAATCCTCCTTTGGACTAGAGCTACCAATATTGGATGAGGTTTTTTTCCCCTCTTTCTTTTCCCATCTCAGGATGGGTTTTAATTCCATTTCTTGATGTGAACTTTACTGTTTTAGGGACCATTAAAAATCCAGTTAGGTAGAACGTAAATCTCGGCAGCGATGACTGAGTAACAGCTTTTTGGCCATGCAGAAGTATTTGTGAAACTTGTTAAGCGACTTTGTAAGTGTAGACAAACCCAAAGGGTGTGTGTCTGTTTTGGTTTTCCTTAGCAAAAGTAGAAAGGGGCTAAAGAGCAGAAGTAGGGCTGACATTTATTTTTCTGTGCATGTGGGTAGGTTTGAGGAGCTGTGATTGGAATGCAGTTCACAGTGCTTCTAAAACATGTGTAGCCTCCGTTGGGCCTGATTCACCACTGTGCTGCTACAGCTGTACGTTGGTATAGCTTCATTGACTTCAGTGGCAGGTGCAGAAAGGGGGTGAAGGAAGCATCATGGCTTGTCTCTGCTTTTTAGGCAGTATGTTGAATTAGGTGCAGCTCTATTGGTTTCAGTAGCATTTTACCAGGGGTAAATTTTATCTAGTGCATAATGTTGAAGATAGCTCCCTCACCTCCTTTTTTTGCCATTCTGATACTGCCTCTTGCATTCCAGAAGGACTTTCTGCTTGCCTTAAAAATTGAAAAACAAGTAAACTAACAAAAAATCCAGATAGTTTTTATTCAACTTTCTAGTCCACCTCAGGAAGGTTTGTTGCACTTGGCTGCTTCTCAGAAATTGAGTATTGTTGTCTTTAGCTACCTGAGCATCAGGTAGCTATATAACCTTAATGCAACCTTCCTAAATCCAGGCAAGGTGTGCTCTTGCACAGTAGTTGAAAGCAACTCTCTACATCATTCCATGCTGATCCTTGCCCTGCAGATACAGGCAGAGCAATGGATATCCTCTTGAATGGTATTCCCTTCCCTCCTTCGTGCAAAGCCCACTTAAACAGGGTTAGTGCACTGGAGCAGGTTAGAGGGTAGGAGGACAGGTGCCCAGGTTGCAAAGCACTAACTGAGCAGTTTTGACAGCCTGTAAGTTTCTTTCTTCTGTGTTTTCCTGCCACTGGCTCACCCTGTGTGCATCCTTGAAGAATATTCCCCTTGCAAAACTCTCTTGGCAGCCTTTTCCCCTTATCTTTTGCAGTCAAAGAAGGGCTCTGGTTTTCTCTTTGTGTTTTGTCTTTTGTTTTGCTAGTCTGACACCACAGTGCAGGGACAGAGGGAGTTGGATGAGCCTTACCACAATGTGCTTTGCCAGAATGGTCCCTGCATTATGGTTAAACATCTCTCTTGCTGTAAATTAAAGTGTGGCATTTCCCACAGGCTGCAATTAGTAGCGGAAAAACAACACATTGTGAAATATGAGCTGGAGGAGCTGTGTAGCTACTGGTGTTTTCTAGCTTATTGCTGGGGCCAAGAAGGCATTTTTGTCTGCTTTCATGTGTCCCAAAAATCAACTGTTCACCACTTTTGCTTTGGTTGTTCCTCCTGCTCCCAGCCCAGTGATCTGCTCCTCATTTGGTGTTTCCAGTGACTGCTGAAAGTGTCAAAACTCAGTTTGCTCCATGTGCTGTTGCCTCCTGGTAACAGCTGGTGCAAGCGTGTCGCAGCACATCAGTGTGCTGGTGTGTTTGGGAGGGAGGTGCTGGGGGCTGTTCCTGTGGTTTCCTCTCTGCATGGGGCTCAGTCTGGTTTTGAGGAATGGCTTGAGTCTGCCCTGAACAGGGAGGCCTGTATCTGCTCTGTTTCGTTCAGGGGAGTACAAGTGAATGTTATCATCCTGACAACTTCAAAGTGGTGGGTTGCAGATATAAAACACGGTGGGACACAAGTGACAAGAGTAGGACAGGTTTCCTACAGGGGAGGAAAGATATTTCTTGCTGGGAGAAGCAGCTGAGACTTGCTTTGCCCCAGTGCTCTGTTGTGGCCCTTCCCTACAAGTGACCAAAGCTTTCCTCTCTCTCTTCAGTGTTGCTTAACGGTTTGTGATTTTTCCCACTCTCCCTCCAGCATAGAAAATCATTGACTGCAAAGAGAAAACACTCCACCTCGCTAATATCATTGGGGTTCAGGCCAATCCAAACTCAAACTTGTCAGCATGAGAAACTGTGTGGATTCTGATCTTATTTTTTTTGTGAAAGCTGTTCTCCAAATCAGTGTTCAAAACACATACTGAAAACATGTCCTGACCAAATGCTATTTGACATAGATGGGCCGAGGAGAATACAGTACAGCTGTAGTACCATTTTCCAGACCCAATGAACCTTTCTCTCATGTTAAAAAAAGTACCAAACCCAAGAAACAGGACTTCTGTGAAGCTGTCACATTGGCCAGTAGGTTAATGACCTTTGCTGCTAGAAACAAAATATAAATCGATGTGTTCATATTTATTTTACTGTGCTAACCACTAATTGATTTGTTAATATTTAAGGCATTATTCTGTAGGTTGGTTTTGTTTAAATAAAGAACTCTACATCGCACTTTGCTTTTGGATCAGAACAGGTATTTATTTTATTTGTGAAATGTTTTCCCTCCCCAATATGTGTTGTTTCCTTTCCCTTGAGGCAAAGAAAGGAACCCAAACAACAAAACCCATCCCACCCCCCCCCCCCAAAACCCCAAATCCAACCAGTAGATCTCATTTCTGTTATGCCATACAAAATGGGGATTTCCTTGCAACTTGCTTTAAAATGTCCCTTTCTAATTATTTTTTTCTTCCCTCTAATAGTTCCTTTGGTAACTTGGGATGATATTTTTAGAGACACATGAAGTTCATACTACATTTAAGCATTTCTTTCAAGACAAGGAAGTAAACTATGTGGAATCCATGTATTTGTGAGGAGTATGAAAATGATACTATTTTGTTTGTATTAAGCATCAGCTGTTATTTTGCATTCTGCACTAATGAGTAAATGTGTTATAATCTTGCCTAACGTTGTTCTATTTTTGACTCTTTGCTTTCTCCATGTACATCAAAAGGAACCTTGAAAACTTCTGTGGAGTTGCTTAGGATGGTCATCAATGTAACAAAATGCAGACATTTTTTTTCTGTAAAGCTTCTTGCCTCTTTTCCTTTTCTAGATGCCCATTATAGGGCATTAGAAGGGAAAACTATTGCCATAAGCACAGATTCATAGTTTAGCTTACTAATGCATGATGTCCTTTTGCTGTGTTACTTAATTCCGTAACCAATGGGAATCTTGCCCAGGTCAGGAGTAAATGAAATACCCTAGCTAAATATATTATGTTGGCTAGGGCCAGGCAAGGTATACTTCAAAAATTTGTCTTTTACTCCTGTGTTTGGGTTACCACACTCATAAGGTTTTGCTTTTTTGAGGAATGTGTATCTGGTTCTGTAAGGATTTGGTCCTGCTCCAGCTAAAATAGTTTGAAGTACATTGACTTTAGTTGAGTAGGATCAAGCCTTGAAACCCTTCAGGAATTTCATACTGCTGATATTTTCTCATATATGTGTGTTTTGTTTTGTGCTTGTTTGGTTGGTTGTTTTTTTTAAATTTTACAACTATTATACAGGGATGCTCTGGATGAGATGGACATCTGTTGCCGATTATTGAAAAACAAATGCCATGGTTGCCAGAGGATTAACAGATAATAGAAAAGTATGGACCTGGTTTCTTTGAAGTCCGTGGCTAAGCTCCTGTTGTTTTGAGCTGGGCTGGCTTCTCTGCCATCTGCATAAAGTTGGAAGTGAAAATAAAATCTGCTTTCAAATATGTGGTCAAACTAGTTCTGGGAATCTCTCCTTTAAAAAGATGTATCATAACTAAAACTGTATCTTTTTATCTCAAATGTCTGTGGGTGAAGGCAGGACTGGATTTTTAAAAAGAAAATCAGTTTTTCAGTCTTGTGTTTTGCAGGAAAAAAATTACTTGATTTAATTTTCTTCTGCATGTGTCCAGCAACATCATTTGCAAGTGCTTTGAATGTGTTTCATCTAGAGCCTTCTTCTGTCAGGTTGGTTTTGTACGTTTGTCCTTTTTTTCTTTATATTGTTTTGACCCCCATGAGGGAAATTATTATTTTTTTCTTTTTCTATTTTTCTTTTTCAGAATATAATAAATCATCTTGCTCTTATCATTGTACAGCCTTAGTGTTTGGTATTGCTGCTGCTCATGATATGGCTGGACTATGCATGACTGAATTGATTTTGGCCTAGCATTGGGTGCGACTACATGAGTAATATGTTTTAATACACTGATAAAGGAGTATAGTCCAGTGTACAGTTTGTTACTCTGGAGGGGGGTCAGTGTACTTTCAACTATTATGGAAAGCCAGCTGAGTTCTCCCTCTGAGCTGTCCTGGCTTCAGGAAGTGTTGGGAGTGCTCAGCATCTGACAGGATGGGAACCAGAAGGTACAGGGAGGGCTCTGTTCTTGGCTGTGCTTCCCCTGGCCTAGACATCACAAGCTCTGCAACAGCCCCAGGCTGAACCAGGGACTGACTTTCAACTCTAACTTTAAAAAGGTGAGGACAAGCTGAGCCTGATCCTTACACTTGTACATTTTTTGCCAGTGTGCTGTTTCCCTCTTTCATTACTTGAGGGCTCCAGAAGAACGTATGCTTATGCACTGTAAATGACTTGCCAAACAGAAAGGACATTGTGAAATGGAACCTTGGAAGCAGAGGAAATTGGGGTTTGCTGTGTTCAACTCGGGGAAGAGAAAAATGTGGCCCTTTCTTGGTGCTGCAGCCATGCTGTTAATGCAGTGAGCTGCTGACCTCGAGGGCAGTGTCCTGGTGGCACACGTAAGATATTCGGGATGTGTGACTGCTGCTGAGGCACAGCTCTGAGTGCGTAAGCAACTGTGAACAGGAATGTGTCCCCGCACTCCCCTGTCCTGTTATTCAAGGCATCGGACCATTATAGAGAATAGCGACACCATGATGGAATTATCCTGATTTACCATTTTGTTGGGCTGAGAGCTACCTCAGTGCTTAGGTGACTTCTGTGCTAACAGTGAAATGCAGGAGACTTTATGTGTTCTCATTATAGTAAATAGAGTCATAAAAACTTGTAGCTTAATGTTAAATCTCACCCAAGCCCTTTGCTGTCTTATGCCCGTGCAGACTACGTTACTTTCAGTCATCCTAGGAACCAGAGAGGAGCAAACCTCTACAGAGGTGTCCTTGTTATCAGATGTTAAAGTGCTGTCTTTTTAATATTTACATGTGGTAATTGTATTTCTATATTAATTCTATAGCAATTTGGTACAGCCAAACCATAGCAATGTGCCGATACCTGGGCAACCTAATTCAGAGTCACAGGCATTTGTTAAATTAGCCAGCAAATAAAATAGTTTAAAAGATGGATGAAAATCTAAGACTAATTGTATGATTTGAAAACATAAATAGCCCTCTTTCTGTTTCTCCAGTTACACCAGTGTCTAAGGATCTTACTTAATTGTCTTGCAACATTTTACAGCTAAGGAAGTAGAGTTTGGGAAAAAATACGTGATTTGCCCAGAAAGACTGAAAAGGAAGACTGAACCCAAGCCTTTAAATACCAGGCTGCTGACCCAGCCACATTTCCATTCAGCCTCCCTGTTCACAGGCTGATGAAAATGTCTGGATCTTAAAAACAATTTGATTAATAATCTTTGGATTTTCATTGTTTATATAATGGCTTTACAGTGCTTTAGGAAATGGACTCTAGCACATGGTTTAAAACTAATGAAGCTTGGCAGAGAAATCTCTCAATATTGCTTCTGCCATTAAATCTTAGTGGAAAGGTGGAGAAAACAACAGCTTTTAGGAGGATTGTGGAGGGTGTTTGCAAAGTGCAGGTTCTGGAGTCTCTTCTGTGTTCATTTATGTCCACTTCACATAAATTCTCTTTATTCCTTCTTCTAGTTCTCCTGAAGCATTTGGACTGAATGCTGCCTGTCTTGTTTTGGAATAGTAATGAGCTGCTGTAACAGATAATACCTAGAATTCATTGGCCTAATCCTTCAGTGAACAACACACTTTCATTTGGCCTTGTTCCACTGGGCTTGCTTCACCTCTCTACCTGCATGAAACAAGAGCAGATGTATTTAAAGTCGGTGGAATTACACAAGTGTAAAGAGAGATAGGAAGATTATCCACAGTGTATTATCTGAGACTAGAGAGTGTCTTTGGCAGGTGTTTGCTGTACATATAAGGGTGTTAAAGAAGTATTAATCTAAGGCTTGTTTCTCAATAAGAAGGTACAAAGAGGTGTATGAAAGAACGAGGTGTAGGGTTATAAGAAGAAATGAACATTGTTGCATGATAGACTAAATTTGGTGTGTCTGTGAATTTTATGCAGGAATGCAGTATTTACCTGGAGAAGCCAGACTATGAACTAAATGCAGTGAGACCAACAATGTGAGAAACACTACATGAGCCTGTGTATTACCCTGGGTTTTAAAAGATGAAATGTAGGTATTAAAAAACTCATGAAAAGTTAAATGGCAAAATTCCCATGCACCAGAGAGATGATGACGTATGGGTTAACACCTGATATTTTGGGGAGTCTGTAAAGAATACTTCAGACTTACAAGACTTGTAAGTACAGCAGCACGATGCCAAAAATCTTTGATTGCAGCTGACTAGAGAGTTTGGGAGCTAACTGAGATGTTATTTATGACAACGGCTCATTTTTGCTCTGTGTGAACTTGTATGGGTGGGGATTGCTTCAGCAAAGAGTGGAAGCTCCTGTGCGAGGCAGGGCTGGCTGTAGTCTCAGCACCCTTGAGGGATTCATCCTCCTCCGCTTTGACCTGCCGTCGGTGTGTGTGCATGCATGTGAAGCAGTCCCTGTAAGGACTCTTCCTCCTTGGCATTATCCACTATTTTTCTGCAGTAGCTCCTCATTGTAGCTACTTCTAATACTGTCTGCAGTATCTTGGCAGCAGCATGTTGGGCTCCGTTAGGAAATGGCCAAACTACCAAATATGTGGGAGTCTTAGACAAGTAGCTTCTGTTTGTAAAAGGTGGTGAGCACCTGCTACTCGTGTAACAGTAATACTCGGAGCATAATTGGATTAGCAGGTCAGATTCAGATAGAGGAACAATGCAATTCATCTCCAGGATATTGCATTTATTTATGTCAGGTGGGATTACGGGCTGCTGTGCGTTCTGCTGGTCTGTCTGGTAGCTGGCACCAAGGTACGCAGGGACACGAGCTGGATGCTTATCATGCCTCATGTAACTGGTGTCAGTGACTATGTCTTTGAGGGTCTGTTTTTGACTAGTCTATTTTTGGTTTACCTTGTCACACAATCACAGGAATGTAATTAACAGGAGAGCTTTTTTAATGTTTGTTTAATGACTTTGATTTAGGGTTTGTTTACTTGTGTGAAGCACAGATTTTTCTTATGCAAAAACTAAGTAATTTCTAATGAATGTTATGAAAAGTACAAAGAAAAGTGGTAACAGAAGAATATAAATAAAAATAAGACAGGTGCTTCAAGGTTGTAGTAACCCCAGGCACACAAAACTGAGGAGATAGAAATGGGAGGCAGCAGTGGGTAATACCAGTGTGTCTTTTGCTGATCCTGCAGTCCCAAGACACATGCTGGATGTTCAGCTGCCATCTTTGTAATTATACCCTTGAAATAATGTCTGATAAAATCTAAGCTGTGCTGCTGACCATTTGTACTAGCCAACCCTTGAGGCTGATCTGCTGCAGTTCCAGACAACAGGCAGGATGCAGAAGGCTCAGGGATCGTTACGTGTGGCCGAACAGACTGCGTCTTCCCTTGCACTCTCTTCCCACAAAGGCAAAATGCAGCAGGGCTGGGTTAAGCCCCTGTGGTTAGGGTATGCTGAGTGTTACCCTGATATCAGCACAGAAGACATGACAATTGTTAAAACATAAGATGTAGCCACGTACCTGAAGCTTTGAAGGAAGTGTCAGAGGCTGTGTGTGAACAAAGCACGAAAAGAGGCACTAGAAGTTCAAGGTGATGTGAACACGTGAAGCAATATCACCCCTCTTAACAGGTTTTGAGAGAGAGAGACAGTTACCTCAGCCCGGAGTTCTTTCATGCATTGCCTGGTGTCTGATATGCGGGGCAGATTTCTGAAGACGCATTGTTAACCTAGATTGGCATTGATCTTCACACAGCTGCTCACAGCTGCTAAGAAATGCAAGGATGGATCAGACCACAGCTATATGTATATACATGCTGGGTATATATTAGCACATAATAAGCTTCCAAGGGAGTTGTTCTTAATTTGGGTACAGACTGTATATGCTAATTATATGGCAACGGTCTTAACAATTATCGTGCATACTTTTAACTTGCATTTCTGATTGCAGTAACAAAGCCAGCATTGCCTTCTCCTCTCACTAACTTCAAAGGCATTGATTGTCTTGATTTAAGAAACGGTGTCCTAAAGCTATTGTGAGAAAGTGAAGCTGTGTTGCTGCAACTGTCAGGCTGCCCTCTTAACAAATTGCATGGTAAACGGATGAGCAGCCAAGCTCTCTGAAATGGTTCATGAGAGCTTTGAGGTTACAAAATGCTAGCCAGCATTTATTGTCATTGGCATACAACATAATATTCCCACAGTGAATACAGCACAGCTCTTCCAAATCAGGACATGCTTCCCTAAAATAGCAGGACCCAAAGATACACCTTGGGTCCAGATCATAGACTATAATACTTTAAAAGAGAATATAATGTACATGTCCCGGAGGGAAGAGTCATAAGATGGAAGAAATGAAAACAGAAACAAAGAGACAGAAAATCTGAAGTTGCCTTGAGAGATCCTGCCAACCCTTGGACTCAACACTGGCATAGGTCATGGGTAGCATTTAAAAACATTTGGCACCTTAATCTGCTTGGGTGTTTTCATAAATCTTGGCAGATATTTTAAACTGCTGTAGCGTTTTTGTAAATCTGACTGCAAGTCTTCTTTGAATACAAGGCTTAAAAAAACCAAGCCAGTTAGTCTTTTACAAAATTTACCCCTACAAGGAGAGTTATTAGCATGTGGTTGTGCAACTGCAGTGGGTGCAGTTGTAGCCTTTGAGCCTAGGCTAGAGCTATCCCTGCACAGAGCTGGGGTTGCCTAGCTGCCTACTTCAAAATGAAAGGCTACAGTCCCTTGTCTCTGCTAGGGTGCAGCACTGGTTACCAGTCTTAAGCTACATATTTCATATAGAAACCCATCATCTCAATGCTGCAGTGCCACAGTCAAATTATGAATATTTGAATGTCTTCCTGGAGACTGGCTGAGGTCACCCTGTGCTCAGCAGGTGCTGCTGAAGTTGGTCTAGGTTTCCTCTAGAAGGAAATGAAGCTGTGTCACATCACACAGGAGCATCACTTAACGTTTGGCATTTGGGATAAAACTTAATGTTCTACAATTATAGTGTCGGATGGCTGGCAGCAATTTTACCAGACAAACACCACGTGTCTTTCCCAGAAGGATTCTATCTTTAATATTGTTTTGATGCTGGAGGCTTTTCCAATTTCTGTTTATTAGAAATGACTTATCTGTGTTGGAAGTGCTGCCTTCAACCCTATACAGCTGGTGCCACCTACAGCACTGTGGAAAAATCATGGCTGCAGTTTTCTGCTTCTGTGGAGTTGCTGTATGACCGAAGCAAACTGTCACCTTGCGGAAATTAAGCCTTTGAAAGGCTAAATGTGTGTTAGCTCTTTATCTGCTTTGTGTGCTTTGAGTCTGTTTCCAAATAGTTTCACTTTTACTCCCTCAAAGTATGGAAATCTTTTGCTGAACATGCAGGGAAATGTTGAAAGTCAAGTGGTGCACATGGAAAGCTCATGGAAGGAAAAGCAAAACAGGAGCTGTGAGATGCTGGGGCCGTGCTGGTCCAGAGCCCAGATGAGGAGGGATATATCCACCTTGCTTCATTCCTCTTTTTTTCTACCTTTATGTTATTGCCTTTTTCAAACCCACACCACCAACTGCAGTGGAGGTTCTTGTTATGAAGTTAAACTGGTGATGAAATGTAGCATTTGGGGGGGGGCAATCTTGTTTATTGCAGCACATGTGCAAAGCCAGGTGCCCTGAGTCCAGGCAGGCTCTATTACTTGGAAAATATTTCCACATACACAGCAAGAGGCCAGTTTTAATCAGCATCCTCCTGCCCAGCCTTCATCTGGAGCAGAGAATGGGGAGCAGCTCTTTGCTGTGTCTTCACCTATTCAAGCCACTGCTTTTTCTCTAATAGGACCTTGGTGAAGCTGTGATGTTTCTCTGTCTCAGGGGAATTTTGTCTGTCGCTCTGGGGAAAGAGCAAGTGTGAGTGACCGGATTCATTGCTATTTCATAAGGATAGAAGTAATATACAAGGTATAATACAAGCATGGCAAATCTGACTGTGCTGAATGTTCATGTAAATGCAGTGATGCACTTGATCCTTCTGAGGGCTTTTACTGGGTAGTTCAGGCATTTTTCTGATGCATTTTATGGAGCAGAGGATGAAGTGATCATGTTGTGAGATCACAAATCACTCTTCTGAAATGCTCTAACAAGTGTTTCAACCTTATTCCCTGGAGGAATGGCTTTAGTAACTGAAAAATCAAGAACAATATAGAACTGCAGCCAGTTTTGGAGGAAATGGGTCACAGTAGTTCGTCATTCCAAAATAACTGATATGAGTTGATGTCCACCTCCCTGCTCTCCGTTTTTCCCACCTACCTGTTGATCCAGCAGCTTTGCTGTGGGCTGTGATGTGCTGCTTGGGAAGCTACAACCAGCCTCACACTCATTGCAGATTCAAGCCGTGGCTTCCTAATTGGCTACCAAAAATAAAAGTGAAATATTCAAAAGTCTTTTAGCCCCTTAGAAGACTACAAATGTTCATGTGTTTGAGCCTTCTGGATGCAGAAATCCCATCAAGTCTTCAGCCAGGTCGAGGCTCTGAAGTCCTGGCTGCAGCCGGAGGGGTGGTTGCAGAGGTGGCTGTACCTTGCGGTGGCTCTCACAGGTGCCTGGAGCTATCAAGATGCAGCTGTCCCTTGAAAGATGCATGTGGGATGCCTGTGCCCACAGCCATGCACCAGTGTCAGTCTGTCCTGATGGCTGTACTGCCTAACTGAGCAGGCTCAGCCTCAGCTCAGGCAAGCTTTCCTATGCCGTGATCACACCTCCTGATGGCACTGCAGACATATTTTTAGAAATCCCAAACAACTCCCTCCTTAGACCTATATTTCAGGCTCTTATTTAATATTGCCCCATTTTCCGAGGTTTTAAGAAAGGTGGCAGTGCTTTATTGATACTGTTTTGTTGTTTTGAGGCAGGCGAAGTGACGGTATTTTATTTTGATTTCAACAGCGCACCCATTAGGATTTCGAAAAGTGGTAATATCCTCTGGAAACAGAAGAGGGCAGCTGTTTTTTGAGAAATGAAGAGTGAGTGCACTGACTATTTTTGAGAATGAAATAGCAGTCAGTCAGATCTAGATGAAATGGCTTTTTTTTTTTTTTTTTTTTTTTTATGAATGAATAAAAATAGCACAGTATTCCAGGGCTCACGCTAGTGTAATTAGTGTATAAAATAACTGGACCCCCATCACCTTCCACAGAGTCCCTGGGCTTCATCTGGCAAAATTAGATTCCTTGCAATTTTATTGCAATGTAATTAAAAAGTAACCAAGGGAATAAAGAACTCAGCCTTCAGAGATGTTCAGCATCAGACAGAATAAAAAGCATTCAGCAGCTCACTGGAGGAATAGCCAGTTTCTTTGTTTACTGCCCAAACAGAAAAAAACAAATGCTGTGAGTTGTCACTCTTTATGCATAGAAAAATATGGAAAAATCAAATTTAGTAAAATGTTATTCAACTCTCTGAACGTATATTTTTTTAATTGAAAGATGTTTTCAATTTGTATTTAGCAACAAATGCATACATTCCAAAACAGAACATCCTTCAGGTGTGAAATCTTTATAATCCAAAATAAGACATTTTTTCAAGCTTCTTAATTTTTCAAGCTCAGTTTTCAATGAAAACAATTACACAAGTTTGACAGGAGTTTAGCATGAGGTTAAGTCCATCCAAATTTTTATTTACTGGGAAATACTTAGCTGAAAACCATGTAGCTGCTCTGGTGAGCAGCCCTGAGCCCTGATTTTAGCTACAGAGCTGCCACACTCAGGCAGCAGCACCACCCTGCCTCCTTGTCTAAACCTGTATACATATTTTTCAGTGTGTACAGACTGCCTGTAGGCAGTGTAGCCTTGTAGCATAAGGTGGCCAGGTTTTGCATAAGAAATTTCCCCTAAGTGGTTTGCCACATGATGCCTGCTCCCTGTCCAAAACTAACAATCCCCTGGTCCCCATGGCTGGGGCTGTGCTGGGGGCAGGGCTACATCCAGAGTTAGGAACCTGGGTATATTTTTAAAGCCAAAATAATCATACTGATTCACGTGGAAATATATATCCCTTAATGCAGTTCTTAATGAGGGGGACAGTTAATCCCCATTCCCTGTGGGACTAAACCACACCTGGATGGAGTGGTGGGGGTGCCCTGGCTGGTGCTACCTCTGCTAGCAGAGCGAAGTGGCAAGCAAGAGAGATGGTTCAGATAGCTGCTGAAGTCAAAGAAGGCCCTGTGGGACTTACATTTCCCAGTGTCTTTGCTGGTCCAGTTGGTAGATAATTTGGAAAACCCAACAGTCACACCTTCCCAGCACCACTGTGCCTTTCCAGATCTGAAAACAAATAGAAATTTTTGTATTTGGCTTCAATGAGGAGCATGTGAAAAGCAAGTTGTCTTTTTTTTTTTTTTTTAAAAAATAGCTCTGAGGCAGAAACAGACCTGCTGTAATGAAATAGTACTGACTGAAAGAGTAACCCAAAAAGACTACTCTTCTGATGCAGAAAATAATAAGGGCTGCCCTAAACTTTTAATCAGGAGCTCAACTTTTATTTGCAGCTCCTGACAAGGATAGCATCCCTTAATAACACTTCTGACAGTTCCAAACTCCTGAAATTAATATGAGAGCAACGAGAATTTAATGGAAGTGCTAATTACAGATGCTGGAATTATCCTGTTGCAATTCAAAACCTCTGATGTGGAGAAACTCTTAGCACGGATGGGCTGTCATCTAATTTCTATGAAGTTTTGCTGTGAAAGGTGACCCTGTCTTTACGCACCTTCATTCTGCAAGACGTGGGCATCCTTCCCTCACATTGACTTCCACACCTTGCAAAGAATTAGGATGCAAGCAATTAATTTCTCTTGCTCTGGAGACTGTACTACTCATACCCCTCATGCGTGCCGTTCCCTCTCTTTCCCCTCTCATGATTAGTCATAATGTCCTGGACTGGCAGGCTTACATCCAGGCTTTTTCCAGAAAAGCTGACTGGTTATGCAGGTGGATTAAATGCAGATGGCTGCAGTAGTTGGTACCTAGGTTGCCACCTCTGCAGCAGAAACAGCCAAACCACACATGAAACAGCTTCTGGTTCACTGTGCTTTATAGTCTAATTCATTAGGACAAACTGGTACCAACAATTTGGTGCTGCTTCACGTGGTTATTCAGGTATCAGTGATGCAGGGAATGAAGGTGGAGGCCAGGCAGTCTCTAGGACATGTGGGAGAACAATTCATAGGGAGGAGCCACCTCAGTTTTTAATCCACCCATACTCCTGAGTGAGCATCCCAAAAATTGCAGAGCTTTGGAAAAGCAATTTGACATCAGCAGTGGACCTACTTATGCCCTTGTTCCAGAGCTACCTTTCACCCCAGGCTTCCTCCAAGGCTCACAGAGGTGCACAGAGACCCTGCCAGGTCCCTGGGTGTCCGTGGGCTGTGGAAAGTGGCCACTGCACCACGGAGCAGATGGCCAGCCCCCGGCACACACTGTGCTGGTGGGCTGCACCCTTGGTACGCAACCTCTCTCTTTCCCATCTTTGTAGAGGTGCCACAAGATTGCTGCTGGCCTGATGAGATGCTCTATTCACCCAGAAGAACCCTGTCATCATCCTTACAAAGGTTGTATTGGGTTTTTGGAGTTTGTCTACATGGCAGCAAGCTCACACTGCCCTCCTTGCATATCCTGAAAATGCTCTGACTAGCTGTTTAGGGCTCAGGAAAACAAGAATTAAGTTTGAAGGCTTTAAAGGGAGAGCTTTGATTTCCAGCTACTAGTTAGAGATAGGAGTAAGTCACAGACTGAGGGGCTGAACACGGATCTTCCCCAAAATGTGAACACTTCTGCTCTGTGTGACTTTTTTTCTGTCTCTTTTACAGCCAGCTGTGAAACCTTGGACCTTGATATTAGTTCTAACTGTTGAATGGCATTAGATGTTTCATCTTTTCTGTTAATACAAAAAGTAATACAATTTTCTACTTTGCATATAATGCCTTTTGAGAAATAGATGAAGACATAAGGGACATCGAAGAATTATTTAATCTAAGCTTTTTTCCTTCAGTCCTGTATTTTGTTGCTTTATTGAATGATTACACACCAGTTCCTGCCCTTCCTCAGTTACTTTGGAGACGGTGCACAAAGGCAGGAGCCATCTTGTCCTGCTTCAGTGCCCCTCTCATAAGGGAGGGGTGTGCATCTTCTATCAAAAAGTAATAAATGTCCCTTGGTATAACGGAGTGAAGAAAAGGAGGAGAAAAACAAGCTTCTTTCACTATGCTCTGTTAATAAGCCAAAGCCGCTATTATAAAAATGCCAGTGTGAGCATTGAAAATCAAAGTATAGTCTCAATGATTCAGCTTAAAAATCTAATTCAGTCAAAGAGGTGGCTTGGAGATTTTCCACCCTATCTGGTCAATGTTCACAGAGTCATGTGCATAAATACAAACATTCCGGGGAAACATTGTAATGAATCAATATGCTCTGTGGCAATAAAGATGGAGAAGTTTGTATTGTTGTGGTAATACTTGGCATGTGATGTGGATTTTGCAGCTGAAAGATGATGGCAAATTTTATGGATTTTTGAGCTCTTATTACATTGTGAGGACCTTGATAGAGTGGAATTTGAACACCCCTTTCCTCCTCCCCTTCCTCCCTGCTATTAAGAAAGGGAGCAATAGATCAAAGATGAATCGATAGAAGTAAAAATGACAGTCAAGAGAAACCTTAAGGCATTAAATTTTGGGAAAGGATGTTTGTAAACCCAATACTTAATTCCAAATATCACTGTGAGATAACATTCTCTCTACACTTCCCTGAAATCAAGGACCACATACTGACTGTGAATGCTCTCAACCATCCTCAAAGAGAACAAACTTCCCATGCTGTCAGAAATACGTACTGCAGACCCCTGTGTTGAACTCACCCAGAGCAGAGGGGGGTGGTGATGCCCCTCCCAGGACCAGTGAGCTGCTCTGGACATTACATCCTCATCAACATGCTGGCTGCCTTCAGCCCCAAATTACAAAACTGGTTTCCAAGGGAGAGACACTGCTCTTCCATCTCTCATCACCCTTCTCCTCTCATCAAGGCAGGAGCTCTGCCAAGCCACTGGGCTGGCTGGTGCTTGGGTTGAACTGCCCCCAGATCATGTCTCTATATCTGTACATGGGTTCTGTGAATAAATACATATTCATACTGTTTTCGCTTGCTTCCCTCTTTCTTCTTTTTTGCTACATCTGACAGTAGTTTCATGTCCTGTGTTGAGTCCAAGTTCACCGGGCTGTGAATCTTTTATATTAGATTTGCACAGCACCTGCCATGGTGGTCCCCATCACCCTAAGAGATGGGAGGAAAAGGCAACCCTGTACTTTTACTTCACAGAAGCTCAGTCTTTTCCTTTTTACTTTGTTAGGTGTAGTACTATCAGCAGACGCCTGACCACAGCTCCCAGTAAAGCGACTAAAAGTAAATACTTTTTTACTAGTTTTTTTACTAAAAGTAAAGAATTTTGGGTGCTACAAGTGGGGGGGAGAATGACATTTTACATGAACATCTTAAAAGTGCCAATTACCCATATAATTTAGTGGTGGGTGGCCTCCTAAAAAATCCGTATTTGTCATTTACTGGGGTTTGTAAGTGCTATTATAACAAGGGTAAATTATACAGAAAGAAACTAGTTAACCTCCTGGGATTGTGAACAGAAAGTCCTTTCTCCTTTAGTGCAGGTCTTGCTGCTGTTAAAGGTTTACCAAGACGAAGCTGCATTTTTCTCAGCACATTATTATTGTGATTATTTCCCCAGCACTGACAGCACCCTCGGTACTTTCTCATTATTTAGTAGATGTGCAAGAGTCTGGTCTGTTTCCCATTAAAGTCAATAACTACCTTCCTTAATTATCGTTGAAATTATGATCAGTCTCTTAACATTACTATCAATTAGGTGCAGCATGGCCATGCTCTGTTGTTTGTTTGAATTCTTCGAGGTGATCCAGGTCTGCAGAGGCCGGGTGGGATCCTGAGCAAGAGCCAAACCGCAGGGATTTGGGTTGCACCCAGTGATGATCCCAGGCTTTCCGAGATGCTGCTGGAGGAGGAGGAGGAGGCTCTCCTGAAAAAACGGACCCATCACAGCTGGTTTAATTGCCCTGTTCTAATCCAATTAATAACTTGAAAGTGTCAAAAATATAATCGTATTCACAGAAAAGGGAGCCTTTCCTCCTTTTTCCTCTGCGCTGGATCGTGGAGGGCTGTAGTGACCTTGGCATGCAGTGAACTTTCACCAGGAGCTGGGCTGGGGCCCAGAAATTAAGTCGTGCAGGTTTCTAAGGCCAATTACAGCACAAGGGAGTGAATGATAACTGGCTCGGATACTGCAGCTTGGAAAGCTGGTGCGCAATAGCACCGGGTTTACTCTGCTCCGAGTGCATTACATCAAGGAATTGATATAGATGTTGAGGAGGTACAAAGGGAGTTTGCAATGACTGATGTGTCATCATGACTCCTCCAAAGTACCCAACAAGTGGGACGCAGGACGGTGCAATGCAGGTACCAGGGACTGCAGCTTGTGTTTGCTGTGTAGGATTATTTGTTCAGATCGGGATCAGAAGTATTTGTAGTACTTCAGTCAAAAAAAAAAAAAAAAAAAAAAACAAAAAAGAAAAAAGGAAAGAAAGACTGTGTTTTGATGAAGTTAAACCACAGAACAGACCTGGCTCCCTGCTGACTGTACCAAGGTTTGCTGAAGTTTAGCTTATCAGTACAAGGTGATATTTGCTAGCAAAACAGACTAAATGATCTAAACCAAAGCACATGGGGCTGTTATAAACCTCATATGCCTTAGAATAGAATATTGCCTAGCACTGGCAATTTTCTCATAATATCCCTTCCTAATGTAACAGAGATTATCCTCTGCAAATGTCTGTTTTTATCTGTGAAAACTCAGGCTGCAACCTATTTTTCTCTGACTCCAGAGCCTACGTTACATTTGCACTACTTAAACTTTTTTTAGACTACGGTGTTTCACAGACACATGGTACATTTGAATTAATTCTGTCCATGGGAAACCAAGGCACAAGAAACCTGTGCTTTGCTCTGTGTCCCCTAGATTAATGTGGGAACGAGGACTATTTCCACTTGGATCCTACAGCTTCATACTTGACCCTCTCTCTCCCTTTGCCTTATCTAACTGAGTGAAAGACCCTCCTGGCAAGGACAGCAGTTGTCCATGTGGAAAAGTGACTTTTTAATCTATATATTTTGTCTGGATGCAGTAAACATCCGGAAGAAGGAGTGCAGCTAGTGCCACACGGCTAGAGGATTTTCAAGGACTGCCAGCAGCTGGTCCATGGAGGTAAGACACACAACTTTGGACCAGAATGAAACTATTAGCATTAATTTAGAGACAGGAGTATCTAAAGGAGATGGAGGGTGCCTGTGTTGGTCCTGGAGAGGACCCTCATTCTTACTTAGTAACCTCTGTGCTGCATATTGAAGGACAAGCCCCTGTCAGCCCAGCACTGTCCAGTGTGGACAACATCAGTAAATACTGACACAACCAGGACTTTTTCCACAGGATGGAGAACATCAGCTGCCACAAAGTGCTATCATGGTGCCCAGGCACTACTTCACCTGGACATTTAGCCAGGACTGCCTGTTGAAGCAGTAGGTGAGGATTTGGGGGCAGAAGGAGGAGCAGCCCCTGCTGCCATCTCCAGCTCTCTGCCATCTTCTTTATTCATTTACATCTCACAACTGGGTTTAATTTATCTAGATGTACCAGCTCAATGAAACTTCAGTTTCTTCTCTTAACTGCTGTGATAATCTCACCTCTGCTGCCTTTTGAAAATAGAAAAGCTGTACAGATAAAATGGACTGTTTTGATGAGTATCTTCGTGCTTTTTCAGCTCTTTCTTTGCTTCACAGCATAGAAAACTTCAGAACTTCACTTCAGCACCTGAAGTGCTGATTTCAATTTACATTAATTTCAGACACCACAAAGTGATTCCCTAATAGCTGGGAGCATTGTTAACACTTGTCTTTTTTTGAGGTAAAGTATGAAGAAGAGGGTCTAAAAGAAATCCATATATAATCTGTACATAATAACAATTTGCAGTGAAGCAAATACCCTTAATATCCCAATGAAAGTTCTGCAATAAAATATATACAGTTCCTTCTTTGGCTGTTAATTCTTATTTCACACTTTTTATCTGCTGAGCTTTTCAATTTTCTGAGCAAGATGAGAAAAATGAAATCTCGGTGCTCAGTGCTCAGGGAGCAGGAGCAGTCTCATTGAAGAGAAGAAGTTTCATCTCTAACCTTGGGTAATATGCCCTCCTTTCCCAGGAAAGATGTGGGAGAGGGGAAACCCTCACCCTGAACAGGGTTTGCCAATTACGTTGCAAGGTCTGGTGGGGAGTCTCCAGAGGAGAATTTCAAAGGGTGGTCACTTAAAATTGTGATACATATTCTGACAAAAAAGGTCATAAGTTGTTTTTGTTTTTTTTTTTTTTAGTCTGGAGAACTGAAAAATGGCTTTGTTTTACAGCAATATTCTTATCCCCCTTAGAATGAGAATGCAGATTAATCCTCGGTCACACTGGGAAACACTTAGCTTTGAAATGACTGTTACAGTGATTTTAAATTAACATATACAGCACGCAGAGTGAATTCTTTTCCTCTGAGTGTGTCCACTCTGGGCACTTTTTACCACAATTTAATTGACTGCCAATTAATGTAAAGTACTCACATTTTTAAGGCTAGTGTAGACACTTTCTCACTTTAATCTGTGAGTTGGCTGATAATTAATCTGAGATATCTGTCCTCACCTACCCCAGAGACAGTTTTACCTAACAGATATGAGGCACTTCTTACGAAAAAAAACAATTATAACTTCATTTAAAACAGCTGAGGAAAACTGTTTAATTAGTTACATGCTATATATTGTGGACATCTGACTTTCACATAGACAGGGACTTGAGTGGTCTGAGTTATAAATTTAGTTTTGATGTCAGGTTTGCAAATCATCTTGGGAAATCATTTGCTGCTTTGTGGTTTTCTTATGATCTCCTCCCTAACACAAAAAAAAGAAAATGAAAAATGCTATATCAAAGTTAAGTGGTGAGTTGGTTTTCTTAATACTGAGTTGGGGGGGCTTCTAGTCAAGAAAATCTAAAAAAATGAAACAAAATATTCACTCTAAATATCTATTCAACCTGGAGTTCTTTGTGACTTTCTTTAGAAAAAATGAAAGCATTTTGAGAAGAGCCAGTCTCTGCAAAGCACACTGCTGTTCTTGCCTGCATCTGGTTCATGTGTCATCATTTGAAACTGAATGAAGTGAATATACAGGTGCTTTTGCATTTACATGACATTTTCCATTCACTCTGTACACAGACCCACGATAATGTCAGGCTCACTGCAAGCAAAGTCTCCGTTGAGTACTTTCACTATTTTCCTCCCTTGTCTTAGAGAGATACCCTACCACCCACAGAAAGTCATTATCTCAGTGTACAATTGTTCTACTCCTTCATATAGCACAGCCCTTTACAAGAAGCCACACTGTGTATGGTGGTACTACAGGGAAATGAGCAGCTTCATCTAAACGCCAGAAACACGCATTTCGTGCCTTATCTCATTTCCAGGTGAGCACAACCACCTGCTTACAGCTGCCTAACGATGAAACTCTGCTAGCTAATAACTATGGTTGAGCCAAGATAGTCCTTAAAATGGATAAAAAGAAGCTGGCAGAGCCTTCTGCTTTCTGCTGGTAACCACCCCACCTCCCAGAGCACTGTTGACTCATGCTTAGATCTTGAAAAACAACAGACATGTTGCCCAGTGCTGTTGTGACAGATGCTGTGGAAACCATTGGGGCCTCTTTTCTTTGCATAATCAAAGCAAAATATTTAAGCAAGAGAGACCAAGTGGTTTATTCTGCTTCCAGGATCCTTGTTGGGTTTGTTGTCTCAGGCCTTGAACCAGCACTTCAATAACTAGGTCTGCTGGGCCCACAGAGGCCACAAAATTTAATGAATGTATCAAAATCAGGGTGTTGCAGGCTGCTCAGCAGGGTCTGGTGACCACAGGCTGGACTGGGCTGGCCAATCTTCCCAGTTCAGCTATACTGAATATATATTGGTCATACTGGTGGGGAATACAGAATCTGGAACTGATGCTGCGATACAGGCAATAAGGACATTCACAGACATCCCCACCACCCAACTGACAACAATAAAAAAAGCTGTCACCCTTCACTTACAATGATGAGCTTCAGCTTTGTGATTTCCCCCCACCCCCATTAAAGTCCCTCCAAGTCTGTAAATACCCCTGTGCCTTAAGGAATAGAAACTTCTGCCAGGCTGATTGAAGAAAAGCCCCTAGAAAAACACTGAAAGTGTCTTAATCAAGGTCAGTAAGTGCTAGAGCAAAATGAATTGAACTTTAGGGGAGAAAATGGCTCTTCTTTTTAAGAAAGGTGGATACTTTCTATCTATTGATTTTTTTTTTTCTTTACTCAGGATTTTGTAGTGAATCCATAAAACAACTTTCACTGCAATGTTCTTGGAAATAAATGGACCACATATTATGCACATTCATTTAAACTCAGCAGATCTATTTAAAAAGAATAGGAGCTGATTGAGTTAGCTTTCTGTAATTGAAAAGGGGCTTGGCTGCACCAGTCTTTTTGCAAAGTAATTTATGTGCTTGAAAGTTGGATCATCAGCTGTAGTTAAACCTCATTCTACTTTCAAGATGCTTGTTTTGTGTCTCCAGTCTAGGCTTTTCCTAAACCACCCTGAGCTTAACTTTTAGCTTCAGCTTGCACAAACTTCAGTGATTTAAATCGGAACTAAGGATGAGCCCTGCTGCTAGTCCAGTCTAACCACTACCTCAACCTCTGACCCATGGCAGTGGATGGTGGTGTAAACCAGGACAGCTCCTGCGGAATGGTCCTTGGTATACAAGTGACACCAACGCAGAGCGTAAGTTGTGAGGAATTCTGCTTTTTTTAGTGGTGATGCTTATTTAATATTCACATGCCTCCTCACTGATTTTCTTTTCTCCACCACCACAGGTCTTGGATGTTAGCTATCCTACTGCCCACTTGCTTCCCTTTGATATCCTTCCTTTCAGAAAGGTTAATCCTGAGAAAAACCTCCCAACGGATCCTCTTTCCTTTCCGCCTACTCACATGAATCAGCAGTTCCTGTGAGCGGAGCTGTGAAAAGAGCAGGTCAAAGCTCAGGGCACATCCCCAAGTCCCTGTGCAATAGTGATGGGGGGAGCTGAGAGCTCAGCGCCCCAGAGACCCTTTGATGTCAAGAGAGCATCAGCACTTCATTTTCACTCCCACTAGCCTGGGCTAGCTCTGAGAGATGTGGCACGCTGCTCCCCTCTTGCATTAGTCACATCTGTCCCTTGGTGAGAGTAAAGCTCAGTGAGGGCCCCGGGCTGTGACACCAGAGGAAGATCAGGGTATCTCAAGAGTGCAGCAGTTTACAGGCACAGCTCAAGCCATGATCACACCAGCAGAGAGTGCTGGGGAGGTCAATGTCATCCAGGTGAGCCAGGAGCTGAGATGTGCGTGTCCTCAAAATCTTGAGCAGCAACATCATTTTGCAAGCGAGGAAGAGGAAAAAGAAGCTCATGTAACACCCTTGGCCCCAGTGAGTTACACCAGTTCTTTATCTTTGAGTGAAGTTGATAGAATCCATATCTATGGACCAGGACAAACAGAGCCAAACCGGCAGCTGCTCTGTTGGTTGTCCCCTTACCTGCAGAGAGGACTGTGAAGCCTGGGCGGAAGGTGCAGAAGAGCTGCTCAGCCCACAGTGGTCACACTGGGTGCATGGATTCTCCCCAGAGCTGCTGGATCCTGGCTGAGGTGTGAAAGAGATGCTGACCACATGGGTGTGCTGCCAGACCCTGGCAGCATTTTTCCTGATTTGTAGCCTTGGAGAAGGAAAAGCATTCAGAAATCAATATTAGTGGGTTTTAAATGAAATACTAAATTATCTCACCTTCAGTCATAGTGGATTTACTCCAGAATGATTCCTACAAAAGATTTACTGGTTTTTGATGCAAAGAAATATGTGGTGAGTACAGCATTATGTATCCGGCTTCCTGAGCAGAAAAAAAAAAAAAACCCAACCCCAGAAAACAGTAACAAATCCCTCTCCCTCCCCAAATCTATGTGAAGACCTCCAGATTTACTCTCAGAGAGTTACTGGCGAAAATATCATGATGTAACATTATTTGTGGAATAAACGCCTCTGCATCACTGCTGCATGTGGCGTAGATACAATAATGATATCATATATCATCTATGGTGAGTTTATAAATATGTGAATAAAGAATGCAAGTTGTTCTTCCTTTTGGCTGTGGGACCAGGTGCCAGTAGATTTAATCAATGTACACTCACATATTAGTGTAATGCGAGTGAATCTGTTTTGATACCAGGAGAGAAACACCTGTGATAGAAAAACAGCAATATAAATACTTCATCATTTCAGCCACAGCTGCTCTGTGGCTCTTCTGCTGAATTGTAAGAGATAGTAAAACCCGTAATCATTTCCCTCTTCTGAAGCTCGTAGCCAAAACATAATTATAGAAAAACACCAAGCTTTGCAAAACAAAAAAGGTGAAACCATGACCTCTAACACCATCCCCACGGTGGGATGGGGATAGGGATGAGATTGAGGATAGCACTACCCCCTCCATGGAGCTGAGTGCCCCAGGAGGAACAGAACCTGGGCCATGGGGGAACAGCATTATGTTCTTGCAAATGGTCCACACTAAGTCCATGGAGCCCCATCCACTCCTCAGGACCAGCAGCAAAATGCACAGACCCAAGAGGTTGCCGGTGGAAAGGGTCTTCAGACAGTGCTTCAAGAAAGATATGAATTTCTTAATAGGTTGTTGTAGCTATAGGCCATTGGTTTGACTCAATCAGAAATTGCTAAAGGCTCTAGCTAAGGATGGCCCAGCCAACCTGGCAAATGGTTGGGCAGTCCAGAGGTGCTCCTTGGAAAGTCAAATCTGCTTATTAATGAAGAAGGTTGTGGATTGGTGACCACCTGTCTGTCTATTGCCTTTTGTGAGGTGCATTTGGCTGTGCCCATCTGTTAAGGGAGGTGATGGCCCTACTGGAGTTGTGTGGGTGGAACTGGCAGCTCTGGGTGTGCAGAGAGAAGCTCTTGTCTCTGGATGACACCAGAGATGTAGGTGAAGTCTGTGGAGAATGAGGAGCTGTGAGTGCATGGGGATGCTAATGGGTGGCCAAGTTGTCCTAGAGAAAGTGTCTTTGACACTGGAGGCAGTGCCCCAGTGTTGGCCTCATTCACTCCATCTACATATGGGTCCAGATGGTGTGAAAAGAGCCAGGTTTGCAATTGGAAGAGTGTTATGAGCTCTTTCTGAAATCTGGCTGTGAACTGGGCCCTCTGGTCAGTACTGGGAGGCCACAGCATCAGCAAACACGCTGTGGCAAATGCTGGGCTATCTGTGGGGCTGTGGACAGCTTCTTGTGAGAAGAGGCTGGTCCCATCCCTGCTTGTCCTTGGCCAGACACTCAGACCTTAGGCTTGCTGTCTTGCACTCTCTTCTGCTTTCATGTGGCAAATAACTCCCACCAGTGAACACCAGAAATTTTTGGTCATGAGCACAGTTATACACCAGTGCATTTTTCTTTAAAGAAGCTCAAAAAGAGTCAAACTCCATACCCTGATGCACACATTTTATTTAGTAATTAAAGGCTCTTATCTCAACAAGCTCTGGTTTAAAAATAGTTCACAGTTCCCCCTGGACTATAGAAGGAGAAAGTCATTCTTAAGCAACATATGATAGAGAAGTTTATTCATTTCCTATCACTTCTGAAAGCTGGGTGGAGAGCCCTTTTCCAAGGAGGGCTGGAGGAGGGAATCTGGAGAGACAAAGTCGGTGGGATAAAGGGGAGAGGAAGAGAATATCACAGCAATGAAATATTCATCCCTTTCTAAAAAAAGTCTAAACTCATTTAACATCCCAGCTGAATGGGTGTGGAAAGATACCCCTAGGGAGAAGGAATTTGGAAGGTCAGCAGCAATAGGGGATGAATTTTCACTCTGGCTTGAAGCAACCCACTGTGAAGGGTGCAGGAAGGCTGGCAGTGCCACCAGGGCTTGTCCCTGTGCCTCTGGGCTTGGTGGTTGTGTTACAGGAGCTCTTTGCTACACAGGCCACTAGACTCCCTGGCTACCATTTTTAGCTAAAAAAGAAAAAAAAAAATAATCTGGTGTGCTGAATGAGGAAACAAGGGTGCATTTTGCAAAAAAAAGTCTGCTTTCCACCCTACCCTCCACAGCCCAGGGCAGCCTCTGAGGGCTTTCTGAATGGTCTCTTGCCCAATGTCTGAATAATATCAGAATCCTGGTGGAGTATTCATAACGCTCTGGTGAGAAGCCCAATCCAAGAAGATAATCAAAGAATAAAAAGGGGCATTTATTTCTTTACTTTTCTATTAATTCAGCTTGACAATGTAATAAGGGGAAGGTGACCCCATGTGCTGGCGGTGTCAGGGTGATTCATGGCTGAGGTGGCCCATGCACAAGGAAGGAGCTGCTCCATCCCCGGTGTGAAGCCCCCTCCTCCCCGTGAGCCTGTGACACGCCGCACACATCACCCAAATTACACGCACATCTGTTCCAGCACCAATTAGTCATGTGATATTTGAAACATCAAATATTCTTTCCCTGCTTATCAACACTGTAATTATGGCCTGTCAGGGTTTTATGCTCTTCTTAAAATAAACACCCAAATGTTCGTGTTAACCCTTCAGCTCTCTGCTGCTGCAGGATTTCACAGCAGCTCATGGGGTAAGTGGGGACCACGGGGCTCCTGTTGTGGGACAAATAGGGGAGAAGGGCAGTGACTTGCACTGGACATGTGGTGCCAAGGCTAGGATTAGGACCTAAGGTCTCAAATATCTACTCAAAGGCTTTCATAATGTGTCAACTTTTTCGGTGTACACATGATATTATAAATAGACTGAAGCTATCCTGGCTATGGCAAAGTTTTGGAGCATCCTGGGAAAAAATAATTTTTTGAGAACCCCTTTTTTTCCCCATGAGACATGTTTTTTCTGTGTAATCCAAGTTTTATAGGAAAGAACCACATTTTAAGGGAGTATGTTTTAATTCTGTTTAGTAAAATCCAGCTTACTTTTGATTCATCAGCCAAAGATGTTCTTGCTTTCTGTTTACAAAAAGGGAATGAAAGCCAAAAGGTTTAAGTATTTTTTTGAGAAAAAGAAAATGTCCTTCTGTAATTTCACAAAGGGAAACGGAGGTTTGCATTGTTTTTTCAGCTGCCTGCAGCCTGAGCCTCCGTTAGTGCTAGATGACATTGGGTGTGCAGCACTGGACACACTGCAAAATCTTTTGCCTGGACAGGGGCTACAGAGATTTTATATGCTTCGTTTTGGTAGGCAGACAGGTCCTGTGTGCTGGGGGCTGCACCACTCACAGATGCTGCTGTTACCCCACTGTGATGGGTGCTGTGAAGGCAAGGGAGATTTGAGGTGCTTTGGAGTCACAGGGGAGAGAGGTCAAGTTTTGCTGAATTACGTGCAGTGAGTACGTGCAGTAGCTTACCACTGCTGCATGCTGAATTTTTAACATACAAAGGATCTGGGTCATCTCTCCCAAGCTACCTCTGCTTTTTTGTGGGATGAGCTTAGCAGTCAGTGCTCAAGAAAGACCCTTGGTATGTTGGGTCAGGATCAAGGGGCACTGGCATAGCCAGCCCTGAGAAACTTGCCCTGCTCTCACCTTGGGAGGTTCTGGGGTCTCTGGCTGCAGTCTGGGCTTTGAAGTCCCCACAAATTCACCCCAAACAGCTGATTAAGTAAATGAGCAGAGAGAGGCTGCAGGAGAGGTCACATATGTACATTGGCTCTGAGTGACAGACCCAGCTTTGTTCTCCCCTTCTCAGTGACCTTACTCTCTCCACTTTTCATGTTTCCGTCAGTTTTCTATGCAGCATTTTGTTTGGAAACTTGAAA
Organism: Athene noctua; assembly: GCF_965140245.1. Classification (NCBI taxonomy): domain Eukaryota; kingdom Metazoa; phylum Chordata; class Aves; order Strigiformes; family Strigidae; genus Athene; species Athene noctua. The sequence goes on from NC_134044.1 coordinate 21,713,094, forward strand.
CTTATGCAGCCCACTGCAGTTAATAGTAATGATATACAAGCTTGGGGTTTTTTATTATTCTCTGTTGCTGCTTAATGACCTAAACCTCTTGAACACTTTTGATAAGTTGGCTAAGGTGTATAGATTAAATTCCTGGAGTTTCTGCTGTGAAGGGCTCTTAGCAGTGAGCAATGACGTGGCTAATCTGAAGCTCTCAGGGCCTGGGACACGCGGCAGCAATGTGGGGAACCATGGCTCAGCTCGTGTAGAACTGATGCTTTGTGGATGCAGCTCCAACACCTGCCTCTGCAGCAAATGTCAGTGTAAAGCAGAGAAGAAAGGTGGTGGGACTGGCTTGGACTAGACACTCAGCTGTGTCCCAGGTCTGCTCTTATGGGTGTCCCACAGGCCTTTCCTTACCCAATTTTTATCTCAGCCTTGTGGTTACTCCTGAAGGGCAAAGCTTGCTGCTGGTTTTTATCTTGAATGGCAACACTAATGCAGTGCAACACTGCAACTGTTTAGGAACAATCATCCAACTTGTACTTTTGCATCCATCTTTCAAAAAACCCTGATAGTTTCACTATTTATAAGACTTTATAAGGATTTATGTTTTCAAACAACCCTTTTCCTACTATCTATTATTTTGCCTTTGGAGTATAATATTTTGAAAATTTGCTTTTCCTCCATGAGCTGTGTTGGGTGCTGCCTTACACCAGCTATTGATCAGATCTGGAAGACAAGCTCTTGCACAGGTCTCTGTGCCGTGCTGGCTGGGTCAGCCAGGTGGAAACGTCCTTTACAGATCTCTCACAGCCCGCCCCGCTCTGCTCAGTGGCTCCCTGGCAGCAGTATGCTGCAGATGTAAATGTAGCTGGAGTCCAGAGACTAAGGAGGGGATGTTGCTAATGAGGGGTATCAACCCAGCGCAATGCCTCGGCGCAGGCTGGCAGGCACAGCCCAGACAACTTGGCTGTTTAGCACATGTTTCTCTGCTTCTGAAGGGCTATCAGCCGTTCAGGAGCTGAATTTGAGAAATGGCTTTAGTGCAGCCTCTAAAAATGCTGGCTGTAACATGTCCCTGCTCTTCTGGGCTCTCCAAAAACTCGAGTTTTGTATGTGTCTGGCATTTCAAAGGCAATTCAGTGAGGCAGAATGGGCCTGTAGCTGTCCAGCTACAGTCTGCACTGTAGGGTGAGCTGGGTGGGCACGGCAGCCCATATTTTAAAATATTCACAACAGTCGCAACTCCAAAAAGATATGGGCAAACTGTGACTCCAAGGACACAAGCTCAGCATCTGGCTTTGAAAACGTGTCTCTGTAAGAGAAATACATATTACCCACTGACTGAGGAGAGTGTCCCACAGCTTCCCCTCTCGCACAGGCCAGCTCAGCTTTCTGGCAGGCCGTGGGATGCGTGTCTCTGCCCCTCACATCCTCACAGCACCCAGCTCCAGCCCTTGCCTCCTCCCCTGGGGTCCACAGGCAGTTGAAACAGCCTAGTTCATCTTGAGCTTTCAAACTCAAAACATGACCCAGCCTTGGAGCGCTTTCCCTGCTGAGCTGTTATTGCTGCAGGCGTTGCTCCATGCCAAACCCAACTGCCCTTGACAAGGCTGAGTGCAAGTCCTTCAGCTCTCCAAGTCTCCCAGGCCAAATACTGTGGGAATTTCCCTGGTCTCTCCACTGTGCCTTTGCTCTGTAATTTCCACATCCCCAGAGGCTGCAACTTTCCAAATTCTTCCCTTGTATCCGATAGCAGAGTTGTGTGTGCTGGGGTATTCAGAGCATGAAACACCTGCTCCGAGTGTAGTAGCTGGAGCCTGGAATTTATTGTTCTGTGCAACAGTCTAGTTTGTGGTTTCTCTCAACAGGAGAATTCAGGTTAGTGTGAACACCACAGCTGGGTGATGTCTTGTTTTGATACCAAAATGGCATTTGATTTGTTTATAATAGAAAATAAATGAAAGTAAGAAATATGTTACTTTGACTTGCAAACAGAAAATTCTCATCTGAAAAGGTCAAATGCTCTTTTTTATACCTTTTAAGAAAAAAAATTATTGATACTGTCACAATCCCCTGTGGAAATTTTGGGATAAGAAATACAATTATCTGATAGAAAAATATTTTGCTGAAAAATCAGTTCACCTGACTCTGTGAGTATTATCTCAGACACCTGTAGAAAGGCATGTTACTGGGGAAGCCTTTCCATGGATGCACATGAGGACACAGCTGCTCCTGATCTGCCTGAGTGGTCCAGGCCAAGGTGAAGGGTGCAGACCTGCGCAAGCAGCGTGTGGCACCTGGAAGAGGCAGAGGCTGGAATCTCTGGGTCTCTTGCTGCCATGCTCTGGGAGCAGCTGCTGTCACCTTGCTTATTTTTGGATGTGACTGGACCTTTCTCTGAGCCTGAGCTTTTATAACTCCATGATTCAACACAGGAAGACTCCCACTGGCAAATCTCTGCTTAGAGCACTAAATTTGAACAGCAAATTTTTTTTTGTAACCATGCAAGAGCCATGTAAGTATTGATATGCAGAAGCTTGGCTTTATCTAGTATAAACCACTCAACCCAGGGCTTGGCGTGGGGCAGAGGCGGTGTGCTGGCAGAGGCTGTGGCAGGCACTGCTGTGGCTCAGCTGTGGACAGAGCTGCCTGACCTCAGCTGTGGATATTCTTGCTCACAAATTCCCAGTCCATCCTGACAGAGCTGGAGCTTATAGCTGCTGGTGTGTTCTTAGGTACCGGTGCATAACAAGGATGCTGTTATCTGTGCTTGTCCCTTACAAGGCATGGGCAGACTTGTGCTGGCTGCTGTTGGCAGGTACACAATTAACCTTGCTAATCAGCAGCTCTCCCAGGAAGGAGCTGTACTGCTCCTACAGGGAATTAATTTTTTACTTCAGGTTGATTGAAATTCAGGTACTTCAATATTTTAACATTCCCCTGCTAAGAGTATCAAGTCTGGCAGGAGGGATTTTTCCTCTGCCAGAGCAAGGTAGAATTGCTCTGTGGAAGCCAATATCTCCCTGCAAATCTGATCTGGGCTGGGAGCTGCTGGAATTCTTAATAACACTTAAGGGAATACAGGGAAAGGAAGAAAAGGGGTGAAAATCTACAGGGAAAAGCATCAAATGAACTAAAGTAGTGGAGAGAAAAATAGGATTCTAAGCGGGATTTTGTGGAGCCCTGGAGGTTGGCTGCATTGTGCTGTCAGCTGGTCCCACAAGCCTCAGTCTAATGTGGATCCTGCTAACTCATGTGGTAATTTAAAACTCAAAGATAAACCGAGTTGGAAAGCATTAGTGTCTGTCCCAAATGTACAGAGCAAGCTTTGTTGGCAGAGCAGGCTGGAAAAGCCTGGACTTCAGTTGTTTACTGCCAAAGATAGCGTATAAAGGAGTGGATGCTGCCTGGTGAACTCCTTATGCAGCCCGAGGGTACACCCACCTGCAGCAGGAGAGGGCTTGGACTTTGATGCTGTAGCACGCTTTAAAAGCAAAACTTGGCCCAAACAGTGGATGAATTAAACTTGGAAGTTCTCATCGCTCATTTGTCCAGAAAACACCCTGTGGAAGGAACTTTTTTTTTTTTTTTTTTAGCTGCATCATCATTAGCTGCAAACCTCTTCTGCAAGACATACCTGCATTACTGACTTAACTTCCAGAAATGAAAGTGAGTCCCCTTCTTGTGCAAGAAGGACATTCCACCCATAAGGACAAGTATATGCATTTAATGGCTATATTTATGCAAGGAAATGCACTATAATTTTTAAAGGCTCTCCTTGTGCCAGCCCATCTTATCAAAGAGCACCTGAACAGGCAGATGTGGTGCTCCATCTCTCTATATGCGGGTGTAAGGCATCACTGGTGCCTCCATTGCTTTTATTCACCATGCTTAGCACTGCAGAAATGCAGTTGGAGAGGAGACTGGCTCTCTGTCCCAGAACTCGCTCCTCTGGCTTGGCTGTGGCCTGTGAGATGCTCTCTCTTTACTTAAATCATCACGCTTTCTAAGGTATTATTCCTCAGCTGAATTTATTGGTTTAAACAGCTCAATTAAAAGGCCAGCAAAAAGTCCTTAAGGGCACTGCCTTTCATCACTGATGAGAAGATAAATGCTGTACAAACAGATTGCAGAGATATGACAAATAATGTTGAAAAGAGACCCCAAAAATAAAAAGGAAAGGAAACATTTCCCAAGTCAATATCTACCTCTTCTGTGCGTGTGACCCCAACCAAGCCTGGCATGACAACACAGCCCTGTGTACGCTGGATGTGCCCTTGGCTGATGGGTTAAAATTGCTTCCTTGTGGCTGGTGGATCATAAAGAGGCTTCATGGTTGTATCCCATGCAGTTGTCATCTTGCAGGGATTCAACCCTGGGGAAAAATGTTCAGAGACCCAACCAGCCCCATGCTCCAGACTGCGGAGAGATTTTTTTCACTAGAAAATCAGCCATAAAGTTGCTTCTGGGGCTTGTGCTTACTTTGGTAACTGTAAGGTAGGTTCAGCTGTGTATGTCAAGGCTCAGCTGTACTCAGCACTGTAAAACCAGAGCAGAAGGTGGTTGTGTGCCCAAAGAGCTCATGGTCTGCAGTGGGAGATCCCAGATGGACACCACTGGGTAGGGGGAGCAAACAGCTGACAGTGGTTAGCATGGAAGAGACAAAAACCTTACTGTAGGACAATTTTTTGTGTCACTGACCTGTTCTATGAAAGGGAGCTCCTGGGGTCCCATCAAATTTTGCTGGTTTTAGCTTTTTCAGTCTCCTTCTTCCTTCTTTTTGCAACAGTGCACTGAACTACAAAGTTAGTGGCAGGACTTGTACTTCTGAGGCACCCCGAACCCACTTGCAATTATTCATGGAAGGTGAGGCTCGTGTCCAGCTCGAAACCAACAGTCAGGAGGACACATAGAAAAGTCTTGAACTGCTACACGGTCCCTGTCTTACTGAGCTGCTAGACTGTCTCATGTTCCATAGAACCATGTAATATTGAGAAGATAAATGTGATTTATTATTTCTTTCAGTTCAAAAAGTTTAAGGATTTTCAGTTTTCATATGCTTATTTTCTTCCCAAGAAACAGGAGATGCTGTGCAGTGCAAATGTGTTATGCACTGAGGTTGCATTAATTCTTTATATTTCCTGTGCTGGAGATATTCTAGAGTCACTGAGCAGGAACTCTGCCAGATTCAAACCAAATTAAAAAAAAAAAAAAAAAATTAAGAGTGGAGTCACTGAGAAAAAGGACCAGTGAGAAAGAGCCTGTTACACTGTCTCCACTGTTCGTGAAGCAGTATTCAAAGTTTTGAAACAATCCAGGTAAGTCAATTAGTTTTGCTTCATTTCTTCCTGATTGTTGCTTTGTCTTATCATGTTTCACCACATTTTGCTAGACTATGGTGATGTGCACCATGGCTGCAGCTGGTTGACAACTAATGGTGTAACCAGGTGGACACTCATGGCTTATTGCGGGGATTTTATGGGAAGAATCCTCTATAAGGGGAATAGGACTTGATCTATCTGTGGGGCTGATGGATGTTTTTGATCAGTTCCAACTTTTTCAAGTCCACAAACACCCATATGAGTGAGACTAGGATGAACTGGAGGAACATGGTCTCTGGTGGCTGTAAAGTGTCAATAGATTTTTACTTTATTTCGGGAATGGCCATAGACAGGGATTTCAGGGAAAGTCTGTTTTCTGGTCTCATTCTCGTTTATCTGCTCTACCTCGAAACAAGTCGTCAGACCTTTCTGGGGAGAGTTGGGGGAGTCAGCATATGCAGGCTCCCGGAGCAGGGTTGTTGGAGGGGATTACCCCTTCCCCGGGGATGCTTCTGGCTGCAGGGTGCAGTGGGTGCTTTGGTGACATGCTGCTCAGCTGGCAGCAGCCATCCAGAGCAAAGGGGTACATTCAGCCCTGGTGCCAGCGCACTGAAGGGGACCTAGTGAAGGCTTCTGTCCTGCAGCACTTTCCTGGGGTTTTGACACAAGGCAGTTAAAAACTAAAAGTACACTGGCCCTGCTTCCCAGGGGTCAGAAATGTCTGAAGATGATCAGTCTGGAGCTGTTCAAATGTTTCCTTCAGGTTGTATTTGGCAGGGACCTGACCTTCTTGGGCTGCACCCTGCTCGGAGCAGAGCCCAGTGTTTGCATTGCGCCAGCCTGGCACTTTTACCAATGCTTGGCAGAGTTGAGCCGGATTTTGGAGAAAGGAAGGCTCTCCCTCATCCCCCCTTAACTTAATCCTCACCACCCTCACAGGCACCACAGCAGTGTCCTCCTCTGAAGGACATCAGACTTGTTTTCCTCTTCTATCCTTGCTCTGACTGTGTGGTACCTTGGCTGTGACCCTACCCTGGGTACCAGAGCCTTGTAGCTAACTTTGCATGATGCTTTGCTGTGGAAAACCAGCTTAATCTGAGTGTCTGTCAGTGTCCATTTCTGAGCTGGGCTGCTCGGGGGTTGTGTGGCTACCTCTGGACAGAGCTGCTTTGCGCCCTGGAGAGGGAGCCAAACAGTTCTGCTGGCAGAGCAGCGTTTGGCAGCGGTGCAGTAAGGCATTGAGGGCACACACTGAATGACAAGAGTTGGAAAAGATGTTGAAGAATGACTAATTGAGTAAACGTCATTCGTCTGGGACAGGGCCAGGAGTCCCGTGGAAAATGGTATATCACTGCATAGTTAGAGCCTGTATCATAGTGCTATATACAAGCGGTGCTGCATGGAGGCTATTCAGGAGGCTCTATTTCTGGCATTTTGTAACTTTTGAGTGCTTGCTTTTGGAACCTGAATAATGTTCTTTTAAGTGTAGAGTTCAGGATTTTTTGATTTTTTAATTTTTTTTAGGATGCAATTATAATCTTGTTCTACATAATTTAACAGCATCAGAGCAGGAGATTTTTATCCAAGGCTGAAATTAAGTGTCAGTTTAGCTTGTTAAACAGCTAAGGCAACATGAGGGAAGGACAGAGGCATGTATTTCCAGTCACATATTGGAAAAGAGGCCAAGCCCACCCATGGGTGTGCAAGCACAGTCTCTGCAGTGGGCGAGATGGCTTGTGAGCTTGAGGCAATGTTATACCATTGCCATGCTCTAGGCAGCTCCTGCAACTCACTGCTTGTGGGGGATAAAGATCATCACTAAAATAACAGCACCACAGATGCAGAAGAAATGAGGTGGGTATTTGGGACTTACTCAGTGCCTGGTAGCATGCCCAGGGTGGACTGCCACCTCCTGTCCTGCTCCTGCTGTGAGGTGTGAGAGCTTTGAGGGTTATCTCAGGCATGGGGCAGCAGCATCTGAGGGCCAGGGATGTGTTTCAGCCCAGCAGAAGTGTTAGCGGCCAATGACTGCGTGAGAGGGTCTTGGGTGCTCCTTCCTCACAGGCCGGGACTCTTGAGTCATTTGTGGTGATGGGTCCATAGCAAGCTGCTGGTGGTGATGGCCAGCACCAACATCAAAGGACTGGTGACACCAAAGCCTCCTTGTCCAAGCATCTGAATTTCAGTTAGTGCTGACCCAGTTTACGTGGCTCTGACGATGGGAAGTGGATGTCATTTTGGCTTTGCTTCTCCTGCTTTCCTGCATGTGTTGACCAGCATGGCCAAGTTGTCACCTGGAGAGAGGCCAGAAGAGATGGGAGGGGATTCTGAAAGGATACAAGGGAACAACAAATTTCCTAGATCATTAATTTGCTATTTGCAGCCAGAATGTTATTGGCTCGAGACGAAGGACTGCCAGAGATGGCAGCAGAAATCTGGGACTGCAGATGTTTTCTCTTCTTAAGGTGACTGCTCATCAGCACAGAGCTAATGGCAGGACACCAGATAATCAGGAGCAGTGAGTGCCTACCAAATTCCTATGCACAGGCTGCATCCACAGAGCCGTGGGGGCTCAGGAACGGGCACCCCTTGCTGTCAGGGCAGGGAAATTTGAAGCTGCCCAGGCTCTCCTGTGCCCCTCCGTGACATGGGCTACCGTCCCTCACTCCTGGCTCCTGTCTCAGGATTAATCTGCTGCTCGGAGGGATCATGTAAAGCGCTCCAGGTTTTGACAGGAAAGGATCTGAATTCTCTCTAGTGCGGGTTCTAATTTTGATACTCCTTAGCACGGGGAAAGCATCCTGGATAGCATAGGATACTTTGAGACAAATGGAGTGTGGTGGAGTATTAGCAGAAAATCAGTTTTTTAAAGGAGTTTGATCAAATTCTCCACTCACCGCCAACTCCATCATATCTCTGACTTGGCTTCTGTTCATTCGACCAGGCCTGTACTCAGGGCACTTGCCTACCAGGTGTTGGGGTGACCTTTCCCTGATGCCACTGGGTGCTGCTGTCCCCAGAGCCCAGCCCAGCATTCCTGCTGCCCTCTGTGTGGGTTTTGCAGTGCCTGCAATCCCTCCTCACGTGCTGCCCAGCTGGTGGGACCCACGTCTGCTGGTTTGTCATGGTGCCTCTTGTGATCACTGTGGGGATGTACCATGAGGTGACCCGAGCAGTTGAATATTCAGCCCCAAACGCCTCAGTGCTTGGTAATGCAGCGTGTCTCAAAGGCAGCTGATCCTGTGTGTCTACTCTGTGCCATGAAGGAGGAGATCTGTCTTCAAATTCTTGTCTTTGATAAGCGGAGGAGAAAAAATCACCAGTGACTTCGAAGGCGGCGGAGGACCCTTCGGGTCAGCAGAGTCATGCTAGAAATTTTTCCATTGCAACTTTCTGCAACAGTTTTTTTTTCGAGCTTTGTCTGACACAAACTCCTTTGACACAAAGGTTGCTGGTAAGTTAATGGTGCTCTCCCAGACCCAGTGTGAGTGAATGTGAGTGGTGAGTACCTACAGAGAGCACAAGTGTGGGCAGCTTCACCGCTGGAGAAAGTACTTGCTTTCCCCACTGATTTACTTGCTGGGCTGCTCTTGAATCCTGATTTGTTTGAAATCAGTGGAGGTTTGACTGTTGATCTCACTGGACCAAGGTCAGATGTCCAGACTGGACATTCTCTTTCTTTGGAAATTTGTCTTTGTTTTTTGGTTTTGGTACTGAAGATTCAAACTTTTTAGCACCTGGTTCAGTCAGACTAATAAGCAGCTACTCCTTGGGAAGCAGAGATTTGTGAAAAGCCATGTGTTGTGCCCATGAAATGAAATCCTGGGCATTATTTCCAAACAGGGCATGCCACCTGCACAAGTTTTGTGGCCTCAGACTTGCCTTTGGACGTACCTCCAGGGACAGATCTGTTGGCAGGAGAGGCGGTGGTAGCTGGGCCAAGGGTTGTTGTCCGGTGTGTCCCAACTAGTCAGACCACAACACCCAGCGCTGCCCATGCAGAGGGAGGCCCCTGAATGTCTTGTGCCCCAGGAAACCCCCATGTGAAAGCAGATGATCCTCATTTGTCCTGAACAAAAGCAGAACATCTCATTTACTCATGTTTACGACTTGTCTCTTTCCCTTCCTGCTTTCCACTCCTTCCTGGAGGCTGTTTAATAGAAACCTCAGACTAATGGGACTTCTTCATGGCAGTTTACATGCTATGAAATAACACGCTCTGAGACAGATTTCCTGGCCTGTTTAGCTATCGGGTGGGAGATAATGTCTAATATTTGGAGGCTGAGACCCAACAACTCCTCTGTGCGGGGGGTGGGAGCCAGAATGTGCTGGGAAGGAAAGAGAGTGGCCGGCAGTGGGAAATGAGCTGCTGCTGGTACTAACTTTCTTTCCTACCCATCTTTAAGCATATGGTAAAGTGGTGCAGAGGAAGCAGTGAGTAATTACACCAGGACTACCTCCATGTTGGGTTTTGCAGCCTTTTGCAGTTTTAGCAAACTCCCATTGTATTGCTCAGCTGTCTTGCTTTATTAATGGCTTTGAACCCTTCCTTGTAAGGGGAGTGATTAAGGTGTTGTTGCTTAGTCATCAGACTTTGCTTTCTACTTAATCTGAGGTGAATATAACAGTTTATGAGCATAGTGATTAAAACCGTAAGTGCCTTCCACATGGAAGGTTTTCAAAGTGCTCGCTCTTTTTTGCCCACTTGATTTTGGGGCTGGAGCTGCCCGACAGCCTCTGGTGCAACAGATCCTTTGCTTGTGATCTGGAGTTAAGTGTGAAGGCAGCCGTGTATTAAAAGGTGCTTTTGTAACTGAATACAGAATAGTAACTGCAGTCATGCAGAAGAATAGCCAGGTTGGAGTTTTAAGGAGAGAGTTGATGAAACTTCCAACCTTCCTCATATATTTTATAACATTTATTAGAAAATCTACCCTAGGAGACTTTTTCTTGAATATTTTAGCCTGAGTTGTGTGGGCAGCATGTTTTCAATTCCACATTTTAGCTGGTTTTTTTTCTGTCTTGTGTATGGGATGAAAAATGAAAATCAACAGAGTTTTCTGCACGCAGAAAGACTTGAAAAAAATAAAACTGGGTCAGTATAAAGATCTCAGTGGGATAGTGACAAATCACTCTATTCAGGTTCAAATTTTGTTTGTGTATTTTTTCCAAACCAAATTAATCTAACTTTTGAAACAAAATGGTGTATTAGAAATGGTGTCTTTAAAAATTAAGCTAGTTTGGAGTGAACTGAATCCAAAACCAGTGTTTCAGCAGTTTCCTAGCATTTTTCCCTGAAACATATTAGAAATGGAGGATACCCCTGAAAAAAATCCACAATTTTTTTTTGCAACCTATAGCAGTGGCTGATCCTGCCGTACTGTACCAGAGGGGATGAACATATCTGGTCCCCTAAGTCTGATCTGCCTGACTCCTGGAGATGCTCCTACTTCTCACCTGTTTTTCTTGAACTTCCAAAGTAAACAAACTTTTCTGTGTTTTGGATGAGAAAGCTGATTCCCCATCTCTGCTTATCATTTTTATGAATCATTTGCTGCTCTTTTGCCTGGAAATGGCCACGCTTTAGTATTGCTGGATGTACAGAGTTTCCAGAGCATTTTAGAATGATCATCTCTTTCCCTCTATATTACAATACAATCACTAGGCAATGAAATACACTAAATTCTCACCAGAATAAATGTAGTTCAGTTAAAAATATACTCACCTACCAGCTCCCTGTATGAAAATAGAGAGCTATAAAATGTAGATAGGCTTGTATGGAGGGTTCTGCTAATGTTAACACACTTTTCAGTGTTCAGAGAGATTTGATTCATTCAAAAAAGCCTAGTGTGAATTCACCTGGCATCATTTCCATTTTTTTTTTCAGACCATTTCTGAAGGATGAAAAAGTCTGTGTGAAATGAGGTTTGTTTTACATTCAGCAACTGCAGGACAGGGCCAAAAAATGTCTTGTCAGGGGACCATCATGTGGTCAGAGACAGTGCGGCTTTGCCAGGTGGCAAGTGAGGCACCGACCCCTCCTGGTTCACTGTGATTTCTCAAAGTACAAGAGAGGACATAGCTTGGCAGAGCCAGCTCACAATGGGCCAAGCGCTGTGCTGGCTGTGCTTCTGGGGCTAACGTGGGATGCTGAATCCACTTGCCCAGATATACTGGCCTTGGGCTCTGCCTGGAGGGTCCTCCCTAATTTGCAATAGCTCAAACAATTGAATCATGTGGCCTGACCGCTCCATTTAGTGTAAAAAAAAAAAAAAAAAAAAAAAGGGGGGGGGGGGGTTTGGTTTAAAGCACACCGAGTACATGCACATGAATTGCTCCTTGGAGCAGCAGCAGCATCTGTGGGGATGTCTGCACCTGGGAGAGGAGCTGGTGTCTCGTGGGTGCTGCCCCACACAGGTAATGATAACGGATAAAGGTTCCTTTCCTCCTTCCTGGTGCCTCCTAATTTAGTAGCTGTTATACTCTTTGAGGTAGGTGCTGTGCTCTACTTTACCCACAGTAATGATCAGTGATCTCTGTGACGACAATTACTGGAGCCCAGCCAGGGCTGCTGTTGGTTACATCTGTGTGACTGATCCTGCACTTCACTGACGGGTGAGATGTGTTGCTGGTCGGCCTCAAAAAACCCCCAAAGTTCAAAATGTTTGGTGAACAGAGCAATTGCCAATAGTTTTGTTTCATGTCAGAGGAACTATTGTATTTATGTTTCAAGCTTTCCTAATAAAAATGCTATCCCCATCCCTGGATTTTAAAAGGCGACATCAGTTCAAACTGACAAAGGGAAACATCTTGTTTTCAAAACACTCAAACAAAGTAACTGACGTTTACCCCTGCTTTTCGCTCTTTCCTGCACAACAAAAACGATTTGGCCAAGTTTGTATCCAGTTGTGAGATGTTTGGGTACACCACAAACTGGGCAGGTTTTCTTTCTGTAAAATCGAGTGCTGGGAAGCGACAAGTGTTCACTGGAGCAGAAAAGTGAGTTGTTTTTTTTCCCAGATCTTTGATAGATGATGAGCAGTACAGTGGCAAATGGAGAGCTGATGCTACCGTGCTCAGATGCTGAGTCTTTGAAAAAATTGTATTGCTGCAAAGATGTTGGTTCAATCCACTTGAATGACTACAGCTATTTTAATAAGGGAATGATTGTATGAGAAGGGAAATTAGCTGACCAGTTTCTAAGGTGGTATTACCTTGAAAGTGCCATTCCCTTTCGAGGTTGTACTAGTACAGTGGTATTGCTGTAAGGTCACAGCTTACATATCCAACAACTGCAGGAATCTGCTGGGACCAGGCTTACACCAGCCAGTTCCTTCTCAGTAATTTCTTCCATTGAACTCTTCTGTGACTGGTGATGAGGATGGAGATGAGGAGGCGAAGCCAGCAGCATCCCCAGCCTTGCCTTGGGACTTTGGGACTTGATTCCTTTTTTGTCGCTCGGGTTTGAAATCACTGCATTTGTGTCTTCTCGAGATATGCAGGCTCTTGTGTTTGCTTTCTGTATTCATCTCAGACTCACACTGGAGTTGGGTACACTCGCACTCTGGGTACATTCTGTGAGATAAAGTGACATCTCCTCAATTAGGAAAGCTAAACCAAAATAAGCTCTCCGTTGTCCTAGCTGGTGACATTTAGTAAGTCTGCTGCAAGGTGCCAAGTTTCAGAGTATTACAGCAGGGATGTTCACACTTCAGCTTCAGATTTAGATGTTCCAGAATAGAAATAAGACCTGACATAAATAATCTAATTAAGAAAATAACAACTATTAAAAGGCCATGTGAATTTGGCACCTGGAATACTTATGTACACTTTAAATCCCACAGTGCTGCCTCTCATAGGCTCACAATGCCTGTGAATACTGCCTTGCCATTTTCATATTGCACCTTTCCATGCCAAGGTTTTGTAGAACTGGTTGTTCCTTGCTGTCCCGAATGCCCAGCTGGGACATCAAGAGGTAAAGTGCTGGGGAGAAGCAGGACTAGTCTCAGAAACAGGGTAGATTTACCTGATCACTGAATTTCACTACCCTGTCTTTCCTATTCATTTGAGTAGGCTCCAGGAACATCAGTTCCTTTTGCAGGGGATAAACATGGTATTAAAATGGAAGTAGAGAAAGAAAGGGCACAGGGTAACATCCCCACTGAAACACGACCTCTCTTTGGGGCAGCAGGAGTTGTCAAAAACTGCATTTGCAATGTTGATGCTTCAGTAGGGGGTTAACTGTGCCAGTGATCAGATGGATAATTCAGTTTAAAATTATTGTTTTACCTCACTCCATCCAATTACACAAGTTGTTTTGCTATCCCACAGATCTCTCCGTTAATGTCAACAAAATGATTATAGACTGCAACAGCGTCAAGATGTTTCACCCACAGGAGCGCTGGTGAAATGTTTATGGTGCAACGTGTTGCAAGCAGCATTTGATGTGTAAATGTCAGGAACAATCAGCTTTCCTGTCACCAGAACAAACACGCACAAATACAGGTGCCGAAAATGTCACATGCACAACTGAAGAGCTACTTTATCTCAGGCCACATAAATCGTCATGTGAACAGCCAACATCAGTGTCAGTAATGGTGCAAAAAACCCCACCACAGCTCTTTGCTGGTGATGCTGTGCACCACTTCTGATCTGTGAGTCGTGATCAGCAGCGTGATCCTTCCTTTGGTATCCGTGAGCGAGCTGATGGTGGGGAGATGGTCGAGGGATGATTGAGGGTGGCAACACTGAACACAGACCAAACCTCTCTGCTTGAGGGGAAATCAACTTCATAAAGGATGAAGATGCACCCTGGGAGATGCCAGGGTTAACTAGAAATGGGTCACGATGCCTCCTTGTGTGGCTCTGTGGGCCTCACCTAGATACCTCTCTTCTCGGGAAGACCTGCAGAATAAGGTTTTGTAACAATAATGAGCATCTGGAGCCTGGAGCCCCTTGTGCTATGGGCACCAGGCAATGAATCCGCATGTCCCCGCGTGGTGGTACCACTGAAAGCACTGTCAGTCCTGTGCCTGTGCATCAGAGCAGGGGGGTACTGCGGCAGCAGGGCTGGGGTCCCCCATCTCCATCCCCACATCCATGCTGGCACTGGGGGTGAGTCACACTTTCTGCTGGCAGACGGGGGGGTCAAATAAGGGTTGCTGTCAGTCCACCAAAGACCTTGCAATCAAGTCCCACTGACGCCGAGGGTGCCCAGATCCACTGATGAGGGTTTCTGTGATTCCCACAGATTGATCAAAACCCCATTTTTGCTAATAAACCTTTATGAATTCCCTGTTGCATCAGCACTCCTCATTTCTTGGTAATAGAAGATGCAAAGTCTGATGAAACAAGCCAGATCTGAAGGCAGAAGATATTGAAATCTGGAAGATTTAATTTAATATTTTTATTACATATTTTTGGAGCCCTGATTATACCCCCACCCTCCAGGAATTTATTTACCTAAGGAAAATTATACTACTGATTACAAGATTGCAGGTTCATTTTCACTGCTGAGAACTCGGTTTTTTTACAGCTCACGTTACACTTGCATGACTTGTAAAGTTTTGTAACATCTTGAAATTTTTAATGCTACATTGCGGAAGGGTACTTATATATAGATGAACTAAGCAGAATACTTGCTTTGCAGTCTTTTTGAGGGGAAAAAAAGTTAGTTTCTGGGTTTGAATAGGTCTGTAAATGGTTTCTTTGAGCTATGGGATAGTGAGTTCACAGGGTGCTCTCAGGAGCTGCCTTGCGTTTGTCCTTCAGGCTGAGTGCAAAGTGGGAAACTGCGAGAGGTGTCTTTAAAACACAACATAAGAAGGAATGCTTTCCACAGGGGAATAAAAATAAATTATGCAGAAATCATGACTATAGTGTGCATGAAATCATACTGGCAAGGTCCCCATGGTAAATATTTGACAGAGAGGACAGCATCTTAGTTAGAATCTCAGTTTTTCCTATAGATCATTGCACCTGGGCCTTTTGAATCATAATTCACATCAGCCAGCACTGCATACTGAGTTAAGGTCAGGAGAGATTTCCAGATGTATTATGATGATTATCTAACAATTCAGTTAATAGAGCCATAGAACTGGATGAGATTTTTGTCAATTCCGATGTCACAGCAACAGAGACCTTTGACTGAAACAACATCATGAATATTGGATAAGATCCTACAGTGCTGCTTCTCCATGTTATGATATTATCCAAGGATGAAGGTTATAAATACATGAGTTATACTGTTCACTTTCCAGTTGGTAAAAACAAAGAAAAAAATCCCCATAATCAAGTTCCAATACACAACTAGAGATAATATAGCTTTTTCTTTATATATATATATATATATATCTGTATATATATCAAGTAAAAAAATCTAAAATAGTTGGAAGTAAAAAATGAAAAAATAGCTGATTGTGTTTTTTTTTTTTTCTTTACAGTGATATGGTAGCAAATACAAGACAAATGAATAATAAACCTTTACATAAGGTGTTCTGGTCCCTTCTCCATCAATAGGGCTCAGACTTGAATAGAAAATGGAACAAGGTGGTTTTGTTTTTTGGCTACAGCTTCTGCAAGTGACAAAGATGATGTTGATAAGACAGGAGGAAATTATAGCACTAAATAAAATAAAAATCCAAGGTGTTTTCCAAAAGACCTTAAACATCATAGGGCAAAATTTACTTCTGAACTGAGGGAGCAAACACAAAGCATCACCAAGTCCTACTTAGGCTGAAAATACTGTATGCTTATCCTGGCCTCAAAATACACAAAATACATCCCTTTTGTGCCATCTTACCATTAAAAAAAAAACCATCAATGCATCAGTTGTCCCGTCCGTGTCTGTCCCCGTCCCCCGTCCCCAGCCAATAATAAAAAAGCAAAGTCACAAATCCATCAAATGGACTGAGCCAAACGTGAGACCTGAGTGATGCACAAGTGGTTGGCTGCCCTTTGTCCCAGTAGCGAATTTTCCCCAGAATCCTTCACATTGAAAATGTCAATTGACTAAGCTTGGCAAATGGTCACACTGAGCCCTATTTTGGCTGTAGAAAAGAAAGAAGTACTAGTATCAGCATAAAACAAGATCATAGAGACGGTCAACACAAAACAGTATTTTTTTCAGTTGTCTGCATAATAATAACATCATGTTTGCATATAGAACAGCTTTTGCATTATTGCTCTACTTATAAGAATATAGTAAGGAACTTATAACAGACTTGCACATTACAAACTTAAGGTTCTTTGGTGAAGAATGAGAAAACAGTATTTTCGCTGTAATTAAATCTCAGAGAAGTTTTTGTTTTTATCTGTTGATCCTTTGGATTCTCTCACAGAGGAGGGAAAGATACTGAGTCAGCTTTACCATCGCAACGATGGCGACTCCGCCGATCATCATGCAGGTGGGCCAGAAGAGGGAGTGGAACAGCACATTGGAGCTGTACAGTTTGGTTAATATCACATTTTTCTGAACACCTTCAGGGTCGTAGAAGCAGGAGAAGCGTTGGTACTTTCTGAAGTTTTCCATCACAACATTCACCAGCGACATGGATTCCTCATAATTCTTGCCACACTTGGGTATGTATGAGCACTGGGAAGAAATTAGAGGGAGAAAAATGCATCTCCAAACCAGATATCATGTCTGTTTTCAGGTGGCAGGCAGGAAAATCTCAAGATGATTATGCTTTCCATAATAAGAGTGGAATACTATTAAGCTAATAATAAATTTATCACAGACAAAACTCAATATTTTGCACATCTACAGAATTTCCCATTGGAGAACCTCCAAGTGCTGTACAAACATTAATGCTTTAATCTGCACAGCAGCCTCGTGAGATAGGTGAATATATTATTATTGCTAATTTACACATGCAAAAATGGAACTGATGAAGTACCTCTTCATCTTAAGTGGCACGCATATGCTCGCAGTTAGATGGGTAATTGACTCTCTGTAAATACAAATCTGGTAGTTCAGATTTCACTTGGATCAGATCAGAGTGATCATAGTGGGCACAGGAGTTCACCCAGAGGAGAGAAGGCTGAAGAGAGACCCTTATACAAATTTTCCCTTGTGGGTAATGTCTTGATTAGGGATAAATGGTCTAGGAGAAAACAGTTTTCCCACTGACCACCCACAGGACTTTCATTCAAATTCTAGCTGAAGATCAGCCTGGCTACCAGGCTGACTCTTAGTCTTGTTTTTGCTCTTGACCCCAGCATAGGTCAAACAGTTCCTTCTCTCTGAAGATGCTTCTTGAATTTCAGTCTTAGTCACAAAGTAATGAAGTTTTGGGGGTGGCTCTATCTAACACAGTTTCAACCTGGCATTCACAAAGAATACTAAAGGCCAGTTAATTAAAAAACTAGCTTATGGAGTTTATGCATTGAAGAATATTCCATGGAACATGCAGGACAGTGACCCTTGGCTGTGCTGACCATTCCCTGCAAAGAGCTAGTGTGAGCTGGCAGGGTTGTGGGCAGACACACAAGGATTGAGGCCACCTGCATTTTGACCTGAATTTGCTGGTGCTGGAAGAGGACTGACAGATGCAAGCCAAGGCTCCTTGCTCCCTCTTCTCTTCTAGGCACTTATGCCCCCTCCACACCTGAAGATTTTCTACACCTGCACAAGATTTTGATTAAATTCCCTACTTAGTCAAGAACTGCTGTGGGAGGGGTAGAAATCTGCTGCTTAACTTTTCATTGAACGTGCATGGGGGAACTACCCTGTCACCATTCCCTCGCAGTTATGGGGTGATTGTGGGTGCCTGCTATGGTCCCAGCCCACGATGCTGAACCTGCTTGTCCTGGGTGAGTACCTAAAGTAGCTCCAGGTAATTTAATGAAAGAAAGTGAGTTTTGCAAAGGGAAAAAGATGTTTTGATTAAAATAATGTGACCCAAGGCTTTTGATTATTATAGTTTTAATGTATGTAGTCTATAAATGTTCCTCCATTCTTTGTCATGACTATGCTGTGACTTTTTTGTAATGTACTGCGACAAATCTCTTGTCGTAATGATGATCAAAGGATTAACCTCATAACAGGATTTGATTGATTCATTAGCAAGTTTATTAGTACAGAATATGATTTGAAGAGCAGCAGAAAGATAGTCTGGTGTTAGCAGACTGGAGCATTAAGGGTAGAGCATGGCAGCGCTGCCATTATGAATATTTCATGGAGCTCTAGAAATTAGAGATGGAAAATATCAGAGCAGTAATATCTCATCCATCTTCCTGCTGGTGCAGGTCTGCTCCCTCCAGGATATTCTCTTGCACTCTGTCCATCTTTGTCTTAAATGTCCAAAGCCATAAGCCCTCTTCCAGTGCCTACAACTCTTTAATAGACCATAATCTAATAAGTAGGGGAAATTTCTCAGTGAGACATACCTCATTTTCTTTTACTAATTTATGTGCTGTCATTGCTGTAACAGCAGTATTTCCAGCTCAGATTTTTTTGGTTTGCCTTTTTTTTTTTTTTCTTGCAGCTTTGGTGCTATACATTTTTGCTTCTTGAAGTCCCATGAAGCATCCTGAGGGAGGAGATTAAAAGAGGACTTGGCCGCTCTTGCCAAAGTCTGGTCCTTCCCTCTTGACAGGACACTGTAGGCACGTAAAAGCCAAAATGATGACAGATTCCTGGACTCAAAGTCTGCAGAAATATCCCAAGAATGCAGCTGGGGGAGGTCTGACTTCCTGCAAGTCTGAGTATTTTCCAAGCATTTTCAAAGAAAATTATGATGCTGAAGCAGCACTTGAGCTGTTGCCTCCTACACCTGATGGCACAGAGACACCAGCTGTGCAGGGCTGGTTGGGCTGCCCGTGACATGAGGGTCTGGGAGTATGAAGCTGTGATATGCAGTTGTGCAAGGGACCTTGATTTGCTTTGCCTCTCAGCCAGGCTCCTTGTGCTGAAACTCTGTCTCTCTCCAGGCTATGGTCTCCCATGCACTCTCCAAAAGATGAGTGCCCTTTGCTCCATGTGCTACTTGCCTCATTGCAGATCTTCTGAGCTCCTGGAGGCATCTCAGCCTCAGCTTTGAGGAGCTCCTCAGCACAAGGACTCTCTATGTGCATTAAGTTGTGGTTGTGCAGTGCTCCTGGCCTCCTTCCGTGCCTTGGCTTCCCCAGTGAGACCCCAGGGATAGCCCAGGGCTGGCTCTGGTTGCTGGTGTCTGTCATGTTGCATGGGTCATTGATGAACAATTAGGTAGAAATGGACAGTGGGATGTTTTAAGGTTTTCTATGGTCTGATCTTCATTCAGTTTTTTCCAATGCCTGGCAGGGAATTTTATATTCACAATTGTTATGCTGTAGCTGTGAATGTAGACTACTAAATCTCTGCTGTTTTATTATACCTCTGCATTATCAAACACTTGGAAATCTCCAAATCTGAAAGTAAACAATGTCTGTCTCTACCTCAAATGAAGATTCTGTGATACACTGTGAGGAAAGTGGTTCTTATGTTACTTGCAATCTGGTCACAAGAAGGACATACTAGACAGTTACAAAGAGAACTTGTTATTACATTTCCGGCTCTACTTTCCTAATCTAAAGGACTGGATAGGTAGCCTGTATGAAGTACCTCTGGACATGTCCCATCCAATGCCCTGCTCGGTGCAGTGTTACTCAGTACTTGTCTGATCAAGTTCTCAATATCTCCAAGGATGGAGATAACACATAATCTCCAGGAAGCCTGTGGGAAGTTTCATTTAATCAGTGATGTTATTCTGAAAAAAATATTGAGAAAAGCCCCCAGATCAGGCTGGGCAGTGCAACACATGACTCTCGCCATAAGTTTGTGGTTGGGGTTTGTGTCCATGCTGAGTCCGGAAGCTCTGACAAGTAAGAAAGTGGTCAGAATGTCAATTTCCATCTCTTCGGAAAGTGCAACCGGCTTTGTGTCTGCGTTGGCCTGATATTGATTCCTGCAGACTGAATTCTCTAGTCCCAGCACAGAAATGCATCTGCTGGGAACGACAGCTGAACATCACTGCTCCCCCCGGGCACCAGGCAAACTCCTGCCCACGTTATAAATACCTGAACCTTCAGCGGGAAATCACCATGAGATCCCCCATCATTTCTGAGTCCCAGGCAGTTATAGCTGGCATAACGGTGATTCTGGTGATTAAATCCTGCTTGTTATCTCACTTATGGAGCATGGGTATAAATCAGCAGTGGCTGCGATGACATGAAAAGAATCAAAATGATATAGTATGAGATCAAAATGGGGCCTCTAGAACTGCTTTAACTACCACAGCCCTTCCTCAGGGTGACAGCCTGGCTCTGTGGTCCAGGCACAAGGGGACATCAGCCAATTTACGTCTCACAGAGGCTGTTACAGCCTCTGACAGCTGAGGAAGGAAAGTGTAGCTGTGAAAGCATTTAAGTCACTATGATTGTAGTATTGATGAGGGGATGGGCTTGTTGTAAAGGCTGGAGATAACGAATGCACAGCAAAAGCAATGAAAAGCCATGAAAAATCTTGTGCATTTTCCTGGGAAAGACTTGAGCAGCTCGACTGCTATCCACTTATTTCCCACTGATTCCCGCCAGAGACTGGTAGCAGCATGCTGTAGATCTCAATATAAATTGCACCTACTCCTTACTGCACCTCGCGAGCTGACAGCTAGGTTAGACAGCAAGTCTCCTAGATTAATCATTATTTAAAATCAAAGTGCGTTTTGCTTCATCTGTGCTAGCTGGCAGGGAGAGGAGAGAGACGGGATCCAGATGCTGCTCTGCGTGCGCGGTGGTGCTCAGCGAGGCAGAGAGGTTGGTGGGGGGATGCTGACCTTTTGAATGTCACTGGTGTTGGCCTCAGAGGGTAAGCACCATGCTCTGCAACATCCCCAGCAATGTCAGGGCTCAGTGAGCCAGGGATGGCTTTTTGTTGTTGTTGTTTATTTGGCAAGGAGAAATATAGGAAATGCAGACCGGAGTAGGTAGATGGAGAGAGACAGCTAGCACTCAGCTGGAGCATCACAAAACCAGCCCTGCTCAGGGCTGCTCATCCCACCACACGGGGCTGCTCTCTGGCCAGGGGAGAGGGAATGCCTGTCCAGGGAGCTGAGATGGGTTGTGCTGATCTGAGCTTGGAGTCTCTGCTAATCTCAGCCAGGCACAAGAAGCCAGGTATTTTATAGACATTGCAAACTTCCATTCAAAACTGTTTGGATTCAGGTCACATAGCCAGCGGCATGTCAGGAAAACCTAGGAATCCTCCCGAGAGCAGAGCTTAACCTGTAAAACAACCTTGGGCTGAAGAAGTATTAACTGTGCCTACATTAAATTAAGAGGAGGCGGCATTTGGGAGAATTTCAAAGTCCACTTCAGCAAGCAGAAATCATTGGTAACATGTGTAAAGAATGTGGAGATTGATGCTGAATCTCTTGTTTTATTTGAACCAAGTGGAGCACAGAGACTGATCTGATCTGTTTTAATCAATTTGTGGCATGAGTGACATTGGATTTTGCTTCTGCCCCAGCAGACAGTGGGGTCTGCCCTGCCACAGGCTTCACGGCAGCGAGTGCCTCCTTTCTGCACTGACACCAAACTGGAGAAGATGGGGGCACTCTTCTCCATTTCACACTTCAGATCCAGAGGACTTTGTCTCTCAGCCACAGAAGCTAATTATCCAGCACAATAACCGGCCCAGTGCAACCATGCCGTGCTTTGACTAATTTTAATATCGCTTCATCTTAATATGCAGAAGTAATTTGGTCTGCTGAACTGCTGCCATAAATAGAAACACAATAGGTTATGTTGTCAGAAGTCTGAACTGGAGCTCTGCTGTCACAGGCTGTGCTTTGCCAAGCACCCATAGTTTGGGGTTCAGTGACCTTGGATAACTAAGTAGTTAATGCAAATTTAACACTTGTAAGTTTAATGGCTTAGCAGGGTCCCAGCTCACTGCAGCTTGCCGTCTTGGGTACCCAGGTACTGTAGATATGAAGAAAGGAAGGAGGGGAGAGGGACATTTCTTAGTCCAATCCTGCCCTGTTATGTGGAAGGAGCAAACAGCCACCTGCGAAGAGGCAGTCGCTTGACTGGGTGTGATGCACAGCACTGCGTCAGCTGCACAGCTGCGGCTGCAGGCTGCGGGGAGATGCCTTCTGTGCATCCACTGCGTTCATTATAGCCTCCAGACAGGAGCTGTCTCCATCCCACCTGGATGGAGTTATGCTGGATTTTGTACTTGCTGAAGCAGAGAGAAGAATTCTTCTGCAGATTTGTTAAAAGTTTTTGGGGTTTTTTTGGTTCAATGTTTCGAATTGGGGAAGTTGTGCAAGAAAGATGAGCTGACTCCTCACACATGCCCAAAAGCCAGGCCTTTTATGCTGCTGCTTTTATCTTGACAGTCCCTTCTCAGCAAACTTTCAGCATCTTTACACCATCCACAGCAGTAAGTGCTGTGCCTTGACCCAAGTGGCACAGCTGACCTCAGCAGAGATGCTCAGGGTGCAGTTTGTCACCAGAGATTGAGACAGAGACATGTTTGCTGTTAGACATGGGGTTCTTGTCTCTCCCCATCACATTGCCTGGCCCTGCAGTAACAAGGCCATTTTTATTCTCACCACCACGGATGCTCCATGCACATCACTAGGGGTGTTTGCTATCATGCAGAGCCATACCCAGGTGGGAAGTGACTTGTCCACAGCTCCACAAGAATATCAATGTGACAAGTGCTCAGCGCTAGCCTGAGCCTGTAAAATACTTGCAAAGGATGAGGGAGGCTCCAGCCCCTGGGGGACACCACCCTGTGTGGGATGAGCTGCACTCCCCTGCATGGGATGGAGAAAACTGCTCCTTCCAGAGATGTGAGCTCAGTTTGTGCACCGATTTCTGCTTTCTCTGCTCTGTATTTACCTGTGAAGCAGGTGCTGGAAGCCTTATATTGCTTTAAAATGAGGAATGGGTATATAACAAGGTGAGCATCCCTCCAGAAACCCATTTAGGAATAAATTCTATTCTGTGTTCTTACCTCAGAATTAATTTTCATTGTTTCCTCAGTGTGATAGAGCAGAAGCTTCTGGCCAG
This sequence comes from Athene noctua, assembly GCF_965140245.1. Taxonomy (NCBI): domain Eukaryota; kingdom Metazoa; phylum Chordata; class Aves; order Strigiformes; family Strigidae; genus Athene; species Athene noctua. Next base: position 21,736,439 of record NC_134044.1, read on the forward strand.
AAGAAGTGAGATTAACGTACACCTGGAGGCAGGGGTACTGAGAGATTTTCCAGCAGTCTGGACCACAGCTAAATGAGCAGTTGAAGGTTTCTGTGATGGATGCATTGAGAAGCGAGCACTGAGCCTCTTCTGTCCAGACACTAAGAAGGAAAAAAAGAGATGTTAGAGCATGGCAAGAATGGGAAATAAGCATTAAATGCAGCTCAGGCTTTCCATCAGGGATATACCGGGGTCATCTTGTAGGAGATGGTGTCTGCTGCAGGGCTTTGAGCAAAGGCTGGACTTCCTCACGTCACACATCACAGACAGTGTATTATTCTGTAGTACCCAAAGTTTGTGCTTTGGGCACAAAAATACCCAATTCATTTATGTCTATGTATAAATGAAAAGGGAACTGGAACTTTTAGCCTGGAGAAGGTATATTTGAAACAAAAGGGAATCATCAGAGATATCAGAGAAGAAAACCAAGGAGCCTGCCCTGGGTAAAGCACAACACACACGGTGGTGCATGACAGGACACCCTGGGCCAAGACTTGATGGTTAACCACCAAGCCTGGTTCAATTTAAAGTGAGGGTTGGGAAGACATCTTCGAATTACCAGGGTACGTATATTCATGTTCACAAAGACACAGTAACATGCAAGTGGTGCTGCATACAGCCCTACCTGTGGAAGGGGCTTTTCTAGGGGCAGGTTGCTCAGTTTTCTGTAAGTTAAGTCAGCGGTTGTAATTGTTCTGGAGGATTCAGCTTATCTGCAATTCACCAGAGGCTAAAACTGGAATGATGGAGCCTGAGTGTGCAATGGCAATATTCACTTGGGTTTCTTGCATGTTTTTAAAAACCTATGGCGGTATTTTCCTTAGGGATGAGAGCAGTGGGAAGGGCATGCTGAGGGCTCTGTGAAAAGCTATGGGAAGGTTTCACCCCAGGGCTTCCCTTTAGCCCCGCTCACCCCTTGGCTCACACCCAGCACAGCTGTCCTTGCCACTTGCCAGGAACGGGCCGAGGCTCTGCTTGCCCCTTGCCAAACCTACAAAAGGCTTTACACAGTAAGTGATATCAAAGATTTCTGACTAATTCTCTTGGTATTTTACTTCGGCAGTAATTCTGCTTGTATATTCTGTTTTACATTTATATTAAATTATGCTATGATTTCTGGGGGGAAATCAAGTGAAAGGATTTTTTTTTTTTTTTCCCCTCCCAGGCAGTATTTTGTTGGAGGGATATTGCTGTCTGTAAAGGAGAATAACCCCTAAGGAGGTCTGGCTGTGCGAAGAGAAGTGACAGCAAAGACTCCCGGGTTGCCATCTTCTCCTCACTTTCACCTTTCGGCTGCTGGTTTATTCATGCATGGGGGTAACAAAGTAAAAACTACCTACAGCAGACTTGTGAAGATGGAACATTTGATACTTCGTAGGTGCTTTGATATCTTCTGGCAATTTTTCATGTAGTTTGTAATATAAATAGTCATCTTCCGCATGAGCAATTTTGACCTTAGCAGTCTCTGCAGTTGACCCTGATATCGCTGAAAGGTGTGGGAGAACAATTTGGAAAAGCAAATGCTCTTGGATACTTAATGGGTCTTGATCTCTGTTTTCAAAGTCTAAACTTTGCCTGGATTTAAAAAGGGACAAATACCTTTATCGCACAAAAAAGGTGCTGCAAATCAGTACAGTTCATCCCCAGGCATTGCTACTTTTTCCTTATCATTGCAGGGTCAAGAAGGAATATTTTTCCTGCAGGTGCACCAATATAATTGAGAATGTTCATATCAGTTGACTGTAGGCACTCGTCTTACATGGCTAAAGAAGCAGCTTGTGGTGCATAAGCCAAACTGTGCCAGGTGTTCAACACTGCCTCATGGTGGTTTTGGGCATGACAGACTAATAATTTGATCCCCAGTTATACATTTTTCATTCTTCTAACTCCACTGATCGGGGCAGAACAAACATTGCTGACAGTCTTATTACAGTCTGGGCTGGATTTTAAATAGGGCTGGTGCTTGAAAACTGGTTTCAAATGCTGCTAATGAATCACAGGCCAAACTTTCTGCTCTGTGGCAGAGAAGGAAGCTGGAGAAGGCCTGAGAAAAATTCAGTGCAGTGCAGTAATAATGAAAGATGATCTTTCACTTTCAGCAAATTACTGTATTTGAGGAGGATTTCACTTGTTAAAATGAAAATAATAACCTACATAGAAAACTACATGCTACAAAGCAGCTTGATTTCTTTCCCAAATTAATTCTTCATTCTTCTTTTGAAAGTGTGTTGTTTGTTGATGCTGCTAAATATTTTTGCTGTTTTCTTCTGAGTTTGGGCTTTTCTGCAGCAGCCCCCGAGAGGCTTACAGGGTTCAGCTGGCTGTCGACCAGCTGATATGGATATTAGAATGGTGTTAAACTGTGGCAAGTCTAAAGCCTATGGATCAAGATTTTGTCAAACAGGTATCTAATTCTTCCCTCACTTCTGCTGGTATTATTCAACTTGCTTTCACTGTAGTTATGCTTAGCTTATACTGTGGTAAGGAAGTGCAGAATCAGGCCTATGTTGATCAAAGAAAAAAATTATAAAACTTAAATAAAAAGAGTTGTATGAATAAGCCACATGAAGTGAGCTGGAGCAGAGTGTGAGATCAGGGTAACCATTATGAATTTACCTTTGCATGTAAGACCGCAGCAGGGTGATTCCCAGGAGGAAGTACATCATGATAGAGCACACCATCATGGCCAGCCCGAGGAGTATGGCCCGGTCTTCTCCGGCTTTTAGGGCTGTGACTGTTTTCCTTTTGTCCAGTAGATCGTGATCCCTGATTTTTTGGTAAATATTTCTGAGGTTGAAAATAATACATTGTTATGTAAAGTTCATATTTAATCAAAGAAGCCTCTACAGAGTGGGTAGTTCCACCTCCACACCCATCTCGTGGGAGAGAAAGGCCTAAGGGTCCTCAGGTGTCCTTTTTCATCAGATTCACTCTGACCTGGTGGAAACTTATTCATCTCCAAAATAAATTACAGCCATTTCTGAAAAGGTAAAAACCTCTTATAGCAAATACAAAGACTAAACACTTGTGCCAGCTCAGTAAATCCTTCTTTGATACAACTTCATTGGATCAGTTGAATTATACCATAGGTGAATTTGACCTGTCAATGCCGTCTTAGGCCCCTAGAAGATGTTTAAGTATATGAGGTGTCTTGTCTTCAGTTGAATATGGTAACAGGTCTTATGTTACCATATGTAGAAAACAGCCTGAAGAAAGATGTCACTAAAATTATCTGAAAGGACCATGTTCTTTTTTAATTCTCTACAGGCTAGTGGTTTGGGTAATTTTCCTGAGTGTGACTCAAAGTTCATGAAACACTATGGGGATTTTGCAATTGATTTCTGTGGGGTTTTTGATGGGGAGCTTATTTACTTTATTTATAAAACAGCTTTCTGGAAGCCCAGTTACTCATTACAGTGAAAACCCTCACAGAAAATTATCCACCAGAGCTATTTGTTCTGGGATTAAAAAAAAAAGAAGATACAACAAACCATTCCCCCTTCAGCAGAGAGTCCTTTGCATTTTCTAACTATAAGTCCTTCTTTCATCTCTGAGCCTTTGATGATTCAATGGGTCATGAGGACACAATGGTGAAGAAGGAAATATTTGAGTACATTTCAAACACACTCAAACTTTGTGGGTTTAAAATGTACTTACAGACCTGAGGCTGGTCAAAATCTCCTGTGTTTTCTGTTATGGTTCTTTTGAATCATCCAGGCAGCCCCCGAAGCATGTGAACCGCACACCTCTGAGCCCTGGCACCACCATAACATGGACATAGTTGTACACGTGGAAGAAGTTCCTCTTCTACTGTCTGCAAAATGGCAGGTGAGCAACATCAACATCACTTTGGGCTCTAGCAAACCCACCACTTGTTTAAGCTGAAACCACCATGTTTCACTCAACCTTGGAGAAAAGCATTGTGTTAGACCAACCATGTAACTCACGTTCACTAATAGGGACAAAGAAATAGAGTTAAGACAGATGTAAAATCGCACATAAGCACAGCAGAAACAAGAGAATAGGTTTAATCATAAACTCCCCAAAACTGGAATTGAATTTGTATTTAGATGATGAGTCATAGTCAGGAAAAGCACGTATGGTATGTGGTTTTATAGCAAGAATCTTGCTTAGATGGTTCTGCAGTTAATAGTCTCCTATACCTAAGACCACTTGAGGTTTCTTCATTGAAGTGTGATTTACATATTTAGATGTCCATGGTTTCTCTTCAAAACCATCCTTTAAATCTTGTCAATGTTTTCCTAGTTGGAAATGAAATGGTAATTCAGCCTGTCAAAATTTTCTCTGGTATCGGGGAGAAAAAATATATTGTGAACTGGCAGATGCAATTGCCTTCAAAGAAGTAATGTAGAGTAATAATCTAATGTTACTTTTCTATTATTATTTATCAAACTGTATTTAACTCTGAGAGCTGCTATTAGGATTTGCATTGCTCCCAAATGGAAGCAGGCAGGAAGGCAGAGATTGTCATGCAGTTCCAGCACATTAACCGATCACACAGCATAACTTATGTCAGCGCATAGACATAAAACAGACACAGTGCAATCGCTCACTAGTGTCATCAGAGCAGCTAGGGCATAAAAGGGATACAAATGGACAATTTAAAAACAAATAGCTAATTAAGAATGGTTACAAACACTTCCCAAGTGGCCTTGAGCCAAGAAACGTGCAATGAGAGGTAAAAAAAAAAAAAAAAAGGATGGACTGAAGGGTATGTTGTAGAATTATCTATCTGGAGGTGACTGGCAAAGGGGATGGTGTGCGGTGACTGCCTGCCAGGCGGATCTCCCACGCTCGCCTGCCATAGTAGATAAAGCTAGAGCTCTGCCTCAGGGGTCATGCTTGGAGCAGTTGTGCAGTTGCTCTTTTGTAAATATTTGTTATTCAAAGGCCCAAATGACAGGAAAGTGGTAGTCTGGTGCACCTTACTGAGGGCTGTTTTCTCCTGAATGCCTGGCAGGAGTCAGCCTGGTGACACACACCGAGGTGTGCGGTGGAGTGGCACGTGCCAGCCTGTGACACACCGGTCCTGATGCAGCCCAGGAGACACGCTGAGTAACCATCCCTCCTCCTCCTCCCTGCTCGTGCCGGCAACAAGGAGGTGCCAGTTTTCTCCATATGATACTGGGAACATCAGCTATTGCTGGACTTCACATTTTCTGCCCCTGAGAGCCCTGGTTTGGGGGGACATGATACGTTGTGCAGAATATTTAGCTGGAGTGGCAGTGGTGGCCTGCACACGTGTGTGTGCTTCTCCGTGGGGGGGATTTTGTGTACGCGTGAACTTTTGGCACAGCCCAGGGACCTCTTTCTGCTTGGTGAGCTGGAAGAGTGCCGTGCTTAGCTGGCTGATTTTGGATCCCAGGGCTGCACAGCCACAATTAGCTGACTGCTGTGGTGTGTTTAAGTACAGATCACTGCATCCCAGACACTACTCATCTAGGTGACTCCATCTAATACTTGTGATTGCCTGTGATAACTCCCCAGATACGACACTGAAGGGGGCTGTTTGTTTTTAAAGAAGTCCTACCTGTCAAAACAGGGGATCCCTCTGCGCTGTGAAAAGATATTTAATAGAAAGCAAGACTCCAAGGACAGACAGTCTTTGCTCCCTTGATCACTTCCAAACTGAAGTTCTCCACTGCTAAATCTCTGTGGCTTTTTGTGGGTTTTTTTTTGCCAAATTGCTCAGAGAATATGAGCTGTCTCTCTACACAGGCTCAGCTGCCAGAGAGGAAATCTCAGCCGTGACCATGACTGTGCCTGCTGGGGACAGAACAGAGATTTCCCTCTCTGCTCTCTAACAGCAGCAGTGCAGGGATCCCTCTGCAATGTGGTCAGCAGCTCCTTATGTGATCTCCAGAGGAAAGCTTAGGGAGGACCTGTGTGATTAAATTAGAAGCCTGGGTTATGTTATCCTGAACACAAGACAGACAGGAAGAGTTACAAGTCCTGTCTGAGTCTACCGGCCTTAATAAAAAAGTTCTACATCTTTTGTAAAGTTGCCCATATTCACTGCAGCCGAGATCTTTATTTGCCATCATGAGGTACGTGACCTTTTAGTACTTGCTTATGTGAAGGGTGAGGCATACCAACTTGCTCTGTGCTCTGCTGGCACAGGACTGCTCCACAGTTCTAAGGATGTCATTAATTTTTTGGCATGTATTAGGAATGGTCCTGTATGCAAAGAAATTGCAACTGGGCATTGCCGCAAAGAGCAGGAAAGGCTAAAATAATGCTTCTTCTGACCCAGTACAGCAGTTCTTATTTTGCTCCAAAATGTATACATCTAGGAGCTCTGCAAAGGGTGTCAAGTTTACTCACTGGAAATTTAGAATAACCAGGCACCTGCAATTACTTAAAAAAAAAAAACAACAAACAAACCCACCCAAAAACAAACCAACAAATTACCTACCCTCAAATTCCTTCCCTTGAAAAAGGACAATGGTGTGGCACTGAGGGAGACATTGCCTCCTCCGGCACTGTGTCGTCATGGGGCTTTTCAGGTGGGGATACTTGCCTGCCTGAATTATTCAGCATGACTTTGAATTCACATTCACTTTTCTGATATCGCAGTTGTTATGCAGATGTCACACAAACTACCTTATGTTGAGGTGTTTACTGATATAACAAATCCTTGAAAGCAAGAGTCAAAAAACCCTCCTGTATCTTACCTGCAGAATTCCCAATATTCTGGGACTTTTCTGCTCAGAAGCCAATTTCTTTACATTTTTCTTAACAGGGTATATTTAGCTGCATTAGTTTTTGTTATTAGAGTTATGGCAATGGAAAATCTCTCTGGAGCTCTCACAAAAGTCTCACTGATGGTTGTACCAGGATTCTTATCGATATGAACAGATTTCCTTTACTCAGTTCCCTCCTTCTTCCCCACCAAACTGAACCAAACCAAACCAGTGCTTTGGTTTCCCGAGCTTACAATGTTGTGGAAAGCCTAACTGGTAGCTGAGGAAGAATGAGGGCTTGACTAGGCTTACGAAGCATAACAAGTAGAAGTTGGGGAACTGTGGATGTCTAAAACAACAATAAAATATATACATTTTAGGCCTGATCCTGCAAAAAGAGATGCCTGAGAGATACCTTCCACTGAGAAGACTCTGATTCCTCCTCATCAAGTGACACATTGCTGCACAGGTTATTATTAGAGTTCAATCCCTCAGAAGTCTGTGACTGTAGCATGTGTCAGGTGTCAAGTTTGCTGCTCCACATGGCAATCTTATTGTCTGAAGTTTAAAGAACAAAAATTTTTAGGAAAGGGTCATTTAGGGGAAGTCATTTCTCTAAAATGCACCGCCTGTTTGATATAGTGATGCTGCTGGTGACCTTACATGTGTTAAAATCACTGCCAGACGCTGGTGGATGAGTTTCTTCCATCAGCAACACTTGCTCTGTTTTCACACCTCTCCTCTGAAGTCCTGAGGCTGAAGTCAGTACTCTCCTATTCCCATTTTTTCTTCTTCTTTTTCCCTCTGTTTTATTAATCGCAGGGTATTAACAATTCCTTCTGTACAGCTCTACGTGACCACCTGGGGAATAAACCCACCTGAAGGCTTGAAAAGCCACCTGAAATTACTATGGTTGGTGTGTAAGTACAGGGATACTGCTCCCTATCTTCCTATTTCTTCAGGGAGGGGTGAGCTTTGCCCAGGGTTTAAGCTGACCAGACACTGGTGAGCCCTGTTTAGTACACGGCTCAGCCCAAGCTAATAAGTCCCACTGAAAGGCATGGTGTGAATTGCAGGCCATGCAAATCAGGAGCACGTGGCTTCCCGCCAGCCCAACGTGTGGGCAGATATCTCCCTCCAAGTGTCTAACCTTGGACTGTTCTGTCCATGACAGTGTTTTAATGCAGAAGAACATTAGCCTGGGGAAAACTTAATTAAAGAGGAGACTTGCAGGAGTACATGAGGCAGTTAAATAACCAGCTCCAACTGAAAGTCCATGGAAACTTGTTGCCAAGCTGGTCTCTGTGGCTTCAAAATATCTGTTTGGGATTGGATTATGAAAAGACCTGAACATCTATGCAGCCTTTGCAGAAAAGTTCAGCAAATGGGCCAGTTCTCCAGAGCAACTCAGCGTCACCTGAACTCATGAATGCATTTTCTCAAGCAGATGCACGCAGTGATGTCTCATTAGAATAACTGAAGACTGTGTTTTGCTAATTGGCACTGTAGATACGTTGACCTCTGGTTTTGTTTCACCGGAGTCTGATTTTTTGTGATTATATTTAATAGTGACTGCAAGGGGAACTGAAGGAGAGAAGGCAAAGGAGGGAAGTGGGAAAGGAAAGAAAAGAAAGGGAAATGTGTCCGGTTGTGACAAGACAAGATGTCCAGCAAATCTCACTACAAAGGAGAGAGATTTTGGAGGGATGAGTCTGAGCGTTACTGACAATTGTTCTTCCATCAGTGATATTTAACTTCTTTCATTCCCAACTGAGTGCTGCCTTTGTCTGCAGACTTAAAACCTCTCCTTCCCTTTCCATCTCTTCCGTGTAATTCCTTGCTCCCCTGAGAGATCCAGTAACTGTCTTATTTCTCTGTCTCCTTCAGCCTGTTCACTCCAGCAACACCACTTGTGTGGGCTGGTGGGCTACCAGCTCACTTTCAAGCTGCTTGTCATCCCCCAGCTATTGTGCAATGTATTGTGCATGCGCTCAATCTCACACACACATACATGTAAAATGGAAATGTCTCTGACAGCTGGATGCATCATCCAGATGTCTAAAATTTATGTAGGGCAATGATCTGGCTGGGGGAGAGGAGGCACTGTGTGTGTGTGTTGTCTGGAGGGGGTTGCGGGAGTGGTGTGGGCTGATGGTTGAAAGCAGGATACCTGCAAATGGCCTAAAAGTTTCACAAGGGGGTTGTATCTGGGGCTGCAACCTGTGGCTGGGGATTAATGTGCTTTTAAATGTGCAATTTGTGTGTGCTGACCTCAGACATGGTCACGGTGTGCTGTTGATGTCCTGGGAACAAGGAAGACTTTGGCTCTGACATTGTCCCTCCGCTCTGTTTTGGCCTGGCATATTAACCCTGGGACTCATCGGCTGGTCCTGTTGTTGGTGGAGCAGTAGCCGGGGGGATGAGAGGCAAGGGGTGGACACCCTTTGCATCCCTCCTACTTCTCTAGTGCTGCCACTGAAGAGAAGCTACAGGCCACACTCAAAAAGATTCAAACCCGTAAGAGACAGTCAGCATAGATGCCGTTTACCTTTTCTCATCATGTCTGTAAGATGTAGAACTCCGGCCACTGGTCCAAATAAACATTTTAGAGGGTTGCCCAGTGTTGGCTTTGCTCGCTGCAGTGGGACGATGGAAGGACCTGGGGGAAGAGGGATAATTTTTATCACTGCCCATCCAATGTGGCAGACCACATTATATCCAGTGTGCCAAATCCCCTGTGGCTGTGCCCAGTGTGCTCTGAAGATAGACCATTTGTTAACTCAGGGTGAGATGTAAATTAATGGGGATGACAGATCAACATGTGGGAATGAAGGCTAAATCTCATTAGCTCCACTGGTAAAATGCGATCCTGGCTAATCAGGCTTAGCTATACTCCACGCTGCAAGGGATTTGCAAAGGATTTGCACCATGGACAAATCATCGGTAGCTTAAGAAAAGGTAATAGCTGCATCCAATGTTCTTATGCAGTATTTTTTGGAGACACAGTGGCGATTGTTTAAATACATACATGTTCATTACTGTTTTTTCATTGTACTGCAGCCCTTAGTAAGGTGAGACTCTCAAAGAGGATGTTTGAACGAGGCACAAGTATGAGATGTAAATGCAGCACTTTGTGGAAATGTAACTGATATGACAAATATGTCTTTTCCTACAGAGAACTTACTGTCCCAAGGCCAATTGGCCAAGATGAGTTAGATTCCTGGCCAGGAGCTGCTTTGTTTCACAGCAGGGTATGAGACCTGTTGGCTTCTTTCAGGCTCTCAGAGTCTTCTGAAGAGGGTTTCATTTTAGGGACTGAATTTGAACCCTGTACGTCAGTTAGATCTCACAGAATCAGAAATAGAGTTAAAAGGATCTCAAGAAGTGTTGCTGTTCTCTTGCTCTGATTCAAGGCACATTCACTATATCTATGTAATTCCTAGCAGATTTTGGTTACCCTAGGTCAACTGAATGTAAACAACCATCTTTCCAGATGGTGACTTCATTGCCAGGCTGGAAGCATATCTTGTATTGGAACTGCTGGTGGGGCTACAGCTCCCCTAGTAGCTCCTCCTAATCTGTTCCTGGTTTTTGTGAGACCTTTCCTGGTGAGAATTGTATTTTGCATTATTTCATGGCACAGCACTTTGTGCTTTTACTGTGTTCAGAGAAAGGCTTAAGAAAAAAAAAAGTTCCAGATACAAAATACTTTAATGCCAAAGTTTTGCACACACTGTGGGCCATTCTTCAGCTCACTGAAAAAATAAACCTGACTGTTGATGCTGTCAGCAGAGAAGACACATGAATTCCTCAGTGCTCCTCATCTGAAAAAGTCTGTAATGTCACTATTGACATAATTAGGCAAAAGACTAATTTCAATATTTGCATAGTGGTGAACCTGGGAGAAGACTTAAATCCCATAAAGGTGGCTTCAGGGGAAGACTGACATGGACAGGAGACAGAATTCATCCGTACACAGACAGGATAATGGGTGTCAAGGGATTGGGCTCTTCATCTGGAGTCAGCCTGGATCCCCACCACAAGGTCCATGACGTAGACCCACATCAAACTCATACTCTGGTTGAGCAGCTGACTGGGCAAACTGGCCAAACTGGTGCCTCCGTCATCTCCTCCCTGCTGGGATCCTGCTGCCATGCTCAGAGTTGCTGGCTGGGGGCTTGCAGGCTGGGACCTTGCTTAAAATAAGACATGGTAATATTTGACAAAGCTTTTGTGCTGCATTCATGCACAGTAAGTTGGACAAGAAGGCTGTCCAAAAGAAGAGAGGTAGACTGAGGCGAAACTCCCTCAGCCTTTTCCCTGACTCTGCGGTCATCACTGCACAGCTCTGAGAGCCAAAAAAAGGCTCCTCTTTCCTTACAACCACTATAGTTAAGTACTGGGGAATAAACAGTAAGATAAAGCATTTCGTCCCTGAAATAACTGTCGTTAAGAAGGTGAAATAGCATCTGCCAGGACTTAATCAATATAGCCCCTGGCTAAGAAGGGTTTTTATACTGATATTGGCCAGAAATTTGGGTTGCAGGACCTTGGGTCTAATCCTCACCCTGCTATTTAAGATTGCACCCACATTCCCTCAGACTGCACCACAGCAGCCACCAAGCCTGCACTGCACAAGCTGCTGTTTCTGCATTGAGCAATGCAGAAGGGTTCAGAGCAACTATCCAAGGGCCTAGAGGTCACATCAGATATTGGACTGAAACCTGTCCCAGGCTGAGTCCCTTAATGCTGGAAAATAAAATTATATATTTGCCACTTCACCCTTTAGGATGTCACACATGAGCTGCTCGACAGGAAAGCCTGGCTGGTGCTGCTGCCACAGCCCGAGTGGTCCCAGAGCCATCAGGAGATGCTGATGAATGCTATTAGAGAATCTGTTCTTAATTAAGCAAAACTTGGGCACACATTAGAGGTGATCAGTAGCTTCTGCCACCTGTCTGAGTCTACAGGGACACCTGGACAGGACTGCCTGGGCAGGAAGGCAGATTTTCAAGTTCCAGAGCAAATTGCAGGAGCACTGTTGGGGCGAGAGCTGTGTGAGAGGGGTCTGTCCCACTGAGGAGATGTCAGAGGAGCAAAAGAGGTGTCTCTCTTCCCACCAAAGTCAGAGTGATTTCAGACTCTCTTCTATTGCCAGTGCCCTGGAGCAGTCCATATGTGATAGCATTAATGCTGTCTGCTCCATTAGGTGGGCAATCCAAGCTAACCATCACTATTTAACACACAATTGCACACCTAATTTTGTGTAAAATTCTAACACTGATGACATCACAGCAGCCACTCCAGAGGTCAGATGTAAGCAACTAAAGCCCATGGTTCATTTAGGTGGGGTTTAGCTGTAAGGTAAGAGCCTTTTGAAGAAGAGTAACAATACAAACTCCCCAAGACCTTCCTCTGAAGGCCTTTGGAGGACTCATAACCTAGAATGGTTACGACCTACACAACTATGTCCTGCCCCACCGGGTCAGTTAGCAAATTTCCATGCCTTTCTCCTCCCCTGAGTTAATCCCAAGGCAGGACTGTGAAGCCCGCTCCTTCAGTGTTTCCTCTCTATTTTCTAAGGAAACAAGTATCATTAATTTTTATTTGCCCACTACTTCTCTGAGTCAGCTGCTGGCAACATATTTTCATCATGCAACAAGTAATCAGCCTGTGAAACTCATTACTGCAGGATGTCAGCCTAGCATTTAGAGTAAAAGTGGATTGGGCTATTGCTTGAACAGATGGAACACCTAAAGTCATGACAATACTTGTTAAAAACAGTTTAGAAGAGGTGCTTTGAGCTGATTTTTGACTATCAGGACTCTGTAGGGGATATTCCTATAGGGCAGGTTACCTGCAAACTGCTGTATTTGATGTGAGTTTTGGTAGAGTCAGGGTGCTGGGTCAGACTCTGGGCTTTCTGCTTGACTTTACCTGAATGTCGTTATCTCCTTTCTTATTGTGGCATCAATACAGTTGTCTCTTGGCATGGTTGACACAGAGACAGGCAAGGAGGCCAAGCTTTGATTTTTACGAAACACACTTCATTCTTCACGTTTGGGTCTATTCTGAACAAATGCACAATGTTTAAGAGAGAAACGCAAAGTAAAAAGTGTACAACCTCCTACGAATACATGTACACCTGTGCCCAGGGCACTTCACTGCTCTGCACTGGCCAAGGAACAGCTCTAAGGGCCCATGATGCTGACACAGTGGGTCTGCCCAGGGCTGACCCATTCGTCCCATCTTCCCCTGTTCTCATCCTCCTCTTGAGCGTTATCTTCTGGTGAATTTTATGGAACTCATCAGAAAACCTGATGTCCTGGTTCAGCTAGGATAGGGTTAAGTTTCCCCAGCAGAGAAGAGGGAAGGGATCTCCAGGTGGGTTATTCATACCATGCTGACGTCAGGTCCGGGCACAGGAGCATGGGAACTTTTTCCTTTGTGGCTTTGGTGACGGGAAGCACGCGAGCGAGCTGTCTGTAACCATTGCAGTATTTCTCTGTATATCTTTTGTCTTGTTTACTGTTATTACTGTTTACTGTTGTTATCATTGCTACTGTTGTTGTTCAGATTGTTTATCACACTGTTGTATTAAATTTCTTCTTATTTTAACCCAGGGTTTGTGCCTCACTTCCAGCCTGACCGGCTGAGGGTGGGGGAGGGACAACGGCAACGTGGTGTCCGGTCCCGGCAGGTTTTAAACCAGCACATCTGACAAGGTTTCTATTTGTTCAGCCATTTCAAGATGAAGACCTGAGATAGTTCTTATAAGATTAGAATAACTGCCCCATCAACATGTCCACTCAACAGCAACCACCTGAGAGAGGACTGCAGTGTGAAGAAAATATGCTGGGGCAGCATTTGCTTGAAATTGCTCAAAAAAAGATACAATTCTGAGGGTGAATCTGAAAATCCCTTAGCTGATACTTTGGGAACTACATTAAGTGCTTTGTTGTCCTCACTTTCACCCTGGGTTGGCTGCTTTCCTTCCTCAGGCTTTGGTTTATGTCACAATTGGTATGAAATGTCCCTTACCTCTAGGTTACCACAGCTGTGAACAGCCAAAGAGGGATATTGCAGACCACATTTTTAGATGGAAAGCTGGGTTTTATATGTGTGTTTATTTGTAATTGCCTCTGTCTATGTTAATCTTAGGGTTTCTGAGACCTTGAAGAACCATTTATGGCACCAAATTAATGAGCTTTGCTCTCCTTATGGCATTTCACTTCCTGGACAATGTGGCCACTGTAAAATGAGATGCACTTGCATTAATTTTGCCTCATAAAAGACAGTCTGAATTATCAGAAGCCAACAAAAGCTAAATATACACCTAAAGATACAATCACTGACCTCTTAAGCTTTGTCTGAATACACCCATGTCCTGCACTGTCCACGCTACCAAGTGCTCTGGATGCTTCATCCCAATATTTCCCAGCCAAGGATTCATTTGAACCCTGAGGCAGTTCCCCATTAGCCCTGAAGTTTTCCTGCTAGACCACATGTTAACCTCTCCCTGTGCCACAACACAGCGGTCTGTGGCAGCTCTTGGACAGACGGGATGGCTGCTGTTGAGTGGTGGGAGACGTTTGGTCTCTCTCAAGGTTGAAGAGAATTTTTTGGGGGTGGTTCCAGCCACCATCACCCATGAGAAAAGGAAGAAGCTGAAACCAGGCATCAAAGCCAACCTGCAAGGGGATGGTGGTTCACTTTGAGGTGAATTTACTGAATATGGACCGTTAGACTTTATGCCACAACAGATCTTACCCATGCCTATATCTGATGATAGTATGTTTTTCTATGGCTTTGGTGAGCCAGAAAACAGGGATAAATATTGTATGATGAAGAATGGGAGAATAAATAAAATGGCCTGTTGAATTTCTGATGTAAAGTGTAAGCTGACTGCTGGGTAGCCTGGCATCCAGGTGCCTTAGTGCATGGGAGAGCTTCCGGGGTAGAGTGGTGGTGGTAACTACTGTATTAAGATGCTCCTGTCTGATTCAGGAGATGATCCAGATGAATTTTCTAGTCCTAGTATTGAAATAATGTAAGAGCTGGACCCAGGACTAAAACCAATGTCTGAAATGTCTGACTACCTAGTAGGGTCCATGGCAGCTTAAAGGGGTGGATGGAAACAGAGCCAGACCATGGAGAGGGTGAGGAGAAACCCAACTGAGTGGTAAAAACTGAGCAGGTGTCTGCCTGGGGTATCTGAGCGAGACCCACCGTGGCCATGGTGTGACCCAAAAGCCCCAATTACACATGTACCAAGGGAGGTCTTATACACTAGCTTTGAAGATGCAAACCACAAAGCAGGCAATTCCCCTGTTCTGACACAATTCAGAGGGCAGTGTTTCTTGTGTAGTCAAAATATCTGTTTTCTCTGCAGGTCTCCATCTGAGCACAGTATCTGCTTGACCCAATCCCACTTGTCTGCAGCCGTTACAGATGAACAGCAAGCATGGACCAAGAAGAACAGCAATAAGCTGACTCATAAAAGAAATGCATCTGCATTAGTAGAAGACAGTTACCACTTAGGGAACATTTAACGCTCTGGCAGCAGCAACCGTAAATTGTGAAGCAGCAACAGCAATATCAAATGGTGTATTTCTGCCTCGTGACCGGACTTTGCTGTACCACAAGCTAATGGGCACGATGCAGGACAGAGTGACATAATTAACTGTTCTCGTTGGAGCATCTCAGGAGTTCCAGCTGCACTAACTGACTAATCCACCTGGCAGGTGACCTTGAATTTGGGGTTCCTCATTATGGCAAAGGGAAAATGGACAATGGGCAGCTGGTGTTAATATACTGACAAGAGTTTAGGAAAACTCATGGCTAGTGATGCTTCATTAATGAATTCACCTCTATTTCTGGCCCTTCTCCTAAATCTCCCCAGAGCTCAGAGCTGAGCTTTCTGTCTAGTTTTTGAGTTGAATGATGGAGACACTCTGGACCCAGGGCAGTCTTGCTGGGGTCCCATTGCACAGGCTTGTCTAGGACACTCCATGTCAAAGGAGGAGAACGAGGCTGCCAGTGACAACTGAAGCCCTCACATCACATGGGGATGCAGCTGTGCAGAACACAGGAGCATTTGAGTTTGTTTTCAAACAACTTCAAGTCATCCTTTACAATTATTAATTCCCTCTCCCCAGTATATACTGGAGCAACAGAGATATTCAGAAAGGCTGAGGTATCTATACCTTTTTGCTACACAAAACATGCAACGTGTTCACACTTCAAAATTAAATATTACAGAGTAACATCTGAATTTTCCAGGTTTCCATCTCATGATGTTTTTTCTCCAGTGCTAGCTTTCTGTGTTTTGAAAAAACCTTCAAGCCTTGCCATTTAATGATGCTTTTCATCCTCGGGCTTCCCCTTTCCCAAAAGCTACCTTCCTAGTACGAGTCTAAGTAGCCCACACAGCACTTCAGGCTGTAGACTTTACAGTCTTTATTCTTCTTGATCTTTTAAACATTAACTTCCTTCTCCACTTCTTCTTTTCTATTTTTTCCAGTGTCTCTTCCCATACATTACTATCCCCATGATGACTTGTTTCACCCACCTTCATTACACTGTGTTAGTCTTAATTATTCTGATTTAGTTGATTGAAACAGCAACTTTTTGAAGAAATTCCTGTGTCCCCAGGTCAGCTACAAAGGAGGGAAGTACTATCTGTCATTGCAAGCAAGAGATCCCCTATCTCTCATCTTTGGCGACCTTCTGGCCACCTTGGAGAAGTCTGACACTATGGCCTAAGCTTCCTCATCTGTATAAGAGTGTGCTAGTCCCATCACTGTACCTGGCAGAGGACACTTTCAGGCCATCTACAGGTAGCAGAGCATCTAGTGAAGAGCCAGCCCTTATTACCCTCTTTGTGTTTTGGTGCTGGTGAGTTTGCAATCCAAGCACGAGGCAATGCCTCTCTTGGCATGTTGCAGTCACCAGGGATCAACATTTGTGAGGAACAGCTGAGGATAATTGTCCCCTTCGCCTGTCAAGACTCTGCAAACATTTTTAGCTTTCTGCGCTGAATTTGAATTCACGTAGTAAGTGACACATTGGACAAGCACTATATTCATCATCTCAGCTGCTCTCTGGCTTCAGAGAAGGACACAATCTGCCTGTAAAATGGGCTGACTCTGGGAGGGGGTGTGGCAGTGGCCAGTGCTGGGTGACCCACCTGCGACATGCCCCTAGTCAGCTGAGCCAAGAGAGTTTTATGGGGAGATCCGCTCTGCCAAAGACCAGGTAGCATTACACTGATAAGGAAGGATCCTGGGGGTGAGAATAAAGGCAGTGAAAGTGCTGCACTACCTCACTTGATGCTCTCCTTTAAATATTAGCACAATTGTCTGTAATTGCAGGGGGATATATCACCTTGGGTTCTACGCTGCACCAGAAGAGCTATATGGCCCTGGACCAGGCTGGCTGGCTAAGAGCATATGGGTGGCAGCAAACATGCTCTGTGTCTTGTGATGATGCCATGGTAAACCCAGTGGGAAATACAGAGAGGGTGAGAGAAAGGAGATGAAGTAGAGGCTCAGTGCTGCATTGCTCCTCCACTCCCAGGGCTGGGAGGTGTTTTCAGCTCTAGCTCCAGGCTGAAGTCAGTCTCTCTGATGTGACCATCACATATGGGAATGACCTTCTCTGCAGCTGAGATTTTGTTTGTACACTTGACCAGATTTTAAAGGATGCTCATTTGGATACTAAAAAGACTATTTTTAAGAATAATTGGTTTCACAGTGGGAGCTGGACACCTCTCTGACTCGACTCATATGTCCCTGCACCACTGTCATCTCAGGGCCCTGAGGTTTACACCCAAACTGAAGAAACAGGGTGTTGGCATCGCTGTTTTACAGGTGATGAACAGAGGCATATAGGTGGCTGTTACTAGGCCAAAGCCTACCAGGAAGTCTGTGGTGGATGTAGTGGAGAAAATAGCCTAAAAGATGGTGGACGACCACCTTCTACCCAGCGAGGAGGGAGGAGAGCCAAGACACATACAGATTCCCATGTCAGAGAGCAAAGGCAGAGCCTTAATTTGGGGAAGTACCAAGTCCCATCCATGGTGACATTCCCTCCAGCTCCAGCTTTGTGCAGCTGTGCCTCAGCTTTACACCTCTCCAGAGAAGACCTGATCTGAGAAGTACATGGCTTTTAAATATCCCTGAAGAGAGTGTTTCATTTCAGGAAAGCAGTGCTTAAAACCCTGATGGTGTGTTTGCAGGAAGGAGCACGCAGAGGGGAAGGGTGATGTGCTGCTGGGGACAGGGGGGACACCAGCAGCCCTTAAGGAAGCCACAAAGGAGAAGCAGAGCACATGAGAGATGTGCCTGGGGAGAGAGGTAAGGGCACAGAAAGATAAACAGACGCAAAGCAGCACCCAGAGGAAAAACACAAACAGGCAGGGCAGATACAGCAGGAGCGTTTTTTCTCCCACCTAATTCCTTGAGTGGGTCAATCATCTTTTATCTCCTTTGAGTCAGTCCCTGTGCCATCGAGAGCACCAGCCGGAACAAAGCAAAGGCAGAGGCGAGCTAAAACTACTGCCCAGCGGGAAGTGAATGCTCTGGCACTATTTATTTTTGAGTCCACATTTGGATTAGCTGTAAAGAGCTGTGTGGATAAGCAAGCAGGCAATTACAGCTGGGACGTGCTGCTCATGAATGGAAACAGCTCCAATCTGCTCAGGACATATTGAAATTCTAATTCAGTTAGATTCCTTTAGTTACAGCGCTCATCACAGGCTCTAAAAGAGATGGGATTAAAAAATAAATACAACTCTTACATTGCCTTTGGTTTGCCTTCTCTGCTCCCCTTCCCCCCCCCCCCCCCCCCCCTCCCCGCAGTTTTAGCTGTTGTTTGACTTTATTTTCTGTGGCAAAATACATCAGTCTGCATTTAGTCTGCTTGTTAATTTTTACAAGGATCTAGCAGACTGCAGCTGGCCGAACGCGTGCACGCTAACGGGTGGGCAGTCAGCATGAATACTAGACCACTGCTGAGGTTTCACATGTCAGGTCTTACTAAAGACCATTACCCAGAGATGTCTGTTATTATTGCAAAAGTGCAGGTGTGACACTGAGGTGCAGAGCAAGGAGGCGATTTGTACAAGCTCTTCGCTGGCTTCATCCCTGGTTCAGACCAATGCTCAAGGCTACCAGCCCACACCGCTGCCCCAGTAAGCAGGTTGGCTTCCTGCTTTGGGTATTGATGTCAAGCTACTTTGCCATTGCAGGCAACTGCTTTTGCACTGGGTTTTGCAGGTAAGTTAGGAAAAAATCTCATCCAAAACAGCAACCAGGGAAGAGAACCAGGAGTGCTGGATCAGCCCTGCCAGTGTGACCTGGCAGTTCAAGCAGGTTATTTAACTACGTGCTGGTTGAGTTTCACTGGTTGATGTATTAAACCTCCTGGCATATGCAAGGAACAGTTAGTTAAGACCTAAATGGCTGAGATTGCCAGATGGGAGGAATGAGAGGAGCGTGAGCTTGGGTCTTCAGCTGCCTGGCAGTCGTGGTTCCCTCATGACCAGTCTCTTGGATCTGCTGGAGGACCTCTGAATGCACAGGGATATCTACAAGCAGCTTGTGAATAGTGCTGACCACATCAGCTCAGAAATCCAGTTATGACAGACACCGGGTAGAGATTAATTGCCTCCCTCAAAACTAAGGAATGGGCTTGATGGGGAAAGACATATACAGTAGCTCCATTCTACCAATACGGTCAAGGCACGGAGCTGTGAAATCAGCACCTCTGTGGTAAAAGCAAACACACAGCTTGGCTCTCGCGAGCATCTTTCCTCTTTGTCCTATTTCAAAGGGGTAAATCTTGTAGCATAAACACTCTGTGGTGGCTCCTCATCCTTCCAGGACACAGACTTCACCATCTGTAGTCCTCTTAGCTGAATATGATCAATTGTCATGTCAAATTCACAAAATTTTGTCCTCGAGTGCTGTAGAAAAGCACTGGAAACATTTTTTAATGCATAAATTTAATATAATTTTCACAGAATTGAGTATTTTAAGTGCCCTTATTTTTTAAAAATGCAATTCTGTAGAGGCAGCCTCCCATTAGCTCCTGAATCTAAGTTGGGTACAATATGGCTACATCTCCATGGACCTCTGAACTCATGCATGTCCTCTGTGGAGCTCCCTGTTTGCTTTGCCCACTGGTAAGAATCTCCAAGTCACATATATGGACAGAAATCTACTTCCTGATTAGAAAAACAATGCAAAATCCTAATTCTGACAGGGGATGTGCATGACCTAGAGAACAGTTTCCAGAGTAAGAAGAAGGAAGCATTTCTAATGGATTTGTCTGTAGGTAGGGCACAAATCAAATCCAGCCTGATGAGCAAGTCCAGGAGAAAGTTAGAGATTAAATAAGTGGGTTACAAAAAAGGCAGAGGATTAGAAAGACAGGGAACACAAGATGAAAGACAATAGTGATGCGCACACACAAGAGACAGTAGGATGAGCCGCATGTTGCAGAAAGGTAGTAATGAAATCCACAGTAGGGGTATGAAGTGGATAGGAAATCTGGTGGAGTCAATGAGTCAAATGACTACTGAGACAAGGCCGATAAGCTGGGCTTAGTAAAATGCTGCACCAGTCCATTAGCGTAAGCACTAAATCACCTGCTTTGTGGATGAGTTCAGTGCATGATTTAGCCTCCTTAGAAAACCAATAACTTGAGAGCTTGTGAATCTCTTTATAGATGTGTTCTTGTATAAACTTTTCAGCATAAAACCAATTTTTCTTAAGAGTCAGGAAAAAAGATAATGAAAAAGAACAAAAGCAGAGTCTTTGTAAGAGAGAACACTGTACACACTCCCTCTACGCAGTTTTGAACTGACAAAGAGAACAAAATCTCTGCAGTCCTCTGAGGCCAGAGGAGCATTCCAAACAGTGAAGGGGCCTCGGCCATGAAAAAAACCCCTGTTGTATTTTTGTCTCATAACTGGTCTAGAAATGAAAACAGTGGTAGGAGCAGGCACAGACACTTGCATTCCTCATAAGGCAATAATTTATATTACTTACAACAAGCATCCATCTTTGAACAATGTCACTGCAGTGCTATTACTATTGAAGAGTATTGAGTTTCAAAGGAGGTGAATGTCTTTCTCTCTCCCTAATTATGATTACTTGGCTTAGTACTTGGGCTAAACTTTCATTTAACCAAGATAAATGGATTTTTCCAAAACCAGTGAGTTAACACTATGCATCACATTATTACTCTCTTCTCAGATTTCTTGCCTTTTGCACTGTTTTACTCGGCTGCTAAACAGAAATAACAAGAATAGGAAGTAGGAGCAGTGTAGGATTCCATATGGATTAAAGATAATTTTTAAAAAGTCTGATTTTGACCCATTACTTTGTCCTGTTCTGGGCTAGATTTTTCCCTCAATCAACATAACATAACAACATTATTTTGTCCTATAATTTCCCTCTCTTCAAACATGAGCACCCACAACATATTTTTGCAGACACAACCAGCCTAACTGACTAATATTTTGGTTGCTTTCTGTTTAGAATCCCTACTTATCATTTAAGCTTATGTGCCAATATTGTAGGTTAACTTTCAGAAGAGCAGATGGGGAATTAGAGGCAAAACTTCTGTCAGTAATAACGGGACTTCCACGCTTCATTTCCCCCAGGGCACAGTGAATGTTTTCCTTTTCAACAGTGCTGGGCAGAACTGCCTTGAGCAACTGGTGGCAGCAAAATTGTGTGCTGGCAACACACTGAAGTTGTCAGGATACAGGAATAGATTTTCAGTTGCTGGGTCATTTGTGGAAAGTTATTTTGCAGTAGCTCCTGGAAGATACCTCTCTTGGTACAGGAGTTCAAGTGCAAAATAAGAGAACGAGAATTGCCTTTCTAGCAAAGTCAGTGAGAGGTCTGGCACTGAACAGCTTCTCCTACACAGGTGGGTTCACCTGACCACATCGCTGCACAGCAGCCTGTTTTTTGATGACCAGGGCAGGCTGCTAATCTAGGAGAGGTCCTAACTCAGGTCCCTAAACTCTACAAATCCCACTGTTTCAGCAGCCCACTCCTTTGGTGCTGGGGGGAAGTGCAAGGCTGTGGATGGGCACCTTAGTGTGGGTGGGTGGCTTCCTTACCGCCTTCCACAACTCCTTACACCACGGTGGTGTCCAGGACATGTCACGGGTCCGTCTGATGTCCACACCTATTGTACCCTTTCTCAGGAAAAAAGCTCTCACTTTTCTCAACCACAGGGCAGCTCCATGCACTGTCCCCTTTCACACACCAAGGGAAGCCAGCTGGTGTGCTGGGGACTGGAACTTGCAGTACAAAGGACTTGACAAAGTGGGAAGTGGTTCCTCTGCTGCAGTCACAAAACTCCTCACCATCAAGGAGTGACAGTCGGATGAACATCCCATCTCTGTCTTGGGGCCACTCCCCAGCTGGAGAGGCTCACAGCACCTCACTGGGATTGATCATCCCCGCACTCTGTGGGCTTTGCTTTGGGCAGCAGGGCTGTGCTGCTGATGCCAGCCAGCTGCCACCCAGCAGTTGCTGAATGACAGGAACTATCAGAATCAAGACAAATTTCAGTGTCTTAACACACCAAGCGTCACACAGGTGATTAAAAGCAGCTTCTGGCTGCTAAAACATGCATTAAAGAGATGCGAGAGGCCTGCCCAGAGAGCAAGAGCTTGCCCCTACTCTTGAGTGCCGCACAGATGGGATTTGTTCAGATAATTACCACCAGATACAGCCTGCACCATCTTACATTCTCTGGTGTTTTTCTTTAAGGTGTCCATCATTTGGCCAGCCTCCACCCACCTTCTTCCCAACAAAAAATGGCTTTTAGTAAGCATTTGATACTGCCATTAATAAAACAAGGAAATAGATGTTGAAGATCAGAACATGTGTGTTATGTCTGTATTCTCTACTTTTCAGGGAAGTTTAACAATTTTTCACCCTTCTTGATGCTTTTATGAAAGCTTTTTCTGCCTCTGTCTCACCTAAGAATCCCCGAGCCCCAGTAATCACGTGAATTACATTCAAATAAAAATACAGAAAAGCTGCGTTTTCACACTGACCTTGAAATCTTGAAGGCCATTTCCACCTCGGACAGGATACACTGGGTGTGTATCTCATTATAAAGATGCTTTACAGCATAGTTTGTGATTAAGGAGGCTGTTAAGGTAAGTTTAACCAGAAAAGTTTCTCATATGTAGATATTCTCAAGATCCTGTCTTGCAACTAAAATTCTTCCATTTATTTAGATCAATTTAAGCAAACATAGCTGTGAAAAAACTTGTTAAGGTACCAGCTAACGCCGGGAAGGTGACTTGAGCTAGCCCTGTTGTAACACTTGTGTACCTACCTCTTGCTGTAACACAGCCTAGTAAGTAAATAAAAGCTGGTAGTTTTCCTCCTAATGTGTTCAGAGGGCTTTGCTCCCATATTAATTTGAGAGTAGTAATTCAATTACAGAAAATATTATCAGAGGCTGCTGTAATATGGACTGCATTTTTATCATCCCCACCTGCTCCTCTTCCTTACGCTGGAAATGCTGCCGAATTCCCCAGCTCAGCTTTTTTTTTTTTTTTTTTTTTCCTTCTTTTAAAGCTGATGTACAAACTTAATGAAGTCTATCATTTCAATACTCTTTGATATGTACTTCAGAAGAGACCGGGTACTTGATTCTCTTCTTATTTACATCAGCGAGGTCAGGAGCTGAATGCAGAAGTAAGTGAAGGGGTAGGGAAATGCCACTGAAACTGTCAGCACCAGAGCAAAGGCATTTCTTCAGTTTGCTCTGGTCCCTTAGGAAATCCTAACAGCTGGACTAATATTGGATGTAATTGAAGAAATACTCCCCTTAAACTAGCAGGAGGTTCAGTATCTAAATATAATCCCTTCTGAAAGAATGCTCAAAACCTGAATTTTGACCTTCATGTCAGCCAGAAAGAGATTTTCAGTAGCTATAAAGATTTTAAAAAATGATGTGGAACATTTTGTTCAATAGTAGCTTTTTGATTTCTTCATACTGTTTGTATTTATTTTTTACCTTTTGCCACAATGGAAATTCAAGTCAAATATTCAATCAAAGTCAAGCATTTTATCGCCTTTCCACTCAAATGACTGAGTCAGATGCTTAAAATGTAACACCAGCAGCACTGCAAGTAGTGGATATATAAGTACATGGAAAATCAACCTTTTGCACTATAGCCCAAGGAAGTGCCTTTTCTTTTTTTCTTTATCCTGGTGGAGCCATTTGCTATCAGAACATGTTGCCATCAAGTGTGATCTGCTGTTGGTGCCTTACAGCTATTGGAAAATATTGCTGCTGGAGTATTTCAGTTGCCAGAGCACTCCCCATTCAGACCAGTTTGCTGGTGCAAAGTTCTGAGCTCAAGGCGGGAGCCCTGCTATCAAACAACTGGGAATTGACAATTCACTTCCTCTCACTCAGGTGCAGAGAAAAGCAATGTTTATTTAATTTGGAAGGTGGAAAGCTGGAATGGAACAAGAATGAGCATCACTCTGTACTTTTCCAGCTTCCTTTCTGCCCCCAGGAATTTTTCTTCCACCATCATCTTGAAAGCTCCTGTTTCCTTCCCCGTTGCTGGTGCAACAGTGCATTTGGCAGTCAGCTCTTTCTGTGCCTTTCCGGTCCCAGGCTTGGTCTGATGTGAAGGTGACCATAGGGTGACAGAAGATGCTCACTCAACCCATTGCTACCGTCAGTCCTACCACAGGACACCCCTCTCCGGTGGTGAGAGAGGAAGGACTCTAGGAGACAGCACACCCATTCTGTTTCTGCAGGGTTTGATGCACAAAATGAATTCCTGTGGGGTATGCAAATAGTGGGCATTGGCCACTGAGCAATGATATCCACGCGTGGGTTCTTACACTGTGTACCCTGCAGTGAATACAAACCAGCTGACTGAAACTGGAAAGTCAGACTGACTCCAGGAGTGTCCTGGCTCAACTCTGAAAGAGTGTTGCCCCAGGTATTAGCTTGGCAGTACTTGGAACAATACCAGCAGTTGCAATAAGTAACAACTGACAGTATCTCCTAAGCATCTATATTTTCACTTCTATGGAAAACATGGAGCTGATCTTGGAGTATTTAATTTGGGAGTTGTAACACAGTCACAGAGGAAAGCAGTGCTGGAAGACCACCCGTGGATTTCAGCACATCAGATCCCCTGTAGTTAAACTAAATGTCATCACACTGTACATGGCTGCTGATTTCAGGTTTGCTAATTTGTAAAACAATGTGAAGAAGATGCCACAGTTGTGAGTGGAGCAGCTGAATTATAGGTACTTAGGCAGCACTGTAGGGATATGAATTCTGTTTATTGCACAAACCTGCCTCTATAATTAATAGAAATAGTAATATTTCCTTACTCTGTTTTCAGTAATTCAGACTGATAGCTTTGGAAGATCAGAATGGATTAGGAAACACAGTTTTGGAAGAACAGGAGAGAACCAGAACACTTTCTTGGCTTTTCAGCATCAGTCCAGATCTCCTTCAGTGTTCAAGGAACAAAAGTACTACCAATGCTCTGTGTGTAACAGACCATCTGTCACCGTAAGTGCAGCTTTATTTTATTTTTCACTGCTTCTGGGAGAAAAGATTCAAACTTCCCTAGCTGCCTGTCTGAACTGAACATTATGAAATTTATTTTAAAACCTTGAGAAACAGACACATTCAGTCCAAATCCTGCTTAAACCCCAGCAGCTCTCTAACACCAACACTGGCACTTCCCAATCAAAACTGGCTTCAAAGTTTACCTAACAAACTGCAAACGATCTGAACAGCCATGTCTTCTTTAGTGGGAGTTTTATAGGCCTTGCCCCCTCTCTTAGGAGGTATAAACATATCAAGGTTTAAAATTGCGCTTTATTTATCTCAGTGGTATAGTATGATATTGTTCCCACAGGAACACTGGTGATACTTTATTGTGGTAGAGAGGAGAGCACCACATGAAGCAGAGCTGATGCATGAGCTGGCTTAGTCATAGCTGGTGACAACTAAAGTATAGTTTGGGCATTATTCTATTATTTTGAATTCTTCAGGAATTGGAAGCAAGGGGTGTCTGGAAAGGAACAAGAAAACCAGACAGCTATGCAAGGGGTTTTTCACCTCCCCTGGTGGAAAGCTTTGCCCCTCAGCCCTGTCCCTCTTGGGGTCAGAGACACAGGAATAGATATGTCAGAGATGACTTATTTTCTCAATGATTCATTGAAAAAAATATTAATCTTGGTAGCTTTCTAACATGATGTACGTACCAACCACTGAACTGCTCAAAGGAGGGCCTTTTACTAGTAGGACTCCTTAGCCAAATGTAATGCAATTAAATGATTGGATTTCATTACATATATTGACATGATGTCAGTGACAATTTCCATTCTCCCTATTATTTCTATAAATAAAGTAATCTACCATAATTAGAAAATATGAACATGCTAAGACCTCCATTAATTCTTCCCCATATTAATCTAAGAGCTGGGCAGATGTTTATTAATACCTTGTTACACTGCATTCATCAGCTGTTACCAAGAATAGAAAGGCTGAGACCTGATCTCATGCTGAAGGTTAAATAAGAGCAGATCTAGCTAAATCACAGAACCATAGAATCTTGCCTTCTGGTTAACTTTTTGACAATATCGTGGTTTTTATCAAAATGCTTTTTAAACCTTTAATCTATCTCTCTCTTTCTTCTCCTCAGTGTGCTTTGGACAGTGTATGAAACTCAGGGGCACTCCCTTCCCTCCAGCATCCTCATGTCTGTTTTGATTTCAGTGGAGCTGAATTACACCAGCCTGTACCTGCCCTCTGCTTCTTTCTCTTGGAAGGTATTTAAGGAGCAGCAGTGCTGGGTGAGGGTCCAGGTTCACCCTGTTTGGTGCCAGGTATCTGCTGATGGGTGCTTGGGATGGATGTGAGGAACAGCAGGTACTGGTGGACCTGCACCAAGCCAGGATCTTGTGGTTTTTTAGAGCTAATCTAACCTCTGTCCCAAGTCATCTCCCATTGTCACCTTCACTGGGTCTTCTGCCAAGAATCTCCAGAATTTACTTACGGTTTCTGTGAAAGTACTTTTTTTCCTGTTTCTTTTAATTCTTGTGCTCAGTAACCTGAGGTTACTTCCTGCTCTTCTTTCTTATTTGTCTGTCATTTTCTGTCTCTCTCCACTCTCTGTTCTTTCTCACCACCACCTGGATCTGTTCTCTTGGCACTTACTGTGCAGGTTTGGTGCCCATCAAGGCACCTCCACCCACTTCAGCAGTGCCACATTACCTTGTACCAGCAAAGAAACTGCCTTGTGACCTCTACAGTCATGGCAGATGCTTGGCTTTGCCTGCATCTGTGTGGCTGCATCAAGGAGCTCTGGGCTTCAGGATGGTGCCAAACTCCACTTTGCTCACATCCACGATGTGTTCAGGCTGCTCACAGGGAGAGGAGGCTCTTGATTTCTGGGATGAGCCAACTGAAGTACAAACAATGCTGATTCACATCAGAACTGATACACAGAAAGAGTGAACAAGATATATATGTCTGTTTTACTGCATTGGGACTGCAATGGAGACTGCTTCCTTATTTTAGGAAAAGTTTAAATCATGTTGGCAAAACTTGATGAACTTCTGAAGAACTCAGCCTTCCAGACTAGACTAATTTTTTTTTTCAGCTGATACTTACCGTAAATTTTGCAAGCTTTTAATATTTTCATGTACACTAAGGTGGATGAGATGAAATTGTACATGTATTGTGACCTTTTCTCCCCAGAATACTGGGCTGTTGCCATTCCTCATTTAAAGCCAAGCAAAGCATGGCTGTTCACAACTGGGATTTACTTTGTAGGGTAAGATGTAATACACTGAAATGGGCAAGGCAGCACTTGGTCTGAACCTGCCTTTATATTTTTGGCTGGGCCACACCTGAAATTAAACTAGAGCATGTTGCGAGTTGTCCAGGGCTGGAGCCAGCCTTTCTTTACTGCTGTACCCAGCACTGAGCAGCTGGGGCTCCTGGTCTTCATCAGGCCTTGAAGAAGAATTTAAATAATATTTTCAAGGTAGACCGTCCTCACTACAGTGTAGGATAGGCATGATCCAAAGCCTATCATGTGGTCATCAGCCTAAATCCTGAACTGATGAGCTGGATGATATATACTTTGAAAGACTGGTGGTGGTGGCTGTCCCATCCCATGCCATGCCATGCCATGCCATCCCATCCCATGCCATGCCATGCCATGCCATCCCATCCCATCCCATCCCAGGCAGTTTCAGAGGCAACAAAGGCAGATAAAAAACGGTTCAGCAAACCCAACAAACAGGGTTCTTGTCAAAACTTCTCTTGACCTCAAAAAAGAACATGGGTGCAAAATTACACTGCCCAACCATGGAAAACACATGTATGTGGATACCCGTGCTGCTCCTGTACTCTCCTCTGGGTTGTGTACTCTCCCCTGGGTTGATTTCAATAACACTGCTCAGACCTTGTTTTGTACAAAGTCATTTTAAATTCATATATAAAAAAAAATCTGAAAAAAATCCAGTGTTGCTTCCACCATTTTCTAGCCCTTCCCATCTCCTTTGAGTTGGATGCTGCTTGTCTGTTCTCTTGTATGCCACCTCTGAAATTATCCACTTTTTGCACTCTCTTTCCCTTTCTCGGAATTGCTTTTGCAGAAATACACACAAACAGCTATTCTTCAGGTCAGCATTTCAATTAGTTTTAAATTGTACATTTCTATTTCCTGGGTCTTTACTTATTTATTATTATTTATATTGAATCTTTTTCTGAGTGTTTGCATTGATTCCGATAACTCTGCTGGGTGCTTATCTGTGTAAATAGATCAATAGCTTTCGGACTGCACTTTCTGAAGCAGTAGACTGAGAGGCTTGCTTCAAACTGGAAAGCTTCTGTACTGAATTTATTAATACAGCAAGCTATTACAAATGTATGATCCATAAAATTACTTCAATCCCATGCTAAAGTAAGTGGATTTTATACCTTTTCTTCCTGGCCAGTTGTATTTAAGCAGTTGCCAATCTTAGACCCTCTTTTTCCATTACAGAAACACACAGTTCATCAGGGGAAATGACACTACTGATGTCATGATGACACTCTTTCCAGAGTTGACAGCGTTGGCTTAATTGCTGGTCCCAGCAGACAGGGGTGTGTGGATCATCCTGGGCTCCTCCAAGGGACTAATCTAAAGGGAGGATCTAACAGGAATCAATCTTCCATCTCAAATGAAAGATGCTCCCTTCTCTTAAACTGCAGTAAAACAAACCCTCCTCTAAACTTATCCAAATTAGAATCAGGCACAAACTAAGACTTTCTAGCTTGCTCAGGGAAAGACCTCTTTGCACTGTCTTCCTCCAAGCCAATTTTGGGCTAAGTGAAAAAACATAGGTCCACAAAATCTCTCTGTGAAGCCACCAGGAATGCAGCAAGATAATAGTGCAGCAAGATAAGGAGGATTAAGATTACTTCTGGTCTTTTTAAGAACTACGGGGTGAAAAAGTTAATGGAACACTCAACTGGGAGACATTGCTGGGACCGAGATAACTGGGTGCACAGCAGTTGTGTTGTATGAAATACCATTGCACGGCCAGTCTTTTCCAAGTACCCTGAAGCCCGCTGAATTCCACATGGATTATGGCATGGAGCCTTTAAGAGCTGTGGGTAGTGAAGCTGATCACTTCAGCTGATGTGTGAAATAAAGAAGCAGCTGAAGTACAATGAACTGGCCTTTAGTGAAAGGAGAAATAGAGTGGCTGGCAACACAATGTCAGAATCATTGCAAGATGGGCGGCATGTCTCTTGTTGACTATTCTTGTGTGGGGTCTGCCTATTGATTACGCCTCATTTAAGAAGGTCTGATGTTTGCCTTCCACCCACTTGTGATTTTTCTGGGACAGTTTGGTTCTTGTTTAACAGAGGAAACAACTCTGGCACAAACACAGCGGTGCCTGCTGCGCTCCACGCTCAAGAGCAGCGCATACTGAAAATCTGCTTGTATTGCTGTTGAAATTAGATGTTACTTTAATCACCGTGGTGAGTTTGAGTGGAATATTTTGTAGAGACAATAACAGCCACAGACAATCCAAATCTAGTGAAGGCCTGACCCAGCTTGTATTGAAGTGATGAAGCATTTCTATTGTACTTAATGGACATTGGCCTCAGCCTCGAAAGAGTGCACTTGAGATTGAACTTCTCTGCTTTTGCAGAGATCTTATTAGATTTGCAGAGCTGGTACTAGATTTGCTCAGTGGTATGAGAACATTACTATTCTGTTAAATTACTTTTTCTGTTAATAATATATTATTTTCTACAAGAAGTTTTGTTTCCTAAGTCCTTTTTACCTGTTTGCCTTCAGCTGGTTAGGGAATTAATTCTTGCTTTCTGCCTTAAACTACTATACCCTATTATCTTGCAGGTTTAAACAGCTCTCATTCACTTCTCAGATGAGTGCTTCTCAAATGAGTATGCTAAAATTTATTTTTGTTCCTTGGGCATGGTGTCCCTTTTTTATTGGTGGAAGAAAACAAGAAGAGCTTCGCAAATTATGAAAAAAACTAAATTTAAATAGGTTCCTTACCCCAGGCTCTTCTGGGGCAAGGCTCAGCACTAACTCCTGGGGAAGCTCTACTCATATCTGAGCCTTTTCTATCACAATGTACAGATACAATTTGTGATCCCATTCCTAACAAAACAGATCTCAGAGATCCAAAGTGTATTATATTATTTGCAGTATTTACACCTGTAATACCAGCAGCATGCTAAGTGCTTTGAAGAGATGTTGGAAGACAAGTCCCTGGCTAAAGAGATTAATATTCATATTTTATACAAAATAAAAAATATCCACACTTCGAGTCTGTAAGATACCGGATTAAAAAGGCTTTTCTCCTTAAATTAGCTCACAGAAATATAACCCCTTGAAGGGAGGGAAGGAGGCAGCTGTGGAGGGAAGGGAGCCAGCACTGCTGACTATAAAGCAACTTTCAGCTGCCTCATCCGGAGATGCACTTTCAGCCTCAGCCTGGGGTTCTTATGGACACTTTTATCCCTGGAAGCCTAGCTGGGATCAGAGAGGGTAGGATCTGCCATGCATCCCTGCATGGCATTCCCTGCGCAGAAGCGAGACCCAGACCTGCTCCTTCCAGGACAGGGGAACCGGGGTGGGAATATAGCCTTTGCATCTGCCTGTTGAAATGGCAGCCCTCACTACTGGAACAAAATTAGATAGCTTTTCCTTTTCGTCAGCAGTCAAGAGTGTATAACTCACAGCTTCTCCGTTCAGATTGCTGTGTCCAGATAGCTCTACTCCCAATGTTTTCTTACAGTACAATTATTTGATATTTCTATGTGTAGCACATCACAGTGTCAACATTCTTTATAAAAAATATATTAAAAATTTATTTTAAAACAAAGGAAAACAATATAATAGCATATGAAGAAATATTTCAGAAAAGGTTATATTTCTGCATCAAGTATACTTGAATTTTAGTGGAAGTAGGATACTTTTGCCATAATGACAACAGTGAGATTGAAAAGGAGCACAGTGATCAGGAAAGGAACAGTGAACATGACTAGTACATTTTTGAGGAGAGGAAGGCAGACCCACCATTACATGCTGATGGTTGAGAAGCAAAGCTGACAAGAGTTTTGAAGCCATAAGTTCCAGCTTGTTGCAGAATTTTAATGTATTTCCACATGAGCAGTATTTGGTTAGATATTGTATGCACAGTACTGGAAAATTGGGATTAGCAAATGAGTAAATTAAACTGAAAATTGGGCAAAGAGATTGGAAAGTAAATGTGAGTGCTTCAGTCATGATGGGGTTTGCCCTCCAAGGAATTTTAATTTTTTTTAAAATAGTCTGTGAATTCTTACTGGATTTGAAATTGTTTCCATTACAGATGCCAGAGATTTTGCAAGGAAATCTGCTGGGGTGATAGAAGAACAGTAACAGAACAAATGCAGGTTGAAAGTGATACAGTTTAGACTTAATGATCTCTCTTTTGTGAAATGCTCATCACAGATAAAATTCTGGGCTTCATTCCTGGCCACAACACAATGACAAAAACACTTAACGCAAACCTCACTGAGCCACTCCTGGTTGTTAAGAAAATCTCTGTTACACTGCCAAAGTCTTTGCAGGGTTAACTAGTTCTGAAACGCAAATGAGACACAAAAAAACCTGCACTGATAGACTCAGACCATAAATAACTCTGGCTATTATCTGCATGGTGAGGAAATCACCCAAAGGTGGCAGGCAGAGGGGATGTGTCCGTGGTGGTCTCTGGGGTACACCAGCGTGCCCAAGCACCTGCACTGAAGCACCCTGCCAAATGCACTAAGCTAAATCCACTTCCGAACAATGACACTTTGATTAACACAGGAGTCAGGGATACTGTGCAAACCAGCCTTGCACTGACGCTGAAATCAACCAAACAGCTCAATACAAGAAAAGGAAAGAGCAATAAGCACTAGTAAAACAAAAGAGCAGGTTGTGCATAGCCCCAGTGACTTCATCAGTATATTGTCTTTTCCACAAAGACCTGGAAGATCTGAATTTTTTTGTATTGGTTCTCCAGGAACATTGCAAGAATATTAGAGATAGGGCAACAGAGAGGGAAAGCAGTCCCATAAGTTACCATGACAGTATCTACCAAGTCAAAATTAAATCCAAGGCTTCCCTCTCCATTTTATGAGGTTAGATAATGCTGATTTTATTAGCAGGGTCATTTTAGCACCCATGCTTAATCGAAGAACTAGTCTGATATTTGTTTAGGAGATTTGAGTAATCTGTTTAAGAGAATGAACAAGTGCTGAAGTCCTAAGGAACAATCTTCTCTCAGCCCTATCTGAAGCACAAGGATTTGAGGTCAAAGCTAAGTGAAGGGTTCTTTAAGGCAGTGTGGAAACAAGCAAAATTCTCTTTAGAGCCAGTTGTGTTAGGGAGCATGGAAGCAGAAAACCTGCAAATTATTTTAGGTTGTTTTTTGGGTTCGGTCATCTGGCTACCCTGGAGGTAGCCCGTGATGTGC
Source organism: Athene noctua (assembly GCF_965140245.1). Lineage (NCBI taxonomy): Eukaryota > Metazoa > Chordata > Aves > Strigiformes > Strigidae > Athene > Athene noctua. The sequence goes on from NC_134044.1 coordinate 21,769,248, forward strand.
TATGTGATACTACAGTATTGATGACGTGATATGCACGGGGTTTTGCTCTGACAGGTTTCCCCTCTGAGCCATATACAGCTGCAGCCAGCAGCCAGACAACACAGGGGTGTTTTGCTGCCTTTTCCAACATTGCTGTATGTTGCCTGTAGGTTCTTCATGATACAACCCTGGCCCTGGAGCTGAGTTAAGGGAGTGGATGGGAAAATTCAGTGACACAGTCACTAATGTGCAAATGTCAAGCTGTTAAATCTTCAGTAAGTCTTAGTTCAGGAATCAGTCATCTCTTTTTACAAGTAATTAGAAAGATAATCAGTAGATATCAAGTCAAATGTTCACTTGAGGGTCTTGGGTTAAATTTTGGGAAGGGCTTTGAGGAATTGGCTTTGAATCTTTGAATCCAAGGCTACTCTGTGTGCTCTGGTTGTTGGCTGAATATAAAATAAACCATTTCTACATGTTTTCGTCTGAGAATATGTGGCTGACATTGCATAAGATTAGCCCTTCTCTTCCAGATAGACCCAAGAAAATAATGAAAATCCCACAAAAGCAGTGTTCCCACAAGACTCCTATCATGTCAGGCAGAACGGTCACCTAGGAGCTCACAACGTTGTTGTACTATTAACCCTTACACGCTTTCCCTTCCCAAAAGGCTGATGAATTTTTATCTAGACCCAGAAACAAAGAACAACATCCTGGCCCGCGGGGGTGGATGATGCGGATGCTCATCTCAGGCACCCTGCCGTTTCACAGCTGGCAGCAGCAGATAAATTTATCAGTCGCCTGAGCCAAGGTTCACCAGATGGCATCGCATCCCACTTAGAGGTAATGTTGGACTATTGCAGCCTCAAGAGTAGAGGTAGGTTTGGGTATTAACTCATCTCAGCTTCCAAGCTTTGGACTAAAAGAAAATTTGGAACATAACTGAGGAATCCTGAGGCCAAATACCCCAAACCTGAGAACACATAATGCAACAGCTGCAGCTGGAAGGGGTACTGCAACTCACCTAGCAAAGTTTTATAGTCAAGTTTTCTATCCAAGACATAGGAGGGTTATTATCTTTGTGTGGCTGATAAATTGCAACAGTAATGATTGTACTGTAGAAACAAGCAAACGTCCCATTGGACCAGAAAGAAGCAGTATTAAATCACATTCTTCTACATTTGAGAGACATTTACATAGAGGTCTAGTAATGTTTTGGTATTTGGAAAAATGGCAGCTTATATCAGCAAGTGGAAACCTCTAACATAGCATATAGATATTCTCCTTGGCAAGGTATACAAAATTGAAGGTAAAAGAGGTATGGTGGGTGTTAGCTGAAGTAACATAATATTTGCCCAGAAGACAGTAGGGAATATGGTAAATATTAAAATAAATTGTTCATAAATTCAACACATCCTTGGTAGATCCTCTGTAGTGGTGTGGAGGACCCTAGTCTTTAAGTCACCTGCTGCATATGTTGAGATCCACCATTAAATCATGCCCCTGCATCATCATCCACCCTCTCTGTCTGGTGGTTGCTGCAGAGCAGGGAGGTGGGAAGAGGATGCTGCGAGACTCCCCGGCCTTGGGGCTCTGAGGGTTCTAAAAGCCCAACTGTAATGTAGGTCCTGACATGTCTCCTTTGAAACGAATGATGAGAAGCTGCTGCAAGGCAGCCTGCCTGAAGGAAACAGTCAGACATACATCAAAGGGCCCACGCAAGTGTGATCCACAAAACCACTGCTTAAAGTCACTCAAAGATACGGTGAACCAGCCAAGCTGGCCCGTCGGGGTGGGTGCTTTGGCATGAGTGGCGGTGCTCCTGAAGATGATCTGATGGGGTGCCTGTGCCGAACGCAAGCCCTTAATGGTTAAATACTGATCTTGGCACTTGCAAACTTCTATGGTAAGAAAGCTTTAAAAGAAAGCAGCCATCTGCTTCAGGAAAGGCATCATGCAATGATTAGCTTGCATTGTTTACCAAAGCAGCGAGACTGGGGAATCAAAAAAGATGGGACCAGGCAACCCAAACCCTGACTGCTTTCAAGGTCCATGGCAGGAACTCAGCCCTCCCCATGCTTTCACAGTGATTTACATTTAGAAAATAAAACCTGCCTAGCATCCTCATTGAAGTCCTCCAAATGCTCCAATAGAAGGCTAGAGCCGGAGGTCACAGCACCAGAAATGCCCATGTGCCCGGTCCCTGGCTGGGGGCTCTGTCAGGCCCCAGTCAGCAGCTCTCTCTACTTGGACGACTCCTGGCAGTGCCCTGGACTTTTCTTTTTCTGACACTTACAAAACTGTCTGACAGCAAAGTGAAGAAATATGCAGTCCAGCTCTTCCTGCACAGGAAAATGAAATGAGCTCCTGGCTGGGGGAACGGGAGAGAAAAGAGTCATGTGGCATTTCCAGCTTTCTCAGTGCGTGTGGTAGCAGACATGAGAAATTACCCCGACTGCTTAAGCTCTTAACTCGTAGATATTTTCTTCTATTAATGCCAGATGGAAAATCTTAAAGTCTGAAAGTACAGTGGAAATACACTACAGGAAGGCACACAGAGTTAAACAAGTCACTGAATGCTCCTTTCTTCATTTCAGTACATCTTGAGGTATCATTCATTTCAGTAGAAATGCTACCAGCTCCCTGGAATCCATTCCAGATCTATTCCAGGGCAACACTGAACAGGCATTGCCCAAACTAAGGGACCTATTAGGTTGCCAAAGAAAAACATTGGGGTAAGAAATACTGGCTGCCACCAGCTCGAAGGTTTGACCTGAATTTCAAGAAGGAGCAGAATTGGGCCTGGTTCACACTCCTGGTTGCCACATCTTCCCATGATCAAACAGAAGAGCTCTAGGCCACACTGGGGACCTATGAGGCTCTGAAAGGTTTCTGGATGGTTATCCAGCTGGAGCCTTAAGTACAAGGATATATCTGTTAGCACTAATGAAAGCCTCTAATGGACCTCTGTAATATTCACACTTTATGATAGCCTAAGAACACCTGGTCCTATATCAAACTCACCACTATTTGCAGAAATAAAATCAAGATTAAAAAAACCTGAAACAAACAGAAAGAAATAAGAGGTACTTCTTTGGTGGCTTCTCAGAGACAAGGTGCACAAGGGTGTAGAGGGACCACGTAATTTACAGGTGGAGAGGATATATAACTGTAAGCACACCTAACTGGTTTGGTAGAAGTTAATAACCATGCCTTTCTACTTCTTCAGCCACCATGTCTGCAAACTGAAGCCTACTGTTGCTACTAGTGCAACACATAGCTCGCACAAACATCTATTTCTGGTGATAGTTTCAGAAATGACTAGGTGTTTAGTAATTCAGGCTTTGGTTGTGTCATGTGAGGGGAACTAGAAAACATTGATATTCAGAGTGTTGTGTCACCAAGACATTTTTGGCATGATGTATCCTAATGTTATATGCTAACATTGACAGGACCTGTAACAGCGTGTGGAAAAAAATAGTATTTTTTTTTTCCCGTGTCTATTTGAAAGGTTAGATATAACTGTTAACATACAGCACGCTACTACTAGCAAAAGTATTAATATAGATCTTCTCCTGCTAGTGTTTTTTATTATTAACTACCACTAACACTGTATCTTTTCATATGTGAGTGGAAATCTGAGATAATGGCCTTCCTTAGCAAGTTTCTGCACTTTACTCTCCAGCTATGATTCACCCCTTACGCTGAGAAGCAAAGCCCAAGTGACCCAGCTGTGGTGAGCCCACAGGCATCACGGACGTGGTTTCCTTAGCAACATGAACCACATGAAAATGTCCAAAACGTCTTCTGCCTCCTGCTCACTGTCCCTTGAAGTTGTTGCTAAATAAGTGGATGCTAAACCTCTTACCTGAATTTCAGAGGTACAATCAATGTATCACAAAGCAAAACCTTTTGCTTGCAAGCAAGATAGCCCTTGCTATTGTCCTGATTTCAGACTTAATAGGGAAAATAATATACTTTTTTTTTTTCTACTATGTTAGCTCCAGACACTACCTGGGCTCATAAACAAAGGCAGCTGCTCCTAGGTCCTCAGCTGATACTGTCATTAGAGATATGTTAAAGTTAATGAAACTATGGCAATTGAGAGCAATCAGCCCAGGTTGTGCTGAGTGTTTGTGGGTTCCAGGTGCTCACAATCGAGGCTAGATTAAGAGCAAATAAATAGTTCGCCCAGAAGCAGGGCTGGTTTGTTTGTTGGGGGTGGTTCTGCAAAGCTTTTTGATAAGACATTTTGGACAAGCCTGTGTTTGGGAAGCATTGAACCAAAGAGCTGAGAGCTGTTTGAAAGGTGTTTGCAAGCAAGTGGAAAAGCACTCTTTGTACATCCAAGGTATTGTGTCCAGTAGTTTGAAGTATTTCCTTTTTGTTTCTGTATTGTTTCTAAAAGTATCTTTACTCCTGGTATTGCAGCCTTCTGGAGTAAACTATGTATATTGTTCTACATTAAGATGCCACCATTTTATGTTTAACTATAATCTACATTGAAGTTCAGTAAGGCTGAATGTGTGTATTTTCCTCCTGAGGTAGGCATATCGTCGTGAAAGAACTGTGCAGAAATGAGCGTATTGATTTATGTCTATTGCTGTTAGACAAGAGCAGATGGGGGTCTGAGAGTTTTAGTTTAGCTGATAGACTGTACTAAATGTGGCCTGGCTCTGCTGCCATTATGTGTGAGTTATCTTTGATACAGCCAAGTCACTTCTGAAGTATCTATTTTCACTATAGAAAGTGAAATCAAGCTTTAAAGGCATTAATAACAGAATTATATTATTTAGGGTGAAATGAGTCAATATTTGGAAAATTCAGCTCTTCTAGTAATAAGGTCTTGCTTGAGGGAAGCTGACTGGTGCTGCCTGTGCCAGATGGATGAGGGGGTTAGTAGCCTGAGGCAGAGCCCCAGTGCTCCTGTGGCCACCGAGAGCCAATGCTGGTGGTGCAGTTTAGGGGGAACATGAGGTGCAGCCAGGAGAAGAGGTGTGTTGGCAGCAAATAATCTCAAAGTGGGAAAATGACATGGGAAGTAGAGCTTTAGTTGCAGTGTTGGAAAGGGGACAAGTGCAGATGGTAACCTGCTTGGTGGTGGGAGGGGATGCAAACCTGATTGTTGAAGCATAGGGTGAGTGTGGCATAGCCACAGGTTTCAGTTAAAGGTGAAGGAAGAAAAGGCAGACTTGGAGAAGGTGTGAAATGAGAGATGTTTGAGTTAGGCTTGTCCTGGTAGACCTTGATGGTGATCCTGGGGCCCAGCATGAGGCTGCCTGACCTGCTTTTCTGGGACTGCTGGCTCCTGCCGGCATCAGAAGCATGAGGCCCTGGCTGTGTTATGCTGACACTTGTCCTATAAAACTGACAGCAATGAATGGTAGTCCATATTTCTGTAACATTTTCCTTCTCAGGACAGCTAACAACGTACATACATAGTTGACAATATTTTTTGAGGGCTGGATTTCAGCCAGCTGCTTGAAGAAGCAATAGTTTCATCATGGTCCTACAACAGGGAGCCCCAGTCTTTAAGGCTTATTATCAGGAAAGGGGGATTTGCTTTATTTTCTCCATGCAGACTACTTCCCCCAAATAAAGAACCTTTCCTTACGGCACATACTGTATATCCAGGACTGTCTAGAGGGTCTTTAAAGTATGTTAACTGCTCAACCTGAGTGCCTGGTTGGCCTCAGCTTCATGCTTGAACTCCAAAGGCATCTCCTTTAGTGGAAACATACTCCTAGAAGCATAACTCCTCTAGAGTTGTGTGCTCTCATCAGTGTTTACTGGATGGCAGCAGCTGCCTGTAGTACCAGACAGCAGATCTAATGACATATTGCTGGAGGAGTTCTGGGATAGACTATAGCAATAACTTATTCAGTATAACTCTGAGGGAGCCAACTGTTTTAGTTTTAGAGAGATTACAAACAATTGAGAAATAAATGAGTTGTCTTTCTATCCTTGGTCCATTACACAGGTCAGGATTTCTGTCGTTACTGGTGAGCTGTTATTGACCATTGTATTCCTTGGCATGAGCTGAATTTTCAGCCTCCCATGTTTGTGGCTGTCAGTTGTGGTAAAAATAAGTGATGCACTTGTCTCACATGATGAATTTGTTTGTGGAAGCTGCAGATGGTTTGATTGACTTACAACTGTGGCTGGGTACTTGTATCAGGTGCCTACAGAAATGGCCAATCTGGAATGGCTGCTTGTGTGACATGATGGTCCCTCCTGCAGATGCAGGGCATGTGGCTAGGAGCAGTACTCCAAAACAACCCTGGCTTTCTGATGCCCTGGTGATATTTGCTGCTTCTGGGTTTGAGAGTACGGTTGTAAGGATAAAAAGGGGATGGATTAAACTCACCTGCTTCTTCTTGGTGGATTCTTTTTTTGCTTGAGCTTTTCTGTCCAAACTTTTTGCCTTGCTCTCTGATCCCTCTGACATTAGTCACTTGTTGCTCTCTTTGATTCCACACCATAAAATGAAACAATCATTTGTACTGCAGGAGTAAGGATGGGAGCTGAAGCCTTTAAGCACCTTATGTGTATGCAAGGGAGACTAACACACTTGAGGCAGTGACTACACTAAAGACTACTTTAAATCCTTGAGTGTGGGCCTGAGTGGAGTTTGAATGAGCTGTGTGCTTATGCAATTAAGATGAAACTGTGCTGCTGCTTGAGCATTTACAGCACTTGATAGGGATACAGACAGGTTGGCTAACTGCTGTGTGGTCATCTATTTAATCCCCAAATGGAGGGAAATTGGCACCTGTGCTGCCTGGAGGAGGCAATGGGTTTCTGTCTCAGGCTATGTAACTGCAGGCTTGGATCCTGAGGAGTGATTGCCATGTTAGCAGCACTTGTGCTCTTGTTTTGCTGGAGTTACTTATTTCTATGGTTCAGGAGGTTGCAATCAATAGCAAAAATACCAAGAGTACAGTTTGAGCCCATGAGATCAGGAGTGGCTGTGTACTTTGAAGAAAGCACTGAAGAAAAAACATTTTGAAAGTAATATCAATTTTATAATCACTGTAAAGGATTGACAGGACAAGGGACTTTTTTTCACTGGGTGAAACAGAAAACAAAGAATCAAAAGTTTCAGATTCTGTTTTCAGCTTTTCCACCAACTTGTGTTTGAAGGCAAACAAGCACCTTCTTTCCCTGCTTCTGCCTCCTGTAGACAAGGCAGAGCCATAACTAGGAGGTGTCCTATGGCTTTAAGACTGTACAATGATGGAAAGCTTTGGCAAATGGTCCTGTGATGATATGAAATGATTGATCTGCAGGCATCTGAGAACACTTATGACTTAGTTTTGTCTTGTATCTGTTATTTCACTTATGGGGCTGTTAATATCTTGTAGTGCACATCAGGCCATATCTTAGTGATTAAAAAGGGTCTGTTTTATCCATAACTAGTGAGAAATGCAATTATTTTAAGCAGTGTAGCTTCAGCACCAGTCAGAAGTGGTATTAAATGGTTTTATTAACTTGGCTGGAGGCTTGTTTTGAGGTGCTGGAAGCACACAGTCTCTCAGATCAGCATGTTGCCACAGCTCCGGAGCTGGTGTGGGGGCAATGCAGCAGGGCAGGAGCACTGGAGGGCAGAGGGATGTGAAGAGATGGCAGAGATAAGGCAATTTGCAGTGCCAGATGTAGTATCTTAGCCTGAGGACAGCTGGGGAGCTAGAATAAGACCTGGGTGGGAAAATGACAGAGAGGGGGGATGCTGAAGGATAGATGTGTGCTGAGTGGGAGGGGAGAGGTCTGGAGACAGGATGAGGGGGAAGGAAAGGTCTTTTGCTTCCACACAAAGACCTTGTGCTGACTGCAAATTCCATCTGGGAACAACCTTTGCCTCCTAATGCTGACCTGCTAATTGCTGGGAGGCAGCCTGCAGTGCTGAGACCTGATAGGTCTACCAGCAGCAGCGGGATGCTTTCCATCATGCTCCCCTACCTCTGAAACTTCCAGTGCTTCTCAAAACCATGAAGCTTCACTCAGAGCTAATAAGCTGTCTATTAGTGGAGGCAGACTTTGGGTTTAAGCAGAATAAACCCAACACTGAGCATGTGGGTAGGATGTAGATGGTCTTAAGCTACTTCTGAGATTTTTTTTCTCATTTGTTCTTCTCTTGTATGAGATGTATTTTATATCCCCACCAGCCTTTACACATCAGCAGTAAAGTTAAGAATTGGAAGCAGAGTAAAAACTGGACAGTTTTCCAAGCTTGTCACATCTCTAGTGTGGAGGGCTACTGTTCAATTCAAATAAACCCAGTACAGAAGCTAATTGCTGAGAAACAGTGAGACCTTTCAAAGCTCTAATTAAAGGCAATTTAAAATCTCCACTGATATTAGCAAGAGCATAAAACTGCTGCTGGATGCATACCAGTTATCAAGACCAGCTTACCAACTGATGGGTGCAGCTGACCTGTTTCAGAAATGAGCATTGCTCTGCTGAGCAAATTAGGAGTTAAACTGACTGACATTGTATAGAAATTTGGCCTATAGTAATAAACGGCAGACCCCTGGCAGTGCAGCTAGGAAATTATATTTCTGAGCACTAAGTGGCAGGTATGTGCCTGTGCTGAAGGGTGAGCATGGTGCTAAGTGAAGCCAACTTGATCTGGACCCAGTCCAGCAAAGAATACTGGTGTATGTATGAAGCACAAGCATCTGTGGGGCTGATGAGTGCAGATTTTCAGTTCTCTATGGGGGAAGCTTTAGCTAAAGGACAAATTATTTTCTATCCATCTCCATCCTTTCTGCCTTGGTTCATTTCTGGTGAAACACCTCTTGAAATAGCATTGCCTCATGCTTTTGTTAACAACCAAATATTCCACCCAACAGCATTTACCTGTATGTGGACACACAGAAGTGAGTCCCTGGGCACATAGGAGCTGGAGGGAATTTTGCCACTGAGTTCAACTGGCACAAAAACTATTCCTGTAAAAACGCATTTCTACAGTTGCACTGTAATATCTCTGCTGTAGACCTCTAGTTAAATGTGTGTTGAAGTCTAGGGTCAAGTCACCTGGCAGTAAATTAATGGTCCATAGTGTACCTGCTGCTGTGATGCCTCTCTTCCATTAAGAGATGCAATGTTGCTCTAAGTGGCTCATATAACCAGAGTAATGGTGCTCATGGCTTGCACCTGCATAGAGGAAGATGCTTGTTGCATTTAAACAAGATTATATGAGCCAAGAGGCACTGCAGAGCTGCAGTGTCCCAAAGGGAGACTCCCATGGGAGTAGGGACTTCTGGCATGTCCCCCCATGCATCGTTTCAGAGTGGTTCACACAGACCCCTTCACTGATTGAGTTTTGCTGCCTCTGCCTGCTCTTTACCTGAAGGAGTATTACAAGCATCACTACTTCTCTATTTGTAGCCTCTGAACAAGCATGCAGAACCCAGGAGACTCCTTTGCTACTGCTGACCCTCTGCTGGCACAACATGCAGCATCTGGTTATTGGTGCACTTATCTACCAAATGGTCTTTACATATAAAGGGGAAGAATGCTGGGTCACTCCGGACACATGCAGTGCTCCAGTCTGCTGGGCTGCCTCTGGGCTTTTGAATAGCAGCCTGGAAGGCAAGGTTCAGCCCTCAGCATTGGTGTCCCCCCAACACCCTGCCACTTGGCATGCAAAGTGGCACAGAGAGGGGGTCATGTCTCTAGGTTGTTTAAAAGAGTAGAAAGAAATAAGAGACATTTACCAGCTTTGAAGGTGGGAAGGGTGCTGAGGCCTTCTGCTTTCCTTTCCCATTGCCGTGCTCCTTGTCTCTCTTGGGCCCCATGTTGCAAATCCTATGCTCCCATCTGAAGAGCACTGGCTGCGGGCTCCCTCCAGAGCCCATTGACGCAATCTGGGTCACTCAGAGAAGGTTGTCAGGAAGGATCCTGCACCTCCCTGCTGTGCTGGCGCCAAGCTTTGCCTTCCAGGGCGTGTGAGGGGCTGGGCTGGTTCTGACTCCTGCTCCCAAACCTGGCTTGCTCAACCCACTGCAGCCTGGGGATTCCTGGAGTGTTCCCTGGGGTGACCAGCTGAGGTAAGGCAATGCTGCTGCAACACCATGCAGGGGATGTAGTACCCTGTGGGATCCATCTAAACACTTTTTTGGGTTGGGGGAGTCAATAGCTGAAGCTAGCACAGAGTATCCCTGTGAGGCAAAACCCACCTGCCCTGCCAAGGGGCTCCTGGTGAATAAAGGGATTTCTAGCAAGGCAACAAATCCTTCCTGGGGAAAGACAGGCTTTCTTCAAGTGGGACTGAGTGGATTATGACCAATAGTTAATCTGTATGGCTGTTTCATAAGTTTCCCCAGTGCCTGGACTCTGTGCTCAGCAACAGACGCTATATGTGCCAAGAATAACTGATTTCTCAGAAACACCGTGTAAGAATATACGCATGCAGAGGTCCAGAGCAAACTACATCAGTTTCTTTGTATTTTAGCTTTATCTGTAACAAAATATCTTCCCATTCCAACACCAGTTTAGTACTAAGGGACCAGATGTGCTGTCAAGCACCATGGCTTGGTAGAGGCCACCCTTCAAATAGCAGTTCATATTCCTCATGAATCCCTGCCTCCTTCCTTGACCCTATTCTAGGTGTTTACACAGACAAATGCTTTTGGTAACAAACATAACTCTAAAGCTGGTGTTTAGACCACTGTTAACCTCCTAGTCATTTATTGCAGTCAAAATTCACAAGTGAAGGCAGAATGCAGGTGGTACTCCAGCCCAGGGTCTATGCTACTGTTTAGTTGCTGTGTTCAGACCAGATTTGCTGCATAGCAAAAGTCACATGAGCAATGAATTTCCAAGGCTTTCCAGGCTAATAATTACTGCAAAGCAGTGAAAGTGAAGACTTCAGTTCCTATCTGGACCCTTTCTGTTCAGTTGCAGGTTTTTAACCAAATTATTTAAATGTTTGCTGCCTCAGTTTCTCCATTTGTGAATCCCTAACCTGCCCATTTGCTATTCTTGGACTAGAAGCCCTGTGTAAGACAGGGTTCATGTTCTAGCAGCTGCTGCTTGTACACATTTGCAAAAACAAACTCTGAATGTTTTCTGGGGAATATGGATATCACGAATCAGCCCCAGGCTGGAATAATGGCACTGTTGTGGCATAGCATGATGCTTGTAAGCTGGGGAGCGTGTGGCAGTTTGTGCTCTGCCTGTGGGAACTTTGTATGCAGTTACTGCTTCCTCAGCCCTTCTCTGTTTGAAATGCAAACATATAAATGACTTGAGCTTCACCCTAAAGTGAATGAAGATCATAAATATGAAGTCAAATAAGACCCAGTAGCCCATTAAGTGCATGAAAGCTGGCAGCCTGTTTTAATTTGCTGCTGCTACACCTTTAATTTGCCTGGCACAGCTGGGAAGTGCAGCAAGTGAATGCTGTACAAGCCCCTGTGTGTGAAGTTGGAGGGGGACAGAGTGAGTTACCCACTGGCTGAGAGCCATGGCTTGGAATTTCCTGACAATTTTTTTTGTGGTGCCAAAAGCAGCTTGCTGTGAGCAAGTGTTTCTTGTGCCCCTTCCCTACCCCATATGCTGTTTTCAGTCTCTATTGCACCATTCTGGAGTATTTTCCTTTCCAAATGAGGCCCACAGGGTACTCTAAGTTGTCCCCCCATTATAACATCACAATATACATCACTAAAACATTACTCTGAGCCTCTAGCTCCAGCCCCCAACTGCTACCAACAGCTAATTCATTCCTCAGATGAGCAAGTGTAATTTATATCTCAAACTAGCGCTTGAAACTGTTTGCCTATAAAATGTCCTTCACTCAAATCCTTGGTTAAAGCCTGACTCGTGACAGCCTCTTCTTAGATGTAACTGCTCTAGGAAACCCTTTTCTAGGGTGCACTTAGAGTCAAGCCTGAATTTGCTCTAACACACACTTTAATCTTCACTGCCTGATACTTCACAACAGCCCGTCTAAAGCTCTCAGCACCATCCCCATCCCGAACACCTCGACGCATCCTGCAGCTTCCCCCAGTAAGGATCAAGTTTACCTTAGCAGCAGCGGAGCAGCAGTGCCCAAAATGGAGATTTCAATGGGATCTGACAGGGAGATTTTCCCTCTCATCTACATACTTCTGTAGTTTCCACCTTTGGGAAAACAGCCTATCTACAAGCAGGATGTTTCCATATATCTTGTCCCTCGATGTCTCCAAATATTTCTCACTGCTGTCGCAGTTCCCAGGCAGTTTTAATTACTTTGTGTTTTTAAATAGAGGCAAAGCACCAGTGTTCAGTAATTATTCAGAAATGAGCCGCTAGAAGGAAGCGGGTGCGAAGACCTTCTGAATAAAGTAAGCCCAAAAAAGCTGAGTTTTCTCTTGCCAAACTTAATTTCATGCAGCTCCTTGTTATCCCCACCTTTATAAAAACTCATCTTCCCATCCGCTCTGCCTGCACATCCCTGGCTGCCTGGGCTCCTCTGGGGCATGGCAGCCACCCCTGTGAGGGCAGGATGCTCGGTGTGGAGTCGGTGCCTTTGTCATTTGGCAAAATTCGTCCCTTTCACCTGCTCCTCGGAAGAAAACTGCAGGAGCTGGGCAGGAAAGCGGGCTCAGGGTTGGGGCAGTCCCAATCTTGTGCCGAGCCTGTGGCCGACACACGGATAGGCAGCACCTCGCCTGGCTGTGCAACCTTTACTTTCTGAAATGCCAGGGCTGTGTGGAAGCAGGCGTGTAGCTCTTTCTCCAGCACTTGGTCATCCCTGTGTATCCTTGCACATGTCGGTGTGAAATCAGGGGCTTCCCAGCCTTTCCTTCAATCACCTCCATCAGACCACTTTGTCCTTGGGTGGTATTTGCTTTTCTGAGTCAAGAGTGTGCCGGAGAGACACTCTCGGTCGTCTCAGGCTGCTCACTGACTTCCCACGCTGTGTGCTTGCTATTTGCTCCTATGGCAAAAATAAAAGCTGCTTTTGCTGGCGTGGTCCATAGTTGGTTGTGATAGGATCTTTTTTTCCCCCTGTTTAAAATGTAAGGTCTCACGAATTAAGAAGATACAGCCTGTCTAGATCTTATACCAGTCAGTCTCTGATTCATCAGAGAATCTCCTTGGTAACTAGCTGTTCCTCTCTGATGATTTGCTACAAAAAAGCTCTCCCAATTTAAAGATAAAATACAGTGAAAGCAGAAAGAGGAGCTATACTATATAGATACCTTATACAGAAACATATGCCTTGTGTGCTTGCAGCTATACTGGATATTTTCTGATGTGTGTGGGAAGCAGCCTCTCCACGAAACAGCGTGGTATCACCCCATGGATGGGAAATGCACCCCAGCTGCACCATCTCCGCTAAAAATCCTTTTTGTGGCTCCAGGGTCAGTAACCCCCTCTGCAGGGTAAATAATCCTAAGAGGAGGATGTTGTTGGCATCTAACGAGGGTCTCAGCAGTTCATGCTTTAATAAACCAGATTTCTGGCCTTGTGTGGGACTGATCACCAGTTACAAAGATTCAGCGAGAGGGTGACTTTCTGCAGGAGGTGTGCCTGGCGTGTTTGATGCTGCCTCGTAGCCCTCCTACTCTGATAATGAGCCCCTGCTGCCTGACCCCTCCTCGGCACACAGCAGAGCACTGCCTGTGCTCTGGTGGCTGCTTGAGTCGGAGGGAAGGTGCTTGCTGAATATTTGTGGGTTTGTGTGGTTTTTTTTCTGGGAACCAGCATTGCTGGAAAAGTTGATCTAAGGTGAGGCGAAGAACACTGTGTTTGAAATAGCTGGTAATTTTGTTCAAAAAGTCAGTGTAAGTGAAGAGCTTGACCCATGAATGCCCAATGCCAGGAAGCTCTACGGTATAGCTGCCCAGGGTTACAGAGGGATGAGGCAATGTATGGGGCTAGAAAGAAGTTTTCACGTTGCTGTCCTCAGGGCACCTACAGCCAGAAAGCTCTGACTCCCCATGTGTACACCACCAGTGGCATGATGCTGCCATGCGTGGGGGTCTCCATGATGCCGAGCACAGTGGGGTAGAAGAGGGGACAGAAAGACAACCCTAAGAGGGTGCAGCTGAGCTGCTTTCAATTCCTTTTATCAGATAAATCAGAAATCAAAAATCATTCCTAGATTTCTCACACAAAACCTTTCCAGCAGCTGGCTCTTGGCAGAGGCTAACAGAGGGAGGATGAAGAGTGGGGCAAGTTGCCTTCCTCTCCATGTTTTCTCACTGGCCTTATGCACTTTCTGTCCTGTGGCACTAATTTGTCTGAATTAATACAACAAACAGCAACAAAGTGCCAGAACCATGAGGTGTCTCTTATCCCTGCAAGAGGCTTTTGAGCTCACCGTTAAAGCTTGCCCACCCCCAGGGAAGTGCCTAGCAGCCAGAGGAAGGCTCCTGCAGGCAGCTCTGGCAGTAGGGCTATCACATACTGCAGGAATGGCCATTTGGAACAAAATCTGTGTTTCCATAAGGTGTTGTGGCATGACTAATATCTGGGCAGGAGACACCCAGGATCATGTACTCTGCTTGGGGAGGCCTCAGATTCAGACCTGTGGTTTCAAGGTGTTTGAATCTTAGCAGCCAACATCTCAGGTGGAAATATGTTGCCCCTACCAGGAAAGTGTGAAGTGCTCGAACCTCCATTTACCAAGTAATATGGGCAATGATGCACTGGTTCTTAAAAATGAGGGTTAAGATAATCAAACTAATTTCTGATGCAGTTGACCCATGTTAGGAACATGACTTTATTCTAGATATGGAATGGGTTTTTAAATAACTGAAGTTGTGATAAGCGAGGCCTGACTCTCCTCTTGGTCAAGAGGAAAAAGGGGAGAGAGATGCTCATCCTTCCCCCATCCACTCTCCTGCTGCCACTGTGGGTGCTGAGGCATGGGAGGGCAGATGAGCCTCTGCTGTGTCCCTGGCTTGCTGTGTGGTTGGGTGCTGCCTTTTCAGGCCCGAAGGGAAATACAAGGGGAAGCCTCTTCTCTGCCTGTTTCCTGCCTTTTAGTTTTCTTTCTGAAGCTTGAAAGAAAGAGCAAAGCCTTTGCTGCTATCAGATGTCCATGCCTGTGCCTCTTGGTGGGAGGGAAGCAGAGAAAGATGGAGCCCCTGATGGGAAGGATGTCCATGGGGCACATCCCAGCTGGCCTCATCTCTAGGCTCCCTCGATGGAGGGAAGGCTGGAGGGAGGTCAGGTCCAACAGCACTGGTGCCTGGTGTTGGGGTCTCTAATACCTGGTGCCATTCTGCAACCACAGTGTGGCTCAGGCTGGGAAAACAGGCTCATTTTTGTTTTGCCCGGGTATAGCAGGAGTGGCATCTCCCCCAAGCAGAGCGTCAGGGCAGAGCCTGGGTGTCAGGTCCCACCACACAACTTTCCTGGAGTGGGGGATGTTACCTTAGAGGCCTTGGGCAGACCTGAAGACAGACTGTTTACCCTTCCTGAAGCTCTGGAGCAGACAGAGGGGCAGATCTCAATTTTTATGTTATACATTTTAATCACACCGTTGTGACTTGGAGCTTGGCACAGGGAAAAGTGGAAAAGCATCAAAACCTGCTTGTTTCTCGCCCCCCAGCTGGTGCCTGCAGGCTTCAGTTGGTTTGCCTGCAGACAGCATCTCCTTGGCTGTGCTATTGCCTACCTTGGGTGGTTTTGGTTACAAATTGACATTTATAAAAAAAGAAAAAAACCCCAAGCTCATGTATAGTGTTTTGCTGTTCCTTTGCAATGTGTTCTAGTTTGGGAAGTGGAGCAAAGGTGTCTGCAGCTATTTATAGGAGGGGAGGGTGTGTGGATCTGGGTGCCTGCAGCCTGGGGTGGGCACGAGGCTGCCTGCCTGAGGGTAGCAAGGGTGTGCCCTGCAATCAGAGGTGATTTTTTAAATTTTTTTCTCTTTTCTGGGGCTCTTTCATTTTATTTCAATTGCTGGTCTAATCCTGAATCACATTTGAACTTAAAGGAATGTCAGTAGCAGTTAAAAAAAAAAAAATGTGCACAGCCTTGGCAAGTATTTTTTTATGAATTGGATCTCTTGAGATGAAAGCTTCGTTACTGTGAAACAATGAGCCTGCTACATGCTCAGTAGTACAAATGGGTTTCATTTGTATTAGGAAGATACAAGCTTATTATTTTTAGTCTGTTCCTGTAGCACCAGGAATGTTTAATGTGATAATGTAATTGAGGAACTGAAAGTACAGAAAGTTGCAGCACTCTGAGGTGATAATGACTACAACTGTAGCGCTGCTGAAAGGTCTGGGGGACAAGTACAGGTGTGGGTAAAACCAGACTCAGATCCTGATGTGGATGATCCCACATCACAGTGGGGTTTGTGGGAGAGTAACCAGGCAGCTTCAGTACAACCCCTGCACCAGGGGCCAGACCCTCCCTGGTGCCAGCGGGATGCGCCCAGCCCCAAGCACCCAGCAAGAGGCTGAGGGCTGTGGGATGGAGCCGGGGATGGCTCTGATGGAAGGAGAAGGCAGAAGGAGCTACTGCCTTCTCTGAAACCCAAGGGCCTGGGAGGGGCACAGTCCCCTCTTGGGGTCTGGTGGGAAGAAGGGCATCCAGGATGAAGCCTGCCTGTGGGATGTGGCAGCTATGTTTGTTTGAGCAGGTCTTTACTGAGTGTTTGCAAACCTTGATAGGTTCACAATTTGGCCAGTTTGGCTTTTTTTTTTTTTCCCAGAAATAGCAAGTTGCACTTTTGATGGCAAACCTGCCAAATTCCCAGCTCCTTCTCCTAAGTACAGGGTTGCTAAAGCTTTTCAATTAAATGCTTCAGAGCCTTTAACACAGACAAAACACAGCGTTTCCTCTCCAGCCGACTGCTCAGAAACTGTGAAGCTGTTTTGTGAAGCTTTCCCACCCGAAGCACAGCCTGCAGCAGGCACCCACCATGAATATTTTCAGCCCAAATTCTACGGAAAGCATAAGCAGCGAACTCGTTGGAGGACATGGGTCACCTATGGCACTTCGGCCACTGCCAGCATAAGCCTGGCCACATGTAGCTCCTGCTCCAGCTTTGGGGAGCTGCTGGTTGCCATGCTCCAAATTCAACCTCCTCTGTACCTCCAGGCAATTTCACTGCTAATGTAATTCCCTCCGTGATACAGTGGGACTTTGTGTTTGTTTGCTGATTTACTGTGTGCATTAGTCCGTAGAAGAGGTGGCAGGGAGAAGGTGGCTGGTTGGCGCTGCCCTGGCTGCTGCCGCGGGGCCTTAAGGAGGCTGAGTATGGGGAGCTGGTAACCTCTGGGAGCTGCTGGACATCAGCCTGGGTGATAATGGCTGAAGAAAAAAAATGCTTGGGACCCAAGGGAAATCGAATATATTTTAGATGCAGCCTCTGAAGCTGCTAAATTCAGAGCAAGCCTGAAAGAAACAATCATCCGCAAGGGTGCGATCAGGTTTGTTTTCAGCCCTCTCCATTTTAATTTGTTTCACTGAGAGGAGGGAAGTTTTCTTAGAAAAGTTGTACCATTCCAGTGGTTTTCTAATAAATCATGGCTTTAGAGACCGAAAGCTGTTTGGTGCCCTCCCTTCTGGGGGAGCTGCTGGAGCTTTCACTCCCATTCTGGGACAGGTTCCTGGCTGGCAGTGTTGGAGTCGGTGCCCATCACTGCCCCATGGCGTGGGGCTTTCTCCCCCCACCAGCCTTGCACAGAGGCCTACAGGGAAGCCAGGTTTGTCCATTAAACGAACTCACTTTAGCATATGCGATTAGCTGTGCCATGAGTTCATTTAAGCCTACTGCAATCAGAGGGTACTTTGCTGAGGGAAACGGCTGAAGCCAGAGCTGAGGGTACGGCTGCAGTGATGCATTGGCTGCGGTGTTCACGCTCATAATGCAATTGCTTACATTACAAAGCAATTATCAGAGTTTAAAATTGCAGTATCATTTTGAAGGCGTATATGCCTGGGGGTTTTCCATTTGCAGAGATGTTTCTTTTATTATACCTACTTGCCTAATAACTTTACCATTTTAAACACATCAAGGTGTTTTAGAAACCTATCTGTGATCTTTGTTGAAAAACAAAGGCAATTCTGCCAGCTCCACGCGGAATACTTGCTCCATTGCAAGCTGCTCCTAAGGCCTGATTTAGGTTTTGTGCAGGTTTAATGAGGTAAAACCCCTGTATGGTGTTTCCTGCTCCCTTTCTTAAATTTTGGCAGCATATCCTTCAGCCAGGGCAGAGCACTCGAGTGCACTCTCTATCACTGTGAAACCATCAGCTTTTCTCTATCTGTCCAACCCCTCCAGGAGCAGCAGTCATTCTCTCAGTAAGTCTTTGCCCCAGATAACACATCATTCTTGAAGCCTGTTCCCAGTGCTCTGCAGACAGGCTGGCGGAGGGGGTGGGAAGGACAGACCTTCTCCATCAGCTGCTAAAGGACAGGTCTGTGGCCGTGTTGGAGAGCAGGGGGCTGGGGCAGTTACAGCCCAGAAAGGCCAAGAACTGGCCTGGGACCTGAGGGAGGAGATAATTCATAGAATCATAGAATGGTTTGGGTTGGAAGCGATCTTAAAAATTTAGTTCCAGCCCCCCTGCCATGGGCAGGCACACCTTCCACTAGCCCAGGTTGCCCAAAGCCCCATCCAACCTGGCCTTGAACCCTTCCAGGGAGGGGGCAACCACGATACAGACAACCCTTATAGCTTATCACTGGAGAGACTTTCTGCAGGGAGGGCAACGTCCAAACCTGACAATTCAACACCTCCCGGGAGTGCAACAGTTCCCTTAAACACAGACTAATCATCACACAATCATTTATCACATGCACCATGCGTATGAAACCGCATGAGTAATTTCCATAGTAACCATAGTCAAACCTTTCCATGTAGGGCTTCCAATGCCAGAATGATGTGTTACTTGATAGTACCATGTACATATGTGTTCTTGCATAAAGCATATACTCTTCTGGCAGCCAGTGTTTTGTTTCTGAGCTTCCACTGCTTGGCTTATAAGCATTTGCAAAACCTCGATTACTCATGTGTAATACCCTTGCACTAGACACGTGCTTCTGTAATGTCTTTAAGGTTATGTGGAATTCTATTTGCAATCCCTTTTATAAATAATAATACAAAACACTTGCTGCTAAATCTGGCTGTCAGCAAGCAAATGCCAGGAACCAAAATGATTATTATTACTACTATTTGCATCATTCCAAAATCCATTAATTTGCTTGTTGCAGCGTTAGGTAACGAATGCTTCTGCAGCAAGGTCACAATTCCATTTTACATCAAATAACTATCTTTTCTCATGTATGATACATGAAGCATATTTCTTGCTTATGGCATAATGTTTTATTAAAATTATTTTCCTTTGTTCTTTCTTACAGATTGTCTATTATGACTCTAAAGATTGCCTGCATGACATCTCTTTTTAAATTCCGTAATTATATAAAACATAAATTCATCTGATGCTATGTTAATAAGCCTCTCATCGTTTTCTTTGAACGGGGGACATGCTGCTATTATTTACCAGACAACATGGATTTAGTGAAGCTTCGTGGAATTTTGCAGTTGCTGACACATGTATCAGATATGGGCAGAGTGATGATGGAAATAATGTGAAGGCAAACTGTTCAGTTCAAGCCAAAAAGACTAATGGAAGTAGTAAAAATAGTAAAGATATGAAAGCAAGAACTACTGAAATAAATATCTGAGATGGGAACTTTCAGGAAAGGTTCACTGCAGCTGCAGACGCACCTAGCTGAGTGTCAGCCTGGGTTAATTTGCAAGGTGACGGATGTCTTGGGAACAAGCAAATGCTGAAGAAAAGAGCTGGTGTCCCTGGGCTGGGTCTGTTCATGGAGCTGAGCCACTCTCAGGTGTCCTTGGAGCATTACTGATTTACTGCAGCTGTGGCTTTGGCACTTGTGTTTAAGGATGATTATGTAATCCTACACCTTTGGGGTTTTTTTAATCTTTGGTAACGCAAAAAGCCTCAACCTCCTCCTGGCAGCACAAATACAATTTTGATTGACTGACCCTATACTGCTTGATCTGTTTCATCCACTTCAGCTGGTCTTGTCTCACCTTCAGCTCTTCCTTTGAGCCCAATTTTCCCTCGATTGGTTGTAACCACCTCCTGCTGGGCTTCAGTGCTCCTGCCAGACACCATGCCTAGGGGCCTCTGGTTCCTGCCAGATCCTCTGCCATGTCTGCTCCTAAATACCTGCTCATGCTACCCTGAGATGTGATTTCTCTGTCTCCTTGTTGTGGCTGGAGAAGTCTCAAGGATGTCCCCAACTGTTGTAACATCCACCACGTAAGGACAGAGCAGCAAAGTGGTCCCCATGCCCTAAACTTGATTGAATTTACAGGAGGTAAGTGCTGCTGTTAAAGTTTTGTAGATAGAAAACCTACTGGGTGGCAGATGTTAAGTGTCTGGCTCAAGGTCACAGTGTGTATCTTTGAAATCCCTTGATAAACATTTCATACTCAGCAAAGGATGTGTTCTGGGCTGTGATCTTATCCTGTAACAAAAGCTGAGACATGTACTTCCTCTCATTCTGGTCCAGCTGTATATGTTGCTCACACTTAATAAGTGGAAGATCATTAACTTTGCCTTCTGATATATGTTTTTAATTTCTTTATTCATAATGAGTTCATTGCTGCAGTGGCAGGAGTGAAATATGTGATACTACTGGAATTTCTTTGCAATTCAGCATTAATTAATGTCCACTTCCTACACAGCGTTAACAATAATGTGCTTAATCTTTCAGAGGCCATTGTGGGAAATTCTTTGTTCTTTTCTAGCTGGAAAGAAGTGAGATTGTATTTTAGCCTTTTGTTTAAAACTGCCTCTTAAGGGTTTTGAAGTGTTGTGAGGCAGTGGAACGTAGCACCCTCGTTGTCTGACCCTGTGCTGTGTAATTGGGATTCCAGTCAATCTACTCGCCTTGTCTCTTTGTGTTTGCCAGTTGGTGCAGTGAGAGACACCTCATTTCCACAGAGATCATGATAAACTTTTTGTTAGAACAACAGGTCTGTCAGCCCTTATTCATCTTCCACCAGAGTTTTAGTTAAATGCACAGTGTCACTTGCTACTGCTGAGGCTCTGCCTCCCCTCCCCTGGGATGGACTCCCAGGTCTGTAAAGTTCTTTTCCTCACTTGTCCACTGCAATAACAATACACTGCCAGTTTTGTTGGTCTTTGGCATTCTGGAGGAGTAGACATGCAATTTAGCAAAACTGGCCAACCAGTGGTAAAAATATGACACTAAAAGCAAGTTGCTGTTTGTCTATACTGTGAGACTTTAATACCATCCCCAGGTTAAACCCATTTTTCCACAGGTCAAAGGGGATGGATATACTGGTCTGAAATACTGATTCTTCAGCGTACCTTGCTGCTGCTTTGGGTGTGCAGTGTCTCCTCAGCCCTGCCTGGGGGAAAGGGAGGACTTGGACAATCCTGACCTGTGGCTTTCAGTAGAGAAACAGCCAGGCTGGTGGTTCATGGCTTATAAATGTTGTGCAGCCCTCTTGCATCTAATGACCTCTCTGGGTCAGCAGCATGATTGGGTAGGCTTTAGGCACCACACTGAATGCCTCTGTTTTGGGTTTTAAAGGAGTAACTTGCTGTCAGAAGTCAAAAGCTGTTGCACACTCTCTTCCTGACCCTTTAAAGCATGGTGTAGTGTGTCCTTTCAGTGTCAATGGAGAGCTGAGAACTTCATTAATGCACTGAAATGTACACAGATTTAAACAAAAGATTCTGCTTCCTCTTCTGAGAGCCCTGTAAGGCTGTGTGGGAGTAGGATGATGCATGGCAAATTTAGGAATTTCTGTGTGACCTTGCTGCTAAAAGTTTCATCTTGCTGCGCTAGGGGATACCACTGAACTTGTGCACAAACTCTTAATTTTTGCTGTTCTTAGGCTGCTGAATGAGCAGATGTGGGAACCAATGGGTTTGAGCATGGAGATTCAATCTTAAGTGTGAATTCCTACTGGGTTTTGGGTTTTTTTTTAAAGGCAGGAAATTTGGTGATCCATGCAGGATCTGTGTGGGGACCGGATCCCCCTCACCAAGGCTATGTGGGAGTTGGAAGCACACCAACTCTGGGGTCTGCATGCTGCCTGTATGGCCCCTTCCTCTGCCTGGGCTCTCAGCACCCTGTCATGTACAGCAGGCAGTGCCGGGCTGCCAGGGTGGCACTGACCCTCCTCTGAAGGGGGCAACTGAAATACCACTGCCAGCTGGAACATGCTGGCACACACGTTGCAAGGGGTCGAACAGGTTTCATGTAATAAGCCCCTTTAGCCCAAAAAATGTCTAGTTAAACTGTTTCCCATCACTGGGGGAAGGATGTGATCTAGCAGGAGAGTGCTAAGGGAGCTTATGGGCTTCACCAGCTTCCTCTCCTGCTGGCACCACGCTGTCCTCCCTTAACTCAGTGGCTCCTCAGACACAAGTTAGAGAACAAGAGAGTTACATCCCTGTGCTGAGTCTATGAATGATGCCAGTGTTAGGGCAGATTGTAGGAGGTGGGGGATTTGTGGGAGAGTTCAAAGTTACCTCTGTCTGGACCCACTATCTGCTCTTGCCTGAAGCTATCACCTCATAGTTTTTTCATGCAACAAAGGGAGCTCTCTTGGACCTCCCTGGATCAGGCAATGGAGAGAATTAGCTTCCTACCAGCCTGTGTGAAGGCAGGGTGGGCTGCTCATTTGCTGCACAGTGCTTCATGTCAAGGTTTACACTGTGTGCTTGGCATGGCATTCCCAAAAAGCTTTTGCCATGGCCCAGGTGAGAAACACCCTGTGTCTGAGGACAGCCTGGGGCTGGGACAGCCTCATGGTGTGGAGTGTGTGCTAGAGGGGGCCTACTCCTCATCTTGTCTCTGTGGACATTTCTGATGCCTTGCTGCATGTGTCATGTGCATTTGAACTGGAGGGGTGGCTTTGCTGTCTGGGACAGATGCAGCTGGGGAATCTCTCGCCCTAGCAAGAGTCATCTCTCTGCTGCTTTTCAGCTTTCCAGTCTCTGCTTTGCTCCAGGTTGGAGCTCACCCAGTGCTTGTGCAAAGCAACAATTACAAAGTCAAATTCTGGGGACAGTGAGTTGGGAATGTGGAGGTACTCTGAGCTCTCATGCAGTGGGGATGTGTCAGAGGCACTGCGTCTGGCAGCTCCACCTGGGGAGAGCAGCCGGGGCAAACTGCTCCTTTCCTACCTCTGCACTGTCACATTGGAAAGAAAATTGGAAGTGACAGTTATTGCAGTTTTCCATCCTTGCTCACCAGGGCTTGGCAGGGAAATGGCGCTTGTTGTTACAGGCAAGCCTGCCATCTCCTGACCCAGCAGCTTCGGTGGGAAAACCCAGAGAGGGATGTTGGATCCTCCAACCCGCTTCACTAACTTTCCATTAGTAAAGTTTTCTGCCTTTGTTTTTGTGTCTAATTTGGAACATGTGTAGGTTTTGGTCAATAAAAATGAACAATGAAGAACCCTAATTACTGTACCTTGAGGGCAATGGTATCAGCCTCCCCATACTGCAGCTAATTTACTGAGACTAAGCAGGGTCTGAACACAGACTCCAGAGGTAGCACAGACTCTTTAGTATACCATCTTGCTTATAAATGTGCTTTGCAGAAAAGCCCCTACTTTAAACCTTCCTCTTTGCTACACTCACTGACAAATGTAGCCCTGATTTAATATAATGATGTATTTCCAAAGCTCCCATTTGCATCTGTCTGTGCTCAATTCATATGCAGAAGTTTATACGAAGAAATGAATTGCTAAAATTCCTAATGAATTTGGTTATCAGAGAGGCCTTTCTAATAAAGATAATATACGTCAGCAGAGCTGGCAGGTTTTTACTGGGGCAATTTTTCATTGAGTCCAGAGTAGATGTTCTTTGATAAATCTTGTTAGCGCTGTCATTCTTGGTCTTAATGGCATGAATAGCCATTTAGCTTGTAAAACAGCAGAGCCATTCAGGGGCTTGTGGGTTTTGGCATCATGTTCAAGTGTTCTACAGCCTTTCCTGTCTTTTGCCAATCTCTCTGACTAATTTACTAACTTTTTTTATAATGCAGGAGAGGCTCCTGCAATGTATCTTTTAACCTCTGCTGTTCAGACTTATGATAGATGCTGCCTACTTTCACTGCAGGACGCACCCACCGCTGCACTTTATTTGGCTGCGTTATCAGAGAGTGTAGATGGAGTTAATGCTTTGTTCTTAGAGCACCTGTTGTTTTGTATCTTTCTCTTTCAAAAGCTTTCAACTGGACTTCCTCTCTGGCTTTCACAGCCAGTTGTAGTTCTAGACCAAACTGCAGCCTAAGAGATAAACCACACTCTTTTCTGTGCAGAGTACAGCAAGTTAATTCATTATGGGAGGATGCTGCTGCTTGCTGAGCCACCACCAGCCAGTTGTGTATCTCTTGAGCATCACAGTCACATAATCACAGAATCACAGAATTGTCTGGGTTGGAAAAGACCTTGAAGCTCATCCAGTCCAACCACTGATCTAGCACTGACAGTTCCCAACTACACCAGATCCCTAAGCACTCTGTTGACCCTACTCTTAAACCCCTCCAGGGATGGGGACTCCACCACCTCCCTGCGCAGCCCATTCCAACGCCCAACAACCCATTCTGTAAAGAAGTGCTTCCTAATATCCAGTCTAAACCTTCCCTGATGTAACTTGAGGCCATTCCCTCTTGTCCTGTCATCGGTTAAAGAGACTCATCCCCAGCTCTCTGCACCCTCCTTTCAGGTAGCTGTAGAGGGTGATGAGGTCTCCCCTCAGCCTCCTCCAAACTAAACAATCCCAGTTCCCTCAGCCGCTCCCCATCAGACCTGTGCTCCAGACCCTGCACCAGCTTTGCTGCCCTTCTCTGGACACGCTGGAGTCATTCAATGCCCTTTCTGGGGTGAGAGGCCCAAAACTGAACACAGTAATCGAGGTGTGGCCTCACCAGTGCTGAGCACAGGGGTAAGGTCCCTTCCCTGTCCCTGCTGGCCACGCTATTGCTGACACAAGCCAGGATGCCATTGGCCTTCTTGGCCCCCTGGGCACACTGCTGGCTCCTGTTCAGCTGGCTGTCAATCAACCCCCCCAGGTCCCTCTCTGACTAGCTGTCCCATCAAGACACCCACAGCCCAAGGCTGTGAGTCCACAGCTGCAATGTTTTCTTGCTATCATGGTTACAATAACCTTGTTCCTGTGGTTGGGCTTGAAGTCACCACTGTGTAACTCAGGCTGTGTACCCTCCAAAGGGGGACACGCAGGGAATTTGGAAACAGCTAGCCTGTGCCTATTATCTGGGACTAGTGCTGCTGCTCCTTCCTTGCCATGTGCTGTGCAGGACCAGTGGATCTTAGTCCTGCTGTGTCAGCCACACGGTAGCTGGAGGGTTTTTTCTTTATTTCATCTTTTGAAGTATCTTTTGTTAATCTTATATGTCAATAAATGCCAGTGTTTGCTGTAGAGACAATATCTTAATAAGTTGGTTAGCATCTGTGGAGATATCAGCAGAAACACAAAAAAACGAGTAAATGC
Organism: Athene noctua; assembly: GCF_965140245.1. NCBI lineage: Eukaryota > Metazoa > Chordata > Aves > Strigiformes > Strigidae > Athene > Athene noctua. Next base: position 21,794,714 of record NC_134044.1, read on the forward strand.
TGTATAGTTTAGTGAGACTGTGTATCAGCTTTATCTAATATTGACCTTGCAAGAAGTCCTTGGATCGTGTGAACTGGCTGTTATTGCTAGTGGAGAAAATAAAGTTGAAGCAGTTTATACCAGCTGAGCACCTGGTCATTATATCTAATGTTGTAAAAGCTGCTGGGGAAGCACGGGCTAAAATGGCTATTCATCTTTGATCCCTCAGCAATACAAGAGTCTCTAGTAATCTCTGAGATTAGGGTTATAGAGAGCTCAAATTTTATCTACAGCCTGCTAAACCCTGTTTACAAAATGCTTCCGTTCAAAGAGGAAAGTACTGCATGTGCAGTATTGCATGGGTGACCCCTCCTTCACTGTGCCTCTCTCAGGCTTCTAAGTGTAAGTGGTGCCCTGAAAGTCTGACTTTGCAATGCTGTCGGTGCTCAGAGCTGAAGGTCAGCACTGCTGGCCCACCACCTGGTATTTCCAGGGGAGCAGGTACCACATATCTACTGAATTTTACCCATTCTTGGGGAGCAGAGGTGGAGCCAGACTGGATTTGAGAGATGTAAAACCAAGTTAGAGGAATATACTGTCCTGCAGGACTGGGGTTAGTGGCTTCACTGTCATCTGGCTGTGAGGTGAAAGGCACTTCACATTTCCAGGTGGCTTTAATGATATCTCCTCTGCAGGGGAGGCTGTAAAACACAACTGCACAAATAAACAAAACAAGCTAGTAGAGGCACAGTTTCAGGCTCTTAGTTTCCAAATCAACATACACCCTAGCCAGTGTTTCTAGGTTCCCTGTGTATAAATACACATCTTACAAAAAACAATTAATGAGAAGGCTTTCAAATGCCAAAGCAGAAAACCACTGAGGCCAGTAGCCAGCTTGCCTTTGGCTCTCTTGGGCCAAGCCTGGGATTGTTCCTTGGGCTTTGGTGAAGTGGGTTTGCTCTGAGGAAAAACTGTGCCTGATCATCGGGAGAAACACAGTTCAGATGGCAAACCAGAACAGGGTGAATTTTGTGTTTTGCTTGCCAAAGTCGTGTTGATTGAGAGTCTGCTCTGGTCTCATGGATGATAATGAAAAAGGATAAATTTGGTAAATGTTGGGGTGCTTCACTGATGGATGGAAAACTGTTTTATTCCCTCTCAAGCAGTAGTAACTCCATGTATCTGTTCAGAAGTTTCTTAGGAGACTATTTGCATTCCTTCCACAATACTTGATGCCCTGGGTATCTCAGAGACTGCAGGAAATGTTTATTCTGTCTTGTTTGCCCTTCTCCCAACAATGCACACGCACAAAAGATAATTTGGAAACGTTTGTGCCTTTTGATTGACAATAGAAATCTTTGCTTTGAGTTTTGGCAAAAGGTTCATGGTCCCCAGAATGCTTTTCAGTTAACTCTCATTTCATTTGCATGACTAAACAGTGGTTCTGCACCACTTCATTACAAAAGATTTGCAGAGCTCCAAATGTGTTTCATTGCTTGAAAAAAATCCAGCAGTAAATCAAGCTTCTATGTATGGTTAAATTGCTTTAAACTAAAAATCTTAACAGCAACAATTCCTTTTATCCCTTCAAATGTAGCCATAGGCAATAGGACATGGAGAGGCTTCAAGTCCCAGAAGAATCTGGGTGTGGATGGTGGAAACAATGGGAGATGCTTTTCTTTAAGAAATAATCCTAGTTACTGTCAGTGCAATAATGTGAAACACATGACTCACTGCTGGAACTTGCTACCACATCAAATGTATTGCCATAAATTATTTAGCAAATCTAACTGAGTGTTAATATTGTTATTTGAGATAAGTAGCTATTGAGCTTAGTCTGAAAAATCAATTTATGTGTGTCATAGTACTGATATCCCTTAGAACTTGGGATCATCCGCAGTGCTGCCTCCTTCATGCTGTGGTTTTATGCTCTTCTGTTCGCACTGGTTTGGCCTGGGATGTCCAATAGCCCTGAGCTCTCTGAAACTGTACATGCAGGAGGATGTAAATCTCCTGGGATTTCCAGAGTGGGGGGAACCCGAACACTTCTTTGTTCTTTCTGGAGCATTTACAACAGTTTTGGGCAGTGTGACAGAAACAACTGGTTCACCGGGTGGTGCAGGAGGGCATGGGTTTGCTCTGTGCTGCTGGTAGGACTTGCAGCAGACATGATGTGGATTTGCTGAGCCGAAGTGGGAAGCAAGCCAGGATGTAACAGAGCTAAGAAAGTAGCTTCGCAGTCGAAGCTAAGAAATGGCAAAAAGAGGTTGTGTAGGCTAAGAAACCCAGATTTGGTCTATCGAGGTCAACATCATCTGCTGGGGATTGGGTAGGATCAAGTAATTAATGAAAAGGATAATTTATACCAGTTTTCTAATCCCTGCAGGCAGAGTAGATGACACACTTCTGCTGTTCACCCTTCTATATATATATTTTTTTTTTTGTGAAGAAGTGCAGAGGAAGAATAGGCAACAGGCTGCAGAAGTTGTCACTAATGCTTCTTGAGTGCTCTTCTCTGCTGATCCAGCAACTCTGCTTCCTTCCAGATCTTTGTTATGCCAAACTCAATGCCAATTCTGGCAGCCTCTCTGCAAGGGTATGCCAGCTCCCTCCGAGTCCCCTAAAGCATCGAGCAGTGCAACCTGCGTCTGCTCCAGCACACCGCTGCCACGCCATGGGGAGGGCAGTGATGCTGCTGAGTCAACTCATTGCTGAAATTATTCCTGGAGACATCATCATGAGTGATACAAACCTCCATTGCTGTAGTTCAATAATTTGGAAGTAGCAGAAAAAGCAGCATCCTTGGGGATGTCCAAACTCTGGTGTTAACTACGTGATTTAGCCTAATTGCCTCTATGGTTTGCACAACCAAAGTATTTGCATGGGCACTGGTGTGGACTGGGGGGGGACATGGTGACTGGAGCTGCAGGCTGGCAGGTCCTGCTGCTCTGTGAAAGGGCTGAACTCTGAATAAGCTGATAACCCCCTGTTCCTGGTTTTTCTTGTTGGCTATAATTAAGAGCACGAGGGGAGTTATTTTTATTTTAGGGTATACATCCGAATGACAGTAAAATAGTTGCAAAGGTAAATTGACCAACCAAAGATTATTTAGTGCAGAATTGTCCACTTGCTCCATGAACAAATGGATTTGCTACCTTACATCAGGTGGATGTGCAGATCTTGGCAAGCTACAACTCCATTTGACATCTCCAGCAGTAGGGCTGAATGAGCTTGGTGGAATTTTTGTGCTTCAAAGTACTCAAACTTTTCACAAAAATGGCCTAAATCAGAGTGATAGCTTTGGCTGCAGATAGGAGCAAGACTTCTGAAACTATCATTCTATTTGTTTTCAAGCTCACAATATACTTTTTCAATAGTTTCAAAATCAAACCTTGGACTCTGTTTTGAAGTAGTTTTCTAGTTTAAAAATGCCTCTTTTTTTTTTTAAAAAAAAGCTAGATTTTTAAATATTTAAAGTAGGTTTGAAAAGTGGGGTTTATTTAAATGAAAAATGTCGTTTTTCAGATCAATGGCAACTAAATTTTTCCTCTCTGACCTGCTTTGTCCATCAGAATGGAAACTCCCTTATTTGTCCATCTCTACAGGAGATATTAGATACCCAGCAAGCAGAAACACTGATCTCCTAAAACGGGTGCTGCTTCTGCCAGTTCCCAGCCTAGACCTTGAGATGGGAGAGCGCACAGCCAGGTTGGCCCTAGGAGGAGTTTGCACTGGGCTTTGGGGTTACAGAGGTGTGATGTTTCAGCACACAACTGCGTTGCTCTTCCCTGACAGAGAAGCTTTGATGCCAAAGTAGAGCCTGAGTGCTCTGGTGCTTGCAGTTTCAATATGGATATCAAAGGTTGTTTCCCATAACATTCTCACTTTTATTGCTGAAACATGACACTCCAATTTACTCAACTGCAGTGTCTGGAGCCATTTAGCTGTGTGTGAGAGCATGTTCCTGGGCATATGTTGCAGGGCTGTCTCACTCTGCTCTGCAGGCTGTGGTCACTCTACTCTCCTGGTCTCCTGGTGCAAGGTTGTCCATCCACACTCTCCAGCCCTCTGTTGTGGGCAACCTTAATGCTAAATTAAATGTGATGTAGCTGAATGAGTCATTTTCTTGGTGCCCATGGTCATCCTTTGGCTGGAGGCTGCCAGCGCAGGAGTAGCCTGAGAGCAGGAGTTTGGCTGCTGCCCTCGTGCTGGCGTTGCTGCCAACCCACAGCTATGGGGATGTGACGGTCAGCTGGGGCCAGAAGTCATTTAAATTGCTCCAGCCTTCAGGGAGACATGGTCAGATTTGGAAGCAGCTTTGGTCCTGCTAGGAAAGGTTTTGGTGTGCCCTGCTCCCATACCCATTTTGCCCAGCATGGGACACTTATCTGCCCAGTTGTATACATGCTGTCTCTTCTAAAACTTTCCTGGAAATTTGAATTTTGCTTTGCCTGTTAACATCAGAGAAATGATGCACTTGCACACTTTGAAATCAGTGTCTGAAATACAAAAGCAGCATATTTGATTACACTGTATTTGGCCTCTGCTAGGCAGCTCTTAGTCTCTCTGCTGTGACAACTTCCTCAGAAATAATGTTATCAGATTAGCATAGCCAAAGTGGGAACAGCTCCTAAAACACTGGTAGAGATAAAGCAGCATAATCAGATGCAACATGCCTGTTTTTTCCAACATATGCGAAGAGATGTGATAGATGGTCACCCTGGCAAAGGCAGATAAGAAATGCCTTGAGGTAGAGAGAAGAAAATGGAAAGCTATTTCCCACTGCCTGTTTGTAATAGTTTGTAGAAAGCTACAAATTAAACTCTATATTATTTTTAGCCTGCATTATTGTCAGCCTATAGCATTTGGGAGTATTTATGATACAGAACAGGTTTTATGGCCACCCTTTTTTGTTTTTTATATCACTTTAAAGCTGCGTGACACAATACTGAGGCTGCAGCCAGGTGAGGAAGATGCTAACGGGGCTGTGGTGGGGTACGGAAAATGCAATGGCATCTTTCCCATCGAAGGTAGATTTCCATTTCAAATATTTTTCCAGCAAGACAAGCCCTTTCCTCCACTGTTCTCTTCACCTTACCCACCTCAGCATGAACATGAGTCCTGAGGAGCCTCATGTTCCCAGCAAGACCTTTGCATCGTTAGGACTGTGGTCCTCTAATGCCTTGTGTGTATATTTTGTACCATGTATCAGAGTAGTCCCGCTCCTATCACACTAACTGCATGTGTGCAGGTATGAGGGGTGGTGGTGAAAGGCATTTCCCAAGGAGGGAGGAAGCTTTGCTCCCTGCTTGTCGGTTGTGCTCCCCATGAGCATCATGCACAGCCTGGGCTGGGGGACTGCTGCTGTGCTTTAGGCTTGAGCACAGGCAGCAGAGCCCACCAAGCACTGTCACAGGTCAGCAGTGGCTGTTTGGCTGACTGCATGGCCGTCTTCCTGCCTGGCAATTTGTCCTGACCCCCTCCCCATTTGGAGAAGATAGTAATTTTGTTATGGGAATGACCTCAAGAGACAATTTGCTGCCAACATTGGGGATTTAAAGCGAGTGAATTGGTGCAGTGCCTTATGGGCTGTTACTGCACTTTATTGTGTAGGACCTTCTTTACAGATGAACAAGGTAGTCAGGGACATATTCACTTTGCTCTTGCTATATTTTATATGGTAAAGTACTGACTTGGAGAGGGTGGTGGTAAAGCTAATGTCAAAGTGAGAACAGGTCTATGGCTACTAGAAGGCATAAAACATGAGCAGGTCAAAAGCTTTGGGAGTTGCATGTGGGCATCCAAAAGCAGAATAAAATGCAGAGCTTTTGCCAGCTGAGGTGGGAAGTCTGCAAAGAGCTGTTGGGAGAAAGGCCAGATTCAGTAGTGGGCTGTCAGCAGCTGGTGTCTGGGCCCCTGTGCCATAAGCTATCAGCCACACAGTTTTCTGTGGCCCTTGGGATGGGCAGTTTCCTTCACCCACACATGGAAGTGGGGTGATGGTATGAAGTGTTTCACCTCCAGGAGGCTTTGCAAGCAGGAATCCCACCCCAGTTAGGCTCCCCCTTTGCACAGCCCCTTGGGTCTTCACTGCCAACTCTGTGTGAAGCTAAAGGCCTTGAAGATACTTAAAAATTACCACCACCTTCCCTAAAACATACATTTAAAGCTGTTTTATTTCTCTTCATTGTTGTGTTCTCTGGGCTGTACTCTCCCCTGACAGCACGGGTATTGGAGGTAAACTTTACCTTGAGGTAATGGTTATTAAGTGTACGCTGAGTGTCTTTGCACCCATTAACCGCACAATCAGCGTAACACAGCTTGGCTGCCCTGCAGTTAGAACTGATTGAGCAGGACAATGATGGTTTGACTGGCAAAGGGATCCTCTTGGGATTCAATTTAAAAGGTTATCAGTGAAAGGAAAAGGGATGGATCCCATAAAAGTGAGGGCACAGTAGGGTTGAGTTCTTTCCACCACCCATTTGCATGGTATGATACAGCAGAAATGCTAAAATGAGCGAAAAGGCTGTGCCTGCTTCACAGCTGCCTGGGGAAGGGGATTTTTTTCCTACATATCTGGAATTCACTGACCCTCCCCTGTTTTGGCCATTGCTCCTGCAGGGTCTCTTGATGCTATGGACCTTTGTCCTCTGCTGAAAGCCATGCAACTGGCAGCAGGGAAGTGGTTACCTGGGGTAGAAACCTCTTGAGTGGCTGGGAAAAATGGTCCATAGGGGAGGACAAGATGGAAGGGCACCAGGGCGCAGGGAGGGCTGTCCTGGGCTTGCCTGGAGGAGGTGGGCAAGCACCCAGAGTCTGGGGGGAGTAGAAAGGAGAAGAATTAAAGAAGGAGGGGCAAGAAGCTGCAATAGCCTCACTCCCTGGTTTCATAGATCTGTGGTGGATTGGGATTGTCTTGAAGAGCTAATGTGAAGTTGGAACTCCAGGAAATCAATCCACAGAAGTTTGTGCATTGATCTGTTTGGAAGCATTAACCTGAGGAATTTCCCCATCTACACTTGTTTTCATTTGGGTGCGTGTTCTTGGGGATTGATTTTCTTAAGATTTGAGCATTGAATTAGATGTTTTTCTGGATGCACTGGTTCAACCTCAGCTTTTTGTAAGGAGTCATCAGCTGGGATTTCACCTAATTTGGCTTTGTTATTGAAATTCACTGGCAGTAAGCAGTACGTTTGTGACTCCATTTTCCTCAGCAGCCCTTGAAAGGGTAGAGAGCTCTTTTATCTGTAAAGCTTAACCGTGTTTTTACCCAAGTGCTGCCAGAGAGGGAGGGACAAACCCAACTGTGGAACAGTACCATATGGCATGACATGGGGCTGAATTTCTACCCCAACAACACATGGTGCCTTTTGACAGGTAAAGAAGACACTAAAGTGTCATCTTAGGAAAAGTAATGTGTATAGATACATGTGTATTATATATTTGTGTGTGTATATATATTTTCTTCCCAAATTGCTTTGCTGTCCTTTGGTCATAGAGGAATGAGAGTGGAGCCTTAAATAAAAAGAAAACCAGGTGGCCCTAGGCTGTGCAATTCTGTTGAAAAACATTTTTGGGGAGAGAAGGAAGTCACAAGATATACCAGAGAGCAGAGGCCTCCCCCACTGCATCTGCTTGGTGAAGGTGCTGCCCATCTTCCAGCTAATCTTGTTCGGGTGCAACCATGCCTGCCTCTCACCGTGGCTCTTGGTGTGTGCCAAACCCCTTGAATGAAAGGAGCAGATATCTGTGCCCACATTACTAAAATGGGCATTAACACTGTCTCAATTTCCCTTTCTTCACCTTCCCCAAGGGCTCTCTTCGTGCTTCTGCCCACTGTGTGTCATTCTGGCAGTCCCAGGAGGGACTGCCCTGAATCATAGTGAGACTGCTCCAAAACCAGCTGTAAATGGAGCCACTGAGGAGTTACAGAAGTAAAAGTGACTTTGTCCTCTTGTAGGCTTAACACCTCTTTACCTTGAACCCTTGAAGAGCTTGACATGCAGGGGTCAAATCGGAGTGAGATCAAGTACAATTCATTTCAGTGGTATTTTGTATGCAGGGTCTGAGCTCAGGCGTGCTGTGTTAACCAAAAGCTGATAACAAATAGATATGAAACACCTTTGAAATGTTAACTTATCCTGAAAAGCCTGTTTCTTGAATACTTCTAAGCAACAGAAAGCTTCATCCTAGACAATCTGCTCCTTTCTCTATTTTAATAAGCAAGAAGCATAGCATATGGCTGGAAAGGATGTGACAAATATTTTCATGTTCACACAGCTCAGGAAAGAAGGGATGTTGCAAAACTTCAAGAAATCCCGGTTTCAAAGTACAGAGATGGACAGGCAGAAGAGAAAGCTGGGAGCAGCGAGGTCTTGGGCAGGAGTGTGTTTCTCCCTCTCAGTTGTACAGCCCCATCTTTTCCCTGTGGGCTCTACGTGGCTGTGTAGGTTGTGCCCTTTCAGGGGATATTTTATTTTTGACCTGTATTGCAAGAGCAGCCAGAAGACCAGGTTTCTGTCATGCCAGGCTCTGTTTAATGCAATACACACTAGTTCTCCCCAGCTGCATTTTCCCTGTGCACCTTCTGAAGCCGGGTTTGCTGCTGAACTCCTTGTGTGGGTACACTGTGACCCATTTCAGTTCAAATGATCTAGGTTAGATAAAGCAGTGTAAAATGTAGGTCTCTTGTTGTTTTGCCTCGCTTTGAGTGAAATCCATTGGATGCAGAAGACCAGTCCCTCGGCTGATCTTAGTCAGTGTACCTCCTTCGACTTTGATGGAGGCTCGCCTCTCAGTTCCAGCTGCAGATCTCGCCTGGCATCTGGTACAATCTATCCTGTGTGGTGTTTATTTTAATAGCCTGATAAAGCTATTGTTCTCAAGGGGAAATAGCGGCTGGTAGCTGTGTGTTTAGCAAAAATCTGCACCCATACAGATTCCATAAGTATTTGCTTCAAAGATGTAAACACCACATTACCCAATTAAAGGAGTGTCCTTAATAATTTATCAGGCAATTAAACTATTCATTGCCCTTTATCCCAGAGAGTTCCATCAGTGATATATAATCTGAACCTAAGATAAAATGGTATAATAAATGAACAGTGATGCAATGTATCAAACATAATGAGAACATTAAGGCAATGAAGGGTGGTTTGTCAAGAATGGAGGATATAACACAGTTAGTGGAGCTAACTTAATTTCTGGAAATACCACTGCTCTTGAGGAGCAGGGCATGGAGGGGTGATGTCTGGGGAAGAAATCCCAGTAATATGTTCCAGGGAAAACCTACCTGTTACAAAGTCAGAAATGGAAAAGATTTGTCTCCCCAGTTGTTATTAATAAGCTCTTAAGAATGTCATGAGAAAGGGAAATGAGCAACGGAAAGAGGAATTACAGCAGAAGTGGCGTTTTAGTTTAGCTCAGCTTGCTGTTGTACAATATTGCTTCATACTTGTGTAATGAAAAATGCAAAAGCAAAGGGGGGATGAAAAGAGCAAATGCTTTTGTTACTAATTCTATCCTGGATGTTTGTTGGGTTTTTTTTGTTTTTTTTGTTTTAAAAAAAGACCCAAGAGATTAGGAGTCCAATTCACACTGAATTGTAATCAGATTTGGACAGTTCACTTTCCTTTTGAAAATCTCAGTCACTACTGTAAAAATGCCAGAGCCCTAGTAGTACCAAATCTCCAGTCTGTGCTGTTACCTCTGCTACTGGTAGATGCTTCTGGTAATATTTGATGGTGTGAACGTGTACCCAAAGATGTACAGTTGGTATGTGATGCCCTGTGGATGAGGAGGGATAATCTCATCTTCCTATTTTTAATAGTATCTTGAAGTGGGGGGATGATTAGGGGCCACTTACTGCTTTTGAAGAACTGTTCTTGAGCCATTCAGTTCTGGATATGAAAAAGGATGGGATGGAAGTGAATGGAGATATGAAAATGATGATCGCACACTTCCCACTTCCAAACTCTGAGGCTCAAGCGATTTGCTTGCTTTAACGGAAAAAACCCAAATGAGACTTCTCTGACCAGAGTCTGAGATGGTCTTTACAAACATTCACAGCTACTTTGACCTCAGGCATGGATGTGGCACACTTTGAAAACAGGTTCCCACAATAGTGCTTTTAGTGAGTGTATCTTTGATCTTTTTATGGTGACGCCTATTATGTGCCATTTTAGGAAAGAACTGCCCTGTTTTAGGCAGTATTCCGTGCTTGCTGGTTTATTTGTCAGCCTTTATAGACCTGTATGATACCTATGGAAACTATGGTTACTAATACTGGATTCTTAACACAGCATCTAACACCAAAAGAAGCGAAGTGACCAAAAGGCATGTTGTGGAGCCCACTGCATGCTGCAAGGACAAGAAGGACATGCACTCTAATTCCTGCCTCAGTTACTGACTTGCTCCCTAACCTTGGACGCTTTGTGCTATTATTATTTTTCCTTTGCTTATTTGTTCTCTTGTGAAGTCTTTGGAGAATGAACAGCTGCTTGCTGAGGAATTGTGTGGTGCTTAGCGCTGTTACTATATGGCAACTCGTAACAATAGCAGGGAGGGCTATTGGATAGCGAGCTTTATATTAACTAATTTGGAGCAGATTATATGGACTAGAACAGTGTAATTGAATGCAGAGCTCATCTTTTCTCCACCACTTGCAGTATACATTAACTCCATTTATTTATACTGCCGTGCTTTCTCCTTCGTGTGATGCAAAGGACAGTCAGCCTCCTGTTACAAACTTCCAAAAGACTTTTGGGGCTAGGATCTGCTCTTTACTACATATCAGAAAGTTTTTTTAGTTGTGTTAGCCTCCGGAACAAGCTACTTTCAGACGCACATGCAGCATTGCCATCCTAGCCCACACAGTGGCACCTGTGCTGATGCTCTGTGCTACTTGCCCTCCCTGGAGTAAAGGCTGGGGCGCTGGACACTTAGCAAATCCCCTGTCCTAGTTTAAAGAATAACCACATCTATAGGGATAAAATATTTTGATCTGTCAGGTCACTTTAGAATCAACTTTTTCACTGGACAAAATTTAAGAACAAAGGAATACATTTAAATGAAAGCATGAGCCACAAAACCAATAGCAAAATATGCTTTTAATGTGATACTTCATATAAATAACTTTTTTTTTTTTGTCTTAACTCAGCCAGCTTTTATTTCTTTCTTGTAGGTTAAAGCAGGCATATCACTCTCTTAGCTTCAGAAAGGCACACAAAAAAAGTGACATTCCTGTGTCTGCTGTTAGGAGCCTGCGTGTCCTTGTCTCTCCCTCTTGCCTTTTGCACTTGGTTCCCTTCTTTTTGCAAATGAGCATTTGGATGCCATTCAGCCCGATGGGGGACTACAGCTGTTCTTTCCCTCCTCATCATTCTGGTCATTTGGCTGACATTTCTACTGTGTACCTAAACTTTCCCATTCCTGGATTCAATCTGCTTTTCTTTGCACCCTTTTGAAGTCAGAACAGTAAGACCTTTTGTATTGTTATGAGATTTAAAAAAAAAAAAACAACAAACAAACACCAAAAACCAGGCTTTTTAGGACAGTCATAACTATTTTTTCTTTACTTAAGACACTTAAATGAGAAATGGCTTCTGATGCTCCACCTCACTATAGGGATTGCTGAAGGTCCCTCTGCAGCTAGATAGTGCCATTATTTCCTTTTTATAACTGCTATTGCTTGGCACAAAACTTAAAAGATTATGTGAACTAAAGCCAAGGATCCAATGTCTTCCCTCCAGAAAATCAGGAAAAACTCAGCTCTAAATTTGCTGTGAAAATATTTGACTTGTGATGAATTTCTAGGGGGGGGGGGGGGGGGGGGGAATAAAAATTGCTGCCTTGCAGAAACTGTAAGAATTTCAGTAGCTTACAAGAGAAATGTTCTTTTTGATGACTGCCTGAATCCTCCTCATGTCATATAATTTATGTTAATTAAATGCTGATGGATCTGAATAAGCATATTGATGGAAGATGTATTTGAGATACTGTTATTAATTCCTCATTCAGTAGCTAGTGCGTGAAATAATACATTCCTAGGCTCTGATTTAGGACATTTCATTTTCAGTATTACTAAGATGTCTCTTTCCTACAGAAATAACCCTTTAATCTACCGTTTAAAAAAACAAAACATAACACAACAACACAAAAACAAACATCAAAAAACTCACCAAAAAACTCACTGGAGGCAGCTTGGTTGAACAGCTCTGAAGTAGTAACTATTTACACAGTTTCAGAGCTATAGCACGTACTGATCACAGTTCTCCAGGCAAATGGTTAAAAAGCATTAATTTAAAAAGTTACAACATTCAAGTATGAAGGAGAACCTCTAAACTCAACAGCATGTGCTTTATTGCACCCCAAGCTTACATTTTGGCAAGTGTAAGGACATGGCAACCTTCCTGGAACTACGCTTTGTACCTAAATCCTCACCTCGCTGGTAGTGAGCTGTGGCCAAGACTGAGCATCCTCCACCCAGCCTGGTGTGAGCTGAGGCTGGCCGCAAACTTGACCTTATGACAAGGTGATGCTGGTGGTGTCTGCTTGGTGTGGATGGCCTGGTACTGTTCAGGCGGCTGGTGGCCTCAGGGGTCAGGGATGGTCCCTGTCCCTGCTGAGCCTCTCCCTCTGCCAAGGTTTCCACTAGCACCAGTGCCTGCGGGTTAGCCTTGGCTGACCCTGACCCACCACCAAAAGCGTGGTAAAGGGGCAACCATGCCTCAGCTGTTGGCTCAGCACCTCTCTTGCACAATGGTGTAATTATAAGCAGTTAGGCCAGGTGAGTCTATAGAGCACCCCAGTGAGTGCATCGCTGCTGTGCCTGCTGCCAGAGCAGGTATCTGACAAAGCAGAGCAAAATAAAGATGGTCTGGATACCTCAGAGCTGAACTAAGAAGCAAACTCTACAAAACAATTGGAAGGGACATTTTAGAGTACAAAATGATAAGGAACAGTGATAATAATAGTCTAATACAAACCTGAGTTTGCCTTCACTTAAGGAGGAGAATTTCTATTGACTTCTATGTATTTTGGATGAGGTCCCAGGTGACTAGGGTGCTCATAAGTGGTCCTGAATAGTTGGAGAGATGGAATAAAAGCATGGGAGCCAGTTTCCCACAATGTCATGATGTCTACTGGTGCTAGAGTTGGTTTCACAGGTCATTTGTAAATGTTAGTGGAAGAAGGGAGGCAGTCTGATCTCCAGAAGTTACTGGTCTTTGCTAAAGGCTGGCTCTGTCGCTTGCACCACCTGTTATGCTTAGTGTCACCGAGAGGAAGGACTGACACATGCATGCTGGGGTGTCCTTAGCTGAGGGACAGGGAAGGCCTAACCCCAAATCCAGGAACAGGCCCATGGCATGCCATGACATACGCTTCCCACCAACTCTATAGGGTCTCTAAAAGGGCTTTGCTGCTTTTGTTGGGACTTGAGAAACTGGGTCCTGATATGTCTGCAAAGGTTTTAAGGTGTTCACCTGAGGCTTACAGCTTTCTCCCCTTTATGAAAGTGTCATTGCTTAGGAGGTGGGGCAGTGCTGATGCTGACTGTTACGTTAATGCGTGAGGATGTTCATGCTTTGCTTATCGCTGCATTGAGCCCTGAGGATGAGTTCAGAAACAATGGATAAACCTAATGATGAGCTTCTCTCAGACAATAACAAATGTAATAGGGAATGGAATGAAGTAAGCAATGAAATTCAAGGTGAAATTTTCAGACTGACTGAAGCTGAACTAACTGTGGGCACTGCTGAAGAGGGCTGTCCCATCCTCTACTCCTAGGTGTACAGGTTTTTCCACTTTCTTCACCCAATACTATCACGTGGGTGGCAAGCTCAGTTGTCTTTAGAGCTATGGGTTTAGTTGTCAGGTGGATTACTGAGCTTAAGCCAGCAGGAGATTTCTGCTCTTCCTTAAGATGGAGTAAAGTTGCAGCATTGCCAGACTGTGATGTACAGTTGAAAGTATAATGTGGAAACTGGTAATGCTGCAGGTTGGATATATGGGCATACATGATAATGATGTTCTTTCTCCATGGTGGGGAAATGCTGACTTTGCAGTGCTCATAAGTAACTGGAAGTAGTTAATACTGGGTTTTAGCCTCAAGGGACCTTTATACTGCACCATCGAGAGAGAAATTTAGATCTGGGGAGAGGTTTCTTTGAACATCTGCATGGAAAGGACAGAGGTGTTCCAGATTGCAAACAGCCACTTTCCCCTTCTGCTCCCCGAGACTTAACAACCCCAGAGTCATTCTGCATTTTGCTCGTAATGGTTTAGTCTGCTGAATTCTTTTATTTAAATGTAATTCCTGTGGCTTCTCAAATGATAGCTAGAAACCTTTCCTTGTGACTCCACCAAGTCGCTTAGATAAAAGCGCTTTTAGCCTATTGTGTTTTGCTAAGGAGATCATGTTATTCAAGTAGGTATGAAAGGGGTTTGAAAACAGTTTGTGTGCTTGTATACAGCAGGGAGAAGAGGCTGCTTATTTTAATTCCCTGTTAAGGCTGCGCTTGGGGAAGGCTCTGACTATCCCGAAGATCAAAGGTGTCTGTATATATAGCCTGCTTCTGCTGCTTTCTGCTAATGCTGGTGTCTGGCCCAGCTATTAGCAGTTGTAATACATGAACAGGTTTATGTAAGAGGCACAAAGCTGGAAATACTCAGGAATTGTTCTTTGCCTCCCAGACCATTTGAATCACTCCAGGATTGACAGGAAAAGGCCCTCATAGGAGACATGGCCAGGAGCTACCTGCATCTCATGCTGGTTGCACTCATGGATTTGGGCATCTCTACAGCCTGCAAACCTGTTTTCCCACCCTAGCTATCATTCTTTAGTATTAAGATGTTTTCATGACAGTAAGGCTTGTGAATATTGCTCGCTAGGTCTGGTATTTGCCTTTGGTTTTGGCTTCTTCACATGCCAGGGTTGGGGCGTGATGCGCGATCAGAAGCTGTTCAGTCTGTAGAGCAAAGCACAAGAACCTTTTAGCTTCTGCATCTCATTCACATCTTCTTTGTTTTTGCATTATTGTGGTTTTATGTACATCCACTTGCCTGGGGACTTGTCATCTTATTTGTAATCTATTGTTTTAATTATTTTCTGTGAAGGTGCCCAAAGACCTTGGGGTACTGAGACACAAATGCATTATTTATTCATTAATTATTCATTATTGCTAACTACTTGCTATGATGTAGTTGTCTGCAGTAACATGTCTGGATGAACCCTCACCCATGGATAAAAGGGTAGCTGCTTTATTTGCCAACTATTCCTTGTTAAGAATTAAGATTGTTGAAAGAATTGGGTGGGGGGGGAAATAGCTATATTTGGCCAGTAATTCTTTTTCTGATGTGAATCTCAAAGGGTGGACCTAAAAATCATCAGTTGGAATATAGGCTCCCTAATAACATCTGGTGGTTATAACCTATTGCTGATTTGTCCCAAAATTTCCAGGAGAGGGATTTACCAGGTGGGTAAAATGGCTTTAATTACCCTGGTTATCACTGACTTTTCCCACTTAAATGTCTCCTCCTTCCTCTGCAGCTTCACCTAGGTCTGAAACTACTCCTGTTACTTCTGCAGCTCAGTGCACAGGTAGTCATTTTCCCTGCATTTTGTTTGAAATGCAGAAATAAACACAGAAATGTTAAAAATAGAAATAACCCTGAGCTGAAATAATTTCCCTTTCCTGGCTGTCTCATGCACCAGCCTTCAGTCATATTTCAGCTGAGACTGTTGAAGCTGGAGCTACCCAGGGCTAATCTCAGTGATGGTTTTCTCAGACAGATACTTGGTCCTAGTTCTTCGTAGGCTTTTACTCATTTCTTGTCGCTCTGTGATCCGATTTCTGTGATTTCCCTGCACTGACTGCTACAAAAGAGGGGCCTGCAGCAAACCTCCAGGTGCCACCCTACCTGATTTCCATAGCAGGAGATGTGTGTTCTTGGCCGAAACGCAGTGACTTCAGCCTGTCTTCCTCCCTAACGCTGTGGTTCATTGCACCCCTTGGTACCAGGGAGTAATTCTGTGGCTTAAAACTGAGGTAGAGGTCTGATGCCTGGTCCTGGTGGGGGCTGTGATCCTGTGCCACCCCCACTGCTGCATGTGTGGCTGTGGGTCGAGTGGGCTGACACCTGATGTAGCTGCTGCTGGAGGACACGCTGCTTTGGAGCTGGTTAAATATAACTTCAGTGAATGACAGCTTTAAAATCTCAGGGAAGTTTTAGCAGGCTATAGAAGATCTGTTTTGGTGTTTTGCTTAAAATAACTAATAATTGCTGAACTTTGGATTTTTAGCTTGAGGGGAAACATCTTAATTCATTGATTGGTAATGGGTCAGAGAGGTTGAAATACCTCCGGTGGATTGATGAGATCAGACATTCTGGGGATGGGAAGACAGACTGGAGGGGTCAGAGGTGGAGGGGGAGCTGTGTGTAATATCTAGTGACAACATTTTGTCCTTCCAAAAGAGTGTCTCTTCAGGGACTATTGCAGCAACCTGAATTTGTATGTGCACTTCTGGAAATACAGCTCTCCCATGCAGGAAAATCAATGAAGGCTGCTGGGCACTGTTGTGACCAGCAGGTCCAGTGAGACTGCTGGGAGAATTTTTTAGTGTCTTGAGATCATTTCTGGGATCTCTGAAACTGAGAGGCTTCATAGTATCATCAAAAATCCCCCTGGGACATTGTGGTCACCGTGACTGTCAGCTCAAGAAATGTCTGCATCTGCTTGATTAGTGTGTTGAATTGCTCCAGTAGTCGAGGCAATTAAGTCTTTAGCGATATGGACAGATTTTCCGACAGTCCTGGAGAAGACAGTACATTTGGGTAAAAAATCCTGGCACTGGAAGGGTAAATGGAGCACCCAGCATTGCTGTCAGCTGTTTAATGGAAGACAGCTCAATTACTGGCAGGATCTATCCCTATAGATTGAGCCTATGGCTATTATCAACTTTTCCTATGTCCTTGCTATTTGTAAATTTGACTCCCCTTCTCAATAACTTTAAATGAAAGGCACGGCAGTGCTGCAGAGAAAGGAAACAAAATGCTTCCCTGTTAGGTTGCTTTTTGAGTACACCTCTATGAAATTTGGCTTCTGCGTGTTTTCTATGCAGTTTTGTAGCTCTAATTTGTATCTCTCTTCACTCGCTGCCATGGTTGAGCACAGTCACAGTGTGATAAAGCTGAGATGTACCTGTCTTTGCCCCTCCACAGTTACAAAATTCACTTTGTAAACACTTCAAAGAAAATGTTCTTGGGAGAGCATAGCCCATTACACACGGTTGTGAGTCTCTCTAGCAGAATTGCATATATTAAATGGTTAGCATGTCAGATGTTTTGCAGGGTAATTCTCCCTCTGTTGCTCTCTCTAGTACTCCCAGTGCTCCTACCCTCTTAGAGTTGTGTGAAAGCAGGACTCGAGTGTTTTCAGTCTCTTGCTGATCTACCTGGGGAGGTCTACAGAGCAAGGTGGGAAAGTGCTGGAGAAGTGAATATCAGCACTCTTGCTTGCACCTGCCAATAGTTTTGGAGCCGTGCTGCTTGGCTGCCACCTCCATTTGAGAGGACCATGAAAAGGGGCGTCAGTGACCACCCAAAAGCCATCGGGACAGTCGCTGATGCTGCAGGCTCAGCTGGAAGGAGATGGCCTGGAGCTGGGGTGAGGAATGACAAAAAAACCTGTCTAATGCAAGCTCCAAATTTGGCTAGTAGGCGCACAGAGAGTATTTTTAGCTTTCACACTCTCCCTGACACTTAGGTGTTAATTTTATAGCACCCCGATCTGTTTGCCTACAACTGTCTGTCTCGCACAGCCCTGCTGTCCGCTTCGCGTCAAACCCAGGCACGAAGCCAATGACTGGAGGTATTGGAGATGGCAGCAACAGGAGCATCCTATGCCAAAACCACCTCCTAGGCCTGGGTTAATGGAATCCCGCTCAAATGCTTGCTCAGTTTAACAACAAAAAAATATAGTCAACATATCCTGGCAACTGAAGGCCTCAGTGTGTAATTGTGTAGAGACTAAAATTGTGCAGAAAGTGATAAAATTCTGAGAGTGTTTCAGCATTTATGGGCACGAATACACCATACATTATCATCAGACATTATCATATAAATTATCACCTTCTCTATGCTTCCCAATTGTACTATAATCTTCCATAGTGCTGCTCCTCACTGTGCAAGAAGCAATGAGGAACCTGGTGCTTCACACTGCTTTTCACACAATAAAAGTGCAACATTATTCTGACAGCAGTTGTGTTTGGTGCCCGGGTGCCTGGAGTACATCCAAAGCTGTCTCCCCTGCACCTGCGAGACAAGCAGAGCTAATCTGACACTGCATCTGCCTACTCTGTCCGATGCTCCTCATAAATAAAGAAATGGTTCAGAACGACATCTGTAGAAAGTGGATTTTACAAGCCTTGCTGCCACATATATTTCAATCTTTGCTCAAAGGAGAGATAGAGAGGAACAGAAGTCTGAAAGGATCCTACCTTTGATGCGTGGTTGCCATAGTAAAACCAAACTTCTTCCATACAAAGGGTGTGAAAAGGTAAAGGTTTGTTCTTGAAGCAAGTAGGTTCATTATAGGAAAAAAAAATAATAGAGGGAAGAGCTACAGGAAAGGAAAATACTCCTTCAGAAATTTCATCATGGATCATGTGAGACAAAGGAGCCATTGGAAACCGCGTTAACTCATTTCAATTATGTTGCTTTCAACAGGTCCTGCCACAGTCTAAAACCACAAGCTTTCAGGCAGAATGTGATAATGACAGAGATGGGGCTCGAAAATACAAATGACAGAAACTGGATCTGATGTGGGGAGTTTGCTTGAGGTTTTGCTTGAGGTTGTTTTGAAAAACAGCATTTCTCTCCAAATCCTACCTGTCTTACTCTGTCAAGAAGATAAATACATGTATATAGGATGTGCTCAACACCAGAAGTAGCAGCAGAAAGATATATCACTGATGAATAAAGAACTTTGTAGATGGATACCTGCAGGTTTAACGCATAAACAAACCCTCTCTGCCGTGGTGCGTTGCCTGTTGCAATCTTCTAGTGAGTAAAAATACGGTACAGAGAGCTAACAGCTTTTTGCCAGCAGGTTGTCGACAAATGCATAATTGGTACAAAGTTGTGACACTACAAAAGCTAGCAAAAATTGTAACTGATGATCAGAAAGTAGCATTTGCCAGAGAGAAAGAATTTTCTCCCTGGTTTTATAGATCCTGTTAATTTAGCTGACTGTGTAGGGTAGACAAGTGCTGCAGCAGCTCACAGCTGTCCTATTCTCTAAGTGCATACGGCTGCTCTCCACGTTCCCCTCCTGTCCACTCCTCAGGGCTATTTTGGTCCCAGGCATATTTTGCAATTTGCAAAGTGGCATCACCCCATCTCCCACCAGGAGAGCTGTTTATCTTCTCTGCTTGATATGGGAGCCCTGAGGTGTGGGAAGTGAGCGCTGGGGGTTCCTTCCATTAGAAAAACAAAACAGGACCCAACCCTGGTCTTTTCCCTGTATGAAGGCAGTTTTTATTAAATCTTTCTATTTGTCACAATATTCATATGAAGCCATTGTCCCTTGATCTGGGATAACCAGTCTGTGAAGACCATGTGTCAATCATGATTACAAGGGCACTTTATCGGGCATGGGACAGATCCTGGGGCTTTTACTTGAATTTTTCTCAGTCGTTATTTCAAGGCAAACCATCTGTAATTATAGCTGAGCTAATGTTTACACCAGTCCCCCAGCAGCCATCTCATCTCCAGGTCCTTTGCCTTTTGTCTTGCAGAGTGTGCTTGGTTCAAGACCTCATTTTGCCTCGGACAAGCTCAGATGAGGCCAAGGTGAGATGCTGTGATCTGACCTGCCTCTAGCTGAAGTCAACACAACTTTTCTCTCTTATCCTTTTCATTTAAAATTCTTCAGGGGATGGTTTTCCAGCTGGGGATGATGTTTGCAGTAGTGCTATGGCATGGTAAATAAACATCAAATCCCATTGTGCCTATAGAAAATAAATTTGCCCCAGTGAGCTCGCTGGGCAGGGCAAAGGCAGCTGCAGTATGTTGCAAAAAAAGACGCCAAATGTAAGGACCCAGAATAATAAAGCCAAGAAACTCTGCTCCACATGTACATAGGATGTTTCTGATCAAACACAACACACTTCTTAGACTATGGAAGCTGTTTATTGAAACAGTATATAGGGACTTTTAACTGGTACAAATGAAAGGAGCTTGTCCTCCCCTCCCTGCAATTTGTCAGTCTCCAATTTCTCAACTCTTGGTTGCACAACTCAAAACTGGAGTTTTATTGAAGGAAACAAAATTGAGAAAAAAAATTTTTATAAAAGCAATCTGATTCCTGAGACTGAGGGGTAAACATTACAGCTGCAGTATTTAATATAATTTAAAAGCTGATTACCCTGCATGAGGAATAAGTAACTTTTCATAAGGCTTTCTACTATGTATGGTATGCACCCTAATTCGTATTAACGGCTCCTAAGGAGCCATCATAGTTTATCAAGAAAGTAATATGCATTTTAAGAGCACTCAAAAAGAGACTTACATGATAAACCTTAACGACTCTGGAATGCATTATTAGCTATAGTACACTCCCAGAAGCAGTCACTCACTTCTGGCAAATTAGATAATTCAAGAAGCCATGAAAAACTTCAGCTGTTGTTCAGCCACTCTCTAGGATTTATTTCATGCATTAAAGGGCACTTCCCACCTCAGCCTTTGTATGGCAAGTGGGTATTTTGTGCGTAGGTACATCACTATGATCCTTTCTAAAGAAAACAACCTGTTAAGCTTTAAGACTCATTATTTATCTTATAATGGCCTTATATCTCTGGCAATATTTCCCTGCGATTGTCCTGTCAGCCAGATGTTAAGTAAGATATCAGTATAAACCGGTTTCACACTATCTGTGAAATATGTCTGGAAGATAACAACGTTACTGAGATTATGTTTTTAAATTGTGACAAAAACCAGCCAATAAATTGATAGCTTCCATGAAGCCAATGGCAAAATTAATACCATGAAGAAGTGGGGCTAGAAACTGCATTTCCCTAGCAAGATGAGATCAAAGCAACTGTGAAAATGAAAATTCAATAATTTTTAATTGTACTGAAGATTAAGATACCCATGATACAAAAACTCACATGGAACAGGAGACAACACATCCTAGGGAATAACTATGTGCTCCAAGTAAAAGGATTAACTGACCTTTCTCTTCCCTAGTCCAGATGCTTTTACTTTAAATGCACTTCTTAGTGAGACTAGTCATGTCCTTAAAAATGAGTGATCTACGCTTTTTTTTCCCACTGAATTCTGAACTGACATTTTCATGCTGTCAACTCTTCATTCTCAGGCTATTCTGTATTTGCAATTATTCTTGTGTGGACAGCCTCAGTACCAGGGACTTGCTTTGTGCTGTGGCTGGTGCTGCTAGCTGGTCAGCCTTATGGTGCTGTCTGGATATGAAAGGTTGCCTGCCCAAAAAAGGGATGAAAGATTTAACTGCCCAGACCCATGTTCTGCATCAGCATGCAGCCAGTGTGCTGCCACAGCACTGCCTAGAAGATTTTTTTTTTTTTTTTCCCAGCCCTTAGACTTGTTTTCCCTGTGGGCTTGTTGTGCTCTGTGGTTTTTACACCATCTCTGTAACTTTGGAGGAAAGCTCTCTGGAGCATGGGTTTGGGGGGCTGCAAATATTTGTATATTCCAGTGCTACCTAGAGAGAATTAATGAGCACAGAAGAACAAGGTTTTAAGCGCACTATACTTTTTAGATGCTTTGATACCAGAGGGTTCTTAGCTGGAGAGTCATGGACAGCTAACAGCTGGTGAGGCAAATTGTTCTGAAAGATTAGAAGCGTTAACTTATCTTGAGTGGCACTATAAATGTCTACCCACCTTTGTGGGGCATGTGCTGCAAGAGATCAGCTGCTCACTGTGGTCAGGGGAAGGATGTAATGAGGGAAAATGGGATCCAAGAGGGGAGGATAATTTTACCAAAGCGATTTTTTCTTTACCCTTGTCTCTGCGTGACAGGACAGTGCAGAAAAGTGCATGCAAAGGTGAATTATAGTTGAGCGGGGCAAAGCAGAAGCTGGCAGAAGACTGGGCTGGCTGCATCAGAAGGATGACCAGTGAGTGCCCAGCAGTAAGTGTATGGCTGGAATTACCCAAAAGTCATTATCTGCTGGACTGCAGAGCAATTACTATGGCAAAATTACATAGAGCTGGTTAGTGCAGAAGTGATTATTGTAGTGCGCTGATTGCTCCTCACCTGGGCTCAATCACAGATGGGCCAGCCAGAGCATGAGCTGTGGTGGCCAGACCAGCACTGTGGGCACTGGCTCTGTGGAGGGGAAGGCTCAGCCAGCCGTCACTGGCAGCAGGAGCGTCCTGCCTGGATGCCCAACAGTGAAAGAGAAGCTGGAAAAGGCTCCCTGCAGCTTTTCTGGGGATTTGATTGGATGATGTTGTTTTAAAGGGCTGCGTAGTAGGGGCTGGAGGAGCAGAGTCAGGTTGCTGCCTGTGAGGAAGGGATTTGTGCCATCTTTGTTCTTTCAAACAACAAAAAAACAATTCTGGGGGAGTTGTGTGTATCTTGTAGGGCAGTGATAACTGAGTTACTGCCTTTGGAGCCCCACTGCCCAGGCTGCTTTCAGGTCAAACATGAGTTCGTTGCAACGGGAGATTTGTTGTAGGGAAAGCAGCAGCCCTGGCTTATCCTCAGCTGACCCAAACTTGTTACCTGTTTACAGAAAGGCTAAATGTCCATGAATGCAAGTACAAATCTGACAAACTGGGCTGCCTCCAAATGAGCTGCAGCTGCTGTTTGAGTAAACGATGCACAGCTTTGTTTCGTGCTGGGGAGTGGAAAAGAGGAGGTTTGGGAAGTGCTGCCCTCCCTGAAGCCTGTGCAATCTGGCCGGGAGCCTTCCCTTGGACAGGGTGGCCCTGAAACACCCCAGTCCCACTCTGATCCTTGCCTTATAGCCCTTTTCGTTAGTTCATCAATAGTAAACAGGGTCAAAAACCACTTTTAATTTACATCTGCTCCCTTCAAGGTATGTCTGTAATGAGGTGCCTAAGAGAAAGCATGTTCATCACCTTGGCTCTATCCTTCTCCTGTCCTGTCGGGTGAGCACCTTGGCAGCCTGGGCTTGGGCTGGAGGAAGCCTTCTAGTGAGAGCATGGGAGGCAGCAGAGAGGGCAAAGGATGATGAGGGATATTTGGAGGTAGCTGAAAAGGGAGTGGTAGAGACAGGTAAGGCATGAGTGCAGATGGGGTGGATGACTTGCTCCCTGGATATTTTTCCTTAGCACATGGAGAGGAAAGGGAGGTGAGTCTCCCACTGACATTTCTCTGCTGAGTAGCTCAAGAAAGTGAAAAACAGAGAGCCTGGGCTCATCTTCCCCTCCCTTCCTCTGAGTGTCCCACTAATAGCTGCCTGGATGGATTTCCAGCTGAGTTAATTACCTTTAATTGGCTGCAGCTTTCTGGCCAGCCTCACCTCTCCTCAGGAGGTGATGGCCCTGGTGGGAACAGGGGTGACCTGAGTCAAGGCTGAGGGGCTGCTCCTGCTGCTTGTGGCCAGAGACCCCCTGCACGTGTTTCCCCCAGCGCTCAGCAATGAAGCGCTTTGGGCATTATTGTATCTTTAGGTACTCAAGGGAAAAGAAACCTTTTAGCCCCCATTAATTTGATAATAACTTTAGAAATATGCATATAAAAATAATGCTTTTTCACATAGGTTTCTTGTCACAGATTTCCTTCAGTTACCCAATTCTGCTGATCTCAACTGGAGCATTATGTGAGTTTCTGGGAGCTGTAATGAACAAGAATCTTGAAAAGGGAGTTTAAACTGTTCTTATAAAGACACAATGAAGTTGTTCTTCCCTCCTACCCCAAAGCTAGACTTTGCTTTGTGTGCTTGAAAAAAAAAAAAAAAGCTGATTAAGTTTTAGGTGCGTTTGCTATCTGTTTATGCAAAATCTAGGGCTTAGCTGTGATGAGATAAAAGTAAATCTGGATTTATTGTTTCTCTTCCTCATTTAAGTGATCACAGAAAAAACAGCCATAGCCCTAATGCTCAGATGTGCTCCTTTCACATTTGGATTTTGCTTGTATTAGTGTAAGTCAGACTTTGAAATGAATTTTCTGTAAATTTATTTGTATGAAGTTTGGCACAAAGCAAATTTGAAACTTGGCATAGCAACAGTGAAGGGGAAACCATTCAAAAATCCCAAGAAACTAGTCTGGCAGCACTTCAGCATTGTTTACCTTGATCTAAAATCTCACTCGTGAATACAACGACTAGTCAAAAATATGCTGTGATCCTCTCTATTCTTCTCCTTAACTTGGTAGTACTCATTAACTGACAGGTCTGTGGGTCTCGTATTATCCTCCAATGTCCGTCTCAGAATATTGTGCTAATTAAATAGGTAACCAAGTGTTTCGGTGTGGGAGTACAATTTCCGAGTTGAAGCGGACATCTCTGTGGGTAATGTGAGTGCTTTGAGTAATAATATTTAGCACTAATAAATTAGATTTTGAAATGGCCTTAAAAATTCATGCTTCAAAGCTTAAAGTTAATATCTGTCAGGATAAGACCTTCATTGGCATAGATTATCCTGCATTTACCAATTACGGAATTTCTTATATATTCTTTGGAAGACGGTTGCTGGCTGAAGACAGGATTGTGTCTAGGCAGTGCATTTGTCTTACTGAGGTATCAGCTCTCAGGTGCACTGACCCAGGGGAAATAAGGCAAAAATGGGTGCAATTCCATGTAGGAGTAGAAGACATTAATTGGGATTTAGTCACTGTGCTGGGATTTGGCAGACTGACTGCTAACTTTGTTGTAGGCTTCCTATTGTTTTTGGACAATCCAGGTAATTTTTCTGTGCCTTTGCTCATCTGCTTTCAAATAAGAAAATACCATCCCTCTTCCCACACCTTTTCAGTTGAAGCACTAACCCTTTACTGAGTAGGGATCAGTTCTTGCTGTGGGCTGGTGCAGTAAGTACCTGGCACTGTACAATCATGGAACACTGATTGAATTTGAGGATTTTAATTTTTAGCTGTGATGCCGTTGTCATTCTTTATGATAATGATGACAGCTGTAGCTTTGCATTTTCTGAAGTTTATTGGTTTCAGCATTTGTTTTTATGTTTCATTTTCTTGTGTTAAAAACTACTTTTCACACATAATAGCCTCTTGTTTGATTTTTTTTTTTTTTTTTTCCAATTGTGAGGATGGATAGTAAGGACAGTCAGGAGTTAGCAGAAGGTAAAATCATTTTACAATATCACTAGAATCTGAATGAAGAAATCAGGGTTAATCTATGAATAAGGCACACGTGTCTTACTCATATAGACTTAGCAAAAAAGATACCACAGAGCAAGACACATCTGAAATCTCAGGAGATAGAAAGATGCTGTCAGATATAGTTTGTTACTTTTTTTTCATTTCAGAAAATAAAATAAGTTATAGATGAAAAAGATGAGTTAGGAAAATGAACTCTGTTTGGATAAGCAAATTTTCTAGTCATGTCCATGTGAAAGCCAGAAATATAATATATACAATAACACATAAGAAGGAATGGGAAAAAAAGTACTATCCTGGGAAATTTGTGCCTGAGAATCTGAAAAGCAGATACTGCTTCAGAGAGGGAAGATTTATTTCTGTAGTTACTATGAAACCTCATGAATGAAAATGTCGTTCTTCAGGATTTATGATATTATACAGTGCAATTTAATGGCAGGCAACAAGCTCTTTGAAAGAAGAGCTGATGGTCTGGATCCTGTGATGCTGTAAATACATCCCCCTACCCAGAAAAAAAATAGCCAGAGAGAAGGAGCTAGAAAATAGTACTGTCTCTAATTACCCCTCCACCTTTCGCTTCCCTGGCCAGTTCACTACTGCTCTGCTCCTCTCCACCCCAGGATATTAGTTATCACCCAGCCAGCCTCAGATAGCTGCAAGATAATCATTCAGTACCTGTGATACAGGAATTCATTTGCAGCTGCTACTGTCCCAATCTTTCATCCCTCTCTGCTGCTCACACCAAACAGTTCAGAAATATGAATAAGGCCCTCCAGGAAAGCAAAGCAGCCAGAGAGAACGTGCGTGTGTGTCTGTTCAGTTGCTGGGGTCTGTGCAACCTTCTCCGTAGGAGGCACAACGCCGGCTCGTTGCTCTTGGGATACACCTGGCACTGGGTCAGCGCAGTTGGCCACAGGATGGCCAACAGCCTGCAAGAGCGAAGGTGGCTGGAGGTTACTGCTTTCATAACAGTATACAGTATGTCATCTGGAGCTGGCATGGTCTTGTTCGCTGCACATCGCCGGTTTGGCACAGCAGGTATCTCTGTGTTTAAGGAACTCAGAGTGGCCAGCAGGATAATGCCAGTGCTATCTCAAACGTGGCCAGCTAATTGCTGCCCTGACCCTCTGAGACACTGCAAAAACATGTATCTAGGTGCAGAGCTGACACAGCAAACTTGCGTATGCTCGGGGTTTCCTTTCTTCTATGACAGATACACTCAGACCTGTCAGATGGGAGTTGGTTTGCAGTCACGCTCAGGGGGCGAGAAACAGAGCGAGAAGTGTCTGGGTGAGGCTGTGGGAGGACTCTGGCTGCAGCGGGGGCTTCACTCCTGCTGAAGTCCAGCCTGGGGTCTGACTGGGGCTCACCATGTGGTGTGATGCTCATGGGCTCGGCCCTGTCAAGCTCATTTTCCCAGCGAGTTTCCCTCCATACAGGACATGCCTCAGTACCTCTCCGATGTACCGCTCCAAAGTCCACTGGTGTATTTACAGAGGTGGGAGAAATGGGATTCTGTCTCTCCTCCCATGGCTCAGGCAATCCCCATGGGATTGTCCAACGCCTTTTGCAAGTGTGGCATTCATGTGCTACGTCTAAATGCATTTAATTGATCTTTATGGTTATATGTTTGTCTTCCACCTGGCACAACCTGAGGCTTTAATTGGCTACCACGTCACACACATCAATAATAAATATGCCAATTAGATAAAATTATGCTTATTAGTCTGGTAACTACTTTGCGTTATGTATCATGCATGAAGGTACACAAATGTAGCTGTACGCTAGTGTACAGTCTCACAAACCAAATACACAGACACGCATTCAGATCTCGTGCCGGGGCCATGCTCCTGTGCCTCTGCTCAAAGCAGCTAACAATGTGTTTCATCACAAAAAAGTGTAAACTTTGATATTAGGTGACACTGAGACAAAACAGATTTATGTGACCATTCGCAGCCTTGAAATCCCTTAACATAAAATCACTTACCCGCATCATGCCTGTTTCCTAACCTGTAGGAAAGGTGTGATGACTGATGGCTGTTTTATAGGGCAGCCTGCAAATGAAAGACCAGTGCCCCTGTTCTCACTTCGCTGTTTCCCAGGGAAGTCTGAAGGCACTCTTGCTGCCAAGCTGCTTTGAAAATCTAGCCCTTAATTTTGGCAACTCTTTGAAGATAAAGTGTTGTTATTGTTGGTGTTTCCAGCTTTCAGCAGATCCCAAATTTGTGATATTGTATTTCTGTCTCCCACCAGCCAAAATAAGGCAGTGCACAGCCACCTCTTAATGAACAGAAGAAAAGCAAGTGGCTTTGTCATACCTCTGATGAAATATTTCTGTTTGATTTTGTATCAGCTTTGAGACAAGAATCAAACTGGTTTTTGTCCAAAACACTTTGTTCATCTTTAGTTGACAAACTAGGATTAGAAAAGGTCTTTATACTCAGTCTCTGGCTGTTATTGGCACCGTGCTGTATAATCCCTTCTGTTGGGTAATCGAACTCCATCATAAAAATAGTCAGGGTTTTTTTTCACTCCATCACTGAGGGATACTTAATATTCTAATCTCTTTAGGGTAGGGCAATTTGACACCTAATATAGTTTTCAAGACAGAATATATTATGAAGGCAAAATTAAGCAATAACATTTATTCTCTGATTGCTTTTATAAACTCCTAATGCATCTTGGCATCCTGAGCTTTTTTATATCTCTGACATGCATAAGAGATGAAAGTTATCAGTGTAAAGAAATGCAAAAATCATTAAGGATGTTGTCACAGGTGACTGATATTTATTCATGCACATCTGGGGGGCTTCTAAGGCTTATGGTGTGGTTCAATAGAAATTACAGGGTTGGGGTTTTTTTAGTATTAACAGTTGTTAAATGTGTCAAAGCTAGTGAAATCAGAGGAGCTTTACGAAGACAAATGTATGAGCAGCATGACAGCTGGTGAAACTCATTGATGAATTCTAGTAAGATTGATTGGAAAGAATCGCCTCAACTCCTTGTGTGTTGGTGGATTTTAAATTAATTATATTTTAACTGCTTTGGAGACAGACCTGAGAATAAATTTGTGGAGCCCAGTGTATGTGGCTGTTCAATAAATGAGAGGGGAATAGAAAAGTAATCAACATTTTAGCTGTGTACAGAATGAAAAAGAAATCAAACACTGAAAATAATATTAAAATGCCATTAACATAAATCAATTCCATGCTCTATCCTCAGAATCTTTTTTCATTTCTGGTCATCCTATCTCATAAAGTCTTTAATGGATACAAAGAGAGTGCAGAAACTGACAGTGAAAATTATTAGAGACGTGTAGAGACTTTTGTAGAAGGGGAGGCAATGAAGGAAGACTGCTTTGAAAAAAGCTTTAGCTCCAACAAGCAACTTAAACACCTCAGCAGGACCAAGGCAGGTTGTAGGTGCAAAATATGGTCCCTCAACCACCTTACTCACCTCCTCCCTAGCCCTCAGGGTCCCTAAACTCCATCACTGTGTTGGGTTTTAAACTCAAGGCTCCAGAGGCTCGGGGTTGTGCGTCTTTGCCTGCTGTTGCTCCTGCTGTGGGTCATGGAAAGGCCCTGCAGCTGTGCGGTATGTGGCAAGCAGGAACAGCTTGTCCCTGCTTATGGGACAGGAATGACCCACTGCAGCCCAGCCTGGGGCTCTCCTCGAGACCTGTGGTTACAGAAACTGTCAACATGGCCCAAAGCACTATTTAAAAAGATGCAGTTCTCTGAAAGATCAATTGAAGGTCTCAACCTCGAGAGCTGGTTCTGTGCCACATACCCCTCGGTGGAGGTGGGATTTCAAGCCTTTCCTGACAGTGCCTTGTCCAGGTACAGTTGGGAACTGTCAGTGCTGGGTCAATGGTTGGACTAGATGATCTTCAAGGTCTTTTCCAACCCAGGTGATTCTGTACCTTGGTTCGGGGAGCGTCCAGTGCAGCACACTGGCTGACTTTGAGGATTTTTAACTCCTGATCGCCTCCAAATGAAGCTGCTGGGACTTTCTTGTTGTGCTAAAATATTTGCCACAAGATACACACCAATTGCTTAATACGATTTAAAAAAAAAAAAAAAAAAAAAAAAAAAGAAGAAAATGAGAAATTTCTGTAGGTAGGAGAGCATATATCAGTTTTACTGAGCAAGCTAAGTATTTTAAAGGATATGTTATCTCATGCTTTAAGGTATAAGCCAAGCATGCAGCCACAGCAGGTTTGGGCAGTGGTTCCCTCCTTGGCAGATCCTCTGCAGCTTTGTGCTGTCCCCGGGAGGGCCGGCGCAGGCTGGTGGGATCCCCAAACGCAATGCAACCCGGAGTTCCCATGGGCAGACTCCTTGAGGCGTTTCAGCAAAGGGCAAGGAGACCCATCTTCCCTGCCGTTGCATTTGGGGTGGGCTCAGCCCCCTACTCATATAGGTGCTCCTGACACCTCATCCTTTCTTCTTGTCTCCTTGGCAAATAGAAAAGAAACAGAATTCTGAAATGTAAATAATGTTTAATGAGTGGACATTGGAGTTGTAACGGAACACATGCACTTATGTTTAAATCATTTTGGTGGTTGATTTAGAGCCAAACCCTGCTGGCCTTACTAAGGCAATTAGGCTGATTATTGCTGGAGGGATACTCACACAATTAAGGTGAGCAGTGTTTGTTCTTTATTCTAGAAACCAGTTGTCTGTGCAAAAGTAGTTGACACAGTGTAGTGGTGCTGAGGCAGTACGGTGATGGGCACTGACATGAAAACTTGGTGTCTTTCAAAGAAGAGGGATTGATAGATGGACCATCTGCCTGACACTGTTCTGAGTGGAAAGCTAAAACCTGGCAGTGAGAGACATGTCCTCGTGTGTTTGCTCTGTGGGACTGCAACTGTTGTTGCTTCCCCAGCTTCTCCAAAGGAGGGAACCGGCTAATTAGATCTACAATTGCCATTTATCAAAAAGAGCATCTGAAGTCTTCCAGTGATATTTTTTCCTTCTCTCCCTGCTATTTCTAAGGCACCTATTGGTGTGGTACATAAGTACCATCTGGATACCTGGCTAGTGACCAGGAGGCTGTGATATGCGAGACACTTCAAATAGCGGCAAGAGAATGGAGAGTAGAAAGATTAGACAAAGAGTGGAAAGAGTGGACAGACAACATGTTTTAATGGGAGCTGAAGAGGGTATAGGTGAACTTGGAAACAAAGAACTACCAGAGAAATTCCTTTGTCCAAGATTTTCTGCTCAAGGAAGAGGTGGAGTATGTGAAATTTTCTAGGAACCTCCCTAGATAATTTAAATTGCTGGGAAGTGTGCTTGCAGACTAGCAGGCTGCTGCTTTGACTCTGTAGAACACCCACCACAGAGAGGAACACTGCGGAGGAAACTTCTTCCTGCCTTGCCAGGAGAACCTCTGCACCTTGCTTGGATGCCAGCACTTATTTGCATTCATGGCACAGATGTGCTGGAGTTTTTATTAAGGAAGGGCACAGCTTTGAGATCAAGAGTCCTGATTCCATCTCACTCTGAATTCAAGGAAATTCAAAGGTTTATTTGGCTCATAAGAAATCAACGCAACTTTACAAAATGGGAATTTGCCTTTTTGAATGACCTTAAGAGTTTATGAATAGTCTAGTCCAAGGTTTAAGCATGAAGACACTTGTGTCTTCTTGTCTTCTTACTGATGATAAATTCACTCATATGAATAGAGTTTACTGATTGCGTTAGCACTGTCCTCCATGTGGGTGCCTGTGTGTGCAGAAGATAATGTCTCAGTCTGGCAAAATATCACTACTAAGAAAAGTTCTGTTGCCAGTTACTGGGAATTTTCCCCAAACTCTGATTCAGGAGCAGAGTTAGGGCTTCTGGTGTTATGACAGAATTTTGCAAGTTCTGTGATGGCTTTTGACAGTCCAGGTCCCAGCAGGGAAAGACTCCTCACTTGAAATCAATCAACTTCATCACGCAGGGAAAAAAGAAACCCTCCTAGAAACTCAAACCTAGTTTAAAAGGGGATCCTCTCTGACTCAGCTGAGTTACTGCAGATATCTCTAACTACAAGCATATTCACCTAGGGAACCATCTAAAGGCAGGCGCACCTAACAAAGACATCCTGTTCATGCTTAACGCACCAGATAAATTGTTATAAAATGCAGAGTTATTTTGTGAGTTCTTAGTGAATAAGCGCATCCACATATGCATCTCTGAAGAGATTTTTAATTAATTGCTTTCAGTCATTTTCTTTTTGTAAAATTAGAACAATGATGGCATAGACTGGCTGTGGAGTTTGGCCGAGGAAAGATTACACTAATCCACTTGAAATACGACTAAAACAGAAAGCAAGAAGAGATAAAAGCAAATTTTTTTCAAAGCTTGTTTACCTGTGACAAAATCCTTCCAAATCGGCTGCACACAAATTACTGTATCATCTTAATTAAACGTACCAGAAAAGATTTTGCTGTGGACTTCTTGGGATATTTCGCAACCAGACAGTATGTCCTGTGATGCTTTTTGCATCATGGGGGGAGTATGTGTTTCATACAACTAATAATTAGGAATATATGTTTCATGCAATTAATGATTACAAGCGAAACAGAGTTTTCAAAGAGCAGGGTGGCAGCAAGATCACCATGTAATACAAAAGCAAACGAAGGGGGAATATGTCAGAAGTTTGTGTATACCCTGATGCGCCATTAACATGGGTTTTCAACAGTTAGGGGCCTTTTCATTTGCAGATCCTCCAGTTAACAAAATGCTATGGTTACAAATGAACTTACTTTGTTCCCTGCTTGGATTATTGCTCCCTATGCCTTGAAGTATATATGCTTTGTCGAAGGAATTGAAAGGTGTCCTAATTGCATTGATGTTTTACATGCAAGCTTTCTTTCTGAAACTCTTATTTCCTGGATCAGTAGACTTTTCCAGATCGCAACAGTCCTCCTTACCCCTGCTCTGCAAGGACTATTTTTCACAGTTGAATCAATTTTTTCCCTATCACTACAACAGCAGCTCTGGAATCCAACATACAAGCTTAAAAACTGCTCTTCAATAGCTAGATGGGCCCTGACAACCAGAGACCAATGAGGGCAGACAAGCTGTTGTCCTTTTTTGCCCTTCAGTTCTTTTGTAACTCTAAGGCTCTGCAACATGGTTGCTGTGGTCATGATGTGGTTATCTGAAGCCTGTTTCTGCAGCACTCTCACTGAGTTGTTAGGAAAGAGGAATTTAGGGTTGTTTAGCTAGAAAATGTGCTGTGCCAGGACCGTGACTGCTTCTTGCTCCCCATACCTCACCTTGAGCTATTCTCTTCTCCTGCTTTTCTTTCACCAGCTCTGGTGCTCACTGGCTCCCAACTGGGCTTTCTCAGCCAGCCAGAACCAAAGCACAAGTTTCCGGAAGGTTTTGTGAGCTCAGCTGACTCTACAGAGGGCCAGACGAGCCTGGGAAGATGCAGGAAAGGGGAAGGCAGCGGGAAAGGGCAATGCCAGCCCTGGGGCAGGTGCAAGCTGCCAGGACAGCCTGGCTGCTGCAGCCCCCCAAAATTTACACTCCTAACCGAGGTCAGAGAGTCAGTCTGGCAGTAGCACCGAGGAGCACACCCACTCCTGTGGATGGAGAGGGACACAAGTCTCCAGAAGGGTTTTATATTCCTTTGTTTCCTCTGACTTTGATTTAACCATGGGTTGTGATGCTTTAAGTACCAGATATTAATTAGAAGTGGTAGGGAGAGTGTCCCAAAGGGACCATGCTCCTGGTGTTCTCACCATTCCTAGTTTGACTTATTTCAAGTTATTGCTCTGAAACATTATTTATTCACTCAGCAGCCTGACGTTTATAAGGCCTTTCTAAATTTGCAAATAACTAATGGTTGTCAGTAAGTACCACTCTGCTGAGGTGGAAAATAGCTTGCCCACAAGTAAAATACAGCCAAGTATACCGAATGTTTTCTGCAACAATTCTTTAAGGCAGGCAATGTTACCTTGTCCCGTCTTTGGTACCACGCCTCAGCAGGCACGCAAGGACAGTGCTGTCCAGAGGGCTCTGCCAGGATGGCGACCTTGGACAGATGAACCACTTTGGGCTTAAGCGGAAACCAGTCCCACTCTGATCTCTGATCTGCTGAAAGGGAAGTGGGGAAATGGAACAAATGCTCTGTTTTCTCCTCTGGTCTTCAAAACCCTTCTGGCAGTGGTTCATTTAGGACAATGCAGTGGCACGCTGAGCATGAGGAACACTGAATTCAGACAAAATTTCTGGGTGCTGGGGTACAGGTCCTGGCTGCTTTTGTCCATCACATCCTCAGTCTGGGGATCTAGCTATAAACCCCTTCCAGTGTTTTGGAGACACTTAACATCTACAGCAGGTCTGACATTTTTCTTCTTTCCTCTGAAGGACATTCCCCATAGCTTTTGGATTTACCAGTTCCCTGTGATGGGGAGTTGTGGTGTAGATCAGTGCCAAGGGTTCAACAGGCAAGATAGGCTGGTGCAGGCTTTGATGAGGTTTTGTCCAGTTATGTGATTCAAAGGGTTACCTAACGATCTTGTGCATTTACTAGAGTAGTTTTGAAAGACTGTTGAGGACATTGGAGCTGCCAGGTCCCTCCTGTGGTGTTACAGAAGTAGATGATAAATAGTGGGTAAGCCCAGGTGCACTTGTGACTGTGTTGCTGCTTCCAGCCTCTCCAGGATCTCAGATGAAGATGCTACAGCTCCAAGATGTTGCTGTGTGTCCCTGCAGGGCTTATCAGTGGGAGCTCTCTGCTCTCTCAACCAAGTGTCAGAGGCACCAAAGCATGGACCAGAGGGGCAACCAGCAATGTGGGCAAGGAGAGCTAGGATTTGGCTTTTTCTGTATTTTCCCTTTAAAAATTAACTACTTCTTTAAAAGCAGTCCATACAAAATTATCCCACGTGGCATAAGCAGAGGTGGCAGTTAATTATGGGCAATGGGACAGCTTTATATTAAGAAAGAAGTATTTGAAGACCTAATGGGAGTTTTAGTGGTATCCTGAGGGAGTTTCAAGCTGGGATGTCATTCCAGACTACATAGAGTCCATTTTTGTCCTAGCAAATTTCTTCTGTTTGCTTTGCTTTCAGTTCCTCTAATTCTTCTCATTCTCTTACTCTCCCCAAGCAGTATTAATCTGGCATTACACGTGCCCTGACAGAACATGAACACCTACATATTACCTATAGTGACTCTTGCTGTGTGGCTCACACACAGTGGTTGCTGCGTGCAATTTAGGCATGTTTCTACTTTTAGAATAAATAAAGATATTTAGGATCATTGGACTTTAAAATAATTGAAAAGGTAAAAGAAGCCATCTAAGGGAGGTGTAACACTGCTGGCTGGCTCTGTGCAGTCACAACAACCTTGCTGATTCAGAACACACCTGACTTGTTCTACATAAAGTGAGTAGTTGGACAATACAGCTCACTCAGTAGGAGACCTGAGGTTTCCTCCTATTTCACATAAGTACAGTCCAAAAATAATGCAAAATGCAAATATATTCCTGCTTTTTAACCTTTTCCTCCTCATTTCTTTCCAAGTCAAAAGAGCTTGGTGTTATGAGTACTGATTTTTTTTTTTCTCTCTGAGATAAAACACTTAACAGAAATTCTTCTCCCTACTGATTTTCACGGCTTTTAAATCATGCACCAGATGTTAGTTAGTTTGTTTTCTTTTTGTCGGTTGTTTTCACAACTCTTCTATAACTCCATGGCATATCATCAGACCTCTGCATGATGAAAGTTAAACCACGTCAC
Source organism: Athene noctua (assembly GCF_965140245.1). Lineage (NCBI taxonomy): Eukaryota > Metazoa > Chordata > Aves > Strigiformes > Strigidae > Athene > Athene noctua. Next base: position 21,829,791 of record NC_134044.1, read on the forward strand.
TCCCTTCTTGACTGCACCTGTGGTGAGCACCCATGTAGCACCTGCACGGGAAGGACTGGGAGCGACAACTCCAGGGCTTGCCATGGACTGGGTCTGTTAAGACCGTAAACCGTGAGGATAATGACCCAAACTCATAGGTTCATTGTTAAAAATTGTACTGGTGTATTTATGTGTTCAAGCTGTGTCAGTCCCTACCTCCTATGTACACAGTCTGTGTGTGGATGATCCCCCTTCTGCCAGTGGTCACCCTTATTTTTTCCCCTCTTTCAATGTTTTCTCTCCTGCACACACTGCATCACCGTTGATGCTCTCTTGCTGTCCTCTCTGTTGGCTGTCTTCATGTCACACAATGTGCAGGAGAGGCTACAATGTGGAAAATTTAGAAATTGCCATGATGGTGGTTATTCTTTTTATTTTGGCTGCACATTTTCCACAGGCATTGTGGACTTACATGGAAGAGTTAGGGAGAATATGGGGACGTAGCAAGCACCATAAAAGAATGGCCCATGCAGTGTGCGATGGATGATGCTGACTATTCATTTTAACGGAGCTGCAAGAATTCAAACACTTTTAATGAATATTCATATGAAACTGAAGGCTGTTTAACCCGGCTCTCACATCTGTCTGGTGGGAGCACTTCAGTGCTTATGTGTTGCTCGTATGACTACTTGCAAGGCATGAATTTTAAACCTGACTGCTCAGATAGTGATGGAAATCCAATTTGAAACAGTATACTTGGTTGTGAAATTTGCAATTCACTTTCTGTGAGTTAGCTATACAAATCATCTAATCAAGGAACACCACATGACCAAACTAAGCAACACAGTATGAATTTGCAAACATTTGCCATTCCCAAAAGATCTGTAAGCCAAGAGTTATTCACTGAAGAAATTCCCAAATAATATCACATAAATAAGTTAGAAAATTTCATGAGCTCCATAGACAATGCATAAGCAGAAGGGCAAGTGAGATTTATGGCAAAAAGTACTTATTGAGCTTCTGAAGAAAACAGGGAAATTGTTTCGAAGCACAGTGAATCAATCTGATGCAGTTTGCTTCATTTTTTGCTGTACAGTCACGGAGCAAAGGGAATGCTGAGAGACTTGGAGTCACTTCTGACAGGCTCTCAGATGAACGGATATTTGCTGTTGGCAGTTTTTGTAAGTGGCAAATTTGTCTGGAATAGTTTTGAAAGCAGATTTAGTTCTGGATCATGGGATTTACAATATGTCTTATTTTACTGTTGAAAATGCCTGAAATATTAACCTGCTCCTGCTACAAAATTTTGCTTTGCATTTTGCCTTATCCGGAGCTCTATGTTCAGCCTCATTCTCTGAGCACCACCATCTGTGTTTCCATTGCATCATTAGTACATTATCCTCACCCTTATTTGCAAGGCAGGGCTATTGCCCTGCCCACTTTGCAAAGAGGATGGGGACTTGCCCAAGTCCCTGAGAATGTGTGGCTGGGCACAGGTTGGATGCAGTCTCCCACCCCCTTGTGGTTTTACCCTTCAGCCCCTTCCCTCAGATGAGCACTGAAGTAAAACAAAGTAAAATTCTTTAGGCCTCTGGACAAAACTGAGATGGGGAAGAAAAAGCAGATACTTGATCTCCACATGTATTGCTCATTTCTGACACAGATTTAATATCTCTGCATGATATCTCTTTGATCCATACTGCAAACCACTAGAAAAAAATGATCAGGAAGAAAGTTTTCACTGTTACCATGCACTGAGTAGTGACACAGGTCAAAACTATTTTTTCCCCAATTTGCAATGCAAAGTAATTCAGTTGACTGAAAAGTTGTTGCTTGGATCAAATGCAGAATATTTATGTTACATATCTTAAAAGGAACCCTTACCATTCCTCATCCAATATTGCTTCTCCTTGGCACAATCTGTGTTTACTTTGACTAAATGCATTTAGCACTTTTGTTGCTAAATTGTCATCAGTGTTTTGTTATTAAATGAATTATATCTTGACCTATTTACAATGTGGTATAATACACTTAAGTTCTCCTTAAAGGGAACATTCATTAGGATGAGTAAATTCAGATTACTTCGTAAGTCCCTACTATATAGGAATTCTTTTTCTAATGAAGATTTAATGAAAACAATCAGTCTAACAGAATTCTCTAAGTTGTCAGCTTTTGACAACAGTAAAGTATGCTTAATGACACCCATATTAAAGTAGATTTAAAATGCCATCATAACCTTAATTTTAAAATCTAGCACAGCAAGTGATACCATACCTCTTACGGCAAGATATGACTCTCAGATTCTTTAAGTGCATTTTTAATAGCTCCTGTGAGAAGCATTTCCGCAAGCAGAACATTTTATTGTTACTAAATACCGCTCACTCTGAAGTCTCTGTGTTGTTTGGAAATGAAACTTTAATGCACAAGTCACAACAATTCATCAACACGGGGAACATCACACTCGGATCAAACACACCAAATGATAAGGACTCTGCATATGCACGGACATAAGGTTTTCATTCATTAAGTTCCCACTACTTATCTCGGTGAGGGTCATATGCAATGACAAAAATGCAAACTTGCAGCCCAGCACTGACCAGGACCCCATGCAAACCTCACTGCCCTGTTTTGCCTTGCAAATCTGACTCTTTGATGTGCAGACATTTTCTTGTCTAGTAATGCTAAACAGGCACATCATAAAAAAGTACATGAGGCTTCTAACTTTGCATATCACCTCTTGGACTCCTGGCTGGGAAGAAACAAGCTTTTTCAAGGGGAAGCTCTCCTGTTATAGTACTGAGTGTTCATTCCCCACCGAGTCCTCTCTCCTGATCCTTTCAGCATCCAGCTAAACATCGTTTATATCCTTCCCCACACTGTTGTTTCTCGGAGGGAGGGAGGGTGGCAGGGGGCTGGCAGTGGCACAGGAGGAAATTGTGCCTTTTTCTGTCTGAAACTACAATTCTTGTCCAGCAAAACAATGCCAACAGTGCAGAGGAAGCTTTGATTATGCAAAATGGATGGACACATCATGCTATTTTTTGCAATAGGTTATAACCTAAGGAGTCCCTCACGCGGAAAGTCCCTCCCGCCCCCCACCCTGTCTCTGTTTTCCCCTTTTCAAATGTCATCAGTGGCACTCTAGACACATTTTACATATTAATAGCGTGTCTCCCTCTTCTTACAGGCTCCACAGCTTTCCTCTTCCCCTTTTAATTCGGGGCATCCTCCCCTCTTCCATCTCCCGTTTCGGAAACAGCCCTTCTGGCTCCGCAGAAAAGGAGTAAAGTGTTTTCTGCATGACCTCTATGTATTTTACTCCGTGGGAAGAGCAACGTGGAATGCACACTCAGCAGGCAGCGAGATTTGAGCCAGTTTGTCCTCGAGGCATTTCTGCCATAAAACGCAGGACTATCAACAGTATTTCCACCCTTGGGTCTCCCCCCCATCCCATCACCCCCTCCCCACCGCCGCCTCGCCGCTGCCGGCTGCACCTGGCTGCGCTCGGAAAGCCAGGGAGCAAAGCACAAACAATGGGCACCGAACAGCTACAGCTCCCTTTGTTTCCCATGCAAATCCTACCTCCGATAGTTGTCACATCTTCCTCCGAGGAGAAGCCTAATTATTAATAAACAGAGATCCAGCGGAATCCTCCAAACTGCCACCAGTTGTTAAGCGCTGTCATCGTTCTCTCCTGGTGCTTAAACCTTTTTGGACCATTAATGTCACAACCCCTGCTAACTCATAGCTTAGTACTCCCTGCTCAAAATGTCTGAAATAGTTTGGAAGGACAATAGGAATGACAGGCACACTAGACAGCCATGCTTGAAATTAGTTATCGCAAGCTGACTTAAGGCTGTTTCGTAGTGCTTTTAAGGCATGCACTCGGTAGGGTTTATTAACCTAGGCTAGACATGCCATTCCTGCTTTTATTCAGTGCTGTAATAGGATGGCTGCTAGAAATGCAGTGATAGGTCTAACCCCATTCATCCCTCCGTAGCTTTTTAAACCTCCCTGGGAGAGGAAATAGCTTCAGTCATCCTTAAACTTACTGAGGGTACTGTTTCTGCAGAGCAGGGTTTCACACATTGTTTTGAAACTAAGGAGAAAATCACTCCCGGGAATGGAAGGTGCTGTAGCTCTCACAGCTGATATGAACGGCCAGACGAACGCAACAGCATCCGCCCCCACCGCAAGCTGAGGCTGTCGCAGGAGTTAGTGGAAGTAGCGATTGGAAACTGAAAGTTCAGAAAACTCTGTAAGGCAGATGTGGCACAAAGCTGAATGAGTGGGACATCGGGACCGTACTGTGAATTGTATTTACAGAGTCACGGATGTACATTACACTCCCCAAAAAGCAAAATACAGTTTGCAGATAGCAAGGTCTTGCAATCTGAATTTGCAAGTGTACAGGACCTGTGATAAAGATGATCAGAAGAAACACAAGCGATGCTTGGCATTCGCAGTGACTGTCATGTGGGGAAGAGAGGGGGTGAGAGGATGCTACTGGAGACGGCTGTTTTCAGTACAACCGTGCGTAACTCCAGATCCCAGGTCAGAGATGTTAGTGCTCTGCTGAGATCTTGGAGCCTTTTTCTTCTTGTTGTCAGTTAATAATCAGCCCAGGTCAAGATGGATCAAGGCTTGTTAACATCTGCTGTCAGTTCAGTGTTGCTGATCTCAGTGTGGTCCCTAGTGGACAAATGTAAAAGCCACCAGCAGGACGGGTCTCTGCCAGCAGCAGTGGCACATGGGCTGAAGGACTGGAGAGGCAACCTAGTGCCAAGGCAGGCTGGGAGAGAGAAGGGGGGAGTTAGCACTTCTGCTGCTTGTTCAGCACCTGCCTGACTTTTTGGTACCACGCAGTTCACAGCCCTTGGCTTAAAATGAAAATACCATGCATGGAGACATCTCAGAAAGGAATGGCATTTAGAGAGATTAAGGAGGAAACCAGATCACAGTGAAAATCCAGCTGTGGCTGCCTCACACCATGGGAATGAAGGGGTTAAGGAGCACATGGCAAATACGCATTAGGTTTTTGAATGACTGGGACCGGAGAGCTGGTTAAGGTGTGAACCTTCTCCTTTGAGAAGCTCTGGTTTGTATTTGTGTTGGTCCTTTGTGCTGGTGACTGTTATTTGAAAGTCACCCTTGCAGGAGATGTGTCTGCTGCTCTGTGCTGAACCAACTGGTAAATTCTGCCTTGTTCCTAGGGGGAAAGTGGCCACTTTAAAACCCTCTTTTTCCCACATCAATTTGTGCCACACCAGATGCCCACAATGCATGTCAGCAAGTGTGCTCAGAGTGGGCTACCGGTCTCTCCTCCCTCTGAACTGGCCATCAGGGAAACTACTGAAACATGCTTGTTGCTGGTGCAAGCAAGCCATAGATGGTGATGGGGACATCTGGGGCTACCACAAGCATGACATTTGCTCCCGACTCAACATTGCTCCTAACAGGGTGCATTTGCACTCTGTGCTTCCCCATGACTGTACTTGCTGTCACTCTTGGACATCCTCCCTTCCCCCTTTCACCCCCTGCACCTTACAGCATGTTGGAGGGGAGGTCTCAGGGCTCCAGTTTTGTTTCTTCGTTTACAGTGGGGCATTATTAGCACCTTAAGCTTCTCCCAGAATTGATGGGAGCAGGGGGCACTTCACATTTTGTAGGCATGAATCTCAGGGTGGACCACTACATTCCATCTGCTAGCACAACTGCCAGAACAATACCTGCTTTGTGAATAATTTAAAGAATTTTTTCGCTGCCACTTATCTAGCATTTGTCATAAGCGCTATATTCACCTTAAGGCAGAAAAATAAAGGGGAAAAAAGAAAAGTTCTCCTTGTCCTGAGCAATAGACTTCTGTCTCACTAAGGGGCTCACTGTGCAGTTGATTTGTAAGGGGGATGACACAGCAGTTCAAGAGACTAATATTAGAGAGATTCCCGTTGGAGATACACAGGTCTAGGGGTGCTGACTTTGTTGATGATCTTTTGAGAGATTTCAATACTGAACCGAACACAACAGTGTTCAATGCCAGGTTAAATCAGGTGATCATTGCCACCCATGTCCACAGTTCACCAGTTCTGTATGTTGAATACAAGGTGGCCCATAAAAAATGGATGATTATCCCCATTCCCTCCTTCCTTATGCATTGAATAAATTACCTTTGGATCTCCCTGCCATAGTAATCCCAAAGGCTTCAATCCTTTGCAGCAGGTTAAAGTCACTCAACCTTGGTGGTCAAGATGTGATAACTGTTTGTTAGAGCGGTACAATCAAAAGGACAAGGAGATGTATTTACATTGGGTGGTAACTGAAAGGGGAATAAACGGTTCATGGTGTAAGGCATAGGCCAGTGGAGGATGATCAGAAAGATCTAGGGGCTGGTTAATTCAAAATGGTTCCCTTTTAGGGAGATATACTGAGATACTCCCCCTTTCCTCAGGCTTTTTCTAATCACTGAGCAGCAACGTCAGCTGCCCTCAGTGATGGGACTCATGCGTACTCCCTATACTTGCCATGGCTCTACTGTTGTTGCATTTTTCTGATGCAGCAACCTGATCCTTGCTGGAAACAAGATACAGAGAGCAACGGAGCACTGATCTGATCAGGTATGGCAATTTTCTGTCTTCCTGGACTGTATTAATGTTGCAAAGTAGGATTGTCCTGGCAAAGAGAGGGCTCACATGTTGCCCTCCATCAGCAAAATCCTATTGACATTCACAGGAGCTGAGATTGCTGCTCAGCTCTGCAGCAGTAGACCCTCTGAGAAAACCCACTGCTTGCAAAGGAGTTGCAACAATTTAAAACATCTCTGTTTCTGATCAGTATTTGCTTAGGAAATGGCCTAGGAGGATGAACGAGAGGAAGAATTCAGATTTGTAGTTTGCATGCTGACTGTAAGTCAAACAATATAATGAATGGAACAACTAATGCATAATTTCATTATGAGTCATCCTAATTATAACGAGAATTTGATAGATACATAACTAGAAAGTGTAACTATCTGTTACAAATACACATTTCTAATTGCACAGGGAAATACACAATATAATTAAAGCTGCAGGTTACACATACAATAACCTTTTCTTCCCCTGTGGGGACAAATTCTCTAGGAACAGTATGAATTTCTTTTGAAGTTGTATACCTATCAGACAGCATTCTTTCTACCCACTTGCTGAGTCTTTTTCAAACCGCAGCAGGGAATCTCACTAATCCATAAATACTTGGTGTGAATCACGTATTAAAGGAATTGCAGGAATGATCTGTCAATGGTTCTTCCATGTTGGGTCCCTCTGTAGAGTGTCAGTGGTCACTGCAGTGTTAGTCTGGCAAAGCTACAGATATGATGTGCATGGTAGGTAGCGAGTTGTATTATGTATAATTACAGTGTAAATGAAAATTAGTCTTAATAAAGAAAAGGATCCTTTAAAAGTGGCCAAATTCTGTCACACACTTCTAGATACTCTTGGGCTTTGTGGAGCTGGAACATTTTGCAAATGCCAACTATTCCCTAGAAAGGGTGAATCCAGCGTGGGGGAAGATAAATTCCTAATGGTGATCTTGGCTACATGCATTAATCCCACCTCTGCCTTAAATGCAAGAATTATCAAGAAAGCTGGTTGACATCAGTCCCTACATTTACAACTCTGGCTGGTCTCCCTTCTTTTTCCTGAGGTAAAACAGGCAGCGCCTGTGTATTCTACAACTTCAGAGTGTGATAGCTGACACGCTGCCACAGGGAAACACTCAGCAAGGCTGTCCTGGGTGACTATCTTTAGCATAAAGTCAGAAATCACTTGTTTACTGATGGGAAATGCAACCCTGTGTTTGGTCATAGTCTTGCAGTCTCTCTCATGCTGAGAATCACAGGACGCCCAAGTGTCCTGGAAATCTGTTCATTTAACTGAGTTATATTACACTGACTAGCTAATCACTTCCACATGCTGCTTGATTGTCGTCCTTTATACGCCAACTCTGTCTTTTTCTTGCATAGCTCTTTTTTGAGCCACTTGCTTAGGAGAAAATAACTACATCTGGAGTGTTGTTAAATGACCCAGAAGTTGCTGTTTTGCAGGCTGACAGTATTTGATGCAAATAGATGGCTTCTTGCTGTGAGAATCTTCTTGGTTGACAACCCATTGGGTACTTTTGATGATAGTTGTCTGAGGAGTTAAAACACAGGCTCCTCTTTGCATATTCACACTATCCTTCTTACAGAACTGCCGGTATTAAATTCTCCCCGCGCAGTTTCAGCAGAGGCCTTTCCACTCCCCATTTGTTCAACAGCTGCTGGTGCGCATTGCTCCTTCTCTTTGCCTTCAGCTTTTGCCATCTGCCATCATTAAGTTGCCCAGGTGTCGGAAATCTTCTTGCTCTTCTCTTGTAAACATTATTCTGCCTTCTTCTTCACTAACTCAACCTTCATTTATATAGAGGCTGATAGATCAGGCTAGCTGTTCTCAAAACATCTGCTACATTTCATACTTTATGGGGGCGGATGGGGAACAGAGTACATACACTTGCTGGCAAAAAATAAAGACTGGTTAACCCTTCCTTCACTTTCCTTTCCATCTCCAAGAGCTTGCTGTTTTCGTGCACTTCTAGATGTGCCAGTTAATTAATACTTGCCAGTTGGGATGTTACCTAGGGCAAATATATCATAGAGCGCTGCTAATTTTTAGAAACATCAAAGCTTACGCATATTGAAACAATGTCCAGTCCCCAGTGCTACTGAGGAACAGCAGATGGGACATACCTAAGACAGTTATCAGAAAAAGACATCAGAATAAACCTTTTTCCCTCTTTAGACTGCTTCTGCTGGTGCAAACAGGGGCCATTCCACTGATCTTGGTATGTTTTCTGCCCAGATACAGGTCAGGCACCCTTTTATGATTACCTGGAGGGGAAATCCAGACTCAAAGAGCATCTTTCACAATGATGGGTAGTGTAAACTATTGAATTCTTTTGGCAGAGATGATGAAATTAAATGATTTCTGGTGTGCTCAATCCTCCTCAGTAAATCACTGAAGATTGATTGTAAGTTTGAACAGCAACAAAACAGAATCCAACAAAACATGCTGCTTACACAATGCTGCTTTCTGGGCCCAGCGAATGTTTACTGCTTAAAGGCTAGTAAAATATGTATCTGAGGATGCACACCCAGTCGCTGGGGCCGGTCTCCATCATGAGTGTTGAGTAATTCCAACAGGATTTCATGCTTCAGCGATTTTACTCCCCTCAGTTTGGGCCTCAGTACCAGTGCTTTCACAGCCTGATTTTGTGTGCGACTATTGGGCAGAGATGGTTTCCTGCTCTGAACAGTTCTGCTGAGCAGCAATTGCTGCCTGCTGCTTTCCCATTTGTTAAGCAATGGATTACTGTTCAAACATTTGTAGCCCATGTTGGTCTAAGCTCTGTGTGCAATTCTCCAAATTTACTCCTCTCCTGGAATGCTGTGATCAGAGGTTGTTTCTTGCTTGTTCAATAATTTCCTGAAGCACTGCTCCAATCAATGCTGCTGTGATTTCCTTGCTTTGTGACAGATAATATATTGTGCTATTCACCTTTCACAGAAAAAAACAAATTGGCAACTTAGATGCTCTGATTTTACATACAGAGCCTAGCTGTTTCTCCACCAACACTCAATGGCTTTTTTCTATCCACACTTTCCTGTTCCTATGTTAATATTACTTCTCCAGCAACTTTAGCAAGATATTGCTAGATAATTCTTTCCTTGCCTTTTTTCCATCCCCCTGCAAATCATTTGCTATGCAGAGCTCTCCTTTCTTCAGGATTCAAGTATCTGCTTTAATCTGTTCTTCCTTTTATTCTTTACTCAGCTGCTGCTTTGCTTTGGTGGAATAGTCACTTCTCTGATGAAGCTCATGCTTCTATTTCTGTTCTCTCCTTTTTGAAAGGTCTTTTGCATCAGTGAAATGCCTGTTTGGGTTTCTTTGATGATCTGGGGCTGTACGCTAAGCACTGCACTCCAGGGGTGAAAGATCAAGTTGTGGAGAGAGCATGTAAAGTGGGAGAGAAGGGGACTTTGCCATGACGTGAGGGGAGTTTTCAATGAAGCAATAACAGAGCCAGACAGGTAAATAGCCTGGGAGTCAGGATCTGTACTGTGGAGAGGCCATTTTGTAGCACTGTGCCTCAGTTTCCCCATTTGTAAATCCTCTGGCTCTATAAAGTGCTATGTGAGCTTTGCCTAAGAACTGAAACAAGATGACTAAAGTGCAGTCTTGTCAAGCTTATATTGTTACTGTCTTGCTGATAAACTTTAAATTCAGAATAGCAAGAGCCTAAAACTGCCTAAGTAGCCTCTGTATGTGCAGTGTTTTATGCTGTATGTTGCTGAAGGCACAACCTCCTTTACAGTGTCCTCACAACCATTTTACTTTTCTTCTTTGAACTAAAGGGTACCCAGAAGGAAAGGCTGGGTTTTGTATGTGTCCAAGATGTCAGAGTCATCAAGGTCTCAGCAGAGCTGTCACAACCTCACAGACCCCATAGGCCTCTCAATTTTCTTAAACTGAGGACAAACAACACATCTCACAATACTTGCTCTGGCATGAGCGTCAGCAGCTGCCTTTCAGCTGCGGAGGTGTGCAGAGGCACACCCGGGCAGGACAACACACTGCTCGCAACGGGCCCTCACCTCTCTGCCAGCTGGGGAGGCAGCGGCTGCCTCCATGCTAGTGCCAGGACACACTGTGTGTTAGTGCGACTGTGCACGGAGCTGGGGGCTTGCACTCTCCGGGATGGTTCAGGGTCGTGCTGGGCCGGGGAATGGGGTGGCAGGAAAGAATTTTTCTTCCATTTTCCCCCAGCCATGTCTTAATGTCCCCTGGCTTTTGTGTCCGTGACCACCACGGATGCTTATGTGGGATGCTGAGGATGGTGCAGCCCTGCTTGGAGGATGAAGATGGATTTTGGTGGCAGCTTCACAGCAGCCAGGGAGCGGGAGGGACATTGCCCGGGCTGAGTTTGAAGCCCAGCCTGTTTGGAGAAAATGTGCTGTCAGGATGAGGAGAAACCCCTCACAAGATGCTGCTTTTTAATTTTATTGAACTACAGTCTGTAGCGGGTGCTCAGAGGGGCTTTACCTGCACGGGGGCACACTGCTGCAGTGTGTGTGGCTACCGCCAAAGCTATCAGCGGAGGATTTATGGTTGTGAATATAAAAAATTCACCAAGGTTCAAAATATTTTCTTGGTTTTCCTGTGTAAATCTGGAGTGACCAGAGGGATTTGACTGTATTTACTGAAGTGGAGTTGTTTGGGATTTATACCACTAAGGGCAACATTTGGTCTTAAACATACATCCTCAAAGATGTACAGGTCTCGTACAAAGTTATATCCCCCCCGTGAAAAAGTTACAGCCACTGTACAAAGCTGCCACCTCTTCCCCATCATCATAGCAGCTGAGAACACAGGATGTGCTTATGGATAAATGACTTGGGGGGGGGGGGGGGAGGGGGGGGGAGGTATTTGAAAACCAAGCACATGCTTTCCAAGAGGAAAAAAGCAGAACGATAAAGCTTTGCCTTTAACACAGGCTACAGGGATACTCCTCTGGCATAAACACATTTTTTCATTGATAAAGGAAATATCTTTTTTCCATCCTCTCTGATACATTTTTAAAATTCTGAATATGCAAAAATATTAATGTATCATCAAAGGCTGAAGTGAAGAGGACTCTAGAGGAATTTAGCCAGTGAGTTATCTCTGGTTTTAATTACCTAATGCTATTTGTTTACATCTGTTTGAAATTATTTTATACTCATTATGCCTATTGAAGTAATGTTTCATTATTTCTTCACTTTAGGCAATTTTAAAAACAGAAAAAAAAAAAGAAAAAGGAACAACTTGTCCATAAATAAACCTTTAATCTGACCTTATCTCTGCTCTGAGTTTTAAGTAGATTCTCTAAATTTTTGTCTCTGTACTTGCTCTATTTTGGGACTCTTAGAAATAACCTTGACTCTAAATTGTGGACTGTAAGAGAGGCACAGAAGATGCACTGCAAGCTGTGGAGTTCATCCCTACTGGGATGAAGGGCCATATCGTTAGAAGAAAGCACTGTGTGAAGATTTGTCCAACTGTACACAAATCTTACCCTTCTACTGCAGAAGTTCCCAGCTGGAACTTTAGACCACAGAAACCAGCTGTTTTAATGGTGAATGAATAAAACAAACCTGAAAAAACAGTCCCAGGAAGTCTGTTTCTGCACTTAATGCCTCAGCTCCAGTGTGACCAGTTTGGATGTTGCAGGATCAGGCTCTGGGGATGCATTTTGACCTCAGCTGCCTGTGCTTAAAGATAAAAGCACCCTGATGTGCCTCGCACACACACATGCACACACAATCACGAACACACACTCCACATTTCTAACCCTTGGCTCATTTCTCTCATCCACTCCCCTCCCACCCATAGCCACTTCAAGTAGGATGTTATTTTCTTTACTTACTTTTCATGCTTATATTTCAAATACCTCTTGGTGCAGTAAACTAGTAAAAAAATCTCCAAATCCTGGAAATGCAATACCCTTTGGGGGAAGCGTGATGGATCTAGTAGTGCAGGAACAAATATCCCCAGGGTCCTGTTTATCTCACACAGCATGTCTATTTACCCCCTTTTTTTTTTTTTTTAACCCCTCAGAGTTGCTGTTGTTTTTGCACAGAGGACTAAACCAACTCTCTCCCTTGTTTGTCTTTGCTGTCCACTGGCTCCTGCTTCCTTCACTCTCCTCGCTGGAGCTCAGCTGGCTCATTTACCCCTGCCAGGCTGGCGGGTTTAAACCACGCTCAACCTCAAGCAAGCTCCGATGTAATCCCTCAGCAAAGGAAAGGTGACTCCTTGGAGCATCTGCCTGGCTCTCCAGACATACTGCACTGTCTGCAGAGTGGGGGTAGATAACTGCAGAAGAATAACAGGCCCTCAGATGTCTCACTAATGATAACAGGAGCACGTCCACCAAACAAGCAAAGTATCTCTGTCCCTTTCGGTGCAATGCAAAACTTCTGCTCTAATCAGGCTTAGCTGCTGGCTGGTACAGAAGGGTCAGGAAGGTCTCTTCAGCTGTGAATTGCTCAGCGGGGCACCTGTCAGGCATGAAAGGTGCTACCTGGTATCAAAGTATGGTTTGCTCTCTCCGTGCGTGTGTGAGTGGGGCATTTTACAGTGTAGCTGAGGAGGAGGACTGAGGGGATGTTGGGGATGGCCCTGGAGCATGAAGCACCCTGTGATGGGGCTTTGCTTTCCCAGGCTTCCCACCTGAGACTGGCATAGCCTCTCCCTGTGAAGAACGCGCTGAAGCCACCCCCAGATTGTGGGGCACGAAAGCCTTGAAGCCCTGCGGCAGTGATGGGTGTCTGCCTTGCATACAGCCTGCAGGGTTTAAAATATCTGTGTGAAAAGCAGTTCTAAAAAACAGTCACTTGCCTGTCAGTGGGCAGCAGAGTTGGGCCCTCGTGGGCAGCAGGTGTGTGCTGACGCAGGGTGGGCAGCTGGCAGCACCTCTGGTGGCATCGCTGCTGCCACCCCTCTATAAGAAAAGTCAGGGGGAAGCCAAGGCAGAGGCTGCATTCATATATGATGTCAGGGATGAGATACTTCAGTGTGTTTGTCAAGATAGGATTTCAAGAGAGGGGAAATCTGAATTATACCTTTCAGAGGGGTAAAGAAATGGAGTCCCAATTCAGCTCTCAGCTCCACCTGCATAAATACAGAGCAACTCCCCAGCAGTTGATAGAGTTACTCTATCTGTGCTTGTGGAAATGGGCAGAATTTGGCCTTGCCAAACACGGGGTAGCATGGAAGACTGTTGATCTGGAGCCAATTAGGAACCCAGTGTTACTAGACTGGTAGCAAGTGAGGTCGCTCCCACACACTGTGATGAGGAATACAGGTCTGAGTCCAAAAGCTGAAGATCTGCTTCTTCTTTCCTCTCCTTTGCAAAGAAATCAATCATGTGTGTTAATTATTTTGGATGGCTCAGTCCTTTCTGGGTTCCCTTTCAGGGACTGCTCCATTGTGTCAAGAGCTGTACAAACCACTGAACAAAAAGGCACTGTCTGCCCAAAGTTATTAATGTGTTTTATTTCAGTAGCTTCTCAATATTTTAGCTACTAGAACATTCCTTGAAATATCTGAGATATTGTGGAGAATTTTCATGCCATTAATTTTTAATATAGCTATTTTAAATGAAATAGAGGATCAAGATTCTGTGTTTATGTATTTGGTTTGATGTATATAAGATGTATTCTCTACTGTATAATTACTAGTGACTGCTATAATTCCTGGCTCTAGATGTACAAATGCATTTTACTCTAAAAAATGTAAATCCTGAAGTGGGATTTTGCTCCAGAGATCTTTTGTCTGTTTAATAATAACACTCAATAATATTTGAGTATGATGTGAGAACCACCTAAATGTAAGTATGAGCCCAGTTACTGTCAAGCTATATACTTTTACAAAGGAAGTTTTAAACTTTCCTGAAGCTCTTCTGTTTTCAGTGGGTTGACAGGAATATAAATGAGAAGGAAATTTCCCCCTTTGCTGGCATCTGATTTCTGAATTGGATTAATTATGACAAGAGCTTTTTTCCCTGCATAATCAGATTTGCTAAAATTTCCTTACTAAGTTCATAAAACTGTTTTGTGAAACAGAGAAAATTAAGTAGGGTTTTCTTTGCCACTAAGTTCAAATTTGTCTGAACTTTCAGCTGGACTCTGGTATCCTATTAGACTCTGCCTTTGATAATAATCATGTTTCAGTTTCATTACTTTCTCTTCTAATTCCAGTCACTGACCATTCATTTTATTTTTTTTATAATAGGAATCGATTAATTGTCCATGCAAGGCTGTTTGAGATGGTCCTAAAATAGCTCAAGTGAAATGCCCTCATTTTTCTTAATTTTCATTAACTTGTCAACTTTATTGTTTGTATGTAATATAAACAGTAAAATGCCACATTGCAGTCCTGTGCAGTATGGCTTGGAGGTCTGTCTCAGTAGCTTTTGAAACAGTCTTGGCATGGACACTAAAAATGAGGAGGGAGGATGAGATGCAGAGCCCTGGCCAAGGGCTGTGCTGAACAAAGGCGTGGTAGAGGAGCAGGCTCAAGAGTGTATCATTGCAATGGACAGTCAGCCATGAGAAAGTAAAAACAAAGCATAAAGATGTGATGTGACCTGCGCAAGGCATGGCATTTCTGGGACTGAAACCCCTCCAGCTCAGGCCTTCCACCCTCCTCTGCCCCCATCTTCCTCCCTCACGTAAACCGCATCTCTCGTGGGCTAATGATATCTCTAGGGCTTAGTCATGGACTAGATCCATGAAAAGCGGGTGCTCTTTATTATCTGGCAGGATACAATCACATCTGGCCATCCTAAGGGATAGTAACATCACCAAAATAGGGCAGGGCACCAAAGGTTTGAGGGGGGAAAAGTGAAAAAAGCGGCCGCGACTGAGCAATGAGAACGGAGTTCCTTGGTGGGTAGGATGAAGTGAGGAGGGACAAGAAGAGAAAGAAAAGATGTTAATATAAATAACTTGCTAACATAAATTTAGCACACAGGAGCCTACCAGGTCCTCAAATCCTGTTCCTTTTCCATCAGTGATTGAATAATATAGAGATGCTTAGGAATGAGATCCCCAGCCAGAGGGCTGTGAACATCTAATAGCCTGTTAGCTGCAACATCCAGAAGCCTCTGGATCAAACCCAAGCAAAACACATGTAATAGTCTCAGGTTTATTTTAATTTCTGACTACCTGATTCTATGCACTTTGCAATTCTCTGGCCTGTTTTAGGGACCAGATTCCCTAATTGCCATGGGAAAAGATACAGCCTTTTGTTTCCACTGGTCATGTGGAAACACAGGTCTTACATATTTTTCTAGAACTTGATCTGTTTAATTTCTAAACCCCTGATTCTGTACTTTGACACTGTAGAAGCCTGAGTTCAAACCACTTTTGAAGTAAAGAATGTAAAAAACTCCAAACAGAAAACAAAGGAGAAAAGCAGGTAACAGAGGTTAGGTGCTACTCCGCTGTGGCTTTGCTGGAGCCAGTATGTGGGGAATCTGTCTCCAGATGGGGCACTGTTCCTGTCACCCCTTTGTGTACTACTTGCTTAGTATATTTTAAGAGAAGAATATGATCAATGTGACTAAAAGCTACTCTGTCTGACCTCAATGTTATACAAAGCTTTATGAAGAAAAAGGACTTCTTTTTGAAGGAAAGAATGCAGTACAGCTTTACCAAAGGTATATTGTGTCAGATTAATTTGATTATTTTATTTGATAATTGATTTTCTTGACAAAAGCAGTGCAGTAGAATCTAATCTCTCTGGACTTCTACAGGGTATCTGACCTAGTGAAAAGATTAGTCACACTGGAGAAAACAGGGATTAGTGGAATTGTGTAGGAAATGTCTAGAGAGCTAGGGAGAGCATATAATGTATTCGGGAAAGTTTGGGGTGCAGTGGCTGCCCCTGGAGTCCCTTTAGTGTTGGTGGGGGAGGTTGATTGCATTTATAATTCTAATGTTCCTGGCACAAAAGGAGACGCTTTAACATTTGTGGCTGAGATGAAATTAGGGTGGATTAGCACAATAGTGAAGGTCCTGAAAACTGTATTAAAAAAAAATGGGATAGTCTTGAAGACTGCAGCAGGAGAGATGCAAGTATGAAGAGGGCTGTAATTGTACAAAGGGCAAGGCTGGGCGCTGAGAAAATCACGCCATACATTATTTCTGTGAAATGGGGCTTATCATTTAGAAATGATAGAGGAGAAGAAAGTAAAGTTAGCTGTTCTGGGGTGCCCTGAGGGACACTGGAGAAGGAATTTGTGAACCTATGATGCATCAGACTTCCAGTGTGAACATCACTGATCCAGGGCATGATGAGATCCTACCTGGAGCACCAGGTAGTCAGTCCTGGCACACAATCTCAGAAAAGGTCTGTTAAAGTAGGAACAGCTGCAGAGAAATGCAGCAAGTGCAGCCTTTATTTGGCTTTGAGAGATGTGACTGCTGTCTGTAAATGCAGAGGGGAGGAGGGTTAACACTGGAGAGTCAGAAGAGCTATTTCAATTCAAGAACAGCATTGGCAAAAGAACAAATAGGTATAAATGGGTCATGGATAAACTTAGGCTGGAAATTCTGAGAAGGTTTCCAGCCATCAGAAGAATGAGGCACTATATTAGTCCTCTTGACAAAGAGGTGGAGGTAAAAACAAACTAGTTTTAAGATACAAGCTTGCTGCTGGATGAAAGGGATCTTATGAAATATGGCCTATCGTTGCAGAGGATTGGGCTCAGTGACGCAGAACCCCCTCCCAGCCCTCTATTTTTTTCCGCTCCTGTCGGAAGATCTTTAGTTTCGCAGTGATTCTGTGAAATCCTGCCCCCTGCAAGGCAGTGACTGAAGAGGGCTTGGAGAAGAGACTTTGCACCAGTCAGGAGCATAGAAAATATCTACTGAAGGCCAGCTCTGTGAGTCCATGCGTGAATATCCCTGGTGTGCATGTTCGTGGGTGTCAGCATCTTTATGGCCTCTGGATGAAAGAATCGGCTTGCTCCGAGCTGGGCATTCCAGCCAGGCAACATTGAGCTTGGCAGGCACAGCAGAGCGGCTGCTCTCTTGTTTCTGCCCTTCAGAAAAAAGAGTCAGGCTTTCTTGCAACTGAAAGATTCATGACCTGTGACTGAAACTTTTATCTAAATCCTGAAAATAGAACCGGTCTGATCCTCAGCTCCCAGGAAGAAGCAGCAGCAGAAGGAGGAGAAGGCAGGCATCAGCCCAGCATTGACAGTTCTTTTCCCCTTTTCCCTCTTCAGTCTCTCTTGCTAAGTGACTTCCAGCTGCCTCTGCTCCTGCCACCTTCATCTGGGGAGCAGCACTGAACCCAGCAGTGCCCCTTCAGAGAGCCGTGGCATCCACAGGCGAAGCGCGCTGCTGCTGCGGACAGGGCTGCCGCTCTGCTGCAGTACTGCTCACAGGCCAGCGCGCTCAGGACTTGCAGTCACAGTCTCCTGCTGAGAGTTAGTAGCTCATTGTACCCCCAGTCTGATGGCATCGAAACCTCCACAGCTGTGGTTAGCCCAGTTCTGGCCTCCTACTAACCGCAGTCAAGGCGTGGGGATGCGAGCGGTAGGTCAGGGCTATGCTGATGCACTACATGTCTTGAGGTTGGCTTGGCACTTTGGCCGGGCTTGTTCATGTCTGCTGGAAAATGCCATAGCTCTGTGCCACAGTGATGCTTCTCAGCAGGTGGTGGGATTAGAGCTGAATGATACAATTCTTCCAGAGCATGGTGAAATGTTCTTCTACTGGCATAAAGCAGATGTTTCCTTAGCTCATGTGAGAAAGGGCAGTTGAGGAACAGCATGGCTGAGATGCCATGTTACCCATGAAAGTACCTCTTGACACATTTTTTTAGGAGTGACTGAAGCAGCAAGGGAGCCAGTCAGAGTTGTTTTTATCTGAGCAAGCATCTCCTCAACTCATCCTGCAACTGATCTTGCCTTCTGGGCATGGAGGTACTTGCAAAGTCCATAAATTTACTGTCATAATCAAGTCAGGAAGAAAATGGACTCTCCGTTCCTGCAAGTATCTGTACATTTTCTTTTAAAAAATTCAGGCCGTGAAGGGTGTACTGTACCGTATCCAGGTGGTATTGTCTGAAATGAAAATACAAGTGTGTAAGTGAGCGTCCAGATTCTGTATCTATCTCCTAGTACTTCAGGAGAGAAGAATGAACATTTGCTTTTGGGAAGCTTCTTAGTGTCACAGAGATGGGAAAATAAGCCTAGATCTGTAATCACTGCAGAGGAGACAGTTTCCTAGAGGTAGAGAGCTTGGACCAAACCTCCCTTCCTTTTGGTGCTGTGTGACACTTACTAGAGCTTCTCCAGCAAGGAGATCTTCACTGTAGTCCTGTGCTGTAACTGGCACTGATATGTTTACAGCTGCTTTTTTTTTTTTTTTAGAGGGATTGAAAAGACTGTCAAATAAAGAGGACAAATCTTGTCTTTGACAAAAACAGCAGACAGAAGAATTAAAAAGGCCCAGAGGACAGAAAATTAATATTTAAAAGAAAGAAAAAAAAGACACAGGCCCATATTTCAGTATGACTCTCTTGGCTCACATCTTCTTGTACTCTGTATATGAATGCGAGCAGCCCTTGGAGTTAGAGGTGCCCTGTTGGGTCTGCTACCACCATGCCGAGTCCAGAAACCTTAGGGCAGCTCCTGCACGCCCAGGGTTATGCAAGGAAGACTCCTGAAACTACCTAAGATTTTCTTCCAATGATTAACTTCTCTAGAGAAAGGAAACACTCTTCAAAAATTGCTCATTATGGAAATTGTTATGCGTCTTGTGAATACCATTTGGAACTACTCTGGCAATGAAGGATCTTTTGTCACTGAGCAGTATGTGTGAATGCGGACTCTGATACTTTTCCCCAGATTACTCCCAAAGAGAACACAGCTAAAAAGAAAGGCTGGCAGTAATAGTCTCTGTGGTTGCTGAATGTGCTGTTGACTTCTTTGGCATAACTTTATTTCCTTGTCTTTTGGTTTGCTTACTTGTAAAACAAATGTTTTTTCTATTGCTGAAGGTATTGTAAAACCAGGTGGTGTTCATGGAGTGCTCTGAGATCCCTGACTGTCCAGAATCACCCGACTCCATTGGAGTGGATAGAGTGCTGCTACTCAAACCCAAGGTCATGCTGACCTTGAGTGCTGGACATGACTGAGCTGCCTTTTTCTGTTGCTGCTAAAATAGATGCACTGAACAGTTCACTCACTTTTGCTGTTTCGGCAGATTCCCTTTTACTCTGAGAGCTTGCTGCAAGTCAAATGGTCAAACTGTAAAAGGTTTCTATCCATCCGGTAGATGCCTCAGAATGAGAGAAAGCAAGCAAAGATGACACCATGGCAGACATAAGCTGCCCGAACTCAGCTATTACAGAAGACTTTTCCCCATCACCTCATCTGAGTACTAAATAGCTGAGAAGTAATTACGCCTAATGTTTCCTGATCTCTTCCCTCTTGCACATGGTAGGCTATTCTGTTTCTGAAACACTCGCCTCATGTTCATGGCATTTGGCCTGCAGCAGTGAGGTTGAGTCCAGCCCCAGAATGTCTAAAACATTTTCTTCTAATAGATGGCTCAACATAAGCTTGAAATGCGTCACACACCAGCCAGTTATTTCCACATCATAAACTCCTAATGCTCCTTTAGACTGATGGGGTTTTGTATTTGCTAAGACCTGGAAATATGCCAAATATTCTTCCATGCATGACGCTTCTTTTATTTTAGCCACTGTTGAGTTAATCATTGGGTATTTCTGGTGCTTGAAAGCCCCTCCATTTGCTCCTGAGTATTAGCTTAAAGCATGAAGCCACTGCACAACTAGGAGCACCCTACACAGCAGGGACAGGAAACATTTGTGCTGAGATATGACCTCCCACCCTGGCCATGGGGTTTGCATTGCAGGCATTCCCAGGGCTTCAGGGAATTCCTGGGGCTGGGAGCCAAGCTGTCCTCATGTCCAGGTTCCCACTTGATGTACTCCTAAACATTTTCTTTAAGCTCTGCATGCCACTGATCCTATTCCCCCACTTCTCTTCCTTTTTTTTCCTCCTCCACCCACCTTCCCCACTAAAATCCCAGTAAAGCAGCCTAGCTGGGAAGTTCAGACGATGTGTTTGCTGGAAAGGAGGGGTGTTTGGGAGGGCAGTGAGAAGGCACAGGCTATGAGTACAGATTTTCTGTGGTGGCTTGACTTCTGCACTCAGATCTTGGTGATCCTGTTGGGATGCAATTGACTGCTGGTCCCAAGAACCAAAAGGCAATTCCACTTCATTAATCACTTTGCTAGCTGGTTTCTAATGGTCTTATCAACATGCTTTGCTGTCTGCAAACTGTCCCATCCTTGAAGCGCTCTGCCTGTTCATCAGTTCATTTAGTTTGTTCCTTTTATGGCAAGATTCTGGTAACTACAGAATTTCCTCTTTACCTCACTGACTCCAAGTCTGATGTGCTTTCCACATTCTCCAGCTGATCAACACTAATTAAGATTGTGCCAACTCGTCAGTGATAAATCCTTCTTTATTTTTATTTTTTTTTTTTTTTTTCCCAGAGGCTTGTGTTGTACAAAGAATAAAAATCTGCTTCAGTCCTGAAGCTTGGCTGACAGCATCTCAGGCCAGGAGCAACTCTTTGCCAGGTTAAAAACAATGATAATACATTTGGCCATTTTTCAGTACTGAGAGTGTAAAAATAATAGTTCGTGTGATGGAGGAGTTTATGAGCTTATTTAACTAAAACGATTTTGATTTAGCACAAGGATTTTGCAAGGGATTCATCCTCAATACAGCCTTATTGCAGTGCTTTAAATCCCTCCTCTTCCCTGTTTTAAGGTTAATGCAGTTGCATTCACAGAAAGATAAGAATGTGTTCTGCAACTTTAAGCTTTGTTCTCCAAATGCACCCAGGAATCTAGGAGTTAATTTTATCCACAAACCTACTCGCATATGCACATTCATGCAAATACATGCATGCATGCATGGATTGTTTTCTCTTTGACCTTTCTAAAAGCTCTGACCTTGTACCAACTCTTCTCCTGTAGCTACAGGAACTGCTCCTTCCAGAGCTCTGCAGAGCTGTTCTCCACAAACAAAAGCTTTACCTCCTCAATGCACTGCACAAAGTGTCTGTGAGCCACCGTTCATGAATCCTGGCTCCCCAGGCTGACAGCAGGCCTCACCACATGCAGTGAATCCTTCAAATGTCAGCTCCCCTAGGGACTACATTTCAAAGGACAGCAATAATAGTAATGCTTTTCACTTCTGTCACACTTCTCATCAGAGGACAGCAAAGCATTTGATCAGCACTAGGTCCTGACTACACGCTTGGAATAACTTTGCAAAAGAGGGGCGTACTGGCATCCTCTACCCTAGAAGCAAAAAAATTCTCGATGCGAGTGCAAGCCTCAACAGAACCGCCTGCTCCAGCCATGGCTGGCTTGCATTGAGCCAGCTGTAGGACTAGAGGTCTGGATGTGACCAGCCATGCAGGCAGCATGTCATGCAAGGAAGGAAGGAAGTAAAGGCAAGGCAGTTAGAGCGGAGAGAACCTGGTTTTACTGAATCTAAACTGTGTGAATTAACCTGATTCAGCTCAAAGCGTTCTCAAACCACAGCAATCAGCCAGAAATCATAGTAAACATAAATGCCTGCAAGATCACCTCTGCATTATCTGCGTACCTATGGATACATAATCTTACAGCCATCCCTACTTACACAACTGTGTAGAGGTGGATAAAATCTCATACTTCTAGGTATATGAAACCTCTAAACATTTCATGATGCCTAGAAAAGAGTTTAGACGATGCAGTAAGTTTACTATGAGTCATAATGCACAACAATTAATAACAAGAGCACAATTCCTGCCCAAATCCCTGTAAGCACAAAACAAAACCTTCCTGTTACAAACACAGAATCACACTATATTGCTTAATTCCACCCCAAAACACTTCAGATCCCCAGTCCCGCTGGAGAGCATTATAGTTATCAAAAATCCAATAGATGAAACCAAAAATGCATGGCAGAACCCAGACTGTCCAAATTAAAGCCTCTGAGATTCTCTGTAAATCCATCACAGAACATAAAAATCATTAATTTATCTCCTGGCTTCACATCCTCCTGACAACTTAGTATCCAAATGCATTATCAGTGGCCATTCCTTTGCACTTGGTAACAGCTAAAAGAAAATTGTGAGGGGAAAGGACCTGTGGTTACAAGCATAGACCTGGGCATCACAGGAGCTGCACTTTGCCACAGGCTTGCTGTACCCTCCTGGTCAAGTTGCTTAACCTTTTTGTGCCCCGTCTCTTCCTCTGTTCCGGATAACAACTGCTGATTTACTTCACAAGGCTTTTGTGAAGCTCCATTTGTCAATGCTCGTGATGTATTATTTATTGTCAAAGACATAAACAATCTCATTCTGAAGATGCTGAGCACATCACCTGCATTTTGATTTCTGCCAGAACCTCTCTTCCACTTAGGATAAACCCTTTCTTTCTCCTTCACTAGCATAACAGTCTGGTATTCAATGATGATTAAATTTAACAAGCCAATATACACGTTTGGGGCCATGAAGTCAGCTCCCAATTACCAACTTCCTGTAACAGGGGAGGCTCAAGGGAAAACCACTGGATTTGTGATGCAGTGGTGGCAAAAAGCATTGCTAGTTTTGAGGACTCTGCAAGACACTTGCAATTGGCGGTCCTGTCAGCATCTTCAGCAAAGTGTTACTCATGTCTGAAGGACAGCTTTTAGGGTGAGAATATGCCCTGCATGGATGCTTAAAGAGCAGCAGGATAAACATATGTGAAGAAAAAGCTGAATAGAGCCCAAATATAGCACATCTATCTCTGTTAATGCTATAGAGGGTAAATGCATCTGAGAAAAGGCACATAAAAAGAAGTATATTTTCTATAAATCTTGTTGAAAATACTGGCTTGTTTTTAATATTTTTTTTTTCTTCTTGAAACTTTGGTCTATCAGGCTCCCTTGCTCCTGTTATAAAACCAGATGACAAACTAGGCAGCGGCTAGATTTAACATCCTGACTGACCTTATCTAACTGACCTTGCACCAAAACAGCACAGTGTGCTGCCAAATTTTCCAATTCTCTTCAGTATCTGAAGTCTCAGGAGATCCATTTCCTAAATAATTTTGCATCTCCTGATCTTATCACGTTGTCCAGAAACAAAACTGCCAGGCAGTTGGTGGGGGCATTTAAGCATGCCCACAAAAGGGGGAGTTCTGGGTGCAAAGCTCTCTCTGAAAATGCAAAAGCGCTGGGCTTGCCTGGGTGATGGGGAGTGTTGTAAAGTTCTGAGAACAAGGTCTCTGTTGCTAAAATAAATTTGGCCTCCAAATTCAACCAAGAACGAGTATTTGACTAAAATCCTGCCACGCTCTGGAAGGCTGAAGATGGGTTGAATGGTACGAAGTGTTGCATTTCTAAAGAGGTATGGTTTCAGTTTAGGGAGAACTGAACACTTAAAAATAAACAAGAGAAAGTTAGAGATGTCTCTTGTGACTCTCCAGCAGAGTTCTATGTTATGTCACTTGTTATGCAAGCCAAAAATGGGTTTAACACAAAATGGCACTGACTTTTCAATCATTAATGGCACAATCAACTAAAATACATAATCTGTGGCAGTGAACACAGTGTTTGTAAACACATGCAATTAAGGTGGAATAAGATTCAATTATAATGGGTTATGTGTGCATAATAATGCAGATCATGCAATTCTTATTAGTTGGGCTGTACCCTTCTCAGTTCAGGAGGAAATTATATTGAAATGTGCTATAATGAAGAGGAAATTTTAATGAGAAGACAAGGTTGAAAAAATATTACTCAAAGCAAGAGAAATGAAAGTGTCCGGAGGCAGAATACAAATGACAGTAATACAAAGTCATTTGACTATATCTCTGGCTTTATGCAAAGATTAGAAATTCACACTTGACAGCTGCCAGGGAGTAGGTGGGCAGAATTCACCCCACTGGTTGCCACCGTTCAGAAAGCAGGTCTGTGCTCTCTCTCCATATAAACTTTCTACTTAATATAAGCTCTCTACAAGCTTTGCTGATCTTAGGAGTTTCATATGGTGCAAGTGACCGAAGAATTTAGCTCTCAGTGCTACGACCGTGTCTAGCTTCTCCCAGGCTGCTACTTTTTGGTGGGGGTAAACAGTACTCCCAAAGATGCTTAATTCCATTTATTTCCACTTTTTTCCTCTCATAGTACAGGCTTATATACAAGTAGTTATTACGTACATATTTGATCTTTCCCTTTGTTTAATCACTCATGGAAGCTGATTTACTTCACATGAATTGCTTTAATTATCCATCACTAGGAGTAGGGAAGGACCAAACTACATTTTCTAATGCACAGAAAATTACTTGTAAGCAGAGCCTAGGTGATACTGAACACATAAGAGCTGATCTCAGCTAAAACATGCAGACCTTGTCTAATTCTGGAAACAGATAGCTCACAAACTACTTTACAAAAAACAGTTATAATGGGTACATGTGTATAACAATGCAGACTGTGATACACTGATTAGTACAAGGCTTTGACTTGACTTAATCAATATTTGAGAGGCAATACTGCGTATGAAGTAAAACAAAATAAATGAGAAAACCAGGATGCTATAACGCATTAGCTACACAATCCTTAGGAGGCTGAATTCCTGAAGAATAACTTGTATTGCCTTGGACAAGGCATTAAGGATATCTGCCCTGAACTTGTTGCTGTTGGCACAGAGCAGCTACACTTCAGAACATAAAGGTACACTTCTGTAGAGTTGTAACAAGTGACTGTAAGTGTGAGAGATTAAATTGGAAATTTTACATGGAGGAGGAAACCTCTGTGGGTGTCTGGCCCCACAGTACACCAAGCATAAAAACTCTCTGATAATCAAGGTAAAAAATGTCCAGAGATGAGATTCCAAATCCTTCATTCTGAAGAAATGCTCACTAGAGGAAATTTGAAATTATATGAAGGAAATTATACTGTCACCACAGCTCACAGTAAACAATAGTCTTATACTATTCATACATTCATTGTTGTCACATAACCCCCAGCTAGGGATCTCTGCCATTCCCACAGTTTGAAGCATGGTGATCTTCTGGCTCTCTGAGGGGACTGGGTGATCATCCCACATTGCACATCTTCTGGCTTTTTTTCACTCCAAGTGTTGCAACCTATGAGGCTTACCTTGTCAGGAACTTTTTCTGGATATTTAGTCTATGTTTCCCTTTCGCGCTTCTGAGTCCTCATACTTTCTTTTACACCCAGCTGTGCTACTTAATTCTTCCCTGTCTTTGGTGTTTATATCTTTCAACACTAGATTGTAATGTCTCTCTGTAGCCATTTTTCTTGAGTAACAGTATATTACAAATTCAGGTTTTCCAGTACTGATTTAGCTCCTTTAATCTTTCTTTATAAATTAATCTCTCCATCCCCTTGGTAATTTTTGTTGCTTTTCTCTGAACTCACTACAATTTTTCAATATCTCCTTGCTAATGAGCTTCCCAGAACTGAACACAGTGTTCCAGGTGCAGAAACAGCAGAGCAGCATAAAGGTGGTCTGAACCTGTGCTGCCCCAGACTGCACTGCCCTTTTGCTATCATATCTCATTTCTAACTTGGGTCTAAATTGTGCCCACAAGTTTTGAGGGAGAAGCTGGAATTTCACCAAATGTTCTGTTGCAGATATTTAGCAAGCAGATTCTAAAACGCTACATTTGAAATTTTTTTAGCAAGTAATTTTGGGTGTGCACATCTGTCCTGAAGACTACAGTCTGAACTCTAAGCACCATCACTCATGTGGAAGTCAAAACCCTGCTTTATATCACTGACTTAGAAAATATCCAAATTGTACAACTGGATGTGTAATTCAAAACATCACGTTTAAGGAAGGATGCTGGGGTAGAAGTGGATTTTCATAAGTCTTCAGGCTAAGAAGATTCACATCTGCAGAAGCAGACATACAAAATTATGAACCAAAAACTCATTTCCTCCTACCAGTGAAAACTGATTGATCTGGTTTGTTCCAGTGAACAGCAAAAATAGTCAAATTCTCCTGTTCTGCAACTAACCCTGAATTCATTTTATGGCATCCTGACCCAGCTGCTTCTCTCTCTGGATCTGTTTGCATCATTTGGAGGATTTTAGTTCCTCCTAATTTCATCTCATCTGCATATCTTATTAAAATGTTGCTTCCTCCATTTCTAGATGAACAGTGAGGACATAAAACTTATTTAAGAGTATCTTTGTGCTTCTTCTATGTTCTTCTCATCTTCAACTCCATGCTTTGCCACTCCCTGTTAACCTCTCTTTATAGCCTTCCAGCCTGTTTTCAATCAAGAAGACAGTGTTCATCTCCAAGCTGATTTAAATTAATTTTTCTAGAAAGATTTCATGAGGCACAGTATCAAATGCACTACTCAGATGCAAATATATTACAGCTCCAGCATTCCCTTCATCCGCTAATTTTCTGTTTCTATCAAAAAAGCAATCAAGTTTGTCTGGTGAGATTTATTCTTCCCAGACCGACGCTGCCTGAGGCTTCGTGCTGCCGGGGCCAGCTTTCAGACGCGCCAAAAACTCATGACCAAAACTGCTTCCAAGGTAGCTGGGTGTATCAACACCTCTCAAAATGGGTGTTTGGGGGGCACTGTTATGTTAATCCTATACTGTGGGCTCAGCTGATGGGCAGTTTTGTGTTTACTGTGTCAACTCAAGCCCAGGCAGGACTGTGATTTCTGTCCAAAAACAGTTGGGATCCCCCACAAGGACCTGGGGTGCAATTTCCCTGGAGGACTGCAGCCAGGAGTTGTGGTCCCTCCATCTGCTGAAAGCAACTGCTCTTGTGTTGTGGCAAGGTCACCAAAAATACCTCAGAAAGCCGTGCACTGTCAGATCTTGCTCAGCACCATCTGCAAAGCATCCTGTACCCTGCCAGGCATCACTCCAGGGCGCTCTCTGTGGTGGCAGGATGCTTGGCCAGGATGGGGACCTCCTGCCTCAAGACTCATCACAGAATTACCAATGAGCTGCCGGGCAGCAGTGGCCATTGCCATGGGGGACTGCTTGGGGGGACCCAAGGACCACTGCAGGGACCTTTTGATGAGCCAGGTTGTGCCACTCACCTTCATATTCCTCATCTTCACCACATTCCAAAGCAATGGAATTCTTTATCTTAGAAAGGGTAAAAGGTAGGTTTTCAGAAAATAGTGGTTTGGAATAATTTATTTGTGTCTGTATATACTTTTCTTTAGTCAATTCTTAGTCTTCTGGTCACAAATAAGGAGAAATAATCTCATGCAGTATGGCATTTTCACCATTTCCCCCAATAACCTGGGCTCATCTGTATCAGCTGATTTATGTATAGGCTCATTTTCCCTCAAGTATTTTCTCACATTACTAAGACAAGATATTTTATCGGCTTTTCCTCATTTCTGAATTGTTCACACTAAACTGTTCACACTTCTTGTATCTGTCTCATTAAAGATAGATTCTAGTCATCATTAGTTTCATACCCACCCTTGTTTACTAATTAATGGACATACTTTCTCTCTAGGATTTTTGCTCATCTTCCCCCAACACTCACATAATAAGTGTCTTTCATATTCCCTTTAAATCTTTTGGCAGCAATTTTTTTTTTTTTTTGCTATCCTTATCCATTCCCTGCTGAGCTTTAAATGAATCTGTATTCTTGTTTGATTTCCTTCCTACCGTTTCCTATTTCAGCACAGGTTTTTTAACCTCACATCTTTGAGCAGTCCCTTGTGAAGTGACTGTAACTGTAGCAGATAACAAACTTTTCATGCACGCTTATGAGTCACACAGATCTGTACATACCCGACTGCCGTAGAGATTGGAGGGGTCAAATCTGGAAATGGCCCCTTGTGAATTATGGGTGCAGGGTCTGGGTCAGGATAGGGACCACTGTCATTGTGTCCTAAGATGAGCATCCTCCCATGAGCCAGGCAAGATGAAGGTGGGGTCCTTACCCAAAACACCAGCCATTAACCCCCCAGAGCAAGCACTAGCCCAGGCAAGTTCAACAGGGTCCTTCAAAGGATCCCTGGCACACACCCAATACATGTGCTCAGAAAAAAGCAATAAACATCTAGTAACTAGTTCCTTAAATAATTAGCTAATATTGGTATAGTACTTGGGAGGTGTTAAGTGCTCTATAAGTGCACACATAATAATTTGGCATTTAGCCGTCCTTTCAGTCTTTGCTGACAGTGCCGAGTTCTCAGCATTAGAGTAATGTGACATTGCTTAGGGGTAGGTGCATTTAGCAGAAAAGATTAGTTGCTATCTCTCCCCACTCTTTTTTAAAGAAAGAAAAACAATTTGCCGTTTGCAGGGAAAGGGAATAAACATCTAGCTTTACTTCCCCCCTTAGGACAGCAGAAAGCCTCATCTTGGGCCCCTGGTCCAGCTGAAAAGCTTTTGTCCTGGGCTGGGGACCACAGCTAAGCTAGTCCGACCTGTTCCAAGGCTGCTCCTAACAAGTTCCAGCTGCAGATTCTTCCCTCACTCAGTCGTGGCTTGGTGGGTAAGGGGAAAAGGCAAATTCTCCTCTTCCAGGCCAGGTAAACCATTGCATTTTTTGCTCTCAGCTCTAAAGTGATATTTTTGAAAATAAAATTATTTTTTTTTAAAGAGTCACTAAGATTTCAGCAGGGCCACTAGCAAAGTTATTCTTGTTGCTAGGCTATCAATATATTAAGTAGCCTCTTGATGTGATTTATCTAAAGCAAATTGGAAGTGGTGTCTGTGTTGGTACTGTTTTTATTGTTCTTACAAACATAGTTAAAGCTCCTAGGTAATTCATTATTCTGGGAGTCTAATGCAAGGCAGCAGGTACTACAGTTCCCCTGCAGAGTCTATTTTCAATATTAATTATCTTGCTGTGCGTTAAGTAGTTTTTGTTTTTGTGTTAAAAGGTTTATGAAGATTAGATGATTAAAATGATAAGAACTAATTTTCTCAAGCATAGCCACTCTGCAGCAGTCAACTGGAAAGAAAAAAAATACGTGTGCTTAGTTGTCTTGGAAAAATGGCACTATAACTAAATTATCATGTGGGGGCGAAGGGAACAGTGGGAAAGGCTGTTTTATCACAAATGTTGTTGCTGTCCTGCTGGCCACACACTTGTGCTTGTGTTGATGTATCTGCTGCTCATTTTCATTCCCAATAAAGCAGATTTTTGTCTGAGAAATTAATTTCAATATATGACAGGAATGGCTATCACTTGCAAACATACCACATCTGCTGCAAAGCTAAGCTCAACATGACAGCAGAATATATTTTGACTGCTCTTTGAGGAGGAGGGGTGCTGATGAAACATCTCTGTGGCTGGGTCTGGTTTCATGGCATTAGGCTGGGCTGTGGTACAAGTGCCTCTTACAGGGACAGCTGTTACTGGAGGATGATCTTATGCTTAAAGGAATCTCTTTTACAGTTACCTTGCTTTGGTTCCCTAGCTGCAAAATGATGAGGAAACTCTGAAGGAGAAGGATAAGTCACAGCCCTACCTTCTGTGAGACATTGTTATTAGTCTGCTAATGCTGACAGATACCTGGTTTCACTCCTTTGTTCTTTATCCCTTGTGACATCCAGAGGGACTCTGCAGAGCTGATAACAATATATTGCTAAATCTGGGGCTGTTGGACCTCAGCAAATTTGTTGGTTTTAATTTTGGTGTAACAGTGAACTCTGAGGTGAGGATAGGTTGGTTAAGGAAGATACATCTATTCCTTTCTCTTTGAAGCCAGCGGACTTGAAGTGTGATCTGAGCAGCACACCAGTAGAGGTGGGTGCAGCTATTGGAGCCTGGCCCTGCAAGGCTGCCACCCTGAAGAGCCCATGCTGCAGTTTTCTGCCCTATCACCACAGCCACATCTGACTTGCTGCCCACTCTCACCTCTGCTGCTCCCATCGCAGGATGCACATGTTGGGTGAGAAAGGGCAAAGTGAGCCCAGGCAAGGCAGCAGCAATGCCATCCCCATAGACAGCTCTTCAGATAGTTTCCTGTGACTTTGGCACAGAGTTATCTTTTCCCTTTCCCCACATTAAAAACATGGTGACTTTTAAGCAGCATAAAATGTTTTGTTATAAGAAAATTTCCTGCCTGTCAGGTAGAGGAAACTGCAGAGAATTTGCTAATGCTAAAGCCATGGGAATTGAAGTCACTCTTAATCATTAGCAGTAGTCACCCCCACTGCACATGTGAGGATGAAACTAAAAGAGCAAAAGGTGCTTTGTGAGATATAGTGTAAGCCAAGAAGCTGAGGACAAGCAGCAGAATTACTCTGATTATTTTGTATGTTGGGTATATCCATTTTATACAGTACTGTGGTGGTTTCTGCCTTTTGCGACACTTTCCTTCAATGACTAGCACTCTAAATATAATTTTTTTATATGAGTCTGTTGTCATTAGTATTATGAACTGTTATTTGTTGATGTCATGTAATCTTTTCAATGTCCTAGGATTTATTATGGGTATTAGAGATGCCAATGTTTATCCATTTCACACCTTCATTATCTGATCTAGCCCCATCATTACTCCAGGTACATACAATGGTATTATCACTGTTGTCTTGTTTCATTATAATTCCCATTTGTTTAGTGCTTTGTTTCTAAGAAATAACTTATTTGAAAACATGATGAAGCATAATCAGCCCCCATATTATGTATGTTTGAATCTCAGGCATTTGACAGAAAATGTCTGTGACTCAGAGGTGGCATGTGTCTGTTTTAGGCCAGTGTTAGCAGACTGGGCCAAAAAGCACACTTAATGCTGGATCCTAACAGTCTCTGAGAGCCTAAAATGTCTGTAGTGGATACCCCAGCCTTCTACGTGTCCACAGTGAAGGTTCCTCCCAGTGCTAAATATAATCTCTGTCCTGAGAAAATGAGGAGTTTGTCTTATTAATATATGTCCTACCTACAGTAATAATGATAGATGTGTATTTGATCTTGTTCTCCTGAACTGAATCTGTATGTTGTGTGAGGCTAGTCAGTTGTAGAGAGGGGAAAGGAGGAAAGGGGAGGGGGGGTGGGAAAAGGCAAAGCAGGATACAGCTGCCTCTGACTAAGAGGGACATAGATGTCACCCTGTCTTGGTGGCAACTGTTAGATTTTTATGTTGAAAAGGATTTTAAGGATCAGCTAAAAAGAAAGTAAAGCTGAGATGAGAATGCAGAGAGGAAAGGGGCCAGAAAGATAGCTGTGACATGTCTGACATGAGGGGACTCTTGATGAAGGAAACCGCCTGTCCACACTGGGCAGAGAAAGCATTCTCAGAGCCTAGGACGACTTGCTGAATATCCTGCCTGAGAGAAAGCATTGAAAAAGCTGACCTGAATCCATTTTTAGCAGTGGCTGTTCTAACTGGAAGTGTTTTCTGGCTCAGCTGTGAGCAGGTTCTGTTTTACTGGACTCTCACGACGTCAGTTCTCAGCCATCAGTGTAAGGTGGTGGATGCCGGTGACACTTGGAGGAAAACAGCCTTGGCTTGCTCAACAGCCCTTACCTCTGATAGCATGATGTAGCTCAAGGGAATCTTTGGCCACAAGTAACACAGAGTTACAGGTGGTCTTGCAAGAGCATCTGCTGCAATAAAAGCAGATAGTTATCTTTATATTTTAGGGAAGCTTACACTGAGTCTGAGTTAGCAATCCCAAACATAGCACTTCATCCATGCTGAAGGCTGGAAGGGAAAAGCCCCAGTTTCTCAGCTTTCAAGGTGTCATTAATAAATCAACCCATGGAGAAAATACCAGAAACAGTGTTTTGGAACAAATGATATGATTAGAAAAGTATATTTCATCCAGCAAGTAATTATCACACCTGCTGACATTTGCTGAGATATAATTCAATGAAAAATAGAATCTGTGTTTCTGCTATAAATTCTGTCTCGATTCCCACAGATACCAATCCTCAATCTTGAGCCAAAATTTGCTGAGGCATTGTCTGACACAGAAAATGGACTCTGAGCTCTAACATAAAACCTAATTACAGGAGGTACTGAAAGGCAGGAAAAGATGATGGCTGTAGTGCTGGAGAAGACAGCGTTAGGTATGCATACTTTTCCAGCAAAAAATATCAGGTATCGGTAACGCTGCCTTAGATGCAGAACATGCACACAGACACATGCATACTCAGTATTGAAAAGCATAAACTACCTTCTCTTCTTTTCACTCAAAACCCAAATGCCTGCAGCAATATCAAGAAATACAATAAAAACTGGAAATAATGTTCCACTTCCCAGTTCACAGAAACTGTGGTGTGTGCATATGCACACAGGGGGAAGTGTGAGGATTTGGCTAAGTAGGTAAGAAGTCAAAACTGATTCTATACAGCCTAATCTTTTGAAAGCCTGTCCATCTATTCATCAGGACCTGCCTCGTGTCTGGGCGGTGATGGCAGCTGGGTCAGTCACTGCAGCAATGCCCATCTAGGGACTGCAGGATATTGTTGGGGGGCTTATGTTTCTGCAGGCATTAAGACCTCTGGCATCAGGACTGGATTCCCCAGATGCCTTTCCCTGCTTCGCACTCAGGAAGCTGCACTTCGCTGACAGTTCTGCCCGGAGGCTGTGTATTCACACAAATGGGAAGTTTGCCATAGGCTTCACGAAACATCATAGGAATGAAGGGGGCTGGCAAAGGCAGGTTAACAGCATGGCTCTGAAACAGACTGGAGGGGAAGTGCTGCAAAATGCACTTTTATGTGGGAACTGCTCAAAATTGAAGGCTCAGTCTGCCCTGGCAGTAGTGTGCAGGTAGTGGGAACAGCCAGCAGCTGTGCTTAGCAAAGTACCAGTTCCCAGACAGTGTCCAGGCATGGCCCGCAGGCTGCATCACGGGTGAACACAGGAACCCGCTCTCAGTGTTCACCTTTCGTCACAACTGCATGTGTGACATGGAGCAAATGTTAACACACATGTTACAGAGAAACGAGAAACAGGGGATCTCAGTTCTGCAGCAGGTGCAGAGAATCTGTCTACAGCTTTGTCAGGTAGGTGGTATAGGCTGTAAAGAATCTCTGCTCCCTGCTGTTTTTCAAGCACTATTTCTCATTTGGGACACAGTTTGACATTGCAGAGTGGTGGGTAGGACCCATTCCTTTCTAGGTTTGTCTCCGTGCAGTGCCACTGTCTGTATCTGCCCAGCACCTCCTATCCACAATTCCATATTCCTTCTGGATTTGATATTCCTGTATGGTTACTGTCAAGGACTATTTTCTACACAACAAAGTGGTGACAACTAAAGTACCAACGTTAACAAGACTTTTCCTTCCCTGCCTCCTATATCTCCTAGGATCACCTGTGTTGGACTGTGCTGAAGAGCACCTTCCAATTGCTCCCACCATTGCACCCTACCATTGCTTTCTTCCACCCAACTAATTCTCACTGCATGTCTGAGACCTTCTCATTCTATGAGCAGCATCACCTAATCCTTACACATCAGCATGCAACAGCCACCAGAGATCACATTATAGGCATCAAATGCATTTGTTGAGAGGAGGGCTCCCAGATAGAGAAATTAAAAGAGCCATTCTCCAAGGTTTGTGCCTGATCATGCACCATCCCTTCACTAAACTGGGATTAATATTTCAAAGGAAATATGTCTCCTGTGGGCATTTTCATGGAGGCCCCATGAATCAGCTGAACCAGGGTAAATTTGTAAGATATACAATCGTCTTGCTTCTTTCTCTCTGCAGAATGTATAGTAACAAACCCCTTATATAAGTACATGTGTGCTATCAGGGCTGCAACATGAACTTTGTTAGTTCTCGTTACCAAAGGACAGGCAGATCTGTCATTTACTGTTTCAGTGCTCGCAGCGTATTTGTGGGATGGTGTTAAGGGTTCACCTGGTCCCAGAGAATTCATGCTATATCCTGCACAGCATGGGATACACACAAGAAGACACTTAATACAGCATCTCCCTACTGGTGGTGAAACAAAATTACCTTCCTTCATTGTCCCAGCTGTCATGGGATCAGCTGGGAATTAACACCTTTAATTTGAATTCCTTGGGGCATCAGGAAAGGAGGAACAACAGTTTACCTTAATGCAAGGTGAAAATCATTGTATGGCATCGAAGAGGAAAACTGTGAGGTTGCCCTCAAGAAACAAGGGAATATTTGTCACTCATTTAGGAAACTGCAGGATGAGACTCAAAGATTTGCTAAATGTCTGAGTAAAGTTCCTAGAGGAGAAGCAACTAATCGGCTTTCTGCTACATGTTCTAATTTTCCATCACTGGTTAGAGCATTGAGGTAAGCTTATGGTGGTCATGACATGTTTTATAATAGTGATCGATATCTAATTAGGCAAAATGTTAATTTGTTAATGCCTGAGGCTTTAAGCCTCACCTTCAAGCATTAGCCCCGTGTGCATTGCTGTTCTCTGTGACAAATCCCTTGTGTTCTCATTCTTGACCTAACAGGGTTAACTCCTATCGTGACAATGCTATTAGCTCAGTTTAACCTCTTCTTTTTTCTTCGTGTGAAAAGCTAAACTACAGCTGTCTCCTAGTCAAGATGTGGTGCAGAACACAGTGCTTGGGCTTATTCCCTCTGCTGCAATCCCTGCAAGAAATATGGACGGATAGCCTCTCTCTGTGTGCTGGTTTACACAAGACTGAACAAGATGCTTTAAAAAACCTCACTTTCTGATGATCCACAACTGCTGCAGTTTCCTCCTGCAACACAAGGAAGTTAATGCTATCCCCTTCCTTTTCCTCCTGCCAGGAAATCCATTGCTGGTAGTACAGCAGCACCTAGAGGCCCTGGGCCGGAGATGGCAGCAGGGTGGCAGCTGTCAGGGACAGCCCCTGCCCCGAGGAGCCTGCGCCTGGGGGCACAGGGGGCAAAGAGAGGAGCTGTCAGGGTCTCAGTGAGCGCCCACAAAACCGGGGCTCAGGGAGAGAGTGCCGTTTTCCCAGTGACACACAGGATTTGGGGATGAAACCAGAATGGACCCAACCTTCCTGCACCTTAGGACTATTCCTCCCTTCCATATTCAGACCCACCAGATCTGAGACACCGGACAGACCTACCAGAGCCGGTTTCTGTGGAGGATCCTTCTGATCACTCCCCTTCCCAGTAGGTAGGGAAGGGGAAAGGTCAGCTAGTTTGTAGGTAGAAATATGCCTCCTTATCTTGTTAAACCAGAGGCTCCCTGTTGGCAATACCTGCACCCCCAGCCTG
The DNA here is from genome assembly GCF_965140245.1 of Athene noctua. Lineage (NCBI taxonomy): Eukaryota > Metazoa > Chordata > Aves > Strigiformes > Strigidae > Athene > Athene noctua. The sequence continues at coordinate 21,865,603 of NC_134044.1, forward strand.
CGTGTACCCCTCTCCTTGCTTGCTTCCCCCGCAGCCTCTGCTGCACCCCCAGCTCTTCTGCCTGCTCTGTTCTCCTTCGTGCCTCTACCACTGCTTCAAGGCAACCCAACTTCAGGTTACCCTAGAAAAAACCTGTGAACAGCTCTGCCCCATGGAAGGGATCTCTGCGTGGAAGAGATCACCACCTTGTCACTGGAAAATCCCTCTCACTATAGAGCTTTTTCCAAGTAAAGGGTGGAGTGTCTGTAGATCTTCATATAATACAGTTAAAACTTCTGCGGGGTTTGGGCATGTTTTGTGATCCTGACTTGGTCAAAGAAGGGACAATCTGCCATTGATGCTGCCATGGTTAGTCGTTAGAAGCAGCTCTGCTCACTGGAGCTCAGCTGGCTGCTTCTTTCACCTGTTTTTCCAGACACGTTTTTCTGAAAGATTAAATGGTTCCTTAAGCCTGATATTTTCCTCTCATGAAACTACTTTTGTGTTCAAAGTAAGTCACTTCTCTGTCTGACTTTAGCAGTTACATAAGCTAAGAAACAAATTTGTCCTCTACAGCCTTTTGTCACTGCTGTGGATCTGAACTGGCTTTGGTATTTAAATATTCATGAGAAAATATGGATGCTAGAAATAGTGCAGCAATTTAGTATAATGCTATATATGGAGGTAACAACATTTCCTCTAATTAGTCTTAATTTCCTTATTAATATAGCCGTGAAGCTCAGCCTGCCTTTGGTGCCTGCCTTGCAGAAACACTTGTTTTCAGTCTGGGTTTAGGAAGAGAAGCTCTGAGCAAAGGGGTGAGGTTAGGGGAAGATAAGGAGATCTGAGGAGAGTTAGGTCAGTCCAACCCTTCACAAGGGGCTGGGTCACATGCCTGAGGTTTAAGATTGGTTCTGGTCAAAGAGGTCTCAGACATTTGAACAAGGGGATGAGATGGCTGTATGCGACCTGCTCTCCAAACAGAGCTGTGCTGCTTCTCTGTTGGGGCAAGTGAGATAGGGATGAGTGCAAGAGAGAAACTTGGCCCATTTACTGGGAAAGCTGATGAGTACGTGGAGACCTCACCTTGCCTCTGCCTGTCACTGCTCAGGCGGGTGGTGGGTCCATCCTCCAATCCTGTGGGCTGAGCCATTCCTGATTTGCACGGCTCCTGCAGCAAGGGCTGTGGCAAGAGCTGAGCTGATGGAAGGGCTCTGCATAGGACAGATGGGCAATGTATCTGTAAACTGATATAGGTTAGAGCAGGCCAGCTTTTTGTGTTCAGACATGCTTTTTCAACCCTTTATATTGATCTTATTTTAAGTTAGGCCTAATCCTAGCATAGATGGAACAACACTAAGGACAGAAACATCCCTTAAGACAGAGTCTCAGTTCTATGCCACATCCTACTGCCTTTCCTTTCCACCCAAGGTTTTTTTCCCTTTGCAGCTGGTGGCAAGTGTCATTAATGCTGTTACATTGGTGTCTAGGACGTGTAGCTTATTTTCATATTCCCTTTGCACCGGACCTTTGACAAATGTATAAGTACCTATTAGAGGACAGTCTTGGAATAAGCAAACCGGCAATAAAGACATAGCCAGAGAAAAAGGAGAACGGAACTCATCTTCACACAAGTGAGGCAAGTCCCTCACTGCTGTCCTGCCACAGAGAAACCTTGCTTTTTATACTTTCCTCATAACCAGTTGATTTCTTTCACCCTATTTTTCTTTCCTTCATCTCCCATTACCTTCAAGTTACACAAGCTGTGATTATGCTTTGTACAAAAGCTTTTGTACAATGCAGGTATTGTGGAAACTTAGTATTTTCACTGTGTCCTGCCACCATCAGGCTAGCAAGCTAATTCATCACAACTCTCCCTGTGCCTGGCAAGCTGAAAGGTAGTGCCTTTAGATGTCAGTGCTCGTAATGGTGATTGTATTTTCACTTGCTGGTTCATAATGTGCTGGTCACCAACCCCAAGTAAGCAGGGAACATTTCTCACTCCTGCAGCTGTTGATGAATCATTAGCCAATCTCCCTGGGTACTTTTGGCAGCTTCTTGCCACCTCCGCAAAGGGCTTTTGGGCACCGAGGGCTCTAGGGCAGGCTGGAGGTGGTGGGGTCACAGCACTGAAGTGTGATTACTGAAGGAGAAGGTGCAATTCGCCTCGCTCTCATGTGATGAGCTGCAACATCATGCAGATCCACGAACTCCCTGTTCCTTAATCAAAACCTGCTATTCCAGCAGGATAGCAGGCCGAGCACAGTAATTAAAGCATGTCAGCAAACAAATTTATCATTAATATTCATGAATAAGACTCTGTGAAGGTAGAATGCTTTGGAAAGAACGGGAATGTACAGGTAGGCCCGAGACTGTTCCTTGCTCTCCTGCTTCAGCAGCACCATTGGGAACCTTGTTTCTTGCTCTTGAGAGCAGCATAAATGCAGGGAAGGATTTATCTCTGTTCCCAACTTTCAAAAGGATAAAACTGGTAGAATTAGGCTCTAGTTCCCATCTCCTGATTAGCTCCACTGCTTAAAAACCTGAGCTCTGTGACTGGTTGTCTCTTTCTGGGATAAGATTGATGGCTCAATCCCATCTTCTTCTCCAACTAGCTCCTCCAAGGCACATTTTGCATTGACCAAAGTTTTCTTTACAACTGTATTTACAGCACCAGTACCTAGCTGGTGTCCTCAAGCAAGCAGCTTTACTACTGCAGCTGTTCTTAACGTATTGGGGAAAAAAAACCCTTCTGTAATCTCAGTCTAAAATATTGGTCTAGACTGAGGATAATGAGGGCCACAGGAAGATATTCTTAGCAGACAAAGTTCCATAATTGCAAAAAACCCCATGTTCTGTGCTGGCCTAGGCACTGGTCTACAGAGAGACCAGGTCTGGGAGTTACTTTACTGATGCTAATGAATCAATATGAGTATGTATGAGATCAAGACCTATGAAAATTGATAAGAGCAACTAGCCAGCTGGTGTGTGTCAGTGTAACTCCACAGAATTTGATTTGCACTAGTTGGTCAGCTACTGACCATAAGGCCAGAAGCGTACGTGTGCCACAGGGCGTGAGCTGTTGCAAAGTAGGAGTCCTACAGAGCTCCGCTCACCAGATGCTTTACGGAGTCCATTAATTGCTTAAAGAGCAGATGAGATGTCTGAACATTTCCTTAGGAAATGCCGAGAGAAGCAGAGCATTTGGAGCGAAGCTTCACAGGCGCATCAGGGCAGCCATGGAGGAGCAGCTGGTGGGCAGCAGGTGGGCAGGGCAACAGGAGGCAGCGGAACGGACGCTGCCTGCACACACCACTTGACGTTAATTATACCTGTTGGACTTCTGCATGCTCCTTCAAAGTTTCTGTGGGAGATCAGGCATGGCATTATTTTAACTCTTTGAATTGTGTTAGACATGCTTGTCTGGAAACTATGCTAACAGGAAAATCCACAAAGCATATCAGTTTGCTTTCCAGACTGTAGGCAATCTTGTTTGATTTTTTAAGTAGGTATTAGGTCTGATGGTCTCTCCTTATTTTCAGTGGAAGGGGCACAAGTAATAGCTGTCTCGCTCAATGTCATGAATGACTATTGAAGTCAGTGAAGTCAGCATTAGCTGTGAGAGCCATTTCCCTATTGCATTAATTCTGGTATGCAAGATTTCATTAAATACAAGAAAACAGATGTTGACTGAGTGCTGTAAATCTTCTCATAACTGCAGGTATTCTTTCTTGTCCTTTATTTATAAACTGAATCCATACTAGAACTGTATGTGTAGCAATTCACTTAAAAAGTGACAGTAACTGGTATCTTTGCAAACTCACAAATAAGAATTATTTAGTCTCCAGAGAGGGAAAGGTTGTATTTCCCATTCTAAAGGTGGAGGCTTGAAGCCAAAACCTTGCCTAGGGTCTCTCCTGTTACCTGTGTACAAGCCAGGAACAGAAGTCAGATATCCTGTACTCCAGCCCAACCCTGTAGCTACAGGGCTATTCTCTAGTCTTTTATTCCTGCAAGCCATTAGTCTATAAACATGATAAATAGTCTTGTAGAAGTGTTTAGCATTGAGTATTTCTAGAGTATAGTCATTTCAACCTCCCTTGGCAGCAGAAACATTACTCTTATGTCAAAAATGGGGAAAATGGGACACAGTGCTTTGTCCAAGCCTGTGGGATTGTTAGGATCAGAGTCCCACAGCTCTGGACTGTGGCCCCGCATCCGTCCTATGAACTATGTTGCCTGTCAGTGCCAGCTACTGCAAGCAAATTAAATAATAGTTTAGTGGAAGAGGAAAATTAAGCAGTATTGACAAGGGAGACAAGACATGCTTTTCAAAGAGATTTGAAAATTGCGACAGAGAGTTGATGAGGTTCGTATTTCTGTGTGATCTAGAGATGTTAACAATGAGCTCTCTGCAGCCAGACTGGTGGGAATATCGACCAGATGGAATTGCTCCTCCTGAACTGCATTATTACTGCAGTGCCACTTGGAGGCGGTTATTTTGTCATGGAAGGAAAGAAACAAACCTTTCTTTCTCTGTCCTCAAAGTCTTAGGGAAACCTGTGTGCAATAACATGATACTTAAGTTTTCCTTGACTGTTTTGCAAAGAAGATAGTGTCAGAGAAGCACACGGAGACACGGTGGAAGAGAGAAGGTTTATAGGTAGCAACTCTACTTTTACCAGTATAACAAACACATCTATACTGTGAGGCCATGTCTATGTTGTGATGGGACAAATTGCAGGAAAGATAACGTCTGAGTGTGCGGAGCCCCAGAGCATGACCACTCCTGTCCCTGGCATATGCTCTACCTTGGCTGTGGTTCAGATGTGCTGGATGGAGGGGAGACCAGCAGGCAAAGAAAGTGGCCTGTGCTGCCTCTTCAGGTCCTGTGGCTGAATGTTGCTGGTGCAGATCAACTGCATTCAAGATTTCCCCTTCCAGACACTCTAGGGAATGTCAGATGACAACAGAGAAGAGTGATCTTGTCAGCTCATTGCAGTTCTCGGCCTACTGTCAAATGGCAGAGGCACAGCAAGAGAAAGACAAAGGTGTGCAAACACCCACACACCAAACTTGCAAGACACAAGACAGAGAGGGAGGATTACCGACGCTGAAACTTTTTGGAATACTAGTTTCCTAAGAACGTCTATCTTAGCTATGATGCTCCCTCTCCAATTACATTATTAATGCTTTGTTATGTGAAATCTAGTTCCAACTGACTGACACACTGTATCAAACAAGGCACATCAGTTCACCAGGCTGACACACCAATTCGTGAAGAGGAAAAAAAAAAAAAAAATTTAGAAAACTGTTTTAAAAAAACCCCTATTAAACCCTACACAAACAAAAATACTAAAAAACCTGCCTCTAAGAGTCATTCCTTAGAATTGTATTACCAAAAGGCAAGGGTATGCTGCTGAGACGAAGTGGTGAGGGTCTGGATGAGGTGGGGAGGCTAATTTTATTCCCTGTCCTACTGAAGTCCTGAGGACCACTAAAGGTAGCAGTGGCAGCTGCTGCTTTGTACTCACATGTGTCTCTGTCTGCCAGTTGTGCCTGACTTAATGGGGCACCTGGAGTCCAGGAGGATCACCTCATGGTGAATCCTCCGCAGTTCACACTAGGGAGCATGGCCTGCAGCTCCGTTCCCCACTACAGACTGCACTGTTGCTCAGTAACGGCCCAGGTGGTGATAAGTGAGTAGAACAGAGCTGCATTGCTAGTGGAGGTTTGCCTACTCCTTTCCAAACTGAAAAAGCATGTTTTGTTGGAATGGAACAGATTAGGGACTATTTAAAACCATCTCAGCTTGCAAGGTTTTGAAAAACCTTTCAACAACTTTCTTTGGTTGCAGAACATTCTCTCTCAAAGCACCCAGGCTTTCTGGTGACCTGCTCTGCCTTTAGTGCTGTTGTAATCCTGTTTTTCCTATGATGATATATCAGCAGAGAGCAGAAGGGCTCCTTGCTCTGCCTGCCTGCTGCCAGAGATGCTCCTGCTGACCAGGGGAGAAGCATGAGCTCTGGGAGCCCTGGCAATGGCTCTGCTTGGGGAAACTTGGGTGGCTGATGTGGGCATGGCAGTCAGGGTACCAGAGGCTTTCTGGAAAATGAGCAGTATTTCTGGACGACTGGGCACAGCGGTGAATTTAGAGGGCTCTCCTGCTGCCTCAAAAAGGAGCAGCACAGAAGCGGGGCTGAGGAGGAAAGAATGAGCATTGATTAAGCTGACAGTTCTGTTAGTGTCACTGTGGACACAGCCACTTTGCTTTGCCTTGCCAGCAGCAACTTAAATAATAAGATGCAGAGGGAGAAGGAGGGAGTGTTAGCGCTGGGCTACTCACAGTGCTGTTGGCAGTATTTAGATGAGAAACTGGTGGTGTGATGGATGGCCCAGATGCAAAGATACATAGTGATCAGTGCTCGGGAAGTGCAGGCAGATTAAGTAGGACTGTGCCTGACTAGTCTGAAGGTGACTCTACCAAGAGCCGGTTGTTAGATGCTAATCGCTTTTTGTCCCCCACAAATAATATTTTTACTGAACTCAGGGGTGGGTACAACAGTTCTTGCAAATACGTTGGCAGATGCTGCTTTCTCACTTTGGCCTAGATCTGCATGCTGTGCTGCTCACTGCCTTCTAGGGTTCACAGGCAGAGAAGAGCTTGTTTGGTCCTGAATGGAGTGTGACAAGCAAAGCTGCACTTCAAGCCTTGGCAGAGCTGACTGGTCCAGTTGTCCTGTCTCCATGTCCCTGGTCCTGCGCCCAGTGCCCCCACTGATTAGCCATTGTACAGGCTGGCTGAATGGCACTCTTGTCACACCGTGGTTTGAAAATAAACTTAATTCTCAAACTCTATAGGAGTCTTTTTCCAAACTGTATCTTCTTTCTGGCAGTCAAGGATGTTTTATACAGCTCTGTCTTAAGCACCTCTAGCTTCATGACCTAGTGTAAGGCAGCATGTGACTGGCTGGCCTGGGATGTACTTGCAAGCTGTTGTGAGATGGGATAGTCTTTGTCATCTTCATAGACACCAGTGAGGGCTGGAATGATTAGGGATAATCCCCAGGTAAGGAATGTGAACCATGGTGACTGTGCCCTGTACCTGTATCAGGTTTGATGACTGAAACTAAATCTTTTACATCCACTATTTTGATCCTAAACCCCTCCTTCAGAGAATGAGGAAGAGGATGCAGAAGTAGTGTCTAGAACAGCAGCTGTACCGTATGCATTACCACAAGCACATGGGTCTGTACACTAAGAATTCATAAGTGTTTTTAACTGTAGTGAAGGACAGTGTCCACCAAATCTTGTATTTCACACAGTGGCTCTTAAGTCTTACGTTAGACTGCTGGACTTGGATTTAGGCCTTATTCCATCTGTTTTCATGGACAGATTCAGAATAAGTGATTTCTGGTTTTATAAGTGTGATGTGTATTGTATATTGTTAACTGTGATGGGTAGCTCTGCAAAGAATCATTCATATAAATACCCAGACACCATTATTTGGATCCATATCTCCCTGGTCATTATGAAGAGGTGATCTTTTGACATCTTTCAAAACACCACGTCAAGCTATTTCCAAGGAGGTTTCTGCTTGGAAATGAGTATAAAGCTTTAGTTTTAATTTTGTAGGAGTTAAATTGCATGTTAATAACATCTCCAACACCAGACTTCACATATAGAGTATTATGGATATCTATCTAGTGTTTCCAATTAGCCGGGGGCACTGTCTTTGCTGTCTGTTTCATCCAAGGACAAAAGTAATTCGTTAGGATAGCAAATTGCCTTCCACTCTTGCAAATTAGCAGCAGAGCATCACTATAGAAATAATCCATGCTGTCTGGATTATGGCAATGAAATTGCTATAAACAAAAGCTGTTTTCTGAACTAATATTTAGAGAAGATGAGAGAGAGAGATAAATGCATGAGGTGCATTAATAAATAGATTTCAGTATTTATTTTTCTGAAAGAGGTTCTTTTTCTCCTCAAAGGGTAATATACATCTATCTTGCAAGGAGTTTCCTTAGAGGGTTTAAATGAAGAGTGAAGCTTTAAGAACAAAGTGGAAATGGAAGAAGAAATATACTGCCATGGGAAGCTCAAAAATGAGGCACTTGGGGTTTCAGAGAGTTATCATTAATCCCCTTCTGCCCCGAGGGCATTCCTGTGTGACCATCAAAATGACACACATGCAGCTGTCTGGCAGTTTGCCACATCTCTAGGTTTGATGGACTTTGCTCTGGGGATGGCTAAACCTCCAGCTGTTCAGAATGGCAGTTTGTTTTCCTCGACAAATGTGCTCACACATTTATCTGACCTATTTCAATCCACGAAAGTAGATTATAAGTAGTTTCAAATGTTTTCTCAACACCTTTTCCTTACCAGAACCTGGAAACACAAGTGGACATCAAAATCCGAAAGCCTTTCCTGCCTGAGCGCTGCTTTATCATTAGATCGGGATCAATGGCTGTACCGGGGCCTGCTAAGATTGCTGTGGTACTCACACCTTAACAAAACATTTATTAATACAGGGGGAGAAAGCCCAGGCATTTATCTATCTGGCTTGGTGATGAGACTGCAAAACCCACATATGCCTCCAGCAGAGCACTAAGCAGTCATTAGCTGGTTCCAAGGGCCAGTAGAGCTCATGCAGTTACATGGTGGCAGCATATACTTCAAATGGGTAAAAGGAGTCAAAGGACGAGTCAGAAGTATACTCCAAGAGGTAAAGTGAACTCTTCAAAGTGAGCAGGAGCTCAGTGATGGAGGTGAGGGTGTGGTGGGGGAGCATCAGCCGCAGGCTGGTGCTGGTGGCAAGGGCTCCCAGGAAGGTGGTGTGTTTCTGTGCGCACGGCTGAGTCATCAGTGCCTGAAACGGTTTGGTTCTGATCACCTCATCAGTTTGGGCAATCTCTGAATCAAGGGATTTAGAGCACTGAAAAACAGTTTAATAATAACTAACAAAATATAAGTATTGATTTTGAAAATGTTGCACAGATATGATAAAGGAGCAGGTATGTGATGGATGACAGAGAACTGTATGAACCACTTGTCTGGCTTTGTTCAGTGTTGAGTAAAAGATGAAACGGAGAGAGAGAAAAGGATCTCTTAATAGTACTATGAATCTTAACAACGTAAGACACACTCAGACCACATAACATATTTCATAGCCTCCCTTCCCATTCTATGCAGCTGCACACTGATACAGGGATGGTTACCAAGACAGCATCTGATGCCTGCAGACAAAATGTTTATTTGCTTTTATAAAAAAAGTGAGCCAGAAGTATGGCTCATGAATGCAAACTGGGAAAGAGGACAGATATTTCCAAACCTGCTGCCAATCCCCTTACATGGACATGATTTGACTCCTGCACATACTTGAGAGGGACCCATGACTCAACATGTGAAACTGAATTGAATTGCATTCACAGGTTTTGATTCATTATGACTCCTAAGCTCCAAAAATAAAAGCCTTTCAGAAAATTTATTTTAAAAAGAGACCAGGGGGTGATTTTAAAAAACCCTCTGAAATAATGGGAACAGCAGTACATATTTCTTAGCACTGAAAGAACTAACACGCAGGTATTTTCTGACTCAGATAAATCTTAAGTTTCCCATGTGTACAACTGAGACAGTAAATCTGGAGAAAGGCTGCTGCAGGAGGATGAAAGTTCCCTTGCCAGATGAGGACTTGGCTCTTCTTGCTCAAATACACATGTTTTCAAGATAATTTGCTTTGTGGTAGACAGCTCTAAATCCACGACTTTCCATCTCTTAACAAAATTCCTGAATATATTAAATGTATGTGCAACAGACAGGATTCAGGGAAAATGAAACCTGTTGTATATCTGCCAAAAATTATAGCACATGTGCAAAAAGGAATATCAAATTGGGATGTCTAATGCACTCAGGGTAGTGTTTTCAGAATATCTGGGGTAGGTGCAGCATGATCTGCACTTGCAGAACTAAGCCCAGAGCCATGGTAGATCTGTCCCCAAAACGTTTGGCTATTCAGGTAGCGCACTGGAAAATATTAAACATTTTGGATCTTCAGTTGTTCAGATGACCAATATATGTGGGTTTGAGGCTAGGGATAGCAGCAGCATGAAGTTTAATCTGGTGAGTTGGGTAAAAACTGAAGCTGTGGTATGATGGGAAAATATTGATGCCCTCCTGAGCTACCTGGTTTGGAGCTGGTGCTCTGACTGTGGTGTAGCTACAGCCCAGGATAAACTGAAAGGCTATAGATATTGCTCTGTAGCAGGGTGGACCTCAGCTTGTCTTTGTGGTGTGCTTGTGGTATTCACTTGGCCCTCACTCAAGCATGGCACTGAAGGGCTAATTTTGCAAGATGTAATTTACTCAGAGGTTCAAACTTTGTTTTGAATTTCCATCTGATTGAGATTTTCAAAGCAAATACCTAAAATGTAAATCAAACCTTTCGTATTTCAGGTTGTACAAAACTGAGATGCAGAAAAAAATAGTAAAAAAAAAAACCAGCAATGAAACTGTCAGACTGGTTTCATGGAAATTTAGTCTCCTGAGTCTGCTGAGCTGAAATCAGTGGGCAGCAGTGCTCCAACTTGAAGCAAGGCTTTGAGGATGAGAGGGTACACAGGTTACTGTCTGCATGTCCCTGGGGCATGAGCAGGGAAAGTGGGGCCCTAAGTGTGTGTCAGGGGTACAGGGAAAGCAACCAGGCTTAGACAAACTAAATCCTGGCTTTATGGCTTAATATTTCTGCTGAGCAACAGCTTTTGAAAGGAGCTGTTCCCCTCCCACTGACATCAGTGGGACCAGCCGCTGTGACAGGTTTCACACAGTGCAGGTGAGAGCAGAAATGCTGGTGTTACCTCTCCAGCATGGCAAGGCCTTACTCCTTTTCCCAGTGCTACCAGTAACACACAGACAAGTGCTGCGTCATTTCCAAATGGCCTCCACCTGAAACTGGTGTACTCAGTAGATGCAGACAGGCAGGGCCATGATATAGGCAGAAATTCAGGGTTAATGGCATTAACCTGGGTCATACTTGAACATGCTGATACCAGCTTTCCATAAGAGACCAAAGTTCTCAGGGCTCAGCTGGAGGATCAAGTCAGAAATGGACATTTTTTTAATTCTACTTTTCAGAACTTCTGCCCCCAAATAGACAGATAAAGTCCATTCCCCTCACTTTAAAGTTAATATTGTGATAGCAATACCAGTACAGTGGAGGGAATACATGTCACTCAAATGGTATCACAGACTAATGTAAGCAACCAGGTATTTTCTAAAAAGCTGTAAAATGGTTAGTGTTTTGCATGCACAACCTTCCTTTAGCTGGGAAACATTTCAGCTTTTCAGATGCCTGAAAACAGAAAGACTGGCTATGCGTATAGCCTGTTAGCTCTCCTCCAGAGCTGGATGACTGCTCATAAAATGAAAGCAAACACTCCAACCTGGCCTCATCTAAGCATCCTGCATCGCTTCTGTTATTTATTGACTAAGACGGGACCAGTTGCCTAGTTAGTGAAACAGAAGCATTAAATTAGAGAAATCATAGAAAATGGAGACTGGGAGGCCCCTTAAAGGTCACCTGGGCCATATATTGCCCTACAGAAGGTTCAGCTTTACCTGCACCACTTCTCTCTCGTTTGTCTAACCTGTTTTCCAAAATCACTGGCAATGGGGATTCCAGAATTACCTACCATTAGGTAAAAAGATGTGCTTCATGAAAAATACAACTGATTAGCAAGTTGCTTCTGTCTGTGAGGTTAATCTGATGTACAACACATCCTCTGTGTGCTTTATTAACGCTTCAAGGATGTTTCCTTGATCCTTTGGGGACATACAAATCTCAGCACTGGAAAATGGGAGATAGATGCTAGCCTTTGCCTGTAAGGTTACTGGCAATATCCATAGATTAATTTTGGCTAGATGGGATTTTTGGTCTAATGTACTTACGCAGTTGCCTTTAAGACCTTAATTGTAACAAATGTGATTAGCCTACAATTCTCCAAGAAAGGCTGCACTGTGACAGGGATGAGTGAATTTGCTTCCAACCTGCACAGGCCAGGCAGCACATATCCTAGCAGAGGATGCTGCTGTCCCTCTGGCTGCTTGCTTTTATCAACATACTGGGGCTGTTTACTCTGTACAGGGATAAAGCATGGCCATAACCCTTTAAACATCCCTTCTGCACTCTTTTTAACTGTCCTCAGCCTCTCCCCACATACACGATTTCAGCATTTACAAGAAAGTTACTTTATTGCTTTCATGTTTCCGTCACCATTTTGCTATTTCCCAGGCATATGCTGAGAAGCTCCTGTGTATTGCCCTATTAGTGCTTTCATTGAGACTACTCAGTTCTGTCTTTGTCTACCCAAGGCGTAAGGCAAAATGGATTGAACTCTGTGTTTGGTGCATCCTTCTTTTCCTTCTACTTTTCATCCCTGAGCGCATTTTTTATGGAGGAGGTCAAAATGCCTCCCAAAAGGGCCACCCCCCAGGCTCAGTGCTGCAGTCATTAGAAGGTTGTCACATGTTACTTAGCGAGCCTCTTCCACACTTCAGGTGCAGGTACTTCTCCCCAGCACCTATTGGAAATGGCACCGAATTGCTTCCTGCAACCCAGCATCCCACCAGTGCTATCAAGCTGTCACCCTCATAGTGTTCAAACCAGTCAGTGCTAGAGTAACATGTAAACACACCGTCAGCACGTTATGGCTTTTTTTCTTAATATCAATTGACCACATCTTAATCCCAGTCAAATTAGCTGAACTTGTAAACACTCTTGTAGGAACGGCAAGTGGGTGGAAAGGAAGAATGTGAAGGATGGGATTAAACAGTGGGAAGAGATTTTTCACAGAAGGGGCAATTCAGAGCTGATCCCAGGCTCTGCTGCATGGCAGTGTCTCTCAGTGCCCTCTTATTTATTGATGAAGAGCAATTCACTCTTGGATGTTACCATTTATGCAGTTTCTGAATTGTACTACTTATAATATGTTTTAAACATTATTCCAAATCTGTGTACTTCACAGGAAGGTGGGGGATAAACCAGCAATGTGAAGGAGCAATTGTAATCTAGTTAACAGGCCTGACTGTCATTTTTATTCAGCCTGTATTTGTCAAGCTGTTTTAAAGTAGCTTTAAGGAAAATGAGAATCAACTCTCTTGAACTCACACTGTCTTATACAGTCTGAGGAGCTAGCACAAAACTTGTATTCCCTTCTTCAGTTCATGAATCATAAATCAAGAGAATATTAAAATTTAAAAAAATAGTTCTGCATCTGCTGTGCTTAAAAGTGGAAAAATCTATGATTCCAGTAATAAAGAGTAACAGTATAAAACTTGTTTGTCCATATCAGGTGCTTCAGGTTTTACCATCAATTCCTGATTTACCAGCAGCTCTCTACATCAGTTGGACTTTCTTCATAGCCTCATATTTAAGTATTTTCCTATCCTGAAGCTTCCTAATTAACAAGATACGCCTGATGTTGACCATACAAAACAACCTCTTCTCTGGCAAATCAAAACTTCCTGTGCCCTGCAGAGTAGACACATATATATTACTTACTTCCTAACCCAGGACTCCTAGAGTTTCACTTTTTGGCCTCACTTAAGAAGCATTAAAATTAGAGAAGGATGCAAGTCAAAAGATTTGAGCCTCTGAGGGGTTGCACTGAAGTCTGCTGTTTGTTGTTGCTTTGGGTTTTTTGCTGGGGTTTTTCTGGCTCTTTTTTTGAACCCTATCCAAAGTGAATGAATGTGGTAGAATTGGAGACAATGCCAAACCGCTGACCTACCATTTGTTATCTTTTTCTCCTTATGACTTATTCTCCTGTTTGGTAATTGCTCTTGTTTGAGTAGATTTGGTTGAGTGCAGCTTTTGTCTGAGTATTTTAAATCTGTCTCAGAATGAGGCCCCAAAGAGAGAGTTGGAGAAGAAGTTAAGATGAAAACTTCCTGGGAGCAGAGAAATTGAGCTAAAATCCTACTCTCATGCTCAGAACTTTCACAGATGCTTTTTAATGTCTGCACATGTATCCAAAAGGACAAAATATCTATCAGAGGGTTACCTATGTCAGAATTTCTCAACAAATCACCAGAAGTCTTGGATATGCAAGAAACACTGGACATTTTTCCCACTTTTTTAAACATCACATTAGAATCAGAAATAGGTTACTTGTTGGTTTCAACACAGCTGCATACTGTCCAGAAATAAGGTGGTAGAAAAACCTATTAGCTAAAAGCAAAAATTTCATTAAGAAACAACTGAAACACTTTCTTTGTTAAACATAATTAGCAGTTCAAAGACACTTGCTTTTCAAAATCTCTGCTTTGATTCCTGTCAGATGCAGAGAGAGGCAGTGATATATGACATGACATTCATCAGCTAACTCTCAACATAAAAAGATGTGATCATTTTTCTCTAATTGAGGGGATGAGAAAACAAACTTTTTTGTTGTTTTTAAATGAGCTTGAGAAATAATTTAAATGGCTGTCAAATATCCAGCAGCAGTTAGTAGAAAACTGGATGGAATATTTTCAAATTCAGTTTTTGCCTATTCCCAATGTTTCTCTTTTGAAAGTATTTTACTTTCTGACATTTTAAATGTTGCTTATAGGAACACTATTTCCCTGTTTTTAAGATATGTCCTGTTCAAATTTGCTTGCTGACTTCATTATGCTGTTCTGACAGCTTTCTTTTGGACCAGTCAGCTCTTCTGCAGTGTATTCCAATTGAAAGGTTTCAAAGTAGGGCTTTTTTTATCTTCCTGTGACTCGCATATTATGCTGGCCTTTCTAATTGACTGCTGTAGGTTTTCTTTCTCTTTATTCTTCACTGATTCTCAGCACATTTTTATTTTACAGGTGGATATTGTTTTGTGTGTTCCTCTTGGCCCATTATTTTTCTTAGCCTCTGGATTCTACAATTAGCAGGATTCTGCCTTTTTATTCTAGATATCTAGCTAGAAGAACTTGGGAACAGAGGAACTTGTGAGCATGAACTGCTCACAGCAGAAAACCAAGGTCTGTGCTCTAGCTGAGAGTTCAGGAGAGAAGGGGTGACCGGTCCTGAAGTACCTCGATGTGGCTTTGATGGCTACAGCAGGTTATTTCCATGCATCCAAAACCTGCCCCTTCAGATTTTACACAGGCTGTGGGCAGCATTTCAAGCTGTGCAAAGAGAGAAACTGAAATGCTTGTAGAAATACTCACTGGTATAATGTGGGGTTTAAAATCAGGCTGTGAAAATAACTATAAGGTTAATAATGATCCTACAGTCCTCTTTCTTTTTTTATATCAGTGTTTCAAGGTTATAAATGTAACCCAGGCCTGTCTTCTGGGTTTATTCCTGACACAGGACTTTTTGTTTCTTCCCTTGTTACCAGTTTGATAGTTTGGAAGTGTTACTGCCTCTGGTTTTGTATCAGTGCAGTGTATGAAAAGCAAACATCTGCAGCAAGAAGCATACTGGAGGCCTTGGTGGATGAGGAAGGATGTACTTTGGAAAACCAAATGTTCAAAGGAGCCATAGCTGCTGCTTTGTGCACAGTGACTCAGCTGCCCGGGTGTGGATTTGCCAACATAAATGCAGTTTAACTCATGTTTCCATGAAACCAATGAACTGACAGTCATACTTTGAGGTCTGGTACTGCCATGTAAAATCTTCCGTGAACTTTTTGCTATGGAAAGGAATGAATAAAGCCAGAACATTTGAATTATTATCTGTGCTATGCTGCCATGTAAGTAAGAGCAAGATACTTTCAAACACTGTATGAACACCTAGTCCGGGAAGGTCCTTGCCCCCAGGAGCTTTGGACCTACATGGGAGAGGAGGTCGGGCAGGAGGAGAACAGGAGAAGCTAGAGGTAATGTGACCAACAGAAAGGTAATTCATATATCCCCAGTTCAAGGCTGTCCTTCTCTAACACCCTTGCAGAACTAACATCCTCTCATAAGTTACATATCCTACATGCACCAAAATACAACTCTGTTGTCTGGTCCTTCACAGTATGAGGGAGCATAGTGTCTGGTCTATGTGAACAGAAGAAGAATGTAATCTAAAAAGTTTGTCAATTCTACAAAATATTTTGGGAAAATGTACATTCTATATATGAAATAACTGCAGTCTCTTGACTTGTAATTGTTTGCTATCAATATTTTCCTGGAAAATTTTTAAATAGACACAAGGTTGAATGATCAGCAAACAGTAAATAACAATGATTTTTTTTTTTTTTTGGTCAGTTGAGTCTGGAAACCTGGCTCTGAAAACCATGATAACACAGTTGGAGACCAAAAAAATACCATAAGTGTGCATGCAAAACTAATGTAACTTAAGGTTTGATATCAGAAGTATTCACTGAAGTACAGAAAAAACCTCTATCTCAATAAATGCCAAGATTCTTAAAGATAATTTAGAAAACAGAAGGTGTGTAAAGAATATTTAGTCTTTTCTTGCTTGCTTTTGATGTGCAGTCTTGTTTGGACATGCACTCCTTTCTTTAAACTGAAATATTCACCACCTTTGTACAACACAATAAGCAAGACTATTCATCCACCTAACTGCCAGATATGACACCCTGTGAGTAAAAGATCTGCATGTCATCAAATCCTGTACTGAGTGCTTTTCTTTTAAAGACACCATTTTCAATTTATCTCAAAGTCCAGCTTAGCTCTGAGTATCTCTTTTATGCCGGTACCACCAAATTGTATCGACATTATAGGATTATGAAGCGGGATCACTTACCCTGTCAACTCTGGCTTCACATTGATACTTCCAGCAGAGCAGGTGCTATATTTTATTAGTTACAGACATTCATTGTGCATCCAGAAGCTGCCCTCTGCACCTTGCTTTTATAATAGGATTTAATACAGCTGAGCAAATACAACCTCTGTAATATATATGAAATACAAGAAGATAATAGGAGTAGGATAAACTCTCTGATTAGGTATCGTGTGCACAGTGAATCAGAAATAGAGACACTTTGCAAGATGAGGAAAAATAAGGAGGGAAAATGTGTTTAAGGTCTGCCATGAAGGCCTAGGAAACCCTGCTTAAAGTATTTCTGTCCTGACCAACTCTGTAATCCCTACCAAAGGCCTGAACACAAATTACAACATCAATATATTTCCATGCTGGACTTCAGTTAAATTCTTAACATTGCAGTCAAACAGGGGAATAAAACAAAAACAAATCCAACGTACTAGTTGTGAGTAACTTTCAAATAACAAACTGACAGCAATTCCCCAGCCCAAACAGCTAAATCCATTTGTTTCTACTTACCTCCATTTGTCTCTTGGATATTTAAAGCAAAGGCTCATTTTGTCCTGCAGATTCGGTGCTGCTGCTCAGTATTATCTTGCCTGTTCATAAAAAGGCTCCTGACTAAAAGGAAGAGGAAAGCAATACGTAAAACAAACACAGAAGCCCAAGAGGAAAGCTACACCCTAAAGACCAGCGCTAATAGCAACTGTGAGACAGGGAAAGAGAGAACACTCCCAGTTACTAACTTTTTCCATTGATACATCCGTTACAAAACAATTTTGCTGCAAACTTCTCTTCCTTCTTGCAAGGAATGCTTTGTCGTATGAGTAAACCTCAGATAAACTACATGAGTGTGGGGTTTGTGGGGGGGTTTTTTGGAGCAAGGAAGCAAATTAGTGAAATATAAACTAGAAGCTCAGCTGACTGCTTTAAAAGTATAGTGCTAGGCAGTAATTATCATAAGGTGCATTTGTCTATACTTCAGATTTTTTTTTAATTCAAAAGTTTTCAATGGAAGCAGAGTCATATTTGAAATAACCACCTATGGTACTTTCTGGCCAGAAAGCCTTAGTGCAGCAGAGGTGAATGTTTAGATGATTAATAAGTTAATTTTTTAAGAGCTTAATGGGCAGACCGGGAAAATATGCCAAACTGTCCTTGCCTCAGAGGGATTTTTAGTGCCAAAAAAGAACTGCATTGAGAAGGAGAGCTCATGATTTCACCTCTAAAGACTTTAAGGCTGGAGGGATGTGCAGAGGAGCAAAGTGGGATTTGCTGCAGCAGCAGAAGCTGCTGGGTCCAGCTGTTTTCACACCCTTGCCTCGGTGGATTTAAGCTTCTCCAAGCTCCAGGGCTGTTCGTTGGTGTAGGTCATAGGGTAGCTATGTGTGTGAGCCCACAAAGGCTGCATGGAAACTTTTGTCACTGACATTTAATATGTGTCTTGGAACAAATAACAAACAATTTGGTTTGAATTAAAAAGTTTTGACAGTTACATTTTGCCAAATGTTAGTCAGAAAGCAAAACTGATGGATGTGGCATGTTTGAAAATTCCCAGAGTGTAGTAAACTCATTTGTTTGCAAAAAGTTAGGATCAGATTCTTCCCTTGCCTCAGAATAAATCTGGAACTACTTCAGGGATGCTGACAGAAATTAAGGTCGTTCTATTCACCAGGGTAAATGAAATCTGTCTTGAGCCCACAGCCAGAAAACGCTGCATCCAGTAGCAGAGGTGTGAAAGAACTGCTGCAGGCAGTAAAGATGACAGTGGTCCTGTTAAACATAATATTATTCCCCCGCCCACCTTAACCCTCCGCGTGACATCTTGCTATTGCGGTTTTCCATCTCCACATGCTGAGGTGATACACAGATCATGTATAAAGATGACGAGTCAGCTCATGGGAGAAAGGAGTCTTCTGGTTCCCACCTGGGATATTCAGAGACGTGAAGGCATTTGGTTCCCAAATCCCCTTGGACCCAATGGAGCAGGCATGCCTGTATCCTTGGTGCTCCTTGAAAACTGCAGTCAGCACCTCTTCCAAATCTTGTTTCCTGAAGGAGTTTTCCCATGTGTGCTCCTCTCAGCTAGCAGCAAACCATAAAGCATTTCCATCCAGACTGCCAAACAACGGTCATTCAGTAAGTGATGGCCTTGGGATGCAAGCCCAGGAGAGGCAGAAGTGTCCCCAGCCCATCCCCAGCTCTGACTTACCCATTTCCTTTAAGGTGAGAACTACTCACTGAGTAGGAGTAACCCCCCCAGCCAGAAGGCAAAGGTAGATGCATGTCTCCCCTCCAATGCAGCAACGTCCCATGCAATCCCTAGAGCAGAATCTGGCCAAGGTTTTAAGACTGAGATATTACAACAATGTGTAAAGGGTGAGACGTGGTTTCAGAGAGACAGGACAATTGAGTTACACAGCTGAAGTCCTTGTGTATAAAACCAGACCTTTAAAAGAACATAGAAGTGACTCCTTTTTTTAGAGTCTTTTTGGATTATTGCTTTATGAGTGCTCCTTTTGGTCTGGCATAACATGGAGTTACATGGCAGTATGCTTTTTCCCCCTTTATCATTTCCTCTCAGAAAAAGCATCCGTCAATGCTGCCTTTGTAGCTGGTTAAATGCTTGACACACCAAGCCAGGTTAATGGTAGAACATAATTTACACGCCTCCCAATTACTTTTAATGAGCCTGGTCGGTACAGGTGTTTGGAGTAATTGCCAGCTATGGATTTGTTTGGTTTTGTACTTTACTTTCTCACTGTTCACAGAGCTGGTCACCTTTACGAAGGAAAATCAGTGAAGTAATTCCAGCACAATTATATTTAAGCTACTGATTTGCAGAGGGCATTTATGTAGCTTGAAGCAGAATATTTTCTTCCTCATTATTAATGCAGCATTGCCAACAGCATAGGTAACTATCAGGATTACCAAACCCTGCTATACATGTAAGCTAGGACATGGTTTATAGTCAATCCAGAGGCTAGTTATTACTAAAAATAGAGACATTTTCCTTTTCTCCCCTCTCTGTATCCTTCAGTATATTATTTTTACTAATACTTGAGCATATTATATATTTAGCTATTGTAATTAATTACAATTAAGTCTATAATTACATCTTATTCTGTACATACCTTCTTTTTGCATTGCTGCTTGCCTGCATAACAACATGGTGAGCTGGTTCAGGGAGTTAGATGGGCAGTAAAGTCACTCCACAGAGAGTGAATTGTTTTCTACCCTTTTAACTCCCTGAACCAGATCTCTGAGAACATATATAGCAACAGTGCAGGCACGAGGCAAGTGGGTAGCTCAGGCAACTGTGTATGGGGAAAGGAGGTGTGTGGAGCCAGACTATCTCATGCGATTGTAAAACCAACTGTGTTACAATGGTTTAACCTGGAAAGTTTGGGGATTAACAGGTGCTGAAAATTGACAGCAGTGAAAGTTTAATTGTTCTTGAGTATTTGTACTGAGTTTATGTGAGGCAAAGACTACATCTTTCATTGAAAACAGCCTGAACTCTGTTAACTCCACACCATCTCATACAAATCATTGGAAGAAACAGATAGGCCCTGCAGCTAGCTGATTGTCAGGGCAATGGATTTGCTCTCCTGGAAATGCCCTGACACTGGTGGGTGCAAGACTTGACTGCTTAGGAGAGCGCTGCAGTGACTGCAGGTGGATGGGTACATTGCTATCAAGCTACAAGAGAACTCGTTACTCCACTGCTGCATGAAGATGCCATCATCGCAGTTTAACACCAGCGTGAACTAGGAGGATTTCTAGTTGGAGACTGACTCAGTAGTGTAGTTGCAGGGCACTCAACCACTGGCCCAGCTGGCTATTTTACACTGTGCCTGAACAGCAGGAGCTGTGGTAGAAAGCTGGTCACAGCTGGGAGTGCTCAGAAGGATAAGGGCACTGAAAGTCCCTACTCTCCAGTCTGCACATACTGCTAGTGTACTGGCAATATGGGTGTATTTTTATGGCTGTTGGCCTTACTGCAGGGCAGTTCAGCAGAGCTAAGGACAGCTCTAGGCCAGCAGTGCTCAAGTCAGGCTTTAATTTTTCAAGACAAGGTCATTACTGATTTGCTGCGCTTGTCGCACTGACATGTTTTGCTGATCAACTTATTCACTGAGTGTGGCCCTTTGCACACCAGGGAGCTGTTACAGTGGGAAACAGATTTCTCTCTGAAGCTTTAAATAAGATTTGTTTTCTCTCTTTTTTTGTTCATTTGGAATAAGCTCTATGCTGACATGTCAACATGTTTTTCTTCCATCTGCATGTGTTTATCCCTGAATTAGAGCACCTCAGAAGCTGGAGCATAGGAAAATCATTTTAGTCCATCTAATCTATCCAGGAGTTCAAATACAAGATGGGCCACTCTTATGTTATTTTCCAGAGTTAACTTTCCAGTTGATGTGTCACTTCTAATATTTTGCATAGAAGAATGTTTTAGTTCAATAGATCGCTTTCTCTTTGAAAGAGGTTTGGGATGGCCTTTGTCTCACTACACTCCTGGTAACTATAATGCCATTGTGCCACCCTCATTCATCTGTGCAGTATTGACACTTTCCCTTTCAAAATCAGCTTTTATTAAATGGTGACCAAGCCCAGCCAAATTCTTTGTTCTACTGTTGTTCAGTCTTCCTACTGACAGACCCTCTAATTGCATCTTTTTCTTTGCCTTTTAATTGAAACACAGATTTGCAGCTGAAAATGCTGTTGGCTTGGCTGTTTAATAGGACTCTGTGGTGTCTGTCCTTGCCTTCATGGAGCATCCGTAGCTTGCAGACCGCAGTTTGATGGCTATCTCAGTTCCTGTGTCCTGCTTCTGCCAAGCTGAAAGCATTAACTGAAGTACTTTCCTCTTTGAATGAGCATTGGAAGGCATTTCCACGGTGGTGGGGTTTCATGGCAAAGTCTCATTATCACTGCTCCTGAAGGTGTGGGGAGATGTGCAGACTTGGAGGCAGGACTTCCATTTTTTAGCACAAAGTAATTCACCCTTAACAGGCAGATGTTCAAAAGAGCCCAACAGGGCGGTGTTGAGAATTTGCACAACTTTAGCCTTAAGTAATTTTTTGAGAGTCATCAGTGAACAAGTCTGTGACTGTCAGATTGAACCTGCTAACTTAGAGAGTAGATGCCTTGCGCAGTGTTACACACTTCAGTGCTGCAGGCCAACATTATAGGCTTCAGTGTCACAAATTCAGGTCTCTCCAGGGTTGAGGCTACAGGTTATGTGACAGCTGAGGAGGCACTTTCCAAGTCTACCTTCTGGATTTATGGTCTCAGACTTTGCCTGTTAGTCTTTCAACTCTGAAGGTACTCTATGGGCTTGGGTCACAGGCAGTGTATACACTAATATATGCTGTTTTATATAGCATAAACAGATGTGAAGTGAGGGGATGTCCAGTGCAATGAAGTACTAATGAAGTCCACAGAACAGTGGAGCTGATTATACTCAGCTTTGTTTGGGAACAGAGATCAATGCAAATTTAATTTGTTCTCACAATAGCAGTGGGATCCCTGGGAAAGCAGAGAGGAACTGGAAAAGGGCATGTTACAAAGTGATTTAAGAAGATTAAGGATGACGTAAAATACTAGTAACCATGAAATGCCTGGAGGCTATTCTGTAATATTTTGAAGCAGGAAAATTTACTCTTGGGCAGCAAAATAGGAAAATAGAAATGGAGGAATCAAACTGTACTTAGAGGGGTTGGATTATAAATTCATTGCAATCAATGACAATTTTTCAACAATGGGTCAAGCCCATATAGCTGTAACTGTTGCACAGGAATCCTAATGGTGCAGAAAATGGTGGAGGGCATCTGTGCAGTTCCTTTTAAAGAGGCAGAATACACTGTCCTTTGCTTTGCAGACAGGATGGGGAATGATGGATGCCAGGCAGCTACAGGGCTCAGGTCACCAGGCAATAGTAAAGTTCATTAAGTGCAATAACGTGATGAGGGCAAAAAGTGAGTTGGTGAAGTGAGGGGTTGAAATTTTCCCTACTATTCAGTAAAATATTAAAGCCTCCTTACACTATTTTCCTTTCTGGTCTTTATTTTTTTCTTTGTTCTTATATTTTTCAAAAAAATCCTTTCTTTAAGAGAGAGACCCAGAAAACACTCCACATTTTCTTCAAGAAAATCCCGGGCCCACTATAGTTTTGTGATGTTTGACTGCATTATTGATCGTCCTGAGATAATGTTTGAAAAATTACTCTCCCAGGGACCATGTTGTCCAAGGCGGCCGTTTCACAGCCTTCTCGGGGCAGCTGTTTACAGCACCACAGTGAGTCACGGGAGCGAGATGCAATCTTGGATGAGCAAGTGGGGAATTCCTCAGATGGAGACACGAGAACGTGTTTCTCCACCCTTGGGTCAGGGGGTTGGTTATAATTGACCAAAGCCTCCATCATACGCGATGATTTTGGCTGCCCTCGGCATCGTGCGCTCACGTACCAGGCTGAGCTTCTCCACAGTTCAGCAAGGTACGGCCCAGAGGGGATCAACACGTATGCCCCAGCTCACAGCTTGCAGACAAAAAAAGCTCCCCGAAATGGCTCTGTAAACACACGGAAATATGTTCTGCGGCACGCTGGGGTAGCAGCGGCGGCGAGGCCCAGGGCGGCGGGGCCGTGGCGGCCGTTCCCGCCCGTTCCCGCCCGGCGGCGGAGCGGCGGCCGCGAGATGGCGCCGTCCCCATTGCAATGAGCGGCCTCCGCCGCCGTTCCCCCGCCTGGGCTGGAGGTGTGCCTGGGCAAGGCGCATTTCTTTGTTTTAGAGTCTCTTCTCGTCACCGCGGCCCCGTCTGACCATCCCAGCTCCCCTCGCTCGGGCCCCGTCACCCCAGAATCCCCACTGAGCTGAACATGGCCACTGCCGCCGGGCCGGCCCTGCTCTGCGATGGGGCCGAGCCAGCCGCCCAGGGATCGCTTGCACCCGCTCCTGGCGCCTTTTTCAACAGTAAGAAGTGAGCACAAACTGCCTTTACTTCGTCGTCGGTAAGAGTTTAGCAAGGTACAAGCCCAATTGTGTCAGTACCGCCAGCGCCCTCCTGACCTTACTCAGGACAGTCCCCTCAAAAGCAGCTGTGTTGGTCCTGAAGCTTTTTGTGGGCTTTCTGGATTGTACTAAATACACTTTAAAAACAAAAATGTACATTAAAAGCATAGCCAGCAATGTGGAAAAGATTATACTAAAAAAGGCTTTGAAAGCATAATGTGGGAGAAAAAAAGATTTCCCACTTTATTATCTTTTAGCTAACAGATTGGCCCTGTGAAGGGAAAGCAAACATAAACTTGAAAAAAACTGAATGATGGGCATAACTGCACACTTGAGGAAAAATTGATACTTTTGCGGGGTTGACAGAAAATCCCAAGTTAGATGTGCAGGGACATAGAGATCACCCATATAAACGCAGCATCAAGATTACTTTTTTGCTTCCAACAAAAGATCATAATTGTGTCAGGTGCTTTCACAGAGGATCATACTAATTTCTTGATAGAAGTAGGGTGTTTCCAGCACTTACAGTTGAAGGTTATTATTGCATTTATTCTGTTAAAAGTATCTGGATAATTTTATTGATAGGGACAGCTGATCTTTTTTAGAGTCCTGATTATTTGGCCTCATAGTAATTCATGACAAATGCATCACAAATTAATTATGTGTTCTGGGAAATAAGATTTCCTATCGTGCCTTCTACTGGTTGTTGCCATTTAGTTTCATTGGTACAATTCTTGTTGATACAGTGTGAGATACAGTAAACCTTTACAGTCTCTTTTCCATTTATTTTTCATAAACATCTGTTAATGTCAGTTCTAATTCAGTTCCTCCTTCCACTAAATTTTATTTAATCTGTATCCTTATTAATGTATTTTGCATGTTAATAACTGTTCTTGTCCTTCCTTGAAGCTGCTCCATTCCTGTTTTGTAATTTGTCAAAAGAGGAGCCTAGTTGAGGCAGCAGTAGTAAAAACATGGAGGTGGAAAGTGGGAAGGGCTGATTTAATGCTGAATACGGGTGGGAATGCTGCACAGGATAGGGGAGGTTGCATTACTTCTGCCATAATAGTGGCAAGCCTGTATCTCAAGTGCAGTTTGTGTCAAGTCCTACTGACAGCAGCTCCAATGGCATGTGTGTTTGGGAGTGAAGAACCATTAAAACATTGAACATCTTGGAAAACCTTACCTGCAGGGCTAACTTTCAGGGCAGCTTTACGAATTTAAAGAAGATTTGATCAGAGTCTTAAGCACCCTACAGAAAAAATAAAAATTTGATATAAAGCAATCTTCAGTCCACTAAATCATAGAATCATAGAATGGTTTGAGTTGGAAGAGACCTTAAAGATCATCTAGTTCCGGGGTTGCTCAAAGCCCCGTCCAACCTGGCCTTGAACCCTTCCAGGGAGGGGGCAGCCACAGCTTCTCTGGGCAACCTGTGCCAGGGCCTCACCACCCTCAGAGCAAATAACTTCTTCCTTATGTCTAATCTAAATCTGCCCTCTTTCAGTTTAAAACCATCACCCCCTCACCCTATCTCTACACTCCCTGATCAAGGTTCCCTTCCCACCTTTCCTGTAGCCCCTTTAAGTACTGGGAGGCTGCTCTAAGGTCTCCCCAGAGCCTTCTCTTCTCCAGCTGAATCCCCCCAACTCTCTCAGCCTGTCCTCACAGAGGGGGGCTCAAGCCCCCTGATCATCTTTGTGGCCTCCTCTGGACTCACCCCAGCAGGTCTGTGTCCTTCTGACGTTGGTGCCCCCAGAACTGGACACAGCACTGCAGGGGGGGTCTCACGAGAGCAAAGCAGAAGGGGAGAATCCCCTCCCTCGACCTGCTGGCCACACTGCTCTGGGTGCAGCCCAGGACACAGTTGGCTTTTTGGGCTGTGAATGCATATTGCTGGCTCATAGAAATGCAAACAGATAACTGAGGGCAGTCAAATGTAAACTTAACAATAAATTGCCAAATCCTAGGAGGATAGTTTGCTATCAGAACAACCCTCTGGAGGCTTTGGTGGTCATCCATCCTTGGGAATTTCAATGTGATCTACCTAAAAATCCTGTAATTTAACATGGTTCTTCTATGTTTCCTGAGTGTCTCTGGTAACAAAAGGAACCAGAACCAGAACTCTAAAAATACAGTTTATTTCTGTAAGACTGGCAAAGGCAGCCAAGCAAACACTTCAAGGTAACAGGTACAAAAAAGGAACACTCTGTTTCATGGGAATAATATTTAGAACATCTGAGATTAAAGAAGTGACCCTGGCCCAGAGGCTATTCCAAGATATTGGATGATTCTTCATGCAGCCAAATTCCCTGGGAGGTTGTGAGAAATGTTTAGCTGGCATGAGATGCAGTCTCATTTCCTCTGCATAAAAAACACACTTAAGCTCACATACTGTTGGAATACAGGTGTGCATACTGAAAATGAAAGGGGAAGGCATATTTCCAAACCCAGTCTGTTCTGCACTAAAATTCCCTGTGATGATACAAACTCACTCTGGGATTTTACACCCAAATGTGGATAACTGAACTAAGACCCTTGCTGATTCCCTTCCAACCCAATCTTTCTATTGATTGTACCTAACCTGGGCTGAGACAAGAAGTCTCAGCCTTTCTGTGGGCAATGCCTGGGGCTGTGGAGGATGTACCACCCCTCAGCACAGCCTCCCCAGGACTGCTAACTCCTTGGGCAGTCCTGGGAATTTCTGATGTGCTGTCATCAGTTCATGGTATTTTCATTCTATTTGGTAACATGGGAAGGAAACATGGGCAGTGCAGGAGTGGGAGGGAAGCAATATTGGATGATGTGTGTTATCTGAAATTACAGCAATGTCAGACCAGGGTTTGAGCTCTGGCATTGAGCTTGTGTGGGTGGTGCTGCTCAGGTGAAAAGTAAACCCAGTATCCTGATGGCTTATACTCACCTCTTTTATGCAACACTAGCTTGGATAATGCCTACCCAGGTAACTTTTACACCTTGTCTTGCAAGCTTTTGATCAGTCTTGCTGTGCAAAGGTCTCTCCTTGCAATTTCCACCCTAGAAGGACTGCATTTTAATAGGAAACTTAATCCTGTAACCCAAGCTGTGTGTGATGTGAATGAGTAAACTGTGGGACAACATGAGACCCAACACCACCTCCAATATGAGAACAAACAAACAAACTTGATATTTACCTGCCCAGAAGATGCTCTTCTTTCTACTAGCATAGAAAAACCTGACCAGACCTGAGATAAATCTTTTCGGTTTCTCAGCATAGATGCAGCTGTGTAGGTGGCTGCTGCCAGTGTAACAGTTTGGAAAGGAAATAAAAGACCTATTTATCTCTTGAAAAATCCACGTGTGTTTCGCCTTGGGGCTCTACGCTCAGTGTGACCTCAGTTTGCGTCCTTTATTCACACAGAAATGTTCTTGTCTTTAGCCCTGTTGCCAGGAGTTCATTTCTCTGCTGGGCTCTGCTGTCAGCCTCCTGGTAGCCCTTGCCAATGGTCTTTTCACTGACTGTGCCTTCTGTCGACACCCTGTTTTAGGAAGATATGCACCATACTAAGGGCTAGTCACCACTGCTGCAATTGATATGTTTTGGTAGCTTCTTCCCGTTTCTTTCCTTAGTGTTATCTGTCTCCTAACTTCTCATTATCTCATTGCTGATTGTTTCTAACCCCCCTTGAATCCGACACTCCCCTTTTTTCTACCATGCAGTATTTCTATTCTGAATGTTTAAAGGCTTGGGGTTCTGCTTTTGATTTCACTTTGTTGTCCCATTGCATCTTCCATCTCTGGCATTTAGTTTTGAGGTTTTGTTTCCTGTGAACCTGGTGGCTCTAAGCCTTGTTCTCACTGATTCGGCTCGTTTGCTTGGAGGAAGTGCTTTCCATGTAAAGCCTCCATCTGTGGACTAGAATATCTGTGCAATGCATGTATGTGAGGGGTAGGGCTTGGAGGGCAGCCACAGAGCTAATGTGAATAGGGCACATTAACAGTGTGCTCTGAGCTTCTGCAGCCTTGGTCACTGGGGAATGGCAGTTTCAACGGCTTATGTTGGATAACTTCCAGAATTGTCCTTTTGTGTGACTGAAAACGACACTGAGAAGTTTCCAATAGCTCATGCAAATGCCATAAACATTTTAATACAACTAACGCATTGAGAAGACATAACTACCGTATGGTATGTCCGAGACATGGGCACTTAGCCAAAATAGTAATTCTCTCAGCGCACTTATTTCTTTAGGGTGATGATGGTGATGAGGGATTTCCTTTAACATCTAGAGAGGACACCTGGGCCTGCAATGTTCTTTTTAGAAAGGTTATTTCAGCAATAGACGGATATTTTCTTGTCATTATATACAGTACAGTATCTGTTTCCAGAGTCATTGCTTTAGTAGAGAGCCATTTTATTGAAGTATTATTCATTGATAATGGTCATATTCTTGCCATGTATTGCCAAATAAATATAACAATAAATGAGCAAATATTACCTCATGTGCACATGTCTGAGAACCTACAGTCACTGAAGGTTATAAGTGCAGACAAACTGTAAAATAGCCAGGCAAGAGCTTAATCCTGCAAAATGCTTCACTTGCTGCAAGGGGTCTGTGTCCAGAAGGGTTCCAGTGGATATATTTGTCTGTGGTGGGCTGTCAGCCTATTCCACAGACACAAAGCTCAGACAAGGTAGGAAGCAGGCCCAAAGATGGATGCCGTGCATAATATGTGGCACTTAAGTGTAGAATTTCTTTGAATTTTAAATGTATGGTCACTAATGGCCACACCCCCCTTCCCCCCCAGCTATCTGAAGCCTCTCCTGTGCGTTTCTCTTGTTCCAGGTGTGTGTATAGCCCATTCCTGTAGCACCTAGGGATCCTGTTATGTTGATGTCACGTTGTTAATGTTTCCATGGGAAAAATGTTTCCAGAAAAAACTTGGTTTGCCTATTTATGCATTTATCTATAATATATAGATCTGGTGTTTTTGCACTTGGATAAAGTCACATAAACCTCTGCTTGGGGTCAGGGTTTCTCTCAAGAGGCTGTTTCACATTGTGGCCAGTGGAGCCCAGGCTCAGCTGTGTGTTGCTTCTTGTCAAGCATCAAAACCCCTTGGGATCGCTGGCTGTATGAGTTCAGGGTCTCCTGGCTGTGGTTCATACCTTTGCTGCATTATGAGTTACAAAACACAGGCTCAAGGCCACTGGGTCTTTCCCTCTCCCTTAGGTGCTGTAAATATATTTTGCTCCAAGTCACGGTGCTGTCTGCAGAAGCTACAAGTGTGTTCTGTAAGTTGCTGCCCTTGCAGTTAGGAGATGTGTAAAATACAGCATTTGTTTGTGTGTCAGAGCAGCCCTGAACATTGTTGTAGGCAGTTATCATTTCCAATCTGTTGAACTCATATTGTGCTGTAAAACACTGCCAAAAAGGTAGCACTTCTTTGGTTTGTCTTCTATGAACGGGCCATTTAGGATGAAATACTGCATGAATCCTTGTGTGGCGATGCTGTAAATTGCAAACAAAGTATGTTCCTCCAAGTACCCTACGATACCTCAGAGGGATGCATACCTCAGTAGATTGATGTGGTCTTTTTGCTCTTACTGCCGCACAAAGACCTGTTGTGCAGAGGTCACCGTTGCTGCCAGGCAAGAGAGTCTCCAGGATATAGAGGTGAACCCTGGGAGAATTCCATTTGCTTTAACATCCTTGGTCAGTAACCAGATGAGAAAACTTTGTATCTTCAAAATATTGCTCCTAACTTCAGAGCTTTCCTGACAATCCTCTGCCTCGTTTGTTTATAAACTGGGCAAAGGGCTCACTTGGCGTGCTGGAGAACATTTTCTCCACTGGAAGCAGGAAGAGCTTGCATATTAATCATTAAGGCAAGAAGAAGACACATACCCAGTGCACTTGGCTACCCCAGTCTGGCTGGTAAATAATGGTGCAGTGCAAAAATTCTGAGATACCTCTGTTTGTGCTTAAAAGAGAGAAGAGAGGGCTTCTGTTGCTCACTGGAGTCCATATGCCCCATGAAGGCTCACTTAGCCTCTCAGCATGGCTTTCATTTGGCACTGCAGTCAGAAGACCGTCATGTTGGATGGATAGACTTCTACCTGTGTGCACCTCTTTAGTTTGCTATCTTGTCTCCATGGCTGCAGAGAGCCTTCCTGCTATTAACACAATAAACAAATAAAGATTTAGATAAAAATCTTACACTTTGAAACAAGTCTGACTGTATTCCTTAAGTCAAGATTCTCCCCTACCTACTCCTGCCTTAGATTTGAGCTGTATTTAAGCAGGGTCATCAGGCTCTCGAGGGTGGGTGTTTTGCTGCCCTTGCCAAGGTTGGTTGCTGGCATTATTTATACTGAGGTTGAAGCAGGTTCCACAGTGCTCTGCTGAGTCCAGTCCTGGGGCTGTCCAGATCAATCGTGAAAGACAGATCCTGCCCAAACAAGGCAGGATCACACATGGGTATTGATCAGATTATAGATCTTGTAGACTTGAAATTACTGATGGATACAAAAGTTATATTTTTTGAACAGTATTTTCTCTCTTCTTTTGTAAGTGTCTCCCAAGTGAAGAGAAACATATTATTAATTCTGAAAAAGGGAAAGCTGGAGAGATCAAAGTGTTTCAAATGGCAACACTTTCTTTTCCCCTTCAAGAAACTAGTAAAAGCAACAAAAGTGGATTTTGGAAAATGTTATGAGGCTTCTGCTTCAGGAAAAAAAAAGTAATTATTTTGGCAATTACTTATTTCCAAAGGATTAGAGGGTAAGAAAAGGTAGTCTGTTCCATTTCGTAATTTAAAGCAATTAGAAAGGCTCAATTTTGCAAGATTATGAACTCTGGTAAAGGTATCGAGGGTCCCTCTGGGATTTACACATTCTTCCTAGTTTCCTTTGCAAAATTGCAGGTTTTGTATTCATAGCTTAACTCTTCTTCTACTGCTCTCCTAAAATCGGCTATGCTGGTGATTTTGAGGTCTTCCCATTGGCTCTCCAGATGTTGGCACAAACCCTCATGAGGAATCAGTGAACTACACTGACTTGAACTCTTCTTTGACCAGATTTCTGCTAACTGAAGAAAAGGAAGGAAAAACAGGAGCCTTACAACAGCTCCATATCACTGCTTTGTAATCCCAATTCAAGTCTCAGGTGGCTCTAGGAAAGTGGCAGGAGCTCTGCTTGGCACCATTAACCTGACTGTCAGGGTGAGCCTGCAGGAAGAAGCAGCTCTCCAACTTATTGCTTTGACCCCACAACATGGCAGCTTAGTACTATTTTAATTCCAGTAAATTCAGTACAGTTACACCAGGGATCAATTTGTTCTGAAGTTTTTTTGGTGTATTCATACATAGAAGTGTCGGGTATTATTAGCAACAGAAGTTTATCTTGTGAGATAGTATTAAGAACCTGATAAAAGTGTGATTTTGTTTCATACTGGCAGAGAATATAGGAAATGCTGTTTGACTCCCTTCACAGCATGGATTAGCAAAATTAGACTTGTCTCCTTTGCACTAACAAGCCCCAGAACAGAATGTGAGCCATTAAATGAAGGAAACTCCTTTCAGACACACACACAAAGCTGTGGGAAAATAAATCACCTAGGCTTCCAGGAGGACAGATTATTACAGAGTTCATATCTGTAGGGCATCTACTCTGCAGGATTTTTTGTGCACAGTGACGTGACTTTATGGCTTTATTTACATTTTCTGAAGAGTTCACATGACTTGTTGCTATGGGGAACGCTGCAGTTGTCTGGGCTACCCTTTTATATTTCCATCAGACACACACACAATTTTGCCTATACACTGACTTGATGCTGCTTGACAAATCAGCAAATGTGATGGGCCCATTAATTTAACAGTTTCTAGTAAGGGTATTGTTGGATCTTCATTTTATTTTACCATTTGTTTAGTTTTCCTTTTTAGAATTTTTCATGAGTAGAGCCTTTGGAACCCAGACAAATCTGGAAGCTGGTAAATCCTGTTCTCTGAGACTGCACATAACACTGCTTGCCCTAGGCAAGATTTGCAGAGAAGCTCATTTCTATATTGGCAGCCAAATAAGTGACCAGAATCTAACTTGACCTTCAGGGACAGTCAGAGCATGGGTGCCAGTTGTCCCCTAGTCAGGTGGTCGAGCATTTCTGGCAATGTAGCCCTGGATAGGCATAGTGAACACTTGTAATTTTCCCTGTTGTTTTTTTTTTTTTTTAATCTGCCCTCAAGGCTAAAACCTTGAGCTGATGTAGTGGAACAGAGAGACTTCATTCATTTTCACCTGGTGGGCCTTGAATCTAGGCCTAACTAGTTTCACTAACAAATAAAGCTCAACTTCAGGTAGAAGTTAGGTGAGGACAATAAGCATGAGTTAAAATAAATAGTTATTCTGAAGTCTGCCATTTCAAAGCATGTCTCTGTGGAAGTTCGGTTCACAGACTCTGTTCACACAGTGTGAAGTAAACAGTAATGTTTCAAAGTATTCCTGGAAATTTCCTCCCACGGCTGTCACCTTAAGCAAGACTTTCTCTACTTGGTTTTGCAGAGGATTGTGCTAGGAAAGTCTTGGATTCAGAACTCAGACCTCAGGAGGCAAGGCCCCAGGGTTTAATGAGAAAATTGTCATTTTTTCCTCCATAGATCTTTTAGAGCTGGAAAGAACTGTCCCTTCCATAACGTTTTTCCCTCTTCACTGCCACCTTCCTTTTTTCTTATCCCCTTTAAACTTTTCAAGATACCTGGCTTCCAAATGTCAGAAAGTAGCCTGACACTACAAAGCTTTAGAGCTTCATAAAATCTTCAGAGAAGTGGTTGAATGCCACGAAAACATTGCTCACATCCAAATGACGTTATTTCAGTTCTGAATGACTGTGCATTTTGACCACATTCATGTTCTTCATTATTAACTAATCTCAGGTGTTCACAGTAGACTACTTTTGCTCACATGCATGTTTAACGAATGACTGTCTTTCAGAGGAATTGAATAATTAGACATTTGTTCCCAGAAAGAGTATTAACTGCATGTCATGTATCATCCATTATTTCATTAATTATTTATCACTTGTAATCCTTATTTAGGAAGTTCTAGTTATCCAGTCATCCAGGAATGGTATCATGCAACTCGTGCCATAATTCTGTAATCATGTATAGTAATGAAAAGGTGTTGCTACTTCTGGAAGATGATGCTGCTGCCTGCCCATTCTTGTCCCTCATCCTACATGGTCCCTTCTTCCATCATAAGAACTCACTTGCTCTTTCAGAGAAGGAGGCCAAGAAACTGATCTAGGTTAAAACTAACACTACAAAGGAATACCTTGGCCAGACAAATGCTCGTGTTGGTGCATAAAGGAGCTGGCAGCACAGGGAGTGTGCTTGAGTTTCTGGAAGAGAACTTGACTTAGTCTTCTGGTGGCCTGCATAAACTGGCTTAAACTGATTGAGAAACAACACTGTAAAACGACTATTACCCATTTCTGAGGAGGAACTGGTGTGTAGCCAATACAACAAGTTTGTGAATGCCCTAGATGGCAAACATGTTTTAACTTCTCCTAGATGTGGATGCTTTCTCTTGCAAGAGCAAAGGATTCTCCTAAGTGCCATCGGCAGGCCTGTGGCACCTGTAGTCCCCACCATAGATAGCACTGTATGCTAAATATTCAGGTGGGATTGAGAGTATAGCCTCATCTACAGACACTGGCCAGTGATTCTCTGCCCCCACTATGAAAGTTGGTCTAGTTTTATCAACAGAAAAAAAAAATCAAATAATGACTTTGTATCATATTAAATTTTCTGTCCAGTCTAAGCTGGGACATTCCTGCCTTTCTTTTGCCCCACCTCTATGTTCCCAGTGCTGTCTCCCCCCGCATTTCCTTGTACATGCATAACCCAGTCTTACCATGCAGGCTGGCAGTCAAGCGTATGATGCTGCAGAGAGAGGAACACTGCTGGTTTTTAAAATGCAAGTTATTACATAAAAAGCAGCATGGCGGAGCATAGGTACAAACCCAGCACACTTTCAGGCTCTTACAAACTGTAACAAAGCACATCACCCTTTCTACTTATATTTATAAAGGCTTGCTGGAGTTCCCCCAGCTTGGCCCACAAGGCTTCAGTCATTGCCCTCTGCTCCTCACTCAAGAGCCAAACACTTATTAAATAAGGAAGAAAGTAGATAATGAATAACAACAACATGGGTATTTCTTTTCATTTCTGGGTTAGGAATAGGCTAAAACACAGACATGTAAAAAAAAAAAAATTAGAAACAGCATGGTGGTTAGAAGAAAAACAAAGAAAGCCCAGCATAGTGCCAATTACTAAACAGCCAAAAGAGGATGAACTTTGGTGGCAATAACTGCTGATCAGCCAAGGTGCTCTTGAAACAGATAACTGCATCCTTGCACATCACATGACAGTAAGAATGAAGATTAACCCTTGACCTGTATATTTGCCCCATGTAGTGTTTCCTTCAGCTCATAATGAAACAAGGGCCCCACAGTAGGTCATTTTTCAGGCACAGCTCAGCTGCTAGAAGAGCTGGACTCCCCTTCTTGGCATGCCTTGTCCTCTCACTCTCCCTTTTGCTTTTCTTCCTGTCTCATGGATTGTTGACTTTTGATTACTTACCTACTTGTCCACCTCCCAGTCCTGTCATGAAGAACGCACACAATGAGTCTGGACTATTTCTCATAACTCTGGGATTAAGAAGCAAAGCAGCACATCTCAACAACACACATTCTTTTTTGACCTTGAGCAGTTTGTGAGTTTGATTTTGCTGTCTCCTCCTCCAGTGTCTCCAGTAACCTCAAGTCTCTTGAGCCCCTCTCATCTCCTCTCCAAGGTCTCTTTCTACTTTGTGTTCCCAGAACTACTTATCATGCAGGTAAGAGGAATCATCAGTTTACTAGAAAGGGAATTATACATTTAAACATCACCAGTCTGGCACATATTGATTTTTATTTTAGAAGGTCACATGTAAAACACATAAATAAAATGCAGACTTTGGTGGCTTCCTTCTACGTCAGGTTGCAGCCACTCCATCTGATATCTGATCATAGCAATGTTCGCAGGCTGTGCAACACACCTCCCCACACTGACCCTCCCACAGACTTTCTCTGGAGATTTAATTCCTGCTGGGTATCTTGCATCACAGCCTTGTGTGTGTGTGTGCATGTGTGCGTATTTTCAACTCCAAAGTGGTACAGCGACACACCTCCAGCTCAGTATACTTCATTGCATCTGAATCAGACCCCTTCCTTCTGTGGTATCTTTGGCCTTGGATGGATTTACAGACAACATACCATGTCACCGTTTAAGTCCTCTTTGAATGTACATGCTGAGAGTGACTCTGTGCTCCAGGCACTCCTACCACATTCAGCTAGTTCTCCTGTACCATGGCTATTTGTCAGCCTGAATGCATACTAAGGCTTGGGGATAGGAAATCTCAGCACTTGACATGGGGACACCTAAGGACTGCTGGGAGGCTTACACGGCACCCTAGAGTGAGACCAAAAGTGGGTTCAAAGAAGAGCTGTACATACTGCTTCAGACTTGTGGCCCCCTTAAGAAAAGATGCAGTTTAAGGCCCATCAGCTGGAGGTGCCTCACAGCCTCAGGGCTGAAGGCTCATTGTCTTCCCCTGCAAAATCTTTAGGATTAACCCAAAGCACCTGCAGCACTCCCTTTGGTGGGTTAGAGGGCTTTGCATTGTCTTTGAGCTCAGTTTTCTCCTGTAGCGCAAGGGCAGTGTTATCTTTAACTGCCCAAGGAGATGTGCAAGGGAATGATGATTTACAGCTCTGAACAGGGTCTTCATGGCTGTGTGGTGGGTACTAAGGAGAACGTGTTAGTTGGGGCGATTATCCTTGGGGGATCAGATTCCTCTTGCTGACCATCTCTGCCTCTAAGGATGTTTGAGTTGCCAGCAGTGCTGCAGAGGGGTTAAGTCTCTGTGCATTTGCCTCTGTTGTGAGTGACTGCAGTTTGTGCTTCGTGGGTGCAGTGTTTGTCTCGTCCCCCAGTGCAGAAGGATCTCAGCTTGAGTTAGGTGAGCCCCTTCCTGACTTCTGCTTGTGGCTGCCATGTACTTCCGATCGATGTAGTTGTGTAAGCAACTCTGGAAGTAAGTTGGTGTATAAGCTACTCTGGAGAAAAAACAGCTCCTTTCTGCAGTAACCTGTTGTATCTTTTATTGCTCTAACTCTGCACTCTGTGTTTTAATACCAAGTTGGTTGTGGCCCCTGCCATTTCACTTGCTTTTTGTGCTCAGCTCCTGACTGCTCGAAAAACCTCAGTGCTGACCTGTATTTATTGACAATTGAGCTTTTCATGGTTTTGTGAAAAACTACATGCTGCTTTTGATCATGAAGGGAATTAATGCAGAAAATCAGCAGAAGTTGTCTACCTTTTGAAATCTTAAGCATGAGGCTTTCTTTTCATTTAACATCTTATTGGAAGTTTGATAATTTTTAGAAATCATTGCTTTTGTAGTGCAATGTACATCTTGGAAGGGTTTTTTAAGTATCAGTGTAATTCTTAGAGGACCTTATTTTAACAGAAAAATTTTTACCACTGCTGTTCTTAAATTTACTGTGAGCTGTGCTGAAGTAATACAGAAGATGAAAGAAAGTGACTTACTGCCTTCCAGTCAGCAGAAGTTCAGAGGTCTTGCCTGTGACCATACCTGTTTGTTACAGATTGGTCTGACTTCATATGAGGGAAAGAGTGAACAGGAATAGCTGATTTGTACTGAAAAAGAAAGGAAAAACATTGCCGTTGGATATGAGCAGCTACCATATGTTGTTAAAGGCAATCACTGTGCAAAAAACCCCATCATGCCTCAAATGTCCCAGCTTCAGAGGTCCAGAGAACTTTGTAGTTGGGGTGTAAAATTCATTTTTTAGGCACTTGGCTGACAGTGTAACTTAGGTAGCTTATTCTGTGGGTAGTTCTTGAAACTGGAAGAGGTTTTCCATGTTGTTCTCGTAGGCTGTCCACAGCCTGAAGGGGAGCAACATATCTCTTAATGGATTCTCTTACCCTTAGTAACATGTTCTTAGGTATTTTTGTTTCTTGACTATACCTAAGAGGCAGTCCAGCCAATGTGGTATGAAGCAGTTGTTTTCTGCTCTCATTCAAAGAGTGAAGCTGTGTTTTAGTAATTCACTACTAAATGGCCATAGGGGTTTCCTGGAGAAGTCGAGGTGATGACAAGTAAAGCCTACTTTCAAGATGAGGCTTCTTGAAAAGTGCTTTTGAAACCTTGAAAAGTTTTCCTGAAAAAGTCACCCTCATACTTAGGAAGTATTTTTATCAATATTATAGTTAAGTGTTCAGACAAAGGAAAAGAGAAAACTAAGGAAACTTGATATTAAAGAAAACTGTGAACAATTTGTATATTGCTACATGAATGCTTTCATCAGAGTGTCTGTAGCTCAGAATGTGCTCAGATCTTAAAATACTATTATTTTGAAAAGTGTAAATGAGAGAAAATACCCGATGCTTTGTGAAGGGTTGCCAATCTGTATGAACTCTTAAGTTTTCTAGTCCTCAGGATGTGAATGGAAATATAAGATGATGCATGGGCTGCTTGTGAGACTCTGTGGACAGCTGACGAAGGCTATGACATGGCCAAATCCTTATTCCAAGTTATCAGCTGACTGAGCTTTGCCTCAGTCTTGAGGGCCCCGTGGTGCCCCAGTGCCTTGCTCCTGGGACCTTTCCTGAGAGCAGGTAGCTCCTGGTAGTCTTTGTCTTACTTTCTACTTCTCTCTTAGTTATCCAGCTGATTTATCAGGTGTGCAGCACTTCTTACTCTAGAGGTCAGTATAATGTTAAGAATGGAAATGATGCATATCCAATTCTTTTTCCCTGATGAGATGTTCCAGGGTGAACTCTAAATTATACTCCTTCCCATATAAGACAGAAGAGAAATTTCATACTGGGGAAATGTACTTGTAAAAGCACAACAGCCAATATGGGAAGCTCAGAGGGCGTTAAAGAAAACAATCATTGAGCCTCTTTGTTGAATGGAAGTTATGAATGCACTAGTAGTAATTTTCTGAAGCCATAGACAATAACATAATGTGAGTGGGTGATAGAAGAAATTACATAGGGTGAAATTTAGAGAGCTGACAGCAGCCTATGCATCACTTAAGACCTATTTCTGAGGGCTTAATTGTGGCTTAAATAGCACACAGGCCTTGTGCTCATCTTCTGCATAGAAACAAATTCCATCTAGAATGAGCACCATGAGCAGAACATGGAAAATGTAATCTGATCGGCTGTAAAACTCCTGCTTTGGGGAAGGGGTGTTCTGTACTGAGAACAGATGTGGGAAATGTAGATTTATGTCATAGCATGCACACTATAAAGGTCTAATGTTGTGTTTCACCATAGGATGCACTGATGTTAGTCCAAAGAGATGACATGAGAATATCAGTCTTTAAACAAATGGGAAAACTGAGTAATGAGCACACCCCAGGCATTGTGATAATCTACACCATTTGTGTGTGAGTTGTGTGGCTGATAACACTAAAAGCAATTCCACTTACAAGAGATTTGGAGGCATTTATTTTACTTTTGGCCTTGCTTTCTACAAATATTCATATTTAGTGATATGAATGCTTATAAAACTAAATTTTCAGCTTTGTTTTGTGACTATATAAGAGAAATCAAAACTGGACGGTCATATGTGTCTTTACTACAAAATGGTTGCTTGCTGGTTCAGTAAGTGAAGGGTAAGAGCTCTGTACAGCCTCTCTGAGAGGGATCAAGCTAGCAAGCCACTTTGCATAGTAAATATTGAATACAGTTTTTCAGTCACTTCTCAGAATGTTTTTAAATAAGTTTGGTGGACAGGATAAAAACTGAACCCATTGAACTTTTCCTTATCTTTACATGCTTGGGTATCTTGTAATATTTAACTTTTTCTTTGCATTTCCTGGACTTAGGTTTCTTAGTTCTGAGATAATCAATATTCCCTTGTAATGTATTTTGACATACATTCCTGATAACCATTTTCAGCCTGAAGTCCTAGCAAATGTTATTTTTGTCAGAACAGAAAAGGTGAATTGAAGTAGTCTCCTGATAGCCACTTTGAAAGCAGAAATAGAGATGAAATATTAGGACTACACTAATAGTACTTTTCAAAACACAAAGCTTGATGGATTTAACTGTTTTCTGTTTAATTGAGAAGCAACCTGCAAATCACTGCTGTTCTCTGGAAAGAGATCTGTTATTCAAATGTCTGCTAAACGGTTTGCATGAATTCTATTCTGGTTCTGGGTTTGTTCACAAACCATTCACAAATTGTCTACTTTTATTATTCACAGTGTGCGATTGTGCATGTGGTATATTTTCTGATCTCTGGTTTAATGACTGAAAAATTTTGACAGGGAATAGCAAATAGTGAATGACAACTAGTAAACAACATGCAACTTGGGGCATTTGCAAACACTTTCAAGAATATTAACAATCAGAAGAACGTTGCTGAAGCCTGGGTAGTCTGACCTCTATGAATGATAATGATTCACATCTCAGCCATTTCATTACAGATGTAGTTGAGTCGGTTTGTCATTTGTCCAGCTCTGTTAAGTTTTCAAACAAAATCATTGTCTATGAATGATGTGTCTTTCAGTCAGTTCAGGCCTTGAGTTACTTGTAAATAAATTCTAAATATGAAACTTGGCCACAGGGGAGCAAGTTCTCAGATTTCCATATCAGAATGATAAACTAAAATAACATACGTCTCCAGGACTGTTGACACAGAGGCAGGTACTGTGTTCTTGTTCAGTGAGGTTAGAAGTGTGGTGCTAAAGTCAGTTTGCTTGTACATTAGCACTAGAAATGTTTCATCTCTGAAATATAAGACTAAATTATGGTCATTTAAAGATACACTTTTATTCAAGTATAAGAATTAGTCTAATTTTTTTTTTTTATAAATCTCAGTCTGTTTCCATGCAAAACCCGTCGATCTTCTTCAGCTGGCAATTGAAAAATAACCCTATTCCAGTCCAGAAGGTTTTGAAATGGTGGATGGTGTGATTCTCACACAGAGTATGTGCAACTTTTTTTTTTTTTTCCGCAGCCTGAGGTTCTTGAGCTGTATGAATGATTAAGATTTCGTAACACTGCAGGCAAAATTCGTTCCCTTGATCCATGCTGTAGATATCTTTTGCATTTTCTGCACACATGGTACTTTCATTTCCATCAATGGGAATTCCACATGCTGAATAAGGAAGAAATATTTGCATTCTGGATAAGTGCCTTATTTGGGTTCTTATTAATACTTACTCACTCAGGCAAAGATCCGACTGACTTTGATGTGGTTGGCGAGCTGCCTACTGGATTTGAATCCCTGGTTTGAAGAGTTGGTAAACAGCATTTTATGGCAAGGGTCAGCAATGATTGCCATACAATTTTTCTTTCTTTCCCCACCACAAAGCTATCATCTGAAGTAAAGCATTGCAGTTCTTTTTGGAAGATTAATAGTTCTCTGCTAGTAACAGATTTTCCATTAGCCAGAAAGCAGTACACCCACTGATGAGTTTATCATTTGAACTTTGAATCCAGTCGGGAAGTTGAGACGTAAACTCTTCCATGATGGTGATTTGTGGTATATTTCCAGTTTTCAGGGTCAGGTTATTAACCAGCGTAACAGTGATATAAGCACATGTCATAGAGAACATGAATCAGAGGAAGCGTCTGACAAAGACCTCACTGTGCAGGCAGCTTTCATAGGAGGCTGTGAAATCCTGACATGTGTCATGAAGCTCCAGGTGTCAGGTTTGAAAATACCACAAGTATTAACAACCTGCTTATGTGTATATAAAACTTTTCTTGGCAGCATTTTTGGTACTTGGAAGATTTTATGCTGTGGCCTAGGGAAGGATTTTCATTTTGCTCTAAGATATGCAGTTCCTAGAGGGTGGTGTTTTTTTTTGCTTTTCCCTACCAGTTTGTGGGAGAAAAATAGCAACGAGAAACCAACCCAACCCACCTGTATTGGATAGCTCGTAACTTTCTACACTGGAGGAGTGTTTCTCACTTCGTATTTGGTGACAATGCTCTGGGTTCTTGTTAAAATTAGGATATTGAAGGAGCGTAATTGTCTACAAATTTCTAATCCTTGTCCTGTCATCCCGAAAGCACTGAAATGTAAAATATTCTCAGAGAAAACCTGTGGTGTAAAAGAAAAATATTATTTGAGCTGTGTTAACACTGGAAATTGTTACCCATAGAAAATTCTGATACTCTGATAATTTTCTGTCCTGTACTGGAATAAATATTGAAAATATTTATGAACAGAGAGTTCTGAAGAGTAATGTGGTGTAGAAATACTTAACCTTTTGTTTAGAACCAGAATAATGTTATATGCCTTGGGAACATATTATGGAAATTGTAGTTCAGGTGTCTCTTGCCTCTGTTTGACTGCAGGGGTTGCATAGGTTTGCATCCTGGTGTATCCAGTGCTACACTGTTTTATGACTTCCACAAAATACTGAACACAGAGAAGAAACCAGAAAGTACTTCCTATGGCAAATTTCAGTCTGACAAAATCTGCTTCCATTGTTTTGGGTTTTTTTTTCCATTGCAAATCACTTTGAGGAAAAAAATCCCAATTAGATTTAATAATAATATGGAATTCAACCTCTTATTTAACAGTTGTACTCAGAGTTATGGTATGGCAAGTAATCTATCTGCACTTTAATGATCTGTGGAGATTTACTGTGTTAGGTGAAAAAAGTATGTTCTTTAACTGCATTCAGAATAACGCTGCATCCCTCTTCTGTAGTGACTCCTACTCAAGTTGATGCAAACTGCAGATTTGGGGGTGATTCACAGGCAGTGAATCACACGAGTTTTGAGGACTAGGTGAATAGCATGTGAGACTTACTAGTGCTTGGGCTGGGCTTAAGAGCAGAAATATTTATCTTGTGTTCCGGTGGCTTAAGCCATGCCCGGGGTCAGGAGGTGAAGCCTTTAATGGCACTTTTGTGAATGACCTGCCTCTCTCTTTTCCTGTGGTGACTCCTCTGCTTTCCACCTGCAAGGAGCAGGTGGTTCCTATTGTGGAGCTGTTGCCATATATTTACTATTGTAGTTCTCTAGCACTAGTTCTTTAAATAAAATATGAACAATGAAATTTCTGCATATTGCATGCAGTTAATTCTGTGTGAGGTAAATGTGGGAGACTGAAGTGCTGGGTGAAGAAGCCCATTCTCACAAGTGTCCTTGTTCCTCTGAAGTCTTTGCTTTAGCTGCTGGGTGGTGCAGCAGCTACTCATTGTGTCATGGGAAGTCATGAAGGGTGAAGCTTGGAGAGCCTAGCGTATAAATTAAGAATGAGTAATTGGAGAAGATCCCCACTCCTCTAGAAGCAATACACAGACTAGATAATAGGTCTTGGAAAACTAATGAGATGATAGGGTTTCCAGTTTTACGTTTTCTAATTGCTTCAAATGAAACCCCTTTAGAAACAGCTGCTCTGATTCTCAACTGATATAAATGGTCATATATTTTTAGATTATTTAAATAGTACTCAGCTGGTCTACCCCAGATGTAAACTCTGGCCTAGATTATGTGACAGCTATCATCTTGGAATGGAAACTTTAGTGCTACTTTTACAGGCAAATTTATTTTAATGTATTATCAAGAAAAGCCAGCATATTTCCAGGTATTGTGTATCTGAAAAAATAATCACCAATACAAGACTGCTAAAAAGACAGAGTTAAAGTAATGTATGAACCCATATCATCACTGCTCAGGGCAGCTAGATGAAACCTGAGTCCAAGCCACATGCTGGTAACAAGTAATCTAGGGCTGGGTGCTCTGGGTGAAGGGTGTCTTCAGCTTCCTGAATCCAAACAATGAGGAAGGTTGGGGTTTTTTTTTATTCAGTGAGTGCCGAGACCCACACAGAACTGGAAATGCCTTCACTAAGATGACTGAAAATAGCTTTTTAGTAGAATTGAAATGAATCAGACTTAAACAAATTTATCCTGTGAGATATTGTGATTCTTAATTGAAAGAAAATTAACAAATGATTTGTTGTCCACTTTGGCCAGATTTTCATCTACCTTAAATTCAGAAGAAATTATGAATCTGGCCCTTAATATTACCTCTTAATTGGCATTTGGATGACTATTGAACAGTCCATTGCTATAGCCCTTTCCAATTGTGTTGTTTTTATAGATTTTTTGACCTGTGTTGAAAGAATTCTCTTACTCCTGGATCTAAGCCCCAAGGGAATTGGGTCATGGTATCTGAAGTCTGCAGTGCTGC
Source organism: Athene noctua (assembly GCF_965140245.1). Taxonomy (NCBI): domain Eukaryota; kingdom Metazoa; phylum Chordata; class Aves; order Strigiformes; family Strigidae; genus Athene; species Athene noctua. Next base: position 21,908,623 of record NC_134044.1, read on the forward strand.
AAAATTATGGGGGTGGGGCAGTTTACTTTTCTCTTGTTTCTACTTTTCCCTGATGCGTTTATTTTCTGAAGTAGGAAGAAAAAAAATACAAACAGAGCATGATTAAAGTGGGAGGGAGAAATATTTTTCCAATAACCATGAGCTAACCACTGATCTATAGAAGATAAGATTTTTATAGGCAATAGGTCTGTTTCTGACCTAATTTAAACTAATTTCAGAGCAGTCGATGCCAATACACATTGCTTTAAAGAAAGACTTCAAATGAGCTCACTCAGGGAGTGAAACAACACTGAAGTTCTTGGATATTTGAAGCTGTGGGACTCTTTTGGGGAATAAATGGTCTGAAAGAATTGGATTCCAGTTTACTTTCCAAACTAACGACAACTTTCCTGCATGTTTGTAGGTTTGGAGAATTACATAATCAAGCAATATAAAGCCGCATGTGTCATTAAGGGTTATAAACCTGAAGTCCCGTAGTGTAGACATCAATATAAATATACTCAGCGATAAAGGATTGTTATGTTAATCTGTATATATTGATCAGTTAAAAATTATTAAAAAGGCCCTATTCAAAAGCACTTGATTTATAATGGGACATTAGTTGATTAAAATTCTCACATCACAGATGACAAGTATCCTTTCTTTGATAATAAAACACTTTAAAAAGCTAGGAAAATTCTAAAAATACAGTGGACTTCTCTTGTTGCTTACATTTCTCTCAATGCAGACAGTGTAAGTCACTGTTTGTGTTATTGCTATTTACATGTTACTGTTTCCTATCATCTGTTTCACATTAGCCTTGCCACAGTTCAGTGTTTGAATTGCAGCCATGGCTGGAGACTGTTTTGCCACAATTGTTTCCATTGCAGTTAAAGCATATGAGGTATTATTAAAATTTATGTTGTTTTTTTAAATGAGTTGTTCTATCAAAATTTCAGTTTGGGGATGCATTTTATTTGGCAGTGCCTTGATGGAAAAAACGAAGGCAGTGCACTGGGAATCAAGACTGGGCAGAAAAATACAAAATGGGGGACTGGCTATGTAAATTAAAAGCCCTCAGTGAAGTTGGACTCTATTTTGGTACTTTAGAGGTCATGTTCTCATGCTTTTGTGTCCAGTCTTAAGGACTAAAACTTACTTTCTTCAAATATGAACAAATATTTACTTTCTCAAATGCTTCCAAAAGGAGTTTCAAGTCATTAATACTGTAAAACCTGTTGTAAAATTTTGGAGGGTGGCCAAGTGGTGGAACAACATACTTGTGTATATTGGTAAGATCCCATTCCAGAAAAGAAAGTAATCCAAAATTGACATCACCTGGCCATCTGTCCTAGTAAGGACTGCATTACATTCTAGGTTAAGTGAATCTAGAGGGGACTATGCCCTTTTCTGGACATATTTAGCGAGACTGACTTTTTCACCTGCAGCTTACATTAATCTACTGATAACCATATTTCTGACAACAGCTGAATTGAATGTAGATACACTTTAAAATTCAGAAATATTTGTTCTCATTTGTTCCCCACCTCCTTTCTTTTTTTTTTTTTTTTTACACTGATGAGCATTAATGCTTTTTGAGGAGTTTTATCAGATAGTTGCTGCTATAGCTAAGATGTTTCTTCTTGTGCTATAAAAGCTTGTATTTATGTTAACTCGATTAAGACACTTCAGCTGATAGAAACTGGCTCTCACTGTGCTGAAAGCAAAGAACTTCTGCTGATATGTGCCTTGGTTTGTGGGGCTGGAGACACCAAACTTGTCTTCTACATGCGTATATCATTATTTTTGTGTGAAAGCGGGGAACAAGGAGAGGAAGGAAAAGTAAACACAGTGCAGAGCATCTTTCCCTACTTTGTATTTTTGTTTCATTCTACCATTTTCAGTAGATCGTCCTCTCCATCATGGATGAGAGACAAGTACTGTTCACACCAAAATCTGGCAATAAATCTCCTGCGTGCTTATATAGCTGATTCTAGCTCTTTTTCTGGATACATTTTCAGAGTAGTTACCAATGCTTCTTATCAGTGAGTAGGTCTGAGGAGTGAGAATTTGAATGAGATATGCCTGCTTAGAGGCAAATATAGAGCCTTTTAAACAAGGCTTGTATTGTTCTTTATTTTAGGACCTAAACTGGAACATCCATCTTTCTGTATTTACTGGCTTTCCACTAGGAGAGAGGCTGTCTGCAGTTCCTTACAGCTTTTACTCTTTTTAATCATACCAGATTTTAATCATTTGGGATGAAATTAGAAGATACACTCAAGATCTCAAAGCAAAGATATTAGTGCCATTTATTCAGGTGCTGCCACCAGTAAGGGAAGGACTGGATTTGCTCTGTTGATAGCTGATAACATCTAGCTGACAGACTTGCATGAATAATTCATGTGACAGAATGCAAAGACACCACAGCTTGACTTGTCTTCCCCATGAGAGGAGGGGCTACCCAATTTGGGAACACCACATCTCTCATTCATACACATCCTTCATACTGAGTGAAGACCATGGGGGTACCTTCTGGAGATGCTTTCCCAATCTGCCTGGCATCCAAGCTGAGAATGTGCCAGGACCTCCTGTGTGCACCTAAGCTCTGTGGAGGCTGGTCCCTTGTGCTCCTGGCATTCAGCCTCGCCTCTCTCCTGTCGGCAGCTTCACTGATGCGTGGGAGGCTTCAGCAAGACTCGGGCTGCTTAAGTCAAAGGCCAATAAGATGCTGACACTTCTGCCACTAGGCTCAGTTTTCAAGGCCCTGTCACAATTTCATATGTATGGAAAGTAATTATCCTAAAAATGTGAAGGAACAAAGGGATTTTTTTTTCTTCCCCTTTTAATCCCCTTGCATCTCAGTTTTGCATCTGTAAAATGAGAACAATATACTGCTGCTCATAAAAGTGAAGATGTGTGTTGTATTCCTCATGAATCATGCAAATGCTGTGTGATGTTCCATATTCTAGTAAAGCGTACAAGGAAACAAGCAATGCTATTGTCAGAGCTCATCCTTGACAGAGGCAGGAGGGAAAAGGCTGAGAGATTTTTTCCAGGTGAGGATATCTAAGGAAAGCACTGAGTAGTTGCTCTTTCTGCAGATGATTTCTATCTTTTCACTGAATAAGCTGGAGATCTTTAAAAAAGATGGTGTATTGGAGAAGGACAAAATTTATATTCCCATGCATAGCAGGATGGAATGAATGTAGTGATATCTTTGGTGTTTCTGGACTTTGAGTACTAATTAAAATGAGGTCAGCAGAGTTGCACGGCTGAGGTGGGAGCACCAGGGGAGTGGGGCTGGATGTGGGATAGCACTTCAGCAACGTGACCTTTTCAGCCTCACAGTGAGCCCTGTGGTGGGTTTGTAGGGTATGAAGGGCTCCTCTTTGGTAGACTTGTTCCTGTTCCCTCCCTGTCTCCTGCATCACACAATCCATTTTATAAATGCAGAGATTTAGGATGCTCAGTAGGTGAGTTCACAGACACATTGTCCGTCTGATGCTGAAATATTTTAATTTGATTTCCCTCTCAAATGTTCTGCTCCCACAATGGGAAGTTGTGACAGTGTAGGTATCCTTGAGCCTGCTCAAGTGAGGATGATCCCATTGTGCTGATATGAAGGCCACAGATGAAAAGAGGTGGTATGACTCAGTCTTATTAGAAGGTATTAAACCACTTCATCTTTTATCCCTACAAGCATAACCTGGGGAAGGCTGTGGATGGCTATAATGTCGCTGTCTCATTTTTCTTTGTATTTCTGTTGCTCAATAAACATTAATGCGCTGTAGGAGAGTTAGAGATTTTATTTAGCTGGAGCTGTAAAAGCGCTTGTTCCCCTCAAATTTCATCTCCTTTTTTCCTTTGTTCAACTGCTGACTGGCATCATCTCTTCATCTCCTGGAGGGTTTTGAACTCAATTATTATGATTGTCTCTTGCTGGCCTTGTTTTCTGTGCACAATTTCTATATTCCTATTGTCTTAGATTAAATTAGCCCACATCCAATTCCTAGCCTTAGCAAATTTAAACCTCAATATGGGGAAGAACATGCCTAATTTTTAAAATGGGAACTGTCTTGCTGGCTTGTGAACTTTTTGAGCTTTTGAAACAAGTGATCTTGTTTCTTGTAGGACCTCAGTTAGACATTCTTGCACTTTCTGCTCTTCTCATGTTCTCATCTGCCCAAGACACATAGTTCATGGTTTAGCACCTTGGTTTCACAGTTCATAAAAATTGGCCTAGCCTTGCAGTTTTCACTTGAGCAAATCTTTTTTTACACTTACCTAAATTAGGATCAGGTCCTAAAACATTGGGGTATTATAGCTGTATAACAAAGCAACTGCCTTTTTCAATATAGATGGCTCCTTTCCCCACAAACCTCCAAATTTAATTTTATGTGAAATTAAACTTTGGCCAAAACGCAGGGAGGAAAGAGTTCTGCTTATGGAGATCTTCTGTTGGAATATCTTCTTATGCCAAATGCAAAAGAAATAATTTTGAAACAAAACAGAAAGATGAGACTTGTTTTTTCAAACTACCAGATTAAAATATGCACAGATTTTTTTTAGAAGCTTGTTTTCCCTTCTTTTATTAAACCTCTGAGGCAATTCAGTGAATTTGATCTGCATTTGCAAATTATTTCAGTTGAGAAATAAGACCTTTTTGTGAATAAAATATTTGCCTGAAAAATATTTGCTTGGCTCTAGCAATGTGGCATATGGTCCTGTGTAATTCCTCTCCATGGGATGTGTTTAACCCCGGGTGACAAGCATACTGTCAGTGCTTAATAATCCTCAGTGGAGAATGCGTCAGGAATAATGTTGTGGTTCTTGGAATCTCAGCTTATTTTATACTTACCTGTAATGGACCCTTACCCAAGGAAGATGGGTTGCCTTGTGGGCAAGTTCCCAGGTGCAGATTTCTCTTGTAGCTGGAAGTTCCTTTTCATGCTCTCCAGCTGCCAGCCCACGAAACACACCTGCAAAGGAGCGCTGTACAGCAGAAATGCTTGTCAAACCTCAGGCTACCATAAACTGAGCAATAAGCATGCTCTTTTTTGCCAAACCAGGCTTCTTTTAAAATTCCTTACTGCCTCCGTGTTGCTTATTACCCTCCCATAGAGAGGAGGGGGAAAAAAATGATATAACATTTATTTGGTAGTAAATTGGAGAAATTATGTCCACAGGGTTCCACATCCCTTAAGAACATTTCTGCTGTGCTATGTTGGAAGCTATTTAAAGTATAGGTCCAGCCCTACTTCAGAGTATGCTAATATATTAATTTTAATGACTGAAGAAATGAATGATACTTGGATAGCTGAAGTTCTAATACAATATGTAAGACTGAATGAAAAATAAATTAATTTTAAATGGTTTGCAGACATACAAAAGGTTCATTCGCTGCATATAACATGCTCAGTAAAATAATATCCTTTAATGTGCTGAACTCTTCATGCTTTTCATGAAGCTGCATCTAATTGTACTACTCAGAGTTGACTAATTCTGCCACTGCCTTTCTTTGAGAAAAACAGCATTTCAAAAGATGACTAACGCTCTAAGTAGTCACTAAGTCTTAATTAATTCAGAATGAAAATTAAACTTCTGCACTGTATATATCAACCTGAGTATCATACAGAATACATAGTCAGGTCATTTATTTTGAAATGAATATTAGTTAATAACATGTGATTTAAAAAAATAACCACACTCCTCCTCCCCCAACCAAACACAGAAAAAGAAGCACAACCCCTTAAAATATTAGCAAAAGCTAAACCATTTACTAATATATTTGGCTGATTGTCATATACATTTTAACGTATTATCATAAGGCTTTGCTTACATTTATATTGCATGATGAAGATCAGCTTCTAGGAACACTTCACATTTTGAACATTAAGTATGAGCTTATAATTGTACCAGTGTGAATGATCCACTATTATTTTTATTTATGTTAAGAATATTTAATATTCTTTGTGATTTCCAGTTTGCCTTCATTAAAGGAGATGGGGTTGTCTGCCTATCATTCTCCAAGTAGACATTTCCCTCGAGTTTCTAGGGAGCTGAATGGGATGAAGCTCACCTTTTCTTCATGATGCAGGAAATCTTGCTTTTAGAGATAAGCCTTCAGATGTGGTCCCACAGTCATCTTTTGTTCCAGTTGTGGTTGTGAAAGAGGTTGTCATAACCCAGGTTAGCAGAGACATATTCAGAGTGGGTCAGCTTGATAATTTACATTCTTGTGCTGACGTAGCTAGATACAGATGAGGACTTCAGTGTTTAGTGATATGATGGATGAAAGTATCAAGGGGTTTTCCTTTACATAAAAGACAACAGATTCAATGTCTCCTGTTTCTGATCATGATGCCTTGGCCGCCTTGCCTGGTGAATGTATTTGGCCAGATTTAGGCTTGTGCAACATTCTGGCAGCACTTGGGTGTCTATGGTCACTAAGAGACACTTAAACACTGTACAAGTACACGGGTACCTTCCTCCAGTGAATTTGACTTGAAATTGTATCTAATTTTTCATTCAGAAGAATGGCTATAAAGAGCAGAAATATAAGGTGAACACACATATATATATATATACACACACATATATATATATACACACACATATATATATACACACACACCTGAATATGAATATGCATGTATAGCTGCAAGTCTGTGCCAGAACCATCAATGGAACATCTTGATGTCTGCTTCTGAGGAAAATTCAACTTTAGCAATCCTGTATGCCTTTGGTCTTTGCATCAGAAATTATAAATAATGAATTCTGGAAGAAGTGTGTGGGCATTTTACGTACAGCAGAATATTAAAAGAAATAGTGTCTTAGAAAGAAGCATGATTTCACTAAAAGTTGTTAACTTAATAAGGAGGTAAATGAGTTTAATCTATTTGCAATGTAATACAGTGAGAAATTATGTGAAAACTGAATGAAAATGGCTGTGACAAATGTCCAGGTTGATGGTGGGGATAGTGCCAGAAGAGATGAAGCATGGTATGTTCATCAAGGGGCTAGCCTACCTAGAAGATGAGAATAAATAAATCATTTAGGGAGTAGGCTAACAAGAAGTTCCAAGACCCTGCAAAAGACATGATTGAAAATATTCCTTTTGAAGATCTGGAACTGAACCCAAAGCCTATTTGGACATTTTAGCATGTGGCAGGTTACGCTCATTTTAAAATCCATCCTTTCACAGCCTCTGAGCATCAGACTGGGCAGCTGTTTCACTCTTTTCATCCTTTCTCTTTTTGCAAGGACCTGGCATTATTTATCTTTTGGATGGCAGTTACTGGAAATAGGTTTCCCGATTCCTTGTGATAACTGGAGGAGAGTGGTGTCCTGAAATTTAAACCTTCTAATGAAGAGCTTAGGAGGGGAATGTAGCCTGTTCAAAGGCCTTTCCACCTATTTATTAGACACAGTGCCACACGGAAATCAGCAGCTGTCACACTGCCAGCCAGAAGACAATACAATTCTTTCCGAGCCCCTGACCAATTTTTGTTCATCTCTGGAATTGGTTGTTCCTGCCTCTTGAATTCAGTCTCTTAGAATAAAGACGGCTGAATTTAAAACGATAATATCAATGCAGCTCTAGCTTCTGCTCTGGTAATCAGGACACAATGTACTGCTGAGGATGCACGCTGTATTATGCAACTCATTCAGGCTGTAATTATCCCCGATTCCCCTCCTGTGGTAGCAGAACAGCTACAGACACTTACATGACTGTTCCAGGCTGTGCGGCTCCTGCTGTTTGTTAACTGCTGATATAACAAACTATACTGGTGGTGGTAAGCTGGCCTTCAGGGATACAAAGACTTTTAAAATTCAAGTTAGTTTATTTTTAGGGTTCCCATGAATGTGTCAAATATCCAATGTCTACAGCTGGAAGCAGGATTTGTGCTGTCAGAATCTTACAATATTCCCTGGTGCTAAGTGTTGAAATGTTTTAAACCTTCCCTTTCATTTTGGTTATTCAGTAGAAGCTGGTCTAGGTGGTTGTGTTGCTTGAAACATTAAATGGTTCCAATACCTTTTCATTTTGAGGTTGTTCAGAGGTCAACTGACTGATGGATTAAAGGAAAAAAAAAAAAAAAGGAAGTGTTATATTGACTGAAACTGTCTACTAGTAGTAGTTAAAAGCAAGTGCAGTGGTAGGTATGGCCAGAACAACTTGTTTGACTTACAGAAGCAGATCCCGTCCACAGACAGCTCAGAGTTGTGCTTCCACTTCAGCCTGGTGTATGACAGTATCCCTTGGAAGGTCTGTGAGAGCCAAATCTAGCCGTCCAGCCCAGGAGGGATGGAAATGGGTGGTCAAGCAGGCAAGCATCAGAAGCATCAGGCAGGGGCTTTCTCCGGCAGCAGTACCCACCACCAGTACTGTTTCTGCAGCTGGTGGCACAGCCAGCTGGGAACAAAAGACCAGAGATGCCATATGGTGACTACCTTCATTCTCCTGCCTCTACCCTGGTAAGGTTATCCTGTCCTTTGCTGTCTTGGATTTCATGCTATAAACATGCCAAGTTCATCAGCCTGTTTCTCTGGAGAAAACCCACTTCCTTTCAACCTCATCCAAAGGTGCTGACATCAGCGGAAACCTAACTTTCCTTGAGGGACTTTAGATCAGGCCATCAGTATGGGATATGGTATGTAGAACTTCCTGTAACTTGTTAATTAATCAAAATTGGTGTAGCCTTTCAGAGAGAGAAAAAAAAAAAAAAGGACCAAGAGATAAACACACCTGTGTGTAATTTAGGCTCCATGAAATTTACACTTTTTTTTTCTTGGGATTCTGCAATATTCAACCTTACTGGTTTCCATTTTCTCCTGCTGCATTTTCAGATTGTAAAATAGGAACCATTCTGTTACTTCAGTCAGTGGCTCATCCTTGATTTCTCACTGTACAACATTTCTGCTCCTCTGAGAGCATGGCTACTCAGGCAGGAGAACCCTCTCCTAGGAGCCAGGAAGACATCGCTTTATGCCTGAAGGCGTTTGCCTGCTGGCATCTGATGATGTTTTTCTTTTTTCAGCACATGCCTCCCTGTGGCAGAGCAACAGGGAGCTGAACTGGTGTGTAAGACATCCACAAGCAGTGGCTTCCTGGTATTTCGAGTTGAAAATTTTGGGGATGCATTTTAAGACTTGAAGGTGTGGATATGTTAAAATCTAAGGTTTTTTGCGTGAACTGAAAAAATATAAGACAACTCTGACATTTGAACCAAGATGTATCCTCTCACATCGTGAGACCCTATAACCTTGGGTTAGATTCTGCTTTCATTTACATTTGTTTAAATTTTATGTAATGACACTGTAGCTACCAGCTAATTCTCTGCTGGATGTAATTGACGTCAGTACGTGAGCCAGGATGTTCTCAATGAGCCTTTTACCTTTTTTATACTTACTGAAGCAATTTCACATTCGTGAGCACCAAGAACATTGGCCAGTGCTGTGGCGTTTTAAGTAAATGAAACGTGGAATAATTCTTACCTTAATTTGTGTTTTTGAAAAGTAACTGAAGCACAGTGCTGTTAGACAATTAAGCTTAGTGAGAGACTTAAAACGTGGTTTAAAAAACTTTGTACTTTTACTCTGCTTTTTATAACTAAAATATGTCAAGACTATAAGGGAGAAAAGCAGTATAACAGGAATTTTCAGTCTAGTGAAGCTCCATTGAAATAGAAGTGGTATTACAGTAGTTCTTAAGCAGAACATACCTGCTTCAGTGGAGAAACAATTATTTCCAGGTAACAAAATATTAAGCAAATGATTGTACCATTTAATCACCAATAAAATGCCGCCTTAAAATTGTTAAGTGACGGGAGGAAACAGAAAGCATTGCAAGCTACTGAAAGAGGTACAGTCCTCTTTTTCAGAAGTAACTAAGCTCTGGGATCAGGCTTTGGACAGAATTGCTGGTCATGGAAGAAGAGGAGAAATTATTTACTTGCTTTTGTAGCTTGGATACAAGCCATTCCTTTGGCATCATTGGGCTTCACTCTGCACAAATACAACCTTATCCAAAATCTCGGGCATTCAGTGAAACAGTTTCATTGATTTCCCACAACTTCTTGACCTGAATTTCATTCAAATATAGCTGCTGAATTGTAACCAGTGGTACTTGAGTGCTAATAGGAAAAGTGAGTTTGTCCCTTCACCACCCCAGACTTGAGTCTTAGTAAGGTTGCTATCAAAGTGTACTGTAGTTAGGATTTCTAAAATAAATGAGATGGTGTGAGACAACCTATACTTGAATGTATTGCTTTGGATATTTACAAGGGGAAAAAGGTAATGGAAGTCTGAATGCAATAATTCATATTGCTGCATTGCCTTAAAAAACCCCAAACAAAACCATATAGAAACCAAACCTGCCAAGAACGTGTACCTACGAACCCAGCAAGGACTCCCCTTTATACACTCCTCCTGTGGGTATAATTATGGTATTTGCCTTTTAAATCTCTACATGTTCCAGCATGATGATGACTGAAATAATAATAATTGAAAAATCTGATGTTACCTAGCAATGATGCAGTTTATGCCTTACCACTGTGTTCTAACGTTATGCCTAATAAAAGATGACAAGACTTGCTTTAAGTCTTAATCCATCAGCAACGCTATAATCTACTCAGGTGAGCTGTATTTTCCTTCTTGCACAGATAAATAGCATAAAAATTGGATCATTCAGAGAAACTTTGAAGTAATGTTCTGGGAACAGTTACTGTGTATACCAGTTTCCTTTTGTCCTCCATTCCTGGCCCAGCTTCAAAAAGTGCCTCTTCACAGAGGAATTTCAGGTTATCATAATTGAGGATGATTTTTTTTCTTTGAAGAGAGAGGTCACCTTTTCCCCTTTGTGCTGAGAGGGAGGTGCACATCAGGGATTACGAAACCAACTGCAGCTTCCACAGACATGTTTGACCTCTGTGTGGGCCCATGGCCAAGGGTGAAGTGCAGGATATTTGTGCTTTTTCATCCCCATTCCTTGCTATTTAGTTGGTCAACACTGCTGGGCAAGGGCTTAACTCTCACATGTACCTGTAGTAATGCAAAATGAAAATATAGCAGTAGCCAGAGCTTCATCAATGATGGTCACTTATTTATGGTTGATGGTGAGAAAATACTGAATGGAGAGGGAAAATGTTTGCTGCCCTGAAACACTCAGTGCCTTCATGCAGAGATGACTCCATGGCAGAGCCAATAATGCTGAATGTTGATGTCTGAAAGCAGGTAGGGGAGAATGGGGGGGAAGAGGGACAGTGTGCCAAGGAAGGGATGGGCATGATGCCTTTGTTCTTCCTGAAGCATAAATGATGGGTCAGATGCCTGGGACTTTTCCTCACTGGTGAAGCAGAGGTATGAAATTTGGTTTCATTCACGGAAGTATAGACCCATAGCTTGCAAATCCGATGCAGAACATATTGCCTTCCTTTCTTTCCACTAAAAGCAGTTGCACTGGTTCGAAAACACGAATGGCTGCCGGGAAACTGCAGAGCCTGTTATGTGTGTGCTTAGCTGTCAATAGTATCATTCCTTAAATTAAAGCTATGGACAGTAACTTCACATGTCACTAATGTGATCTAGTCACTGTAGAGCTCCAGCGCCTGTTATTGGCTCCCAGAACTAAAGATGTAATTTTACAGAAGCATATGAAAGGTCAGTTAATTTTCCCAAACCTTAATCTTGAAATACCTATGTTTATTTGACCTTCTAGTTCAGTCAGAATTGACGTGAGTTCAACCTCCTGCTAAATGAATGCTGCCTATTGATTTCACACAGGCTTACACCAGTTCAGATATATTTAAAAGGCATTCCTTTAGCTTTCTGAGACTAATAAATTGAAGCATTGTGAGGCTGCCAGATGTGGGTTACATGGACAAGATACTGCAAATGAAAGTCCTTTTTGTGGACATTTCTTAACAAATAATATTTTTCATGTGGTAAGGTCAGATTCTAGGTTAGGGTTCTAATACCCATGGCAGTCTTGGCCATCAGTTGATATCTGTGTCTCGGTTTTCATTTCTGTGTTTCTGTTAGAGCAGAACTGGTCAAAATGTTTTGACTAACAGCTAAACGTTGGAAAGTTTCAAAACAGCTTCAGTCTCCTGTTGGGGGAGGAAAAAAAAAATCAGTTTTTCCCATTTAAAAAATATAAATGAGGATTTTCTTCTTGAGTTTTCTATGCGGAAAAGATGTTCTGGCATGCTTCTTTGAGCATAGGATCTTTGCATTGCATTGTCACACTTTCCAGGAAGTGGCTGCACTTCAATGGCAAAAAGATCCACAAAGCATTTAGGATGCTCTGTGTTGTACCTGTCCTTGTATATGGTGAGTGGAGCTGACTGGTTAGAGTAAAATGAGTGGAGTTAAGGTCAGTATGTAGTAACTGAGAATATGATACAACAGTCCTGGAACACATCCTCTCTTTTTTTAAAAAAAAAAAAACCTGTTGAATTCAATTAGGCTTTTAACTGATGTTACAGCAGCAGTTACATATTTTACCTATTTAATCTTGTATTTTTAGTATAATTCTCCCTTCTTGAGCACAACTGTAAAAATCTACTTATTCTCTCTCTCCATTTCAATATGTGGTTTTAACTTTTACCTTCTCTTCAATTTTTAGATTGGAACAAGATGTTGTGTGTGTTTATTTCATTCCTTTGGTGAATTTTGAAACCTCGATAAGAATTACATTTTGTATCTAATAATTATAGACTGTTTTCCTCTTATTTTTAATCTGTCATGCTATGGCTTGGTCAGACATTCTTTCCATCCATTACAACAACCCTTCTTCATCAATTTGTCCTGAATACGAGGTGGCTTACTCAGTAGTTATTCTTCCAGTTCAAGTTTTCTTATCTCTGTAAACAAGATAAGCTGACCAGTGGATGGAAAATAGTTACCTTCATGACTTCAAGATAGGTTTTTTCCCTTTGTCCCTTCAGTGTCCGCAAGGCTATATCAAAAAGAGTGTGAAATCCTCCAAAAATTACCCTGTCTTACTGATAAGTGCTTTGTTTCATGTTTGTTATTTGCAGGTGTTTGTGTATTCCCATGGCAGCACAGACCTGCAGGTCACTAAACACCTACAGATGGCATCCTGAAACTTCCTTGCCCTTAAAATGGCAGTAAACTCCATATCCGGACAGTTTTCAGCACCATTTTCCAGAGTGTTCAGGTAGGTCTGCTTGACTTTTTATTTTCTTTTTAAGCTTCCAAGGGCTTTTAATCACTTACTCTGATTGTTTTTTTTCACATCTTATAATAAAATACATGTTCACCTCTAGAATTACATATCTCAAAGATTTTAAATTTCATAAGGCACTTATTGAACAGTATGTTTGCCAAATGCTACAAGATTATTAAGCAAAGCTTAATGATGTTTGACTAATTTGTACATTATGCTGTAGGAGCCCAGTAAAGTTTTTGTCAATGTTATTTAATATACAGTAACCAATCGTTGTTTTAGTTGTATCAAACTGCTGCGCATTCTACAGCTTAGAGGTCAACAAGGGCTGTGAGACTAGAAATGTGGCATTTAGAGTTTTTAGTGCTTTCATGAAGCATTGGAAATGTTCAGAGATGTCAGTGAGTGCCTATCTGCAATGTGGGAGTAGGCTGGCCAGCTTGGAGAGGTGTGAGTTGGCTCCAGAGTAGGACTTCACAGTGCGAAAGATCCTGTGAAAATGGTACCTTTTTACTTCTGTTGAATAGCTTCACTGTGGAGAAAGAGGCTCTGATATTTATGTTCTTGGAAGAGCAATGTAATAGTGAGGATCTGCTGAGAGCTACATGTCAGCTGTCTCGTTTTGGAAGAAACATGATTTTAGGAAATGAGCAGAAGATTAGATCACCTGATTAAACACTAGACAGGTGAAGGTTGATCTGCTTTGCTCCGTTACGAGCAGTAGGGTCTTGTAAGCTTTGAAAGTTGTGTTCTGAATATTCACATTGAATATGTTTAATTTTGAAGTGTGGCCTGGCAAAAATGAACAGGAGGGTGTGATTGGTATGGGCTTGGTATGGCATTTTGTTTGGGCACAAAGTGGTATTTTCCAAAGCACTAAAGTGAGTCAGGAGCCTTAGTCTCACTTCAAAGGATGATCTAAGCAAGTGAGCTCTTAAGTATCTTGACTTCTAAATGAAACCTGACTCCTGATAGCAGTGAAATTCAGATGTGTATTATAATTTTCAAGAATACATAACTAGCCAGGATGCCTACTTCTGCTGATATCAAATTATTTCTTTCTAAATTATTCTTGCCATTGTCCTTAGATTTTTATGCTACCTACCAAACAGTTTTACTATTTTGGCTAAATTTCTTCCCAGGCATTTACTTAATGCACCTGTTACCAGGAAAGACTTTGCAGTTTGCTCTCCATTTCCAGAACAGAAAAAACAAAACAACCCTTAAATTGTCTTTTTGGAGTTCCTTACCTTTTTAATCTGTGCATTTTAAGATTCACAGAGAGTGTAAGATATTTAAAAGTCCTCATTATTCTGTGTTTTTCAGCTTTGAACTGTCTTTGCCATTAGCTTCTAAATGATCTAAGTCTTTCTATAACTGACTGGAGTGTTCCTCATTTACTGTTCCCCAGGCTTTAACACCATCAATTTATAAGCACTTCTTAATTTGCTTCCTGTTCTAATGCTTTTTGTATTCTGGGTCAGTTTTCTCCCTCTGTCCTGCCACTTGTAGTACTGCAGGTATTTACTATTGATCTTGAATTAGTGTTTTATTTAAAACAAAACAAAAGCCCTAACTTTTGATGAAAAGAACCTGTGCGGTCTTCATTATATCATTGTACAGTGAAGTATGACTGTTTCAGATGTGAATCTTTCTGCCATCTTCTGCCTCCAGACTTCTCCAAGTTCCTGGGGCTTCTCCTGGCCTTGCCAGCAATGCAACTGCAAGTGCAGGAGTGCTGTTGAAGATCACTTGTTTACCAAAACCTAGTCTAACAGCCCTTTTTACCAAGCTGCCAAGCAGCTGCCATCACTCCTGGACTAGGCTCATGCTGATGCTGTTATCAGGTCAGTCAGTGTGGGCAGGGAGAAAGCAGTGGTGATATGCAGGTAGAATGTGCTTGCTTTGTATTACCTGCTCAAATTTTTTCCACCTTTCTGCATTCCTTCTTATGTTGTCACAAGAGTTAATACTCTCCTCTGAGAAAGAAGGCTCTCCTTAGGTTGTCAAATATATACTAAACCAAGAAGAACAAAATTTTCTCTCCTCCCTCCCACCTTCTGTGGAAGTGTTCAAGGCCAGGTTAGATGAGCTTTGAGCAGCCTGATCTAGTGGGAGGGTGTCCTTGCCCATGGCAAGGGGGTTGGGACTAAATGGTCTTTAAAGGTCCCTTCCAACCCAAACCATTCTATGATTCTTCCATCCCTGGCTGGATTCTGCTGCTGCAAGATAAGATCTTGCCAAAACTAGAAAGATAAAGGAAAGATTCAGGAAGTACCTCAGTGAAGGATCAGTGGTTTTTATCCATCATAAAAACAGTCTATCAATGAACACTGCAGATCACAGGCTGTTGAGCTTGATACGGGGTTAGTCTGGGTTAAAGAGAGGAAAAGACACTGTGAAGTAGCACTACTGCTCTGCTCTCCTGTGCCTTTCTGGAGGGTGGATATGAACCTATTGGGCTAAAGTTAGCCTATGACTGCTAGGTGACACATGGTCTTTTCTAATTCAACTCTTAAATCTCAGTAGACTTTGAAGAGAATGGTAAATGTTTACTTTGCCACCAAGCTGGGCAGTATCTGAGGTTTGGCTTTGTTGTGGTGTTACTGTTAATAGCATGCATTAGGAATAAGAGATGTTACAGGAGCTAAACAAAGAGACGAGTCCTTGCTCCACAGAGCTCATGATCTAAATCAAGGTCTGAAAGTAACAAGGGATTATGCCAGAAGAGAGGGTGGGAACTGCTGAGAATAGTGAAGCCAAAAGGCAAAGCTGACAGTTCTTCGGCTGCTTAATTGATAGAGTAGCAGTGATTTGTATATATTGCAGAAGAAGGTGTTTCCATAGTTTTCCTTATTTCAGTTAGTATAACTTTTTCTAACAGCTAACCATGAGTCTGCCAACACTGAGGAAAACTGCATGATAATTATGAGTAATGCTGCAGTAAATACCATTTTGTACCAATTTAAGGTTTTTACTTCTTGCAAAAATACACCAGCAACAAAAAAATTCCAATCAACTTTTTTCCAAAACAAAGTAAAAAAAGAAATATGGTGAATTTTTAGTTTTGTTTATTTTTTCCCCCCAGAGAGTCCCCAGAACAATTTATCTGCAGGTAAGATATATATAGTATACAAAACTGTGAGGAGTGGCACTGTCCACTAATTCTTAAGTGAGCACAGTTTGTTGACAACCTTCTGATTAAACTTTCCTCCTTCCTCCCTTTCAGCCCAATTTAAATCAAAATATCGACAGAAACAATTTCTGTGAGGACAATAGAAAAGTTCATAGGGTAGTTGAAGTTACATAGCCTTTCCCGTTAATGTGCCTGGGTGTTTGTTCAATTTATGTATTATTTATCTTGCCCCTGAGGTGTAACATGAATAATACTGGTAAGGCATTCCTACTAGACTACTTGTGTATTGTGAAGAAGTAATATTCCAAATAGGACCAAGTTTCACACAGCAATTTACCATGACAAGTTCACAATTATAGTTGTATACAAATAAAATACTGTCAAATAGGCATATATTCCACTTACAGGAAAGCTGCTTGGAGAATCGGCAGAGCTCTGTAGATGGACTCACGAGAGTTGTGTTTCCAGCTCTGGCAAAGAGCTTTTCTTTGACCTTGGGACAATCACTTCACCTCTCTCTGCCTTCATTTTTACTCCCACCTCTCTCAGCTTTGATACTTTGGCTAAATACATGGATGCTGGGACTGCCTGCTTGTGGTTACACCCACGGTGTGATCCTACTCCCTTCAGCCTTTGCTGTGACCTCTTGGCACGGTGTTAATGGAAACAGTGAAAAGTCACACCTTCCCTTTCAGCGGGGCTGCAGGACTGCATCCATCGATATGTCAGCATCCCTGTGAGATGTAAACCAGCATCCCTAAGGTGCGAAGTGGTGCGCCCCCACCGCTGTTATCACCTCCAGGCCAGGCTGTGTAAAACAGCAATGCAGTGGCACCGTGGGAATTAAACCTCACGACTTTCAAAGAGGAGCCTGTCCTGCCTACGAGCACCAATCAGCTCCTGAGAGACAGAGCAAGCAGTGATTTACCTCCTTGAAAGCATTATTATTATTTATTTTTTTTTTAACACTTAAAAAGGGAGGTAAAAATTGTAAAAGACAGTAGAATAGTTAGAGCTGTAACTGGTAAAAGCAAACCTACTGGTGGCTCACTGTCTGCTGGCTGAAGCAGATGTTTGCTCAGCCTGCAGCTGCCTGTGTAGCACATGCTGCAAAGTCCCTGCTGGAGAATGGCTGTTAAGAGACATGCCCTCATGTTCTTCTTGAAGCCAGCTGATGAGAGCAAGGCTGCATTGAATGAAGTGTAAACCAGCAACGCCAGGAGCAAGAGAAATTAAGATTTCTGCTGATTTTGCTGGTCCTGCTTCCCTTGCTCTGACCCGTGCGGAAGGAGCAGGTTTCTTCCTTGATGGCCCATCCTCTGGGAGAGCAGAAAATGCTCCTCGTGGGCCAGTGCCAGAAGAAGGTATTGCACACCACTGGCATCAGATAGAGAAGGGAAAATACTTGTTTTGGCAAACAAGCCAAGGTTGTCAAAGAGGAAGGACAAGGACATGTAGCAAGCAAAGTAGCTATATTTCTTCGTACTGGTAACTGCAGGTATGACACAATCACTGGGCCGAATAGCACTCCCAACAATGCACAAGTATCTCCACCAAGAAGCAACAAGATTACTCCAGATTTATGTCAGTGTTCCCAGGAGATTACTATGCTTTTCAATCATCTTTAAGAACAATCACTGTAATGCCACTGAGCTCATAAAAAGGATAAAATGTAAATATTATTGAAGCCTAACACAGCACAGACATCAGCGTGATATTAAAGGAGTTTTTTATCAGTAGCCTCTTCAGAGATTTATATCCATTTATCAATGCCTTTGCTAAATTAAATACATAAAATCTTTACATGAGACATAACAAAAAGTCATGAACAATATCAGTATTCAGACAGTATTAGTGACATTCAGCATGACAAACTGCGTAGGAAGCTGCTTGTCAAAGCCCTGTGATAGTGAAAATGGCTCCGTTCTCAGTATGAAGATATTACTTATCTCTTAAATTCTGAAAGGCTGCTAAAAAAATCCTTTATATATTTTGTACTTACATTAGAGGCATCAGCATACCATTAAAGTGCTCCATGTTTTGTTTCTATTTCTTTGCTGAGGATATGTGGGAGCAGTCCAGCCTCTCCCCTCCACCCCACAACCCCAAGAAACAAAAAACTGAAACCTGAGCAACTGTAACTGTTCTATTTTGTTTTGTTTTGTTTTAACACAATGCTAAACACAAAGCAGTGTTCAGCATTTTCTAAGACATCTGAAGACACTGATAATAAATTCAGAATCTATCTGAGAATTACTACAAAAGGCTTATTTCCACACATGGAAGCGTTGTCAGTCCAGGAGTCCAGACCTGCATCTGTACTTCTGTCTTGAATTAGTTGTAAAAAGGTATTTTGAGATGATGCATAATAGAAACAACAGACCCATAAAGGTTTATCTTTTGTTTTCTTTAGTAGACTTGGAGATTAGAAAGCTCCCAAAAGCACAGGAACTAATATAGTAGATTAGGGAAGGGATCTAGGTGTTTAAGTTCTATTGGTTTCAATGGGAGATTGGTACTTTAGCATCTTCGTACATCAGGACTGAGGTGCTACAAGATGTGCACCTTGCCAAACAAATGCAGCAGATGCACAGGACAATATGTACCTGATCTGAGTTGTCCATGTGGTACCTGGAGAAGTGAGGAGATGTGGCCAGCAGCATTCAGCATATCTGTGGTAGGACCTGCACTGGGTCTGGGCTTCATAAGTTACTTGACACCTGAGGTAAATTTGAGTTAAGCCTGAACATAGTACGCCGAGGGGCCTGGTTTCCATATGAACATGAAGGTTATCTCCATGCCAGAGTTAGTGCAGGAGAAGCTATAAATATAGCTGTTACACTGAATTGTGACTCAGGAGCATTACTCAAAGATGTTTGGAACCAGATTTCTCCTGCAGTTCCCTCAGGGTTGTTAACTGCATCATGGCTATTTTTTCATCTGTATCCAGCGTTGTTGCTCAAGGTTTGTGGAACATGTCCATTGAATCAGAAAGATAAAGACAGAACAGAATAACATGGGAAACAGCATTGTGTGCTCTGCCAACCTGCAGTTGTGACCTTCCTGTTTACTATATATATATTTATATATATATATATATTTTTTAACATTTGTTAAAGGAATGAAGCAGCAAATCACCAACAATAACAGAAAAATCAATACCCGCCTCTGCTTCTTTTGTGAGATCTGGAACATGGCCTCAATCTGTCAGACTGAATTACAGAGACTGTGGGTGTCAGCAAGGGCTCAAACAAATAGACCTGCCACGCTGCTCATTGATAAAAGGCTTAGGTCTGTACCAGTGTCACCATTACTGCCGCCTCCAAAAGGCATGGAGGGAACACTAACCCTTCAGATGAAAGGCGAGTTATGGAGCAATGAATGTGTTCACTTGCACTTTGCATGTAAGATTGCACTAATCTCTGGAATAAAAAGGGTAAACAAACAGTTTGACGAATACAAGGCTCTGGGGCATTACCTTGCTAATGGATGTTAAATCAAATGAATGTATTTGAATGGAAGGTGATATATCAACACAAGGAATGTCATCCTAAAATAGGCCATTGATCCACTAGCTGAGAATCCAGTCTTTGACAAAGGTCAATGCATCAGAGAGAGGAACAACCTCTTCCAAACTCATCATTTTCCCAGGCAACAGTAAAAGGCTGTATCAGTGTAAAGAGGAAAGCTTCCTCCTGTGACTCCAGATGGTAATTAGTTTATACCCTGGAGCATGAAGATTAACATCCCTTATCACTTTTAATTTTGCCAGTGGATCTTAAGATACCACAATGAGCTTTTGAATCTTTGAGTAATATACTATGTGATTTTCATCTTACAAAAAGGAGCTGGTGGGGAAGTCCAGCATGGTCTTTGTATTGTTCCACTGCGATTTCTGCAAACAGACCAGGCAGGATAGCTGCTTGTGCTGGTGGAGGAAGAGGTCTGTGACCAGCTGTGCTATCGGGAGTAGCTTCAGAGAAATCAGAAGTTAACATCAGGGATTTACAGGTACAGAAACAAGCTTTACAAGAGGAGCCAAATGTAACTTTACTATTACATTTATTATGAGAGAGGATTAGACCACCTTCGATTTTCTTATTTTAAAATGATTGATAATGTAGCATAGTGCAGTTTCCTGAATTATAAAGGCTGCACTGATGAGTTTGTATAGCAAACTGCAACCCAGAGAGCAGTGAGGTGCTTGGGCTGGGTGCTGTGCAAACACCTGCCCTGCTTCTAGAGTTACCTGGCTTTTGTGTCCTGGCAGGCAGGGGCTCAGCACCCGGCTTCCCTTCCCCTCTCGCCCCAGGCTGGGGCAGGCAGTGCCAGCTCAGTGCCCCCTGTGCCTGTTGCTCCTGACATGCCCCAGTTCAGCAACGTGTTGCTGACTTGTTCCAAATGTCATTCCCACTCTGGGATAGACAAAACTGCCTATCTTATTCCAGAAGTCCAGCCAGACTTCTGAAGGTCTTCAGCTCGTTGAGTCTGCATGTCACCCTTCCTTTCTTGGTCTCTTCCTTTTCCTTGTTGGCTTTCTTGTCCCCATCTGCTTTTGAAGCATCTTATTCTAAGCTTCCATCTCTTAAGAGCATTGTTAAGGCTAATCCAGCCAGACAACAATCAACATCTTCTATAACAGCCTTGTGCAGACCAATGCCTCCTGTTTCATCTTTTCCTTTAACTAAGATGTTCTCTTATTACTTTATTTCAAAATGTGCTTTGAGGGTATGAATATCACTAGATCCCACATAAAAAAAAAGGACACAGGAAATATGATCTTGTTCTGCCTCAGCTCCGAGTAGGCAGCAGTTAATTTCACAGGCTGGTTATAAACTACGTTCAAAGAGGAAAAGTCTTTCCTTTAATCCGTATCAGCCTTTGCAGCCTTTCTAATTTCATGAAAAGTCTCCTTGTTCTTGTCTTGTAGTATGGGTAGAATAGGAAAATCCAAGGGGCTTTCATTGTGTTGTTCATTATTTCGTATACCTTTGTCATTCTATATCTGTCTATGCAGTGATTAAATATTGTTAATAAGGGAGCAGAAGCCTTTTGTTGAGGAAAGGAGCTGATTGCAATAGACACATAGCTAATAATATATGTGGTTAAGATCATAATTTGGACCAAGGCTAGAACCGGAGAAAGCAGTGAGAAGCATACTCTCTCCAGATGAAAAGAGCATGCCATAAAGGAAGCAAAATAAAAGGTGAGCATCCAGGAAGGGGGGAAAAAACCCCCCAACAACCTCTTTTTGAGATTGTATTCACTTCTATACCAAATGCCCCCTTTTCTGCCTTTCTTGTTTCAGTTCTCAGTATAGTGGTAGTGCTGTGCAATGGCTCAGTCTTGCAGTATCCTCATTTTCAAGATTTTTACGGTAGCATTTGTTCTTGTAAAGTGCAAAAGTCTTGGTGATTTCACATATTCAACAGATCTAGACAAGCCTCTGGACTTCTGTGTGAGTGAACCAAACCTGAATTTGAAACCTTCCTTACTGACCTGATTCAGCTTCCCATGAAGTCAGCTGGACTCTTTCCATTTAAGTCAGCATGACCACTTAGAAGCTCATAGGCTTGTATAGGTTTGTACTAACTTGCTTTTTAGAAATGTTTCTACACAGACCCAAAAGAGGAAATACAAGCAGTAGCTATTTAAAGTAATATGTGACAAAAGATCATACAGTCTGATAGTGCTTGGATTTTTACAGAAGGTTATGGTTAAAAGTCACGCACCATATTGAAGGAATTTGAATGTATGTTTTCTACTGCAAGATCCCCAAATCCTATCGCAGCTGGAGCTGAAGTGGAAGTTGGATTACACTGCTCCCCAAATCCAACCTGGTACACCTTTAGTCATGTGTTAACCTTACTTTTTATAGAGATGTAGACATCTATAACAAATGAGGATCTGCCTGTTACTGTTAGATATAAACTGGTTAGAAGCTGAAATTCCTGTTTGAAACCAGCATGCAGGAAAAAAAAAAAAAAGTCATAAAACAGATTGCTGTGAAGTGTTGGGGAAACTCCTCTGTATAACCAGAGACCAGGTGGCATTCAGCACCTGGTAGCTACAGCCTAATTTGCAAAGAAATTAAAGAAAATAGGATTTTGAAAGGTAGGGCTCTCAGATAGGTGGACAGGTAGCCTGACAGGTGGGTTGCTGGCATCTAGCAGACAAGATGCTCACTGTGTTTCTGCTATGCATTTTCTTGATTTGCCTTATTACCATAATAAACATCTTTCTGCAAAGCGTTTTTGTTTCAGTGAAACAGTATTCTCCATTGGTACAATGGTCTCCCCAGCTCTGTTTGAGGTTGCAGCAGTGCTACTTTCAGGCGATGAAGTTTCCTGCTGAATTTATGTGAGAAGCAACTGGAGGTCTAGTTCAGGCACAGCTAAGGAGGTAAAAGCTGTTTTGCTTGATTATTCCTTGCTACTCATTTGCCAAAGTCTTATCAGCCATTATAATGTCAGCAGAAAGCCAGGCATGTACTCAGCCTGTCATCTCAGAGATTCACTAAGGATCGGCTTTGAAAAAGGATTATGATGAATTTTCTTTTCATCTGTATTTATGAATTTTTTGGCTTGGTTTTGCACCATGCCAATCTTGTGCTTGCCCTAGGGGAATATGAACCACAGCAGTCTTGCCAGCTATTTCCTGAATACCTGTGGTAACAGTTTCCAAGGGGCTATGTGACTTATTTGTTCGTCTAAATGGAAAAGTATTGCAGCAGCAGTGTTCACAGCAAACTGGAGGGAATTGGAGGAGAGTAAAGTTGCTACAAATTGAAGAGCTGGGAAAATATGTCTTACCCTTGCCTGGAAAATAAGCCACAACACATAGCAGACCCTTTTAAATGAAGCATACAAATATGCAAATGCCAGTGTGGCTGCGTGTCTTATGGAATTGTTTTGTGAGCACAGTTTCCATTGGCAAAGACATCCACATTACATAAGTCACAATCAATCAGTTTTAGAAGAGTGTACAGTTTTGCAGAGTGATGGCAAGGCATGGTTATCCAGCAGGCATGTGTCCATAGCTGTTTCCTACATAGCATTGATGTAGGATCTCAGTAGCTCAAGAATAGCAAACAAAATTCATATTCACCATGTACAGCACTCAGAATAATTCTCAATCCAAACTGTTTGTCCTGCACATCAGGTAAGGTGGTAAACAGATAATCAGAAGTATCCTATGCAAGAAGGCCAGCCAAGTGACAGGATGCATCAAGGATATGTGAGAGATACCAGGATTATCTTGCGTAACAAAAGAGAACTAGAAAGAGTTGATGCTCTCATTCACCCCCACAGACTTTTGAAGTCAAGCAACTTTTTAGTGCTGTGGTCTGTGGGTCCGAGAATAAATCTGTGGCACGGAGCTTGGGAGACCTGTGGTTTTACTCGCTTCTGCTTGATTTTAAAGAGGTCACTTCATCTGTTTCTTTTTCCACCTTTTGTAGTTTGTGGGAAATGTCCATAGACTGGACACTGTCCCGCTGATCATGGGTGCCATTATGTGGCTTCTCAGGAGACTGGTACAGTATCATTCAGGCAAATCCTCCACCTCAGGCTTGACTGACAAGCAAAGGTTGACCCCTGAGTGGCAGAGCTGGGTGCTGAGAGGGAAGTGGGGCAATGGGAATACTTTACACTGAGTGACACAGGCTGCATATCATCCTCTCTGTAGTTGTTCACTGTGTGGAGTTGTAAAAAAGCACGAGTCATTTGTGTTGGGCACATTTAGGACAGCAGTGTATTTTCACTAGCATAGAAGTGGATTACCTGAAATATCAACCTGATGTGAAAATTTGTAGTTCATGGAGCTATGGAACCCTCTGTCCCCTTTGGTCCCCAGAAAAATAAAACCATGAGTGCACAAGTAATGACTTTTTGCTGGCAATTGATTGGTTTGTGTGGTTCACATGTTTCTGTCCTATCTTCAGCTGATGTGGCTTTGATGGCACCATGCCAGCACTTAGGTTGCTGCAGACTAATCACATCCAGCAGTGTTTTGGTTGTTTTTTGGGTTTTTTTGTGTGTTTTTTTTTTTTTCCCCTGTCCTTCTAGGTGTTATTTTTAATGTAACAAACTGTTTTGCTCTTTTGCAGCTTAACAAAATCTCAGCCATGCAGCAACCCACTGTTTGGCAGGTGAAGCCCCGGACACAACAGAAATGCAGGGAGAAATCCTGTAAGCAATTACAGAAAGTTTGCCCTTCTCTGGGTCAGCAGAGACTGGAGAGAGATGGTCGAGGGGTCTACTGCCCAGCACGCAGGAATAGGGTCCAGCTCTTAAGTGCTGGCTGTGCCCTACCACTTGCTGCAACATTTTTTTGATAGCAGATAGCTGGAGTGAATATAAGCCAAACGGGGAGCAAATGCATGCACCAAACTCCCAGAAAGATATTTTAGTGGTTAGTTTGTTCTCTCTGGGAGAAGATTTGCTCAGAGGCTCAGTACAGCTGAGAGTGGTTTGAGGTGGTGTAGAGAGACAACCACTTCCTTGTGCTGACTCAGACCTCCCCACCCCGCATGTGAAAACCATGTTAATTCTCCTGTAATATTCTTTGGAAAAGGCTTCTTTTCATTTTGGTGGGGTTTTTTTGTTTGTTTTGGTGGGGTTTTTTTTCCAGAGGCTCTGCAGGCACAAGCATGTTTCACAGCTGGTTTAGCAAGGATGTGTCTGATTTGGAGGACACTGAGGGTTCCCACAAACCGTAGTGACACTGATTGCACGGGCAAAGCAAAGAAATCGGGAGGGTCTCTCCTGAAATGGCTTTCTGGCACAGTGATGATGAAACCAAGAGGAAGGTAAAGCACTGAGTAGCCTCAGAGCAGCTCCCACAGTGACAGCTCAGACATGGGAAGTTCTGGATATTCTGCTCCCCAATTGAATATGCTTTCTTCTGCCTCTAGTACCAAGCTTTCCACCTTTAATTTTTCTTCAAAGCCATTCTACACGCTTGTAATTTTAGCACTGGCTATTCACTTCTTCCTCATTTCCCACTTTGGTGCCACATTGTTATTTAACACTTGGCAATGGCACAGCATGTCAGACACCTGCCTGTTAGTGTCCTACTTCACACGGTTTTGTGAGATTATCTGCATCCTGCATTGACCAGACTGATTTGTTGTGGTGGGAAGGGACATCTGAAGCTTACATTGGGAAATGCAGCCCCCCATAGTGCACCTAGCAAAATGAGTGTCTAGTGTGCTATCAGAACTTGGAAGAATTGGTCTTAGCTGTTAGGATATGAAATGTAAATGTTGAAAAGATCACTAATGTACGTGATCAAGAAATACAAAGCACAGAGTATATAAAGTGCTTTGAGAGGAGCTGGTGGCAGGGCTGTATGTAATGCCTCAGAACATAGGCCTGGCTTGAGCAGCCCAGGCTCTGCCCCTGCTTTGGTAAATTCCCAAATTCTCCCAGTAGAAATAGCTGTTGGGTAGATACAAGGCGTAGACAGTAATGCTGTTTAAATTTTCCTTTTCTGTTTAGCAAGAAGGATGTGGTTTCTTTGCCAGTTCTGGTAGTGCTCACTTGAAGCCTTAGGGAGATCAGGAGGAGCTAAGGACTTCCCACCCAGTTAATCTCTCACTTGTGGTGCTTACTTAATTTTTGTATTTAAATTTAGAGAATTGAAGTGTAGTATGTGTCTCATCTGGTTTTCATGTTAAACCAAGACTTCCAGATGGTTCTTTTTTTTTTTTTTTTTTTTTTTCTCCTGAGTGATGATATCCCAGCTGTGATGGCAGGACAGCCTCACAGGTCTTCCTAATGCCATATGAGAGGACGGCTGGTGGTTCAAAGCAGATGACGAACATGTGATATGAAAAGGCCTTTGTAGCACAGAGTCACACTACAATAGCTCTGTGCTCAACAACAGGTTGTGGTTCGAAAAAATATTGCTTCTGTCAGCCTTGCATAATGGAAACAGTAATCAGCATCCATTAGGTCAGAATGTATTGTCAATCCACAGTGAAGCAGAAAGGACTACATCTCGGAAAACCTTTTCATTAAGCAAAGAAAATTGATACCAGTGCTTGGCTCAGCCTAACACTTTGTTCATGGAGCCGAGTGTGGATAATGGCTGGGTTTGTTTTCTTTCCATTCATTTCTCTATGCACAGTTATTTTGATTAGGAAACATCTACCTTTCATTCTAGATGAACAATTCTAAAAAGTTTCTCCCAACATTTATTATCTTGTGTACACAATCAATGCTTGTGTAAAGAACAACATTAGAACATAGTTCAGGAAGAAGTATTTTGGCTTACGTGATTGCAGTCATGCAATCTCATTTCAGTTGAAAAATACTTTTATCTGCATAGTAACTACTATCTTTTTTTTTCTTTGTGGATTTTGTCAACATAGATATAGGCCATGTTCATGAGTAATACTATGCCTATGAGTAGCTCGTTACACATGTGCATTAATGATGTAGTACTGGCTACACGGGGGCCTGTCTGGTTAGCTGCCTAGCTAGTGTATGAAGGGACTAAGGGTTGAAGGGAGTAGGATGGTTATTTGACAGAAGGGATAATAAAATATCTTTGTAGTGGCATTCTGTAAGGATAACAAAGTAATTAATGTTAAGTCTTACTCATTAACTAGAAATCATCACTGTATATCAGCCTTGCAAATACCAACATCCCATTACCATGTTGGACCGATGATGAAGAAAAAGAGTTGATAGATGGGTGGGCTCTTGCATACCATCATCAAATCTAATATATATATTAGTGTGAGTGGTGAATCACTGCTACTCCTGTTGCTAGAGGATTTTATTTCTCAATACTTTTCCTATTACAATTAAACTTCTCTTAGTGGAGAGCAGAATTATTGCCAACCTCCTTTCTAGCCCTTCTAATTCCACTTGTTTTTTATGCTTGCTCCAAATCTCCTTTGGTTATAGGAATGTAATTAAGAATAGCTCTTTCTCTCATGCTTATACCATCAATACACCATCTTGGTTAAAAAATAACTCATTTCAGGAAACAGAGAAGAAAAAACATTTTACTGGTACACTGTTGCAGGTGGCTTTGGGAAGCCCTGATATTGTGGGTAATGAAACATAAAACAAGAGGTCAAGGGCTGGTAATAGCAGCACTGCATGTTAGGTGCAATATCACTTCTTTCTCTTCCCTTGTATAATTCATGAATGATTGTGGAGAAAGGAAGTGGCTGTTGGGCTCACCTCTGGGATCTGTGCACTCTTCTCATGCGTGGGCTGCCAAAAAGCCTGGGCTCAGGCAGGGGGGCTACAGACAGACAGCGAAACTGGTCAGTTGTGACTTGGGGCTACATCCTTTCCTGTGATCAGTGCATCTTGACCCCTTGATGGCATTTATTCAGCTGCAGCATGGACTCTACAACAGGGCCACCTGTTCTCCCACTTCTGCTGAACTGTCTTGTTCTTCAGGGTTGGACTGGGGATGAAGTGTTCTGCGGTCCAGTGCTGTTGGTATCCTTTGATTTAGTGTATAGAAAGCCATGGTCCTGCATTGCTGTGAAAGTTGCTGTCCCCTGGATCATAGAATCCCCAAATGGTTTGGGTTGGAAGGGACCTTAAAGCCCATCCAGTTCCAACCCCCCTGCCACGGGCAGGGACACCTTCCACTAGCCCAGGTTGCCCAAAGCCCCGTCCAACCTGGCCTTGAACCCTTCCAGCGAGGGGTCAGCCACAGCTTCTCTGGGCAACCTGTGACAGTGTCTCACCACCCTCACAATGAAGAATTTCTTCTTTACATCTAATCTAAATCTACCCTCTTTCAGTTTAAAACCGTTACCTCTCATCCTATCCCTACACCCCCTGATAAAAGGTCCCTTTCCATCTTTCCTGTAGCCCGTTTAAGCCTGGAAGACTGCTCTAAGGTCTCCTCGGAGTCTTTTCCAGGCTGAACACCCCCAACTCTTTCAGCCTGTCCTCATAAGGGAGGTGGTCCAGCCCCCTGATCATCTTTGTGTCCTCCTTTAGACCAGCTTGAGCAGGTTCACCTCCTTTTGATGCTGGGGGCCCCAGAGCTTAATGCTGTACTCCAGGTGGGGTCTCACGATAGTGGAGTAGAGGGGGAGAATCCCCTCCCTCGACCTCCTGGCCACACTGCCCTTGATGCAGCCCAGGACAGGGTTGGCTTTCTGGGCTGTGAGCGCACATTACTGGCTCAGTCAGTTTTCCACCCACTAATACTCCCAAGTCCTTCTCTACAGGGCTGCTCTCAATCCACTCATCACTCATCCTGTGTTTGTGCTTGGGATTGCCCTGACCCATGTGCAGGACCTTGCACTTGGCCTTGTTGAACTCCATGATGTTTGCATGGCCCCACCTCTCCAGCCTGTCCAGGTCCCTCTGGATGGATCCCTGCCCTCCAGAGTGTTGACCACACCACGCAGCTCGGTGTCGTCGGCAAACTTGCTGAGGGTGCCTCGATTCCACCATCCATGTTGCTGACAAAGATGTTGAACAGCACTGGTCCCAACACCCACCCCTGAGGAACACCACTCATCACTGCTCTCCGCTGGGACATCAAGCCATTGATCTCAACTCTTCGAGTGAAACCATCCAGCCAATTCCTTATCCACTGAGTGGTCCATCCATCAAACCCATGTCACCAGTTTTAGAGACAAGGATGTCATGCAGGACACTGTCAAATGCTTTGTCCAGGTAGATGACGTCAGTTGCTCTTTCCTGATCTACCAGGGCTGTAAGCCCATTGTAGAAGGCCACCAAATACATCACACACAGTTTGCCCTTAGTGAAGTCATGTTGGCTGTCGCCAATCACCTTTGTATTTTCCATGTGCCCTAGGCTATTTGCCAGGAGGATCCACTCCATGATCTTGCTGGGCACAGAGGTGAGACTGACTGGTCTGTAGTTCCACAGGTCGTCTTTTTTTCCCTTTTTAAAAATGGGGGTTACATTTCCCTTTTTCCAGTCAGTGGGAACTTAACAGCACTGTTACAGCTTCTCAAATATGATGGATAGTGGCTTAGTCACTTCATCCATCAGTTCTCTTGGGACCCATGGATGCATCTTATCGGGATGAATTTTATCAGGTCCCATGGACTTGTGCATCTTCAGGTTTCTTAGATGGTCTTGAACCTGATCTTCTACAGTGGGTGGTTCTTCATTCTCCCAATCCCTGGCTTTGCCTTCTGTGTCTTGGACAGCGTGACTGGAAACTTGCTGGTGAAGACTGATATTTGTTGAGTACCTCAGCCTTCTACATATCCCAGGTAATGAGGTCTCCCATTTCCTTCCAGAGAGGGCCTGCATTTTTCCTGATCTTCCTTTTGTCACACGTACCTACAGAAGCTATTGGATCAGGCTTGTTCCAATGTGTATGAATATGAGGAATGAGTATGAATATAATGAATATGCATAAGAAGGTTCTGTGCTGATATCAAGCATAATGTGATATACAATCACTCCAAAGTAACTGTTCTTTGTAGCTTGAGAGAGTCATCCCAAACTTCTCAGTGAATAAACCCTGCAGGATCTTGATTTTTGGCTTCTTTTTCTTGCACTGTTTCCCCATTGTTTGCTATTCTTACTGCTTGTCTGTCTCTAGATATAAATGGCTCTTTTCACCACAGTAACTGAACATCATGAATAAAATGAGATTGTAAATTCCTATAGGGGACATCTAGCCCACATCCTAGTGCTATATAAATAATGATCCATCTAGAAGAAAGATGCTTGAGAAATATGAAGCTGTTATCATGGTTACTTCCTTAGTATGTACACTCGATATTGTGTGTAACTGCCACAAAACTGTTTAACAAGTCCCTTAACACAAAGCTCTAGAACAATTCCTCCCCAAACTAGCGTTCTTCTCTCTTTGTGCATTTATCTCCCAGTCTTTTGGACCACAGTCATACATCATGCTGTCAGCTTTATGGTTCTTTTCTACTATCACTCATAAGAAGTGTTATGTTTAGTCATAAAATTGCAGCTAAGAAACAAATTAGTGCATCTAGCATTATTAGGAAGCCTTCGTGTCATCATCTATCTATTCAGTGTTTCCTTTGATTCTTTGTTTGTGACATCACAAATCTAGGTTGGTGAGGAAAGACTTTTTTGGCCAAGAAAATTTTCATCCTTATCTGATGTATTCATTTCAGGGAAGAAGTATATTCTCCATGTTACTTCCTTCTTTTTCCATACAGAGCATGAATCTGACTGTGATACAGCAGTTTTGAGTAGGGGACTTCACAATGGATTTGGCTCTGGGCTGAGATGCAGAAAACAAGACCAATATTAGTGATTCCAAGAATTCTTGCATGAAAGGAAGGGCTGCTGTAACCTGAAGGATAGCAACAGAAGCAGAAGCATATAACAGAGCTGCAGGAGGGGCATGTGTCTGACAGGCAGAGACCATCACCAGGGAAAAAGATATAAGAAATATAGGACTCTTGTCCCAAGAGAACTAATCCAAAATGAGTACAGTGGGTGTTGCTTTGGCTTTAATTTGATTTGGGGCTTTTCTTTAAAACTTGCAGGTTTTAATAACATTGAGCCCCTACTCATGTTCCCAGAACAATTTCTCCATGAATTTTCAACATTTTTCTTGCTAAGATTATTTTTTAACTAGATCAAAACTTCTTTGGTTTAACTTTGATTAAAATGCTAGAGAGGAAAAAAATGTCAAAAAAACCCTCAATAAGATCATTAGTTAAATTCAGTATTTTAATTCTGATTTTTTTTTTAATCTAAAAGTGACCATCTTGAAAGTTTATTTCAGGTTTTTTTAAATGAAAAAAATAAAGTAGAATGTTAAAAAATAGTGAAGCTTTATTCCTCTGCTAACTGAATCTATGTTTTCTATTTTGGAATCAAAATGAACTCCAAAATTTATGGCATTTTCAGCAAATGAGAGAATTCTACCACCTCTTCAGAGATTCTCCCATTAAAAATTTACTCCTAGACTGGACAACCTCACTGATGAAGTTGGTATAAAACCAGTATCCAGTTATAGTCAAAGACTGGTAAAGTCTTAAGAGTCTACACTGCACCCCAAAAAACCTACAGTGCACCCTGAAGGAGCGTCTAGATCCTCTCCACTAAGGTCTGGTCTAAACCATAAGACCTTGCTTTGCTTCCATGGGCTTTTCCCATCCCCAGTGTTTTACTCTTTCACGTCATCTTTGAGCTCTCTGTGCTGAAGGAGGTGACATGGTCCATCACGCTCTCCATATCCAGGGGACTATTGGAAAGGGAGAGACTGGCCATACAGCAAAAATTTCATTTTCCTTAGTCCAAGAAAAGCAGCCTTCATGGCTGATGTCTGCACTCTGAAATTGTGCTGGAGACAAAGCAGCTTTTTCTAAGATTGATTCAAAACAAAGAGGGGGAATGGGGGACAAAAAAAGAGATACGTAAAAAATGTAGAAAATGTGGTGTTTTCTGACTACCTCATGCTTGGAGAATGCTGCTTTCCTTTTGTGTTTTGGCCATTATATCATCAAAACCTGGCATGTTTTCCAATGCCTGCAGGGATTAGCAATACAAGTCTGTACCTGGAGGCCTGAACTTTGCCTTAACTATTTAACGTTGTCTGTACCTGGAGGTCTGAACCTTGCCTTAACTGTTTAATGTTGTGCAGTGATTAGGCCATGTCTCTAGGCCCATTTACTCCATCAGATTAACACATCAGGCAAGAACACATACTTAGAGAGAAGTATATCCTGACAGATATAATCAAACACCGTTTAAATCAAGGGAGACGACTGTGACATTAATCTACCCTGGTATAACAGCCCATTTAAATGAGTAGGAGGAGGGAGGTAGTACAAGTGAGGATAGATGGTGTGTTTAAGTAGAGAAATGAAATCTGTAGAATGACTTCAGTGGAGATAGTTTTGATTGAAGTCAAGTAGTAAAATGAAGAAGTAAGAGAGATAAATTTCTTCAAACTGGAGACACTTCAGGTTAAAAAATGTGTGCGCATACCAGTGATCTGTAACCTGCTTAGATCCACAGAGTTACAGATGTCTTGATAGAGATAAATTAGCGAACTGGAACAAAACAGCTCTTATTCCTCGTGGAAGCCTAAAAATTGTTTTGTACCTTTTACAAATCATTCAGCGTGAGTTTGAGTTAGTAGATTAAGGCCAACAAGATTATAAATAAGAGGATTTTTTTGAGGTTAGAGACCAATTTTGGTTGCAAGATGTGAAGCTAGAGAAAAAGGGTAAGGCAGGTTCATAGACAAGAATGAATTACTGAGTATCTATGCAGAAGGTGAGACTGAAAGAGTGCTGTCAGTAATTAACTGAGGGAGCAGTGAAAATAAATGCAGTCAGGAAATGCAGACATGCAGTGGCATTGGTATCTTGATTTGTGCAGTCTGTTGTATTTGGAAAAGGCAACGGATCCTGGCTAGTGAAGGGGAATTTCTGGGGTATCAAAGTCACGAGCTGTGAAGGTATTGCTCAAGGCTGCAGGGAGCACGGGGTCTCCCTGAGAAAAGGCTATCAGAGAATTGATGCTGAGCACTCTCACTTGTAGGTGTTCCTGTAGGTATGTGGTCTTAGCCTGGAGTTCTGCAGAGTATCTGTTGTTTCACTCTTACTCTTGGCGTGTAGATAGTTACTTAATTCATATAAAAAGTGGTTTTGGCTCACTGAATGACTGAAGTGGGAGAACGACCTGTAAGCAGAGAGAACAGATTAACTGTGCTTCTACCCAGAGCTAAAACCCACTGATATTTCTGGAATGATGACACTTTTTTAATTACATCTGATGTACAGCTATGTGTTACTAACTGTACTTTCTCAAGAGGCCTGATGTGGTGTGTGTCCTCTTCCTGTCAGGACTCTACAGCTCAGAACCCAGGTAAATCAGGCTGCTAAGAGAGGCAAAGGACACATCGAGCATGAGTAGGTTTTCAAAGCTGTGTAGAAAGCTGGGAGAGCTCTGTTCTAACTAAATACTACTACAAGTTACATAAAAAAGAGATCAGGACTAAAAGGTACTTGCTGTGCTGTTCTGGAATGGCTAATTAGCCAATACAAATCTAGTCCAAGGTACTGTTAAGGAAATCAGACCTAGGAGGTAGGTATCAGTACTGTGTAAGTCTCACTGGGAAGAATGCTAACACTAGAATGAGCTTGCTAGACAGAAATACTAAATTTTTTAAGCATAGGAAGACAATAATCCTGAGACTACAGCCTTTCTATTAAAACCTTTTCATTTCAAATACAAAAATGTATCCTGAAGATATAACTACAAACTGCTACTACACCTCAAAAATGATTTCTTGAAACAGAAAGAAATCAGCCAAGGAAAAGCTTTTTTAATAAAGGACCTTATAAATACAGACAATTTTTTTCCAACCCTTTTTTTTCTTTAAAGGTTGTTTTAACTACCATCTCCCTTTGACCTCAAAAAAGTTGGGACATGGAGTTTATAGAGCTGAGAGCAGAGAGTTCATGAGCAGCAGATGAACCAGATGTCCTGTTACATACCTCCAACCCCGTTCCACAGGATTCCTTAAAGCCATCTTAAATGGGTCTGTCCTGTCTACATGATTCTTCTGTTTCTCTTTTCTCTATTTTAGGTCAGGAGTACTGTGTTAGGAGAAAAACATATCTCAGTAGGTCTACTCTCTCTATTAGGAGTTTCTTTCTCTAACATTTTCACTTAGATACATGCTACTTTTTCTAACACAATGACTATTTTGTCATGCTGAATAAGTTTTCCTACTCTTCATCTTCAATTTGGGAATGTGGGCTAAACCTCTGAACGAAGGATATGATAAAAGACAGGCATAGCACTTTCATTAGGAGGACAGCGAGCTTTTGAAGTACACTCCTGAAGTCAGCAAACAAAAACTAGGCAGCAAAGAGACCTGCCTGTTACAATATGCTGCCGAGATGAGACTAAACCCAAATGAAATATTATGCTTTTTAGTCACTGGTCCTGGTCTTGAGTGATGAAAGGGATCTGATGACTTTCTCCTGAGTCAGAGCTTTCATTGCCCCTGAGAAAGGGATGCATTGGTTATATAAATGGCAATTAATTGAAGTACCTCAGAGCCTGGGAAACTCCAGAGCAGAGAAACACAAGCCTTTGTAGGTGGCGCACAGAAACTATCCATCAGAAAAAAGGTGTTTTTTTTTTCTTCTAAGCAGCAATTGTTCCTGCTAATATATTTTTTTTTCTGAAATCCTGCATCCAGCCCCCAGAGGCTCAAATATTATGTGCAATATCATTACAAAACCAAACTCTTACATTTGAAATGCACAGAACCTAATGAGGAAACCCTCATCAAACTAGAGCAACCACTCTTGCTGTTTTGCCTGAAACTGTCTCTATATCCCAGATGAGAGCTCTTCCCCACGCTCATCTTCTAAAGATGTAAGACCTACTTTAGAGAATGACATTTCTGAGTATGGAGGGCAAAACTATGAGAAGCCCTCGGGATAGTGAAGTGGCTTCAGATTCCTCTCTCTACTGAGTTTGTTCAACCATGCTCTATCTACAGTCTATACGATTAATTAATGTGTGATAGATTAGTAACTCCCAAATAGAAAATCATGTTTTTGCCACAGGCTGTAGCAGAAGTGCACAGGGTCTTATTCTGACATTGCTTGTGCTGATAAATCCTAAGAGCATCTCTGCTGAGTCTATCAGGCTGGCAAAGTCAATGCAAGGAAGATCTGATAGGGCAGAGCAGCTAGCAAAGCAACCCATCACCCTCATATCTGAGTCAGCCGCTACAAGTATGCAGACACACACGTATATTATACTTGATCTCAATCCTTTTGTTTAATGGGATGAAAAATAATAATCCGGGGAAAACAATAGCTAAAGAGGAGTGAAGCGGTCCGTCTAGTGATATTCTGTAGCCATTGCTGCTTTAGCTTAGTTTTTCTTCATCCTTGCAGAACTCTCTCTTTTGAACACATCTTTTCTCTCTTTGGTGGCACTGGTGGCAGCTTTTGCTGTATGAAGGTGTTTCAGGCTGATGCATCTCTGTGTCTCTGTGCTGTGCAGCACTGGGGCTCCCAGCTGGCTGTGGGCAGGAGCAGCCCTCGCTCTTACCCCACGTTACTGCAGCACTACCTATAGTTGTAGCAGTGGGAAACACAGTCGCTGCTTCTCCACAGAAGTGCACGTGGTAATAAGGACTTCCACACAAATCAGGCAGCCCTTCCTCTCTTTTAAAAGTGGAGAAGCTGATACTCTGCAAAAGCAGTTTACAAATTAGAAGAATATAAACTAGTGGTAGTTACCTCTCAAAGCTCTTCTGTCTAGGTTGTTAAATAGGACAAGTTATACTGAGGATGGGAGAAGCTCAGCTGCTTTATGAAAGCAGAATTACCATACCAAAAGAAGGAGATGTGCTTGTTTCATATAAATGTGTGTTTTGTTTAAAATCTTGGGAAAATGCAACCCTAATAGCAAATCCACCCACTATTAGTATCCCATAAACGTAAAAGAATTGTGGATGAGCGATCCTTTAAGACACATCTTTAAGTGCTATACTTAACCCAATTGATCCTAACAAAATAGATTTGTACCAAATCTGAAGGTTGGAATGAAACACAGTGTAGTTTTTTTCTGGTGACAATTTCGATAAAAGGTCAAACTACATCAGTACTGTGGCCGTGGTCTGCAGCAGTCAGCCTGTGATTTTGTCTTCCTCAGTAAAATCTCAATACGTTTGGGTTTCTGGACACTCAATCTTGAAATTGTATCTCTACTAGAGGGTGGGAATCCATTGATTTCAGTGGGGTACCAATATTGCATGTGTACTTTTGTTATATTTGTCTTTGTGTCAGTGTATGATCATCAGAATTTAGAGGAGTTCTTTATCAGCAAAAGCCCCACGCATTTGTGTGTCATTTTTCCTCCCTCTGTCTAGATTTCACCTTGTTAATAAGCGCATCGTGGTGATTTTAGCTGGCTGCAGTAACATTGCTCAATTTGGTGACTTGAGTTGATATTTTGCTAACAGACCACCCAGCTATGCTTCGGGATTGTGTTCCATACATACACTGCAGTTTGTGCTTATGGTATCTGACGTGACTGTATTTTATTTTGCTTGAGTTGTGTGTTCTTCTCTTCCATTTACTTTTGTCACTTCTTCCTCTTTATGATTTTCTGAAGTCAGATGCACAGAATCTGTCTCCATCCACTTTCTTAAACATGAAAGGGCTCTTAGCTGAATAGCACATACTTAAGGTTCACTTTCCATAAATGTTCCTCGGGATTCTTTGGCAACCTGTACAGCTGAAAAACAATTATGCCAACAAACTTGTTTTGAGAATAACTGTAGAAATTTGCATTCTGTCCCAGTTTCTAACACAGGCTTCCCTTCGAAGGATGGAAAATTGCTCAGTTCTTATCTGTCTCAATTCTCCAGCTCTAAGGTGGGAATAATAACATTTCCTTTCCCCAGTGCTTTCTCTGTATATTTAGATTAGAAGCACAAAAGGGACAATGGCTGTTTGATTATGTTCTAAGGTAGCTGCTAACACACAGAATTGCTTATCTAGGCAATTATTAATATACATAAAAATAACACTTTCAAATACAAAGGAAAACTAGTTTAAAATTTGAACCTATATTGATTTTCAGGGTTTTCCAAAGTCTCTAATTAGTAACAAATGAGGGGAGCTCTTCCTTCACGGTATTTGTATCGTTGTGTTACTTTACTGTGTAATGTTAATCCTGGTGCTAAATCACTGTGTATGTCATGCATGTCCTCAAAGGGCTTTTCCTAGGCTGCTCCTGATAATGGTGCAGTGCTGTGTAGCCCTCAAGCCTGCAAATGAACAAGAATTTTCTGGTTTGTCAGCATATCTTTTGAATCTTACATCTATTTAGAAATACAATTTACAGTTATATTTCTACATATATACAGAAATATAACTTACAGTTATAGGTGCAGACTAGGCCATTAGGTAGTCTACTGTTCCTCGAGAGTTATTTCCATACTGCTCATGTTTCGGTTTTGCTTTTGTATTTATGCATTATGAATAGTGAGAACAGCTGGTTGGGAGGCTATATTTCCTCCTAGCAGGAACAACAACAAAAAAGTGAACTCATGGTTTTAAAAAAAAATTCTTCACCAGCATATTCTCTGAAAAATTTTTCAACTTTTATATTTCAAAAAGGTGTTGGTCATCTGAAAATGAATGCTTTCCAACTTAAACATGGTTTTTTTTGTGGAAGGGTGCCCTTTGGTAAAAGAGTTATTTTTCCTTCAGAAAGACAATATGACCATTTCTGTAACAGTGAGCACATTGCACATCTATGTTTTTGTCATGTGTCTGTAGTGCTGCTATTACAGATGGGGCTCTGGGTCATTTGGAATTGCTCTGCTGTCAAATATTGTACACTGAGTTAGGGAAGTATGAACACCTTTTTCTCATAGATACTTTTCCATACTTTTTTCATCTCAAGAATTATGTGAGGTGTTGGTAATTTTGAAACTGGTCAGCAACCCTCTTAGTCCAAGATTCATACTTTTAGTTTCTGTGTTATTGGGAGGTGAGTGTTTTGTGTCTGAAGCATTTTAGATGAGTACTAAATGCTGCTCTGGTTTTGAAAA
This sequence comes from Athene noctua, assembly GCF_965140245.1. Taxonomy (NCBI): domain Eukaryota; kingdom Metazoa; phylum Chordata; class Aves; order Strigiformes; family Strigidae; genus Athene; species Athene noctua. Next base: position 21,946,497 of record NC_134044.1, read on the forward strand.
TGTGACTAGTGGCCATTTAATCTCTTTTATTCCTGTTAACTGTCTTCAGTATATCTAATTTGCTGAGTTTCTAAGATACTTGCTTTGTTTTTAACAGGCTTTGAGGTATAGGTTAACCGATGTCTTTATAGAGTATCTGACTACAGTGTGTTGAGCTAAAATTTGTGGCTCAGCTGTCTCTTTTCTCTTCATATCATAAGCAATTCACCATTTTTATTATTTTACCCCTACCCTGACCCTGGGGAAAAAAATGTCTGTAGATCACCTTGCAGTCTGTGCCTTGTGCCTGGCAAGGTACTTTTCCTGCTAATTACCAGAGCTGTTAATTCTGTTGTCAGGTTTGACAGCTGAGAGATAGTGGCTATAAATGTCCATTTCCTACGAGTGGAGTGAAGAGTTAAGAGCAGGACTGTGAAAGGATGAAAAGCAATTTTGAAAGTGTTTCTTCTTTTCTCACTGTAAGATTGCAAGATTTCAGCAATATGCTGTTTCCAAAGGAGGGATCAACTCCTATTTACTGAGTACCCCTGCAGGCCAGTGACCTGTGTGGGGAGGGGCTTCCTGCAATTTTGACAGGTTATTTACTGAGATATTACTTCAGAAACACTGTACAGTAACTTATAACGGATGTATGGTAACCACCCAGCAGGTCTTTGCAAACGAATAACTGCATGGTTATCTTGTGGCAATACTATTGCTTTATCTCATGGTAACATGACAAATAATTTTAGCCAGCACTGCAAGTGGTAAATTTAATCCAGGTCTACCTGCATGCTAGACATTAAATTCTAGGTTTGACTGAAATACCTTTGCCCCTGCAGTTTGCTTAGCAAAAAGGTGAATATCCATCTCAGTATCCAGATACAGTGTGATATTTTGTGCTAGGAATCCGCAGCATGATCAAGGTCATCTTCTATTGCTTTGGTTTCTGCCATCATACTCAAAGCCCCCAGCTTTTCATGGTTTCCAAATGTAGTATCGATATCTTTACATATCATGCACACAAAGAAATAATGGCATAGTAGGACTAAGGAAAAAGTAGAACTGCTCATCTGTGTGTTATAAGCACCGATCAGTTAAAGAAAAAGGAAGTGCTCTCAGCTCAATGAACTTGGGGTGTTGGAAGAGGTAAAGAAATTTGTAACCACAGTTTGCCTAGAGACAGTACTGAAACTCTTGCACTCTTGTCACTGGAGGGTTTTAGGAATACTTGATAGCAACTCTGCTCTTCTTTTATAAGAAAATAGGAAAGCGTTAATGTATATACACGTATATTCCCTACAAGTCATCTGTGTTGGGAAACTGTGGATTTCTGACCTGCCAAGGTCTGACACAGCTTTGGATGTGCTTTGCAAAGTCCAAGGATATCTGCTGGTTTCCCAGTTCTGCAAGAAGTGGGTTACTCCCTTCTGTCCTAAATGTGTTATAACTTACAAACATGGCTGCTGTGATTCAGGTCCCAGGTCAACACAGGTATACATCAAAGTCTTTCTGATTGTGTTTAGATTTTTTTTTTAACAAATTATTTCTTTTGCTGCCCCTCAAGCACAGCGATCTTTGTAGTTAAAGTTCTTCTCAAGCACAGTTAGGGAGCTTGCTTCAAGCATAGTGCTGATCTGGCTCTTGATCATCAAAAAGCCTATGAAAATCTTAATTTAGCCTTTCTAAAGAATCTGGACATCTTAAAATACTTTTAAAGTATATTATTATTTATTTGGTTTTGGTGTACAGGAAAAGTGGAGATTTTATGTATTTTACAGAAGCCCATGGCTTTTAGTACTTATTTGGGAGGTTTAAAACATTTCATTAGGGTCTGGTTCCACTTCTCTGGGGCAGCAGTTCTCTCCACAGGTTATTTTTTACTAATAACTTGTTATTCTCTGAGTATACTTACTTTAGCTTTCAGCAGGCAGCACACTGTTAATGGAGCAGAGAGATGCAAACAAGAAAATCTTGAAAACCTTATCAGTAGGACTGGCTCCTGATTCTTCAGCTTCAGCTTTCTGCAAGCAATTGAAGCTTTCTGTCTACATGGGATGAGTGTTTATGGGGAAAATATTCCACTCTTGCTTGATGATTTTTGTTTGTATAAGGGTGGATGGGATTATAATGGCAAAATGTAGGCTCTGAACTTCTAAATGGGATTTTATTATTAAAATGCTTTTTTTTCCTCCATGAAAATGCTTTAAGAAAAAATGAAAAAAGTATTTTTCAGTTTCCTTTTGCATCTTCACCTAACCTCTGCCCTGAAGGGTCTGTATGACTGTTGCCAACTGTGACAGTTCTCTGCTTCTGTTTCTTTCTCACTTTCAGTATCTTGCCTAACTGTAGGAGTCACTTCTCTGGGGAGGTGAATGTCTCTTTCTCTTCAAAACAGAGTCTTCTCTAAAGCTTGAAGGAGCTACTGTAACTGAAAATAGTACTATTGTGTGGATGTCCTCAAACCTGTGAGGGTTCTTTGCATTTTTTCAGGAAAAGACAATGAAAAGCTTGATATTTTTCCCCCGGTGATATTGCAATTTGAAGATGTATTTATCTGAATATTGATTGAAAAGCAGAGCACAAGATCTCAAGATCAAGCTACTCTGAACAGCAAAGCTTCTGTGAACCACTTGGAGCTAAACCCATGGTGTTTTACTTAACCTTGCCGCAGAGGATTAGGAGAGCTGGGAAGCCTGTTACACTGTTCCTGCTGCCTCTGGGCATAGCCATCTTTTGCCTTAGCTGTCAGCTTATCTTTGTGAAACAGAGATACTGTAGATTTTTTTTCTTTTTTTTTTTTTTTTTTTTTTTTTTAAATTAAGGTTCTTCATTTATTTAAGTCTTGTATCTCCCTACTGATAACTGGGATAACAAAGCCTGCTGATGTTGTCTCTCTCAATATATAGTTTAATACATTTGACCCACTTGTCATATTCTTGGCATCACAGCCTCTATCTCTTAAGAAGACTGCTTTGGAAATGAGCTAATGACACATATGGGGGATTTGTGTAGATACTGTGGACTTACACAACTGCGTGACATGAGAGCTTTAGGAACATGGAGAGTAACTCTGTACTCTGTTGCTTGAAATGTACGTCGGCAACAGGGCTGGACCTATTTAAAAATCACCAGAAGTCTTGCTAGTTAACTTCCCTTTCATGTAATAGAAAAAGAGGTTGAATGAGTCATGTGAAGCCAGCCATGAGATTAATATAGACAAAGATGTCATATCCTCATGCATGCAGCTGTGAATGGCATATCTACTTTGCCATCTGCAGATTAAATGGACATAGTGTCCCAGTGGCTGCTGCAGGGCTTGGTATAACTCAGTTATCATCAGGCAGATTTCCTGTTGCCTAATACCCAAACACAATAGTTGTTTAGCATCAGACTTTGGTTTCTGGAGTAGTTTCAAAACCCGCCAGCCACAGTATGTAGTTTTATAACAACACCACCGTTAACTAATTGCACTCACTCGCAGAATTATGAAACCCAAGAGGATAATTTGGTGCATCATGAGTGTATCTTTGTGAATTTTTCATAGGCAGTTTATATTTTAGCTGATACTTAAAATGAGAATATTTTCCTACAGATCTGTTTGCTCTAATTTCTTTTCTAACAATTAGAAAAACAACATTCTGTTTAATTACAATATTTACAGAAACAGCTTTTTTCCATAATGCAAGTTGTAACAAGTTTTGTGTCAATTAACCTCTGTTTGCAAAGACACATCTGTATTGACCTTTAGGTATCATTCATTCCACTTGCAAATTGGACAGTTGACTGAGTGCTTGATTTATAAAAAGCATTTAAGGACACGTTATGTTAAGCATGTAATTAGTCTTGATAGGAAAATACTGTAACTCCCTCAAATCATTCTGGTATTCTGGTCATGGGTGATATCACTGAGCAAGTTTCTCTCTATCTAGAATCTTCATTAATCCTTATTTGTGAGTTCATTCCAAAAGGCCAAAACTGGGAGAAAATCTGTGCTCTTCATACTGAAATCTTTGATGCAGTCACGTAATTCCCATTTACTTCAGTGAGTCACCCATGTGCACAGAGATGAGAATTCTCCCTTGTTAGGGCTTTAAAGATTTCCATGGGAGTTTGCTTCCTTGAATATTTTATTTTCAGCTTTGTTATGGTAAGATGATTTTTCTGACATTTTGCTGATCACAAAGCAGCTGGCCCTATAAAAAATAAAGCACACACACAAAGAAACAAATGACTGGGTGTCTGGGGGAAAATGTGAGTTCTGTGTCTGAGCTGCAACAGATTGTCATCATTAAAACAAAGCATCAGCAAATGCTGGAATGATGGGCATTAAAGAGTGGAAGCATTTTCTCAGGTTGAAAGACAAAAGAAAGGTGGTACTTTAATTAAGCCATTGTTCATTTGGGTGTATCACCTAGCTCTGACCATTTTTAAAATTCTAAAATAATGGTGTTAAATACAAAGAAGATAACATGTAGAAACACTGTAAGGTGCACTTTATTTAACTGTACAAATCACACCATCCCTTATTGCATGTGTAAATGTACCACTGCACAGATCTGCCAAGACTGGAGCACCACAAAATCCGAGAATGTAGATACATGTCCATGTCAGGGGCTCTCTGACTGAGAAGAGTTGAAATCCAAATTTAAAACTGCAATAGAAGCAACCCCAGACACAGGTGTTTTCTACTATGATCTCTCTTTCCTCTCTGCAGTACATGTGTAGCAGAAGATGGTCCTTATTCTGCATCCCCACAGCATCCCTTTGCCAGTTCCTGCCAGGGTCTTTGCTTCTAAGAAACCAGGCAGGTGAGTGATGGAGGGGTCTGTAGTTAGGTGCTGGAAGGAGGCATGGGAAGGACCTGGCCTCCTTGTACCAGCTTTGCCACTGGAGGAAGAGAGGGAGCTCTATCAACTCCCAGAGGCTTTTTCTGTCAGAGGAAAAGATGCTGTCAAAAGAAATGGCCCATGAAGGGCAAAAAACCCAGCTGATATTAGGTGGGGAACTAGTTAATTCCCTCCCCTCTTCCCCAGATTTTTTATTAAATGCTTTCTCTTCTGAGTTTTCCATTTGTTTTCTATTTAATTTCTTTCTTTCTTTGTTTCTGCTTATCTGTATTGTGTGAGTCATCATGCTGTTAAAGACCCTTATTAAGAAAAATTAATAATCTCCTTGAAGTTACTTATGTGTGTCTCTGTTCCCTCCACTTATTGTTATTTTCTTGATTATTGGAAATTAAAGTCCAGAAAATGGGTTTGGTGTGGAATTTTCATAGGATTTTTTTTTTGAGGTTTTCCCTTAAAAGCTTTTTAATCGAAAGCTGGAACTAAAACCCAAATGACTTCTACATTTTCAAAAGGAATAGGTCAGCACTCTGGGTTTATATCAAATGTTACATTTTCAGAAACAAAGAATTGTAACCTCAAGTTGAATAAAAATGTTCTTAGGCAGACAGCATCCTGGCTGTTGGCCCAGGCAGCTGCATTGTTTCTCTCTGGGCTGGGTTTCTGTGCAGTCAGAAGTGATGTAGAATGGGGAAACCAAGACTTCAGAGCAGAACAATGATGGAAATGAATACGTTGTCGTTGTGTGGATCTTTTCCTTGGTTCTTTTTCAGCAGCTTTCCTGTACTTGCTTCCACTTCACTCTCCTTCCCATTCACTTTACTTATTCTTCCCTTTTCCCTTGTCTCTCCGCAGTCACTTCCCTGTCCCCTCCTCGCCCCGTTGCCTTCACTGTTCTCATGCTGCAGTGATGCACTAACATGACCTAATACTGGCAAGAACTTTGCAGTGGCACATTTTGTGTGGAAAGTCGAGATGAGTTTCAAGGCAGGCTCAAAGTGTTATTTTTTCTGGACAATCAAAAGAACTGGATCTGTGCCTCAAAACATGCTCCCTTGTTCATCATGTGGTTGTTTAGCTGGTGGCTCATAAAGCCAATATGAATTTTAATTCATAGAGGTTCATTGAGAGGGACCTTTCAGGTCCTGGAGTGGTCTCGTGGCTTTTCAGAGCTTCCCCCTCTTCTCTATAGCAAGCTATCAGAGAGGGGTCTTTTTCTTTTAAGTTCTTGTTAACTACTCTCAGTTTGCCTTATCAGCCGAGGAGAAGAAATGTGAAGATGTATGTGTCTGATGAAATATTTAGACTTTTAATACTAGCAGCTCACAAGATACATAAACTATAATTTATTTCTGTTTACAGCACTTCTGCTGGAAGTACCCTGCTAATCTACCTAATATATGTAAGAAAATGCAGACATGCTAAGATTTTTTTTTTTTTATTATGACTATCAGTCTTCACTACAGTATTATGAAGCAACAAGGAATGGACTTTTCCAGGAACTATATGTCCTATTTATTAAAGACTATGCCTCATCAGAGACCTCTACACAGCACTGAGTGACCTTTTTTGAAGAAACTCAATTGGGTGACGTAGTTTTCCTGGAGGTTTAGGTGTAAGACTCTGTCACTTTTCCAGATGAGGTTGCGTTAGATCCTATACACATGCATCATTGAATGAGACATCCTGTGGCTGGTACACTTACAGGAGCTTTAGGGCCAAGCACAGCTGGACAAATAGAGTTGTCTGGGGCCAGTGGAAGAACAATATTCACAAAACAGCCCTTCCCTCAGGCCTGATGCTCGAGGGAGCATGTCTCAGAGATGAGCCTGGAAAATAAATTTCCAGAGAGATAAAAATCAGGATGACTTAGGTCTTTTGGCTTCATGACAGCTGACCCCCACATCCCACCTGCTACCAGGTCCTTGAGGCAAAAATGACCTTTCCCATTGCTTTTCTCTCTCTGCCCCAATGGCCAGAAAACATAGAGTAATTGTTTTGTAACCATAATTTAGCTTTCAGTTTGCTCTCACCCCAGCTCTGAACAAAGGATTTATAACCCCAAAGCTGATCAGTGCTTCTTCCCACTTGCAACTCTTGGTGTAAAAAAAAAAAAAAGCAGCATCTTTTCATTGGAACATTACCTTTTTCTCTGGAGATTTCTTCCCACTTCTTATCTCCAGGTGGATGTGGTTTACCCTGTCTCTTCCTGTAATGCTTTCATGTGCATTGTTACAGTGGCATTAGCAAGGTGTATTTTCGTGTTCAGACATTTAGTGGATGTGAGTCTTTGCAGGATAAAACTTTAGAAAATGAGATCTATGTTTTTGCTCTTGTCATCTTATATGGGAACTGGTTAACTGACGCTCTGGTGACTTCCTGAGGTAAAAACCCTGGCAACGCAGTCCGCAGGAGCAGGAGTTTAACCCCCAAAGCTGGCAGAGAGGCAAACTCAGAAATGGGGTCTGTACCCCATGCTTCTTACTGTCAGTTCTTCCAGCCTTCACAGCCATGATACAAATAGGTGTGGAGCTAAAAATGGAAATGGACCCCAAGATAAAGGAGATGAGCAATAATAACATGCTTGACTGGCTGGAGTCTGCTACATAATTTTAAATTAACTGGATGTCCTGCACTTGGCTTCAGTATAAAAAATTTTAAAAATATACCCTTTTAATACTTTTATTTAAACTAGTCATTCAAATTTGAGTGGGCTGAGAAGCCATAAGCAGCCAGGTTTGCCCAGGATTACCCCAGCATAAATTATGTGCACATATCAGAGGTATGAGAATATCAAGTGAGTTCATTTAAATTAATGTTATTAAAACAAATGGAAAATTGATTTTTGGTAATAGAGGTCTTGATTTACCCTAGCTTAACTTCATTGATTTTGGTGTATTTGCTCCTACTTCACTTTGGTATAAATCAGGGAAATACCAAGTCCAGGGAGTGTAAGCGCTAAGATGAAGTGAAATATTTACTGTCTTATGTCTTATCACATTCAAAGTAGCAGAAAATGCGTTTCTTCTGATTTATTCTACTGTAATGCACAGTGGCCAGAAACAGCAGAAGTAATGATTAGCTGTTTATTGCAGTGTTTGGCCTTAATAACTGATATCATGCTAACACAAACATAATTACAGATTCAAATAGAGCTTATATTTAAGATATTTATAAAGCAACAAGCAGAACTCAAGCATTGACCATTCATAGACAGAACTGGTTTCCAACCTCTGGGCTCAGCTGTGTGCTATAAGGTCTGAAGTTGCTCATGTATCTGACAGGAGTCCTTCCTCCCCCTTTTTTAAAGTGCCTTCTTACTGCTCCATGAGTGAAAAATTAATGGACCTTCTTTTGTTTGCTTTTGAGAAGGAAGCACTTCCATTAATGACACTAAGAATAGGCTTTACTGTAACTTGGCCTCAGATGGTAGTTGTGGTTCCCACACATCCTGTAACAATATGCTTTCTAAACTTAAACGGATATTGCCACACTGCCTGTTATAGAAAAGCAGAAGGAAGATGATGAAGCAGCTCCTCCAAGATAATTTTTATTCTGAGGCAAATTTATTGGCCTCATGTTCAACACCTCGTCAAGAAAAGAAAAAGCCCCAACATGAAAGTGGGACAGGTTGTGAGTGCATTTTACCGGCGTGTCTGCAGGGTGATTTCCTGCAATTAATTACTGATGTGAGGGGCAAAGCAGAAAAACAGATTTCTACAGCTGCATTTTCACTCTTGCATGGGAGTATTATCGGACTAGGGCACAAATACCATATTCATCTCAACCTTTCCCATTCCTCAGCAAAAGCTCCCCTCCACCTTTTCATCAATTCCCCCAGCAGCTGCATTCTTTACCGATCACTCTGCACACAACCCCCCAGTCAATGCTCCTCTGGGGTGGCTCCGTCGCCGATTGATGAATTCGTAGTGTTCAGCTCCAGCTGGCAATCAGCTGTCTCTGCTCCTTGACCTCTTGCCCGAGGCTGCCTGTAGACCTGTCAATCATGGAAATATTTTCTGTGAAGTCAACTCTTTAAGCAATTAAGGATCTATATGTAGGCAGCCAGCACATCTTGCATGGTGCTTGGGCCAGCTAAAACTTCTCTTACCCCTTACCAGCCTCTGAGTAAGTCAGTCCTGCACAGAATAGATAAATACCAGCCATCCGTCATCCCCGTATGGTTTAGGAGTGTAATTTCATGAGCTGCCTGTGTGGGAGAGAAGTGTGAGAAGATGCTGCGTCAGTGTGTGGGCTGCACAAGGGACAAAGAGGTGACTTAAAATTTATACTGGAAATAGAGAGTGAGTAATAATGTGCCCACCACAGACCTTTCTTCAGAAGAAATATGCAAATGAAAAATGATTTGAATGATGGGTTTAACTACCAACTGAAAATGAAGCCAGGAAGCTGAGGTGTGAGCCAGTCCTCTGGCAAGATATGGTAGCAAACAGGCATAAACCACAGTGACATAACACTCTGTGTGTGTGTGTGTGTGGTGGGATGAAGTTATGTGACTTGGAGCTTGGAAGGAAAAAGTTTTTGTGTACCTGCTAGTTTTCTCTTTCTTTCTTCTCTGGTGGTTTCCCAAAATTCATGGAATCACCAGGAGATGAAAGTGACATGATGCTCCAGACCTGAAATTTGAGACCTGGTGGATTTCTGAAATGAATCCAGACCAGAATACTGTATCCACAGGGCTGTGGAAAGGGATTGGAGTTTGTGCCTTGGACCTTCGAGGCAGATGGATATGAACCAGACCACCAGATCGGACCCTTCAGGTTTTGGAGGCATTGTAAATAGGGCTCCTATCCAAACATTACTGCATTATATTTTCTTTAGGGGAAAAAAAAAAAAAAAAAAAAAAAAGCTTAACATACATGCATGAAACAGAAAATAATCTGCTAGGAAAACACGGAGGCTATATTTGAGCTGATGGAATGATCTGTCCTGATGTGGTATTTGTTGTCTGTGGTCGCCTGAATTCACCTATGCAATTCTCCAGCATTCATCAGTCAAACTTAAAGAGGTTTTTAGCAATAAAGAGAAGACTTCAAAGAAAGTCTCTCTTCATGCACTTGATCTGGAGAGTGTTACTTTATTTTTCCTGTTGCCATTTGGAGTAATAAGATATAAACTTTTCTGTCCATTCTTGCGCATCTTCCTGCTTGAGATCCTTATAACTGCAAAGTCAGTTCAGTGAAAAAGATCTTTCTTCCATCCCCTTCCTTCATTTTTTAAGAAAATAGATACTTTGGAAGGCATGAAATGTAATGCCAAATGCTGCCTTCCTAAAGAATGTCCAAAATTCCTGTGAGACAATGCATTGTTTCAAAACAAAGCTATTTCAGGCAATTCTATGCTCGTATGTACAAAGCTATTCATCTGAGAGACTTTTTTTCAGCAGAAATATTCTTGCTCTGGGGTTTTATCTTTTAGAAAGAAAAAAGAAAGTGTTTTGGAAGATCGGTTTCGTATTGTTACAATTTAAAATAAAACAAACAAAAACAGATTCTGCAGAAGTTCAAACCAACTGCCATTCTTGTTGTCCATGTCTAGTCAAAGCCAGCATGATCCTTCTGGAATATCTTTTACAAACATTATTTATTTGACAGTCAGTCTCTGGTGGGTTTTTTGTCAAATGTTACCAAGAATCCTGTGCCATGCTTAACTTTTAAAGGAAGAGTGTAGTGGGTTTGGTTTTACACACTTGAGGGTCTTACATGGCTTGTGGTGTGGTGGGAACTACCCCCAAAACTACTGAATGTCCCCATGTCTCTGCCTCTGTGCAGCTTTCCTAGGGTATTGCCACTCTGTTTATTGCTGTTTGATGTGGCTAGCAGGAGAGAGAACCAAAGTACTGGTCTGTTTTCCACCAGTGAGGATGTGGCCTATAGATTTTTATGAACTGCAATTCACAAAATCACAGATTTGGAAGGTTATGAGCTCTGTAGACGCATCGTCATTTCCAAAGGATATATTTTATAGAAGGCAGGTAGGTTTTGGCCAAGTAGGGAAACTCAGCTGCTGTTTTATGTACTCTGCCCATGCATGAATTCATTGTGGACTTGAACCAGGAAGACCTGGCTAATGTTGCCACAGTAGAAGACAGAATGAGTTCAGAAGTATGGATAGAGCAATGATACCTTAATTTCTTTCACTTATTTTGCAGAAAGCAGGGCCTCAGACCATTAGTGCTACCTCCTTTCTCAGCACCACGCCTGCTCACTGAAATGAGAGATACTAAAATATTTCACTAGCCCCTGCATTTTGACTCCAAGCTATTGGTTGTGTTATTGTGGTAGGAGATAGATACTCACAGAATAAAGGCAGGATGCCATTGCACTAAAAATATGTAACATGCTCTCTGGGAAGTAAATTGTATGTGTCCTACTAGATAAAGATACAAAGATGTCCCTTTTTCTTTCAGTGCTGATGGTAACATGGAAGAAGCTGGTTTTAGCAGCAATTGGTAATTAGACTGTTTGCAGTGTTATCAGAAATACGTGCTTTTTTGCAACAACAAAAAACCCCAGAAACATCCTTTCTTTAGAAATATCTGTTAAACAAAACCAAAAAGTGGAAAAAGAAAATTAGCAGCTGCTATTGCACTAAACTTTAACGTACCGACACTGCTTTTTGAGAGCTATCATTAGAGCCAAATTAAAATATAGCTGAGATTTTTCTAAATAAAACTGTCAATGAAGATAAAAAGTTTTTATGTTGACAGTAAAGCAAATGATTTTTTCCACTCTGTTGAGGTTTTGTAATGGTGCAGTATATCTGGTTGACTTATGGCACACTAATGACAGATTAACAGCTGCAGGAGAGACGATTGCTCTGAGAATCACTCTCAAGTGAGCAAAGCTGAAGGCCTGTGGGCAGGGGCTGGATTTGGAGGCAAAAATGGGTGGAGGATTTATGCAAGGCTGCACATGGGTAACAGAGAACAAATTAAGAAAAGCACTTATGGATGTGAGAAGAAGTGGTTCCTGGTGTGGGGGAATCCCCATGCTGGAGCTTATGTCTCGGCAGTGCAGGAACTGAGATGCAGCCGCAAAGTAACAGAGCTTGGGTATTTTTTATAGGTTAGGAAAGGTGTGCATCAGCGTCAGTGATAATTGCTGGGTCTATTAAGTAGGTTAAGCAAGAAGTATGATCTGCTGCAGTCTTTAAATGCATTTCTAGCGTGTTCAGCCAGCACAAATGTCCACACAACTAGCCTGTAAGAGCTATTTCCTTGGGTGTTTCCCTGAAATATTCACACAGGGAGAAAAGGTCAGGCTAGAGGAATTTTTCTCTTCTCACCACCCAAAGCTGGAGACCTTGTTCCTGCTTTGGTGTGAAAAAGGCTCAGAGCTCAGCTATGCCCATGGTCTGGCAGGAGGAGGAGTCCTGTCGTGGTGGGTAAACGCTGATGTGTCCAGCTGCAATCTGAGTTGCTACATTTCCTACTGGGGAGATGTGAAATGAAGAGAACGCTTTGGAAAATTGCCGCCTTGGTAGAAACACCCACTGGATTAAAAATTCACTCTAAGGAGTTTATTAATCTCCTATTATTTATGTGAAATAGTGCTTGGTAGTTTGTATTTGGAATTTGTGTTATTTGTTGCAAATGAGGCAACAGAACAGTTTGAATATCATGGTTTGAAGTGGAGCAAGCATCCTTCTCCTTGGTACCTGCATTGTAAGATGATGGCAGTGGTGGTTGCACGTTTTGTCTGATCCTCTTTTGTTGTAAACAGAGACAAATAGGGCCTGGAGTGGTGCAGCAGCAGAAGTCATTCATTGCCCGTCTACCCTCTGTCCTCTGCCCACAGCAAGTGAAGAGAAAGGCACTGTGAATCCTTGAGCCGTAACTCATTCTCAAGTCTCCAAATGTGCTGGGGCTGCTCCCTTCATTGTACAGCACCCAGTTATAACCCTGTCCAAGGACAGGGGCTGTTGGCAGCTGTACCAGGTCCCTCAGCCCTTAGTTCCTGACTCCTGAATTTCAGCAAAAACCATGCATTTAGCTCTTCAAAACTACCTTAACTTGGAGATCCTTCGATGCTTCCAAAACCACTGTGGTAACATGAATTCACTTGGAGGTATCTTCAGCATTTAATTAGACTAGTTATTTCAGCAGTGAGGAGGAAGGAAAAAAAGCAGAACGCTTAGAAAAGAACAGCTTTTCCTTGGATTGTGACATCTGAATAATTTAAAGAGGTTTTGAGAACTATGCTTTATTTTAATTAGTTTCTGAATCAGTTTCTGCTTTGCCTATTCTTTCTCCCCCCTCTTTGTACTGTTTATTTTTGATGACATCTGCAATCCTGAAAAAAAAGAAAAAGGAAGCAAATTAACTTGGTTCAAGCCACATCAGCACATCCCTTGGAAGATCACAGCAGTCAGCTGTAAAAAATGGGCTTATGCTGAAAGAAAATGAGGAGCTCAGAGGGCTCAAAATGTACTTACCTATTTATTAACTACATCTATCTTTATAATTTTTGTACGACACCAAAAAGTGTTCTTGGCACTTCATAGATGCACAAAGGACATGAGGTGGACTGCTGTGGCACTGTTTTATTAAGGCCACTCTGCATTTACGTTTGTCAAACCCAGAACAAAGTCCATCCTTTGAGACTCTGTCTAAATAGGCACAGTCCAGGAGAGCAACAGGGGAAGAAATGAGCCATGTGACTGTGATTAACATTGTGATTAAAGAACATCACATTATTTCCAGAAAACTTTTTGCTTCTTGCAGACCCCTGCCCTGTGATGCTCTGCGTTTTCCCAACAGTCCTTCTTGTGTCCCATTCCCACCAAGCAGTGGGTGAAGGGTAACCAATGCAGAGACAGTCTGCCCACTGTGGGCCAAAGGAGCGTGAAGAGAGTCAGAGGGAAGGAGACGATGCTCACAAAGATCTTAAACAAAGACATGAGGAGGTAGAGATCCAGCAACCCAAAACTGAAGGAAACAGATCTGATTCATCTTGACCACAGTATCACTTAGCTACAGTGATGTGTCTTTTCAGGTAGGCCAAGCTGTCCCGTTGGACATGGGCAATGCTATTTGCAAACTTAAGTTGCCCATACAAAGAGCTACTCTCTGTGGGTGCAAGGAAAGGAGCTACTTCTCGTAAACGTGGGGGCTATAGAAGTTGATAAAAGGTACATGTATCTTTTGGCCTGTCATTGCTTGTCCACATTTAACATTGATAATGCTGTGTGCTTCCTGGAAAGATAGGATATCTGTGGAGTAAAAGAACATGAAATACAGTAGTAATTTTAAGATAATTTTGGATGAAAAACGAAAAATTGCCTTAACTGATATATTTTGCAAATTAATATAAGCCTCAGCTAATATTTCAGTGAGAAAGAAAAGCACCAAGCAACCTGTCACAAAAAAAGACAGAATGACTGAAATGTTTCATTTCAATATTTTTCAAACAATAAGTTTTGAATTTTTTCTTTGAAGTGAACATTTTGAGTTCTGAAATGTATGCCTTCCCTCCTCCTTTTTTCAGAAAGCTCAAAGTGAATCATACATTTTTTTTCATCCCTAAACAATTTTTATTTTCAACCTTTTCTAAATGCTGGGCAGGCCAGGAAAAAAAAAAAAAAAAAAGTTATTTGCGTAACTGTGCAAGAGATGTGGTTTCTGAACTGACTGTGTTGTGATGAAGTCCTGAACAGTGACTCACTAGTCCTGATCTGAGTTCAATAAATGGTACGTGTAAGGTGGGTGATGGAGGTACTTCTGTTATTGTGTCATTCTGTCCTGCCAATCCTCTCCTAAGCATTATCAACTAATATGTGACAGTTATAAAGTGGATTATAGGCCAGTCTGTCTGATATAGCTAAGCTGAATCCATCAAACATATATCACTCAGAATCTCAAATTGGACTTGAACCTCAGTCTGTGAAGTGGCAGATAAGTAATTTGTCACGTTTTGCTAACACCTTTCCTCTGCTTGGTGTATCCCTTGTGGTCCTGTATTGCAATCAGCATGCTCATTTTAGCTGTGTTTTCAGGATGTAATATGAAAATTACTAGGCATTATGAAAAGGTCAGCTCTGTTAGACTCACAGTTTAAGTAGGAGGAATGGAGTTGCTCTTAAGATATTCATCACCTGTCATTATGTCTTATTAATCATCCCAAACAAACCTTGGATGGCAGTTCATTAGAATGTGCATGTCCTACAATTGTCTGTGATAGGTGCCATTTTTACTGTGTCTTCTCTTCCTGACTTTTTCATCATGTTACTAATTGAGATTCTTATGGCATTTTGATTATTGCAAGCATAAAATGCATGCAAACATATTACCTTTGTTAGGAAAGCTGAACAGGGAAAAGCTGAGTTGAAGAGTGAGAGTTAGCCCTAGTGAGAGCAAGGCTGTCTAGATGGGGAAGTACCTACATGCTCAGTTTTCTGCTGAAATCAAACTCAACACTTTGACAAGATTCAAGAGATCCAAAGCATTGTCAGCATGAGAGAAATACATGATGTCAAAAATGTTTGACATGCTTGGTCTAAATGAGGCATTAGAGAGCATAATAATGGAAGTATTTAACTCCCTAGTACAACCTAGTCTGCTGTTCACAGCAGAGATGCAGCTTTTGTAAGAGCTTTCTCTGAAAGAACTGCTGATGCCAAAATGGGCTTCTGCACAGAGAGACAGGATGGGGTGAGTCCTTCCAGAGGAGTTTGAAGTCATGTTTCTTGTTTCTGGGCTTCACAAGCAAGTTCCAAATAAAATTGTGGAGGGGGAAGTGAAATATCAAACTTATTCCTATAGAGCTGAGGAGCCAACATGCACTTCAGCACTTCAGAACATCCCTTCAGAAGGAATAGGCATGTCCTGTCACTTCAGAAGGGTTAAAGATTTAAACGCGTTAGGTGGCAGTGCACTGGAAAACAGCCAACGTTCAGGAGTTATTCTCTTACTAATTTGCAGATTAGAAAAAAATGCTTGATGACTTTTAATGTTTGTCTTCACATGTCAAATGGGAAAGTTCAAGAGTTTCTTTTTGTTCAATGGCTTTTGATGGGGTAAAGTGAGGGAAATAGAGGTGCAAGCTTTACTGGGAATGCATGTTTCTTTTACTGCCCCTTTAAATGGGAACAGAAGTCCAGGTTCTTCACTGGTGGAACTGTGTTGCTGAATTTAATGAAGCTCCTGTCACCAGGTGACTCAGGGAAAGTGACATCTGGAGCTGTGTGTTAAATTTTGTTCTGTTGCAGGATATGTAGGTTTTGTAGGGAACACATTAAACTGTTTTCTGATGGGTTTTTTACCTGACCCCTCAGAATGATGAGAATAAAGCAATAATCTTTTCAGAAGCAGATGCTGATTGCTTTTTTGAAACCATAGGACCAGACTCCCTTCTTGTGTAAATAGGCACAGATATGTGTGAGGTAACTGGAGTTATGCAATTCTGCTCAACTCCAAAGGCTGTCCTAACTGTTTGCATAGCTGTCTTCTCTAGCAGAGTAAAGCTTATGATGAAATATCAGGAAAGACAAGGAGACAGACAGGTTGGCCTCTGACCAGTATTTCAGCTCAACTTGCATAATGCAATGGTCACCTTATGCAAACTGCTCTGGCAACACCTGCACTGCTTTGTCATGCCTCTTTGCTAAGTTGCTTTACAGTACTCCTCCCACACATGAGGGATTTTCATAAGACAAAGTCAAGTGGTACAAAGAGAATGACTCTGCTGTCACCCAGCCTCCGGCTCCTTAACCCCTTATGGCTAGGTGTGGTCACAGGCAAGGAAGAAACATGTCCCAGCTTGTGGTGGCAC
Organism: Athene noctua; assembly: GCF_965140245.1. Lineage (NCBI taxonomy): Eukaryota > Metazoa > Chordata > Aves > Strigiformes > Strigidae > Athene > Athene noctua. The sequence continues at coordinate 21,963,115 of NC_134044.1, forward strand.
TTCTTACAGGGGTCGTAAACATTATGATGGAAAACCCTTCATTCTGTAACACAGGTACCGACAGAGGAAAAGCTTTGGTGGGAGCTTTGCTCCTTTGTAAGATGGACCCTGGTGGTGCAGGCTTTGAAGATCCAGGCCATGGACCACCACCACTTCACACATCAGCACCAGCAGGATTGGCCTGTGGGAACAAAAGCTGGGCGCTCTGCTGAGTCTGTCCACTTTGCCTGGTGCTTTTCTTAGAGGCAGAGGGGTTTGCGGCATCATGACTAAGAGATACCAAAGAACAGGAGCATCTTTGGTTTTGTCTAGGTTCTTCCTTTATATTAAGTGCAAGAAACAGGAGACATATATTTGGATGGTACAAATGGAGGTGGCCGCATGGTAGGCAGGAGGACTGTGCTGATCCATGGCAAGCAGTATCACAGTCTTTAGCCTGGTGGCATGGGCTAGCACATGTCTTTTCCTTCTGTGATTGTAGAGATCCTAGCACAGTAGAGTATGCTTTCAGAAAGCACCACAGTACAAGTAAGAAATGGATAATAATGTATTTTATTTCCTTCTTCTCCTGCAGAGTTTGGTTTATTTTTGTAGAGTTATATGTAAGATGAGCCACGTAGGTAGCTTTTCAGCTCTCTATTTGTCACGCTGCAGCTAGATCGATACATAGTAAAAAGTTTATAACTTGGCTTTTCTTCCCTCATCTCCAGTATTTGTTTATAGATATCAAATCTGACATTTTAAGCAACCACTAAATGATTTTATGACTACCATGGGTGCTCAGTTGTTGTGGGGGTAAAAGGTGGGTGTGCACTATGGTATTTGTTTATGGATGACCCTTTAAATAAATAGTAGTTCTAAGAGCAGATTTGTTTCATGGGAGTTTCATGAACAGTATGTTTCAAGTCTCTCAGGTTGCACATGGAGTCTGGAAGGCAGTTCTTTGTGTACAAAGCCCTGCAATGACATGTGTGGCAGGACCAGGAGACTGAACCTGGCGTCCTTGGCTGTAAATGAGTATGTCCTGCACTTGAGAGATACAAGGCCTCCTTCTCAGCAGCAAGGGGTGGAGGGACTAGTTGGGCAGCTGGACTGTAGCAATCCTTTTATTGCTCAGCCACCTCTAGAGGGTGACAAATGGCCACATTGAAAGTTGTTACCATAAGTTTGTCATGAGACACTGTCATAAGACTTTGTCATAAAGTTATATGACAACTTTGTCATAAGACTGTGGCTTACCAGTGCTCTTTGGCATTCCTTTGCACTCTGGTAGCAGGGAAACTGTGAAGCCGTATGAAGGAGGTTAGCAGCAAATAATAATTTACTGTTTTCCCTAATGCAAAACTGGAGAGGTTCAAATGAAATCAATGCTTTCCATACAGTTGAAACGTGGCACTCTTTGTACAAGGCTTTTTTGATGCTAACACTTCACATATAACCTCTAGAAAGTCCTTGTGTTGCAGATGTTTGGAAGGGAGGACAATTTGTGGAGCCAAACAAGCTTTCCTTGTACTTTTGTTCTCTCATGGACCGTGGTAAAGCACTGGGTTTGAGCTAGAATGACCTTTTGTCTGACTTGGTATGATAATTCTTGTGTTGGGATGCATTGTAATGGAACAAAACATAACATTTTGCAAGAATCAAATAGTTGTGCTCAGTATGATTGACGCAGACTTGGAAATCACATGAGGGCTTTGTTGTACGCAGTGCAGTTCTCCGAGTCAGAAAAAGGAGGTGATGTCTACCAGCAGGTATGCAAATGCAGCATGAAACCACCTCCACCACTTAGATCATCAGTGGACCTTTTAAATAACCAGAGGACAAAATGTAACTGCTTTTTCTTCCCAGTTGACAACAAAAACTTTAAGCAAAGTACCCTCCTTTATATGTGGCATCAATAGTTCTAACAAAAGTTTTACATTTCTGGAAATCAGAAGAGAGTTTCTATCCATCAGGCAAGTGATCTCCAGTAACACTAATGGGACAAAATGATCAGTGGTGCAGGAGGAATGACGTAATGTGGAGATATGTGAGTGCAGAAGAGACTTGCATTCATGCATCATCAAGAACAACCTGAGAATCCACTCCCAACATAAAGATATTCAAAAGCATATTTTCAGGATTAGTATATTAGATAACCAGAATTGAAAGATAAACTCTTTTATGTAGGAAAGTGAAGGTAGGATTTAGAATCTGATGTCAGGAATTGTTAAGCAAAATGCCACCCAGACACAGCCGCTTTGTCAGCAACGTCTACACATCTATTTTTCTTTTGCAAGAGACTGCAGAGATGCTTACGATACAATTATGTATTATGGTGCTATTGTTGCATACAGAATGTGAGAGGGGAGAATGTTTGGAAGGAGGCACAGAAATAAAAAAAATAAATTAAAACCATCAGGACAGCCTAGCTGAATAATACCAGCTGAGGACCTGACTCATTTAGTGATGTCTATGGCACACCAGATGCATGCACATGTATTGTGCTTACTGCCCTGTGGGAGCAGCTAAAAGAAAGAAAAAAGACATTTCTAGAACAATACTGGCATAAGGCACGTATTATAATGCTAACCCCCCTGATGTGTTATGGTTTTAGAGTAATTGTGTGGGTGTTTGGTGTTTGAAGGAGAAAGGAGAGATACCTGATGAATCACCTCTTCTTCCCCTCCTGGCTTTTGCACCATGGGCAAGGCTGGTGGTACTTCAAAGCTTTTTCTCACTACACCACAAAGATGTACATTGACCTTTTAGTGTCTTTTAAGGTCACATGAGACAATTTGCTTCACTTGACATAATCCAGTCCAGCAAACGCTGCCTGAGAGAGGGGTGTCCTGACTGCCCGGGGTGCACCAGCCTTCCCTCAGCTCCCTAGCTCCCCAGCTCTCCCCTCTGGCAGCTCGTTGAATCTGTTGTTGTTTTCCTTTGGTCTTTTGGTATTTCTGTCCTCTGTAAAGGACAAAAGAGCAGCCCACTTTAGTCCTGACTATACAAGAAAGAATCTGAATTTCTCTGTCGGGTAGTGGTATGCAGGTGCACAGGGTTTTTCTCCCCAGTGGTGTCTCCCTGGAGGTGTGCTCTGGAGCTGAAATCTTGGCCCCAAGAAAAGTCAAGGGAAGGTTTCCATTAAGTCTAATGGGGATAAAGCCTTAGCTGATGAGGCAAACACATAAATGATGTATTCCATTTCTACTCTACATGATTAATACAGGGAACCAAATGTCTGTATCAAATTCGGTGTCTGTTGTAGTTATGCCAAGTTTCAGGGCTCAGACAGCTGGCAACCAGTAAGGAATTTCTTCGGAAATACAAGCCATGCACAAATGGCCCTAATTATTTTACTACCTTTTTCCTTTTCTTAGCTATTTTTACCTCTCCTTTTATTCATTCCTGTTATGTTTGCAAGGGATTTTTCACAATCATTTTGAGACACGTTGGTTTGTACCGCAGAGAAGATAAAGCCCTGTTTGGCTGAGGCGGCCAGCCCCTCTGAGGATCTGCCGGGGATCCCACTGCACCTCGCTGCCTGGCTCCTCAAAGGGAAGCTCTGATGCAACATTTCTGTGGCCAGAGAACAGAACGAGTCCCATGGGAACAGCTTCATTTCCTTTGATGTTTGGTGGATCTGGCAGTTCCGCATCACTTGATTCACCAGCCTGGCAGAGAGCCAGGATGCCTGTAAAGCAGGTCAAGGCTGTCATAATTTCACTGTGGAACAAACCCTTTTTCAGACTCTGTTTCATAACAGCAGCCAAGCGTTTCCCCTGCCCTATGGAGAGGCTGGCCCCAACGATGCGTGGCAGAGAGGGGGCGAAACCCTGGCTCAGCACTTTCTGGTCCCCAGCCCCATCTCAGCTCCTGGCTGTGCTCATGCAGGCACCGCAGCACTGCAGCCAAGTCAACATCCTTACTGTGACTGCAGAAGTGGAAAAAACATCCACACGAGAAATAATCTGAAATTCTCTGCTGCAAGAAGACAGCTGTCTGGTGCAGGGAAAATTGCAACTTGCTGGCCAGTGATGCTGTTTCTGGGTCAGGGCCTGTGCAGAAAGTACTGGTTTGGATGTCCAGGGAGTTGCCAGCCTCTGGGTGCACCCAGGGCCTTGGAGGAGATTTTTCCAGAGGTTTGCAGCTGTTCTCTGCAATGTTGCAGGGCAGGGGAGGGGGTTGTGGGAGCCTGACAGGGCAGCCAGGGGAGTGGCCATGAGCCCAAACCTGGCTGCCAGCTCTGCAAAACCAGAGCCTTCTCTAGGGCTGCTGTGCAGTAGTGCCCAGGTACCCTGCCCATGGTATGTGTGTATTTGTATACATACGTATATATATGTGTGCATATATACACACACATGTATATGCATACATACAGATATATATATATATATATATATCTTCTTTTGGGAGCCTGAATAGTAGTTCTGTATGGGAAATCTCTGAGCCTGTGTTAGGCTTTTATATCTTTAAACCCCCCTGATATTTCCTAAATCTGCATTGACTCTGTGTTCCCAATTCTCTGAACAATACTAGTGATGAGAGATCAAATGCAGAGATACAGGTTCTGCTGAGCTTAGGTGGAAAGCAGTTATGCTTGCTTTATTTCCCAGAACTGGTCATTGCCATAGGGCTTATTTTGGGCTGATGTAATGTAAATAGGCAATGTTGATTGTCAGGAGCGAGGATTTTAGGATTCAAAAGAATATTGCATTAAAAGAGGTGTTCAGTGCTCAGTAGGAGTAAATATGATGGTGCCTGGGTCTGTAGGAGGTTGGTCAGCTGCTCGCAAGCAGCTGCTGTGTGCAGAAGGACACCGTGTTGGTGCTGGTTCTGAATGCATTGAAGGGACAGCATCAGTCCCCTAGTTTAGCTCACGTGTCCCCATGCGATGGACTGCCCGAGTATAATTCTGTAATGACAGCTCTTCTTTCCTGCTTCCCTCCCCATCCTATGTGCTTAACTGGCCTGAGTTAGAAGCCTGAGGATATAAGAGCAAAATGCAAGCATGCTGTACATTGGAAATAATAATAAAAAGGGTTAATTATCTTTAATACTGGGAGCTGTCGGAGCTGAATGAAATAAGATAGCAGCTTAGAGTGCATTTGCCTGCATGTGTGGGAGGAAGGTGTGGAGGCTGTTTATTTACAATTATTCCCTTTCCAGAGAGCTGGTGGAAACCAGTGCTCCCTCACCCTGTTCAGAAATCAATGAAACCTCCTTGGCTTTGATTTTGTTGCTGTTTCACTTAACCTTTAAACTTTACCTGTTGGCAAGCCAGGAATCAGCAAACCAAAACAGTGTGGACATGTCTGAATGAAAGCCAAAACCCGGAGCCTCAGCTTTGATATATAATGCACTGGAGCACTGGCTGGTTTTGGTGCTCAGAGGTTTGCAGCACAGGATTAGCACGCAGTGTGCCTGCTGAGATGCCAGGTTGCTGCAGGATCCCAGGGCAGCCCTCACTAATGATTTGAATAAGCATTTTTTGCTAAGTCATCTCTGGTTTTCTTATGTTCTCCTCAGAATGGAGAAATAAGCTGTGATCATGCTGTGTTTTTCCTTTTCACCTGAAAGTGCTAGAGGTCCTGAAAGAAAAGCAAAGGCTCTTTGGTCACCTTCCATGACCCGGCAGGACCTCTACCACAAAGACTATTTCACCTAGGTGACCCTCCCCACTGTAGTGCAAGTGCAATAGCCCCCAAAAGCAACTTTGCTGTTGCAGCCTCTTCCCCTACCCTTCCCAAGGTGTTCTGTCTGGGGATCTACCATGGTTTCTCTGTGTTTTAGCCCAGAAGCATCATTTGAACCCTTCCACAGGTTCCAGAAACACCTAAACAAAGGAAAAATCCTATATAAATTACTAGGTACAGGGTCTGCAACTCTGCCCAGCAGCTTTAACTGCCTAGAGCTGCCTGTGGGCAGGCTTTACGACCTCGGTGATAGGCTTAGCAGAGTAATGCTAGATGTAAAGGTTTTCTGGGTGGAGAGACTTAAGCAAGCTGTAAGACTCCGTGACTTCAGCCTTTGTTCTGAGACAGGTATTTCCCTTTGAACAAACTTTTGGTGTTGGATTGCTATTTCTGAGAGCTGAGATTGCTCTGAATTTCTCCAAGCATCTGTGTTCCTGGAGTGTATGGTGGAATAAAATTAATTCCACTCTGCTGGGGCTCCCTGGATGGCACATGCCAGAAGGGACACAGTGGTGAGATAGGGTCACCAATACCTTGGAGTGAGTGTCAGGCAGACTGTGAGTTTTTGCTAAGGAAAATATGGTAGAAATATTTGCAGATATTTGACCATTATGCTGTGCTACATTCGTGCTGTGCAATGTGCTAAATGCCTCATCTCAAGAGAACAGACTCAGGGTGAGGGTGAGCAGAGGAGTGAGGCAGCTGCTGGAAAGACATGGGAGGGAAATGTAATTCATCTTGGAGCCGCAGGAAAGAGCTACAGCCACGACATTAAAGGAAACAGAGTTCGTTGGGTACATTTGGTGCCCATGGCTGCAAGTGAAAATTGTTCTGTTACTTTTGTGCTCTCTTTCCTAGTAATTTATCTAATTTTCACCTCTTCCTAAATTGTCGGCTTTACAGTATCCACTTTCAGGAGTAAGCACTGTGCTCACAGCTTCTGTGATTTCAACTTAAAATGTTATTCTGCAATAAAAGAAAAAAAAATAAAAAGGTGTCAGCTTCATTTATTTCTGTGGAATTAGGTGTTTAAAACTCAGACCAATCCATATAGCTCACTCAGGATGAAGCAAAATCAAGAGTCTTACCGGTTTTAATAACTTGCTGAGATTATGTAGCAGAGTTGTGGATGCCATGGTTTCTTTGCAGAGAACACATTAAAGAAGGGTATTTTGGCTTGCACCACAATCCTGCATAATGACAGTGTTATGCTGTGTGCCAGCAATTCAATGGGATGCTCCTTTCTTTGGATCACATATCTGTTATCGCTCCAGACAATGAGTATCTGATACAAAATAAAAGTGATGGATGCCAAGTGAACCAGTGAGTGGGGAGAAGATACTGTGGTTCATTGACTAACCAAATTACTTTGGGGGTATTTAAATGCATCTCTAGCTTTTGATTCTGCATGGGCTATTATAGATGAATTCTGTGACGATTCAGCCTTGGAAAAATTAACCTGTTCTGTTCCATGTGGGATGCTGGTGATCATAGGAGTATGATGATGTGGTGAGGGACTATAATGCAGTTTCCAGGATGAAAAGGTGCTCAGTCAGGATACTGATGATAATTATTTTAACATACATCGTTTAATTTTAGTAGAGCAGTGTAGCTGTTCATACTTAGAAACTGAGCTGAAACTGAATGTTGATTGGGAATATGGGCTGGACTGTTTAGCTTTAGGCAGCAAACCGTGCGCTACATTAATGCATTCACTTGACTTTATCCTCTGTTTCGCTGCTGGGTTTGCTGTTCCACCATGACAGAAACTGAGGTTGGATTGATGAGTTTGCCACAGAAAAAGCAAAGCAGCTGTTAACTGAAGCAGGGAAAATCCCTTAACAAGTTATCTGTAAATAAGTAAATAAAACCCTGGATTGACTTTGCTGGTGTTTGCACCTATCTTGTATTTTGTTCTGAGGAGATTGTAACAGATCAGTTTGTTTGCAAAGACTTTTGCATAAGCGGGGAATTAGAGGTTAGTGGCAAAGAATGTGCATGGAAAGACATTTTGAACTTTTACATATAAATACACACACTGGAAACTTTTTCAATAAGAGAGGCCAAAATGAGACACTACCATCTGTATATATCTTGTCCAAATTAATGAACAAGGTCCACATTTCCAGTATCAAATACCAAATTCCATACAAAAAGCTTCAACTATCATGAAAAATATTCAGACTGATGGTAAGTCACTTTGGAAAATCTGATGCTGCTTTTTGGGCAGTTCATACTTAGAACAGATCTTATTCTGTCTGACCAATCACCTCAACTTTTAATACAAACTTACAGAAAACAGAAGCCATCCAATTATTAGGAAAACTCTGTTATCTGCTATTACAAAAGAATACCTGAACAAAAATTTATTTTAAAATAAATTTTTGGATTAGCATACAAAGTACACAGACCAGGGCAACACAGGGGCATTCTTGGAACATCCTGTTTTTTTCTGATAGGTATTTGCCATTGGATTTTGCTGCTGACATGTTGTTGTCATGCAGAGACTCTGACCTGGTGTGCTTGCTGTCACTTTAAATGAGTTTATGGTTGACTATGAACTCATTATAATGTTTGGCTAAAACCCATCAGCTAGTTAACTTGGAAGTTGCTATGTCTTCCTCTGCAGCTGTTGAATTAAGATGACAGCAAAATAAAGTTGAACTTAAAGACATCTGGGAGGCTGAGGAGCTGGAAACTATAAACATTTTTGCAGATAAGCATGTATAAGCAGACAAGCAAAGCCTTTAAACTGAATATGTACTGTCAGTAAGGTGTAGTCAAACAATTATTGAAATCCAGGGAGTGGGAGAATATATTGGAAAACGGGAATATTGGTTAGTGGGAGGCCGACAGGGGGCAATCAGAGCCTTCCCTGCCCACAGCTGTAACCCACCTCCAGCCATTGCCATTAGCCCAAAGTGTTGTCTGTTGGGCTGTAAAGTGTTACACATTCCACTTAATTAACACCTTAAATTTCATCTTGATTGCGTGGGAGCTCCTGGAGAAAATGAAATAAATTCACAACTTGTATTAACAAAGACAGTGTGTGCAAGGAGGTGGAAACCAACAAAGTAGCCTGGACATGTTAAAATGTCATATTGGGGTGAGGAGTGGAGCCAAGTGAGGACTGCAGGCGCACTGTGCACAGCAGTTGGCTGGTGGTTCTTGCCCTGGTTTTGGTGAGAGCTAGCATGGGTGGGTGATGGTCTCATGGCATACCTGCAGACCTGCCTGTGTCTGGAGCCTTTCTCCAGGGGCTGGGTTGATGTAGCACCATCCCGAGATTCCTTCTGCTGAGCGGGGTAGCTCTTTACAAACCCAAAAGCAAGAGGAATGACATCGTATCATTGAGCATTGATGATTAATCAACAAACTAATTATCATTCCCAGACAGGCTCTCAGTAGCACTTCTGTCAGGAAGAGTTGAAGGCTGAGAAATGAGATTTAGTATGCAGCAAAGAGCTGTTTCCCACACTGCCTGCCACCAGATGACATTGGAGAAGGTTTTAATGTTCCAGAGTAGGAGGACTTCTTCTGTGTGTAATTGTGGTTTGGTGGCCAGTGTGAGACAAAAGCCTTTCAAAAAAGATGAACTTGAATTTTTAAAAAGAACAGAATAGAATAGATTTTCTGTGAACCATCATGTGTATCCACCACTGAAGGCCCTTAAAAACATGTGGAGACATTTGACAAGAAGTATGTATGTAGGGTTGGGTCTACTTTGGGAAGAAGTATGGACTAAGTAATTCTTTGAATCTCTTTCCAGGCCTACTTTTGAGTATTACTAATTATTCTTGCCAGAGATACCCAGGAAAATCAAAACTCCAGATTATTTTTATATAAACATGTTATTCCCACTTCTTTTATAGGGAAATAATAATTTCTTGAGTAGTTCAAGAAGTTTCATTACAAGTTCATGTAGAATATATTCCATGTGGACACATCCTGGCTTTAGGAGCAGGGAATCACATGGGCTGTGTTGTTCCCTTACTAGGCGTTGCTTGGTGGCCAGCTTTGCGGGCTGCCCTATTGAGGAACAACCTTTCACGTGGGACTTGAATTCCTCTCTCCTTCCAGCAGCTGTGATATGAACCAGCAATATCCTTCTCAGGTGTCGACTTGGATTCCTGCTTGTGTTTCATAACAGACAGTATCTCTTTGTCGTTCGGCAAGATGCCTGCCCTGCTTGCATTTCTCACATTATTGAATTTGCTAGGCCCAGCGGTGTGCTTCGTACATACCATAACCCACAGCATCAGCTCTGGCTGCTTCTTCGGGGGTGATTTTTTTTTTTTGAGGAAAATATTTTCTCCATTTTCTCACTGTGTGTCTGTTTAAAATCAGGGCTGCAACCACCCTGGGAGGAGTGAGCAGAGGGTGCTTGGTGCCACAGCAAGAGCAACCTGCAGGTGAAACCTGTGGTGGCATGGGGGAAGATACACCCTTATCTGCACCATGGAAATGGTTGCTCAAAATACACAAGCCCTGCCCGGCCGCAGTCACTGCCCTGAGTGCACCGGAGAGGTTCGCTCCCTGGGAGTGCACGCTGCCAGCACGCAGCAGTGCATCCTTGGGTCTGGAAGGGGACTCCGCTTCATGTTTAACATATCAGCCGAGTCACTCTTGCTGCTCGCATCACGTGCAGCCCTCGGCAGAAAATCCTCAGTGTAACCATGGGAACACGGTTTTGCTTAAGCAGCCTTGCGAGGATGCAGTTCATAACGAGCCAGGGTGATTGGAGTGGGTGCGTGGGGGAGAGAGCGAGAGCATTCGTCTTTGCTTTCCTCTACCCCTGCGCTAATCAAATGCAAGAAAATTGTGTAAATGAAGGACTATAATTTCCCTTCACCTCCACAGCTTTTCTCAGGCGGTCTGTCACTGAATATCGCTCCTGCATTAAACTCACCACCGCAGGACTCATTTTCAAAATCAGATTTTTCTGATGGGTAGATCAATGAGATGTTCTGTGCCCTGAGATCCCGGGGCAGCTCCAGCAACACCTGTGGATCTGGGGTCATGGGGCCCCCAACTGCCCTGGAGCCCAGGGGTAGAACACCAGCAGGATGCTCAATGCAGAGGTCAGATAGCATCTAATGGCCACCTCCATGGCTCTTAAAGTAATTTTTTACAGGTTTTGCTCCTGATAGTGTGGTCCCTAAATGACAGTTTTTGTGCCTGCCATCTTGTATCCTGAACTTTATGCTATGGTGACCACAGAGTTGGTGTCAAATTACGGGCACCCTGTGGCAAGAAATTTATTATCACAAATTGGTAAATCTCACTCCAAGTCTCAAAGTGACATAGGTGATAGCAGTGTTGGTTTCCCCAACAGACACTGGTGGAAGCTGGTGTCAGTTGTAGTCACTGTGTGCTCTGTTGCTCTCAGAGAGAATGAAAGGCACTTTATCTCAGTGCCTGTTCGTGTTTTCTCCTGGGTTTTCTCATGATAAGAAGTCACCATAAGATGGAGCTCAGCTGCATGTGGACTTCTCTAAAGTTTTCACTCTCCTTCCAGATAACACCCTAGACAACTCTAGGATCCAGTATGTTGTCCCTAATTAATGGACATATTTAAGGACATGCTCAATTACAAGTGAACAAACACACTTCAGTGCTACTCTGAGAGGCTTCCCTAAACCAGCTCGCGCTGCCCCAGCTTTAGCAGGAGCTGCAGGAGAAATGGTTTTTCAGAAATGTTAATGCAAGAAACATTCCTCCCCCTCATGCCTTCCGTACCCTTTCTTTTGTGCGAATATATTTTTCAAACTTTCAGTCATCTACATGCGTGACTAAAGGCTGAACGAAAGCCAGTCGGTTTGGTAGAAACATTCCCACAGACTTACACGAGCTTTGGGTAGTCACCTGGTGCACGGAGTGTCAGAGCTGTGCTGAGAGGTCTCAGAGCAGACAGAGGTGAGCATTTTGGGTATTAGATGGCAGAGCATATTGGATCAATGGCTTGCTTTCATCCCCTTCAGAACAATTGCTGGTTTTCCCTATTTTCTCCTTTTTTTTTTTTTTTTTCTGTATTATTGTTTTCTGCAAATAGTGAAATAAAATCCATCTGAAGCAAAGAGTATGCACCAGCTATTGCCTGCCTCCTCAGGAGAAACCATTTGGGAACACTGTAATATATATAGAGAGAAATTGCTACAGCTATTAAGCAGTGAACTGAGACAAAACTGAGCTTGCATCCTTGTTTAGCTGCTCAACACGGCAGCGTGATAATTGCAAAAATATACTTCTTGGAGTGAGAAAATGGTAAAGATTTAGGAAGCAGGATTGATTATTTTTCACAGGTTGGTTTACTCTGTTATGATATTCGGCCAGGTTGCTGTGGTCAGGGCGGGAAGTAGCTCGCTTTCATATGGGGGTGCTCAAGTTGGACACGAATCTGTAGAAAATATGTGAGATGTACATAGCTACCTCCAAACTTCACATCTCTGCTGCTGCGTCATGGCGTGGAGTTAAAAGATTGATCCATCAAACCAGTCTGCTAATTCCTTCACTAAGACTGAGTCTGGGCAGGATTCCCAGTCACTAAACTTCATCACCTAATCTATGGTTTGCGAGTTGTTCAAGCAGAATGGAAATTCTCCCCAGCTTTTCACTCACATGGCCCTGCCCTCCATAAATAACGTTTATGGAGAAAGCCTAACCATGCTTACTTTAGGGAACATTGTTTTGCTTTCACAGCTACACCCAGAACGGGACTGTGACCAAAACCTCAGAGCCACAGACTTTCCATCCTGCCTATTGGAGCTCAGGCTTCCCACCCATTCTTCGAGCCTGTCTCACCGTATGGGCGGTCTGAAGCTGGGCAGCCCGGGGAAGTGCTGGTGTTTGAGCACACAAGCTCTTTGCCTTGTCGTGGACACATGCTGTGAGACACAGAGCGGGTAGAGTGCTGCGTGCTATTCTTCTCTGCAGTGCTGGAGCTGGATCCATGCAGAGCATCGGGAAGGCAATGAAGGGATGAGAAGGACCTCGGGCAGAGCTCACTTGGGACTTCAGGGTTTGGGGCACTGACCTCAGGGGAGCTGGTGGCATTCAGGTTCCGTTTGCTTCAGCTCTGTAAGGAAATATAGGGAATGTAATAATGACGAAGATAATAATACTTCTTTTTTCATCCAGGGATTTCCAGGATAGTACATTGAGGCCAGCCTATTATTTTTACTCTACTTTTGTTTTTTAACTCTTAGTGACAGCAGCAGAAAATGCAGGTTAGCTCAGTTTTCCTCTTCCTCCATCAGCAGCAGTCTTTGTTTGCACAAGCTCTTTGCTAAGAATGAAAATATTAGCAAACTGAGCTGAGCGTGAAAGAAGGCTTCCAAGAGATGGTTTTGTTGTTTAACCAGTGCTTTGGTAATAACAATAGTTTCCTTGCAGGATAACAAGCTGGATAACTTCAGCGTATATATTTTCACCTCTGGAGGGCAAGTCACACTCCAAGACCCTTCTGAGAAGGGGGAGAGGAGAAGGAAAGAAGAGCATGCAATTTCACCTGCCCTGGCAAGCTGTGACTCTCTCCTCTCCTCCTTTCTTCCCACCCACTGGACAGATAAAGGAAGAGTCAGGGAATGGTTAGGATTGCTTTCAAAGTGGCTGTCACTCTCTAGGATGGTGTTTTCCCCTGTTTGTTAAAAGTCCTGAGACAGTCTGACATCTCTGCTGCAGAGAATGTCCTGTGCCCTGCAGTCGCATCACTGTGGCACATGCTGGACTTTGCCAATACAAAAGTCATAGCATGCATCCTCAGGATGTGTAGCGATCTTAGTTGCCCTAAAGGCAGTGGGAGGAACTGCTAGCTGCAGAACTGGCCCTTGTTATAGCTGCAGAAGAGCATGTGTTGTGCTGTGCAAATTACATGGTCAGAATCAAATCTGGTTTGCATCACTCAATGGTTCTGCCTCAGCCTCTGGTCTGGGTTTCCTCTTGGTTCCAGGGCTGAATTCAGGAGGTGTGTTGTTCTTGGGTGGGCTGGGACAACAGGCAGGTTGTCTCCACCTGACATAGGCCAGAGAAAGCAGAGAGTGCCTTGGAGTGAGGGCTCTCACCTGGCAGACCTGGGTTTGGGACCCACTCCCACTGCATCAGTGCAGGGAGGGTGCTTGAGCAGGCCGCGTCTGCTCCAGCCACAGCCTCAGGTTGAGGGGAAAACCTGAGCCCCCTGTTTCAATACCTGCAAGTTGGCTGTCATGTTGGCTGTTTTATCAGCAAGGCAGGTTCTGGCCGCATGGAAATTCTTTTTTTCTGAAAGCAGGTGATGTCAGAGTCCCTTCAGGGAGGAACTTCTATTTTCCCACCTTGCAAGAGAGGCATGTTAAGATGGCCAGGCTGTATGTCTGAAGACGTGCCAGGGAGCAGGGTGGGCTTGAGAGGGAATTTTCCTTGGGTATCTTGTTAGTTACCCAAAGCACCATGTTTTGTAAGCTGGGGCTGTTGTAGCCCAATGCAGTACCAGCAACAGGGAGGTAGGTAGTGACCTGGTATCTGTGGTGAAAGGACATCCCAAATGGCACTGTGAATGCCCTGAGGAGGGAGGCTGGGCCAGGGTCACACCAGATCTTTTCTAAGCCCATTTGGATTGCACCACACAGAACAATGGGGCCCAAAACTACGTTTGTCAAGATGATGATATCTCTTCTGTATAATATCATGAAGACACTAGCTGATTTTTCCCCCTTCTGTTTTTAACAGAGTAAGAGCTTACTTTATAAAAACAAAACAAGCCTGTTAGTGGGCTTGGTAGTGTTGTTTCAAGGTGGATGCAGAAGACTGAGAGAGTTGGATTGCACCCTTTTTTTCTGGTGTGCTGAATGATTTTGGCCAAGTTTCTTGCCCTTGTGCGTCATCTTATTTTTGCTTGTAAAACAAAGACAAAAGTGCTGTGTTCAGCTGAAAGGACCCTTTTTTATTCAAAGAGTTTTGTAATACACAGAGTAAAGGGCTGTGGAAGGGCAGATAAGTGATGAGTGGTTAAGTTATACAGCAAAGCAAAGTAATAGATGCAAGCCTTTGTAACCATATGCAAGAATTATTTGGAGTCACCAGATGGCAGGATTCTAGACCAAATTTGTTTCTGTTCTGAAAATTGAAACACAGCATCTCTTACAAATGTCTGTCAAGTGAAATGTGGGTCTTTTTTAATGCCAGCAGTGTTAAGGTATCACCACAAAGGATCCAGGTGCAGAGAGTTTGGGAAACATTATGAATAATCAATTTAAAAAATGCTGTTAGTCACTGTAGTTGTGGGGAATGCTGGCTTTAGAAACAACTGGCACAGGGCAGTGGCAAGATATGTGTTTCCAGGATTTCCACCGTGGTGGGGTATTTTTCTGGAAGAGATGCTGCAGCCCAGGCAGGACCTGGTGCTCAGAAGGGCTGCAGCTGGGAGATGAGGCCAGTGGGGCAGCTAGTTGCCATGGTCACTGCCCCTTTTCCTATTTGAAAACCTGGAGTGTGTCAGCCGTAGACCTCAAGAGTCATTTTACTAGGTGGCAATAAAAAGATATGCATTTTCCAATTAATGGTGCACTTAGCATTATTTCATTTTTCATTGCCTGCATGATATGGCAGTGCTCAGGTCATCATGGCCTTTCTAAAGAGGCAGGAAGAAATGGATAGGACTTCTGTGGGATGTCTTTGCTAGCAGCTTTCCTTCTCTTTAATAGAAGACATCAAAAGAGATTGTAGAGAACTTACAGTAGAGACTAAATGTGTAGCACCAGGATAAATAAGGCACACAGTCTGTTGGATTTAGAGGACATCCCTTCATTTTTGCTCAGTAGAGTCCACTCTCTCCTTTTTCAGTTTTCATGATAGATCTGACAAAGACAATCTTCTCTTTTAATGCTGAGATGTGAGTACTGCCAGACACTTAGTTCTGTAAGAGCATGCAGTTTTGATCAAACCAAACCAATTATCCTACCAGAGTGATAGTTTACCATGCGGAGTGTGTCCATCTTACAAGACACTGCTGGAGTCGGGTTTTTTTTTTTTTTTTTAATGTACATATGTATTTTTTAGACCTACACCATTATTTGATTAGATTACTACTCTGCTAGAAAGCAAATGACACACTGCCGTGGATGTAAGCCGCCTTCAGCTAAATAAAGATTTAATTGTGGCAGAAGTAATTCAACACACATAATAGAAGACAAGTACATTCAGTCTGGAAGATCGATGATGTTGACAGCTTTTGAAAATTGTAAAATGTAACTGTTATTAGAGCAAGGTGGTGGGTGAGAAACAACACGGCCCAAAGTAGATCTTGTCAGCAAGACTAATATATATATATATATCTTAAATGACTTAAGAGTTGCTGAGGAAGAAATATAGCTAGTTTGAATCTCCTGACCAGGTGTGAGATGCTTGGGAACTGGTCACAGAATAACTTTCAGAAATGTAAAACTTGCAGGGCTGGGCTGTAAATTTAGAGTGAAATCAAGAGAGAGCTTGGCAATATTACTGCGTTAGTTCTGTGGGGCTCTAAGTGATGCCTCTGAGAATTATTTGTTTTCTCTTTAATTGCTGGAGAAATGGTCAAACCGATGAAAATTTATTCCCATGTACCCCAGGGCAGAGGCTGGGCAGGGAGGGATTTCAGTCTCAGCAGACCCTGTGAGCAGGCTCCCATCCTCTTATTGTAGCAGGCCTGAGGAAGATGACTTTCAGCCCAGGAAAGGAGAAGGACATTGTAGTAAAAATAATCTAGGCTGCTTTGCAAGACATTTAAAAGTTTGAAAAGAGTTGCTTATTTTTTAGAGCTCATTGGAAAGTGTTCATCAATGGATTTTTTTTTTCTTTTAAAGGTCGCATATTTCCTGAAAGGAAATTACTCCTCATTCTGAGAGTCTCAAATTCACTGTCACTCCATCACTCTCCTAATGTGTGGCACTGTTAAACGCACTTGGCTTTAACTTTTCAGCTCTTCAGAGCGGCATCGTCTTCTTTTCTTACAATGCTTTTGTGGTTTTTTTTTCCAGCCCTCTCCAATTCTTACACCGTTGTCGGTCTCCATCACAACGAACTGCCTCTCTGACTCTTCTCCCAGGGCTCCTCTGTGAACTCTCCCATGCTTTTATACCTAGTGTCTGCTGATGATTCCTTCAAGACATTTTTTTAAATGCCTTTTGTGCTCCTAGAAAGCTCTTTGCTCTAAGCCTCTCCCCACTGTCACCCTCTGCCTTTCCTGCTGGAACCCAGAGCACACTCCCTCTTGAGTCTCTTTCCCATTCAAGCTGCAGAAGATGACATGTTAAAGTAATATGTTAAATTTGAACTGACAAGGGTTTGCATAGGACTGTCATTTTTTTAAATTCCCATCTCAAAATACTATTTTGCCTTGTTACATGGTCTTTTGCTTTGTTGTGGCTTTTCTTAATTAGTTTTTGACTTGCTGCTGTAAAAATTCACGAGTAAGGATTCACTGATCTCTGAACTGATTTCCACACATGCTCTAGAAAGCATGGTGGAAATTACACTGGAAATTGAACATTATATGGTGTGATAAATAGTAATTTGGAGGTATATTAACCTGCTTCCTTTAGGTAAAGAAATGTCTTATACAATAGCTGTCCTCATTCAGGAGCTGACATTTCCTTCTGATGAGGCATTTATCTTATGGCTTGATTATCTTTCTGTGAAAACTCTTCAACTCTGACCTTTACAGATGCTATAGTGGGCTGTGCTTTCACACTGACTGGCAGCTTGCGGTGGCATGAGGGCAACTGGGAATATGAGGTGTTCTCCCTACCCTAAATCACTGAGATGGTGACAACTTGTTGAAAAGCTCCTTGATGAAACCTGATTCCCTTCCTTTCACTAAAAGATAACTTATCTAACAAAGTAAAATAGGTTGATGTATCAAAGATCACGTGGAAGTGTGGAGTAGGTTATGTGATGGAGAGAGGGGCTGTGCTGCTCGCCAGTACTGCCAATGGTAATGTTTCCTGGGGAGCTGACAACTCAGGGACAGGACAACTTGTTTTCTGCCTGAAATTCAGTGTTATGAGAGAGATTTGGGTACGTAGCAAAACAGTGCTGAAAGCAAGCCAGGTGCTGTTATTGTTGTCTGCTGGTTGAGAAGTCAATCTGTCAAGACGAGTCAAGACCACTCTGGTCTTCCCTTGGTTTACCTTGACCTGGTATGAGTGCAGAAACTGGCTTGTTTCTCTAGGAAATGTGGAAGGCCATGGGAATAACCTGCACCATTTTCAGACTGTGATTATTTACTGCTATATGCATCCAGAAAGGGAGCAAAGCAGGACTAGGGATGGACTCATGGTGCACCAGCCCCTTCCAAGGGCAGGCTATCACACACAGCCCTTTCACTCTCTCGCCCTGCTCACTCGAGGGCAAGCTCTGTCCATAGCACAACTCCTACTGAAGTTGCTGTGAGATCTGCTAAAGTCAGTATACCAGCGTTGTGCCCTGATTTCTTTTGCAGTTACTGCCCGACATAAATGCTGTCCTTGAAATAATCTACTTACAAGAAACATATGAAATATATACACACTCTTGGGAGTACTTTAGATCTAACCAGTGAATCCTTCTACAAAAACTGCAAAAAACAAAAACATCCACAGAAGATGCATCTCAGTTTTGGTGCCATCTGACAGAGACAAAAGCCACTGGGTCATGCCCTGTGTCACCGGCATGGCTGCAGAGAGTTTAGGGAAGCATTCCTGGGGTCAAAGGCTGTCTGTACAGATGGACTGTGCATGCCTCTGTGTGCACCCCATTAACAGGCACCATGAAGTCTCTGTCCCTCATATTTGCATCTGACCCTCTGAGAGAGATGTCATGGACCTTGTTAGCTTTTGTAGTTAAATTATGTTTTCTTTCACTGTATACTACACCCCTTTTTCTTATGTTCATATCCCCCATGAAGAGCCCAGGGCTTGGTACACCATTCTCTCCCCTCCAGCCTCCTGCTGGAGTGAGACTCTGGCTTCTGCAAGAAGGAAATCAGAGGATCAGGAGAGATATGTGGCCTTACAAAGCTTTCTCTGTAAGGAGAGAGGTAGGGCAGTGGTGAACTGTTTGGCCTCATTAAAAGGAGCCCAGACAAAGCCACAGGAATGACTGAGACAGCTCAATTCCCTCAGATTATTCTCCTCTTGATTTTTTGCTGTGAAATGATTTTCCCTGCAGGCTGCTGTGCTGTGCTTCTCTTGGCAGTGACTGCGCAACTCCCACAGTGTGCCTGCCTGGACCTCGGTCCTTCTATATCTGCTTTTGGGAGAGAAAGTACTCAGTAATACCTCGGTTTTAGGAATACATGTGTATACTTTTTTTAGATTAGCAACAGCTAATTCTGGAAGATGAGCCTTGTGCTAGAAGTGTCACACTGTTTCTTCCACTTGTCTGTCCCACCACCTCCAGCTGACTCAAACAGAAAATTTGGTGTCACAGAGACAAACCCACCACCCAGGGAGAGCTCCATTGTGCCAAAGCAGCAGCAATGTGTGGGAAACACCTGGTATCTGGGAGCTTTAATTGTCCCTGTGGGTGTCCTAGAGTTGGGCTATTGAACACAGAGCTGAGAGCCAAGATCTTGAATATGACTCCAAATTTTGTGAAAGTCTGGTAAAGTGGCAGAAGGTCAGATGCGATGTGTTTGCAATAGCCTGTGCTGCTGAAGACACCCACTGCAGTTTTTTGTGCTTGTTTCTGTGTGTACAAGGGAGCTCATTACCCAAACCAGAGCACTGAGTCCTTTTCAGTAAAAGCAAACTAGCAGCGCTGCTGGTGCCCTTGTGACCTGGCAGCTCATTACAGTGTAGGTATGGCAGAGCTGAATGCATCCATCATGCTGAGATTGGATCCCACATCCTCACCATGTCTCGTTGTGTCACCCAGAGTTGTTTAGGTCCAGACCTGTTATTTTCATCCAACAAGCACCAGCCTCTAATGAGAAAAGGTCTCTTTCCTCCTCGAGCTCCCTGTTGCTTGGTTGTTTCCAAGTTATAGTCCAAGGAGCAATGAGTTTTAATCCAACAAAAGTGCTCTCTAAACTATGCAAAACCAGCTGCCACTTCTAATTTCACAGAAGATGCCTTGAGGGTCCCATGTTCAAACACTGGTTACTGTGGTGTGGTCGTTTTGGGTGGAGGAGACTATTGTGGGTACACTAGTGCTGGGGGTAACAGGGTCCCCATCGCACCCCTATTGCTTAAGCAAGGCATGGAAAACCACAGCAGAGAAATGCCAACGTGATGATTGCCAAAGGCATGTGAAAGCCGGGTACTGAGTGAACAACCTAATTATAGCTGGCTGAACAGACTATTAAGCAGAGGATTGTTGTTTAAAAAGGGGCTGTGTTCGTGGTGCCGAGCGAAAATGTGTACGCAGGGCAATCTGCACTCAGGATTCATTTGCGTGGCAAATGCAGAGGTTCAGGCGTGGAGAGGATTCCCCACCAGTGACAGTGTTTCGCAAACACAACCAGAATTAGCATATTGGGTAAATAAACCCCAGATTTATTTGGCTGTGGATTGAAAAGGACTGCAAGAGTTGAGAATCCTCCAGAGTTGAAAATGGAGGCAAGAATCTGAGCTTCATTTTACTTATGCTAGCATGAATCAAGAATAAATCCACAGAAGCTAATGGAGTGATGCTTGTGTGACAGAGGTGTAAATGGGAAGAGTCAGTCCACAGTCTGACAGAGGAGAGTGTGACATTATCAAGAGCTGCCCTTTATGTGCTTTCTATTGCTTATCTACCAACGTTCATTGCAAAAAAATGAAGCTCCTGTGCATCTCGCATGTTGAAGTGAGATGCAAAGACTGGGAATCTAATTGCTAGACATTGGTGGTGCAGTGGAAGAGGTGCCCATGTGTGGGAACAGTGAGCTTTATAAATTTCCCCTAAGGAAGAGGTAGGGCAGGAGAAAATATGTCCTCTTTGCTCAGGTCCCTTGAGGCTCTCCTGGAAGGCTCCCAGGTGCTGTTGTGACAAGGAGAAGGAAGGAGCAGATGTGGTGGGTGAGCCCAGGAGTATTGCTGTGGCACGACGCAGTTATCAGCAACGGAGTGGTTCCACACAGCTCCAAGGGCAAACCTGGCCTGTTCAGCAGCGGGTTGTGCATGCGGAGGCTGCTCACATCTCCCGTGCTGGAGCCGTGCACGTGGCCGAGCGGCGAGTCGTGCCGTGACTCATTCTGTGCTGTGGCCATGGAGGGTTGAGTAATGCTTGGTGAGCCGAGAGATGCAGTAACTTACCAGAAGAGTTTGTGAGAAACTCTGCCAACATGTTGGAAAACTCTGTTTACAAAATGTAACATTTTTTGAGGAAAATAAATTTTTCCTTTTTTTTTTTTTTTCTTTTTTAAAATGTTTGGAACAGATTATTTCCTTACTCCCTGCACTTCAGCACTTAGTAGTCAGCATGAAAGCCTATGAGGCCTGACAGTCCAAGTTCCTTGTCAGGCACAAGCGGCTCCTTGGTCTGCCAGGGAGGTTGCCCAGCTCCCCCTTTTCTCCCCAGACCATCCCTGAGCTGCTCCAGGGCTCTCTGGACTAAGCTGAGTTCCCAGGCTGCTCAGACAGGCAGCTGCCAGGAGCCCTTCCTTGCATGTTTTGTTTCAAAATCAGCCAAAGATCTCTCAGCATCCACATTTGGGTGCTGCTGAGAAATTAAACATAGCAGAAATCCAGCTGTGGAAAAAACCATCAGGCTGTAGGTATTCTGCCCCAAACCAGCACGTGGGGCTTACCACCCTAATTTTGTGAAACTGAAGTGTCCCTTTCCCCATCAGCCTAATATGTGGCATACATCAAACAATGTCAGCAAGACTGACTGGTTTTTGTCAGCATTTTGCTTTCTCTCCTGCAGTACCACTGAGGTGAGTGGGAATTGTAATCACTTTCTCCTCCTTCCGTCCAATTAGTGGTCCCTCTTTGGTGCATCCTAAAATTGGCCCCTTGTGACATTTGTATGTCTACGTGGCATTAACATTTCCAAATTGGCATGGAGCAATGCTGTAGCTCAGCAATGCAATCACCTGATGTGCTTGTTTTAGCTAAAATGAAGGTACACGTGTCTGTGCTTGGGGGGGTTCAGAGGGGAATGGCTGAGATGACTAATTGCTTGGGGATTTTAACCCAATTAAGACCGGTTAATGGACTTACGAGGTGGATCGTTTGTAAATATCACCAAAAGTTGGAACAGTTTAATTGAAAGGAATTTTGAAGTTCCCGAGGTTTGACTCGACACGAGCTCCTGTGACACCACTGAGCCCAACCCAGTGCCTGTAGCTATGAGGCATCTGGGGGGAAACAGGATTTCGTATAATCATCCCTTTCCGGCACCTGATGACTGAGCACATTTTGTTAGGGCTCTCCTCATCTTTTGGAGCAGACACAAAGCTGAGGTCCTGACCGCGTGTGGTCATTAGAGATCCCATGGTGTTTCTAGCAGTGGTGCTCTGGCCAGATTCCAAATTGGGTAATTACATTACGTTTCCCCAAATTCCCCCTGTAGTTTCCACTGGATACAATTTTCTTTTTCACATCCTGCCTGAATCCATGCTGTAGTCCTGTAACTAATTAATTTAAGAGCTTTGAAAGTATAAAATGCTATGTAAGTGCTATTATTACTAGTGTCCCAGTGTGATGCTGAACAGCTGTCATGGGCCAGCCCCAGAGATGTCTGTATCAGAGAAGGGGGATGCTTCAGAAGAACTTTGAGGCTCATTGCAAGGACAGTCTATAAACCTGCAGCGAAACAATATCCCTGGAAAAAGAAACAAGCAAGTAGATGGCATTTATTGAACTTTTAAAAGTCTAAAACGAGTATAATTTTCTTCTCTTAATCTCCTTGAATGAAACAGTTTAACTAATATATTCTTGTGATGTTGATTTGCTCTCATTTATATTGCAGTTACCCACACAGCGATTAGTATGTCCTCATGCTAAGAACTGTATAAACTGTAGTAAGGGTTGGAGTTTATAATCCAAATAAATTGGATGGGCAAGGAGATAAAATAGAAGAACTAGAAGCTATTGTTGCATGGACCAAAATTTTTAACTCCTATCGGTAATCCAGGCTTCAGGGTAGCCAACTTGCAAAATACCTGCAGGCAGCTTTTCATGGTTGGGACTTCTCAAAGAACAGGAGTAGTGTGTTGATTGAGTTGAATCTCCCCATGCACCCTGACTGCAGGACCCCAATTATTTATTTTTTTTTTAAAACTCCTGTTAGAGGAGGTAGACTGCAGTTTAATTTTCCCTTAGAGCAAAAGCACCCAAAGGCACTCATGCTTCTTCTCACATTTTTCCTCACTTTTCTTGTTCTATTTCCTACATGCCTAATGATGCCTTGCTGTTGTGAAGCACAGGTTAAGTTTTTGAAGCCTGGTGGGAGTGAATCACAAGGGCCATGCTAGCAGATAATAGAAACCATGTGCTACAAGCCTCCACATCGGTCTGGAACAGCCGTGACCATTGTCCACAGGCTGTGGCATAAATGGGTGTGATGGCATGTGTGCCAGTGATAACATGTCACTGAGACATTCGGGTCACTGCTGCTTTCTATGAATCTTGTACTGAAATATTCGCTCTCTTCACCTCTGTGTGATAAGGAATTGCCATGGGGAGGTGATTAGCTTCAGATAGCGCTGCTCCAGCAAGTCTAAACACAGGGACTTAAATTTGAGTCTAGTTCTCAGTGTATAGCCCAGACCACCTTGAGGCAATGATGAGTTCAGATGTGTAGGAGGATCCTGAGGCACCATTGCGCAGCTATCTGCAGGCACCATCCTGCCCAGTGAGGAGCACATGGGGTTATTATGCACGCAGCCACTGCTGACGTGGTCTACAAACCATCTCGAAGGCAGGCATAGAGCTCTGTCTGCATGCAGAGCAGTCACTCAAGGCAGGGCTGCAGTAGTTTAAAACACAGGTTGACTGGTGTTTGTTAACAGCCCTTACAGCTAGGTCAAGAGAAAGGGGGTGTATTGCTGTGCATGGTAGGATAGGCTGTTCATGGTCTGGCATCAGCCACAGAGTCATCTTTGGCATCACTTTAGGCTAAATGCTGGACTATGAAGTAGGACAGGGGGACTGGCACGTCACTTTTCTGCGTGATGAGGAAGAGGCAGCTGTAAGAGTAAGATGGAAAAGCTCTGCAGCTGGAATGGTGAGATTGTCTCTCAGAGCTGGTACTTTCAAAGGCAGCCTGCAAGGCTGAGACCCTTCATGCTCTTCTAACAAGCTGCCACTACACAAGCTAGCAGAAAACCTGCAAACCTCTGTCCCGTCTAGTTACCTGTTCCTGCATTTATTTATGTTGCTCATTCAATGACTGAGTGAATTGCTCTGTAGTCTCTGTTGTTATTATATTTCATGTTTTAATATAAAGGAACATCCTTACTTCAAGGGGAGCTATTATTTTAAAGGGATGAAACTCAAGCCTGAGGAAATTGCAGGGATGCAGTGTACCATCTGTTTAGCTTCTTTGGTTATGGTAGGCTTTATGAAACCCATTTTGCTCAGGAGGATGAACTGGATGTGAATGGCTGACAGTGACATTTAGAAGAGACAATCTGGCAAATAAGAAAGCATGTGAATCTCCTGTGGACTGTTAAATACTGAATAAAATATGAATAGTACCGTGTTATTACTAAAATGAGCTATTTTTAATGATTCCACTTATAACCCGCCAGCCCTTTGACGTGACAGTTAGCAACAGCACTCAAAAAACATGAATAATAAAGAAGGCAGTTTAAAAGTTGGCCTATATATTAACATATATTCTGACACAGGTCTCAGGTGTCTCTAATGAAGAAAGATGATTGCACAAAGAGCTAACAAGAAAATCATGTGTTTCTCCCTCCCACCTGAAAGTTATTGATTTAATTTAGTGTACTGATGCAGAGAAAAACCAAGCAAGTTTGATTAAAATTTTCTGTTCTGTTTTTACAGAAGGAGGGAGCTGTACTCATCCTAGATGAGGAAAAGAAAATAATTTTCAGTTTAGTAGACACTGAAGAAAAGGCTCAACTGAAGATTTAGTAGAGTTACATTTTTCTTTTATTTAGCAGTCCGGGATGATTTGCACCCAGAATTTTAAAAGTCTGGATGAGACTAGTGTCTCTGGTGAATAGATGTTAATTTTTAATCAATCTTTGTTTACCAGTAAGGAGTAATAGACCACAATAAATATAGGAATACAGTGTTCTAGTTGAGATAGAGAGCTGAAAGGGAAGAGGTCTTTTTGACATGAAGCCAGCTTCTAGCTGAGTAGGTTTGTATCTGAGCAGGTTGCTTCAACAGTTGTCCAGCTTGAAAGGTCTCACATCTCCTTGCCAGTCTTTGCCAAAGGCAGAGGGTTAGATCAGCTCAGTGGTTTGGGCATTTTCAAGGTAGCTGCCACCATTTCTACCATCTAGGTAACATCCAGGGTGGCATCTGGGACCCAGGGCTGGCTGGCTTCTCCTCTGCACACTGTGGATGGAGATCTAGGCAACATCCCCAGCTTGGAGTGAGCCACAGGAGACGCCTAGTACAAGACTATGCCTTAAATATTGTCTTGCTCTGCAAGGCATCTGTATCAGGGGTGCAAGTGAAGACCTCTCTCCAGTTAGGATCAGGATCCTGGCTTGTTCTTCTAGATTGTGAGCATCTAACTTTCAAAACAAAACAACAGGAAAAAAAAAAAAATGAAACAACTTGTGATGATCAGACCAGTGTTGCTCGCTATCATTGCTTGGTGGTGGGGATTAGAAAAGTTAACGGGGGCCGGGAAGCATTTGGGGATGTATTTGACTGCTGTAGCATCCTGAAGAAAGGGAGAGCAGGAGTCAGTGGCAGGGTTACCCCACACTGGGGGGGCTCAAACCTTTCTCCCGAAAAGAGTGGCCGAACCAAAAGGCTGCAGCTGCAGTGCCGCCTGCCTCTCACCTTAGAGCCGCCTCACTGGGCCAGGCAGACGGCAAGATCTGCAGCAAGCCAGAGCACAGGCAGCTGTGTTGCACGGTGGTTCAGGGTTGTTTGGTGTGAGCGAGGAAAACTAGAGGTCTTATTTCTGCTCTTGGAAAGGGCAGTGTTGGGTACCAGTTCTGCTCTTAGGCCTTTTCATGTCTTTTATGTTTGAGGCTCAGTGAAGAAAATACAGAAAATGTGCTGGAAGCAAGGATCAGGACCCAGGAGCAGGCTTCAGTGAGCTACAGAAATTGTAAAATGTGTTGTTTG
Source organism: Athene noctua (assembly GCF_965140245.1). NCBI lineage: Eukaryota > Metazoa > Chordata > Aves > Strigiformes > Strigidae > Athene > Athene noctua. The sequence goes on from NC_134044.1 coordinate 21,988,991, forward strand.
AGGACCAGAGCGTATGTTGGTCCCTTTACTTGACACAGTTGCTTCTTTCCCTGTGGTGGTACTCCTCCCCCACTGTGATGTCGCAGCAGAGTGCTGCACTGGCAAGAAGGACGCTGGGTTAGAGGGAATCCAGGCCTGAAACAGGAAAGCAAAGGTTAACTGGGCCAGGAAGCAGCTTGGGGACTTGTTAATGCTTGGGAGCATCCTTAAGGAAGAGGAAATCAGCCGATAGGGACAGATAAAGAGCCATGCTGACACACAGTGGGAGAATTAGCACTCTGAGAGAGGTGCTCTCTCTTGCTTTGAAAACATTATTCCTTGCCACTGGAAAAAATGCCCTTTTGGTCTCTTCCCTGTCCTTAGTTCTTCTGTCTTAGAGAGAGAACATGCCTCCATATGGTCCTGGCAGGGAACCCAGGCGTGATGTAGGGCACAGATGAAGCTCTTGCCTGTGTGCTGGGCTGCCCCAAGCCCCTGCTTCTGTGGCACCGAGGAAGCGCAGGGAGCTGGAGCTCCAGCAGTGCAATGTGTCCTTTGCACCTCAGGTGCCACATCTGGAGCTGAAATTACCGAAATGGGCCAAATCAGCCCCAACCCCAGTTCAGGTTAGCTCACCGGTGAGCTGCAGTTGTTACAGTTCCTTGTGGAAGTGCAGTACCAGTTGTAGCCAGTGAACCAATGATTTATGCACATACTTGTATTTTTCCAGGGTTTTGACCAAGACCTAGTTTCCATACATAAAAATCAAGGGGGACGTTTCCTAAGCCAGATATTCATGAGTATAATCCTTATTTATGTGAAAACTTCCACAAGCTCTTCACTGCCATTGCGCTTGTGGTGCCTTTAATGGCTGTAGGTACGTAACGGGTAGACCTTCAGAAGAACAGCATCATCAGTCAAGTTCAGTAATCCTTTTCCAAGCAGATGTTGAAGAATTTACCAGGACCTCATGGTACATACCCCTGGAAACCTCTGAATTTTATTTAAAGGTGTTCACAGTAATAATTAACTCAGAACCATGAAGCACAAATACAGTTCAAGGAAATAATAATGCAGCTTTTCAGCATTTAAATGGAAAAATAAATTAATCATTGGCAATTACTGAGTTAAAAGACTTAACTCATGACTTGAAATACTCCTACACAATCTTGTTTCCAAAGCTTTCATTAACTGAGCTAATAATTACTACTACAATTAGAGATGTGAGGCATTAAAAAATCCAAGATAATAAAAACCACGTAGTTATTTTAAATATTTAGCAGTCAGTTTTGCAGCGTGTAAGAAATTCACCTTGTCTCTTGTTTGGAAACGTTCCATTTTCACACAACAACTTGTCTTTTTGGACAGTAAAACTGTCTCGTGCTGGCACAAAACATCCTGGGACAGTCCCAAAACAATGCTTTGCTCTGGCTCCTTGTATTTACCTGGGGGAGTCTGTGGTCTCTATCAGGGGTCTAAATTAGTGGAAAGGTTATTTTTCCTGGAGGATATGGAATAAAACTGGTATGTCTGATGGTTTCTGACTGGGTCTTGTATCAACATAAATGGGAATTTTTATTCGTTTCCCTGTTTTTGTCCTGTTTAATACAAAGGCCATTCAGTGTCAGTAACTGAAGGAATGACATCAAATGCTAAACTAGGCCAATGCCGAAATCTCAAACAATCATGTCTTTATGGCAAAACACCTCCTCCCAAGGGACAGGTTCTCAGCCAAAAGGAAGGCTTGGAAAAAAGCTGTGAGCGGGGAGAGGTCACAGATATGCAAAGGGTGGCTGACAGTGAACTGTTGGGGAGTTTGGCTGGTGGAGAAGAAGGGAAAGGGGAAAAAATGCACCCCTTTTAATTTTCAAAATAGTATTCTCATGTACAGAGTAGCCCAGCTTTGATCAGAAGAAGGGTTAACACGCAAACAGACTGTTTAGTCAGATCTTAAACAGATACTTTTTCTTTTTGGCTTGTTAGCTTAATTGTTCCTTGCCAAGAAAACATGGAAAAATGCTGGTTTACATCAATGTGAAGTGATTTGTTTTCTTCTTTTTTTTTTTTTTTTTTTTTTCTTTTCCTCTAACTTTTGGGTTAGCCACTGAACAGGAAAATAGTTATTTGCAGGGCTGTAGTGTGTGTCAGGCATTCCCCAGCACCCGCTACCTGGGAACACACACACTCACCCCACAGGGTTTGCAAAGCCACTCTCAGGGCAAATGGGGGACCCTGGTGCAAGGCCAGTGGAAACTGGGGTGCAGCCTTTAGGAGTGAGGAGGACTTGTTCTGTAGTACCGTCTATGTTTGTGGAGTGTTCCTGGGTGAATAATTTAAATCTCCTGCCATAGTGTTGTACAGTCCCTTTTAGGAAGAGAATTATAAAAGCACTGATCTTGATTTTGTTTAGCAAAGAGCAGGATGGCAGAGGACCAGAAATAAGAGTCCTGGAGAACATAATGAATGAAACGAGTTATTTGAAGTTGTTCTGCATCTTTTTCTTTTTTTTTTTTTTTTTTCTCCTTTGAATGATGCGTGTGTCTGTGTACGTCATCAGAGTGTGTATAATTCAGCAGCCATAGGCAAGGGCAAGTGAGAAATCCAAGAAGCTATGGCAAAAGGCAAGAAGTTAGGAGGGGAGACAAATGCATCATGAGGTCCTCCCTTCCTCCCTGCCCATGTGCTGTTGGGATACAGCTTTGCTTTGCAGTGGTGATGGACTTTACACAAAACTTTACCCTTATGGCTTGTGTTATCTTGTTGGCTTGTTGATGATGGGCTGAAAGCATGCTCACATCAGAAGTTCTCACTGATTTGGTCCTCCAGCTGCAAAAATACCCAGCTATTGGCAATTCCTTAGTATAAAGCTTTGAGGCTTTTGGAAACAACAGGAGACAGAGATGGGCTTCAACCAAAATCAGAACATGTCTAGGCACTGAAATCCTCTGGCCTTGTTTTTGTTGGACACTGCATCACGTCTTTGTGGTATCAGTTATTAGGCAAAGCATTTGCAATAATTTATTTGATGCATTTTGTCCATTTTTACTCTTCCCAATTATACTAAAGTAGTGTTTGATGTCTCTGTTTTTTGGGGTTTTTTTGTTGTTTTTTCTTTTATATTCAAATCAGATCCAAAGCATTATGCCAGCATATTCCTGCCTGTTGGGGCTATGGATAAACTATTCGCTCTCACTATTTACCATTCAGTAGTCATTCTTCCAACTCCATGATTGAGCAACGATGTAATCTAATACTAATTTTGGTACTTGGCTGCCTCTCTGAAAAAACTACAGAGAGGAAAAGAGACTTCCAGCTTCTACCAGTCTAACTCAGTAGGAGTTGTTCCATGAACTTGCTTTTCCAACCTCAACAACTCTGATCTATGGTATCTCTAGAAAACTTTTCAACCAACATTTTTATGAACATAGATCTCTTATAAATATTTGAGGAAAAATGATAAAAAGGGCCACAAACTGAAGCGGATTCATGGGCTTTGCTCACATCACTGAACATTCGTATGTTTTCCAAGATGTGATGTTGATAGCTTTTCATCTGATTCATCTGATTTCCATATAATAAGAAAAAGAATTATTTTTCTCTAACTGTAGGCAATTGGATGAGCCATAAGTCAGAATTAAAATATGATTATCTGTTATGAAGATCACAGATTCCTTTCAAAGTTTCATTATTTACAATCCTTTTCTTGGTGACATTTCAATTCTCAGGAAATTATGCTCTAAATTGTACCTAACATGCTCACCACCCACATGCAACACATGCAATAAGCTTATGAGATAGGAAGGGTGAATGTTTCCATTTTAATTTTGTTTTTTAATGAGATTTTGGAGTGGAGGGTGAGTATTTTGCTAAAATATATGGCAGAGATTGCACAGCAAAGGAGTCTAACAGGGCTTTCAGTGGCAGTTATCTGCAATGTTATTTTCCTGCCATCTGGGTAAAATCCATCCCATTCTCTCCAAAGCAATGTAAAGGTTCTTTGTGTAGGAGAAGTGCACAGGGTCAGTAAAGCAGGAGTCTCATCTCAAATCAGCCCTGAGGTTGCTGCTGTGGTTGGTGCAGGGGGAAGGAGAGTCACCCAGATGGGATAGTCTCCCTGCAACACGGGTAGCCTCCTTGTACCAAGCATCGTGCAGAAGGAGCTGGACTTTCCTGCCTTGGCCTTAATTAGTTTAGTAATATGAATGTAACCCATGGGAGCAGTGGCATAGATGTAGAAGGATACATTATCAATGGATTTTGCATTCGTTGGCCTTATGTAGCCCTTACAGCAGAGGTAGGCTGGATGCATGATATGTACAGCCTCGCCTCTCCTGGTCCCTTCCTCCCTACAGAACCCCAGTGGTTCCCTGCTAGTTTATGACTGGCACAACAGGATTCGACTCCTTGTGCGCTTCAGCACCATTTCCTTGAAAATGAAACAGCACCCTTTTTTTTTCAGAAGAAATCTTTAGAAAATATACATTGAGGGGGAAAATAATTAAAAGCTGTAATTGGGTCAAAATCTGACCTCTTGATTTTGCGTGACCCTGAAGTAACTTTGTGGGACTGAAGCAAGGACTCCAGTTTTTCTGCCTTTCCTTGGTAGTAAAGGAGCACAGAACCTGTTACCCACTGGGAAATACACGGTTGGAGGTGATTTTGTCTTCTCTTTCTGGAGATTAATTGGCTTCTTTGCTTAGAGCAGGTCTGGAAATCAGAGGTCTATAGATGACATACCCATAATCATAAAAGAGTTATTTAAGGGTATTCCTTTCTCATTTCATTACAGCAGCAGCATAGCCTAAAGCCTATTTCCATAGGCTTACAAAACTAGCTTCTGAATCACTATCTAATGCACTGTTTGGTGCTAAGTCCTTATGGGAGCTGGCAATATTGGAATTACACTATTCCCATATAGCAGCTGCAGGCTTTCCAGCGAGCTGAGAGACTGCCTGGAAAGATTGTACGGATTTCACTTGTCTTCACGTTAGGAAAGTATTCCCATTTTATACACTAGTGTCCAGATTCTCAGCAAGCCTCTGCTGTTTACAGCCACAAAATTTGTCAGCTCATATGTCTGAATGCTGTAATGTTATAACAGCGGATGCACTAGAAATTCCCCAAGCAGCTCTGTAGTTACATCTCCCATGTCCAAAAGACAGCTGCAAAATGTGCTCATTATCACACAGTTGTATTCAAAGAACTACTGCACCCCAAATATCACAGGTGGTACTGCAAAAGCATGGGGCTTGGTGTTTGTTGACACGAACAGCTTGGGGGCTGGGGCTCGCGTAGGGGAGGGACAGCCCTGGCTGGAGACCCAAGGGTCAGTGCCCTGTTGGGATAGCATCTAGGGACACCGTTAGGTATGAACTTCCCTGGGAAATTATTTGTATTACTGTGACTCTCACAGATGCTAGTGAAGATCAGAAGCCACTTGAATGGAGAAGCGTACCAAGGCTTCCCATCCTTGCAGGGTTGGTGGGAAGCAGTGTGGGGATGCTGGGCGACTTGCTGAGATGCACAGAGGCAGAGGATAGTCAGGACTGAGCCCACATTTCTGTTTTTTTAAATCCTGGCCCTGAGACAATCCTTTTTTGCTTCTAAATTTTAGAGCACCCTGATCTAGATTTTCTTCAAGCCTGTCTCTGATCCACTCTCTATAAATAGTCTTTGCATTCAGCAGCTTAGAAAAAAGGAAGGGGTATACGCTTTGCTGCAGAGCTTGCAAAGCTCGCCTTCTCAAAACATTCTTGTTAGTAGGAAGGGGAGGAAGTAATGGGCGTTTGACTAAGTTAATGTACTCAGTGAACCATTGGAGAGCCGCCAACTCACATTTTTAAATAAATGTCAACATTAATTTTTAAAGTTTAAATGCATGTTTTGCATTTTTGTTCTCAGCCCTCTCTGGTGCTACAATGCTTTCCTGAGGTGCATGAGCCAGCATGGTCGAGCCTCCTGAGGGAGCTCCCCACGGAGGCAGCCAGGAACGGGTGCTCGGAGCACTGCTGTTCCCATGGCATTTGCTACGTGGGTGTAATTCCTTCCTCGCAGAGAACCCTTACCTGCTGCTTAGCTCACTTCAAAAAAAGAAAAAAAAAAAAAGATTTTATATTTTCACAGTGCTGTTTATTTCCTTTAGGCAATACCAAACTGAACCCGAGCAGAGTACGTGTGTTACAGATTATCAGTACAATGGCATTTCCTATAAATAGGGTCACTATAGTTATGTCAGATCTTTGCTGAGCACAGATTTAATTTAATCAAGGTATCTTTTAGTGTCAAGGCCCATCTGTTTAAAATTAGCACTATGATCTCTCTAGGCCCTCTTTAAAATTGTGATGGTCCAGAATCTGTATCCCTTAAAGGCTTTTGCCAGGCAAACAACATCCAAAGTGCTAAAGGGAAGGATATTTTTCTAAGGATGAAGCGCTCTTTGGAAAGCTCGTAGACAGGCAGTAAAAACAAATAAGTGAAGAGGGAGTTGTGCCTTTCACTGGGGACTGCAGGGAGGAATTTGGCAAGAGGGAAGGCTATGGAGGGTAGCGCAGAAGCAAGGTGTAAGCAAGCTGTTCCTTGGCACCAAAGCAGAAGGAAAGGTATTTCCAGATGGCAGTCAGAGGGACCAGCTGCAGAGAGGAAAAGGAAGCAGCCCTCCGTGTGGAGGATTCCCCCTGGCCCTGGCTGAACCGCCAGCACAGCTGCGGCCAGGCAAGACCGAGGAAAGCAGCTGCCTCCACGCGAGCCCGCTCATGTGCAGGATGCTGGCTTGACTTTACAAGCTGCAGGATTTGCAAGTTTTTCCCCCAGGACAAGATCTCCCAAACCAAGAGCGTTAAGAAGGCTGATGTTTGTCTCTCTTCTTCCCTCATCTTGCTGCATGACACAGTCCAAGGTCCCCAAAAGTGACCCCCAGCTGCCAGGTCTCATAACCTGAGTCCCTTTGGTCACCCCACCAAGGACATGAATCACATGGCATTGATTTTTATCTCCACAGCACCATAATGTACGAGCCTACCCAGAGCTGATGTCAATATAGTTTTGTTAAATATTTTTTGGATTAAATGGACCTATAACACCACCTGAGAACATATCACTCAGCACATGAGCCTTCCTCTTCGTGAAGTGCAAACACTACAGGCTTCTTCCCAAAATCCACAGCCATATCAGTCCCCTTGGCCACCACAGTCATCACCTTCACCCCAAAGAGAAAAGTGCACTGTGCTTGCATCTAGTTAAACCTGGCCTGCCTGGAGATGCTTTCCTGCCCCCATTGCTCTCCCTCTACACCTGTCCTTTTCAAAATATCAGCAGAATTTAAAGGCAGAGCTTGCAGTAAAAAAGAGCTGTGTCTTAGCAAAAAGAGCACCTTTAATCACAGTTTGCAATGGCAGCTTGCACAGTAAATAATAGTTGTCTTAAACTCATATTGTTCCTGTTCAGCAAACTCCTTTCTGTGAATAGAAATGCCACCCAAAAGGAAAGGGAATGACAGTCCTCCCAGCTGGGATCTCTCTTGAGCCACTGTGCCCTTTGTGGAGCCCTCTCCCCGTCCCTATGTGCTTCTTGTGACAAGCAGCAGATGCCCACCTACACCCCGCAGTAACATGAGCATAAGTTGTCTATGTCTGAGGTCACAGATTTAGTGGACCAGTGCCACTAAATAATTTTTTATGGGTTTAGGCATTTTTTAAGACCTTCTAGTTGAGAATTCCTTTCCCAATAATGAAACCCAGTTCCCAGGCATGTAGGTCAGAAACCCAAGAGTTTGTGTCCAGCTTTGCATGTGGTCCAAAGCACCCTTGAAGCCTTGAGTCCCCCAAGCTTTCCTGAAAAAACTGCCCTCAGAATGGCCATAACTTCGTTAAATGTTGCATTTCAGATGAAGCCGCATATCTGTTTCATGCTGTTTGGTGTAAACACTCAGCCAGGTTGAGATAATCGTCTGTAGCCTCTTCACACTTCCACCTCACCCACCTTGGGCCCCATGCAGGCTGTGAGCTGAGCAGAAGCACCTCAGCTTTTTCCATCACCTCTTCCCTGCCTTGACGTAGCTGAGACATCTCACTCTGTGCTTCTCTGCAGCTCTGTCTGTGATGGCTGCTGCAATCCCCAGGAGGAAAGACAACATTAAATTGAGGGTGAATTATCCACATTCGTGACATACTTCTGTGGCTGATGGCACGAGCGACCTACCCAGGGGAAGACAAGGCCATGATGAGCCTGTCTGACTCCGCAGGAAGAAGCTCTGAGTCACCTAGCTGAACTGCGAAGACTGAATAGATTCCTTGGCCTCGATGGAGTTTACCCTAATGACTCAAGGCTGCAGATGTTTTCCATTTCTCTTTTTGAACTTGCTCTTTAATATTAACCAAAGGCATTATTAATTCCTTTTTTAACCCAAAATGAAGATTATCATGACTGTCTGTCAAGTACACACTAGCACTTCTTAAAAGCAAGTATTTTATATAGCACTTTCAGATTAATATATATGCAAATAAGATATTACAGATTAATTAGTATGCAAATTAAGCCATGTGTTATTTGTGTATACATATATCTTTCCAAGCCTGCTGCCTGGATGGGCCAGCAGTTAGCTTGTGTGCTTGCTTATGAACCTGTACGTATTACTCCATGGTAGCAGTGAAGCTCTCTCTGGTATGCATGTTATTTCATCTGCCTTTGCCCAAAGATACAACACAGAGAGTTTAAAGGATCTTCCATATTTTTCAAAAGAATTTTTCACGCTTGTAAATGTTTGTAACGGAGCTGCTGGTCTCCAGCTAAGATCATGTAGTTAGACTTCAAAATCTCTTTTCCATCTGGAATCACTAGTGGGAGACCATTTAGTGAGTTCAAGTCACCAAAATATCTGAGAGATGACAGATTTTACCCAGGTCATTAAAATAACCAGTGGAAGCTGCAGGCAGGTCATTTGTAAGTGCAGGAAAGAAAACCCAGTCTTAGAAAACCTAAAATGACTTGGGAGCAGCGGTTCCTGAATCAGCAGGTTGATGAATAACAGTGGGGACAACATGAGCAGCTGTGCTGGAGGTCCTGCACAAGAGCTGCTTTCCTCGTGGTTTGCCTGGGACAAGCAGGGGCCAGACCCAGCAGGTGGCTCCCGGGAAAGCTCACGTGTGCGGTAGGAGGTGCAAGGGGTAGAGCTGAAACCTTGGGGGATGACTGCTCTGACATGTGCATTTCCATCCCCAACTCCAAATCATGTTCACCACTCCACATGGGTCTGCACCCTACCTGTCCCAGAGAAATATGGAGTTTGGCTGCAGACATTAAAATCTGGGAGCTCAGAGTGTGCATCCATAGGCTCTTCTCATGGCCTGCAAAGCTCTCGTGGTGCTCCCTGCATCATTTTCTTCCTCTTTTCCAAAACAGCACGGCTGACCTCAGAGTATCTGGAGTAGCAGTCAGCTTTTCCAAAGCCTCTTTTCCCTGCCTTGCATCACTCAGCACACAAGCAATGTGGGGCCAATTTGGTGGGAGGCTTTAGTACAGCCAAGTATAATGATGAGCCATGGGGTGGACCAGCCTTCTGTTTAATTTAAGAACCTTTTCCCTATGTTTTGAGCCCAACAGTAAAATCCCTGCATCCAGCTGCATTTCACTGCCTCATTACTTCATAGATCATCTCAATAATCTGATTCCAGAGCTCCTACACTCTATTCCCACTTCTCCAAGCATCAGCCAAGTGAGCTGGGTTAAATTTTTTGCAGCACAGAGGGGACTAGAATAGACTACGCAAGAGCCTAATTAGCAATCTTTTCCTTTTACAACATATTGAAGTTTTCTAGGCATCGAGCCATCTTCTTTCATAGCCTTTCTCCCTCCCTCTGTCTTTTTTTGGTAGCTTCTAATTTTTTATTAAACGATAACAGCATTATTGACAGTACAAGATACTTTCTTGCGTACCGCTAAGCATTAAAAAAGAAAATGTCAGATATACAAGATAAGAGAAAAGTGGAGCTAAAGCAGCTAGGCACATTGCAGGAGCTATACATAGAGCCATAATAAAAGCTATACCAGTAATTTGCTTTTAGTCAGTTCCCATCTTGGGGCTTTCCTCCAAAGACATTCAGTATTACTTATGTAGGACAGTCAATAAAACTTTACAGTTTTCTTCACTGGGCTGTATTTCTGGAGTGGACCTCTTTCGCCTGAGTTTCCTACTGATGGGGTTGTACCGCAGACAGGTGGAAGTGTCTCCTGTCTCTGTGTCCCCCAGACCAACAGCAATTAAAACTTGCTTGGGCATATGGAATGTATTCAACTGAAGTGCAGTCACTGCAAGTTCCCTGAAAAACAAAGGAAAAACCCTGCGTATTGGATTGTGAGCCTTTTAAAAACCCATATTTGGTTGTGAGAGTTGGTCGCTGACACCATCAAGAGCGTGGATGGTCTGTGTGTAGCTATTGAAATGATGAGTGGAGCAAGGAGACGCAGTCATCCAACAGCTGGTTCATTGTCGTGGGAGCTTTTCCCTTTCCCTGGGTGTTGCTGAAGGAGGAGTGATTGTGAGAGATTCACGTCCATGTCCTTCATCTACCTCATATAGGGCTTTCATTCTTCTCCTGCAGCCTTCATGAGTGCCCTGAGCAGTTAAGTTAGATGTTTTTCCTCTGTCCCAATCAATGTCTAACAGCTCCCACCAAAATGATCGAGGCAGGCTCACCTTGAAGAGTCAGTGGTGTGTTGGGCCATTTCCAGCTCCCCTGTATAAAACCAGACCTGCCTCTTAAGGATTTGATTAAGTTCCCACTGAATTCAATAGCAAAACTGCTATTAAAACCTACTGGAGCAGGCCACATGGCAACAAATGTTGGATTTTAATTTATTATAATAATATCAAAGCTAATGCTGGCTTTGCAGTGAACCCCTGGAATGGTGGAATAAGAAAGAGGTGAAAAAGAACAGTGAAAAAATGCTATTAATTCAGAGACAGATATATTTATTTCAAGTAGATTATTCTTAGAAACACTCGTAGCATTATTTACAAGAATCTTTAAAAAATTGCAGTGCTACAAAACTGAGATTCATCACTGAGGTAAAACATTTCATTATTATTTCTCAAATCAATTCCCCCAGCAGAATATGAATTACAGGATTTCAGCCAGCCTTTTCAAGAAACCTCTTTTAAAAATTTACATAGCTTATAACAGATTGCCAGAAATATTGCAAGCAGCCATTAATTTACTCCTAGCCAATTAAAGCCTATGCTAACACATGCACTGATACGCACACACTTGTTCCTAATTTTTCTTCTGCAGTTAAGCATGAACAAAAAGACATGCCTTAGAACTAAAAAGAATTTGAAGGCATTTTCATGCTTTCTTTTTTCAGACTCAAGGGCAAATGTGCCTTTGATAAATATAATTCTGTCTTTTTCTTCCAAAGAAGAAACCTCTTTACAAATCACTACATTTTTTTCTGCTGTTGATTGGCAGGTAGATTTGCATACCATCAGAAACAATGTCTCCTTTAGCTTTTATGTTTAAATTGTTGGGGGTTTAAATTAATTAATTCATTAAGGACACTAGGTTGAAAAAAGATACGGAACAAGGGGATTTGTTTTTTTCATCTTACTGAATTTACAAGGCGATTTACAAAAATGGTGATGATCACCAGTGTTTTCATGGGAGCCCTGAGTGTGAACTTCTTTATTTGCTTTTTTTATTAGTGAGGATGGTGCTACTTTAGTTAAGTGTCATCACTTAGTAGTAATCTCTGTACCCAATAGGTTACTGCATTAGACTTTTATCAACTATGAGCAGATGTAGCCTGGCAATTTTTACAGACCTGTGAGAAAGAATAGATTGCAAGAAGAAACATGTCTCAGCTGCATGTCCTACTGTGTGTCTAGGGTGTGTGTGGTTTGCTATCCGAGCATTTTGGGGTGCATCTTGCTACCTGTGGGTGCTCCAAGCTGAGAGGACGAGTTAAGCAGTAGGGAAAATGGCAAAAGGCAGCTCGATTAAAAATAGGAGAATGTGAAAACACGTTATTTGGCCATCAGCAAATATGATGTCCTGGTGTCTCAACGTGATGGTAGTGGCTCTTATATCAAACCCGCACTTGGTGGAACAGAGGAGGTACAAGAGGATTCTGAACCCAGTCCTTTCACCTTGCCTCTACAAATTAATATCTGGTTTGTGTAATGGGTGGAACAGCCTGGTTTATTCACAGGGAATCTCAGGTCTGAGTCAGCTCAAATATGGCAGATCCACCTGCAGGAGTCTTGGCTTGCCCTGCAGTTTGTGCAAGGAGTACAGTCGGTGCAGCTCACGCCAGAGCTGTAGGAGTGCGTGAAGGCTGGCACAGCCATTGAGGGTTCATGCTTCATATTCATTCTCCTCGCCGAGTAAAAGCCAGTATGAAAATTGCTCTGCAGAGCTGTGGTCACCCTTGAGAGTTATCCATCTGAGCTGCTGGCGGTATTCCACGGGGCAAGAACTGAAGCTAAGCATTTTCCAAATTATAATAAAACCCAAGTAAAACAGATGAGGTTTAAAACATTGTGATCCATGCTGTGAACTTTCCACTGTGTTTCAGTTTAAGCTGTAATATTATGATCAGTGTAAAAAGGCTTGAACTACTGGATTTATAATGGAAGTACTGCCTTGTGCACACTACTGTACCTGAAGGTGTCAACACACTTATATACTCATAGCATTTTAATGTCATCCCAAGCACTTCTCTGGGAAGGCACCATTATTATTTTTCCTTCTGCTGTGGCAAGTCTTGCCACCCTTCCACATATATTAGTACTACAAATTTCAATAGGAAAAAGAAAATCAATTCCACTTTAATATCATTTTTGATGGTTGCTCCAACTCTTCTGATGGGCCCAAACAAAAGACTCTGGTTTAATGTGTGTGTATTTTGAGCTGTGCCCCTTGCTGACCCTCCAGTTTAATTTCCATCCTTCAGATGAGATGAATGGAGCGTGAAGCAGGTCATATCTCAAAACACTGACACATGGGTTACAGACAGAACTTACAGGCAGGAGAGGCAGCCAGTTTGTAGATTAAATCAAAGCAGTTCTGAATAGATGGGAGGTCAGCAAGGGCCAGCTTTGACATTTGATAGGACCTTGTGATCAATCAACTCTTTCTTGGGTCTTCCAGGTTTCTTGATGACAATGCTTCTTAAAATAAACAAACAAACAAACAAACCCAGATGGGATGTGTCAAAAACTGCCAAAGCAGCTCTGGATTGTGTAAAATGATAGGGATTAATTATTATCAAAGATGATAATAGCAGGAGTTGTTTAAAGCAGCCAGCATGGAAGTTAGCACTCTTTAATTGCAAGTATTTTATCTGCATGCAGCAGTAATAATTTTTTGCATGGTGTGTGTTATATCACTACGATTTTGGTAATAATCCAAAACCATGATAGCAAATCTTGGTTGTTTATGGCACTCAGAAGTAATCAGGAGTCCCTGATTAAAAACCTACTGTTATGTTGAAAGGAAGGCTGAGGTAATATCCTGGCCTCTGATGAAATTTGCCCCCTGCTAAGTCATCCCTGCCAGCATGATTTATCTGGAGGGAGTGTAGGAACATCCCTGAGAAGCAGATTTTTGGCTTTGGGCACGGACTGGATCTCATGAAATAAAGCAACTTTGCCCAAAATTCTCTGTGGGCAGAAGCCCCCTACCATCTGTTTGGTCTTTGCCACATAAACATGCTCTGGCAGAAAAAGCTTGTTAGGGAAGTATTTACAGCATTGCTCCACACCAGACCTGATTTTGCCCCTCTGATGTGCATGACAATTTTCTCACAGGTAGAGCCCATTGGAAAATCTTCCATTTCAGTGTGTTTGTTCTCAGCGACAGCATTAAGCTTTTCTGGGAGAATATGCAGCCTAGGAGGGTTTGTCGTGACTAAATGGAGCTGTGTTCTCACAAGCTTACAAGCAGATTGTTTTCGTTGTATTTTTCCATCCTTAGGAAAATAAATGGTATGGTTTCTTGCTTCCTTTCCTTGCTTCATGCAAGAATTGGAAGTACAGCATCTATCTGGGGGGTTGGCTGTCTCATTAGAGATCATTGTGAAAATATTGTTTTTCAGGAAAATATTAGATTTAAGAAAAACTGCCAGAAATTTCATTTTGGAGCATAAAAGAAAAATAGATGCAAAAACCTCATTTGATGGCAAGGGATGTGCTGTAATGAAATGGAGAAGAGCTGATGAGGAAAGCAGGATTTGGAAGTTGGTTTAGACTTCAGTGGTTCCCCAATGAGCCACAAACTTCCCTGTGTGGTCTTAGCCTCTAGCTCGTGGTTCATCAGCTAGGGCTAACATTTCCTTACCTTGGGGGATAAACTCCTTTCATCTACAACAATATAAAGTTAGTAGACACTGCAGTGATGGAGAACCATATAAGTAACTTGACAGGCAGAGTAATGGGCTTGTGTTTCAATGCTCTGCTAAATAAGACTCCTTGGGCATCCCCGGACACACACTCTCAGACGAAATGGAAATGTCAGAATGTCTTGTTGCTGCCACAGCAATTCAGCTGAGCTGTGATCTCAGAGACACTGGCTGAGCGGTCAGTGACACTGTTTTCACAAAAACCCATTGATAGTGAGAAGGTAGGAGAGGGGAATCTGCTAATGATAGTTGGAGAGATGGAGCTAGAAACTCCTGATTTCTCCTCTCACCTTGCCATTCAGACTCTTTTTGACTCAGGCTGCGGCCTCTGGGCAGCTCTAGTTCTCTGTACATTTGAAACTCAAGTTAGGAGCCTCTTGGAAGTAAGGTCCATCTGCATGCATTTTAGTGTGCCCATTCTGTGCCAGTTAACACTTGCTCATCTCATAAAGGTCTTGAGTTCAACACTAGGATGTTGCATATAGGATGATAAATTATTAGGTTTACGTGAAATCACTGCCTATAGTTGGTGAAGAACCTACCTCACCCCTGCCATGTGCTGTTAGATGCTTCTCCAGTGCTTAACCATCTTTTTCTCCATGATAGCCCATATCCTTCCTGTTTTCATCAGTCATTTCAGCATAAAGATTTGTATAGGGCCATTTTCTCACCGGGACACTCCAAATCAGCATTATGTGTGTGCTTGGGAGGAAGAGGAAGGTAGCAACCTTGCTGAAGACACGCAAATGCCAAATATGTATTCCCTCTGAAGAAAAAGATTTGGGTTTTATGAAGAACTCAAAGCTAATGCTGTCATTTAATAAGAGACGCATACAGGGAACACTTCTTGTGATCAGTGATTTGGAGAACATTTGTGAGAGTCTTAAAAACATTGCGAGCAGCAAGAGGCTATTTTAAGCTAGAAAGACTATCCTGGGGAGGGACACAACAGCACCCCTGGCTGGGGAGAAGAGCTCCAGAGCATCCAGCCCCGGTCTGAAGCTCAACTACTACTTCAGCTGAGGCTCTGAAAGAGCTCAGAATGAATCTGGGTAAATATAATGTGTAACTGCATTTTATTACTTCATTTCACTTTATAGGAACTCTGCTCTCAGTTTTATAATTGAGAACTTAACCCTTTGCTCCACTGAAATAACGGGCTGTCTTCCTTTCCAAGCTGGCAATGGTGTGCAGAGGTAAACCTGACGTCTTGCATGGCTTTACTCCCCAGAGGGTATTCAAGAAAAGCAATGAGCAACACTGCAGGCAGATCCTCAGGGAGCCTCTGTTCAAGGGCATATCTGGGCAGGGAGAATGCAGGGAACGGAGGATTGTTTCCTGTAAAGTAAAAGAATTAGTTTTGGGCTTGTAGAGGTCAAGTGCCAAGACCTGGAGGATAGCTTTCACTAGGAGGTAGTGTTACTGTCTCCCTGGAGAAGTGGCTGTGTGCAAAGACATACCCCAGCAATGGGTACCCCCGTAGCGTCACAGATAGCATGTTCCTGGACAGCCTGCAGAAATACTTTGACTTTTTGCAGATCTTGGTCTGTATATTTGAAAGCCTGGGGCGTTTAACACATTGCCTCCCAACAACTTCTTTTGCTATCCTCAGGCTTCAGGAGATGAAGTCCAGAATTAAAAGCAAGCAGTGTGAGCAGCCTGCAGGCTCCTCAAATGCCCTCTTCTTCCATAAAATCCTCAGTCCACCTCATCTTCAGAGACTACTACTAAAACTGTTTCCATTTTTAGGGATCTGTGAAAAGCAAGTTATTCTGAAACCATTACAAATTTTGTTCCTATTCCAAGTACTGGCTTTGATAGCAAAAGGGCAGCAACCAGAAAATGTTTTGAATTCCTTCCAGTGGAGGGAGGAGCAGATGCAGACCTGATGTAATGAAATACTACACGTGATGCATACATATGCCTGCATTGAGTGCTAGCAAAGAGTAAGAAGGCTTTCCGAGACCTTTATGACACCCTTTTCACACACCCCTCCTCAACCCCCAGTAAGTCTGTGCCTGGTGCAAGATCCATGGCTTGCCTGCCTCGTTGTAAGGAGCTGTAAAAATACGCAGCCCACTCTTTAGATATAGTCTAATGTTGACAGATGCAGACAGACATGAGGCAGGAGAAAAAGAAACTGTTTGGTAGAGTTGATCTTTATTGCTACGGTTTGGCAAAATATGTCTGAGAGAAGCAAGAATGGCCCTTTTGAATAATTTCTTGCATTTATTATACAGCCTGTGGGAGAGAGGAATGCTTGAGGCAAGCTTGCTGCACAATTTCTTGTAACAGTGCCTGCTCTGTCTGAATGTGCCGAAGAGCTCACTCGTGTAGGAGAGCCCAATGTGATTAGCGCCATTTCTTTCCTCCCTGAGATTTGTCCTTCTGAAAGCGTCTTTTGACTTGAGCACCTGGTCTGAGATAAACCAATTTGTCACCATAATGTTTGATCATCCACTGCGAGGAAGGACAATTTCAGCACAAGGTGCTTATTCTGGTAGCAGAATAAGTATTTATGAATTTATTTTAACCTTTGAGGTACTGAATTTTTTTTTTCCTTTGCACTAAGCAAACACTTGAAATATCGTGGAGCCGTGGATTTCACATGCTAGAATCTCATTTTTTGGTGATTTTTTATCATGAAAATGAAAAGGTAATTTAAATGCTTTAGGAGGAATTAAAAAATAAGATTGATACATTATTAGTCACACCATAATTTATTTGGGAAATCTCTGCTCTATTTTTTTATTTTAAATAATCTTGCTCTCTCCTAATTCAAATACTTTCCAGGCTCTACAGAACACTACTTCCCCACTTTTATTCACAGTCTGAAAAGCAAGTGCCATTGCAAGCTGCCATGTTTTTCACGCTTCATTATTGTACATTTTCTGGTATGTAATGAACTATCCCCATGAAATTTTGCTGTGAATTGTCTTGTAATTGCCTAGATATGAAGGAAAATGTAGTTAGAGTAAAATAACATTAACGTTAAAACTAGGAAAATTGCAGTTAATCCATGTGAAGAGAAATACTCCATCTCATCACAGAAAGAAGCAAGGATGCTGAAAGAGAGCTGTTGGAAACAGGGACCTCAGCATACCTTTGGGATCTGGCCCTGATGGAGGAAGGACATAGCAAAGGCATTATCATAGGGGAGGTCTCCTGCCCCAGTGGCCACAGGGAACCTGCTAGAGATGCCACCTTCGACCTTCAGCTCTCTGCATAAGAAAGATATTAATTATCTGAAACAAAATCTGAAAAGCTCACAGTCATGATAGGGACTTAGTTGTGTTAACTTGTGGAAAACTGTACAGCAGGACAAAAAAAAAAAGAGTGGGGGAGGACTTAATGAGAGGGAATCCTAGAAGTGCAGCTGGAAAACTAAGGGTGATTTTAAGAAAGATGCGGGAAATACAAATGTAAATATAAATGTGAAGAAAAATGTGCAGTCCACAGGGAGGTGATCCTCATGCTGCAGGATTTTGCAAATTGGGCTGGAGAAAACTCCAGAGGCTGTCACTAAGGAGCAAATCATTTGCCTAACAGTGAGCAGGACTGAGTGATCTAAGAAAGCTTTTCCGTTCCTCGTGTCTGGGACTGGGAAATTAATGCTGGATGTGGTGCCAAACTATGTATGTTAAATGTGTCTCTGTCAGCATTGGGTAGAAGTTAATTTTGTATGTTGATGATAGCATAATCCGTACCACACTGTACCAAATGAAAGGCAGGCAGTTAACCTGGGAGCAGGGAATGTTTATTTCATGCTTGCCTTGGGGTAAGAACTAATGGCAAATGTTGTAGAAACAGCATGCTAGATACCATCTTGTCTTTTATTTAAGTGTACTGATTTATCTCCTACGGGAGTTGGTGGAGTCCCTATCAGCTCTTGAGTCATTTAAAACTCGACTGAACAAAGCACTCATGAATAGACTCTTGGGAGCAATCATGAACTGCTTGGGGATGGACAAGATTAAATACGAGGGTTTTATCCAACTATCATTCTGTGGATATAGAGTATTAATCACTCGGGTGAAAGCGGGGCACTGAAGTGAGGGGATGCTGGTGTCCCCTAGCTAGGATCTTGCCCAATCTCTGTGCAGGTGCCTGAGCGCAGCAGCAAGGAGAGCACCATGATGTTCCTCGTTACAGAGCATTTAAAATCAAAATCTTAAAAAAATATTCTTTTGTATGCATGTAAAGTAAACACACTCGAGCTATGGAGCTGTGTTCACTTGTTGTGACCTGACAACCACGTTCCTGGGTGCTGTTTCTCCCCTTGCTCAGTCAAAGCACAAAGCAGCATTTGGAGAAGAGCTGCAGAGAAAGTGCATGCTTGTCACATGTCTCCAGGGCATGATGCTTTCCAGCCATAAATACATGTGGCTGTCAGTGTGACAAGATAATTATTTTATTGGTGGGTTTTCAGGAAAAATACGGGCCAAAACTTCCTTGTTCTACTCATCAGAGAAACTTCATTGAATTTAAAATCACCATTCTTCCAAGTGAAACAGATTTGGCCCTAAATCATAATTCATCAGTTGTTGGCACCCTGCAATTTAAATCTTTTCCACAACAAGGAAATAAATCTTTTTAAAAGTATATTAAAATCAGTATTGATTATTCCAAGCAGGAGTGCTGCATTCAGAGCTGTAAATCTTTTTTTAGGATCCCAAGATAAAATATTGCAGCAAAACTGCTGTATAAAAAAATCACTATGGTTTAATCATGTGGTAAATTACTAGGATTTTTGTATGTGGAATTTATAGGGCACCGTTTCTTTTAGATTGAAAGGGAACATTCCTGATTTAGCTCTGATTACTCATCTACAGATGGGGTTAATGTCATGCATCTCTTTGGGGATGTATCTTCTTAAGTAATGATGTCCTTATTGTGTGCTCTATGGATCCGTTGTCAAGACACCTTTAAATATATCCTTGATGGCACATGGAGGTACCAGCAAATTATGTGTTGAATTAACAGGTAATTCAATCCACCTTGGTGTTAATCTTATTGCAAAATAACAAGCTACATAAAAGCCATTTAAGTGCAATTTTAAAAAACGCTCTACGAGATATAATCTCTTTAATCAGAAACAGATTTTGTTCAATTACCTTTAGTCTCCTCTGTAAAAACAGTGAGGCCAGATCTGCTGTATCCCCTGGAGCCAATACTGCAGCATGTCCGTGCAGTTGGGCACAGGGGTTGGAGCAGGGTGCTGCTGAGGCAAACTCGTCATACCCTGTCACCGTGTGAGATGGAGATGGGAGAGCAGCTATTCCTCTTCTCCCCTGCTTGCCTTTCTCACATGCCTGACATCCCTGGGCCAATGCCCCATCCTGGGATGGTACCCCGCACCCTGTTCCTGACACTTCACCTTTCCTTTGATTTATTGACTGACTTGCGGGAAATGTGGGGTGATAGGTGTGAAAATTCTCCTTGGCAAGGAAGGCTTGCTCTGGGTGGAGCAGAGATGACCAGTACAGGCTTCTCAGGTGGTACCTTCCCTGCTGGGGCTGTTTCCTTACAGGAGCAAGAGTACCAATAAGCATCAGTGTTTTCAGTCCCTGGAGCATCTCAGGCTTTGCTGGAGGGCCAGGGCACATGTGGCTTCCCTGCTGCTTCTTATACATCTGCAGTCAGAGGGGTCAAAGCAAGTCACTTTGCAAGGGCCTGCACCAGTGCTGAACAAATGGTAACACAGAGAAATGAGTTCCTCTATGCTTTTTCCTTTGCAATTTTCAGACTTATTAGCTATGCAAAAGTATTTGCTTCTCCACTACCAAATGTCTTTCCACTGTACGAATAATTGCTTAGTTTGCTGAGAAGTGTGTGCTGTTTTGGTTAATTTTCACACTGCCTAGTTTGCTTCTGCTCTGGCTGCTGGCAGCAAAAGGTTTCTCAGCTTCTGCTGCTCTCCTGTGCTGCTGCCATGTATTCCTAAGCTTCGCAGAAGAATTACAGATTTCAGATCTTCCAGTCCAATGCAGAAGTTCTTTCCCATGGATGAAGAGCTTCCTGTTCGTGAGTGCTCACTGTGGGGGCCTCATGGCAGGTTAATTTTAAATGGTCAAAAATTAAAATTAATTCCTGGAAGAAAAGCCGTACTCTTGGAAATGCTCTGTGTTGTGTACTCCTCCCTTGGAACGACTTTCAGACCATCCTGTCACAAACTAACAGCCAACAGATGGGAAATTCAGTCTCTTTCATTCATTCCACTACTTTTCTATATGTGGCCAGTGTTAACCCTGAATTTTTTCAAGAGGGACATGAAAACTGTGTCTGAGAAATAGCTACAAAATACTTCGGTATGAGCCTGCATCTGGACTGTACATGCAAAGGTATCTGGATCTGAAAGCATGGGCCCCCATCTGCTAAAAATGCATCTGCGGTCAAACCTTTTTACAGTCAATTTGTTCAGAAGGAGAATTAATCATGACTGGCATCTGTTGCCCTAGGAATCTGTTTCACCAGGGAAGATGGACAACCACGTTAGCTTACACTCAGGTGCAGAGGTCCAAGTAAGGCCATCACACTCTGTGGGACATTAAGTGACAAAAGATGTGATTAAAATGATCAGAAGGGGACAAAGAAAGAGTTCCCTGAGCAGTCAGGACTGCAGAAGTCCTCCAAGAACTAGTTTGTGTTCAAATCACGTTTCATTTCATATCAGCGATTCACCTTAGGGGCAGACATGTAAAACAAACCACTGAAGGACAAACTGAACCAAAGAAGCATCACTAGTCCCTAAACCTGTGCTTCCCAACCACTGCACTGCAATGAGCTAAATCCTGCCTTTATATACCACTTTATGCTGTATTCCCTAAGGGATGTGGCATAGAAATTGCAGCCAAGGAAGGGAAAAGCAAAAGTATCTTTATAATAACTTCACTCCTTCTAGATTCTGGTTTATAGGAAGGCCAAAGCAACACAATATGTATTAGCACAACCTTTGCAACTGTTCTAATTCAAAGAAGGCTTCCCTGGGCTGCTGTTAAACTTCACAGCCCTGCATGCAGAGGGTCTATAGCTTTCTCCTGTCCTTGTACCACCCTGTAGCCCACAGCTAAGTGGGATAGCCTAGGATCACCAGTGCTGGCTCGGCTCCCCCACTGCAGGGATGTTGTCACCGTGTCCTTCAGGTCCTGCAGAGCCCACCTATGCCACTGGAGCAGCCAAGCAGAGCCTGAGTGGGACAAGAACGAGCTTTACTGTCTCCTCCAAAAGAAAATCTTTATTGTGAATAGAGCTCTGCACAATAGATAAGGCTTCTCAGATGAAAAACTGCTTCCCCTTCCCGGCGGAGGCTAAAATTTCTTCTGATGGCGATGACGCCTTGAACAATGACAACCTTCATTCATCTCTTCTGGCCAGGAGAGAGCTGAGAGTTCACGTTTTAAACTCTTTCACTGTGCTGAAGGTGCATAAAAGCCTCTCATCACTGTTCAAACACAGTCTTCCATTAGGAGTTATTTAAGCGGGAACCACTTTCCCAGCTCCAAACCTCGTTGTATGAAATCCTTCCAGCACTGCGTGTGGCATCACCCAGCAGCTGATCTGCTGTGCACTGTGCTGGACATACCAGTAATGGATAGTTAATTAACCCAATCCTTCAATCAGTCCCTTTCCAGGATAGTATTGATGATTTTTAAAGCTTAAATGTCATATCTTCTTTCTACTTTTGTGTCATTGTCCTGTGTTAAAAAAATAAATAAATGAGACTAGAGGGCGCTTCTGATTACTACAATTTTTCTTCACATGCTTCATTTGCTGGGCCATTTATATCAGCCAAGTTGTCTTTATTTGCCAAACTCTGTCAGGACTCAGGGCTTGCCCTTCTGGCAAAATGCAGTTTGATCCCAAATTTGTTTTCAGTTTTTGCCTCAGTATCTTGAATGTTTTCCCACAAAGCTAAAACAAAACCAAAGAACAATCAAAAGCTAGTTAATTTATTTTTAGGTGCCAACAAGTGCATTTTTTTCTCCTTAAAAACTCTTTTGGTTACGAAAGTAATGACCTTTTTCTGCAAAGAAGGTATTTCTTTTCTACTGGAGCTAACACAAGAAAAAGAAGAATGATCTTGCAATTAAGGTGATTTTGAACAAAGTTTACTCCATGTCTGGCTTGCCCCAGCCTTCTTGTGTGACTTTGGATGTATCCCCCAACTCCTGACAATTCTACTGTCCAGTAATCAGGCTCTGCAAAGGTGTTGCCAAATTAAAGGTCAGGCTTTCAAAGGTGATGAGTGGTTTTGTTTCTCTGACTTAATCTACAGAGGCTGGGTACTCCAGTATCTCTGAAAATGAAGCTCTGTTACAGGAATTTGATGTGAAAAGAGGCATCCAGCAATGCAGGCACCTAGAATCAATAGTTGCTTTTGAAAATCTTGGCCTACAGTCATGAATGCTTGTAAAGTACTTTAACATCCAAATGTTGGAGAAGAGAGAATGATTTAAATGTTTTGAAGTTATTCCCAAGACTAGAAATTTGCAGGATTGTGTCATAATAAGAAAAAAATTATATATAGCAGATGTAATGAGGAGATTCTCACAAGTTCAGGGAGAAGAAGATACTTTCCCAAAACACTGCTGATTGGCTTTAGTTTGGTCTGGTTCTCTTCTTTCAAGGCTGACAAATCTTCTGAGCGAAGGAGCTTTCCTGGGAGCCTAGCAGATGTCTGCTGAATCACTGAATTTAACTCTTTCTTGGCAGCCTCTGAGGCAGAGCACACCCATGACTTTGCAGGGTGTAAATCCAGGGATGATGTGCTGATTTACACCCCATGAGTATCTGGCCTGTAATACGTCTATCTGCTTGCTTGCTTGCTTGTTGTCTCTTCTTGCAAACAGCCATTTGGGTTCTGCAGTGGGGACAACCCATCCCACCCTCCCAGGATTGCTTCCCGCAGATGCCTCCAACCATGCTTGGGGCAAGAAGGTCCCTTCTCCAGCCCCCCACCACACGCAATCTGATGATCGTGGCTGCCTCCCTGTAGGCAAGTGGTGGCCATGGGTCAAAACTGGGGATAAAAGGACTTGGTAGAGAATCTCAGCCTTGACCAAAAATAACCCCACTGTTTAGGGGCCGCGTGAGAGGTGGGATCCCTTCTGAGGGATTTCATGCTTGAAAGGTGAGACAAGTCTCCTGAAAAGGTTATTATCTCAAGCAGACAAATCCTTCAGCCGGTTGGGTATTTTTTGTGTACCTCAAACAAAGAACCAGCACAATCAAAGAGCTGTAAGATCTTTTTTTTTTCCCCTTTTTTTTTTTTTTTCCTGCCTCTATGCTGTTCCCTTTCATTTCTGCTGCCCACAGAAACTACCGCACCTCCCTATCTTCTGCTGAATATACATCAAATAGGAGGTGAAGCACTGGCAGTCTTCACAGGAGAAGCCAGGCGGCGAGGGGGAGGGCGTCTTGCATGCTGCACTGTTTCATTAATTTATTTTTCCTCCTCTTCAGGGAAAAAGTAAATGTGGGTGACCCAGAGCAGACTGAAAAATGCATGTGTGCTGCAGGCTGGGAAGGAGCCTGCGAAGCGTGTGATGAGTGTGGGTCGGCTGCTTCTGCTGCTGGGCGAGAGGGGAGAGTGTCTGTGGCAAGGCTGGTGCTGAAGGGTTCCAGGGGGCTGCCAGGACCCCCTAGGCCAGGATGAGCTGCTGCAGGCTGGGTCTCTCTTATGGGTGCCATAGGGGGCTGCCTCTGCCCCCACCTGGCAGGATCTACCTCCTTCTCCTTTAGGAAAAAGGGTTTTCTTGAGCTCCTCTAAAAAACAGGTCTATCATGACCTCAGGACCACTTCAGGTTAATGTTTTCCCCCTTCTCCAAATGCCTCTATCTCTTCCTTTAGTCTCACCTATAAGGTGCAATTTACCTATTCAACAGCACTGCATGTTGTTCCCTTTTGCATGTGTAACAGATACGATAATGGCAATAAGCATTACCTTGGCCTGGAGAAAAGCATTGCTATCAACCTGGTTTATTGTGCAATTTATTCAGCATGAATTAATCTTGGAAATGTTATCACAGAGGCCACTGCCATTCTTACAGTGTGCGCTTGCTTTGTGAAATCTTTTCTTGAGGGGTTATTTCTAATATGCAGCTAGTTTTCTTCAAGGGGTTGTGTTGCTAATTATCTTGCTTGCAAACAGGATTCACTGACAACCTAACAGTAGATGCCATACTTATTTTAAGAATAATCAGCTGCACAGACAGGTAGAATAGCTGTCAGATACAAGACAACTGTATTATATTTGCTTTGTTCGTGAGTCAGACAAGAAATTGCTGGCTATCACAGCAAGACCCCTGGGGCTTGGGGAAGACCAACACGACAAACGCATTTGTGCCCCAGCTTGTTGTACTTGGAAAGAGCCTTGAAAGTCCACATTTCTGAAACCAAACCTTTATGCTTGTGGATATTGTCCAAGCATTGCTCTGGATCTTACACTGGAAGGTGAACTGAGAGCACGTTTTGGCTCAGGTGCTGTAATGTGCTTTTATTGCTGTACTTTGAAATACATCTTTTCATTTCTCCCCAGAGCACTAGGCCTTTCTGGCAGCTTGAACTCTGTCTCCTGTGGTGTCTGGGCCATGAAAATATGTTGGGTTTTTTCTGGCTTTTGCATTTTCTTCACTGAATGCCTTCAAGGACCACCCTGCTGGGGATCTCACTGGTGATGCTCACACAAGTGACATTCAGCTGTCTGGTTTCAGGCTGGGTTCTCAGCCCACCTTGGTGCTGCCCTCCTTGCTCAGTGCCACTGATGACTGGACGAGGTGGAATAGGGGCATTTCCCCCACTCAGCACCTGGCAGGGGGAAATTTGCTTTTTCTTAGGTTTGTGTTTTTACCAAGCATAACCTAATGAGCCTGATCCTTCTTGCTCTCACCCGATGAAGGGCTGATAGACATGCGTGGGTGAGAGCGCGCCGTCCCGTACGGCAGCACTGTGTCACGAGGAGCTGACAAATCCATTATCCCCCGTAGCGCTGGCTGAGACAGGAACATGCTGCTGCGCTCCAGGCTGGCGCGTGATGGCTCGAGGTTGTGGCAGCACAACCCATCTACAGAATTTTATTTTTTTTTTTTAAAGCACAGATTGTAAAGGGAGTAGCTTTATTTTTAAGCTCTGCTACTATAGAGGTAGCCATATGGTTTATGGCGTGGTAGTGGGTCACCGAAATATCTCTAGACATGCTTATGTGTCATGTCTATGTGAGACATGTCATCTGCAAAAATGCAGATGTGTTTCTCCATTTAAAAGATACAGCAGCCGCCTGATTTATATGAAACACACAGCAAAGGTTGCAGTATGTGAAAAAGTAGCTCTCCCTTTCTTGTGAAGATAGCCTCAATTTCACTGCAAATAATCCATTCAAATCAGACAGCAAAGGTGTACGGTTCTCATGTTGTTACTCTACAGGCATTTATCCCCCCTCATGTTGTGAGGTTTCCTATGTGGAGCAGTAGGCAGCTCTGGAAGGCTGTTCATCTTTCCCTGACACCGTCTGGTTTGTTTTTATTTAGATCTGGCACGTTTTTAAATGCAACTCGGACATGACACTGCACTGAGGCTGTTGTTTCATTAACATACATTCTCCAAAAGCTGCATCCAGCTCCGTGCCCTTTCCGGGAGGCTGGGACACCTTGTATTGCACTGGCCCTCCCTGGCTGTCCTCCCGGGGTCCGGGTGTCGCAGACCACACTGCTGCTGCTGAGCTTGATGCTGTGCCCCTCGTCTAAGAATAGTCTTACTGTCTTGAACACTTGCCAGTTTCTGATAGCTCGACAAGCAGAGAGAAGAAACACAGCCATTATGTAATGGCTTCTCCTGGCCAAGAAAAAAATCCCATTTATTGATCTCCTGTCTGAAAACCTCAGTAACTCTGTGTAATTGATGACCAGCTGTTAAGAAAAGCTGTTTGGAGGAAGAACATTTATAATTAAAGAACAGACACTTCAAATTCAACTCTCCCCTCATTTTCTCATTGCATATCTCTGTGCTGTCTTGGGGAACAACTATCCTGCCTAGGCCTTCAAGCTTCTTGTTTCAAACCAATATATGCCTTTCCCAGAGAGCAATGTTGCGTTCTCCAATTTCACTCCCTGTGCTATGGAGGGGAACTATTCATGGAGCTGTGTGAGAGAGAGAGATTAAGGAAATATCAAGACTAACAGATGGGAAGCAGGCAGTGGATGACGTGTAGGCAGGGCTGATGTTACAGCAAGTCTTATCTTGTTAGCAGAAATATGTTGCAATAAGCAGAGTTCTGGGAGAGAGGTTAGTTTTGAGCATGGAATAGGAGAAGTCCTTTCTGTCTGATGAGGGGTTTGTCTGTGTCTAAAAATGTATTATTAGATGCCCTGGTAGCCCTGAATATTTAGATCTTGATCCTCTTTTTCCAGATCTGCCCATCTCCTCTGGGCTTTGGAGGTGAAAATGTTTCTGGGTTTCTCTGCCAAAAGTGTGACTGTCCCCATTTGTTTGAGGGAAACCCCAAACATGGATCACTCAGCTTGACCATACAGCATAGCTCTTCCAGACCAGTGGCTATCCACAAGTTAAGCTATAGCCTGCCTCTCCTCCCTTCTCACAGACGCTCTGAGCAAGGACTACACTAGAAATAGATAATTTAGCATGAGAATTATATTATGCATTTAAATGTAAATTGCCAGGGAATTGACAATTGCTTTGTTTGAATTGTAATGATTCAAGTATGCATGTATTTTTTCTTAGAATACATTTTAAATGGTATTTATGTCCTTTTACATCCATCTCAAACACCAATGTGCACGTGTCCTTAAGCTTTCAGCTGCAAATCCTTGAGCTGTCACATTCCCATTAGGAAACCCATTTATTTGACCTCTCCAGCAATTGTAGACTGGCACTCTTTTCCCCCTCCCCTTCTTTGTTTTTTGAAAGATCTCTTGTTTTAATTCAAGACAAAAATCATAAGTCTAAAAGGAAAATAGATACGACTTGGGTCCTCTCCTGCTCCGTGAGCACCAGTGGCAGTGGTCCTACTCCTTGCCTCTACCCCTTGCTGCCTGCAAATCAGCTCCCTGCCTCAGCAGCCAGGGAGAGCTTTTGCGGAGGCTGCTGAGGGCAGAGGTTTGTCATCAGCTCCCCCAGCGTGAATGGCACTGCTTGGAGTTGAGCATGTGGAAAAATAACTGTGTTCTTCAGCAGCGCACGGCTGTGGGTACCAAGCCCATCTTCCAGATTTGGCAGCCCCTCCATCCTGGTGCTGACCATCATCAGTTCAGGATTTGGATGCTGCAGCCGAGCAGCTAATGTTCAGGTGGCCTGATCCCATTGCTTGTGCAGGGTGCCAGGGAATGACACCGAGCAGACTGTATTTTTTTTCCCATGGTAGGGAAGGAGAGAGGGGAATAAGCAAATGTACACAAATGCATTCACAGCAAAGACCTGGTTTCATCCACAGGTGCTCCTATCCTCTTACTGGGCTACTGAGCACCAGCCCTCAGCACAAATGAGAGAGAGTAAAAGGGTGGCAGGTCACCCAAGTCCATTCCCAGACTTGGCCCAGAAAAGGAATTTTTTTACCATCTAAAGAGCTAGTAAAGTAAGGGAAGCCAGGGGTTAATCATCTCTACCCTCAAGTTTAACAGCCACTGATGGGAAAAAACCTGCATTTCAGCTCTGTTATTGCAAGGTGGAGAGCAGTAAATACCATTATTCGGAGTCTTTCTGAGGTGCAGCCAACTTTCAGGAATGTCATATCTCAGTCCAAACAAAACCTGCATGTTTCTCATTGGCCTGGCCTTGTTTTTTGAGACTCTTTCACTGATTGATACAGGAGATATAAATAAAAATCGAAATAACACATGCCTGGAAATATAAACAAAACTCTTGCACCAGAGAGAGAAGATTGCAAAATCAGCAGCTTGCAGGGCTCTAATGCAGCCATTCAGTCCCTGAAGCCAAGCTGTTAAGAAAACAAATAAATAAACAAATAAAATTTAAAACCGACTGTGATAAACCCCTGACCTTAATTGTGTGGATATATGTCTGTGAAAGTGAGAATCAAGCTTTTTCCTCCCAACCCCCACACTAATTCCTTTGACCTCAGTGGCATAAAATTCTCAGGAGCCCCGTCTGGTCCCTCCATCTTCTGGCTACCCTCTCCAGCTGCCAGGAGGTCGAATCTGTCATTGTTCCTCTGCAGAGGAGACCCACAGTTTCAGCCCCATAGTCCTGGGCTCTTCTCCCAGTTCTTACTGAACTTCCAGCACAGATGTCTGGAGCAGCAGTCATTCACCTCCTGACCTGGATAGAGCAGTTGGTAACAATCACATATTGCTGCTGAATTTTCTCTCTAGCACATATAACCTTCATTGATGGGGAATAGCTATTGGGGTATTGGAGAGGCTGGATGTAGTTTTCTGAGCCACAAAAGTGTAATTATAATGGGTTTCATGCAGTTGTTTTGTAATTTAGCACATTCGAAAAATCACCCCTAGCGATGCTTAATGTTTATGTAGGACTCCGTGTTGTTAGAATAAAAGACATCTGTTTAACCAGGGTAAAAAGAGGCAGGATGCCTGGTGAGTGCATCCCCGGTTTGGTGCATCTGGGTGCATCTGCACAGCAAGAGCACAAGATGCTGCCTTCCAGTATTTCTGAAACTTCCCAAGACCCTGAAAGTTTATGCCTCCCATTTCTGGAAGCATTTCCATGGGAGGTACAGGCACAAGAGCTGAAGGAGCCCCTAAGCTGTGCTCCATGGGGAAGAGGGTGCAGGGTCAGGCCCTTGCATTCTTTCTCCATAGTACACTGAAACTCACCCTCAGGCCCTCGGTTGTGGACCTGGCAGCGTGTTTCCTGAGCAGCAGCTTCTGCCACGGCCAGGTGAGGATTCTACCCAGGTTGTGTTCTTACTCTTTATAAATATCTCAGATCTTTGAGTTTTCTTTTTCAAGCCTCAGAAAAAAACCATGACAGCTATCCCACAAATCAGCCATCTAAAGGGAAAAAAAAAAAACAAAACCCGTCACATTTAATTACTCCTGAAGGAGAACTTATAAATGAAGAACACTTATTAGTGCAATATATTTTTTCTTCTGTAGCTTTGAACTGATCTCTAATAGCACCAGCGAAGTCCCAGCATAACCTTGGAGTGTGTTCCATTATCATTAAGATGGAAACTGCTGTCTTATGACTGCAGTTTTAAAATACAGTACATTTTTATAATTTCTAAGTAGGCAATCAAGTGGACATGACACATGAAATTATATCCAGTCCTGGCACCAAACCCTGCCCTTCACTTGCCCATGCCGTTCAGTGGATATTAAGGTCTGGGTACAGCTGAGGGCTGGATTTCAACCCCAGGGTGATCCTGAAGTCCTCTACTCTGGCAATAGAAATGTAAACATATAGACATTTATGAATTCAGTAATTTTAATTTTAAAGTCACTCAAGCACAGCCTCTCTTCCTTCCTCCCCCTTCTCGGCATGAAGGCAGCAGGGCATGGGCAGCAGGTGGCTCCTAGCTGGAGAAAACGTGACCCATGAACTGGTCCTTGCAATGGCTGAGTCACTGGGAGCTTCAAATGCTGCCATGTGTAGTCAGCACTGACCTGAGGGTACCAACGTCTTCAGCTGCTTTCCTCCCCTCAGGCAGCTCTCCGAATCTGCAAACCCATTCCCTTAGCTAATTAACAGATGGCAAAGGCAAAACTAATCAATCATTTCTTGGTGGGGCTGCTGGTAGCCCGTCAGTTTGTCAACTAGAGAGGGTCTGTCCTGGCTTCAGTGCCCCAGCTTTCCCAGGAGGGTGCCTGAGCATTGTGCTTTGTCTCAGGCCTCATTTCAGACTCAGGACAGAGGAAGATGAACGTTTAGCCTGGAAGCCACACAGTGTGGGAAGTTTAATGTTTTCTTGCCTACATTAGAAAACTAGTGAAAACCGCAACATTTTCAAGAGAGAGCAGTAAAAGAGAATAGGAACGTCAGGGTGAGGTTGGAAGCCAAAAAACATTGGGGAAGACAGATGTCTCCTTTTTGCTGATGAAAGAATTAATATATTTCCATTGCTAATTAGTGTATAGGCAGGGAAAATTACAAAGATGGGAAAACTCTTCTTGATTTTAGCTCTTCTGGGTGCTCGGGAAAAAGTGAGGTAATGCTACAAAATGCAACATGTCTCACATATATGTGCTGCTGTATTGACTTTGAACTAGATTTGTCACCAGGAACTGGAGGCACATATACATCTCCAAGAGTCTCTCATGTCTCCCCAATGCCCAGAGGCAGCCTAGACTTGTCTCTGTTGACCATCAGAGGGGGTTATCCAGGAACAGTCGGTATCTGAGGTGCTGGGAGCACTCCATACTGGTGAGCGGGGGCAGCTCACTGCCAGATCCAAGTGCTGGGAGCACCATGGTGCTACGAGGACAACTTGCAGCACCTGGGGCACCATTGTTAACTCACTCCCAAATCTTCTGGTAATCTCCAAACATTGGAGCCACTCACTGTAAATGAAGAGGAACCAGCACAGGGATGCTGACATTCCCTGCTATTGCAGAAGTGAGTGTGCTGGTGATCTGCTGTGGGGCATTCAGATACTGAGCTCATAACCATCTGCAAATACACCGAGTTTTGCTTTAGAGACTTTTTTCCTCCTATCTGTAGGATGTACCTAACACAGATGACTGTTTCTGAGTATCTTGCAATTTTTAATGGATTTATTCTTATAGCACATCTGGGAGATAAGACATTTGCCCATGACCTACACAGTGAACTGAGTCACAGAGAGCCAGCATCAGCTCTTTAGAGAGGCTTGTGAGGGGAAGATGCAATTCTTATGCACTGGGTGTTGGCACTCTCAAACAAGCCTCATCAGGGTCCTAAAAACTCCACGTGAGCATCCTATGAGGTGCATCTGCACTGGTAGGCCCTTGTGCCTCTATTGAAAGGAGCTTAAGTGGTGTGGATACATGACTCACTGGGTGGGACACCTCCACTCCACCACATCCCTGCCTCTGTCCCTTTCCATCTATCAGACATTTCCACGAGCTGCTGTTGGTGCTGCAAGTGGTTTAGGTTACCCAAAGCCAAAAAAGCGCATCTTTGTGGCAGAAAAATGCATCCATTTGTTAGTTTAACCTCAGAACTTTTCCCCTGGCAGAGGCTCAAATATGTGCCATGGGAGCGATGATTTCATATCTGTCTTCGGGGCCTCACCGGTTTTTCAGGTCTCTAAGCCCAGCCATGTTGCTTCTCTCAGGTTTTCTCTCTGTATTTCCCAACATCTCTCCCTGCTTTTTGGAGACCATCATCCTCTGAAAGTCAGTCCAGCAAGTGCTGCCCCAGCCACTCCAGCCAAACAAGAAGCCCAAAGCCTCCTAGGGCATAAATAAGAATAAAAGAGAATACAAGTCAGGTGACTTTATAAGAGATTGACCTCCTATTTTTTGAGCTGCTACTTGCATGGTAATTTTGTTTCTAGCTTTCTCCTGCCTTCCTTACAGCATTGCTGCCTGCGATACAGCCCTGCCAAAAGCCTGTGGGGACAGCGGGCAATGCCATGTGCTGAGGCTGGCCAGAGCAAACGGCGTGGCAGACGGTCTGAGACACTCTCCTTCCCTAACCGAAGGGGATTTAGTGAAGCTCAGGAGTATCTGCCAAAGCCACATTTAGCACAGGGAGCTGATTGCAACACTCACATTACTCACTGTGGGCTTATAAATAAAACCAGCCCAGGCACAGTCTCTCCCGACACTGAATGAAGGCATACAAGAGGAGGCCCTGATATACTGTCCCACTAAATTGTTTGAAGCTTTCATTTCCACAGCCCTCCCTTGGCATATAGGTGATGGTGTCCAGCACTCCACAGTGGGTGGGTATGCCTGCAGAAGGGGAGCTTTGATGTGTCCTTTCCTTAGCAAACAGGCCAGGGTGATCTCCTTTGCTGCCCAGAGCAGGAGGAATTCTTTGCTTGTCTTCTGCCATTGCTTGACTGCACTGAAGGTAAAGCTGGGTGTTTGCTCCTGAAGTTTGCTCCTGGACCGATTTCAGGAGACATGGCCAAGATTCACTGTCCCACACCATATCTGTGTGTGACCACAGGCACGCCTCTTGGGGCAGAAACCTTCGGCTGTCCTAGTGCATACTGCAGAAGACAACACTCAGGAACTGTTTCCTTAAATACCTACTGAGCAAAAAGTAATGCTAATCAAGGGAAGCTCTTTTCCCTCAGTCATCATATAGCAGTGAAGGTCTGAGACCCCATGGAGATGCTGCTGGTTTGCCCCCATACCAAACAGAAGCAGGGCCCATGCTCTTAAAAACATGCAGATATTTTCCTCTGCAAAATTTAGGATTTGTCAGCAGCTGTTCACAGATTCATCTCTGGAGTATCACAAGGTTTGGGCTTTTTCTTCTTAAATTTAAAGGTGACTCTGGGTTCCAAGTTTCATTAATTGCAGACACCAATTTCCAGTGGAGCTGCAGATACAGTTGCAGTAAATTGAAGACAACTGAATGCAGAATTTCTTTCTTAGTTATCTTTTGCAAATGTCCCCAAAGCAGTTGATGGAGCCTGAGGGGTCACAGGCTTTGGGTGAGAGTGATATATGGTCCCTACTGGGATCATGTCCTTCCCAGCCACCATGGCCAGAAGGACCACAGACACTCCTAATGTATTGTCCACCCTAAAGTGTCTGAAACATTGTGGGATAAATGAGAACATTTGGGGAAAAAGAAGAGGAAATATCATGCAACCAGAGAAAACTTCTTGCTTGAATACATCTACATCTTCTTAATGCCTAACGGAGAAAGGCACCTAATGATTTCCAGAGCTCAGTAGCTGGATAAAAACAGAGCACAGAGGTGGTGGAGTGACAATATCTGTTGATGAAAAAACGGGATATACAGCTTGGGCTGTCAGGCACTTGGCCCAGCGCTCGACCAGAGCAAATCGGCTGAGCTGTGCTGGAATCGGCACCAGTGATATTCAATTCTCTTCCTTGTCAAATGCCGTAAATTAAAAACAGAATAAAAAGCTTTTAAGGGATGTGCTCACTGACAGTTTAATATAAGTGGCTGTGGGATCATTTTCTACAGATAGGTTTATATCGGGAGAGAAATTACAACTCGCTTCATAGCAGTTATTTTACTGTTATTGCAGAGTTTCCTGATGCACTTCTTCATAAGGAGCATCATGGAGCTCCAAACAAGCTTCCAAACAAGCATCATGGAAGTCAGTGGGACAGCAGGTCACTGTGGCTGTCCAGCTGTGTGATGGGTGTCCCAACCCCTGCACCCATGCCAGGCTGAGACGTGGCGAATGCAGATGAAGGGTCAGCAGGGCTTCTCTTAGCTCCAGTGGTGAAACCAGCCTCTCTGCTCAGGGACACAGCTCAGGAAGCCAGGTGACACCCCCAGACACCAGACATGCCTCTGTCTGCATCCTCCATGCCTCTTGTCCTGCTCTGCTGACACAGAGACACAACATTGCCCTCATCCAGTTATGTTGTGGTGCATAAATCACTGCCCATCTTATATTTTAATGAAAAGTCCCCAGAAAATGCAATTTGAATGAACAGGAGGTATGAAATTTAGCTTCTAAAGTTTAAATGATCAGTTTTGGCATTCAGACATGAAAATGTCACTCTTTTTTGCAGTATTTTAAATTAGTTGGTTTAAAAATTTCCATTTTTAATTCCTTCAAAAATTTAATCTGAGGATGGGATGAAACAGACATTAGTCAACTGAATATTAAGTTTTAGAGCTTTTGGGGTTTTTTTGGGAAAAAAAACGCCCAAAATCATGACAACCCAAAATATTTTTTCTTCAGTTTTTCAATTTTAACATGCAAAAATCACAAGTCAGATTTCTGAATAATAATATTGCATCTTCTTGGCTGTTTATACCCAAGTTATCAGCACAAACCACTTATGGTCTGTGCGGCCATGGTGAAGTAATCTGTGCTTGGTCTGTGTAATGTATTGTTTTCATTGTGCTTCCATTCAAAATGTGGGTAATAGACTTTCACAATTTTGTCCACTTTTCTGCTGCTTTTTTCTCATTGTAGTTAGCTTAATGGCTAAGTATGGATATCCCCCTGAATCAAAGTTTCAGGAATTCTAAGGTAGTGCCAAATTTAATATTAATGTTCCTGGATTTATAACAAAGATGACACCACTCACAATGTTGTTTATTATTACTATCTAAGAAATTTCATTAGTAGTATGGACTTGGCTCAGTGCTGATGAATGCCAGTGGAAACCCTTCCACTGAGTCCAGCAGGCTTTGTATCAAATCGTATTTGCATCTGAAGATGTACATCAGCTAAATACAATCTAGGATAGAAAAAGGTCATCTTCTCTGGAAGGGAAAGGTTAGGAGAGTACATCCTTCCTTTTATGCCTTTGTGTGCATAATTTTTTAAAAGCCCATCATAAGTAATCTTCTTTGCTGCAGATTTGACCATTTATTTTCTGTCTGGGAAACATTAAAAAAAAATAGCATTAGGGAACAATATTAAGGGATATGTGTTTCAAGTGAGATACCAGGAATAAAAAGAGTTTGGGCTTGTTAATACTCTTGAGTTATTTTCCACTAGGTAAGTACTGTAAGTACAAAATAAAAAAAATTCAAATAAATGAACCAGGGGTA
The DNA here is from genome assembly GCF_965140245.1 of Athene noctua. Classification (NCBI taxonomy): domain Eukaryota; kingdom Metazoa; phylum Chordata; class Aves; order Strigiformes; family Strigidae; genus Athene; species Athene noctua. The sequence goes on from NC_134044.1 coordinate 22,024,002, forward strand.
ACTCCCTTTGTGAGGAAGGGTCGAACCAGCCACCTTCCTTGGCATGTCCAATAACTACCTGTGTCACTGAAATTTCTACTGAGTGGCATTTTTGTTCAGCTATTCTTCACCCAGATTTGCATTTGGTACTAGCCCTTGTGATCTGATGGGGTTTTTTTGATAAAAAAATTTGTTCTGACTAGTTTGTTGTCATCGTTGCAAATTGTGAAGCCCTTCCTTATATACCTACTGCAATCTGGAATTTATTTCCATTAGTTTAATGGAAATAGTGGTGAAAGTATGGAGTTAAAAGGAGATGAGTATTGAAAAAGCTGAGCAAGCATTGCTGCTGCCAGGGATGCTATTGGATTCAAACTAGGTGCTGGTGGCATTTGTGTTGCTGTCATGGTAGTCCTTGTGTTGTTAGAGAATGTATTCCTCATGCCCTCCTTGTATCTGATTTGTGCCTTGCTGCAAGTTAACTCCCTGCCTTTTTGTCCTGCAGTTTTGGTTACGTTATCCCATCTCCAATTTTTTCTTTAGATTAAGCCTATTTATTCCATCTTTCACTGCTCCTCCCCTAGAAGATGCCTCTCACTCTTTCTTTACATGCAGGCTCACGTGCATACCCACTCACTCAGGATGCTAACTGCTGATGCAATTATTATTATTCTTGCTTTCAGCAACACCTTAACTCTTCTGAATGGGATAATCGATATTCTCTCCTCGTTTGGGAATAGCAATAGCTGACTGTGCTGCTCTGTAACGTTGGGTGAATAGTTAAACATTGGTGTGTTTTCATCTGGTGCAGTCCAAGGCTCCCAGCTGCCAGCAGTTTCCAGCTCCTTGCTCACATACACGTGAATTTTTCACAAGCCTGTGCTGTACAATGACCATTCAAGGCAGAGATTCCTTTGTTTCTTCTGTGTATCCTTAGACTAATGCTATCCATATTTGCTATGTATTAATCATTTTTATAGTCATCTCTGTGCGATTCCTCCTATAAATAACAATCTCAAATCTCTCTCCTATCATGTTTACCATAGCTAATTCCTTAGGTTGGGTGTCTCCACCAGAGCTGTAGCCTAAATGAACACAGCTAAAAATCATAACATAGGCTTGGTTATAGTAAACCAGGATTTTCTTGGTTCTGTGCCAAATCAAGCTTTTCAAATAATCTTTTTATCCAGTCTCTATAAAAACTGTACAGTGGTGAAAAAAGACAGGTGCTAGTTTCAGACTTAAAGCTGTCGCGTTAGTGGCTGGCATTAAATATATAATTCCTGCTGTGTCTGCATCATCTATAAATGGAAATCTCCTGAAGGAGAAGTCTCCAGGGAGGGTAAAGAGCTGTGAACCAGTGACTGCAGAGTGTACCTTGGTGATGTGAAGTTAGGAGGAGAAGCTGAAAACGTGATATGTCTTTTTCAGTTTGACCTCAGCCTCTAATAGTGTTTGGCAAGTCAGCCTGGCAGATAAATTGGTTCATATTAGAAAATGGGGTTGATTTATTATGAAATTGATTGCAGCCCTGTCCTGCACTGAAGGCATTAGCGATAACAGCATCGGGTGCCTCAGCTCTTAAGTAATGGGCTTCCCCGTGGTTCTTCACTGTTGCCAGGCTTTTACCTGCAACCAACAGAATCCAGACCACACACTTCTGCTGGTCCCTCCTCACAGATGCAGAATCCTTCCTAGGAGAGGTGTGTGAGGCAATGCAGGCTGGGCTGTCTGGATGGGCTGGGGTCTGGGGAGCCTGCAAACATCTCCTTCTCCATCACCTTTTGACAGGGTGGGCTAAGATGCTCTGGAGGCAGGTGGCATTTCCCAGAACATACAGACCTGCAGGAGCAGAGCCAATGAGACCTTTGCAACCAGCGTCTTGAAATATCAAAACATAGTATGTGTTTTTCTTAGGACTGTTTTCTGAAAATGGAAAGCATTACTTGAAATAGGGAAAATTATCCACCAAGCATCTTTCTTTTCCTTTTCTTTGGTGATATTGAAAAGTCTTTCAACCACAAAAAAAAGCTGTCATCAAATGTAACAAGGGAGTTCACTACTTTTTGAAACAAAGCTGTATTCACCCATGATGTCCACAGTCTGCAGTGCAGTTGCCTCAAATCCCTCGACATCCCTCCCAAGTGGGAAATAGCCTTTCCCTTTGGGGCTGATTAAAACACAAATGAACAAACCAAACATCGTGGCTGCTTAGACCCTGTAAACTATTTGGGGTCTATCTAATTTGGGAAACTAATCCACTATTTACAGTATGGATACAGATATAATAAATGCAAAAAAGAGTATACTTGGTGTCAAAAGTCAGTCTTTCATGTTCATACCTTTCACTTTGGACACTTTTCCTTGGCCCTACCCTAAAGAGCAAAGTATTTTCCATGTTAAGTTGCTGTAGTGCTGGTTATGACTCTATCAACAGTTGTGCTTAGAAATCAGTGAATAGCAGACACTGAAATATTTTGTGTCAGATTTAAGCAATATTTTTCAATATTTTTGAAGGAAAAAGGTTTTCAGTGATTGAAATGCACCTTTAGATGTTTTCCAAATGAAAAATTTCAATATGAATAGAACCATGTGGCTTGAAAGGAAATCTCATTGCAAGAGAGCCTGTAATTGGACAAAACTGAAAATAAACTTTTCAAAATAGCTAAAAGCAAATTCATTTGGGGTATGAAGGAAGGTTAAATTTTTATAATTTTTTTCCAACAACTGCCTGCCAGTCAATCACATATTGGTTCTCTTTTTGCATAAATTACCTTTCAGGTAGAAAACACCACCCCCATGATGGCCTGTGCTCCTGGCAGTGACATGAGATTGTCTGGATATGCTTTCACCAACAATTTCAGTAGCATTTTGATGTAAGAAAAAGCAGTACAGTATAACTGCCCTGCAGTAAGGAACAACTGCACAACATAAACTTTTGCAGAGAACAGTTGTTTCTACAGAAAGCACTCAGTATCTCCTCAAACCAGCTTTGAGGATAATGTCTTTCTCCTTCCTATCCTAGCAAAAAGTAAGTCACATCTAGCAACAACTGCCAAGAAGCCAAGAGACAGTAGTGTGTGTTTTATTGAAGGAAAATATCCATATGGCCAAGAGCCACATTGTCTACTACACCACCCCAAATCCTCTCAAGCCAGTCTGTCCTCCTAGGGTCTAGATCTAGGGCTCACTAAGGCTGTTCAGCCCTGAGTGTGTTCACCAAGACATGTTGCTCTCCAGTATGGATGTGGTTGAGTTGAAGGCCCTATAGCCTCCATACCCTCCTCATTTAACAAGCAGTCCTGGGAAGCATTCACCACAGATGGGCAAAGTGCAGCTTTCCATCACATCACCTCCAGCAGCACCAAGCAGATAATATACAGATTCAAGTGAGACAGCTGGGAGCCCCATATATTTTCCAGATTAATTTTTATAGGGTAGCATGTTGGTCTGAGAAACAGTTCTGAATACTGTGAGTAATTGTTTAACATGTCCCTTTTTCAGGATTGTGCTTTTATCATTAACACCTCTGATTAGCAAAAACTGAGTCTGAGATGTTCCTTTGATTTAAAAGGTTATAAATTTTGGATGCAATGTCAGAGAGTAAATTTTACAATGCAGCTGAGCTGTGGACTAATTAAAAGACTACCCCAGTGCTCTTCTCACCCAATACATCTCAGATTTGTGACAGCCTTCAAGAAAAGTTATGAATTATGCCACGTGCACCATATGCAATCTATTGATCTCGCTGTGTTTACAAATGCTCTGTGTGTGTGTGTGCTACAGCCTATGTTCATGATGCCTTCTTCACAAGTGTGTGCACAGATGAAAGTTTCTCATAGCAGAGAATTTACCAAGTGCAATTAATGAGTGCAGCAATTTTGCTTCCTTGACACTGCAGGGTAGCTACTGCTGTTTAACTCTAGGTGTCCTAGAAGTCAAAGCTGGACATTACACTTTAGAGGAAGAGGGTTCACCTACTCCCATCGCTCTGGTGCACGGTGGTAAGATTTAGCTATCACTGAGCTGTTGCTTAGGTCCTGATCAAGATACCCTGACCCATGTCTTGTGGACCTTGTTGATTCTGTATAATTTAAAGTGAAAATGGGAAAGATGCTCATTTTTCCCTTGATGCCATGCATTGAGTGGTCCCATATCCTTCTGGCTTGAGAGTCAGTGTTCTGTGGTCAGAAACAGTGTTCTCCTCAGTGCTTTGCCTGACAGAAAATCAGGATGTATCTAAGTTGACTTGTGCTTCCTGGGGTGGTGTGAAATGGCTTTCTGCTCACCAGTATCTCTTCCTAAGGCAACGTCTGCAAAGGACAAGCTTTTCTCAACTGTTAGCAAGGCAAATATGTAAAGAGCAAAAGGACAACTTATGTTTGAGAAATAAGATCTGGGGTGACCAGGGGAAAGTGGGAAATTATATCAACCAGCTTTAGCTAGTGAAGCCCAAAGGTGAAATCTCTGAAGTTTCATGAACAAGTTTTTAATTTTTCTCAATCATTCTCATTCTGGCTGTTGACATCACTGGATTTGGCACTGGATCAACAGTGAAACAGAGGGACAGTTTCCACCCTACACATGCAGAATTAGAGATTCGTATCAAGACAGATGAGCTAGATTTAGATGAGAGTAAATTTCTGGTTAGGAGTGTTCATGTAAAAAGTATTATACAGTATTAGGCTTGTGTGAGCTCCCAGTGTAATAAAGCCTTGGCAGGAACATATCACTAGTACTTTGTTTTGATGAGAAAAACTGGAAATATACACTTAGCCTTCCTACTAGTTGTAATTATCTGGCTGTATTGATTGTGGTGTTAGGTTATCCGATGGGTAGGGTGTGAGCAAGGATCAGGTTCAATCCATGAATTAAAGCTGCAGAGTGTCAGCTCTAATTTACATGCATACAGTTTGAAAATTGTCCTCCTGCCACTGCAGAGCTCCCTGGGATTGACACAGATAGGCAGCATATGGAGCCTGTGCAGCAGGAACGGAGGCACCCGGCGCTTGGCATTGCTGCTCTGTACTATGCAAATATCTGGGTTATGAAAGAAGGAAGCAAGGGCAGAATAAATTGGGGGGTCTGGTAAAACCCTTGGTGGCATTAATGAAATTCACAGACTTATGGAAAGGAAGAGAAGCTCCTCAGCTCTGATTTTACTCCTACAAGCGTGCAGTACCTTGAAGGCAAGAGATGGTGATTACTACGGTTCACACATGAGGCTTTGCACAGCAGGAGAGCAGTAAAATATGCTGTTCCATGTTCTCCAATACCTCAACCAGAGCCAAAGTACAAGAACCAGCAGTTTCAGTGAACAGGACTCTCATTAACATACCATTATTCTCTCTGGAGACAAGCCTGCCCCTTCTGCTTGCTGAGCTGTTAGATAGGGAGGAGGCAGGAAGAGAAGTAGGAGATGATACCCCTCATGGTTACCTTGTGTATCCCATAGTACACTGCTGCACTGCATGGACAAAACATAGAGAGGACCCAACCCCTCCCCTTCAGCACCCCACCCCTCACCCCCAGGCACTCGCTGGTATTGCTGGGCTGCCCCTCAGATAAAGGATTTTCTGTAGGACTTCCAGTGAGGGCCTGGTGCTGTGATGTTTCTGGGAAGCTCCAGCCCTGAGCAAGCAGGGTTGCTGCAGCTTGGTCCCCACCAGCCCCAGTGCTTGCTCTCCTCTCTCAACCTTGGGGCCACCAGCCTCTGGCTGACTGCCACCCTCCTCAAGGGTACCTGAGGCACAAAATGTCTTACTAAGACTATGGCCTGTTTACCAGCTGCTATATCATCCCATCCAGGAGGTGGCTGTATATCAATGGAGAATGATGTTCCAGCAGGGTACACGTTTCATACCTACCTGCTCTGCAGGGAAGATGTGGGAGTCAATCAGCTGTGACCTACTGCAAGGTCCTCAGAAAAGGTGTTCACTTCACTAAGAGCAGTGACAGAGCAGACCTGAAATCCCACCCCACTCCACTGCTGTTATTTGACATTCACCATGACTGCTGTGCTGTTGCCTGTCCATTCACAAGCATCTGTTGTGGGCTTATTTGGGTATATCTTGGCATTTGAGAGGTGTCAATCTGCTAAAACTAAAGTGGCAATAGCTAATCACAGTTAGTTTTATTCTCTGCAGAACATAACATGAAAGCATATGGCTCAATAGCTTAACTTACTTTCTCTGGGCTAAGAGCGTGGTCAAATCTGCAAAAAAATACCTAGCAGAAGACACAGTCTCTAGTCCTCACTGTAAACTCTGAGGATCCTGTACTCAGAGATGCATCAAATGAAGAAAGAATCCCCCACCCTTACATCATTATTCATTCCAAAAAATGGCAACACCAGGTTTTCTTCTCACCTCTGATATCTTGAGAAAACTGCTTTCAAAAGTGAATTATTTTTGCTGGGTCCTTGAAATTCAGTGCCACTCATTTTGAATTTAAAATCTCTCTGTAAAGGTTTAGAGATGGAAATTTCAATCCCTAGACCCTAGAGGATGTGCAGAGTGGGTGTTACATTGTATTCATTCAGAAAACAGTCATACCCACCCATCCATCAAAATCAGAGGACTCCCTTGTCTTGTGTGTATATCCAGTACACTAAGCAAGAGCTGTAAACGGTATTTGCAGATTTCCAACATCCTTCTGCAGCGAATTCTTTATGACACAAATCTTTTCTGTCATAATTTACATTTCATACCTGTTTTCCCAAATCTTCAAAGTCAGAGGACCAAATCCTTCCTTTAGCAATACTACTATGAAAGCTACTGACTCATAGGAATAACCAGAGTGTAGGATTTGGCTTAACTTCTTGGCTTGATGCCGATAAAACATTTCATAGATCTTTTTTAGGTGTTTCCTATTGTCATGGCAACTCTGATCAAAAACCTTTCCATGAATAGCCTTGTCAGTTGCCACACACGCTCCTGGCTGACTACAGCCTGCAGTTCTGCTCCAGTGTGATTTCACAAGCTGCTCTTGTTTGACCTTTCATCTCCTATCTTTCCCTAGATCCCTTATTGCTCAAGCTAGAAATACACCTTTTGTTTTGCAAGTAAGCTTTAAAAATCTTTATAAGTGATAACTAACAGCCAGATCTTACAGCTGACATCAAGGAGAGAGTTGCCCTTAGGACTGATTACAGGTTATAATAGGTTCCTCTCCTGCACAACAGAGCATGGACCATGATAAATCCCTACGAGCACTGGCTCTAGCAGAACCTGGAACTCTGCACACCCTAAAATTGCCCTGTAACACAGAGGAATAAGCTGAGCTATAGGGAGGGGTGGGCTTGGTAAAGGGGATCCCATTTTTGAAAACAAATCCCGTGGCCAGATTCCGTGGCAGTGCCGTGGCAGTTAAGAGAGATACCACACGTGTCACCAAAGTCTAATACCACCTTGCTCACTCAGCTCTGTGGCAGCAGGGTGAAGAATCCATATTGGTCAGGGCTGCTAGATTTGGCTTTTTGTATCCAATTTTTTCTAAGGTGTTTGAACAGCCACGTGGGAAATTGCAGCACTATGGAAATCAATAAGAGTTTTTCCCTTGACCTTCTACAGGGCCAGGATTTCACCAGCTGTCTCTAAGGTATCATGCTTACCAGGAGCTGAAATAGCCTAGTAGAAATAATGTACATTTTGCATATACATCTCATCCAAAGTCGCTATCATTATCCCTAGACAGGGAAAATAAGGCAGGGAGAGGTGAAATCTCATGCCCTAAGGTCAGCCCATCACTAACCCCATGAACAGAACAGAGGTCTCTGGAGTTTCCCCTCCCACATGGGAGCCACTGCTACAATTCATTATTTTAAGCACTTGCAAAAAAAAAAAAAAAAAAAAAAAGGTAGGAAGGAAGGAGGAATAGAAATTACAGGGATAAAAATCCTTCTTTATATATACATACATATTATATATATGCTATATATATACAGTTTTGTCTTGTCTTGTATCTTCAACCCTGCTTTAAATAAAAACTCACAGACTTGTCGGTTTCCATCAGGCAAAATTATTATTCGGCTTTAGAAAGAACATCTTGCCAAGTGTTGCAGTTCAAAAATAAGGAAAACAGCTCTGCCAAAATGCAGCAAATGTGATTACACAAAGCCAAGAAGACCATAATTAGATCATTACCATGGAAACAACCTAATTACATGTGTAATGCAGCAAGGTCTGAGCTGCGTTTCTGAATGTGTTTTGCTATTGTCTAGCAGGGCCATAGCACTGCCGTTTGCCTTGTGTTATTAAGCCACCTTGATCATTTTGGATCGGGTTTTCTTGGAATAAGTCCCCCTCCCCATCATGGAAAGAATTAAACTGTGCATGAAATGACTTGAGCAATACTGCCCGAGGCTCAGCGCTGTATGCAGGCAAACGGGATCCTGCCTGCACAACCAACAGGGCTAGGCAGCCACGACATGACAGAAGCTCTCTTGCACCAAGATCTGGAGCTCCTCAGGTAACAGCCTGCAGCCCCTTAGCCATGTCCAGGAGTTGACATTTGATCATAAGTGCAACTCTGGAAAAAAAGGTGAGCTTGCCAGAGAATTGCTAAAATGTTGCCGCCTTATTCTGCCTTGTATTAATTTCTCCATTGCTGCAGTAATTCACCACCAGGATGGTGTTCAATGGAGATGGCATGTAACGGCCAGGCAAAGGTGCCCAGGGGTCCTCATGTACTGACTGACATGTTGCTTTCTTGTGTAGGTGGACTATATTGTGGAAATAGGAGTTAAGCAGAGCTGGGTTCTGATGTTGCCTCACTGGTGGAAACCAAATCACTCCTGAAGGACAGTGTCAGGGTTCTTATGTTCAAGCAGAGAAAATGAGGCAAGTTGAAAGGATGTGTTTGTCAGCTTGGAGGACTAAGGCAGAGCTTTGAATAAACTACATATAATACAAAATAATTTCAGAGTGTAAAAGCCAGAATCATACATACATGGCTGCGTGCCTTGCAGCATAAAATTAGACACATACGGAGAGGCAGGGGAGTCATTGATGAACCTCTACTATTATCCCTATAGGCCTACCGCCCACTGCTGCTGAATCATGTGGTTGTAGTAAATATGACCCACAGAGTATATACACGAAATGATGGTAAACACTGTCACCCCCTTTGATGCACATTGGATTTCTGTGCGCATTCTGTGGTCAGACTGGATATACCTCACTCAGCAGGAAGGAAAGAGAATGGCTCATTAGCTAAGGGGTACAGTAATAACGCAAAAGCCAATGGGACTGTCTGGCAAACCTATTGCTTCTGCTAATTAATGAGGAGAGATGGTTGCTGGGCCAACTGCAGATGTTGCTGCAAATTATCCCATTGCTATCCCTGCCAGAGAGTTCTCACTGCAGCTAGCACATCTCCAGGTGTTCTTGCCACAACAATAGTCCCTGCTGTTCATTTTGTCTCCTTCCAGGGAAAATAAAATGCTTCCTTTTGGTGGGGAGAAATGCTGATACTGAAGAGTTTTTCAAGCCCAGACTTCACTCCTTTAATTTCTTCTCCTCTTGCATTGGTCCCATTTTCCTTCTCTGTTTTGTCCTCAAACTTCATTTTCCATTCAAATTGCTTTCCAAACCACAGAATAAAGCTAGAGTGAATGCCTCAAGCAATGCCGATTTCCCTGCTTGGTTTCCCAGCCATGAACACTAAGAGGATATCTTGAGGAAGCTGCCGAAACCTCTTCCTGTCCCAGCTCTTTCCCTCTCCCCCGATGGGGCCATTGGTCCTGCCAACACTGGCGGCGATGCAGACCTGGCTGGTGCAGAACTCTTTGCTCCTCTCTGGCTCTGAACAGGCTGTTTTTCTCTCCCACATCTGTTGTACAAACTCATGTAAGTTCACTGGGTAAAACCTGATGTTCAACTTTTGTGCAAAGTCAGCATAATGAAAGAAAAAGAAGCCCAACCCCCACTAAGTTCTCCAGTTTTGCTCCGTATGCAAAACCTGTCTGTACGGTTCTGCTGAGCGCCAATGCCCTACTTTTATCCCTCACATAGCTTAACTAAAAATACACCAAGATTTCAAGCAAGGTCCCTGCTGTGAACTGTCTGAGCAAGCAGGCGTTGCTGCAGCTCCAACCCCGGCGCGTAGCAGCCTGGCCGTGCTTGCACTGTGCCGTGCTCCCGGCACAATTTATACCAGCCTTTGGCACTAAACAGGATGAGAAAAAGCCAGCAATCTTGAGAAAATCAATACTCCTTCTTCCCATCAGCCCAGACAAAATGTCCTGACAGGGTGTTGCAAGAACAAAATTGAAGAAAGATATGAGATAACTTAAGAAGTACTCGCTATTATTACTACTATTAGTGTTATTTATAACACAGTAGTACTGAAGAAGCCCTGCTGGTACGGAGGGTGGCTTTAAGCAGTAACATCTGGTGCTCTGAAACAGTTATGGAAATAAAACCATGGCTGAAACTCTTAATGCTAGATGTTGTGCGTACTTGCTTTATATGCTTAAACAGTAAAGAGACTACCGTGATATTTTTGTCTACTTTTGTGTGGTTCTGAGAAAGCGTGATAAATAAAGGTTAGTGGAACCCAATTTTAAAAGCAGGGGAATCTTAATAGACATTATTTGTGTTGAAGATAGGGTCTATAAATTCTTCTGCCCTGGAAAAAGTGACTGAATTTTACCAGCTGGCTTCTCAAGTTACCCTAAACAATGTTTTTCACAACAGCATGGGCTTTTTTTAGAGTGCTTCAGCTTGAATTTCACTTTAGCTGTCTTCTGTTTAATTTACCATTGCATAAGAAGGAAAATGCAAGTTATTTGATGACACCTATGGATTATTTGCAAATGAGGATATACATACGTGGGTCTAATTTATTTGAGGGATGACTGTTACTGCTATGGCAAGTCAACTGTTTTCACATGCAGGGCATTAACTTCACAGGTTTTTCTGGGCTTTTCCCCAGTCAGAATCATCATTTACATTATCTGGGTGGTGAATCCAACAGTTCCAGCTGTGGGAACGTTAACCTGATAATACTGTGAAATGGGTAAATGTGGCACTCGCTTCCTGCCAGGGGGTAGGAATCTGAGATGTGTGTGTGTATTGTTGGCCCCCAGCGCTGCCTGCAGCTCGCACGGAGCCTTTGCCCGCAGCAGGCTGGGGGTCAAGTATGGGCTCCCTTACCTGCAAAGAGGTGCCCCGGCCCAAGAGGGTATGTTTGCTCCTTGCCTGGTGCTATACCTCTTCCATCCCCTCCTCCTTCCTCCAGCAGATTGTTTCCAAGGGAAGGAAATAAATTTTTCCCAAATTCTACCAGCAACTCCTCATTTAAGAAGGGGAATCAGGCTCTGAAGAAAAGCCTGATGGATGGTGCACTTCCCAGGGCACCCCCCACTGTTGGCACCCCCCACTGTTGCAGAAAACACCTATGATACAATTCCCTGGCAGACTAAATTATGAGTAAAGCACTTGTAAAAGCCATAAAGGTACACACATTTAATTTAGACTTCGGGAAGCTATTGCATTTTTTTCCTATTAAATATTAATTTCCTTTAAAAGAGTACTTTTGAGCTGTTTTGAGAACACAACTAGTACTCTAATGTCATCTAATTAATTAAGAATTTCATACACATATGTATTAACAGTCTGCTATTATTGCTGAGGACATTTCACTGGTATTTAAATATATTGAACCAAACACAATTTGCATTTAAATGGCAATGATCCGTAAGGCTTCCTGGAAAGGCACGTCTGGTAGATGAAGTCTGACTTTGCCTCCCTGACCTCGATGCCCAAACAGTACGCCGAGGCAACTCAGCTAGGATTTCACTCCATAAATTGAGAAATGGCAAGGAAACAGCAGAGTTTCTCCCAAAACACAGTACAGACAGGGTACTTTTTGAGTCCACTGGTGACGAACACAATCTTATCAATCTCTGACACCCTCATTAACAACATCACACCTCTTATCTGCTGAGCTGTCCTTTCTCACCTTGTCTTGTTGATTCTTTTGACATTTTTTTATTTGAGATGCTAACGGGACCCCTGTAATATCCAGAGTAACAGATTCAGAGGCAGAGCTGGTGGGAGGTGAAGACATGGGCCACTGCTTTGTCCCCTGACTCCAGCTCCCACCCGACTGAGGTGGGTACCTCAGGAGGACTCTGGTGCATCCCCATCTCATATTGCCCCAAGGATGTATTAGACAGCTGGGGAGAAAAAGGGTGCAGAAAGGAGAAGGTGGGATATGGGCTTTTAACCACAAGAGGGGCATCAGTGGGATGTGCTCTCCTTTAAGATTTACCTCAGTTTTTTCCATTTCCAGGATGACTTCCCAGCACTTAAGCATTACTTTTCTACTTGTCTAATATGGTTCACATTGATTTTTCCCCTTCCTCTCTGCTGACTGTACAGTCTGAAACAACAAAAACCTTAAAATCAAGGTCAAGTTTTTATTCCCTAAGTAAACAAGCTGGGGAGAAGGGGAAAGAGGGAGCAAGCACTTATACCAAAAGATATACTCAGAAAGCTATGAAACAAATATATTCCTTCTAAAAAAACTCTCCAAGGAAGAAGGCATACAAAAGATTAATCCTTTCAGTCTGCAAATTCAACATTAAATAAAATCCTTACTCATGAGGAATAAATGTTAAGAGGAGGCCACTGTGCACGTGACCAAAACAAAGCTATTCTGTAATGTTTAAAGTCAAACATGAAGTTAAACACTGTGTAGTCAAGGTACAAGGAAACATTAAAAATTATTTTCATTTTGCTAGCCAAGCAGCTTACATTTTGCCTGTGCACTGCATACTTTTATTTCTCATTATCATATCTAAGCATTGATCCCATTACATCGAATTCTCAGTGTTATTTTTGACCAATTAATGACTCCATATATTACATTTGCCCATCTGTAATTAGAAACATAGTTAGGCAGCAAATGACTGGCTGCTTATCTGTGATTCATGGACTCTCATGAGCCTGCAGATTTGGCTGGAAACTTGGTAAGAAATTATTTTGGATGCTTCTCGCTCGTGTTGAGCTGAAATACAGTGAGTTCAAGCATTTTGGGGCTTCTGCTTTGGGTTTCTTCCAGACAGAGAAATGGGTCAGTATGAAAATAATTATACAGAGATGTATATGGAGATACGGAAATAAATGGAGATGCCACACTGGATCAGACCTGAGACCTATCCAGACCCAATGCTGGTGCCACCAGCAGTCACTTTGCACGCCTCAAGCAAGGGCAGCCCCTGCACAAGTACCTGTAGACACAACCCTTGTGAGTCTCAACCCTATCTCTCAAAGACAAAGATTGTTTCAAAGCCCAAAGTCTGATGCTTTATGCTCTTTTTGATATTTTTCATTAAATAATGAATTAATGCATATACGGTAATAATTGCAACCTGATGTTCTACCTCTTTTTAAGCAGTTTGGAAACAGAGGGCCCCAGCTGGAGCTAGTAGCATGGTTTGAGGACAAAACAAATTATCTCATGCAATTTGGCTCACCTATTTTCAAAGCTAATATAATTAAATGAGACAAAGGCTACAGGGAGAGCTAATACCTTTTATTAGAACAAACGGATAGTTTAGGAGAAAAAGCAGGTATATTTTCAGGTACACAAACCCTTTTTCAGGCTTGTACACCAAAAAGGTTGTCAGTGTGTCAGCTGGGCCAACAAATAGTATTGCTTCTTTGTATGAATACTGCTTCAGTCATATCCTCAGATGATAACAGCTACAATAACACCGCTAATACAATTAAAAGCAGTTGAGAATGATTGAATGCTATTTCATAGCAGACTTGGACATGAAGTTTCCCAAGAATAGCAGGGTGGAACTATGCTGCAGACGCAAAAATATTTGTACTTTTTCCCTGATCTTTACTCTGTAATTCTGGTTTTACTTACACCAGTATAAATGGAAGTCATTCTTTGGATTTTGCATATATTTTCAAAACAGTCGTACCACCTTGTAAAATGTATCCCTAATGCAGAGGATAAAAGTAGGTCATCCATTTTCTCCAACATCCTGCTGTCTCGGTAACATTAACTGAAAGGAACAGTGTGTGCACATTTTATCTGGCATCACCGTCACTGTATTCCATCAAATTATGACCCTTTAGTCCTGCCATTGGAGTGATTCCCAGAAAAAGGCAATAATGTAAATGATGCACAGATAAGAAAGAAAAAAAAAAAAAAAGAAAACCTCCTAAGGTGGAAAATGTATTGACAATAAGCCAGTTTAGCTTTCCCTGATGTTGTTTATTTTCATATTATGTTTCTAAAGCAATTTTTCCCAAGGCACCTCAGAACTGACTTCACATACAGATACAAATAGAAATAATTTGTACGTTGCAGTACATCTTAAAAGTAGCAAATCAAGACTTATAAGAAGGGAGTCAAGACAGGAAAGATAAGAAGTAGAGAGTGATTAAACAAAATAATTTGGAAATTTAGATATTAGCATATGTTCTCTGGATGAGAGCAAAGCATGCCATCAAAGAGCAAGAATATTAAGGAGCTTTTACACATAGGATTAGACTGGGTGTGGAAAAAATATCTTCCAGTGAGGGAAGTAGGAGACAATAAGATGTGTAAGAACAAGGCTGGAGATTCAGGAAAGCTGGGAAATGAAATGGGGAGAGAGCTGAGGGCATGTGTGAAACAGCACTTGTCTGCTGGCTGAGGTCCGGGCGATGCTGAGCTGTGTCCAGTGCTGGTACACGCTGGCACCAGGCTCTGCTCCCGACTGTCCCCAGGGACCAGCGGGGTGCTATGGCTTAAGTATACGGCTGCTGCAGGTGTTCCATGCAGGACTTCAGCCTCCTCTTTATTCCTTTTTTTTAAATAGTGTTTCCAACCCTGCACTTTCTAGTCACCAAACAAAATTGCAAGCTCCATCAGTTTGGGAGAGAGTATGCTGCTGACATGCTCAGAAATGCTTCAGAACGCCCTAAATAAGCACTGCCAATGTTTATTTCTAAACATCAGAGAACCAGGGAAATAGAGTAGCACTTTGACTGTTTTGATTTGGAAACATTTGTGCAGATTCAACACTTGTCTGCAGCACCCTTCTGGGATGAAACTGCATAGGTACAGCAAGTGCCAAAAGTGCAGACAGAGAATTTGGAGGGGAAATTCCAAAACGCCATGTATTTTTGAAGAAAAGACATTTAAAAGAAGTCTGATAAGTCAGAAAACTTGTATTTCAGCTAGCTCACTCCCTCCATAGCCATAACTCTCCTAGGAACCTCATGTACTTTTTTCTTCTTAACAAAAAGCCAGTAAAAGAGTCACATTTAAAATTATTCAACAATATTTTTTACTTATGTTTTAGTTATTACCTGCTAAATGCCACTGCATGTTATGAAAGTTATTTTAAATGATTCGATATATATGTATAGATCCATATTTAATGATACCTACCTTCATGTTTAAGGGAGATAGTGTAGAACGAGGTTACTGGTGATTCCTACTTCTACTTATTGTAACATCAAATGTGAAAACAGATTTCCCTAATAGGATGCCTAGCTCTGAAATTCTTGATAAAAATCTAAAAGCTTCAGAAATAATAATCATAACTGTTAATGTTGTGATTATTGTGTTATTAATTATTATTGTTCATTACTACTATTGATCAGAATTATTAAAACAGCCACAATAAACACATCAGCATGGAATATCTAGGGTGTGATGACAGGTGATTTTCTGCTTGTTCTTAAAGACCTTACTGCATTAAAAGCAGGTTTTCCCTCCTCTCCATAGCACTGCAAAGTTGGTTCGCCCATGTCACAGGCTGAGCCTGGCCCCCACTCGCCCTGGCTCAGCCCCAGCAGGCTTACCCCATGGCAGCATACACAGCCACGGTTTAGCATCTCAACATCATGATTAGCACCAGGAGAAGTGAGTTATCTGATGGTTTTCTGCCTCCTTTTTAAAATCTATGGATTTTCCACAAGTGGATGATCCTGAGACTGATGTGGGAAGGGGAAAGTGAAAAATCCCACAAAACTAAACTGAAAACCTCCCATTCTTCATTAGTGTCCCTGTATAGGAGTGGATGTTCGTGAAAAACAAACAACAAAGACAGAGAATACCTTTGGAAGAATTTGTTACTACATATTTACAAATATAGCATTGCGCAGCCACTCCAACATTGTTTGCAAAATTCTGAAAATTTTGGGTATTTATGCAGTAAATGCCATTCTCCAAACCCATCCTGATTCGGCTATGAGCAGCAAGAACACTGCCATATACGTATCTACTCCATCTATTTCTCTTTCCCTTGCTGGAGCCTGGATAATACTCGTTCCTCGCTGCTGTGATCACAGTGTAAAACCCAAACTCACCATTTTTCCCGGAAACATAATTCAGTGGGATATTATTTTATGAAAAACTATGACTGGTTTATTTTTGTTTCACATGAAAAAGACTGGGATTCAGTAACAGAGACATGGCCTCATGGGAATGAAACCTCTGCCCATGTTTGGCCACACAAATATAATTTTTGTTAACCCTAAACTGGAAGGAAAACCCAGTATATTTAACAGGAGTAACTGGCAGAGCTGGATGCACTGGAGACCACAGTATGATTGCCCTGAGCTGAGAATAATAATAGAACTGGAAATTATTCTTGAATTGTGATGTCCTGGAGAAAGATTTTTATAAAGCAGCTACATGTGCCCTGAGTCACCATGGCTGGCCACCGAGCACTGTGCTGCAGATACGTCACTGCTCCATCCCAGCCACCGAGCATCAATCTGCACCCAGCGTTGTTATAGGAAACAGGGGGGACTGGGAGGAAAAGGGAATAGACTAAAATAGAAGCAAATGGCACTAGCAATGCACTGTGAATGAACCAGAAGTTGCTAACCACAGTGTTGGGCAGGGCGCTGAAATGTGTTTTGATTTCCTGCTCACCGGTATAACTAAAGCGACCCTTTTCTCCTGCAGAGTCTAGAAATAGATGGCTGAAGGCTCATGTGTCATGAAGGGCATGAGAACAACCTATAGGAAATTGCTGTTTATTAGGAATTCCTTTCAGCAAATTCCCAAAGGGATGCAGGGAGGAAGGGAAAAAGTACTGGAAAAGGTGCTTCTGTGACACCAGGGTCCAGCTACCCCATCATGAAAATGTTATAATGCTAGTGTCTGGATAGACCCTGGGCAGAAGAACTTTTAATCAGATTAGATGAGGAGGCCAAGGCCTAGCAAGCAGTGAGATTGAAGGCTAGGTGTGTCAATAGCTGTTGATGAGGTACGGGCTGAAATCCTGGCTCCACTGCATTCTACGGGAGGGGTTTCCATTGCTGCTCAGACACTGCCGTAGCAGGGATGTGTGAGTATTGCAGGCAGCTCGTGGCCATTTTTCACATACAGGTGAACTATCCTGTCTGTGGCCATATTAAACACCAAAACTCACCTGCTGTTAATGAACAGACTTTTACAGTGTGTAAGGATACCCCCAAGGGCTCAGGTGGCTTCACGCATTGCAGGGAGCTGCAGTATCTGAAGAGCTCCCCCACTACTAGATGTCCACGTGGTCCTTCGGCTCCACAGCACAGGGCTCCAGGGCTCACTGTCCACAGCATCCTGAAGGCAAGAATGTGCCTGATGGTCTCAGAGGGTCCCTGCTCTGCAGTGAGCACTGCTGGGGAGGACCGTGAGCTTAAAACCCCAGCAAACCCATTGCCTGAGAGCACCAGAGCCAGAGAATAAACCAAGCTGGCCATAAACAGAGCCAGCTCCACAGCGACTGTTTGATTAAAGCTATTTTTGGAATTGAAACTCAGGAGTGGGAAGGGAAGCAGAAAGCAGATAAATTAGCCATTAAAAAGGAGAGCGGCCGCATTGCTGAGCCCTATCAGCCATTTCAGGCGGTGAGTAACAGAGGACACGACAAATCCGTCTTTGTTCTTCTGCTCTCTCGCTGTGCATGATTGGGAGATAAGACACTAGCAAGGGTTCATTTCGCTGGCAAAACACAGAGTTATTCATTAACCCGCTTGGTTAAATAAAACCCTGATAAGGGCAGAGCGCCTGGCAGGGGCCAAGCCCAGGTGCAGTGGGGCCCGAAGGAAGCTGTGGCCATGGGGTGGGCAGGCATGTCTGTGTCCTGTGCCAGGGCCACCGAGTCACCCATGGTCACACGTACCCAGGATGACACCGTGCTTTCGGGCATGAGCAAAATTCCATTTTAGCAGCCCCCTTTTTGCACAGTGAAAGCAGGGATGTTGAGTAGCGGCAGTGATGCATTGATGGATGAAGGCATTGCTTTCTCTTAGCAGCTGGAGATGCAACATGAGTGTTAACAGTGAGAAAGGTAGATGAATATGGATTTCTCAGTTTTTGGTTGTCAAATCCAAAAATGGGGAAAATGAGTAAAACCAAGCATTTTCCTCAACAGGAAAAGAGTGTTCTTTTTAAAATCATATAATGCTGGTTTAAAAAATCCTTTCCTAAAATTTAGGTCAGTTTTTAAACAACAAAGCTTGTTTCAAAACAAAAAGTCAAAATATTTTGTTTTGATGATGTTGAAACAAAATGTCTCCATATCTCCAAACCATTTCTTTTGACATGTCAAAATGAAACGTTTGTACACTTTCTAATTTTTTTCACAAATACCGTTGGTTCCTGCATTTTTCAGTGAACTTATCCATTTGAAAAATGTCACTCAACTCTAAAAATTACCATACATATAGAGCTACCTCTGTTACCACATTATGTCTCATGTAAGCGTGCCAAATTTGAATTCCTCACAAGGGAGCTGGTTAGACTTCAAAGCTGACCGATAAAGCCTGATAAGGCATAATGCCAATTAAAAGGGTCAAAATGTTGCTAAACTTTCCTTCAACCCGCACCAAGGTCCCACTCTGCAGGTCAGCGCTATGAGCCAGGATCAGTTGGGTCACCTCGCTGTCTTTGAAGAGCACATATGTGGGGGGTCAAACCATAGCTCATACCCCCATGCATGTGTTCACATTAGTGCTTTAATTCTTGTTAAAGCAGCCCGTCTAAGTAGGGCTTCCTGGGAAGTGCATTTTACGGATTGTCTTAGGGACCCTGTTGAACTGCGTGTCTGTAGGTATCTGAGGAAGCTCTTTGCTGG
This sequence comes from Athene noctua, assembly GCF_965140245.1. Classification (NCBI taxonomy): domain Eukaryota; kingdom Metazoa; phylum Chordata; class Aves; order Strigiformes; family Strigidae; genus Athene; species Athene noctua. Next base: position 22,043,065 of record NC_134044.1, read on the forward strand.
CTTCTTGTAGGTAGGTTGTGTGGGATCTAGCTGTAAAATCATGCACACACATGAAAATCTGGCAGTCCTCCAGAGCCAGAAAGTATGTGTAAGGAGCGATGAGACTGAAACATCCCCCCTGAGGAAAAGAGCAGCCCAGAAAGGCTGGTAGGTAGCTGCATTGCTTGGTGTGACTCTTCTTATCTCACTTGTCTTCAGAAAGCATCTTCTAGACTTCTTGTGGGGGCCTTGATCATCTCAGCTCCCTTGTTAAATGTTATTAGACTGGAGATGTTGCATGATTTTGCTGCTCCTATTCCGTGTAGCTGGCTGGGTGAGAGAAGTTCAGGTCCTTCTGGGGTGGTGGAGTTTTATGGAGAGTGGCAGTCAGTGAGAAGTTAAATGCTCCTCAGCACAACACTATGGCATATTCTTCTGAGGCTGCTGTCAGCGCACACCAGAGTTTCATTAGCTCACACTGATTTAAATATAAATCCCCTCTTTGTCGCTAATCACTCCATTCAGAGATGGAAAGTCCACAGAGCCAAAAATATACCCAGTTAGTCAGCAGGTTTGTGAATATTATGAGATATTGGAGGTCATAAGTCAGTTTGCCGGCATTATCTTGATTATCCTATGGAAGTCTTTACTCAAAAATAGTCTCTAAAAATGCAAGTTTAGCAAAACTTGGAGCTGAAATCATTGGAAAACATTAAACATACTCACCAAGCTAAATTCACATGAGGGCAGTTACTGTGTAAAAGGCAGATGCTTTTAACTACCCTTTATGTTCTGGTGCTTACTCACATCCAGGAGCAATAATATAGGTGGAAGGTTAGAATAAAAAATAATAACTTCCTAAAATCATAACGCAGGATTTTTAGGTTTTATATTCAGGTCTTTCAGCAGCACATGCACATTTAGGGTTTTTTTTAAACAAATCACATGTGAAAACAATCTTCAGGGGTTGCTAGTGCCCTAGGGCAGCTGGCAAGTGTGGCATACAGAGTGATTTTTTTGGGCATGCATTTCTCCAGGGTATTGTCTCAGTCATCCACAGCGGCCAGGGATGCAGGAGATGCCTGGGCTGGGAGCACGGCTTCCTTGCACTCTCTGTGCAATGTGACTCCTGCCTGTGACAGGCACCAAAAGGATCCAGCAACACTCCTTATCTGCCAGCACACACACACACACACACACACAATTTGTATACCTTCGTCTCTGTTTGCTGTGCTCCATTACAGTGATTTATGTGCTGTCTGTCATCTGGAGCACTGGGGGAACATAAGAGAAGGAAGAGCAATAAACAAATAATAATCAGCAGAGATAACAGAAATGAGTCCACAAATGCTACCCCCAAGCAGGCAGCAGTATTAAGCTTCCAAGGAAAGGGATTAGGGAGGGCTCTTAGGTTTCCAGGAGAAGGCCAAAAGAGGGAGGCTTTGGCAAGGGGTTTTATCCCATGGAGGAGTGGTCCAGCACTGTGATCTTTGAAGGACGCAGGCAAAACCAGAACAGGTTGGCTGTGGACAGGGAAAAAGAAATCTGATACTGGGAAACAGGAAAAGGAAAGCTTCTTGTAGGGAGGTAAGGAGGGGAAACCCTGAAAGATAGGTGGTGGTGGTGGTGAGCAAGGCTGGATTCGGGCTGCGATGTTGAATGTGGTGTGAGAATTGCATCTCCTTGCCCAACCAGGCAGGTAGAGCAGGTGTTGCATGTGCCACAAAGCTGATGGGGCCAAAAAATATTCTTCCTTTTTACCCATGTTACCATGCCTTTGAGTGCTGTTTTGAAACCTCAGGGCTCTCGGTCACGATCAAAGTACAGCAGCATACTAGAGGCTTTGCCAGGGCCGCAGGAATGTAACGTGCCCAGTGACAGTCATGCGTGGAGACAGATGGGCTCGGGAAAGAGCATGGGGGTGGAAAGGACATTAGAGATGAACCACCGTCCTTATCCACGCAAAAGGTGACATCTACACAGGTTGTGCCATGGTACCACCAGCAAGCAGCAGCAGCAGACTGGCCCCGAGGCCACGGCACCCACCCAGCAGCAGCAGCGGCCACAGGGTCTGTGCAACTGAATGTGGACCTCTTCCTTGGCACTCAGCATTCCTACATGATTAAAAAAGAAGTGGGGCCCTTTTAGAGATTAGTGGATGGTAAATTATTCCCTTCATTTGTTATTCGTGATGAATAATGAATTACTCTCATAACATTTACTATGCTGTTCATTTATTATACAGGACAGGGGAATGTTTAGAAGCTAATTATTGCTAGGAAGGCTCTACACTTGCAAAATACGTGACTTTTGCATATTTGTTATATCAGTGCTTTAAGTGGGGGAAGGGCTGTTTGTCGGTTTTAGCATGTTTCTGTCCTTCCAACACCCAGCCTTACTGCTTGCCTGTGGGCAGGACAGATACCTCCCTCACCATCAGCAGCCAAACTGCTCTGCTCCCTTTGCAAGAGAAGCCCCTGGAGTAGGTCTGGAAAATAAATTGTCACTTCTCCTTACATGTAGCAGGAGGGATGAGCAGTGTTTTGCTGGCTGGTGGGGCAGAGGTCCACACGATGCATCACCACGGCCGCTGTACATCTCCCAGCACTCTTTCAAGAGGCTACCACTGCTGCCAAGACCTCAGCAGCCACGGCCAGGGAGAAATCCTGCATTTCATTTCCATGTCAGCAAAGAGCCAGGGGCTGTGACTGTCCATTGCCTGGGAAATACCCAGAGGAGCAAGTGATGGCAGGGCTCAAAGCCATGCAGTGCTGGAGAAGCTAGAGAGTGAAGTTGTGAGGAGCCAGGAGGAGATGGCCTCCTGAACAGGGAGAGACTGGGGGGGTGGTGTTTGTATTCTTGTAAGTACCACATTAGGAGACTAAGTGAATAATATCCTTAACAGTGGTCTGCCAGCAGCTGTAAATTGTCAGTTTTAGTTGTCAAAACTAACTCTGCTGTGCTGCTGCTTACCAACAGATTTATCCTAGTCGTTTATGGTTGATAAATAATTTATCAATTATTTTGAGAAATGCTTTTAAGGAGACTTGAACCTGCTGCCCAGCTCTGCTCCCCTGGACGCATGGCACAGCACCCTGCTCACCCCCCATGGCCAGCTGTGTCCATGTCCTGCCCACACATGAACAAGACACTGTCCTGCATTTCCCCGTGTGTCCTGCTACAAGAAGTCAAGCTGTGAGAAAGGTTGCTCTGTGCCTGTAGCTTGGCCCTATTTGTTCCCAGCTTGAAAAGGAGCATCATGAACCCAACCCAGGCTGCCTGGGCCTGGTGAGGCTCCTTTCTCTTCTGAGTCCTGTGTGGGTCCAGCCCGCAGCTGGTGAGAGCTGGCAGAGACACTATTGACCTTGATGGAGTAATATACGTTTACAGTAGGAGATGAGCTAGTTCTGTGCTTTCTAATATCCTTCTTATCTACATTGTGTGCCTAATATCTGTGTCCTCTTGTGGCTTCCAGTGATACCCTTACATATCTCTGGATAACTGTTACCAGAGCTAAGCCAGTGAGAGGTTTATAAACCCATGGGGAGAGATAGTTCAACACCATGTTTCTGAATAATTGATTATCACACGCTTCAGTATAATACTGATCTTCAGTGATACCCTTTTGGCTGTGCTTCATCATCCCTTTTTGTTTTATTTTGATTCCCCAGCAGAAATCTCTCTCCACCAGCTGCCTTTGTAACCTGGTAAGAGCATTGTGAGCTGCCAGTAAATGATCTTTTATTTTATTTTTCATCCTTGTAGTGGTAAATTATTTTGTCAGCACAGAGATGATGCAGGTGACTAACCTCATAAAATGTAGTAAATCATTAATAAAATCTCAAATAACAATAGCTCCATGGGCAGATCATAACTCGCCAGTCTTGAGCAGAACACATGCCTTTAGAGGACACTGGCTGATTGCTCTGTGGGGGAGGTTTTGTTAGCCATGAGCCAACAGAGAAATGCCAACCTAGGGACAGCTCATGATGTACAAGAAGTACATCAGATCTTGATATTCAGCCGTAGGGAACACCCGCTGTGCTGAGTGACTTCAGCAAGAGCTGGGGTCCCGCAGGCAGGGGCTGTGCTGCAGCCCCCCCTGAAGCACAGGGCCACTGAGGAGCATGTGCTTCAGCAGCTGGGTGTGTGAGGGGAGGATGCTCACACCTTTGGGGGGGTGATGGGGGTGCTTTGCTAAACCATAGCTGTGATCCTAGAGATCTCAAACAACTACTCCTGTAAATCCCCAGGTTTTATAATTTTTCTTTTTAAACAGGGAGAATTACTCTTGGTAAGGTTAAATTAGTCACAGGTGGAAGGGCTGCTAAGATAAAGCACAGTCTCAGCAGATTTCAGAGGGGATGAGATTTTGACATGCAGTGACAAAAGTGGTCCCCTCTTCCTCAGATGTTTCCACAGCAGAACAACTGTCAGGTGGTCACTAGAGTGCTAAATGGGGGCAAACATCACCCTTCAGAAATTGTCTTGCCTGGATCCTTGCCTGCTCTTCCCAGCAGAAAGCTGCCCAGAGGCTGGACCACCAGCCAGCAGGACTGGGAAAGGTGTGCACAGGAAGATGCTTTCTGTCCATATTTAGTTTTATAGGACCTGTAGAACTCGGTGCTACACAGGCTGTACTTCGGCCGCATCCCCATCGCTTTGGCATTTACCTTCACAGATATAGTATTCTTATGGCACACAAAAAAATGCCTTTCTTGAAGCAACTGTTTATTCCCGGAAGGCTCCATAGAGGACAGAAACCTCAGAGAAAGGGAAACAAACTGTACTTTTCCATGCGACACCAATTATTAATATTCCAGTATTGGCCAAGCACTTGTAGAGCTGTAATGAGAACATCCTCTTATGCGCTGTTTCCAGAATTTATGCACAACAAGCAATACATAAATATCAATTAATGAAGCAACTATGGAAAAATTAATTAAAACATGAGAGGATAGAAGCCTCTATTCAGCCCCCTAAAAAGGAAAGACATGTTCACAAACCCCTCCCTCCTGCTCAGAAGAAAGCTCTCAATTCCAGAGGAAGGAAACCATTAATTTTTTTTAATTGCACAATACTTTTAAATTAATTTCCATAAGCACCACAAACAGCAAATGGGAGAAGGAAAATCAAAGATTTCACAATTAAATTAGTACTTCGGAGATGTCTCTTGCTTGTTGGTTACAATCCAAACTCCCTATATCCCATAACTTGCCTGTGGTGGCAGACATGCAGACAGCAAGCAGCAGCCAGGCTGTAGTCCTCCATGAAGTCCATAATGTCAGGGCTCTACTAATGGCACCTAAATCTACAAATCCACAGCTCTAACCACTAACACATTAATTAGCCTAAATTAAAATTAAAAACTGTAAAAGAAGACAACTGAAGGTGAAACACAGACACACATGGAGAGGTTGCTTTTTGGGTTTTTTTCACCCGGTGTTTGAGCCACAGTCTGGACACTGTTTGCTGGCAGAAGGTGGTGAGGGGAGTTGGTCCTGGCTCCAGTGCAGCCTCTCCATCGACCATCCCAAGATGTAGCTCATCCTGCTGGAAGGAAATGAGGAACAAAGCAGGGAAATGGGTAAGGAGCAGCTTGTGTGCCAGCCAGGCGGAAAGCCATGGACCATGCTTGGCAGCCAGCATGGGCAGGCTGGAAATCCTCCTGAAACCTGCTCTCCCCTTCCCAGATGTCATCGGCAACTGTATTTTCCTTTTTTTCTGTGTGTCATAGTGCTATCCCTTTGGATCACCAAGGAGGGATGGTGCCTGGAGCCAAGGCACCGTTCTGGTGCCAAGGAGCTACCTGTGGGAGTCATGGCCAGGCACTGAGCTTGAAGACCATTGGCTGCAAACTGCAAAACACCCTGATCCTAATTTTCCTCACACTTTTCCAGCTGAGAGCCAGGAGTGCCTGTTCACTTTCAGTGAAGGAAAAGTGGATCAGTGTGCCTTTTATAGAAAAATAACTGGAAAATGGGACAACTCGACAATGCTTTTCCTGTTTTTCCAAGAACTGCATGAGACCTGCATCCACAGAAGGGAGGAGCGCACTAACTCTAGGATAAATAAAAGCCATGCTGTCCTCTGCATACATCTGAACGAATAAAATACTAAATCTTGAGGACTCGGGGTACTCCAAATGACCAATTTAGTGGAAGAGCTCTGCAGCGCCTCCCCAGCACCCCCTCACCTCTCCCATGGTGACCGTTACAGCAGTGTTTGCTGAGCACTGCTGTGCCCTACAGAAACGTGAGGTCACGGACACGTGGCTTATCTGTTACGTTACAAAAACACCAGCGCTAACACTACACATTTGCTTACCGCCTTTTATTTGAGGGACTGAAGGGGTTGGACCCTCATTAACACTAGTAGTGATAATATTTTATTTCATCAGCACCCAGTGCTGAGGTTCCTGAGTGTTTTAATTCAGGCTGCACCCTATAGACTTTGCATGTGGCTGGAGGTTTGCCCAGCTCAGCACCAAACATTGGTTTGAGCCAGCACTCCAGGAACTGACCAATGCTGCTTTCATCCCAGGAGTACAAGGTGCTTAGCAAACGACTGAACTTCATTTGACCTAAAAAATACAGTATGTTTTATAGCATCTACCTCAGAGACTGGTGAACAAATGCAGGTTTGTTGAAAATCATTGTGCATGTGAGTCCAGGTGTCAGGAAAGAGCTGCCAAAGGCACCAACCTCAGGGACATGCCTCGTCCCCAGCTGTCCTCTCCTGCCCTGCCCAGGCAAAGGCCACTACTGCCTTCTTAACATTTTCCCTCCTCTTCTAGGACCCAGTCTCTGGGATTATTTTGCCTTCTGCATTTATTTATTTAATATAAAAAATACCATCCATTAACCACAATGAGTGAAAATAATAATAATCTGCATGTGCTTGAGGTTTTCTCCTTGAAGCTCTTTACAAACAGTATGAAAGCAATTCTCACAGTGAGCTAGGCAGGTCAATACCTATATTAATGTATATGTATTCCCACTAATGGCTGAGGATGATGTTCAGGATTTACAACAGTGCAACTGAGAGGTCAGTCAAGATCTGGGGAAGGCAGTGGTTGGGTCAGGACCAGAGCTCAGGATTACCAGAGTCCCCATCTTAAACCTTGCTCTTGGCTTTCTGCAAAATCTGGTTACAAGGATGTAACCTGGGACAAGGAGTCCCACCTAACGCTGCAGCAGGGTGAACTCAGCCTGGGGTTTTATTATGCCCAGACCGTGTTGTTTTTCTCTTTTCTTTCTGTCCCTCTGAGTAGTACTCAGAGCTGTGCTAATAACAGCTGGTTCATCAGTCCTCTCCCTACTGGTGGGGAGCAGCTCTGCCTGGGGCCAGGGCTGAGCATCTCAGTGCTGGTCAGCTGTGGTAAGCACCCCCTCAGCTCTGCATCAAGGGGCCTTGATGCCTTCACTGCCTGCAACCCCGCCTGGCATCGGCTCACATGCCAGGATGCAGCAGGACATAGAGCCTGTTTCCTCATTTAACAGAACTTGTTAATTTTTCTCTTTTATAATCTGCAGCATTATCAGCAGCAAATTACCTCTATCGATAACTCGTTAGCAAATAAAATGAAAGACAATGCCGCTGACATCTGTATGAAGCTGTGTCTGAGTGGCTCTAGCTCCTGCTTATTGGGCTTTTAGTATTCATTAAGGCCGGTAAATGGTATGTGTTTAAAATGCTGATCTACGCAGCATGTGTTGAACTCTCAATCTGCATTAGCTGAGACAGCGGCTTGTACCAACTCTGCTGCCTAACTAACTTGATTTATCATGGTTTCCTAAGCTCTGTTTATGAGGCTGTTTTGTTTGTAACGACTTAATATTTTTTTCACATGGGAGAATTTGTCAACATCTGTGCATCACATTGCATCGGGCGTCCGGGTGGCCTTGATCGTACTTGTAATGCCTGAGTAGATCTGGGGCGGAGAGTGTCTCTGCCGGGAATCCTGTGACTGCTTTCCAAATGACAGCTAATTTAAAAGGTGGTGCTTCCTCTGGCCGTTAGTCTTGATAGAAGGAAAAACACATTATCATTTCCTCTCCTGTCCTTTCTCCGTCTGGTGGAGAAAAAGGAGTGCAGGCAGTGAGAAGGACAGTTGGGCTGGGGAACTCCCTGCCACGGGCTGCCAGCCAGGTTGAGCGGCAGATTAAAAGATGGGTTGGACATCGGTACTGATAAAAAATTATATTTGTGCATATCACCAGGCACTGAACATGTGGGGTACTGTTCTGACATTGACTGTGTCCTCTCCAGCCAGCTTGACCCTGACCAGATAATATGCTCTGTGCTATTTTGGCTCCTCTTATCAATCAAGGCTGCAGCCCCATCACATCGAGGATATAGAGAAACTGTTCCTTAGCACATGTACCCACATGTTTACCTGGTGCCCTCAAAACCCAGCTCACAGTCTCCTGAAAGCATGACCTCAGAGACACTTTGTGCAAGGTGTATTGCTATTAGGCAAAGACTGGGCATTTTATAGCGGCTTAGTGATACAATCAAGTGTCTCCCAGTGGCCTTGAGATCCCCTCTGGCCTCCCTTTTGCAAACTGAGACAGCTCCCCAAGAAGGAATTTCCTTTAAAAAAAGTCTCTGTGCATTTGTGGCTTTGGGTTTTTTTTAAAGTCAGGGGAAAAAAAAGCTAAATATTAAAACATCAGACACTTTCTGTGCTATGGGATTACATCTAGCTTTACCAGAAATATGTGTGGTTTCCTACTTATCTGCCTCTGAGGGTGGAAGGTGGACATCGGTGTCTCCGGAGAGTCTGGGATGGAAACATCAGATAACATAATTGAGAAACGCTTTGGGCTGAGAGCAGGCTGATGGTATTGGGAGCTTATGTCCCAGTGGCAGATATGAACCCAAACCCCTGGACTCCCCACTCCTGTCTTGAAAAGCCTTTAAGGTGGTGACACCGTTTCAGACCCCCATGCTGCCCAGCTCCTTGGCTGGTTTAACCCTGTGGCAAGAGAACACCTCTCTGAGCTAGATCCTTGTTCCTTAGCAAACACGTCTCTGTTCCCATGTGAGAGGGAGTTTCCACTGCTGTCAGCTAGCCTCATGGATCTTTTGCAATAGCAGTATGTGAGAACGAAGGCTCCAAGTTCCTGAAATAAATGTCAGGGGTTTTTTTCCTGATTACTGGAGTATTTCTGTGGAGAAATTGCTCCTCCTTGCACTCTCTATAGCTTTTCATGACTTGAAGGCTGCCTGTGGAAAGTCCATATGTATTTCATACCATTACCCATTAGGATCAAGATTTTGATCCACAATGTAAAGTCATTATTATTAATATTGTTTTTATTACTGTTGCACTTGGGGAACTTCAGATCTTAAGATGTGGGGCCTGCTGTAATGAAGCAACCTGTTATAAGGTCACACATTAGAAAAAAATGAAGGATGGCACAGGCACAGTACCAGAGAAATCCTTGACATATTCCTTTTAAAGGTGATATCAACAATAATATTTAGCATGAGCAATTTCTATTTGGACTGGACAGAAGTTTCCCTATTTTCAAGCAGGTTAGTGGCTCTGCTTTTTTGTCTGTTCTCAGTGATTTAGACTAAATTAAATATGGTGCATGGGTCACACAGGTACTTGTTTCACCATTAGCAAAATTCTGAGTTACTGGGAAATTTCTTTGGCTAGACTATAGACAAAAATCAAGGAAGACAACTTTTCTTCTGATTTGGAAAAAATGTATATTTGATGCTGCTATTCAGAAGCTGACTGACCCATGTGAAAAAGCTACCTTCGAGCTGCCCAGGGCATCAGTAGGGGGAACAGGGAATGAAGGTGCTGCTCATCCAATTTCAGATCTCTTCATGCTTCACATCAGTGTTACAGCAATGGCAGCAGTAGTCCTCTTGTAAACACAATTTACTAGGTCACACAGCACATTTGTTTCCAATTTACTTATTCCTGGAATTTGGCATATAACTTCTCATCCACAGTGTCTGTGGAAAGTTTTATTAGAAGGGGAAAAGCAGTGAATAAGAGTCACCAGTCCTGGATTTGATTCCTGGCTCAGCCACTAACTCAGGCCATCGTTATGCAAACAGCCACTTGGTTATCTGGCTTCATGCATAAAGATTTGCTGTCATTCAGGGCTGGGGCAACAATACAGGACTTTGGGGGGAACATCTCTCTGTCTTTCCATTTACCCACATATAAAATGGCTCTAAGAATACTTCTTTCCCAAGGTTGAGCTGACATTTATGGGTTTGCTTGGAAATCTTGGAGGGGAAGTGCTATTAAAGCATAGAGAATGATTATTAACTGATGGAAAGGTATTTTAATGAAATATGCTGGCAAGCTTCCCTTTACTATACAGTGCCAGTGTTAAATAGGCTGCTTGAAGAGCTGCATATCTTCGCTTTCTGAGTGATTAGCTGAGAAATAATCAGAGCTGCTTCCCCCAGCACATTTGTTGCAAGGTCATTCTTGTTTCTTGCCATCTCTCCTTGATCTCCTCCTCAATAAATTCAGTGTCAGCTCAAAAGCTGAAGGAATCCACAGATGTAACACGTAATCCTCGCTCGAGTTTCTCACCATTGGGAAGCTTTTCTCTGGGTGGTCCATATGACATGTACTCCTTTTATGTAACCAGCCCCAAAAGCTTAGCCAACTCCATCTCCCAAAAGCTCTCACTGGTCCCAACTGCTCCATGGCATCTGCGCTTTGGCTTAGCCTATTCAGGATAAACTGTGAGGGGATGTGAAGGAAATCAGAAGAAATGCAGAGATGTGATTTTGATCAGGATGAATTTCTTAGGAAGCATCAGTGGTGCTGGTGGCATGAAGTTGAGCAGGGGTCTGAGTCCATCACCATAGTGTGGGGTGATCCCTCACCCACTCAGCCCTAGGGCATGGTCCCTCTTTGTGAGGTTTGGGGTTGTTTCACTTCTGTGATTTTTTTTTTTTGGCTGCAGAAGGCATGAGGAAGTGGCGGTCACTCATGAAGGCTGATGAGCAGACTTGCAGCAAGCAGTCAAGCTTTCCCCAGCCCTTGGAGCAGCTGCACTCAAGATGAGAAACTGCTGCGAGTTCTCCGAGTGGGCACATTACCAGACACCATTTCCTTGCGAATGAACTTTTTTGCTGGAATTGGATTGGAATTGGAAACTGCAGGGAGAACCATCCCTTGAGCTGTTCTCGTCCAGAGGCTCTATGTCCTCCCTGCCAATGGCTGCTGCGGACTGAGAAGGTCCCCATGCAACCCTCCCAAATATTCCTGTATCACAGTCACATCCTCAGCAGGGGTAGCAGCTGTTTTTCTTCAGACAGTTTTTCCCTAGGTCTGTAGAAAGATGTAACTTTGGAGAAATCTCATGATTCTTCATCCTGAGAGTTTTGGTTAGCCATGAGCTCTAGATTCAGAAGCTGACTGACCCATGTGGAAAATCCACCTTTGAGCTGGCACCCAGTCCTGCTGGGTGCCATGGAGAACTTACAACCAGAACTTTGTTTTGTGGCCATCTCTAGCTGCTATCATGTCTTCTGGAATGGGAAATAGATTGGTAAGACCTCCCATCTTCACTGAGCCCCTGCCAGTGTGCAATATGAATAGGAAACCAAAACAAGTCCAAAAACCCCTACAAGCAGAGATCGTTGTAGAAAGATTGACTTCTGCAACCCAATGTTACCTTCGAGGAATGCAGCGAAAGCCAGCCAAAGACACCATCTGTTTGTAGCGGAACGTGTAAATTTATATCTATTTCTGAATTCTTGAGTTATGAAACTGGAAATGTCTCAGCTGCAGTGTGCACAGTACATGAAACAGCATGGAGATCCACTCTGTGTTTGATCCCAGGACACGTGGAGCGCCTACTCATATTGAAACTAAATGAGGCAAGATCGTAGCAGCCAGCAGGAACCATTGCAAAACTTCTGTGTCTCCTGGGGCCTTTGCAAAGCTCTTTCAGAGAACTCACCAGGGCTTGCCATGGAAAAGTAACAACTACTTGATGAGCCAGTTTCCCACATTATGTATCAGGCACTTCCAGTGCCTTTTCCTCCAAATCGGCTGGCTTTCTGATTATGAGTCACGCAAATTTGCATCAACTGGAAGCCTGACTGTATGGTCCTAATTTTTAGTTCTGTTCCCTTTCGGTGGTTCACCTCACACCTCTTCTTCTCTCAGTGTCTGTTCCTCACACCAAGCGGGTGACTTTTTCACCTCCAACCTCCTTAAGGGTTTTTGGAGTGATGCTCGTATCTCTAGGCAGAAGGACCATTCATCATCAAAGCCCAGCAGCTCAGAGGTGGGTCCTGTCCACTGACCACAGGCTGGAACCCCCTGCTTTGGAGACCATCACTTCAGGTTAACATGGGCCCTTAATCTATTAACTCCCAGACTATTGTATTAGAGTATATCAGTTTAGTGACTACTATGTCTATTTAAACTGGTCATTCTTCAGGGGAGGAACTACCTTTGTGAGCGTTTCTAGTCCACAGGGGCCTGCATCCTTGTTGAATTCTCAGCGTGCTCCTATATAACAAACAGTGGGGAAAGAAAGCAAAGAGACAACGGAGTGTGTGTTGAGAATTCCTATGAATTATTACAGAAATAAATAACATTGGTACAGAATGATTATGAAGCTTTTTTGCAAGCCCGAATGTCCTTAGACTTTGGTGGTCAAGGGGAACATTTTCTTACCTGTGTTAGTAGCCTATCAGTTAGGTTGTGTATTAGACCCCTGTCTTTCTGATATAACTACCCTGGACATTTGTCTCACAAATACACTGCACCCCCCTTGATTAAAGTTGCATAGAGCTTTCAGCTATGTCAGTGGTGTAATTTGCATTTTACTTGGCTTACAAGCCTTGGGGCTTTGTCTTATGTTATATAGGATAAGTTATACAACAATTAGCCTGGAACCAAGACAACATGTGTTTGCATGGTAATGAGCTATTTTCTTCTTGCTAAGCCTGACTCGTGTTGAATGAATTGTATTCCAGTCATCTTCCAGTCATTTAGCATGACTCTTGCATGTATTTTTCAAAAGGTTTTGGCCAGCCACACTGCTTTTGGGATGGGATGAATATGGCCACTAGGGTTATTTGCTACCAGTCCTCAAGCTGGCAGGGCTGACTGCGAATAATGTGGAACAGGTGAAGAATCAGTTGGGCCCTTTAATTACTGTTCTACGATTGCCTAACATTAAGCTTTTGAACTGTTACCAATTTTTAACAAAATAGATCATTTTATAGTTTTGAGGTATTATCTGGATGCCATGAAACACTTTGAGCACCCTTAGCATATTCTTGCCCTCTTCTGATTTCACAGGGTTTGGGCTCTTTCCCATTTATTAATGCTTACCCTTGGATAATTACAGCTCTCCTCCTTTGTGATCGCCTCTGATCATATTATAATTTCCTTTAATCTTCATATGAAATTTCCTTAGATTCAGGATCCAGAATGAATTTGAGTATTATTGATCAAAATAGTGTACCACATCTTAAAAGAGCCTTTACCACATGGTGTATATTCTTACAGCTCATTACAGCAGAATCACTTTGAAATGCAGTCTTGTCCCCTTCCCTGTAATGGGAAGAAATGATCTAGTCTTGATTATACTATTGTTCCCCCTTTTGGTGTAGGATTAACATCAATCAGCTGGACAGCATGATTGATTTTCTAATTAATAAAGCATTTGTATCATCTTGCATAACCACACAAAGCTTAATGGGTTCCCTACTGTATCTGAAAACTGATTTTGCATGTGTGAATTTACTCCTGCACTTGGAAGCTTTTTAACTAGTGGTAAGGCTAGTTAGACAATCCTTCACGTAAAGCTCTCCAGTGTAGTAAATGCTTTAAAACATGTTTCACCAACCACCACAACCAGATTTAAAAGCTTATTTTGAATGATTCTTTTGTCACAAGTCTGAAAAGAATTAAGAGGTATGGGAAGAGGAGAATTATTGCCCTTTGAGGAGAGATCAAAATACAGTGGTCGGCACAGCATTGCCCCGCGGGAGCCCCAGGGGATGGGGGCTGCCCAGGGACGCTGCCCTGCTCAGGCTGGCATGTGGGCTAGGGGCATCCTGGGGCTGTTCTGGCTTATGCCTGGCTGCCCTTCGGTCAGCTTTCCCTCACTTATTTGGTTTATGCTAAAAAAGACCTGGGCTATCAAAATGACCCAACCAGGTTTACCCTGAGCTCTGTGAGCGTCTGTGTGGTCCCCCATGGGGCTGCATGCTGTCCTGTCTGCATGTCGGTGTCAGCCATGCCCTCAAAGAAATGCTAGAACGTAGAGAAACCCCAGACTTCCCAGCTCTCTTAAACATCAGAGATAGTGTCTGGAGAAGGCAAAGGCCAATTAGTAACCTTAACACTGCCCCACACCAGGAAAACCTGGCTCCGGCCGCTTGCAGACATGAGACCAGAAGGTCACAGTGTGACCAACAGTGATGAGGAACTGGGGCATGTCCTTGGTGAATAAGTTAGCAGAAAACCTGGAGGAGAGCTGTTCCGCTTCGAGCTCCTATTTTGGGTTACAGCACCTAATTGCTGTGACAGCACATATGATTTACGTGCATATGGCTGGCACAGGGTGTGTGGAGCCCCCATCTCCCCCTGCATTTGAAGGGTTGTTTGCAGCCAGAGGCACAGCTGCATCTGTAGCAGCACACCCGGAGCATGCTGCACACTAGATTCAATTTCCCTGGGAAGACGGTGATGAACCCAAGCAATAGCTGAGTAGAGCAGGTGTCCTGTGGGACCCGACTGCAAGAAAAACACTGACTCGAAAAATTCTGATCTGATGCACCAGTTTCTTGCGCATGTGACCTTCCCACACTGCCGGTCTCAGGGGAGCAAGGCTGAAATCAATGAGAAGAGCTGGCATCTTCTTCAGTTCATCTTTGATGTGGCTGTGCTGAGAAAATGGTTTAATTCCCATTTCGGATTGTCATGTCTTTCACCAAAAGGACAGAAACTACAGGCTCTCTCCTGTTATGAATCTTCCTCTGGTCACATGGTCCCTAGGACCAAAATGATGAAACAAAAACTAAATCTTGCAGGCAAACCAAACAAAAGGAGGTCAAACTTGTTCCATGATTTTAATCTACCTTGTAAATTAAACTCAGCGTGGATGGGAGCATGGTGCAGCTTCTTCACAGTCTTCTGCCCTGACTTACACTTCTCCAGCCCCCTTGCACTAAATTATAAGTCTGACGGTGAAAGCTATACATCAGCTCAGATTTTGGCCCTTAGCCCTTACATACTGTCTAGAGAACGAACAAGCTTCACAACGTTAAAATAAATAGACTCACATGCAAGCCCAAGATGATTTAAATCAGCTCTCTGGTGAGGGAAGCAGTGGCCACCCACGTTGTAGTTACTGCATCTGGGACAGACAGTTGGGGATGGCAGCTCACAGGCTGCGGGGGGACGGGGGGTTCGCACCACTCACAGCTGTAGGGAGAATGTGAATTTAAAGCTTTGGGGAAAAAAAGTGCCCACTATGCAAGCTGTGCAGGCTGCTACAGACCACGACGTGCTGTGCATGGGACTGGAGGGTTCCTGGCCAGGCCAAGATGATGCACTTTATTCCTTGAATGTTACGGCTGAAATGGTGATACTGGTTTAAAAAGGGGGTGTTACTTCCACATGAGAACACCACAATCTGTTTTTAAACTGTGATAATCTAAAGTGATTTACTAAATGTAACATGATGGCATCTCATTCTCTGTTGAGATATAATGAGAAACAATTGGTTCAGCCCTGGCATTTCAGGCCAGTTTAGGCTCCCAGAGGACAGACTGGTTTGCTGCTAAGAAAATCCCAATATACACCCAGCACCTCCACACACCTCAGAGCAGCAGCCAAGGACACAAACTCTCAAAGCCTTTTGTATAACAACACCCCAATTCACCTGATAGAAAAAGTTATGTCATTTCTCTACCTAGGCCGAAAAAAAAAAAGAAAATTAATAAAAATTGTGCTGGAGAAATCAGACAATAACAAGGCAGGACAGGCTGAGTTCATGGAGCCATCCCTCAGGTCACTGCCTGTCAGCTGGGCAGCGAGACCTCCGTAGGGATGCTGTTGGCCAGCTGAGACTGTGCAATCACTTTAAATCCCCAGGGATGAGGTTTAAACTAAAATATTTCAGGCCTCTTTGATGAGATTAAAAACACACACTGTTAGAATGACTCAGCTGATGTGTAGTAAGGGAGGAGAAGATGAAGCGTGTGAGCATTTGCCTTGTACCTCCATGATGAGAGGCTGGTACAAGCCACAGGGCTGTGGGGATCTTTCCTCTCCTGGTGCCCCAGCTGAGCAGGGAGGAGATTTGAGGGCTGGAAGTGCCCCATTTGGCTGTGACCGGGTACCTCCCTGGCAGAACTGTGAAAAGTACTGGGTGTGGGACCTCAGATGCTAAAGGAAGTTTTCCAGCTCTTGAATTAACCTTGGAGACTTTCCCTGGCGCTGCTCAGCCGAGCTCTGCCGAGGCCACTGCTGGAGGCAGACGGCTGCAGGCACGTGCAACCCCAACACACAGCTCTGCGGTGAGAAGACCAAAACCCCGGCACCCAGGCAGGCTCCTGCTTCCTTGGCTTTCTCTTCGCCTCTCAACCTCCTGCCAGATACCCATCAATTTTTATGTTGTGTATCACATGATACATATATCCATCTTGGAGATGCTCAGATTGTTGCTGTGATCTTTGATTGGAACAACATGGGATGTTGGAGCACCAAACACTAACACCTCCTCTTGCAAGTTGTTAACTTGATTCTCATTCAGATTTGATATTTGTCCTATGTTTTATCCTTTTGGGGAATTTGTCATCCCTAATTAATTTTGGATCATGTAATATTTTGTGTAATTGCCTTATTGATTGTTCTAAATGTGCAGTCATTTATTGTTTTACTTACTCCGCTGGCTGAATGGCATTTTGTTTTTTAAGACCAACTCATCCTTTGCATATCAGTTCGAAATCACTGGAGTTATTTCATGAATTCACAGATTCATTATATCTTGTTAATAAAATGGGACAGAGACTTCTTTTATAAATAATTTTGTTTCATTTGGTTTCCCCAGAATAGAAAAGGAGATGAAATATTAGCCAGGCTTTCCTAAGCAAGACCATCTGTATTTTCCAGTCTTTTTGGCTGAGTGGTGAGAAGTGACAGTCAGCAAGTCTCTGCTGCAAACTCAGCCTGGCCAGCCGGCAGAGTGGGAAGGGCTGGCACGGGGGATGGTCCTGCCGTGCCGTGATGGTGAGACGCCCCACTCTGTGCATCTGAAGTGGGACGGGACCATCCCCCAGTTGCAGAGCCTGTTCTGTTCAGTTCAGAAGACCTGGCAGAAAGCGGATATCTCTGGTCCTCCCCACAAAGGCAGAGCTATGTAATTTGGATGTCCAGGTTGTCTAGCACATCACATATACTCAAGTCTCTGAGTTTCAGATATTTCACATGTAACTAAAAATACTACTTACTTCACTCAGCAGATGCATCATAATATTTTTATTTCATTTTTTCCTAAGGATTTTTTCTCTGTAATGACTTGAGCAAGGTCCCCGACTGACAGCAGCTCCATGGTGGTGGCATCCTCAGTGCTGGTGGAGCCACAGCACTTTGCAGAGTGAGGTTACAGTCTATGATACCTAACTCAAGGCTGGCAACGGATGAGAAAAGAGATATGTTTTCATCCCACTAACTGAAAAATACCTCACTTCTTATCTATAAATACACTCATCAAATTTCCACCTGTCCTCTTCAGTGTATTCTGCAACCCATGCTGTATTCCAGCTTCTGCCAGTGAAGATGTAGAAAATTTGTGTTCTTCATCATCTGTCCAGGAATAAAACCCTTCTGGGCTCAGGCAGTCTGTGGCTGTGCTGTGCCAGGAGCAGCCCTGCACCACTGCTGATTTTGGTGACGTTATGGAGACCTCTGAACCCAATTACTGCCCTCTTCCCAGTTCTTCCTTGTCCTTAGGGAAGCCATTGCCTGTGAGATGAAATCTGCCCATAGTATCTCTAACAACAAATGGTTTGGGAAAGCTATCGCACCTTGTAGCTGTGGCAGGACATTCACACATTGGGATCTGATCCGAAGTCCATTAGACCCAGCGAGGTTATTCCCATCGACCTCCACAGGCTGCGGATCAGGAGGTTTTCTGATCTAGAGCAAGCCTTTCCCCAGGAGTGGGGTATTAGTTTTGAAATGCCTCCTTCTGTCTTTCAAAAAAAAAAAAAAAATGTCCTTTTCTAAAAGGTGAAATTACTTAAGTCACTGTCAGCCTTTAAAAAACCCTGAATCTGTTTTTTTCATGTCCAACCAGTCTCTACAGCAGATTATCCAGGATTAGGCAAAAACACATCTCCCAAATGCAGAGCAGAAGTGCATTCCCATTTCTAATGGAAGAGTTAAGCATAGAGGTGTATGAGCAGCTGCTTTCTTAAAATCTCTGACTGAACCAGAGACCGGGGCAATTATTTTTATGTTCCTGCAGAAATAAAAAAAATGAAATAAAAATCTGAAAAGATTTTGTTAAAGGCCAGTGCAAAGCAAAATATGTAGATACTTTTAAATTATTTTAACTAATTCATTTCAATTGAAGGCTGGTACAGTTAGTCTTGGTGGATCTGTTGCTGCAGCAGCTGAGAAGCAGAGAGCAGAGGTACCCCCAGCCCATCTGGCCTCTGCTATGTGCTCTGGTGCTCCCCAGAACAAGTTCAGTTATTAAGACAGAGGAATGGTTTGCAGGTGGTATTAGATAATTTGGAAAGCACTTGAGAACTTGAAGTGAGTTACTCAAAACAAGGTGATGGAGCAGAGAATTTCAGGGTGGTTATTTGGCTTTTCAACACATCGGGCTCAAAATGAGCACTATTAATTTTAACATTATTCACTGATGTCATCATAGCATCTGCTTGAAAGCTGGTGGGTTTTTAAATGACCTGTGAAAAAGATTAATATATTCAGGTGTGTAACACACCAGGGGCTGGGGATGCATGGTTTGGTCAGTGCCGTGGCATGAGGGGGGTTACCTGGTCCATGGCACGATGCAGGATGCACAAGCATCCTCTGGCACAGCACGGACAGTAACTGTGTAGCTGTGATTCGGGACAGAAGCCTGCACTTGCAGGGAGATGCAATGAGACTCAGGCTCTTGTTTTGTCTTCAGTCGTACAGAGACACGGCTCACCAGCTGTGTGTGCCATTACCCAGCCCTTCAGTAGAAGAGACAGGCAGAGGGAAGGGCTGTGGGATAAACAACTCCTGGTTTCTTCTCTCTTGGATCACCTCCGCTCACCCCCGAAATATTTTTGAGGAGGGTTTATCTTTCCTTAATTGCAGAACGTTGTGCGGTGTCTCTGTAATACTAAAATCTTCCATGATTTTCTAGGGGTATTCTGTTAATTAGTAGGTTTCTCCTTCCATCTAGGCTGTAAATGGAAAGAGTACATACTAAACCCATTGCCCTACTTATGTAGCTACTCGGAGGAATGCTAAGATGGATTAACATGCATAGCAGAAGGCTTATGACCCTGGGAGACAGAAGAACCTGAAATAACCTTAATATCCTGTCAACTTGCATTACCGAACCTCAGTGAACAAGAAGAGCCTATTTAGTAGTTTGTCTTGGAGGAAAAAATCGTATCTTTTATCTGGCTTATTCCTCCCTCTTTTCAAAAGGAAGTGTTGTTTTTACCTCTTCTGACTTTACTTTTACAAAGCATAACAAATCTGTATCACCCCCCCTCATACCTCCCCATCCTAAACAACAACTCTCATGCATAGATTGGCTCAGCTCCCAAGAGGTGCCTTTGTTGTGCTGTTGTGCAATGAAAACCATCTGCATCCAGCTGGGCTGGGCAGAGGGAGCTGAGCCGATCCTGCATGCTGCTGCGGTGGCACATCATGTCCAGGTGTGATGTTACCGATGTCAGCCCTGGGCTCCTGCGTGCTCCGTGCACCCACAGAGCTAGTGCTAGGCAGTGTGGAGGCACCACGCTGCTCACGCTGGGCAGAAGGAAGGTGAGCTGCCTTAAAATAGTATAAATCCCCTCTTTTCAGTATTTTACTTTCCTCTATGAATTGCCATTGCGGATTTCAGAATTGCCCCAACTGGAGCCCTGTCAAAGCTGTAAGTGTCTGTACACCCCCACCACTCATTCCAGGTGAGATTTCACCCAAGCCCCAGCTATTTTGCTGTCCCCAATCTTCCCAAACTGGGTGTCTGGTTCTCCTAAATATTTGGTCCTGCTAGAGAGCTTGGTTGTTATCAGGTCCCTCTTTTCAAAGGACAGCTCAGCCCTTCCAAGGCCCTACTGTCACATAAATAAATACTCTAAATGGGATGTCCATCCCCACAGACCTTTGTTATACATTTAACACCTGTGAAGGTCACTAGAGCCCATGAAGTTAAACGCACCCCTTGGTTGTTTCAGTCCCTTAATCCCCCCGCATGCTGGGGACAGCCCAGCCCTGGCCACTGGGTCTCCAGTCCCAGAAGCATCATGGACAGGGCACCAGTGCCGGAGGAGTACACTTTAATGGGAGATGCAGCGGTGCTCCCAAGGCAGGCAACATCTTCCTCATCATTAATTATTCATCCTTCACTCATCTTTGCACTTGGGGTTTAGCCCAGCCTGCTAAAAGAGGGGTTATTTCTTTAATGAACAAAAAAGGGTCATAAATGCATCTTACAGTTACAGAGTTCAGTCTAATTAGGGCTGAAAAACACACATGTAATTGCCTTACATGTCTGCTCCTGAGATTCCCTTTCAGTGTTAAATACATATGGAGCATCTTCCCTGATAAATGACGTTTTTCTTACAGTTCACAGGGAGCAAAACTTACCCTAAAGAGACAGAAACACAGAGGAAAGAGCCGACCCATGCTGCTACCCTCCTGGGGAGGTCTGGTCCTCCAGCTACAAGCCAGCCCTGCTGTGAGGGACATTTGAGAGAACTGGAAGCAGAAAGCAGCCCCGGGGTTTGGGACAGTTTCCCATGTCTGTGGCGTAGTGGAGGTGGGGGAATGTGCTGAGCATAGAAATAGGTCAGAGATGAAGGAATGCATTCTCCAGTCACCTTGCTTTCCTTGCTGAAATAGAGGAAACACCAGAAGCTGCATTTCTATTCAGAGTGAAGGCCTTTGGGCTTGAAAGCCGTAGTAGCAAATGCATAATGAGGCAAAGCAACTAATACAAGTATTTCTCCTGTATGAAGGAAATTAGAGAATAGAGTGAGGAGAAAGCCTCATCGGGGATGCATACAGTATTTATTCAGGCTACATTTTTTTAAAGCAGCAATCGAACTCTGTGCCTGCTGAAGGAAATAGTTCAGTTCTCACTAAGGATAATAGTAAAACTCCCATTTAACAGGATAACAACGCCCCTACCCCAGCCATTGCTCACTGCCTGTGGGTGCAGGGGTTGCTGCCCACTCAACCCCTCACTGCTCCATGCAGGATTTGGTGCCTGGGGGACTCAGGGACTGTCCCCACTGGGGTTGGGGTGCAACCTCACCTTGCCAACACACCCTTTCCCAGTGGAAAACAGTACCCGTGTGTACCAGCGATGTGTAACACCATTGCACAAGATGTGGTATATTCTTTTAAAATTTGGAGCTGCAGGGTGTGTCTTTTCCACGCAGCTCCCTATCATGGCCTAAAAAACAGAGTGTGAAGAAGGGGTGACCATGCTACAGGATCCAGACGAGTGCTCTGGCACTGGGTCCACAGCAGCAGGAGGGGAGTGTGTGGGAAGAGGCAGAGGAGAAAGACCAGAGCCTAATGAAAAGGTCAGCCAGGCTCTCTCAGCCCTGCGCCCTCCCCGGCTGATGAAGTGACCTTCTTTACATCATAACCTGTCAAAAATATAAGTGCAATATATCAGCTTGAATGTGGCAATTACAGCCAGAGAGAGAAAAATGTTGCTGGGATGCCGCCAGATGCCGGGGAGAGCCTGGCTGCAGTGCTTGAGTCATCCTTGCACTTTTCAGCGCACATATTTTATTCAAGTCCAGTTGTCAGTTAGTTTTTGTGTTTATTTTGTCTCACATTGCCAGGATGGGGTTATGGCATTGCCAAGCGTATTTCCAAGGTCTGTTATGCTGGCCTGGCACTGAGGGGTGAGCAGTGGCAGGGCTCCCACCATCCTGGATTAAGAGCTGACCACTGTAGGGTCCAACATTTATGCTTGAGGGTACAGAAAACTGCCACAGAAGAGAGAAATAATAATAGAAAAATCATAATGAATGAGAAAGCTAAGCAGCCCAAAGTATGAAATGACAAATTGCATGTGAAATTGCCCAGAAGACAGAGGCAGATGGAGAAAGATGGAGAATCTTCTCTTGGCTTTGTTTTGTTAGAAAGGAGATGGAGAACTCAACTATATTAATGTTTTCTCCAAAACCTCTCTTAGGCTTCATACCAGCCCTTTCTGCTCAGATTTCCTCAAAGACTCCTGTAGGGCTACAGGAAAAACACTTTGTGAAAATTCACATTGAGATCATCATTGTCTAGGTTATTCTTTTTTCCACTGCAGCTCAAACCAGCA
Source organism: Athene noctua (assembly GCF_965140245.1). Lineage (NCBI taxonomy): Eukaryota > Metazoa > Chordata > Aves > Strigiformes > Strigidae > Athene > Athene noctua. The sequence goes on from NC_134044.1 coordinate 22,065,591, forward strand.
GACCCATCGCTCTGGACCTTTCCTGTAGAGAGGCATGGGAAGTCCACCTGTGGTCCTGTAAAACTGCTGAAACTTTGGGAATGGCGAAGAGACCCTTATATGACTTTTCTTTTTTTGAGATAGTTATTTGACAAGAGGAAGGGGACATGCACACCTGCAAGCAGAAACACTGGTGCTGCTAGGAAATAGAGGCAAAGAGAGAAAGCAAAAGGCTGAGGTGGGGTGAAGCACCAGAGACAGCCCCATCCCGGCATGCCAGTAGGCAACTAAATAATTGAAATAGTATTTGCTGTCAAGTTCCCATGTTTTCATAGTGTCCCTTATGAAAAACACTGCACATTACGGTGCTATAAATCCTTATTATCTATGCCTTCACAACCAGAAGCTTCCCATTACCCAAAAGAAGGGCAAATCCCATGAGACACATTAATGGCATTGAAAACTCCTTCTGTTATCTTAAACCTTGATTAATCAATCTTATTTAGTATATGATAGTGGGATAATTGAAGCTGTCCCTGTATTAAAAAAAAAAAAAAGTGCAGTAAGTACTTTAGTGTCTGCAGCTCCATTTCCTTATTACATAGATATTGATGCTTCCTGGAAACTGTTGTGAAATCCTCTGTTTAGGGACAATTCCACTGATCTATATTTTCGGGGCATGTTAGTAGGGGGTTCCTGTCTGTAGCGTCTTTAGCAGGAGAGCAGGATTGCTGCTTCTCACAAACCCATCTGTTCCTGCTGCTCATTCACAACCTGGAGCCACAGTCTCCTGTCATCTCCCTGTCACTTCAAAAAATAATAATTGTAGGAGGACAATATAATGGATTGTTCACTGGCGTATTTCTAGATATTAAAAGTACAATTTGGGGGTTGGTTCCAGAAAAATGGCATATTATTTTTAGGAATTTAACATAATCATGAGCGAATGAGGCCTGATCCTGATCTCACTTGGGTCTGCATTCACTCACAACTCACAGAGCTGGCTGATATTTTTGGAATGTAAGTCTTCTGTGACATTTTTCAACACAGAGGTAATTTGGAGAGAAGAGTTCTGTAATTTTTCCGTGTTTTTTTTCTGCTTCCTTTGTGTCTCTTTTGCTTATTTTAGTGAACCTACGCAAGAAATCTTGCAAGACTTTTGCACAACGAACAGCATTTTGTGTTTTCTTGAAAGCATATTGTCAGGCAACAGAGGAACACAACAGAGGCAATTTGGGCCAAGAGAGTTGTTGCCCAGACAGCTTTATGTCCTCTCAAGCCATCTTTGTCCTCTGAATTGTCAAGGTCCGTCAAATTCTGCTGCTTCAACTGACTGCCAAGGGAAGCTGTGAAAAATATTTTGCCAATGATGCTTTGCATGTAAAAAAATGGAATTTCAGCAGTTATTATTTTGGAGTTCTAAAAAATAGGCTTTGAACAAAATACTTAGAGTTAAGCTCCAATAATATAAACTGAAGGGAAAGCATCCTGTTTCCTTCCCGCTGCTCTTTTTTTTCCACTGTGGAAATCAAGATGCATCGATACTCTTTCTCCTTTTTTCTCCGACACTGTTTTCTTTTTGAATAAAGATATAAGAGAATACGGGGGGGGGGGAAAGGCCCATTTCCAGATTGCTTGGGCTTTTCCCAATGTTTTATGGTTTCCGGTTAACATCATTGGTCAGTGTCTTCTGAGGCCTGAGGAAGCACACTGACAGCACAAGCAGGACCAATGACCTCAACTTCATGACCGCTGAACTCTTTGGCAGATGCTTTTAAGCACCAGAACACAGTATTGTGGGCCCAGACACCAGCACCAAGTGGTCCATATGAGCTGATTCAGCTGTAACCAGGGCCAGAAGTCAGGCTCAGCATCCCAATGGAAAATGCTTGGTTTTGAACATCTACAACACCTCAGAGCGTAATTTGGGGAAAGAAAAGTCCTTTCTGCAGATGTCACCTCCCCTCCCCTTGTCATTTTTTTTCTCTCTTACTATTAAAAAGAAGAATGTTGATTTCAAAATCCCCCATCCTTTTCCAGCACACTCCAGGAGATGGGAGTCCAGGTTGCCTGGATCTCGTACCGTATTTCTGGGTCGGCACAAGCTGTAGGTGCGGCTGCAGCTCAGGCAGGTTAAGGGAGGTGGGATGAGGTCTGTGTTGAGGCGAGAGTAGATGTGGCTCCCTGGACATGCTTGGACCATTCAGCTGCTATTTGTATTGGTAACGATTTACGCTCTAGTGATCATCTCACACTGCTGGGTTATTTATGATGGATCTTTCTGGAGAAAAGTACTACAGCCCTTAATAAGCCTATTGCTTTTGGCTAAGCATGTGGGTGTTGGGGATAGAAAACAACCAAAGGAGGATGCCAGCAGTTTACTGTGTTTCAGGACTTCAAGTTGAAGACAAAAAAAATTTCCCCCTGCATCACTGGAGCTCACTTCTAAATGATAACTTAAGCCAATTATATGTGCCTCATTCATCTTTTAGATAAGAAGCAGAGAGAAATGGTTTTTCTATTTCCATAATCATGCCACTAACTAGACAAAACGTGATAATCCATAATGAGCTGGGATGAGAATTAAATAGAGAACAGGGTCTTTTGATGACTTGCCAGTTTTCTCTAGTATCATTAATACAGGTTATTGACATAGGACCAATTTTTCATCCTCACTTTAACAGGACTTTCATTATTACAGTTGAAAAATGGCAAGCACAAATGTTTGCAGGCACATTTTGGCACCTTAATTTAAGATTTCCTCAGATTTACAAGTCCTTAATTGTACCTACAAGCCAGGTACCCAGGAAATAATGTCTTGTACAAACAGCTGCAAATATTGCTTCTGTGCCACTGGAAGCTGGTCTCCAACTCTGGCCCTCAATAACCACAAAGTCGGCTTTTCTCCCCTCAAAACACACTCAGTGTTTCACCCTTATTGGCCAGCAATGAACTGGAAATAAATCTCTGAGCCACCAGCTCCATGCAAGAATCTGAGATGGTTGGAAACAGAAAACTCAAAATTTGGGATCAAATTTATGGAGCAAAATACAGCTTAGTCTGAGTTTTCTAAAATTCTGGAAAATATTGAAATGTACTGTGACTCCTGGAGTAATTCAAACACCTGTGTTTTCAGCTCCGCAAGGAGGAGCATGTGCTTTGGCCACCTCAGAAAGTCTGTCTTTCAGGTCCCCTTTCCTGCAGCCCTTTTCCCTGAGCCTGCAGCCTGGCAGAACAGGGGAGCTGTGACCATGTGCTGAAGACCATGTTGCCAACTATTTTCTCACTCTCTCCAGAGACCAGAACTGTTTTCTGATAAAACACCAATCTCATTCAAAAAGACTTCTTCAGCCCTCACATTCATGAAGAAAAACTGCAAGGAATAAAGAAGAACTCCAAATTTATTATTTCCGTTAAACTTGTCACAGTTCTGTAAAGGACCTTTTTCTCTGGGTGCTGATGTGTCCCCATGCTGGGTCCCATGGTTAAGGACACCTCTGTGGCCATTAGGTCCCACAGCAGCGAGGGACCACAGTGCTGATGGGCCCTGAGCTACAGTGGGGTCGGGGGTTTCTAGCATAGACACTATGGTGCTATATCCCACAAATGCATCACCCCAGCAGCCACTCTGCAGGGAACATGACTGAAGGCAAGTTCAAGAGCATCCATGTCAGAGTTAGCAGGTTTTCTTCATTCTTTTTTTCCTTAGCTTTTTAGTTCACCCAGTTCGGGGTTCGGATGCACAATGAGGTAAATATCACAGCAATGAGGGACTTTTTTAGAAGTCTTTTCTTGGTTATTACTCATTGACTGTCTTACAGAAAACTCCAGTGGGACTAAAAGAAGGACAGAAATCCCTTCTGAATAATATGAATTCCTTTATTTTAAGGAGATTTAGCTGGATTTTTCTGCTCTTTCCATGTAGAAGCTGCAGGGGTGGATTTTTCCTCATCTCAAATATCTCAGCTATAGCCATTAAGAGATGGACAGAGGGGAAAAACCTTTTCAGAAGATCTTTTTTTGACTGACAGTTCCCGGAGGGTTCCCCTGCTTTCCCCAGCACTGAAGCCCTTGGGAGGGTGGGCTGTGTATGGATTAATCTTTGAATGTATGTTCACATCAGAGACAAGCAGATCAGCTGCAACTTGCAGTTTATACAAAATAATGCAACGTCATGAATACATTCAGTATAGTGCCTTTTGTGTAAAACTACTCCAAGGTGCTTTGCAACTAAAACACACTAAAATGCTATGTGCAAGGTCTGCCCTCCACCAAATGATAAATATTTAGCCCTGAAACATAAAGGATATTTACGCTTGAACCTGTATGCATTTATTGATTTTTATTCCATCTTGACTGTGGTTGAAATCCAGATTGAAAGAACAGCCCCACCACCATGGGGGACGTCATCAGGCTGTACACCATCCTTTGGTTAGACACACACGGACACACGATGGGGATGGTTTCAAGCAATGACTGCACTTTGGCAGCAGCAGGTATGAGAGTTTCAAGGTTGCACATCACCATATAAAACTCATCAAAATAACTTTTAAGCATCTCCGCACTGGAGAGGAGCAGGGTTGCCTGTGGGGCTGTCGGCACAGGCAGCCTCCATGATGCAGGAGTTGGGAGCTTTTTCAGGGAGAGCTGAACACGCTGGCCTTGAGCTAGCCTCATCTACCAGGCTACAAAAGCATGCAAAGCAGAGCAATAAATAGATCAGGAGTGATAAGAAATGCAGAGGAGGAGATAAGAAGGGAACCTGACAAAGTTCACGGCTGGCACAGAGCGGGTATTTCCTTCATTGGAATGACAAAATACTCCCAGTCTCTTTGCAATGCCTTGCTGAGTATTCCCATCCAAGCCTGATTAAGAGTAGGGTTTTTTAAGCTGATCTCTACACCTTCAATGTGGTTTGTGGGATCAAATCACTGCCATTTTGAGAGCGCAAATCAGATATACCTGCCACGGAACCAGCAGAGATTTACCACCATCATTTAGCACACCACTCATAGATTAAAAGGGCTTGTCCTTTTCACTTCACCTTATTTACGATTTTCAAATAATAAAGCATTCAAGCAGAAATTATGGCTCTGTTAAGCCATAGATATGTCCATGTTCATTCCCTGTAAATGTACCTGAGGGCTGGAAGTTCATCAGTTTGACTTCGGGAATGAATCTGAACGGGAGCCAAGCAAACATTGGACCTAGACCAGCTTTGGTTTATACCAGCTTTACAACAATCCCTTTGCTTTAGGATTTCAGGCAAGGTACAGCCCATTTGTGTTTCAGTCTGGGCTTCACACAACTCAGTGTTGCCCAAATACTTACGAGTTTTTAGTGAAAACTCTTAACTCAGTGTAACACAGTAACTAGACCAAGCTAAGAGCAATCAGTCTGGACAGGGAGTAGCTATAGCTGGGATGTTTATTAGGACATCATTAAACACCTGAACATCATTTGTTTCTTGAGAACAGGCCAGAGAAGGTCAGAAATATCCATTGGAGCTGCTGGTTGGTCAGGTTGGAGCCAGGACAAGAGGCTGTGACTCAAGAAGGTCTCAAAACATGGAGGGGTGAATGCAGTACCCACCGCCAGCTCCGGCTGCGGCCAGATGCAGCACTGACAACTCCCCTATTTGGGAAAACACAGCCACCCATGAGTAGCATTAGTGAGGAGGACCCGGGCATGAAAGAAGGCAGCAAATTATGTTGTTGCTTTCAACACTGTGCAAAAGCAAACAGAAGTGTATCTGCAGGGCGGTCATTGGCCATGGGTGCAGTGGGACTGCATCCTCACCATGACAGCGATGTGGAGAGCAGGGAAATTAAACCCCCAAAAGGCCCCTTCCCCAGCAGAGGGGTGACTGATGGGGAGTAACACCAGCTGGGCAACCCGGGGCAGGTGAGTTCGCACAGGGCAAGATGGGGCCAGACTGTGCTGCTGCCTTTGAAGGAGTGGGGGTGCTTGGTTTTCCCCCTCTCTCAGCTGCAGGTTGGTGAGTGGGACTGTATTTTTCAGGGCTATTTTTCCAGGTGGCCAAGTCTCTGCACAGCACTGTGGATGTACAGGGGATGGCCACAGTAGGAACGTGTCTTTAGGGTTTGGATCTCCCCTGTCTGCCAGGCAGGCAGCCAGCCTGGCCCTCCTGCCTGTGCTGGCAGGTTTAATTTATTCCCAAGGGTGTGTTAAAAAAAAAAAAAAAAAAAAAAAAGTAAAGAAAAGGACAGTGTGTACTGAGCCCTTTGCTTGAAAAGAGTCTCTCAACAGCTTTGAAAAGTGTTGAGCTGGCATGTCTTTGTTTGCATATATGGGTGTCCATGAAAAAGCTCATGTGTGTGAGAGAATGGCCCCACAGCTTTGGCAGGGTGAGCTCCTGTGTGAGGCCCTGACACCACTGCATCCCACCCTGCACCTTGCCCAGGGGCTCTGTTCCCTCCCTGTTCCTACCCATCCCCAGCTTCGATCACTTTGTTCAGGTATTAGAGCTGTGCTTCGCCATACCACGGCTCCTGTTCAATTTAAGGGAGCTGTGGATATCCAGGGGTGATCGGAGAAAAGGGATGGTGACCCTGGCTGGGCTGCGGAGACATGGTGCCAGTGCCCAGCTGTGGGTACAGCGATGTGCCACATCTGCATTGCTGAAACGGGGTCAGGATGACTTTGTCCCTGCAGTGTGTGAGGACAGTCGCATGTGCAAATGCTTTGGTTGATCCTGGACCTGTCTGGCACATAGCGTGTCTAATAGCTAACATGTTTTGAAACCCAACAGCCCTTGCCCAGAATGAAGAGAACATGGGGTTTCGCATCATGTTAATTAATGTGGCTTTTAAAACAGCTTTCCTTGGCTCAGAGCCACAGCTCGGCTGCTCACCTGGGTTGCCAACCTGCACTACCCATGGTGGGAAATGTGGCGTCCCCAGACTCAAGTTGTGCCAGGGAAGGTTTAGACTGGATATTAGGAAGCATTTCTTTACAGAAGGGGTTTTTGGGCATTGGAATGGGCTGCCCAGGGAGGTGGTGGAGTCCCCATCCCTGGAGGTGTTCAAGAGTAGGGTCGACAGAGTGCTTAGGGATCTGGTGTAGTTGGGAACTGTCAGTGCTAGGTCAGTGGTTGGACTGGATGAGCGAGCTTCAGTCTTTTCCAACTAAGATGACTCTGAATCTGTGATCTCCTTCCGGGGATGGGAGAATGAACCTCAATTTGGCTTTGATGGTGGTGTGAGGAGTAGACACAGGCTTTTGCTGCAATGGCTGGACAGGCATGAGAGCAGCTGCATCCCCTCCAACTGGGAGGGGACAGATTGAGACCCCATGTCCATACAGTTCCTACTGGTGGCTCCCCAGTGGGCGCTGGGGAGCAAGGGGTGCTTTGCCTTCCAGCACTGGGCATCACGGGTCATGCAAGGCATTTGCCTTGAGTAGCCCAGATTATAATAAGTGCAGCTGAACTCCAACACTGCAGACAGGCCTCTTTGGGATGAAGCATGTTGAGATGATGAGGAATGCTCTAGACAAAGCTCTGGAGGAGTCATTCAGCGGTCAGTGCACAGGACCCCTGTTTGCATCCCTCTCACAACCCTTCCACAAAGAGTGCCTAGGCCACACTGTATGGGCACTGACCAAACTAACCCCAGTGTTACAAAGCCATAACCATGAGGGCACAACCCTTGTTTATATCCCACAGGGAAGATTTAGGAAGCAGAGGTTGTTATTGTTTCTATTAATTGGCTGTTTCAAGCACCCACTGTTTGCACAAGTGACCTGAAGTGCTCCCATTCCTGTTTGTAGCTTCATCTTAGAAGGTTCCAAGAGCCCCCTAACCCCCTGGGCTGATCTGTAGGTGTCATATGCTTAGTATACCTCAAGTCAAGCTCTTGGAGCAGATATTTTTGTTAAATTTATTCCTATCAAGCCAGTTCATTGTAAATTCACATGTCTATGAACATCACAGGCCGGTCTCTGTCCTGCCTTTGGATAGTTCCAGTGGAAGAGGAAGCAAACAGAGACCATCTCCCCTGGCCTAGCTCAGGGCATAACCCTCTTCTTGATCACGACTGATTTTGATGATACCCCTCATCAGTATATCTGAGCTACCATTTCCTGTTTCTATTGGACCTGAAGTCCTCACTGAAGCAGAACAATTGTGTTTTCTTCCAAGCCTGCCTGTAGGCTTACAGGTTGCACTTACAAATGAGAGGGGGAGTATATGCCAGGAGGGCATCCAGTTCTTCATTTCACACATCCAAGATTGCAGTGAAGCAGCTGGTCGGGAGCAGTGTGATGTTTACTGAGAGAGGCTGGGCTGTCCCCATCCTCAAAGGGTTGCAGGACCCAGCTGCCCTCCTCATTGACCCTGCTCTGAGTGAGGCTACAGACCTCCTGAGGCCCCTTTCAACCTATATATTACCCTGTGACCCTATGAGCCTAAATTCCCCTCAGGGAACACCCAGGGACCCCCTCCTCAGTACTGGGTAAACAGGAGATAATCACATCATTATTTTAGAGGGCTGGACATGTTCTGACTGCCAGCCTCTGCCTCTCACTGCCAAACATTCCCTTCCCCCTTTTGCCAGGGATAACACCATGCCCTATGCATGCTTATTCCCACTGCTAGAAACCCATTTTCTTAGACATGGTGTATCTGTCAAAAAAACGAAATAAAATAAATAGTGTCACAGGTTAAAAGGGATTAGGTGTATGGACTCATCTCATTACTCACACAAACCCGTCAGCAGGAGCTGGAACCTGACTATGCAAACAGTACACAGCCCTAAATATCCTAATGTATTTTAGAGTGGTCATTTCTAATTAGCACTTGAATTCAACACCCTACTTAGCCTAATTAGAGACATAACAAAAAGCTGTTTGAGCTCACATGCATATTGAATATGCAGATCTCTAGCATCTAGTGCTGCCCTTCCTGAAAGAGCAACAGCAAGCAAAGCCTCTCAGCATCCAGCACGGATGAAAACTGGTCCCAGCATGGATGTAAACTGGTCCCATGAAGCCAATATGTTGAAAATCTGCACCATTAACTCCATTAAGATGCTTTAAATGTAAATCTGAAAGGTTTTGATGAGAGTTGTGTTACAAGGGGAAAAGAAGGCAAACCCATGGTTTAAGAGATACTGTATTTACTTTTTGCATATTTAATCTGGAAGATTTTAAAGTCTAATTAAACCAGGAAACAGAAGGAAGGTAGATGAGGAGGTGGAATGAGGGGAGAGAATCACAGAATCACAGAAATGTTTGGATTGGAAGGGATATTTAAAGGTCATCTAATCCAACTGCCCTGCAAAGAGCAGGGGCATCATCAGCCAGACCAGGTTGCTCAGAGCCCCCTCCAACCTGGTCTTGAATGTTTCCAGGGATGAGGCATCTACCACCTCTCTGGGCAACCCACTCCTGTGTCTCACCACCCTCATTGTAAAAATTTTCTTACTTATATGTAGTCTAAATCTACCCTCTTTTAGTTTAAAACCAATACCCCTTGTCCTGTCACAACAGGCCCTGCTAAAAAGTCTGTCCCCATCTTTCCTATAAGCCCCCTTTAAATATTGAAAGGAATCCAGCCACACAGGTAGCTATTTCAGAGCTGGTGACATGAGGGTTAAAAGCACTATGCAGCTCTGCAGATCTGCCAGGCAAGACAAAATAGGCGTAATTTCTAAACCTTGTTTTTTCTAAGACGAAGCGAGCACACCCCCCACACATCCATGAGGCATGGAGCAAATGCTGAAAAACCGCTCCGCTTCGTTTGTACGCGCCTCATTTTCGGAGATGGATTTAGCCAAGTGCTGGGAGGATTTCATTGTGAATGAAGCGAAGGGGTGCTATCGGCTCCATGGAAACCCGACCAGCAGCTGGGATTGGCGGGCCGTATCCAGGCTCAGCAGCAGCCATACCACCGAAAGTACAAGTACTGTTAATATTTAACACGGCGCAGGGACGTGGTAAAACCTAGCAACCCCACGGCAGCGGTTATGCAATTCTCCATTAATAGCTCAAAGGGATTCAGCATCGTCTTAACACCACCCCTCCACACACACCCCCGTTTCTATAGATGAGGGTTTTTTTCTTCCCTGTTGCTAAACCTTAAAGTGAGAGGAAACAAAGAAATTGCTATTACATAATACAGACTTACAGCCAAGTCGTACTCCTGCTGTTTTGGAAACATTTCGGGGGGGCCAAGTCAAAAGCTAAGGAGAGCCATGTGATAGGATCTTTTCTTATCCTTCCTTCCATTTTCTAACTTCGCAGTTAAATACATTTATTTGTTCCAAGATCTGTTGGATCTCATCTATTACCGAGCCATTAAGTAAGCAGGATTTTTGGCAGCGATAATTGTATCACACAGGTCTACAAAAGGTAGGATTATGCATTGTCATGATTGCTTCATTTCTTAAAGAAATACCGAGGTTCTTTGAGGGTGGGGGTTTGGTTCAGGCATCACACAGGCTTTTCACACTCTACATCACCACCAGGCAAGGGAGATCCACCTCAATCTGCAGGGACATGGAGTAACACCTGCAGTGGGCTCACTCCTGGAGGTGCTTGGCTCCAGCGTGGAGCTGGCTGCGGGGAGAATATGGGCATCCTTGAGCCCTTGCAGCATCTTAGGGCAGCCTTGAGGGCCCAGGATGTCTGGGCGGCCATCAGGCTTTGTACGGAGGCCAACAACTGCTGCGCCACAGGAGTGCTCTTGCTCTGCTGTTTATTCTCACGTCTGATAGCGCAGCGCAGCAGAGGCTGGGTGATTAGAACTTGCGTCATGGTACATCTCTCAGGAGACATCTACTGCATTTAGGTTTGGTTTTGGTTTAAGGTTTCTGAATACAGTTTTAAGCATCTTACCCAAGCAGAGGACAATGATCCAAGGAGGTAAGTCACCCTAAAGCTGCTCAGGATCTATCCAAAAACATATCTGCAAAAATAGCATTTCTGTAGTCAGTGGGCTGTCCCACGTAAAAATGGGGGAAATGGAGGGCCTGGTGCACCTCATCAGAGAGACTCAGCCTTTCACAGGACAGGTCTGAAGCTCTGTTTTAAAGCTGTGGTTTGGGCCAGTGCTAGGGAACCCCAGTTATTGGGAGGAAAGCTCTGTTTTAATGAAACATCAGAGTGCTGCAGTGGCACCTGGAGGACTGCAGACGTTTATGGCTCTCCTGCAGGATGCTCCACCATGGGCAGATCAGTGCTCTAAATTTCCCATTAGCAAGTCCTCATACATTTCTTTCTGTGCCTCAGTCCTCTGAGTGTGAAGTGGAATCAGTATTTCCTTATTCCTTAGGGCTGTTATGAGGACACACAATGAGCTATTCAGTGTATAATAACATCTAAAGTTCCCACAAAATAATTTAAAATACCTCCAAAACCCAATCCTCAACTCCAGAGGAGTACAACTGCACTTTTATTGCTGCTTTGTGTTTTTCCTACATGGAAGAGGGGCCTACTCTTATGTCCTGAGCCAAAATTCTTGGAAAGGTCTTGAAACAAGGTAATATATGTTGTCTTCTTCTCTTTTCTGCATTAGTTAGCTAACCACCCTAGGAAAACAAGCCATAAATCAACGGGAAGCCTAACCTACATTCTGCCAATCTGAAAAGCAGACTCTGCCCCAGGAATGTAACCAGAACTCATTAAAACAATGGGGATAAAGAAGAAAAAACAATTTCATCTTGCACTTTGTAATTCAGCAGAGCTGCAGAGACATCACACATGCAATCCTCTCCCATGAACTTCACCATCACCTTAAGTCCACAGTCTCCTCCTGAGCAGTAACATGCAGAGGGCTCTGGTTTCCAGGTGCAGACAGGGTGCAGCCTCCAGCTCAGCTGGAGAGAATTAGGGCAGCTCAGATTTCTCCTATAAAGGGACTGAAAGTCCCTAGCAGAGGGCTTTTCAACTTTTCATCTCTTGTATTCTTGTTTTCTGATCTTCTAGCAGAAATAGGGCTCTTTTAGCTTTTGCTTAAGGAAATACTATTAGCCTTTGCTTTTAGGGGCATTAAGGCACTCTGTATGCCTGCTTTTAGCTCAACAAGGGAGCACAAGGACTAGGTGGGTTTTGTTGGGTAAGGCTGACACAGACTGTGGTGCTAGGGCTCCTGGCTCCCAGCATGTCCTAGGGGGTCTTCAGCAATCCCACTGGCAGCAAAGCTGACCAGGGTGGTGATGGGGAGGAAGGTTGTGGGGCTGGGATGGGTCTGTGTGAGGGCAGCAGCCCTGCTCATGGACAGCATATTGAAAAAATAAGAATAATATCTTGGGTTGAGGTCTAGCCTCCAGCAGGTTGAATGTTGGTGCTGTAGAGCAGTCTGTTATTTTCCTGTAACCTTGGATGAAGAACTGCCCAACATGGGCATGGAATGGAGGAGAAACTGCCAGAGGAATAATATTTGAAAACACAACATGCTCTTTATGCAAACAGGTAAACTATTAAGGACTACGAGCCTCTAGATTCTCCGCAACGCTCAGGGAACTTCCATGAGCAATGCAGCAATGAGGCCGAAATACCATTTTCAAATGCAACTGTGTTCTCAATGAGGTTAATGTATCAAATGGGGACTAGTCATCACAACAACAACCTGCCTTGAAAGACAGAAATGGGGGGAAATAGGAAAGAAACCCAACAAGGCTGCAAACTCTTTCTGAATTTAAGGGTTCTGATCACAAAGCAGTATGGAAAGGCAGGAGACTCGTTAACAGTTTGCAGTCCTTAATGAGTGACTAAGAAAGAAACTTTGCTGCAAAGAAATACTACTGCTGCTTCAGGACCTCTGATTTTTTTAATTAGGGATCTTAGGCTCTTGTAAATCAAGATCAGAGCAGCGCAAGCTGTGGGATACCTGTTCCCAGAGCAGGCCAGCTAGAAACAAAGCCAAAACCAACAAGTTCCCCAGACTGGGGGTTCCAGGGGCTATCTGGAGGAAACAGTTATGGCTGATGCTGCAGGCTTCCCTGTGTAGTCCTTTCATTATTTAGGCAGAAGACACACACCCCCCCTTCTCCCCTCACTTGTACTAAATCTAACCTTCAGTCAGCCAGAGGAGTGTCCTGTATTTTTAATACCTTTTTTGCACTTCATTACTTGAGGGTGTTGAGTAAACTATGTCATGGGTGATGACATAAGGGACAAAAGTAGTTGCAGGGCGGTTTAAGTGAAGGGCAAATTAAGATGTTTAGCACACGGGCAGGAGCTGTGTGTTTGGGTTGAGGCTGGGATTTTTTTCAATTTAAAAATAAAATGGAGAAAATTGCCTTGCCTCTAATGAAATAAGAACTAAGACAACTTTATCTGGCCTGCAGACTCCCCCTGCTACTGCTGTCTGCTGTAAGAAAAGCAGACAGGACGAGTGGGCAGAGTCCGGTTCTTATGTAAGGATTGTATGGCCGGACCTGCCCTGGAGCTGCAAAGCAACTGACACTGAAATCCAGCCAGTTTTGTGTTCTTTCTGCAGTGCTGTCCAAATGTGCTATTGCTATTTTGGCTTCTTTCATTTCTTTCCCCCTCTCTAGCTTAATTGCTATAGCTTCTTGACTTCTGGTTGATGGAAAGGGTTAAATTGTTTATTATACTGGAACGTGATTTGCAGAAAAAGGCTTGGATGTTTTTGTGTTGTGTGTGACTGGCAAAGCAACTGTGATTTCTGCTACTGTGGTTAATATTTTGAAATAATCTTTAACTGTTTATGCAAATGGAGCTTACTCTGTCCTTCCTGTGAATTACTGAAGTATGTGTAATTAAACCTTAATGACTGGCCCATGACTCGCCACCCACATCTCAGGCTTTTTGCTCTCTTTTTATGATTGGGTGATGGAAAGTTTTTATGTGGCGGATGAGGTTGGAGATAAAGCATAGGAAAAGCTGTGCTGCTGTTATGAAATTTTCTCATTCCTCAGTCTGTGGGGACTTGCAGACATTTTCAAAAATAAGGGAGGAGCAGTCTTAACTCACGAACACAGGAATGAGATTCCTGTTCCCATCTAGCAGCAAAGTGCCCTGATCATGTGTAAGTGAAGAAACACAAGCGCTCGGCTGGCTGTGTGCGTTATCCCCCGTGGAAGAGGTGATGGGAACCTGTGAGCAAACCGTAGTGACCTGACATCTTTTTTCTTCCGTGCATTCATTGTAATTTTATTTTCAGGCATGTCAGTGCTCTGCATAGGGATCTCACTTTGTTTTAAATAACACAGGATGCTATAGCACAGTACTGCACTGAGGTGCGGGGAAAACCCCTTTCTTCTCAGTAGGGTATGAAGACTAGATGAAAAATTCCTACATTCTCAGCCAAAGACTTGGAAAACAACTGTTGCTTTTAGCATGCTTTGAGAGGTAACATTCCCATTTCATGTCATCCTATACCACACCTTCCAGATGAAAGGGTTCCATTTTCAAAAATAGGCACTCGAAACCTTTTTTAGGCCCTTCCAACAGCTGTCTTGGAAGATACGGAAAGCTGCAAGATGGAAAGTAAGAGTTAGAGGTGAGTTATAACTTTCCATAGCAGAGATGCTGCAGCCAATCACTGACAGACTGAAAGATGTCTCTTCATTTGGTAGCAGAACAGGACTGCCATATTCCCCATCTAGTCCTCAAGTTGCCAGCTAGCCTGATAACTATTTAGACTTAAATATTCCTTGTAGAATATCATGGTAATGAAGCCTTCAAAGCCAATGTGTGTTTATCTCTGGATGTTGCTTTGAAATCTGATGTTGTGAAAGAGAAAATAAGAAATCAGGGGTAGGATTGACATGGAGGATGATTGCAGCCTTGTTCAGGAAATAGTGGGGCTAAAAAATTCACTTCTTCCATAATTAAGCATAAAAACATCACACTGGATCATTGCAAAAACCCATTCATATCCTGTCTTTATTCAATGGCCAGTACTTAGGAAGAGTGTTAGGACAAGGCAAAAGTGGTCAGACAGTATCTTCACAGCTGTCAGTAATTTGCGACATTTGATTTTAGTTGTCCTCAGTGGACCTTTTTTCAAGAATTCTACAGCTTTTTGAATTCATTAATATTTCTGGTATCCATAACATCTTGCAGCAATCATAGATGTTTTACATGAATAGAGATATGGGCCAATTATGTTTTGGTTAACACTGAACAAGTTCTTGCAAATACTTCTCCACCTTAACAGGAGAGCAGACATCAAATGGTATTTGGCTGGACTCCAAAACAAATAAATGATGCTGATGTTCAGAAAGGAAACACTGTTGTCCTTAAATAGTCAAGCATTGTTCTCAGACTTCCTGCAATAATCTCTTCCTTTTTACCCAAAAGATTCTTGACTGTTTGGGTCCTGAGACTTCTCTGATGTCTGCCTGCTGCATATTTGTAACATTTCTGAGTTTTTATCTTTTTTTAATTCTTTGAACTATCCTCTGTCTAATACACTGCATGTAACATTTGGTGACACGGGAGGGTATGAAGTGGATATTCTGTGTAACTTCCTGGATAAAATACCCATAAGGTGATATCTGTCTATAAAGCTTGTAATTGCCAGTCTGGCTAGTACCAGGGAGACGCATGAACTGGAGAGAAGCTACCCTGGTGATGCAGCACATGAGCAATGTATGGCAGTGTCAGTGAATGATGGGATGATGAGAGCTATTGGGGACTTAGCTGTTTAGTCAGCGGTGCTTGAGTGTGCACAGCAGCTCATAAAGGCAGCAGCAATTTTGGGGAAAATTATGGTGATAAAACCCTGAGGGGAAAGTGTGACTGAGATGGCAGAGTAGCCCAGAAACACATGGAGTGATGTCCAGTGTGGCTGGGCACGGAGGATTTGCAGAAGGTGATCTGAAACAGCTACTCAAAAGCTTTCAGAGCCATATAAAATAGGGAATGTCGTGGTGGGGGAAGGATGGGGCTGGCTGCTCTCGTGCCTGATGGAAAGCTATTGCCAGCAATGCAGGAGGCTGAGCTATGGCAGGAGGCATCGTCATGGGAGATGATGACCTGGGACCCAGCCAGAGTGAACTTCCAACACCACAGCAGTGGCTGTGTGCCAGAAGTGTCAGTTGTTCTCTAGAGCTGGATATGAGAGGAGAAAAACCCTTTAGCCCATAGGGCATGAGTCCTCATGGGAGCGGGGCATTTATTACTTCAAGGTCTGATCACTATAAACCATGGATAAACATAGTTCAGGAGCTTGCAGACAAAGTAAAACAAGTGGGAAACTTGTGTTCCACCCCAGCATCTATATTTTTCTTCTGGGAATTGATTTTTTTTTCCTCCCTCTAATTATCCTCTTCCCATCTAGCTCTTACTCTTCAGTAAATTAGTGACTGACATAAAATAGGGTTGTGACAGATACACCCCAATCAACATTTGCTGGTGATTCTTCTTCTCTGCACGTTAATGGAGCTGTGATGGGATGTGAGCACAGAGATCCTCTCCCCAGTGCCTCGCCAACTTAGGTGTTAAACCTGCATGGTGTGGGTGCTGGGAGCAGTCCACAATCACAGTGTCTTTTTGTGGGACATGATCCCTTGATGAAGAGGGGTTGATCCTGCATTTCATTTTGTGGATGAGTACTGGCCCAGGCCAGCTGTGCTGTGAGATGTCAGCAGCTTCACCTGGCCCTTCTCCCCCAGTCTTTGAAGAATGTATTAAGACATCCTCACGTGGAGCCCAGCGACGTGGTTCTGTGATCTTGCAGTAGTAGATAATGCTGGTTGTGTGTCACTGATAAATTGAAGCATCTGCCACCAAAATATATTACAGGATTTGGAGGCTAATCTGACATCTTTGCTGATGGGTTGTCCTATTCGCATATCTTATTTAAGTTATGCTTACAAATACACCATGACCTACGAACACTTCAGTAATGGGTTTGAGCCAGGAATGAGTTGTGCTTCACTGAAGTAATTATTTATTCGCTTAATAGTGACTGATGGGTTTGCTCAGCTGGGAGCTGTGTATAATTAAAACCATGGTCCCTGCCCCAAGAGGTTTCCAGTCTGAAAGATGAAGCAAAGGCTGTGCCAGAAGTTGTGGGAATCCCATGTGCCCATATCGGATGTTCAGAAAATTACGTTTTTTTAAAAAAAATTGTGAGCTCTTTGTGTACAACGGGAGACACAGGCCATTTGGGGTTAGTGTGTATTCAACACAGATTTTTGTTCATATGGCTACAACACTAAATGAGAAGTGGCTGCTGTAGTTCTCCAAAAGCTGTAAGATAAACTCAAATTTGGAAAAAAAAAAAAAAAAAAAAATACACCTCACTCTGAAACTATGTTCCATGTAACCTGAGGACACTCATTGCCCAAACCAGAGCTGCCCCCCCTTAAACCCAGCTCAGGCAAGTGTGGGAGCCAGTGCCCATTCCCCCATGCAGACACCGTGCCCCAGGCAGAGCAGTGTTGATCAAAGAGACCTGGTCTAGAGCAGTACCTGACATACAGCTGTTCTGCAGCTGCCGGGATCCATTGCCTCTCCCCAGACCTGAAAAAGGGTTTGTGTGCCTGAAAGCTTGGCTGTTTTTTTACTAATTATATAATTTGGCGTAATAAAAGCTATTACCTCTCCATACAAATCTTGTGTCTCTCTAAATAGGTTGGCACATTTCCTAATAGAACCAGAAACTGCTTCTTAAACAGAAGTTTGACCATTATTGTTATTAAAATGGGAGAGGAAATGGAGGCTCGTTCACAACAAAGTGATATTTATTGCTCAGTTTAATTGCTTAATGTAAAGCGCATGACTGGGGATTTGAAGGAGCTGATTTGCAGTTTGGTCACCCTTTGAAACAAAGCCATGCGTTGTGAAATTGCATGTTGAAACTCAAAGATTGAAATGGCCCAGGCAGATGGGAGAGGAATGGGAGTTGTTAGCTAAGCCTGAAGCAAGCCTGCATAATTCTGCTGGGAAAAATTCATCCTGCAAACACACAGCGTCGGGACTACTGCCTGTCCGGACCTTCAGGCAGGGTGGGGGATGCTGGTGTGCGATGCCCAGCAGCTGGCTCAGACCTTTCCCACCCAGCCAAAATTTGCGGGTGGAGGCTGTGGCTGTGGAGGGGGCCAGGCGGGTGGTGGCATGTTCTGCACAGTGGGGGACTGTGGGGCAGGTAGCAAAGTTGAGCAAGGGGGATGCAAACACAAGTGATGGCAGCCCCAAATGTCTGAGGTGTCCGTAGGTGCGAACAGGCACTAGGTGAAAATCTGTCCCGGTAAATCTCTGACTTCTGTGCCACAAGTGCTACCCCAGCCCCAAGCGTGGCCATGCTTGCCTGCAGAAACTCAGCTAAGCTGTGTTGCCAGTGCCACCGTCCTGTCTTTTTTTTTAATGGTGCATAAGTGTGGTACAAGGTGTTGCATTCAGTTTGAAGTGTAGGTTTAATTCATCACCCCAGCTCCCCTGCTTTTCAGAGGGCTGCCAGGTACCACTCACACTCCTGGCACCCCACCACCAGCACCCCATAACCTCCTCCTTGGCTGGGACTTGGCCACTTTATAGCTCAGACTTTGGGACACACATATGTTTTATGGCCTTAACACAAATAGGGGATAGTTCAAACAAGTATTTTCTGCCTGGTTCCTCGACAACGAGTGCTGAAGCCATTTCCCACGAGTGATTCAGCAGTGTCAGGGGGAGCAAGAGCTGCCCTGCTCCAAGGTCTGTCAACAGACAATAAATCCAGCATGACAGCAATGAAATAATTTTTTTGCATGCTTAGAAAGCTACTTTTATCAGTGGCAATGCTGATGGCATGACTTCAGGAGGTGGGGAGGTTTGACTCCCAGGCACAGCAGCTCCTGGCTCTGGGGAGGGAGAATTCGCCTTAATATCCACATGTCCACACTGATCACCAGCAAAGACTGACCCCCACAAACCTGAACCCCATTCTTCAAATAAAAACCAGTCCAAAGTCCATTCCTATGAACGAGAGTGAGCATTTTCCCTAAAGACACCCTGAATATCACCCATCCCACCATGCTGAGGGCTCCTAGCACAGCTCCTCTGCAGCCAGGCGAATGGGACCCCAGAGCTTTCCAACAGCAGCGTGGTCTGCCTTAAGTGGCGTCTTGTTTTTTATAATGTGACCGTGAAGCTCTGAGCTATTCCCATAGCGCTCTTAGTAATCAGCCCTGGTATGTTGAAAGGCATATTTGTCATGTCTCAGCCGGTCTCTCAGAGAAACAGTCACAGGTCAGGTTAGTTACCTAATTTATATGTCAGGAGCTGCAGGAATGAATCAACAGCATTTTTTGTATTTTTCCAGACAGTAGCTTGATATTCCCGGCATGTTGAACCTGAGGAGTTCCCTTGCTTTTGTGATCATTTGCAATCCCTCCTTATTTGGCTGATGTTACAACAATTCAAGCAGAAAAATGTGCTACCAGCACAGAGAGCCAACGTCTCCCTTGTAGATGACTCTCTCCAAAGCGACTTGCTTGCATGCAGTCCGCAGGGGCAAGAACATCCAACGTGCCTTGGTGGGAGTTAACCTCTCCAGGGGTAGGAACCAGTCTGGGGATCGTCCCAAAGACCGGGCAGCAGCATCATGTCCCTGTACAGAGAGATGGGATGGTTGGTTACTCCCTCCCCATAACCTTAGCCATGGAGTGGGCATTGCTCTGGGGACAGAAACGGTGGTGTGTGACTATATGAGCACACTCTGCTGTTGCACACACAAATACAGGCACACACCATGGTGCAAATCCTTCATCACAGATGCAGTTTGTGTGCATGCAAAAGTGAGAACATTTTATTCATAGAAAACATAACTTGCCAGCATGGACCACCCTCACCATCTTCATCCCATTAGAGCTCCCAGGGGATGGACGAAATGAAAGCAGAGAGCGGGGGCATGCCACCCCCAGCACCAGGGCGAGAGGCTGACCAGTGCTGCCACATGGATACTCCTGCTGGGACCGAACACGGTCCCATCCGAGGGATTTCAGGCAGATCTTTTCCTGTATGTGAATCTGTGTTTGTTTATTTCCATCCGGCCATATGTGTTTGGGAAGATGGATAGGAAACTGTTCCTGATGGAAGCAATATCTGAAACAAAAAGCAGTAGGCTGTGCAATTCCCTAAACTTTGCAGGATTTGTTTCTAACCACCACGATGCTTGGTGAAGCAGGTGCAGGAGGAGCCCTGGTGGCAGGGACCCTCGCCGAACTGTGCAAAGAGATCAGCAAAGGCCTCGATGCTCTCAAGGCTTAAAAAAGGTTTGCCTCGGCTCAGGGCTGCAGGGGTGACAAAGGGTTTAGCTCACATCTCTGCAAGGGCGTCTCTGTGTTTGGGGTGGTGCACGGGGAGGGTTTAACCTCGGGTGCGAGGAGGGGAGCAGGGCAGGGCTGTGGCTGCATCTGAGCACAAACCGCCGTGACCCTCCAACAGGAAACACAAAGCAGAAACAAAGTGGAAGATGTTTTACAAAGCGCCCATTTACTCCAGGCTAGCAGGGGGATAAAACATGCAGCAAGGAGTGGGCTGTGCCCCTGTGGGCCGTGGGAAACGTGGTCAGGTGGGGAGGAAAGAAATAAATCCCAAGAGGCACAGCTTGCCATCACAGGGAAACACAGAGGAGCAAATTATGAGCTTGTTTTTTGCAAGATGAAAGATGGGCCATTAGCTGCCTCTGGAAAATACTTTCCAAACCCTTTTGTGCAGCAGTTTCTCTGCAGAAGGGCTCTCCCAGCACCCCAGGCATCCCGGGTGGCGGCAGGGGAACGCCCCGCGGCCGGGGCTGGAGAGGTTTGAACTTGAACTTGTTTATTTAGATTTGACTTTGCTCTTGCTGGAGTCCCTGGACTTAGCCCAAACCTCAAAAGTAAGTTATAGCCAAATATTTTTGAGGTTGGTAATGAGATACCAAAGCCTTACTTAAAAAAGAGCTCTGTCCCAGATTCTCCTGCAGCGTGCGGGGCCGATGCTCCATGGGCGTAGCAGAGCTGGGCTCGGGCGTTGTGGTGTTGCCGGCCGGCCTGTGCTCAGAATCTTCCTCCAATCTCTCATGAACACGGCTGTGTATGGCCAGGCACCTCCAAGTAAGCCAAATGCTTACTATTTTCACTGTAAAACAAACATTTGAACACTTCTGTCATCATACACCCACCGCTCAGGGTTAATTGTGACAGATCATGTCTCTCCCCACCCTAAACTCCTACTTGGCGGCTAAAATCTCCCACTTTCCAACAGCCTAAAAACATGGCGTGACCTGCGAAGCCTCTTCCAGGCTGCAGCAGAGCACAAACCCGCTCCGGTGCTCTCTTGTCAGCCTCACACAGAAACACTGGCCACGGCACTGGCCAGGGCTGACAGGACAGACTCAGGCAGAGAAACCTACACTAATCCACCCGATCTGCTTTGCTCTCCAATCAGGATCTGGCCCTACGTTTCTTTCTCTGCTTAATGATACTGATTTTGTGCTAGGCTTGCCTGCTGGCATATTTTTTGCATTGTATCTGTATGAAACAGCAACCCTGTGAGAGTAAGGATAAATGTTTTGAGATCTTTAGGCTCTGGTGCAAAGCAGCATTACAAAAATCCGCAGCCTCCTCGGGAAAATAGTCAATGATAAATTAGATGCCACTGCCAGCAAGGGAAAGGGTTAATTGCTTTGGTTTCCCCCTGATACTTGTGGCTAATGCCAATCAGATCTGGAACAATAAGAATAAAATATGATTGAAACCTCTGGCTCTTCAAAAAAGTGTATGTTTTAATTAAATTGAGGACTAGCTGGTTAATCAGCACAAGGACTAATGGTCTGATTAGCAGGAAATGCCTGGTGAAAAATAGACTGTCTCATCTGCTGGGCTGGAGGGAGAGCCACGAACTAGGGACACAGCCCAGGGCTGGGGGAGCTGCAGGTGCTCTGCAAAGGGCATCCACGCTCAATCCAAGAAACCCCCAGGGAGGAGACACAGCCTTGATCCCAAGACATGCCCATCAGGGTGGCCTTGGAGGGAAATGCCCCCCCAAGTGTGTCCCTGCCCAGGGTCCAGCTGTGGAAACCCTCTTCAGAGAGCATCACAGGGGACCAGGGGATGCCAGAGGGACAAAAGACACCTCTCATCTCAATTACCTTTGAGAGGGAGAGTACAAGGATGAGGGAGACAGGATTACAAAATCAATTTGAAATTTATTGCATCAGGGGGAAAAAAAAAAAAAAAACAAACAACAAAAAACCCCCACCACCCAAGAAATAAACTTTAAAAATTAAAAAATCAATAGAGAAATGTCCTTCTGGCTGGCCCTTCCCCCACCATGCAAAGCACAGGCTTCCTTCTGATTAAAGCTCAGCCTGGAGCAGTTTCGGTGGCAGGAGGCCAGAAGAAAGCTTAAGGTGCTCTCTGCAGTTTAAGGTGGAGCTGTTTACATTGTCTTCCTCAGCAACACCAGGTTTGGCCATGCAGCGGTATCCTCTTGTTTACACCCGTTACACCCTGGCCATGCCACAGCTCTGGTTTATGCTGCCTGACGAGCAAAGTCGGGCTTTCAGTTTGCAGGCGCTCAGTGAGAGATGAGCCTTGGTGGGGTTTTGTTTTGCTTGCAGCTGCCTCTGACAGGTTTTCACTAAAAAAAAAAAAAAGAAATAAAATCCGAGGTGAGAGGGAAAGGGTGCAGAAGTGATTTGGGAGCAAACCCTACACGAGCTTTGTCCATGGTGGCCTCTGACAACCCCACTTTCCCCGAGCATCAGCAAGCACCCAGCACGGTCCTGCTGCTTCCTGGAGGTGTAATAGGTGCTATGGCTCAAAAACCCAGAGGAGGAGAGTTCACAGCCTGCAAACAAGCACAAGGCTGTGTCGACATTGGGACAGGTTGAGGAGCAGGAAAGGGGCACTGCCTGGCAGGTCCTGACCCGGAGAGTGGGTGCAGCCCCATCATTAAGGGTTTGCTCCAGAAGCCAGGACCAACACAGCCCATGCAGGGACCTGTCCCAACCCCTGGTGTTGAAGCTATGACATCTGCTTGATGTTCTTTCTCTACATAAGAGGATGCCTTGGCATAAGGTGGTGGGTCTGATGCCCAGCAGGAGTGCTTTATCCCACCCAACAGTCCTATCTTTGCCAGTGAGGGAAGGAGCACTGGAGACCCTCGACCCAAAACCACATGGGCCCCTCTGCAAAGATTACTCACCCACAATTTGGGGGAAGACTCAGCCAGGGGTTCCTGGCACCACAGCTGCCTCCCTAACCAGACCCTGCACCCTACAAGAAAAGCATCTCCAGTTTGCTCACCTGTTATAAAAATCTCACCCCTGGCCTCCCTGATATGGGTGTTTGTAGTCCACAAACATTTACTGACACCTATTTGTGCTCCTTTAACTCAGGGCCAGCCGATGTGATAGCATTTCACAGTCTTTTAGCTCATAAAGTGGGAAAGGCAATTTGGGTGTTTCTTTTCAAAACAAACACAAACACGGGCATCACATGTATATCGGGTATAGCATTAAGATTGACAAGGTGCTGCCTTCCCAAAGAACAACTTTTTATTAGGAAATTTACTGTGCATTTGGTATTATCGGGCAATAAAGCTGTTAATGCCTATTCACGTCTCATCAGCCATAATTGCTTGGAAGAGAGAGCTGCATCCCCAGCCGGAGCTGGGGCCCACTGGAGTCAGTATTTGCACAGATTTCAGCTGACCTCGGGTCAGCCAAGCCCCCGGGAAAGCCTCCCTGGAGGGAATCCATGGTGGGGCGTGGGGTGCTTTTCCTGGTCTGGTAGGGAGCAGCAGCCCAGTGAGGCTGAGAAATAACATATGGGGGCGATGAAGACACTAGCTGGATTTAAAAAGGGGCCAATCTCAGCTCTGAGCCCTCCAAAATACACACAGAAACTGATTTTTTCAAACCTTCAGTGCCACCCACCCCAGTTAAACGTGTCATTTGGCATGTTGGCAGAGTGGTGGTATCTCCCATTTGAATCTAAATACATGGGATTTCAGATCTAACCAGGTTATAAGATAGCATGTACTGTTTTTAAATTGTGCCTACTTTAGAATAAGTCTTATACAGATTTTTCTGGGGGGTTTGTTTAAAGGTGCTGCAGGGAAACAGGTGAAACCACTGAGCAGCTCTCAAAAAGCCCCAGATCCATCTGCATGGAGCCATCATTGAGACTGGAGAGCTGCCAAGCACAGAATCTATAAATCATGAATCAAGCCCCCCATTCCCATCCCTAAATCACAATTGTTTTAAAAAGAAATAAAACATATTGGTTCTTTTAATTTGCCTTTTGGAGTCTGTGCCTTCAGGCACATTTTCCAGCTTTTCTAAAACACGAGGACTAGAAACTTCTCATTTCTCAGTGAAAGCTGAGAGTCTCAATTACTTGCATCCAAGAGCTGCAGCTTTATGAAAAATTCCAAATATCAGAAGACTGGTAATAAAATCACAGGGGCTGGCAACGTTGAGACTCCAGTTAGTTGCAGGATATTTCTTTTATAAGCGTCCAAGAAGAGTATGCACCACTGGGATGCTGGTCTGCTACAAGAGTAACAAATATAATGAGTTTTGGTGAATCGATGCAGAAAAAGACCTAAAGTCTATGTTCCTTGGCCAGGGTGTTCACATTGCCTTTTGGACAGGCAATCACCATGTCAGTGGTAACACGCACAGGGATTTAACTGGGAACGGGGCAAAGGTGGCTGGCACTTGCGCAAGGGTTTTTGGCAACAGCAGTGCAAAGCACCTGGCAAGAGCGAGCGGGAAGTGGGGAGGTGCCAAGGGGAGTTTGGGGTTTAGTAAAGAAATGCTGAGGCTCAGCCAGCCCTTCAGAGAAGCAGCCCAGTGAAATTATGTGATATTTGAGAGCTTTTCTTGTTCAGGTCCCAACTTGCACCCCTATCAAAGCAGCTTTGTTGACCTGGGCTGGTCTCCAGGCATTAGGTTTAATGTCACAGCCCTGACCACAAGAAGTATCTCAGGATGCGGCGTCCTGCCACGCCTTGGGCTTTCTCCTTGGACTTTCAGTAGCCTTCATGGCAGCACAGTTTCTTCTGGGTTTACTTTAGTGACCATGTCCTCCCAGCTAGGCTTGATGTCCCAATGGCACAAGCACCCCAGGGAACACCACCCGCCTCGGTGGCCCAAGAAAGGGGACACAGGGAGGACAAGCCACGGTGGGCCGTGCCTTCTGCCACCACATCTCCCTGGAGAGGCTCCCCACTGCCACTGGAGGGGACAAGGACATCCTCACAAGAATTGCATGGTGGAAGCAAAGCATCTTTGTATGGCCCAGACCCAAAGGGACTGTGGGGGCTGAATCCTCCTCTCCTCCTCCCCAGGTCTGAGCATCCCCGGCCATGGGCCACCCCCTGTGCAGGCAGCATGAGGGCTATCTTTGCCTTCACAGAGAACATCTCTTGTCACTATTCATGGAAATGATGAGATAATGGCCTGAAATCTTGGTTCCTTTAATATAATTGAAAATGGAGCTGAACTGCAACTCTAAAAAGGAAGTCTAAATTAGGTTGCAGAAGAGAAAAGGATATTTGACAGCAGGAGCAGGCTCTGGAAATGCAGTCATTGTTTCTACTTATGGGTTTTGAAATGTAAATAATTTAACACCCAGCTAAGCAAAGGAAAATCTGCTATTTTTGGTTTATTCTGAACAAAGACAGCTGTGTATTCTAAAACATACAGTTCAGCATTAAAAAAAAAAAAAAAAAAAAAAAAAACAACAAAAAAACCCAACAGAAAACAAACCCCAGAAATAATGTTGGTGAGAATTTCTTTAGGTATTTAAGACCCAGTGCCAGGGTCTGGGCTTGATGTGCCTTGCATTACACTGCTATCTTTGCAGTGACCTCAAGTTGTACCAGGTCATCTCAATAAACCCATAAATAAATTATTTGGATGGTCTAATTCTAGGGATTCATTAAATATTTCAGCTGAAGGATAGAAGCACAGGGAGAGTTGCAAAGGCAGCATTTAGGTCTTCAATGAGAGGGCACCAGGGCTTGCATGGTCAGGCTGACTCCCGGTTAGGTGTTAGATTTGGAGTCAAAGCAAGATGGATCCTGTTCTCATTAATGAGATTCCCATGGCAGCAGCTGCTGCAAGGTACCAGCTCTATTCAGCCCAAAGTATCACAGGAAACTGGATTGTGATTCAAATTCAGGTCCCCATTAAAATAACGAAAGCTATTACAGACACACGGGCATGTCTCTGGGACCTGAAGATGAAGCCTCTTCCTTCAGAGACCCTAACAGAGTTATTGTGCTTTTAGTAATAAGCACAATCAGGCCTGATTTGTTTTGCTGATCTCTCAGCTTTCTCAAATACACATTTTTTTAATAACTTGCTGGGACAAAGGCTTAAATACCTCCTGGCTGTATACAGCCCCCTGCAAATGTGACTGCCTTCCCAGATGTTCTCTCTTACCTGCTGATAGACCCAGCAACAGTTTGATGAGATTTTTGGTAGGATTCACTCTTGGTTTTTTACTAGCTGAAACCAGGCATGATGATTAAACCCCATCCACCACAATAACAAGAGTAACTGCAGTACTAGGAGTAACTGCTGCTCATTTTTAGCGTTCGAGGGCTCTGGTCACACGAGACCAGCAATACTGTGCTGAAGCTCCTAAGACAGGAAATCTTTTCAGGTCAGGGGTGTACTGCCAGGTCTCTCCTCCTGGCCCAGTCTCTGCAGAGAGGACACAGGGGCCAGGGAGGAATTTTTCCCCAGCACAAGAGCTGAGCTGCCCATGCCGAGGAGGGGCTGCAGATTTGTGTGTTGATGCACATCCACCCTCCTGCATTCCTTCAAAGAAGGGCAGGTCTCTCCCGGAACTACTGCTCACCCCATTCCCAGATGGGGGTGGTGGTGCAATCTGGGCTCTCCCAGCCCCAGCCATGGCTGGGAGACCGCAACAAGACATCACAAGCCTTCCTGGGGAGGAGAACCCTGTGCTGGCGCCTGCCCTGGCAGTGTGGGTGCGTGTCTCAGCCAGCCGGGCACATCTGGGACGAGTCATTCCATGGATGGAAAGTTAGATAATCTCCTTTAGAAATATGTATGTATATCTTGGGCGGCCAGGGTTTCCTACACAGCACAGAAACCCTTCTTGCCATTGCCAGGCTACTTGGCTGTAAACACATTATGGAGCTGGAGGGCAAAACATATTGGTGCTGAGTCTTCTTGGAAAACCTGGCCCTAGGTGTGGGGAGCACCTGGAAATCTTCCTCCCAACTCTTACGTTAATCCAGCCCCACAGGCCTGCTGAAGCTCATTGAAATTCAAGGGGAGTCTTCCCATTGAGTTCAGCCAGCTTTGAATAAGGTCATTTTTCTCTTCAGCCGGTTTGTTTTGTTTTGTTTTTTTTTTTAAACCTATGATTACTCTGGGGGAAAATGTATTTAAACACAGAAGTGCTGCATTTGCAGCCACGCTCCTATTGTCTCCCCAGTGGCAATGCAGCTCTGTGAAAGGCTTCATTCCCACAGGGAGGAGGTTAGAGGGGATGGCCTCCACTGCAAAGGTGATCTAGCCCATTTTGCCTCACTCCGAACACACAGAGACATTGTGGGTCCAATGGGGACCAATGGGCTGACGTGGAGTCAAATATTGCTTAGGCTGCACTCATTTTGCATGTGAGAGAGAGATAGTCAGTGAAAGAGGTGGTCTGGCATGCCTAGGATAAGATTTTCCTCAGTTTGGGTGTTGATCTGGGCTCCTCTCTATGTGTGCTTTTTATCTGTGTACCAAAATGGTTAAGTTAGGTCTTGTATGAAATATCTTATCCAGGTAACTCAAAGCACCTCTTGAATAAGAGTTTTTCCCAATCTTCAGATGGAAATGAGACTTACCTAGAGCTGCACACAACACTGGTGGCTGAGCTGGGAATGTCCTTTAATGCTACTTTGTTCTCCCTCCCCAGGGCCACTGTGTCCCCTCCTCACCAGTGCTATTCAGTCAGTATAAATGCTGCTGAAACTCAGACCTCCTTTTATCCCAGACCATCCCCCCTTCCACATGACTCCTGTGGTTGTCATGAAATCATCTTTGTTTTGGGTGACAGCAAACAAAGATTTGGCAGTTGTTAGCCAAGACCATAAGCAAAGAAGCCATAAAAGGCTCCAGCACCTAATGCCCAGCAGCCACACTCCACAACACCTGATTTCTGGGAGAAAAGTCCTGGTTCCCACAACCTTCCCCTGAATTCTCTGAAGTTTGTGGTTGAAGGGTGGAAGGTTGGTGGAGGACCCACAAGTAAAAAACCTTCATCGCTTCTCCCCAACCAGCTTTCCTCTTTCGGCAGCTTTATCAACCTTGCCTGCTTTGCCCTGGGAGCTGTTTAGACTAGACAAGCAAGCTTTGAGTATTCACTGCTTCCCCCCGCCCCTCCTTTCCTGCTGAGTATCTCTCCGATCTCCCATTCCTCCTCGGCAGCGATGCTGCCTTTCCCGCCTGCAAACACAAAGGCGAATGACTCAGCCCAGGGAACACCAAGTGCTCCACATATGAAGCAGATGGGATTGAGAAATCTGGTACAAATTGTCTTTTTTTAATTCATTGAAACTTTCTTAAACGCCCCCCGAGACTGCTCTCTATATTCTTCATTAGCAGAGACGAAAATGAAGCTGCTTCTTTGCAATCCAGGATTTTGTAGTATCAGCCATAGGTGTGACTTTGCCCCATGTTATTAATAAAGATGGAGAATATTGCAAATAGTTTCAACCTGTGAATATGTGCTTGGATGCTGGAATTAATTCACTGGGTGAATTTTGATCCTTTCTTCATGCTCCACCTTTCTTTGAATGTTCATAGAGTGCATCATACCAGAATTAATGTCTATAGAAATTGATTTTTGCAACAGGATGAAAATGGATAGAAAATTTGAGTTTCTCTTTTCAAGTTGAATCAGATGAATATTTTGAGTCAAAGTAACAGAATGTGTCATGGGGTGAAGAGAAATGGTCAATCAAAATTATTAAAAATCCATGTTTTGACATTTTCCATTGTAGTGAAATGATCAGATTTTGCTAAATCCTGTTTCTTATGACTATGAATCACGACACAAGTTTTCATTTTCAGTTTCTTCTGTATTTAATGGATGTGAGTAGGGTCCTACAGGGCCTTTGGGGATGTTAGCATCCAGATGTATTTGTTCCCCTTTTCCCTGCAGGATAAACTCCTTGCTTTTCCTATTTTTGGTGATATTAACTCACAGGACTTGCATAATACACCAGGGGCTGGAGGCTCTTTTTGCCTTATGCGAGATTTGCTCGGTAAAATTTTAGATTTTGCAGTTATGTTTTTTGCTAGATGAATGTATTTTAGTGGAAAATTCCTTGTGTTGTGATGCTCACAGAAACACAAATCAGTGTTCAGGGAACATGCTTTTTAAGCATATACTGGTGTTTTTTAATTTCAGCCATATCTTGACACCTGAGCCAGGAGATAAATCCCATATCCTGTGATCAATGTCAACTAATCATCTAGCTCAAAAAAGTGATACTGAAAAATCAGAATCAATCACAGCAAGCATAACGAGTTAAAAGCATTTCAATAATGGCCAATGTTGGCGAAGGAACAACCTGCTTGCAGAGACTCCACAAGGAGAAAAAAATCTAAATTCATTGGATAAATTATTTGTTGCAAATTATTTCTTCAGCTCTAATTAGTAATCTTCATTTTACACAGTAGGCCTCTAATGACCTGCTTGACAACTATGATGTCTGATAGACAGTGGGGATTTGCATGAAAATGAGTTTTGTTTTCTCCAATCCCAGTCATAAAACAACAACAGTGAGGATGCTCAGCTTTACCACTCAAAAGGGGAATAACCAGGCACCCAAGCTCTTGGTGAAAGGATATAATTCAGCTATATTTTGGGAAATAGAAAAAAACAGGAGACACTAATTCAAACAAAAAATAATAGCACCCAGCACACAAACAAGCCTAATCAGATACGGTTGCTAAGTGGAGTCATGTGAATAACAGATGATGGAGCAAAAGCAGAAGATACAGCCCTCAATGAAAACATGGTGACCCAGCTCTAATAGGTCTTGCACTGTTGTTTTCTGCAATTGAATAATCTTTTGCCTTTTTACAGCAAGGGTTTTTAAATCTTGGACCTATTTCAAGCATGTTATCATCTTCTGTCTGCTGATAATTGACAGGCTTTGGATCTTGCTCTGGCTTGTATATCCTGAATCCAGATATATTCAAGCAGAAGACGATGCTCTTGCCAGTCACAAGCAGCTCAAATAAGGTTAAAAAAAAAGAGCAAGAGAAAATCAGGAAAAGGCAACAAGCCTGATGTCCCTCCTGCAGCTCTAAGGGTTTCTTTCACTGGGATTTGCACTATTTTTTTGTGATTTCAGCAATGTTATTCCCAGCCCAGTTCAGCACATCTCGTGCTTTGACAGCTCACTGCACCTGGAAATTATTACTTGATAAAAACTGGCAACTTCTCATTTTGGAAGGTTTTGTTGGAAATGGGGCTTTATTCTTATTTGCATTCTAGACTTCTGATGGTGTAAAAGGAGGTGAAAATGGGTATAAACACAAGGTACAAGAAGCACTGTAACACTGCCTGTGTGTTGATGGACAATATTCTTTAAGAGTCTTGATCTGGTTGTGCAAGCAAAGAAAAGGTGGAAGGTTTGTATTTTGGCAAGCAGACGCTGGGTACACATATACAGTCTGTCATCAGACAAGCTGCCATGGGAGCCCTACCCTCTGATGGTGAATGTGAACACGATGGCTTGAATTACTCCAGTAAATGAGTGACTATTAGGATAACTGAGGTCAGAATCTGACCTCAAAAGGAGTCTTAGCTAATCTATTTTTAAAATTATTTTATTCAAAATAATATTGTCATCACATCAATTTGTGAGGAAAAAGGCAATTTTTAGTTGCTGGTCATCCTGTTCACTTGATTTTTTCTTTTAATGACTTGGCAAATGATCTCCCAGCGAAAAAATTAAAAGACGTAATAAACCACTTTCAGCCACTTCTCTGTGAATTGATCCCACTCCTTCTTCATGTATTGTTGATCTTCTAATTTAATGACTTGTCCAGAGGGCATACACAATTTTGTAGGAAGTAAAAATGTCACACAAGAAAAAAGGAGGAGAAAAGAGCTGAAATTTCTTCCCTTGCCAGGCTGCGTGTCCCATATGGGAAGCAACACCCAGAGCTAGTGCTGCTCTGGGCTGGGAGGAGGAAGGATGAAGAGGAGCGTGCCTTCATCCTAACCACATCAGTATCACTGAACTTAGCCGGGGGAAGCATAAATCATTCAGAGGTGGACAGACAGGCAGCCAGCAATACATCCACATAGCCAGGATGATTGCAGGAGTATATGTTACCAGAAACCCAACCTAAAAATAGGTCGAGGAGGGCACAGGGGAGTGCTGTGCAGCTGGCAGCCCCCACTCAGGTGAGCTTTCCCTGCACAGCTTCACAGGGGCAGCAGTAAAAGCAATTTTTCACAGGTGGGAGTCGGGAAGAAAGTCTTTGTAGTGCTGGTTCAAAGGGGCAATGACTGGCCGGAGGCAGCCGCAGTTTGCAGCGTTTAGCTGATTGGCAGTGGCAACCTCTGGCTGTCATGTACTCAAAAACACAGAAGCTGAAGGGTTAGACATGGCTGTGCTTGTGGATGCAGCACTTTAATGATTTATTGAATTCTTTTGTGTGTTGGTTGTATATTTTTAGGGTCCGGAGTTGCTGTTCTAAAAAGCTCCGTAAAAAACAGATGTGTAAATCAATTAGTTTTTAAAGCATGTTTTTATGAGTTGGAGAAAACCTGCTCAGCCTCTGTGGGCTCTCTGATGCCAGCCCAAACCCGTAGCCCTGATGCTCATGCCACGCAGATGTTCAGACCTTCAAAGCTCCCCCCCATGAAATTTGGCCACCTCTGTGGGAGCTCTGCACGGGGTGGGGAGCACAGCCTGGATCCCCTTGCCACAGCCTGTGTAGAGGGAACACATCATGGCTCCCTGCTTTTCAGTCCTGCCAAGGGACCAGAGAAGATCTGCGTCTCCAGGAGAGGAGGAAAATAAGCAGCAGGCAGCAATTTCTGCAAGTGCATGTAGGGGGGAGCAGCCATGGGGTGGCCAAGGAAGGGAGGGAGAGATGCAAGATGCAGCAGCTCGGAGCAGACAGTGCAGGAGGAGAAGTGGCCAAAAAAGTCCTTTCTAGGGAGTTTCCATGAACATTTGTGACACACAAAGCCAAGCCACGACGTATGTCCACAGCTCTATGTATAAACCCTGTCTAAATCTACTCCTAATCTCCTCCACATTTAGCTGGGCTGATCCAGGCTGCAACATCTGACAGCTCTTCTGAGACCCAGCAGAAAATGGGGATGTCTGTGGGCTCTCCAAACCTCATCCTACCCCGGTGTCTCCCAGGCTCAGGCTGAAGCAGCGAGTGGTACTGAGACCAAAATAGCCATGCATGCCTAGAAAGTGATGGTAGCTGGGGTCTGAACCTGGCTCTGCATGGTTAGGGTCATGTGTCTTGTAGTTTAAAAAAGGAAACCATCTGTGACTGCGGGCCAAGGTCCTCCATTGTCATAAATGGCCACAGTCCCACTGAGCAGAGTTCAATCTACTTATACTGGCAAAGAATTTGGCCTGTCAGATAGATAGAACAAATCCTGGACTCCTCTTTGACTCTCTAGGTTTCTGTCTCATAGAGCCACAGGACTGTGTCCATAGATAGGAAGACTAAGGGAGCTTTTTCACTGACACTGTAAAAATTGCGAATACAGGGAAAGTCAAACTTTTCATAGGAACACACCCATCCTGATTGAACTTTCTTTGGAAATGGTTCCTCAGCAGACTTGAACCATAAAATTCTCCCCCAGCAAAATCTGCACCCTGCCATAGCAAATAGTTGAGTTCAAACCACGCTGAGCACCAGGGATGTGAAAAAATCAGGAGGCAAAAAACCCAAATACCAGTTCTCACTCTGCCTGTGGGACTTTCACCACCAGGGAAGCATCTTAGTAAAGGGCGATTTGCTCAGCTGGGATGTTCCTCTTGCTGGGAGGGTGGAGAAGGGATTTGGTTTTGCTTGCTTGTTTTATAAAAGCTTTGAAAAGCTTTGGCTTCCTCTCAAATTCAGGGGAAGAGCTGCAAAAATCTAAAAAAAAAAAAAAAAAAACAAAACCAAAAACCCTTCATGGGTTTTGAAAGCTCTTTCCTGCCCTGTTCCAGAAGGCGCTGTTAATTGTAGAGCATTTCAATTGCAGAAAGTCTGACTATTGAGTAGAAGAGTCTTTTTGAGCCTAACCAGCTGTGCGGGGCTTTTGTAAGTTACTCTCCACATCGCAGAAGCTCAATATAGTTAGCATTGCTCAGAATTTTTATTGCCACTGGTTGTAAATATGTCTATATGCATATTTCATTGTAGAGACCCCTATGAGCATCTAGGAACCAAAAACTTCCCTTCCACACCCCAGCCACCGAAATTAGATTATATACTGATTGCATAATTACTGTATAACAAGGTTTGCTCAGCCTCTCAGCGCACAATGCCTGTTTTCATAGCATTTTAATATGAGCGACATAATAGGCACCAGCTTGAATAGCCGCATGCCAACGAGGCATTGCATTCCCCAAACCAGCTTGAGTTTGTAAAATCTGGTCCAGCTGCTCAGCTCACAGAAGGGTGATGAGTAAATGCCTTCCAGCCCTCTCTGGGCCGGGAATCAGACCAGGCACCGGGAAACGCTCCCCTTCCCCAGCCTCAGGTGGGCTGCTTGGCGTATAAAACTATCTGGGTTATTTCTTCAGGCTACCACAAGCCAGTTGCATTAATGCTATGCTCTTCACATGTGTTTTGCCTGCACCAGCGTTTGCAGATCTGGACTGATAATGCTGCCACTAATAATGCTCCAGCGGCTGCTGCTCCGGTCTTTCCTCCTTGCTCTGAGTGAATGATTTAAAATGGCTCAGATCCTGTGCAGGGCTTGTTTTTCTAATAAGTTAGGCAGCAAATTCACTCGTGTATTCAGCTCTGGCTTCATCCTGAGTGGTATGGAACTGGAACAGCCCATAAACAGCAATTTGCTCATCTTTTAAGCTTTATTGTTTAGGCAATGGGTTTTACTTGGATAGTTGAAGACCAGCCCTCTCTTTGCACAAAATGTTTTACCGGCTCCAACAATAACTGCAACCCGTTCTTTCTGCTTTGCATTTATTTGCAATTAAAATAAATGGACCAAATGCTACCAGATTAAATGAGCACAACATTTCTGGTTGATTCACCCACAGTTCCAACAGGTCCCGTCACGCGGCGGTCGCTGAGTGTCCTCTCCACCCGATGCATACTGCTAACGTTTTGACTCTTCTTTCATAAAACACAAGTCCTTCATGGACTTACTGGATCTTGTTCTCAGCCTGTCTCTGGAAGGAGCACGCTGACAGTGTATAGTTGTTACGGGAGGGTGGTCCCCAGTTCTGCACATGCTGGTGTATTGTGGGGGGGTTGTGAATAAGCAGAGCTGGGACCTGTCTCCCCATGGTGGCAGAGTTGTCCATAAGTGTCAGTCTGCTCAAAGAGAATGGCCTGCTCATGGCAAAGTCAAGATTATGGGCCTGGGCTTGCTAAGATAAGTTTTTTAAGGGTTAACATAGTTGAAACATGCTATCTGGAAAAAAAAAGTAGAACTTTGAGAAATTTTCAGGTTCTTTAGCATCAGATGCATACACTTGGGGAAAGAGGTTTTCCTGCTCTCAGCCTTTCATTTCCTTCTATCCACGAGTTAGCTGGTGGCTCAATGTCACTCAGATCCTCCTCCTTGTTTTGCCACCCCGCAGTGCTGTGACTTGACTGTCTGGTTTGGCAAGTGCCCGGGGAAGTGCCCAGGAATAGCTGTTGCTCCCAGCGCCGGTCAGGCTGACAGCTGAGAGAAAGTCAGGGCATGACACGCTCAGGGCAATACACACACACACACACACACACGCATGTGTCTGCATGCAAAAGAAACCCATCTTCCTCCCTCGAAGCTATTTTCTGTTGGTGATATAACCAGCTATTTGGAGAAAGGCTTTTTAAGTCTGAAGTGAACTGAGGAAGGCACTCAGGCTATTAGGAAGCTAGTGCCCTTGTTAAAGTTACTATACTCCTTTCTCTTAATAGTCTAACCCGCTGCCATTAGTACTGCAATAATGGCCAGTATGGACACACTCTAGAGCCGGGTTTTTTTGCCCCTTCATCATCTCGAATCACATTTTGCTGCAGAGTGTCACTGATGTCAGTGGGTCTGCTGAGGGACGTTAGCAATGCAGCAGAGCTGGAAGTCACTGACTCCTCTGAGAAGAGGGGACGAGAGGGACAGAAGAGCAGGTATCTCTCCATACTTTCTGATGCATTGGGATGCAGCATCCCATCAGCATACTGGCAGCAGTGCCTGCCTTCCCCATGGTTTGAGGCACTTAGGGGAAGAGGGAGGGCACAGGTCAGCCTTCATGAGCTTACAGATGTGTTTTCCAGGCAGTGATTGGGGATGGCCAGTCCTGTTGGCTCTGAAGGTGAGTGGCATGGCCAGGGAGCAGACTGCATCGTGCCCTTAGCCATCCCTCGCATCCCCACCCTTGCAGGGAGCAGACCCAGCACCCCATCCTGCCCAAGCATCTCCGTTCTTTGCTGGGTTGACATGGTTTTTTACCTTTCTTCCTCACTTTGTTCCTTTGCTTTAGTGTCAGACTCACCACTCTGTGAAAATTAATTAAACAGACTTTTCAGGTGCAAAATGTTCTAAAAAAAGAAAAGAACCTTAGTCATAAAACTTGTAATTGCGGGTAAAGGGTATTAATACTTGTACATCCCTGGGGAAAGCAATGACTGGCGTGATAAGAAGACAAATGACTTTTCAGAAAAGTTTGCCTGCCCTCCTTATCTAGATTGTGCTATTTTAAGTGTGGAAGGAATGTTTTTATTTTATGAAAGCACCCCAGCAGCCAGTGATGGTTTTAGCTGGCTCTCCAAGGACACATCAGTTTGCACATTGCAATGGCATGCGGTTCAGAGCAGCACTCGATTATTATTACCGGTTCAGTGTATAATATTTCCTGAAGAGTCAGAGGATATAATTTGTTCATAAACAAAAGGTTTCTAATTTTAAAAGATTATAGACTCCACCTGTGGCATTGGTCCTTTATCACTGATGAAGGGGGGACCTGAACAACTGTGAAGCAAAAATGCCAGTTCTTGGGACATGGACTATTCCTTGACTCACTGAGGCTGGGGTGGGAAAATCAGGAGGCAGCATTTTCCACACCACCTTTGAACATTTTCCCTTGGAAATGTTGCCTGAAGAAAGGCCTTTGAAGGGGATATGCCATTTTTGCAGGGGCCCCAAAAACCTGCCCCAAACGGCTGCACCACTTGGCCCGCTGAGACCACCGAGCAGCCCACAGCCCCGTGTCACCTCCCACAGCTGCTGGGCACCATCTGCACACAGGCCTGGAGACCAGGGCCATGGAGGCATAAGCGGTTATGTAACCAGCTGTGTATTTTTTCTTTTCCTCAAATGAAATCAGCCCCAGCTCAGAAGGAAGCTGCGGTTCAGGCTCCAAAGCGGGCTGTAGCTCTCGCTCTGCAGCCGTCGCCATCCGCAGAGCTGGAAGCAGTAGTTTAATCTCACTGTTCTGCGATTTCCCCATTTCCTGTGTATTTTGGAGTCTATTAATGAATATATTAATATTCTCGCATGGGAAAGGCTGCCCTTGGGTTTTCTTCACATGACAAAGGGGTTAAACATGTGATGATGGTGAATCTGGCAGAGAACAGTTTCTTTATTGTAAACTTCCTGGACACCCTGCTGCAAAGCAAAGGGCTACGTTATTTAGAAAGAAGCTGAACTTTCAGGGCACATATTGCATTGCAGAAGTATTGTGTCTCACCCTCAAACAGCAGTTCCCCTTTTTCCGGCTTAGTGGTAACGTAAGGGCCCAGCTTTCAGATGTCAATGCCAGGAAAGTCATCCCTTGCCTACATGTGCCACAGCTTTCGTCTTACTGCAGTTCACGGGAACTGGGAGATCACAGAGAAGTCAGCCTCATTGCAGCGGTCTTCATCAATCAGTAGCACAAGCGAGGGGCTGGTACATGAAAGCGGGACGATTTGAAACCATTTTCTTGTTCACTGAAGGCAACGGCTTGTGCTATCTGAGGTCAGAGTGGAGATTTCTCTGGGTGTAGGAGACTGGGAAGGGAGTTGCCGACATCCAGCTGGGTAAGGCTGGCGATTC
Source organism: Athene noctua (assembly GCF_965140245.1). NCBI lineage: Eukaryota > Metazoa > Chordata > Aves > Strigiformes > Strigidae > Athene > Athene noctua. Next base: position 22,102,760 of record NC_134044.1, read on the forward strand.
CTGTAGGTGGTCTCCTCTTATGTCAATAGAACGGCTATCTCAAAGGCTTTTAAGTTTTAGTGGATCTGAAAGATCACAAATTTGTCCAAAGCTCTTACAAATTTGTAAGTTTTATGAAATTGTATTACCCAACTGGAGAAAAATTTTGGCTGGCATTCCCCCTTGTGCATCATTCCAGCTGCATAGACCCCAGCATGGAAACCTAGTCCTTCGGTCTGTGGGGGTTTTGACAAGTGTCTCTGCATCCATAGCAATAGAGAGGTGCTATTTCTCAAACTGCTTCAAGGTCAAGGACTACCAGTATCTGCACTGAAGACAGTCCTTTTTTCAGTGTCAAAGAATACTTCTTCAGCACGATGATGTTAGGACTAAACTATCCAACTATAATTGATTAGCAGCTTTCACGGACAGGATTGCAAAGCACTTTGTGAATACACACTGAATACACAGCTGCACTGAACTGCTCTGGGACGGAGAGCAGCGGAGTCACAGACGGTCAGCAAACACGTGGGGCAGAAGAGGAAATGCCAGCGATTCCCGGGCAGACGTCCACTCCTGCCAAGTATGCCATCCCTGCAGAGCAGATATTTTTAAAGTCTTTGCTAGACCTTAGAAAAAAACCCAGTTTTTTAAGGTCTTTCTAGACAGATGTACCAAACAGAAGATGAGTGTATCCATTTAGGTTGGCCTCTGCCCCACCAGGGTGCTGGCATGATGCATTACCAGGTCAGTGTGATCCCAAACAAGCTGAACATTTCAGGCAAGAGCGGTCACGGTGTTTTCAACTTCATCTATTTTTATCAAAACACACGGGTTGCTTTGAGCACCGATGCATTTGGCACCCAGGCGTATCTGCCCCGTAATTGCTCCCGGCTGCACACACGCCCCATGCCCCAACTGTGGTGAAGAGGGCAGGGGAAGACCTGCAGCAAAATGAGGATCTCTCTGCTCAGAAAATGGACATTTTGACAGGCACCCATCTCACATTAGAAATGTTTTGATTTCGTTTCCTCTGCAGAACATAAACAGATTTTGAAACCTCAGAAGTTGCCATGAAACAAACCCGTTGTTCCCCGGCCAGCTCTAATTATGGCTCACAACCAGCCTTTGCCTATTGAAGTCAGAAATTATACAGGGGAGGATTCTGGCTCTGCACAGATTTGTATGGAGAAATGTGATTTGTCACTATCTTTTTTAAGCAAAGTTAACTCCTAGGTTTAAGATTTTTGTTTGTTTGTTTTCTCTCCCTCCTTACGACCAAGAAATACCTGCAAAAAATGTCATACATGCAGTGTAATAATGGGAAGGGCTGATGTGACTGACCATGGCATGCCCTCTTTTCTCTGACTTTCATCCCCAGGAGTGTGGGGGTTCAGCCCTGAAGGAACATTTCCCACGTGCTTCAGCACAGCACAGCCACCCTGAGGGCTGAGCAGAGCCCAGGGCGACAGTGTTCCCTTCTTCACATGGGTTGGGCGTTTCCTTCACCCATGTCCCTGTTCGCTTAAATCCACAGGCTGAGGCTTTCTGAGTTGTCTTGGAGATTTTAACCCCAGCAGCAAAAAAAAATCAAACCACAAACAAAAGAAATGGGGCATCCAATTCCTGTAGACTTCTTTAAAAATATCAACCTTGACAGCTTTGAAAATATCACGCTTGTATTTCTGGGCAGCTCATGAGATCAGAAGTGCTGACAAACTGGAGAGAATTAGGGAAGAGCAAGAAAAATGATGAAGTGCTTGGGCAGAGGGGCTTCACCACAGTGGGAGGAGGAACTGAGGGTCACATGGCTGCATTTGAAGAGTAAAATGTTCAAGGGACAAGAGGGTGGTTGGGTATAGGTGGCTGCTGTTGAACAAAGCAAAAGTCAATGTAGCAGCGCACCAGGAAACTCCTTCAGTGTAAACTTCAACCCGTTGTGAAACTTTCTCTCTGGTGGAAGTGCTGGAAACCCCCGAGTTCGTGTCAATGATAGTGGGGATGGCTGGAGCCCGTGGGCAGCCGCGGGAGGACGCGCCCCATGGCAGAATAAAGCTCTGGGGAGAGGTGGTGTACCCAGGCTTTTCTGATTTATCTGATCGCATCAAAGCAACCCGTCCTGCAGGGCCCGGCACAGGCAGTGACATGACTGGCAGCCAGGTTTTGCAGAACGCAGGCAGGAAAAGCCAATTTTGCAAATGGTTGCTTGAGTTACGACAAGGAGTGAACAGACCCATTGCATCTACACGCACTAAATCTTCAGCATCAGGGCTTCATCTAAGAGAAAATCCTAATTTCACTGTCTGATGCAAAATGAGTTGATGGCATTGTCCTATAAATATAGGACTTCTTTCAAAAGAATCAGTTCTGCTCTTGACCTGAATCCAGGCTGTTAGGTTTTTCATCCCCTCTAATCATGATTTTATCATCCCTGCTACTACATGTATTTTTCTGCAATGACTAATTTTGAAGATGGTAAGCTTGCTGCTGAAAAATAGCATCAGAAATGTATGGTTATAAAGAGTAATAGGTGCCAAAGGCACAAATCTTACAGCTGCATGAGGGGAAAAAACGACAGTCATCTGACTACAAAACTATTTGCATCCCATCTTTGTCTTAGTGCTTCTGTAAAAGAAAAACAATCCTTCTTTTAAAGTGTCTAAGGAATAACATCATAAACCAAAAAAACTTCCAAGTTACAGTTAAATTTCCTTTGTGGTGTCTGTAGCAATCCCTCAAAAGGGTTAGCTCTGAGTATTTCTTAATTTTGCAAGGATAACACAGGAAACTATTGCAACTGTGTTGGGTAAGTACACCGCTTGTTTTTTCAATGAATTCTTTGTGTATTTGGTTTCCATTTATACTTCTGCATTTTGGTGCACCAAAACAAATATTTCTGGTAGGAGCAAAGGCAGCACTGATTTTTTTTCCTCAGAACTGACACGTTGAATTATTTCAGTCAGCTTTCAAGTTAGCTTAAAAACGAGGGTCATCATTTGGGAGGAAAACTACCTGGTTTATTCCTCACTTTCCCAATATGATGTTTCAAATTTAAAACCCCAGTAACATTTAGAAGTTCAAATGTGTTTATCCCTGTCCTGTGCTCCGCAGTGCTCATCCAGTCCACTCTTCAGGAAGGACAGCTGCTATGTGATGTATCGGACCCGTCATGACTCACCTCACATATCTGAAATAATCTGAGAAATCATTGCAGACCTTCCTTATTGCAAGAAAAAATGGGATTCTTCACTGACAGAGGATAAATAAAGCTATCGTGTTTTGACCTCAGAAAATCTTCAAACTGGGGAAGAAGAGATCACATTCCTCTGATCATTTCTTCATGTGTCATTAATTAGTATGATTATCTTATTGCCAAATCCTTTGGTATCTGAAAGCCTTTGCAATTGTCATCTTTAAAGCCATGAACCAGGGGCTGCTTCTCCTGAAGCCCTCGATGTTCACCCTGCCGGCTCTTAGGCTTTGCTTTTGCATGTTTGTGGAGATTTGGGGAGTTTCCAGCCCAGCAAGCAGCAGGGCTTGTTCTTCTTAGGGCAGATGCTTCCAAAACGCAGTGGGAGCTGGGCACACATGTTTCCAATTATCATATAAGAAAAAAAAAAATTTACATTTTTAGAGGTTTCCAGATATAGGCCTAAGTGTTTATAAAACTGGTTTCAGCTTTTAAGAATGTATTTCCTGGCTTTGAAGCTAAGAGGAGCCCCTTGACTTCATGGGACTTTGGATGGGATCCCTGACTGCTTCTGGAGCTCCAGCACCAGAGCAGTTCAGAGAAGGGGCTGGTGCCCACGGCTCCAGTCGCGTTGTGCCAGGGATGAGGGGGCTGGCCCTGGCACCAGCCTGTCAGCCCCACTGACTGCGACACCTTGATCAGGGTTGTTTGGGGGTTTTTATGCTGTTACATAGGACAAAAATATGCTGTACTGTTTTCCAGTCTCTGAGGAGGCTTTGGACAGCCCTGGTCAGGAGGAACATTTGTGTTCAGCAATGTAAGAGCTAAAAACCACAGAGTATGCTCAAAATTCCAGTGTGGGGAAGTAGGGGGAGAGAAGAGAAAGGTCCTCTCTTGGGACACCAATGCTGGATCGCTCCCTGATGTGACCTCCTCCATGTTTTGTCCAGACCCCTTATAGATAACGTAAAAAAGCACCGTCCATTCAGTCTAACTAGAGTGGCTTGTGTATTAATGTTTTAAATATATATATCCTGTCCTTTTTGCCCTTTTTAGTTTTTTGCTTCTTACAGGAGTGGTGAGAACCAGTGTTCTGTTTTATTTTCCTTCATTTCAGCGTTTGATCTACCTCCATGGAAAGTTGCAGTTATTCCATAAAACCAGTCACTGAGGTAAATAATAGCAATTTTACCCCATAAACCTGCTGAAACTGTTGAAATACATTAAAAGATTAGAGCAATCATTATTAATACAAATTACAAGAGAACAGAACATTAGCTGAATGTGTTCTATAACCAGAATTTTTTTCCAAGATGGTTTTAATTTCAAATAAATAACAGAAAGAATTTTTCCAGGAACATGAAGGTTAGTTTTATAACACCAGTCCATCAGAAATAATGCCCTGTCGTCTCTGTTCTCTGCCACACACACTGAAGTGTTCAGACTCTAAAGCGTTGTTTTCTCTTCTTCAGATACAGGGAGAAAGTACTGATAATGAACATTTCATAAAAGCACGGAGATCTTTATCAAAGGAAAAGATGCATAGGGCATTTTCAACGTCGTTGTTGTTATTATTATTACAGTACTTTCCTTTACAAAATTATTATTTGATGTTTAGGTTTCCTTGAGAGAAACATCTGAAAAAGATCGGCTAAGTCAAATCCAATGTTTTTAAAAGGCACTTAATGAATTTTTCTTACTGTGTTTATGTTGAGAGGTTATTTATTTGTAGATCATCTGTCATTTTTTGTGCAAAGTGTTTGGTTTTTTAATTCTATTAGGAAGATTACTTGTGCAATGGTATGTTTTCCCATAGAGGCAGTCCTGCAGGAGCTTCCTGCATGTTGATTTAGTGCTTATGAAATAGGCCTGTCTGGCCTCCCTGGAGACCAGCTTTTTCTAAATAAGTGGAGATACAAATACAGCCCTCGCTGAACATGCCCAACGTGTCTGCACACCCCAGCACACAAGGACTGGGGCAGCCTCAGCCCCGCTGTGCTGCTGGTACATTGAGGGGTTTGGAGATGCCCTGTGGGAACTGGAGTTTTGATCTCTGCCATCCATGGGGTCCTTCAGGATAAACCCACCATGGTCAGGTAGACCCTGATGTCCCCAAAACACCCATCATCTGGGCTGTGTGGGGCCAGATCCTGCTTTTTCACAGTAATATTAAAATTCAGCCTGTGTAGGAACCAAATCTTTTTCTGTTCCCCCCTATTATTGACGGAAGACTTCAGTATCTTAATTTCCTGAGGAATTCCTGCAAAATTTCCCAAGAAATTGCATATGGCAGAGGACAACCACTCTGGGTCAACTCAAATATTTTGTCTCAATAACAGAGCAGATTTTCATCCCCACTTCACCCTTCCCACGTCACATGAGAGCCGGGAGGCAGACACAGCTCCTGAACCACTCAGCACACAGAGCTGTTCCCATGCCAGGGGAAAGTAAATAACAGCAATGGCAAGAAGGGGAAGGGCTGTACCCTGCACTTCCCCTACCCTTCCCAACCTGGCTCCCAGCTGGTCGGTGTCCATCACTGCAGGGTGATGGCTGGGAAAACTTGTGGGACAGGCAGATCATTTTTCACCTGGAGATTCAGTTCAGTCTCTGTCTACATCACCCCAGCAGTTTAATTTAATCGACAGAACATTAAACCATGTCACATTACTATTAAAAATAAATGGTATGGACCAGACATCTGAAAATCAGTCAGGGGGAAGGAATTTTTTTTTTTTTTTTCCCCCACCCGGTGTCTCTTTTAACTCTGCAAAGGCTGTCAGAGCCAGAGCAGTGGGTAACTCAGAAAACGTCAATCCAATTGAGGAGTTTATCACTTCAGCTCTCCTTTTCCTCTCTTCCCTGGCCAATCGGCGTCTGTCAGCACAACCCCATCTCTCATTAGTGACGAGGCAGGAGACGAGGCAGTACTTGGGCGATCTGACAGTTCAGGCCCTGGTTTTTACAGATTGCCTTTAGCAGCTGAACTTGTCAGACATTTTGAGTAGAAAGAGCAGAAATGAGTAATGGAGGCATCTGATTATAGCCATAAAATTCACCCAACCCCAAAAGGATGCATAGCTGCTCCAGAAACCCCAAGCAGATATTTTAAGGCAATCACAGACTCCAGGACTGACGAGGCGGCTGCCAGCAGTAATAAACTCTTGCGATCAGATCTCAGCAAACACCCAGCCCCAGCCGTCTGTTTTATTTGGGTGAGGTGCAGAGGGCAGAAATTCCCTTTGTTTATTTTCACTCCCAATATCAGGGTCTGCACAGAAACCCAACAACTCAGGGCTGTTGTTAAATCTTGATTTTATCGTCACTCCCTCAGGGGATCAGCTTGAGTGCAGTTTTCTGCACTCCTCAGGGTTTCTTTGGGGGACAAGAGTGTTTTGAGATCCCCAGGTCGTCATTGCATAGCTGTATTAGATAAGGCACTTAAAAGTCTGCCTTTGTCAACCAGAAGAAGCGGAGGTGTCTGGGAAGCACACGGATGCCTTGCTAGCCAGTATTGCAGCGCTGCAGTATCTACTCCTCTGTTCCTCACAAGCCAGCTTGGTCACCTCCTCAAGGTGTGGGTCTCAGAAAGCAGAGTTATTTCTCATTCCTCACCTGAATTTTAACTTTTACGTGAATTTTGACAGCACTGACAACAGTTTTGCAATTTGCTGTGTTTCTGCAACAGGCAAACGGGGAAGGTTTCAGGCTGGGCTTGTAGAAGCAAGGGAGTGGATTTCTCCTCCCACAATTAAACCCCTAAAACTGGGCCTATATGTCCTGGAAACAGAAGGATGGTTCTTCCCCAGGTACTCGTGATACCTGCACAGACACATACCGTAATGTCACACGGCCAGACAGGAACACGCTGGACCAATACCAAACTCTGCTCTTGGTTTCTCCAAGTTAGTCGGCAAGCGATGACGTCTCCAGCTGGAGGTCAGACCAACTATGTAAAATGTAGGCAGTGAAGCTCACCAGGTTTGTAAACCGAGACCAACATAAGGAGCTGTAAGATGAGGCTGCCCAAGCCAGAAACCTCATCCCCAGTGGCCTGACTTGGTCAGCCCTCGATGACTCTGAGACAGCTAAACCTCCATTTAATCATGAAACATTAGATCCTGCACCTTTTCTTGGTCATCCCAGCCAAGGCCAAACTGGTATGAGGAGTTTAATGCTGAGACTGCGTGAAAATTTCCTATTTGCTGAGCTGAGAGGCTGAGGATGCTGGAAGGGGGAAAGCCAGGGCTGACATGGAGCAGTGACAAACTAATGGCTTTTAGTCCTTCTCATTTATTTCTTCCACTTACTTGAGATACTTTCTTTCAAGGATTTTGTTTCCCTTTCTGCTTTCTTGTGATTGCCTCTGATTGTTTCAAACTATTAACATTCAAAAATGTTTATCTCTTTCCAATATTTTTGGCAGGTGTTTTCATTCAAATACATCCAATGAACCCAGCCTGCATTAACTGATCTGACTAGGCAGTTTTTAGATAAAAGCAAAGGCAAGGACACATTCTTATTTTTGCTGCTGCTCATCGATGCCCACTGAATATATATGTATATATTCCCTGAAAGTAAGAGGAAATGGTCCCAAAGAATTAGCAGCTGCTCTAGCTGGACCCTTAATACCCATTTACCAGAGGATGCCCAATGATATTAGCAATAGCAGAGCAGTACTGGGTTGTCTCCTGTGGTTTATATGCAATTACAGAAGAGGCAGTTCATGACCAGCCACTGCCAAAAGCGGTGCCTGCTCCGACATGTTCACCCTCGCTGCGCTGCCAGCACCCACCACTGACACCTTCACTGTCTTCGATCAAAGGGAAACAGGAGGAGCTGTTTCGCTTGATCTGAAGAAAGCTTTTGACACAGTTAACTATAGCATATTAATTAACAAACTTCAACACCAAGGCTCCTCTGATGCAGCTCTCAGAGGGTTTTGAAGCTGCTGTGCAGGAGGAGGGAGGGGACAACGATGGCTGTCTATGGGGAGGTTCATGTCTCAGGGTCGTTCACCATCACGCAGATACAGCATCCAGATACAGGAGTGGCAGCTGGGGTGGTGGTGCGGGGTGCTGGGAGGGGATGGAGCTGCAGAGCATCCTCCATCCACCAACCCAAGCTTGCCCTTGTGTTAACTTGCAGCCCTGATAACCCGCAGAGGGGTTTCTCACTATAATTTGGCTCTGTGAGTTTTTAAGGAGATGGGAAATCTCAGGTTAGAGCAACCCACCTGCAAAATGCCTGCCTGGCCATGGGTGCTGCCCGGCTCCCACCGCCCCACATCCCAACTTGGCTGTGTCCACGTTTGGAACCATTGTATTTCTGTGGTCCTGTGCTCCTGCAGAAACCTGAGCTGAGGGAAAAAGGGGCTCTGGATGATTAGTAATGTCACCACAGCCCCAGTGCACAGTGAGAGTAGGCCATGGAAATTGGGTCAGCTTCTGGTGTAAATCAGCACTCCTTTGCTGAAGCCAGCGGAGTTAGAAGATTACAAGAAAGATCAAAATTAGGTCAATCAGATGCACAGCTCCTTTTATGCAACAGTGTAACCCTCTTCCTTCTTCCTACTACTCCTCTACACAGTCAAGTAGGTCAGAAGTATCTGCTGTCAGGCGGCTGGATCCACCAAGGTAGCTCTGAAATATTCTCCAAATCAGCACAATATCAGGAAAAGGCATTGTGGTGGGTTGTCCCTGGTTGGATGTCAGGTGCCCACCAAAGCTACTCTATCACTTCTCAACTGGACAGGGAAGAGAAAATACAACAAAAGGCTCGTGGATATTGATAAGGACAGGGAGTGTTCACTCAGCAATTACCATCATGGGCAAAAGAGACTCAGCTTGGGGAAATAGTTTATTGGCAATCAAATCACAGCAGGATACTGAGAAATAAAAACAAATCTTAAAATCACCTTCCACCCACCCCTCCCTTCTTCCCAGGCTTAACTCCCAGTTTTCTCTACCTCCTCCTGCAAAACAGCACACGGGGACAGGGAATGGGGGTTGTGGTCAGTTCATCACCTGTTCTCTCTGCTGCTCCTTCCTCCTCAGGGGAGGACTCCTCACACTCTTCTCCTGCTCCAGCAGAGGCTCCCTCCCATGGGAGAACAGTCCTCCATTAATTTCTCCAGTGTGAGTCCTTCCCACAGGCTGCAGCTCTTCACGAACTGCTCCAGTGTGGGTCCCCCGCGGGGTCACAAGTCCCACAGCAAACCTGCTCCAGCGTGGGCTCCTCTCTCCACGGGGCCACGGGCCCTGTCAGGAGCCTGCTCCAGCGTGGGCTTCCCACGGGGTCACAGCCTCCTTGGGGCTCATCCCCCTGCTCCGGCGTGGGGTCCCCCCGGGCTGCAGGTGGGTCTCTGCTCTCGTGCCTAGAACACCTCCTGCCCTTCTTCTTTACGGATCTTGGTGTCTGCGGATTTGTGGCTCTCACATGTTCTCACTCCTCTCTCCCACTGCAATTGCTTTCCTACAGTTTTTTTCCCCTTCTTAAATATGTTACAAGAGAGGTCCTACCACCATCGCTGATGGGCTCAGCCTCGGCCAGCAGCGGGTCCATCTTGGAGCCAGCTGTCATCTATCTGACATGGGGAAGATTTTAGTAGCTTCTCAAAGAAGCTTCCCCTGTAGCCCTCACCCGCTACCTAAACCTTGCCACACAAACCCAATGTAGGCATCCCTGTCCCCTCCTCCCACTGCGGTCTCTCCAGTTGCCCATCTGAGCATCGGTCTGAGGAGAAAACAGGCTCTCGGGGGTGGACTAAAAGATCAGTCTGGGCTTAACTTGAGGTAGATTTCATTCCTAAATATTCCATTGGTTACACTGGCCTTCTGTGCAGGGTTTTGCCATGGGCTATGCTTCCAAGGAACATCACGGACACAGCAAGGAGCTGTGCCGGTGGCCCCCAGCAACCCCTCAGATGCCAGCACTGGAGCCTGGTCCCCAAGCAGTGGCAGTGTCACTGCAGAGACCTACAGCCCCCAGCACCACTGGTGTTGGGGTGCGTTTTCCTTCCCCAAATCAGTGTTAGGCTGGTTGGCACAGACTTGTCTGCAGCGAGCAGGGCGATGGCTCCTCTATTCCTCTGCAGAGCCCTCTTATACACAAACTTGTATATACATGTTTTACACGCCCTGAACCAGTGAGACCAAAGCAACTGCTTGACACCCACTGGAAAAGAAGCATAATTGAAAGAAACTGGAAATAAGATTATTAGTGAAGCAATCCAGCTTCCTATTTTCATTCACCAGGAGTGGTGCCAAAAGGTAATTCTGGAGGCAGAGCAACTCTGTGGAGAACCATGGTGGAGTCAGCGGAGCAGCACGGCAAGCGCCAAAGTGAGTGAAAAATGGTTTTGAATCACTGAACACGTTGTTCGCACGATAATGATTTTGTGATTCTGACTGAGAACTTTCTGCCTGAATCATAAAATAAATAAGGGTCCTGGAGCACCATGGTTTTGTACCAGCAGCCAAGGCGATGAAATCATGAGACTCTGAAATCCAGAGCTGCTCCCAAGTTTGGCAACTCCTCTCTGTGGTGAGGAATGAAAGCCCTGTGCCAAGTCAGTCACAAATTATAAACAATCCCAGAAACAGCAATTTCTTCTCCCCCCAGTCTTTTTTCAATCTTCTCTTGCTCTTCTCTTAAATTGTTCCACGTCTTGTGTTTGTTTTATCGCATATCTACGTGGAGTCTCTAGCTGTCTTCAGACCATCTGCAATAGGTGACTAACACATGCTAGCATCAGTTCTCCCACTGGGTGCCTATGGAGCTGGGATGTGACAGGCTGGATAGTGAGGGGTCTGAATTGCTTATCACATTGAGATGTTATTGTAGCCGCAACACCTACGTGAGACAGCGATAGTAGCAGCCAGAATTTGGTGCAACCGCAAGAAAAATGAATAATACTAATTTCTGCAATTATTTACCACTCACAGACTAATTAATCATCTCTTTGCCATACCTGAGACAGTAGATACCACAAAATACCTTCAGTGCCATCTAGCTACTAAGTTACATGAAGAGATAAATTTGCAACTAGCGCTAATTGCCATAAGGCCCATCAGTGACACAATGTCCTGTTGCACCAGCTGATGCTCTGCCCTCAGGGGTCTAATCAGGATGGTAATGAAAGCCACAAAGATAATTTGCAAACCATAGAAAACTCTGCTTTAAATGGATGTTTATCTAAAGTACGGCAAAGTGATTTTCTCAGAATGAAGGCTAAATAAATAAATAAATACATGCACCCCAAGACCCACAGGATATTTCCTTCCACTTGTAGAGGCACTTCAGTATCGCCAGCCTCTGTGAACATTAACAAGAAGGAACAGCGACACTTTTTGGCTTTAGCTTTTGTTTCATGAAGACATAAAGAAGCTACAAAAAATATCTCCCTTGCTGTCTACTTATCTTGGGATTCATGCCATGTCCATCATGGAGGTACCGGAGTACTCCTGTCAGTTGTCTCCAGGACTGCTGGACTTTTATAGAAAATGCAATAGTCTTCAAAATTACATGGACCCATTTTACTGGTGGTGACTTTACTGACCACCTATGATGACTGTTCCCACTGTGTACGTCCACACCACAACCAAGCGTTGGCTGGCAGCAGTCTGGGGAGCGGGTGGATACTGAGTGGTACAGCGAACACACACCTTTCACTGGACAACTCACACTGAACAATCACAGTGTGGAACTGAAAATTATGGTGACCAATCAGCCATGTGAAACGTGCAGAAATGGAAAAGTGAACTGAGAGACCGCAGCCAGGGCTGCCTGCATCAGTCTCTCAACACAACAAGCAGTGGCTGCAAGAGGCAGAGGAATGAGCTGGTGTTTTGCTTTTTTCCTCCTCTGGCCCAGGCTGTGGAGCATTGCCACACAGTCTGGTGTGTCCTGGGCCATGCAAAAAAAAAAAAACTAAGAAAAGCAAAACACAATTAATTTCAAAAAGAGGTTGTTTTTATCACATACTGTACTTTGGTGAGCTTATTCCACTTATGGTGTAATTTGTCCAGATAAAACCTGACTAGAAATGACCTTATGGTCTGGGTATGATGCTTATGGAGGATACACACACACTTACGTTCCCACAATGTCAAACAGCAACACTTGGCCAAGGATCAGCTCCACGGATGGAGCAGGCAAGTGCCCCTGCCCACTCTACAGGTCTGATCCCACTCTCGGGGCATGGTCACAGGAAGGTGAAATCAGTCCCAGCAATGAAAGCACGAGGATAGTCCCTGGCTGCCATGGCAGTGCACATCTGGCAGCAATGCCAAACCTGCAGTAGGACATACACCAGAGGAGATATGTGCCTGTCAGAGCATGGTGAGGATTTGCGTCTCCTGTTTGGAGGTTCTCACTACCTTAATGCTGGAGAGCTTATCCCAGGCAAGACCAAATTATCTCCAGGAGCAAACAGTGTTGCCAATTTCAGGGAGCCCAGGCCAGCTTCTACTGGCTGACAATCTGTCTGTAGCATCAAAGTCAGTGGAAAAGTTTTTGGAGGATATTAGTAATTGAAATCAGTGCTGAGGATCATATTCATCTTCATATGGATGGACCTTGGCAGTATGAGGTGGGTCATAAAAGGAGCATTCATGTGGCACCCACAAGGAGACTTTTAGTTGATGCTTAAATCTTTCACTGTGAAAGGTAGATCCTAGCATGGCAAAAGCTGGCAGTTCAAGCAACAAGGGGAGGGCTGCAGCCCTCAGGTGTCCCTCTGAGCTGGAATTACCATACAGACACTTAAATAAAAATGAGACCAGCACTTGAACCTGACACTACAACTCAATCCAAGGTGTGCTGATTTACACCAGCCAAAAAAAGACCTGACCTACAGGGCCAAATCTGGCCCATGGCTATATCCAGGCAGCTGTGGTGATTTAAAAGCTCTGTCAGTGTCAGTCACCAATGGGTCTCATTGAAAGCCAGATTTATCTTGTAATCTGCACTAGGAGGCGTAAACTGCTACTGCTGCTCCCACGCAAAATAAATCAGCCCAACACAACTGAGAGCTGGTAGCTACGAGCGTCAGCCCTCGCTCTGATTTATACGTCCTTAATGCTAAAGTCAGTGGTGGCCAAACGCCAGCAGAAACCCTCCCCTCTCACCTACGTGGTTGACACCTCCGGTTAACGTCAGAGGGATTCCAAGAGAAGGGTGGCATCAGGGGTCAGCGTAGGGACCTGCCTCCTCTGTGGACTACAGCTGGGGAGGTCCATAATCTCTTTGGGGACAGGAACAAGCCTTTTGGTCAGGCTGATGCTCTACCCGGCATCCCCAGGCTGCCAGTCCCCAGCCGGGTCTTCCCTGTGCTGTGGTGTTGTGAGCAAAGGCTCCTGTGAGGACTGCGAATGAGCGGCTTTGCTGTCCTGCCCAGGGAGCATGAGCACGTGGGGTTAACTCAACCTTTAGGCTCACGGTTATTTTAGGCATCCTTCTCTGGTACTGAAACACAGGCTGACGAAACTCAGGAAGAAAGATTTTAGAATAATAACTGCCCGAACGCTGTCACAGGGAATATACGCCTCTGGTTCTTCATGTCCCTACTGCGAGCTTATTATTTCAGCATCTCTCCCTTTTGGGATTTCTTCTTATCACATAAAATAAAGAACTTTATTTTTTTTCAGTCCCGCACAGCACACACATCCACCACCCCATCGCTGCCCTGGCACACTCACTTGGGAGACAAAGCAAAAGCCATAGAACATGGATGAATGTTGAAGCTCAGCTGACAAAAGGAATTCAGGATTTTGGGGGTGCATCAGCAAAATGGTGATTGCCATGGGTCCAACCAGGGCCACAGCCATGGGCTGTTGCAAGAGGTGATCCAGGAGCTGGAGGGAGGATGATGCTGTTTGCCTGCCTGCATGAGGCAGGCTGGTGGCAGCCCATGAAAGGCCAGCGCTGTTGAAATGATTCTTCCAGGGTTGTGCTGGAGTCTGCGCATTCCTCGGTGTCGGGTGAAGCCACAGGGGTTTGGCAGAGTGGCCGCAGATACACCCAGTCCCTCCACAAATAGTGTTGGTAATTTCAAGGAGCAAAATAATGTCCTGGCACTGCCAAAAGCCACAGAGATTATCAACAGTGTAAGTAATCAAGTAAAAGCACTTTTCCACAGCCGAATGACCAGATTGTGAAGCATGCAGAGAGTAGTAGCTAAAATTGATTGCAGCTCACATGGATAATTTGTACCAGAACTACGTTATTGTATTAAAACAGTAATGCATAATGTATGGCCGTGCATCTCTGCAATAAACATTTTACATTTAATTTAGAAATCTCTGAGTCATTAGAAAAGTTCTCTCATTATGTTGCAGAGACCTTTGTGGAGTCAGCAATAGCAGAGTCTTTTAAAAAAAGAAAGTTAAGGATGAAGGGAATCAGATGGATGCGAAATACCTGAGCTGGGGATGGGAGTGGGAGATGAGCCCTGTGTGCCAGCCTGCCTTGGATGCCATCCTGCGTGGGACAGCCCACCCTGGGCGCACCTGGCCACCCTGCCTTTGGTACCCAAACTGCTGCTGCACCAGGACACTCCACAAACTGTCAGGGAAGAGAGAAAGGCAATTTTCCAGGGCAATTGAACCTACCTAACATTAAAATCACCTTATTGTGTTGCCTTCATCTCTGCACTGGCTGCAGAGGAGACCATGGGTGAGAAAGCTCCTCCTGCATGGGAGGCAGGAACTATGCAGAAAGTGGAAGTCTGTGCTCTGCACTAAAGGCATGTTGTTGTGCAAAAGGATCATAGCAGCAGAGGATAAATCAGCATGTCTGATCCTGAAGGTCTTGCATATGTTTAACTTCCATCGGAAGTCAAATCCCTGTGCTGGATACCTGGCAACTCAGGTGAAATTGCCAACTAGGTGGAGTTACACCCAGCATGTGCCCAGGATGGCTCCCATTGGCACTTGCTATGAGCTGTGGGCTGGTACGCAGAGATGTCTGCAGTCATTGCATTTTACAGGAGGCAGATTCATTCCATTCTGCATAAAAGACACTCTCCTCCATGTGTTAGTTCATCTCTCCTTGCCAGTGCGCAATAACCCTTTGCATCTCCCAGAGGACTTTTTCCTTCAGCAGTTTTCCATGGCCCCACCGTGGGCACTGCCACCACAAGGGAGCAGCCAAATGGATCTTACTGCTTGGTCCTCCCTCCAACCCTTCGTGCTGACAGCAGCTCACGTAGTCTGCTTGCCATGGCTCAGCAGGGTGGATCAGCTGGACGCGGCAGCAAGCTCTTCCAAAATGTAGAGCTCGGTGTTTGATTCAATGTGAAAACCACCATCAGCTGGGGACCCGGGTCTGAAAAACCTATGCGTTTTTTTTCTGAAAATGGGATGATCTAAATGCTGCTTGCAGGTAGAGCCGCAGAACATGGTCTGGTAGTGCTGCAGAGTGCTCAGCAGACCCGTAGGAAACCACAGGTCCCTGAACTGAATGTGAATTTGCCAGAATCAGCAAAAGCAGCCTACAGACATGAACTTTAGTATTTTGTATATTTCTATACTCTTTAAACAGATCTCTTTTTTTTCTTCCCCCAAGTTTTATATCCTTGAATTTTACTTGGCAATCTTTACCTCCATGGACAAGGAAGTTTTTAGAAGCTTTAGGATGATAAAAGCATTGGGAAAAAGAGAAGCATTGTGGTTTTCAGGTACTGTGCAGCATTGTGCAGTGGCCGTTTGGAGATACAAGTGCTATTTCTAGCTCAAATTCTGCTCTGCCCTGGCACCTCTTCCCCCATCACCTCTGCTTCCACCTGCATGGAAGGGCTCATGCTGCCACTCTCTCTGCAGAGGCACTCACTGTCCATCAAAGTACGTCCTATAGCACAAAAGATGTATTTTCATTGTGAGCATGAGGAACTGGCGATCTTTGTCATTATCTAAACATTAGCAGATTTAATATTTGTTGTTCTCAGATTCTTGTTCAACAGCCTGTGCAGCTTTTCATATAAAGACAAAAAAGTCAATCAATATTTAGCACAGCCATGGCATGCTATTAATTCCTTCCCGAGAAGGGGTTTTACCAAAGTAGAATTACAGGAAAAACCTGCAGAAATGATAGTGATTCCAGACTTTAGTGGATATTACTGGGAAACAGAGCAGCCGTATGGACTTCCCACCTACCATCAGTTACTAGCAATGCAACACACTCCACTCCTGAGATGCACACTTAGATTTGGGTTAAATATAAACAAAGGGAAGAAAAGCATAGTGATTATTTGCGTATAGCTGGCATACTTGCCAACTTGGCAAGAAAGGCAAAGTGGCAAGGTCAATCCAGTTCAGCCCTTCAGCAAGGGGCTGTGGCTTTGCACCCTCCTCCTGGAAGATGTTGCTTAGGGAGAAAAGACAATGGGGAGTAACAGCAAAGTAAAGCACAGTTCAGATAAGGACTCACGTTAAATACCTCAGCTAGAAGATGGGGATAATGCTACTTCGCTCCTCCGTGTTTGAGATGAATGGAGGATGCCTACACCACGCCTGCCCTGAGTGAGCAAACAGCCTCACCCCACCAGCCACCTGCATGAGGGTCTGCCCAGCTGAGAGGGGAGGTTTGCAGCCTGAGAATTTTGCTGTTATTAATTATGATCACATTCAGTGTGATACCTGAGTCAGTGGCAATCTGTCTGGCCATGGCAGAAAAGGGAATGTTGTGTAAACATGAAGCATGTCCAGCAACAAGGCGTCCTCTCCCACCTGGGAGACCACACACTGGCAGTGTGGGGACAGCTGCTGCAGACACCCAAAGCCAGAGCTACCTGGCATGTGGATTTGGTATCATAATAAAGCCGCCAGTACCAGGCAGCTCTCAGCAGGAACGCCACAGAGGATGCTGGCTTTGGGGCACAGCGTGGCACAGGGGCCCTCATCCCTGGGGCTGCTGGGGATGGGGCAGCATGTGGACACACAGTGCGTGAGCCACCCTCAACCTCCAGCATGCTCAAAGCTGGGCTTTTGGTGGACCTTGTCCTTGTTCCTTGGGCAATCACAGTGTGAATGCTGGATGGCCTCATACAGCCCTCCTGAATCAGTGGGGTGGGAGCAATGTGGGGATGGGGCTGTGCAAGGGGAGGGGATGGAGAAGAAAACAGAGACATCAGTATGTGTGCACGTGCGTGTGTGTGTGGCAGTTCAGGCACCACCTCATGTCCCTGCTTTATTTATAAAGTATAAAACCACATGGAAGATGCTTGAGGTTATCTGAATGTTGAAATAAGTTAATCTCTTCTAAACAAATTATCTACTTCTGACTCATTTCTAAGAAACTTGGGCTTCTATGACCAAGCTTCCTTTACAGTCATCAGTGATTTTTAAATTATAAACCAAGAGAACATAATTTTCAGTGAAAGATGCCTCCTGTGCATTTTGTGGTTTTGATTTAGCAGCAGGAAGACGATACTGAAATATCTGAGTCTATAACAATTAATGAGGATATTCCAGGGTTTATAGCTGAATCACAGTTCCCACCATGGGTCCCCTTTGTTTTTTTGCACTATTAACAAATGCAAAGGTTGCGTATCTTTACACCCAGTAATTGCCTCTACATTCATGATAACTTTACAGAGATGCACTGTTTTTCCAGACTCACGAAAGGCCTTGACCTATAAAATTCAATTTCAAATGGTAAAAATCCCCTGGCCACCATAGATGCTGGTGACAAACTAATGTGTTATGTTCCATAACGGTCTGTTTTGAGCACTGGCTTGACCTGTAAGTGTTCTAGATACAGTCTGACTAAAATGGGTTTTATTATTTTCCATTAGTGTCTGCCGCAAGAAAATCAACTGGCAGTCCACAGGGGAAATAAAAGTATTTTCCTCCTCTAGATAGCATCTGCTGCAAATGTAAACGGACCCTTTCCCAGCACTCTCCTTCCTTCTGTTTCTTTCCAGCCCTCTGACGTGATCAAATTTCCCGAGATTCGTGCTTTGGTTGCAAGCCCTGAGGCAGGGCGAGAGCAGGAGATGCTCCGCAGCCCTGCAGGACCTGATGCTGTGGTTGGATGATGCTCCATCAAACCCCTGGCCTGGGAGCTAGTCGAGCGAGGAGACACTGTCATCATGCCAAACAGCAGCACCACCAAAGTATCACAGTCTTGGGCAGACCCCCATGTTGGGCAAGCGTGTGGCTTCGAGCAGGCGCCATGGGACAGAGCTGATGAAACACCTTGCCCAGACTCGGGCACCGTGGCCGCACAGGGTACGGCCTGCCATCTCCCATGGGGACACCCACAGCTACAGCCTGACCCTGCCTGGGGCTCCCTCCCATCCCAGGGGGAGCTTCTGCCTCTTGGGCTCTGATTCCACACAGCTTTTTCTGCTTCTGTCTAGAGAGAGCTTCCCAGCAGTGCCCACCAAGCTCGTTTGCCCTCCTTTCATGTCCCAAAACTTCTTTTTCTTTTTAAGGCAAATTATTCAGTTGAAAAAATCCCCCAGCATTAAAACCTGTCTCACGTCGTCTTGTCTCAGTAAAACAATGACATTTTCCCCTTTTTGATGCTCAGATCTAGCTCCGCAGGAAATTTTACTACCATGACTCTTTCATCTCTCTCCTGGTTTGAAGATAAACGATCCTTGGACTCTTCTGGACCTGCATAAATCACAAAAGCAATCTACTAAGAGAGCTGCCTGTGGCACTGACTTCAGCTGGAATTGAAAAGGACAGTCAAAAATATCCATAGTGCTTACACAAGGAGTAACAGAGCCGGGGTAATCTAATTTCTTCTCCTTTCAGCAAGCAGGACCACAGCATGGGGAAGAGGACCATGGTGGGACCATGGCACTGCGGGGATGATGGCGCCGGGATGCCACCCTGGGAACCCCTGAGGATCACCAGAGAGAAACCACAAAACTGGGTGACTTCTGAGGACACGGGACTCGCTCTCAAACACAAGTTCTAGTAACTCCTCCCAGGACACTGAATGAGGTCCCAGGTGTCAGATGCATGTGACATCATCCCTTTCCTAAATGCATCCAGCTCTGCCTGCAATCTGGGAGGTTTGCCCCTCAGTCAAGCTCTGGACGAGTGGCTGAGACCAGAGAGGTGTCACCTCTGGGGACTGAAGTCTGGGATGTAGGAGAGGCAGCTCACCTTATATTGCAAGCCATCTTCAGCCTTTGCTGAGGTTATATATGCAGGATGGAGAAACTCAGAGGGTTCCTGCTCTGTGAGTCTCAGCATCATATTTTCTTCTCTCAGATACTTCCCCTGGGTGACTGATGTGATGGAAATGACAACCAAAGCACCAGAAACTTGGCTTGAGAGTGGGGTGACAGCCTCCAGGCAAGACCTCTCCTGCTTGGAGACTCCATGAAAAACCACAGAAGAAGGGCAGCACATGGCCTTGGGAAATGCAGGTGGTTAATGTCACATCTCCTCACTTGAGGCTGATTTGGCTGAACTGGATGGGGGAGCATCTGAGGAAAATATCCTGTGCCCTGAGCTTGCTTGAGAGATCGCTATGGGGTGGGCAACAGTGGCCAGCTCACAGGCTGCCAGGGCAAACGTGGCTTCAGCTTCACCTGGAGCAAAGCAAATCCTCTGCAGCATGAAGGTTTGGGTGCTAAAGAGAGCATGGTCCTTGTGCCCAGGCACAGCTGCAACCTGTCGGTGCCCCGGGACAGGGATGCCATCTCTCGGTCCCTGTCCCAGGACACTGGCAGGTTGCACCTGCAGACAACACTGCTCCAGCAGCTGTCGATGCAGCAAGCAACTGCTCCTGGGTGACTTGTGCTTTTCTGTGGGTGGGAGTGTGGGCTGCAGAGCTATTTTTGTGTCTCCCCTCGCTTTCACCCGATTGCAACCGGATACCGCAAGCCCCATCAGCCCTGAGCAGAATGCGCAGCATCGCTAATGCAAAGCACTGTATGCTTGCAGGCAAGGAGATGGGGGTTTTCGCTTCTTTATTTTTTCCTTAAGCGAATTTTTAAAGCCCTATTTGCCAATTAGTTGCATTGCTCATCGCTCCTTGTAATTTGGGAACATCTGCCGAGATCATTCATGCAGGATTGCTCCCCATTAACAAAGGCGTTATCTTGAAACTGGATTTAACATAGACCCCCGTGACACTCCGCTCCTGCCAGTCTGACACAGTATCATGATCCCATTTCCAGTCATAAGACTCCAATCCACGGGAAAATCATTTCAGTGAATTCCCATGCCCAGCTAATAAAATATCTTTTTACAATAAAGCATCACAGCCCAGTACAGTGACCACCCTACCGATGAGTTAGCAAGCACCCTGGATGTGTAGCAAGCAGCACGTGTGGCAGCTGGGACGTGAGAACACCTGGCATAAAGCGTAATGAATCATCTCTATTCTTGCTCCATCTCGCTTGGCGTTGCATGGGCATCCCTCACTTTCCATCTGCTTTATTCAACTCTGACCACCTTCATTTAAGAGTTGAGAAACAAGAGACATTATATGTCATGAGAGATGGTTTTCGGAATAATTCTCCTTTTTTCTATCACGGAGCTGCAAACAGAAACAGCATTTCTCTCTGACTCTAAGACCTTCTCCTGACATGATGAAGTCAGTAACTCAATGCTCTTCACACAAGTTTAGGGATTCCCATACTAGGATACCTTTACCAAAGCTTGTGAAAACCAGGCCTGATTTTCACAGCTGCTTGATTTTTCCCCTTCTCTTTTCTGACTTGGAAAATCTTGGAAATGTTTGTGTGGAATTTTCCATACGTGGAATTACTGATGTAATTTTGGTTTCTTGCATCCTTTTATTTGGGTGCAGCCAAATAACAGCCTCTCACCACAGTGTATTTGTGGGAAATGACAAAGGGACATCAGCCCAGAATGAAACCTCATGAGCAGGAGGAGGAAAGTCATAGAAAATGGCCTGAAAAGCAATGGATAGAAAGGCAAGAGGAGGAGGGATGAACAACTCCACTTCAGCAGGGTGTTGCACATGTGGAAGGGAGAACACTAGCTGTGATATTTTGCTCTCTTCGAGACTGATTTCTGCAAGGTCTTTGTGTCCCCACTGACACTGTGGTCCTTGGGACTATCAGGCTCCACAGCTCACCCCTGAAATTAAGCTCTCCCAGCATCTTTAAGGAGCACGCAGAAGGAACTGCCTGTTGTGCTTGCCTCATGGCAGGTTTGTGAAGAGCTGTGGGAGGATTTTCAGCTTTTGGATGATTTGCACAATGTCTTCACTACAAAACAGAGGGACCTACATGAAAAAAAAAAACTATGAGAATCAAGGGAGGCCTGCTTGGGCTCCTGTATGTGATATATTTCTTGAATGCTGCATAAAAATATGTAATTATTTTTGTGCCAGTGCTGTGGAAACTTAGAGAAGGCTCTCACCTGCTGTAAATCAATGGATCTGATAAGATCTGCCCTCTCTGAGGTGGATCGAGCTTTGCTGGTGAAAGAATATGATAAATCTACAAGACCATACCCACAGGTGAAAGATAAATACACAGGACACAAGCTACATATATGAGACACACAGAGCACATCCCTCCTCGTCTGTGCTTTCCGCAGGGCAGGACGGATGCAGGTCGGTGAATCTTTTGGTGGCTTTGTTTGCACGGTATGAAATCTTTAGGTCCTGAAGAAAAAAAGCACATTGCAATGCAGAAGAGAGAGCTGCGAGTGGCATAACCAGCCAGTAGCTACATCCCATATTTTTACATCAATTTTCACCCAGAACAGGGAAAAAAAAAGAAAGTCAAAGTCTTCCATGAGCCCCCGACAGTGGCTGGACGCTGCTCTGATTCAGTGAGGGCAGCCCATGAGGTGCCGCAAGAGGGGCCAGCAGGGCAGGGATGTTAACCTAGAGCTGGAGGTCAGGCGTGCGCTTGGACATTTTTCACAAACCAAGTGTGCTGATTTGGCAGAAATTTCCTTTTCCTTCGGGTGATTTTCAGTGAGAAAAATACTTAATTGCTCATGGAAATGAGTGTTGGTAGGGTCCAGCAACCAGTTCAGGAGGCTTAGCTAGTGGCCAACACCAACTTTCTTGCTCAGATGGCTAGTTAGATGTTTCCAGAGCTGGAGGACTACAGACCCAGCCTTCATCCACCATTCAGTTGTGTCTTTGTGATTTATCTAGCAAATCTCTGTGGGCTCTAGGGTGCAGTTTTATTAAAATGTCCTTTTTCCCTAACTCAAGAGGATGGTTACAAAACACACTGAAATTTGTTTTTCACTCTTTAGGGCTTCCAGAACTTTGTGCTCATCTATCTTACGTTATTTTTCTTTCTATTTGTGGTTTTGAGGTCATGGCTCCAGAAATGTTAACTCTTCAAGTGAAGTTCAGAGCCAAAACCAAATTCTTCTTGGAGGAAATACCAGAATTTCTACTGGTGCCTCATAGCTGAAAAATATAGAAATGAATACATGGTAATTGATCTATCTCTCTGATCAGAAGGTATCTCAGTGAAGTTATGTACTCATGGAAAATGTTATATGATAGTGTCGGGTGGAGAGCACAAACAAACACAAACTTTCCCATAAATATTTGCTTGTCTTAAATTAATCTGCTTTGCCCTGCTCATGGCTTGCTGGAGTTTATTTTCTGCAAATATTCTAACAAGAGCTTGTTGGCAAGAATACACATAGAAAATACTCAAGGTAATATCTGAGGAAACTATTTTGGAAGGTCTGTTTTAAGGCCAGCAACCCTAAGCCCTACTATTTTTGTGCCTTTGGATTTAGCAGTCTTGAGGCAAGGGCAGCATTCCCCTTGGAGGGGGCCAGGTGTGGGGATGTGGCTCTGAGTCATGAGTCAGATCCTCATTCTCCATTCTGGGGAAGATGTTGGTTAACCAGTGACAGCTGGAGAACTGAGATTGCATTTCCATGGTCAGAAGAAAAGGACTCCAGAAATGCTCTTCCCCACTCCCTGCCTTTGCATTATGTGAAGGCAGGAGAACCAAGAGTCTCCCCTCCTCCCTCTTCCTTGGGTGCAGATGACAGCTCAGTGCTGAAGTCCCCGGCTGTATTGCAATCCCAGTCCCTTCCCTTCCCTTCCCTTCCCTTCCCTTCCCTTCCCTTCCCTTCCCTTCCCTTCCCTTCCCTTCCCTTCCCTTCCCTTCCCTTCCCTTCCCTTCCCTTCCCTTCCCTTCCCTTCCCTTCCCTTCCCTTCCCTTCCCTTCCCTTCCCTTCCCTTCCCTTCCCTCACCATGAATCCTCCAGGCAGTTTATATATAGCTTGAGAGAACCAAACAGCATTATTTTAAGTTCATGAACTAGTGTGCATATTCCTTGTATGCCACAAGGCAGCTCGAGTCAGACTTGCCCTCTGAATGCAAGACTAGGGGCATCTTCTCTCTTCGGTGCCTGAGCAATGGAGCAGATCCCCGGGGAAGCCCTGCAGCACACGTAACGTAACGTGTACTGCACAACGGCCGAGTCTGACATCTTCAAGTCTGGCTTCATTTTGATTCAGAAGAAAATTCCTGAAACTCTCCTCAAAGCCAAAGGGACAACAACTCTAGATAGATCATAGATATAGATAGATATTTCATTTTTATTGAGATGTCTTTATTTTCTATTATTATAATATATAATAAACAATAAAACTGGAAAGCCATTCCAGAGGGGAAAAAAAAAAAAAAAAAGAAAAATCAGTGTTTGCTGTTTTCTTTTACTTTTTTCTTTTAATCTGGTTACCCGTTGGAGGAATGTGCATAATTTTGGAACCATTTTGATGGAGGTAGGTATTTCATTGGCAAAGAGATACAAACTTATTCTAGCAGCTCTATTAATAGTACTTAGCACTTACTCAGGTATCTCAACCAGAGTTTCTCAAAGCTGAGATGAAAGTATATCATTATGCCTATTCTAGATCAATCTGTCTAAAACTGAGCTGGAAAGTTTTAAATTTTGCTTCTAAATCACCATTTCCAGTAGGTCTTTGTGAGTTACACTTGTACAGTCAGGAAATGGAACGATTTCTCATGATGTTATGTCAAAATTGGGCAGCAAGAACTGGCTACACCTCTCCAGACAGGACAGAGCGCTGCACTAGGAATCAAGAGATTCTTCTCTGCCACCGCCTTCCCGTGCACACCTTTTTTTCTCCTCCTTTAGGCTGCTGGGTGTGTTCAGACTGGAAATCCTCTGGAAAAATCATGGTGGCCTCCCACTGCCGTTGCGACTAATGCTATAGGGTGGAAGAGCCATGCAAATCATTTGGAACAGGAGATGTGACAAGGTCGAAGAAGAAATCACAAGCATTTCTGCAGAAACGCTGCTCGAAAGCATTTTAACACTCTTTTGTTTTTTTAAGTTCTTTTAAAAAAATGAAACAGCACAAAAATTACTCATTGGACTTACAGAAAAGAATGACTCTTGCAAAACATGATCACAAGCAGTTGTGATATTAGCAACCACCCCTTCAACATTATGGTTACGTAGGCATTGAATGAGAAAGCCAGAAGGGTATGTTTGTAAAGGAAACCAATTTTTCATAGGTTACTCCCTCAACAGTGGGATACCACAGATTGAGAAGAGCTGACTATCCTTCCGGTAGCAATAATGCAATTACACTATTCATAGCGAGAGAGAAAAACACCGGCTGATTTTCTTTTGCATCATAATCTGTTAACCTCAGAATTAACCTTGCTGGACACAGATCTGTTAACTCTTACCATGCTTCTCCAATTAAACTGTTGAAGTCTGAGACAGAAATAGCTGCCCACAGCTGTTATGAATTGATATGTTCCCTGATGGTGCTTGGCACTGCCTGCAGAAAAAAGAAAAATATCGTATTTTATTCTTTGCCATGAAGCTAACCTTTTTTTAATTTTTTTTTTTTTTTTTTTTTACTATTTTTAATATTTTTTCATTGCAAACTGATGGTATTAGACTGCTCTGCTTTGCTTTGCTTGGAATGGAAGGCAGACACGATACTTGAGTGTTCTCTGTAATGTAACTTCATATCTGATATTTTTGTTTTAGAAAAAGGAAGGGTGGAGCATGCTTGCAGGGCTGTGTAGCTGTAAGTGCATCAAGTTACACTGGAGCATGTGTTGCACTTCCAGTACTAACAAGGAGCTACAGACCCTTAGATATCCTCTGCCCAGCCAGTAATGATGGTAAGAAAGGGATAGATCCACCTGAGGCCAACATCTTGCAAACGCCTACTCACACGCAGTGGCAGCCGTGGTTTTAGTGCGTGCTCAGAACGGAAATCCCCAAATCTGCAAACGGGAGAAAAATGGCAAAATCCCCAAATCTGCAAAGCCACCTCTGCAAACTGGGGTTGTATGTACATACCGAGCAGATGTGGATCTTGAGAAACACGTTAAATGAGGTCTCGTTGATCTTTCTCACACCCATTTAGGCTCCTGCTCCTGACGGCTGGCCATCATGGCTGAAGGACATTTAAGCAGTAGTTGAATGACACATCCATAAGGTTTTCACATAACTTTTGGAGCCTTGGCTGAAAAATTGACTTAATTACCAACAGCCAGATTATGTTCTTGGGGCGTAAAACATGATTACAGAAAACAATGTATGGGAAGATGTTTAAAGTGAGAAGAGTGACAGCAAAACCGCATGGATTGCGGACTCGGCGGCAAAAACATTTCTCAAAGCAGCCCAGCTGCCAGGATCATCTGCACAGCCCTTGGCAATGAGACATCCAGACACAAAGGACTTGCCCACAACCTTCTTGGACTACAAAACCCTCAAACCTGCCCATTCATGGGGCTAAGCAGTAGCGGCGCTTTGAGAAGTCACAGAGCTACAGGGCACCCCGGGGTGGGGGAAAGACACCCACCCCAGCTCCACGTCCCCCCCTCGTACCGCTGTGTCCTGTGCTGTCTGCAGGCTGCCCCCCTGGCTGGGGCCACCAGGCACACCACTGCTTTGCCAACCGCCTCGAAACCAGCCACAATCCTCCACCTGCAGATGGGCTGGTGTGTAATACTGGTGCAGCTTGGTTTTCTTTTCCACAATTGCCAGCGTCACCTTGATTCAGAACAAATGAAAGCATTGAGTGTCTACATAAGCTCCAAACAACTTGTGTTCTCTCATCTTATGCCCCCCGCTCCATGCATTACTCTTCTGTTTGCCTTCCCTTGCCCTGCACCTAGAGGGGAGATTACAAGTTGCACCATCAGCAGCCAGGCAAGGTCTAAGCCACAAGGAAGGATCTGAGTCATCTCGCTGAGAGAATATTTTAGCCATACATCATTGTTTGTTTTCAGGCAAACCAGTACAATTATGCAACATAAGTTCTTTTAAAGCATTTGGGACTTCAGTTCAATTTAAAATCCTGTAGGTTTTATGGCCAGAATGAGTGATTACTAAGTGTGTGCATACAAATGAAGACTTGGGAAGAAGCACATAGGGAGGATTAAAGGGCATGTGGAGCCTCATGCACAGGCTGGGAAAGGTCCAGCCAGGCTGTAACAGAGGATGGGAGATCTGAAGAGCCCATGTCAAAAGGTGCGTTATATTTATGGCTCCAGAGCACAGTTTTGCTCTCCCAGTGCAGTGAACACTTTCTGTGAGCACAAGGCCTGACTCTGATCTCCTGCGAGTGCATTTCCATGGGCTTCAGTAGAGCCAGGTGACTTTGCCTAGATTAACTCCTGATTTATGCTGGCTTAAATGGGGATGAAAATCTGATCTATTTAAAAACAAGACTCAGTTAAAACAGGAATAGAGGGAGATGTTAAAATGTCTCCAACCTGAATATTCTATCGCTCCAGGAAAGTGTTAAGCCAGAGGTATACGGCTGCCTGTTCAGCCTGGGGCAGGGAAGATGGCTGGGGTGGGGACACAGCCTTGAGCCACTGGACTCCGTGCTCTGTCCCGGAGGTGCCGTGGGGCTGTGGGGAAATCACAGCCATTGCTGAGATGACTTTACCACCATCCTCTGCCTCCTTCTCCTCCCAAGGCAGCGGGTCCCCTGCATACAGTTTTTGTCCCTTTGACCTCGCAGGGCGACAAAGACTCATTTTACCTTCCTTTTATTTTGCTTTACCTAATAGATGGAAAACACATCACCCCCTTCAGGCACAAACTCCATGCGATCTGTTCTGCGTGATCAAGACACAAAGCCCAGCTGGGTGTGTAACCTAGTGAAATGCTGGGGTTTCAACCCCAAACCCCAAATTAAGGTTGACATATGGGTGATTCCCACAGCCCTTCCCAAAGGGGGGGTGAGTTTGCCTTTAGGCTTCCCCCCAGGGTGCTGTGGCCGTGCAGACCGAGCCATTGGGTAAATGAGCCCCAGGTGTCTGCATTGAGTAACCCAAGGTCAGGTGTCCCACTGAGGGACAAAAGCTGGGACCCCTTGCAGGAGGGGCAGTGTCTGTGTGTGAGGGGGATGCCCTGTGCAGAGTTCCCTGTTGGGGAAGGACCTCCCGCCTCCCTGGGACTGGGCTCCAGTCAGGTCTGGATCTTGTAAACGCGGGCTCCGTAGGGATTCAGTATGTGGCTTCCTTGGTCTGATGTGTTTGGCTGGTTGACTCGGTTGTCTCCCGTCCCTTCTGTGGGAGACTGCATTTCACCATTTATTCCCCCCATTGTTGGTCATGCGGTGTTGTTGTTGGGGTCAGTGGGATTGATGTCGATTATGTATAATCTGACTGACTTGTTTGTACCCCCAGCGCTCACCCATGTACTGACCCTTCTGTATCAAATACAATTTGGTTATTGGTTCATCTTTATGCTGGCTGTGTCCTTTATGCTAGGCCTGGTAATTGGCAAAACACCTGGAAAGCTGCATCCACAGAGCTCAGCACCTGTGCTGGCTGCTGGCAGGACCTGCTCCGTGCCCGGTGTAACCACCACTCCTGGGGCCTGTGGGGTAGAGGTAACTGGGAGGAAACACACACCCAACCCGTCCCCACCAGCGCCCAGCTCAGCCTCGACACTCATTGGCCCTGCCCACTGTGGTGGAAAACATACAGTTATTAAAACATTACCAGAAGCAGGATGAAATAAATCAGTAGTTCAGTGCTTGCAAAGAAATTTGAATTGTCAACAATAGGTTTTTATTATCATCATCATCACAACTATTTAAAGACCCTGTGCTCACTGTCGTGCTGTTATGTGAGGCTCGGCCACCACCACACAAACAAGGTCTTGGTCCTTGTGAACTGCAGGCCCCAGTGACAGAACCAGGAGCTAGAAATGCAACAGGCAGAAACCAAAGAAAAAGATCCCAAATCTTGGCTCAACATGCTTTCTTTAAAACGTACTCTCATTATTTTAGGAGGCCTGGCAAATAAATCAGAGGTTACAACGCCAGCTACTTATTTATTTATTTCTCCTTCTGTATAAAGGAGTGGAGTCTACAGTGTTATTTTTTTCTCTCTTTTTTTTAGGGTAATGTATGGACAGATTTTCACATGCGCATCCATTTTTTACTTACACTGTAAGATGTAAACTCCACTAAAGCTGGGGGAATTATTGACAACAGATACTGAGGCAATCCAAGGCCAGACTCTGACCTATCGATTTCCCCGAGATTGCACAGGACGTATGTAGTTCATTGCAGACTACAGTCTTTGTTTATTTTGTTTGTTACTCAATATATAACAATGTGGAATAAAAAACAATGCCAAACTGCAGAAATGCCCGAGGATTTCTCTTTAATTGAAATCAGGTCTGGGAACATCCTTGTAAATCAAGAGCAGTCAGCCTTTGAGAAAATTCACTGCTTTTGCAAAGTTTACTTTCAAATGGGATTCAGCTTTTACTCTTTGTCTCTCACACCGGCTCAGCTAAATAATTTTTAACGATTTCTCTGAAGTGGCTACGTGCTGCTCAATAGTCTGAAAACTTCCAGGCACAACAGATGCTGGGCAGGATTCTCATTTATACTAAAGCTGTGAATAGTAGTTGAGAAAAATCAAATACATGTAATTATCACAGATATTCCTGGTGTCAGTCCAAATCCATATTTTTAAAAAGCTAGATGCTCTTCCGAATCAGGATTTTGGTTCAGTCCATTCAGAACCTACAGGCTCTCCTTGTAAAATTATGACTTAGATGTGAATTTTACATAAATTTGATGATGCTTTAGATTAGCTTTTAATTCAGAGCCCTATAATTGCAATGCAGAGTGCAGGCAACTGAGAGCATCTAAGTCCATCAGCAGTTTGGCTCCAGCTACAGCCTTCTCTGAGAGCACTTCAGCCCCTGACAAATGGGTGCCAACCACAGCAAGTAGAAGAAACATCTAAGCTCTGATGTCCTAATTAAAGTCCCCTCGTTTCCCACATTGGAGCTCCCTATGCGTTATGAAACATCCAAACAACAGTGTTTCTGCTTAGCTAAAGATTTCACAATGGGACTTTCCTTCTGCAGCTGTATTTTTCCAAACTCACATTTTCGGAGGCTCTCGTTTCAGTGTGTTTATCGGATTGAGATGTCTCACAATTATTTATAACAAAAGGTTTCGTCCTTCCAGCCTATTGTGAACGGGCAACACACTGAACGCTAAGTTAGCAGCAGCAGGCAGCGAGAGGATCAGGCTATTAAGATTAATGCAACAAATTTGAATTCTTCCACCCCCTCCCTCCAGTAACCCGTGTGTGTGTGTGACTGGGAAGGAAAAGAAAGGGCTCCTATGCTCCAGGATAATGGCAGACGCTACTGAAGAGGAAAAAGGAAAACACTGTTTATCCCTAGCAGGAAGATAATTGATCTATAGTCTGCACACAACTGGTCTCAAAGCAGCCAGTAGCTACACAGAAGAGACTGTAGCTAACCAGAGCCCAAACTAGCCTGTCAAACAAAAGCTTTATAGGGACACCAGGGAGAACAAAAGTAGCACATTTCATTCCTTCATAATAAATCTTCCATCTTTATTGTGCGGAGATGTTTTGCTCCCGAGCATGCCGTGCTCCGGAGCGGGGGCCGCCCCCGCCACCCCCACCGAAACGCTTGACGGCGACCCAGCGCATCCAGCCTGAGCCGAGCTGCTTTATCAGGCTTTGGGGTTTATTTTCGCTGCGCACAGCCAGGCCCAGCTGTTCTCTGCATCCTCAGACAGCGGCAGCTCTTGGGCTCCAGCTCTATCACTCTCTATTTTATGTGCGCTAAAGGTAATAAAATAACCATTTCTAAATTTAACTAGCATTACATAATGCAGCTATTTATTATGTAAAGCTGCTGTTTACAATGCCCGAAATATTGATCACTATAAAAAATGCAATGCAGCTAGAGCTCATATAAATTAAAGTTACTGTTTTCCTTTCTTTTTGTTTAAAGGATCAATCAAAGGTCTAATTTGTTCTCGTGAATTCACCTCTGCAAAGCATGCAAAGCACCAGGCAGCGCATTGTTTGCTGTCATTCAGGCTTGCGTGCAGCACTCAGCTCAGAATCTGGCAAAGGATATGTAAAGATGACAATTTGTTCATTATCCAAACCACTGGAAAAGGCAAATAAAGCATACTAACCTGCTTTATTTCAAATCAGGTCTTTTTTTTTTTTTTTTTCTCAGCTATAAAGCAGCATTGGCAACCACTTAAGAATTCCAGCATTATGACTGTATATCATCATTATCACCTACAGTAGATTATGAATAGGTATTTTCTTACAATAGCACATGAAGCCTGAGAAAATGAAAGACATTTTCGTATTCTTTAGGCCTTTGGGGAGTAGAAAGAAGGATGGAAAAAGAGAATTAAATATTAACAGAGCGAACAGATCACTAAGCAAAAAACAATTAAATAGCACAGCATCCATTCAACAATAACACCAAATCATGATGCAACTGCTGAGCGTGGGGTGACATACTAATCATGGATTAAAGGGACTGATTTGTGTCTCATGAGTATTCATGGGCAAAACCTGATATGTGCAAACTGATCTCAGGGAAATATGTTTTGTGGGAAACATGAGGTTGTACCAGCGTCTGAGCAAAATGATGATGGCTTTTCTTGACTGTGCCTTAGGGACAAAGGAAATATTTACTTTTTTATCTCCTACTTCCTTTTTTTCGTGAAGTTGTTTTCCTCCTCTCTACAGTATGAAACACAATTTTTTTCCCATCTCCCTGCCCATCCTTGCACTTGTCTGTACACAGGTGATCATAAAAAACCCACTCCTATCATTTGATATCACCCAGAAAAATCAAAGGTTAGCATGAACCACAGAGCATGCCATCACGGGCAATATTCCTCTAACAGCATCCAGTAGCCAGTGTTTCCGAAGATGAATCACCCCTATAAACAGAACGATCTGGTGTAAATCCAGCCCTGTACCACCTGTGCCATCAGCAATTGCACATGGCTCATCATAAGGGGAAGAGGCCACGGACAGCAAATAGAAAAATGTCCTGCATCGGTGGGAGCACCTTTTTTGTACCATTAGAGTTGTCTGCCTGGGCTTTGGTGCAAAGGCTGCTGCTGGACATACAGCACTACACAACCTTTTTTCTTCCAGTTACCTTTAGCTCAGGATGCAGGAAAATTAAAAACACCAATGGGCCAAATTATGGTCTCCTGAAGAAATTTCCCTTATAGTCCAGAGAAGACCCCAAGGAACCAATGAATCCAACCAGTTCTGTATTGAGAAAAGGTCAAATATACTAAATAGCTTTCCCTCTACTCACTCCACGAGGGTGAAGAAGGTCACACACCCCTCACGGAAAGCCACAGAGCTCTGCAGCTCTCCCAGGATCAGTCCTGTCTCCTGCTCCTGCTGCTCCTGGGCCTTGCATCATGGCACTGGAAGTCTTCTGTGGGCCTCCAGAAGCCACTGTTGAAGCCATCAGGCAGCAGATGTAAGAGGATTAGAGCTGCCCAGGCCCCCTTCACTCCTGGGGTCAAGGACCAATGTGCCTTCTCTGCTCTGCTCTTCATTCTCCACTCACACATTCTTCACCCAGTGTCCACCTGCCTTTCCCCATTCTCCTTTCAGCCCCAGGAAGGAAAATCATCTCTAGTGGTGTCTGAACACCAGATGTTGCCATGTAGGTAGGGTGCCATGTGCTTTGTGCAAAATACTCTTGGGAAATGATCCTCTGCAGTATCTTCCACTAGACAACTACTCCAAAACAAGGAGGAGGCCCCCCGTGACTTCAGTGTCACTGAGGAGGCCATTGCTGGGTATCCTAAGGCATCTGACTTATATAGCTTCAGCCCTGGTAGAGCAGACTAGTTTCTTTTCCCCATTTTACATTTGGAAAGTCCCCGATTCTTCCATCTACATCCTCATCTCTGACATCAATCAACAATGTCGGGGCAGGACTGTTTATTGAGATTGCTCTTCTCAATCAGCCTCTGAGCAGTTGTCTTCCTTTCAGCACAGTGAAAAATCCAGCAGATAAGGCAGTACACTTTTATAATCTTAATGGAGCTCATACTTTAAATTTTAAAGGAGCTTAAACAGTGGGAAAGCCCCTGTGGAAAATCCAGTGTTTTCATATGCAAGTCAGGTTTTTGGTTGTGTATTAGTTGTTGTTATTTTCAGTAGCCGGTGTTTCATTTCTGTTCAGAAACAAATGTAAAAAAGCAAGTGAGCAATTTATAATGAAATAATCAATGCTGGTGGTGAATCCTCTGGTGCCTGTGCACTTAGCCTTGCCTATGATCAGAAATTTCTCTTGGGGGCAGCATTTCTTACAGAGATGGATGGATTTATTTTCCGTCTTCAAAATGTTTACTAGCACATCTAGATCTCCTGCTCCAGCTGTACTGCTGGTTGAGGGCCAAGAGCTCCCCCCGCTAATGCCAGCAGGGGAGAGTAGAGGTGGAACACCAACCCAAAGACAACCCAAAGGCAAGCCACTAACCCTTTCCCTTCCCCTGAAAACCCCCGACTTAGCCTCAGGTGGAGCATTCACAAGAAACTCATGGTCCACCCAACCTACACGCCATGGGGCTGCAGAGCCCCTCTGTCCCCCCAGGGTGGGCTTCAGGGCAGCAGCAAAGCTCAGGCTGCCTGTAGTGACACCAAGCACCAGGGATAACTAATGCTGGGGACTGTCTGAAGCTGTGTCCCCACAGCAAGATGAAGCATATGGAGCTGACTGTAGGCTGCCAAGAGCTCTAAGTCACCTTGTGGGATACAGACAGTTCTGCTGGTGAGTAAGTCAGCTGGGGACCATGCCAAGGTGATGGAGAAAATGCAGCCAAGTCATGCTCTGAGTAGGTCAGATGCAGGAGGCTGCTCCACACATGCCATGAGGTTACAGAGCTATAAATGTTTAATTGCTTTCCCCACATCAGTCTCAGTAGGTGAATGAAGCCCTGAAAGGTGGATAGGAGAAGCAGATGCAGCGTTTGCCTTAATGCTCAGGACTAAGGGCTCTCAAACCCTGACAGTTTCTCAGAAGCATGCATCTAAACTAGGTGTAAAATATAGCTGAGGATAGCTAATTAACTGCACGGCTGTTTGCAATCCGTGAGGATTCAACTCTCCTGTGAACTAAATGTGAAGAATACAGCTGAGGTTCAGTACCTTGGAAAGAAAGCGTTGATGAGCGAAGGGCTGAAGAAACCAAGCTCTGCATTGTGAGAGAGATGAGAGCAAGAGCAGAAGGGTGTTCCTGCAGGGAACAGTCCCAGAAAGCTGGATGATTACACAGCACGAAATAAACTGAGGAGCTTTACATCAACAAAACTTCACAAAACTTGCCAGGTGGGATGTCAGGAGTTCAGTATTTATCAACAAAGCCATGGGGACAGTTGTACTTGTAGCTAGTCTGACCACAGGAGCTCCAAAATAGATGCTTCTGAAAGCAGGCAGATATAAACCCAGGCCATTTTTGGAAACTGTCCCCTTCTTTTTTCCCTTTTCTTAGCTCCAGACCGTCTGGAAACTGAGGTGACTGATTTTCATCTTGCTTATGCGACCGTAAATCAGAAGCAAATTTAGCAAAGGCAAGAAGGTGATGTGGGTGTAGTGGGCTGGAATGCCTGAGAACTGTCTTTATTGTTATTATTAAGTTATAACTGCATGTGGGACTATAAATCAGCCCACCCTGCTGATAATGGAGTGTAGGTAGCACTACACTTTCCTAACCAGCCCGAGACTGGTAGGGTTTTATGGCACCCTGCACTAGCGAATGCCTGAGCTCCTCCTCTTTTAGGAAGAGCCATGGCTCTTTCCTTCCCATCGCTGGTGTTGCAGGGCCACTAAACCCCTCTGCTTTCTTCCCTGATGTCCAGATCTTTGTCCCTGCTGGTGTTTTGCGGTGCTTCTCAGAGCAGACAGTCTATTCTCCAGACTTACGGGCTTGTTAAATACAGCAGCTTTTCACAGGGGGAACAGAAGTCCTTCCTGCAGAAATGAAGCATAACAAAGTGGAGTCTGCCTGAATGACGGTGGCTGTGGCTGGTTACCTTTACTCACCATCCCTAGGTTTGGGAGGATGCAAATCTTACTGCAGAGATATGCACCTCTGCTTGGTGCTGTGGAAGATGCTTCTGGCCTTATATTCCTCTCCCCATCCATCCATCATAGGGCATTTTCCTCTCTTTTATCTTCTTGCGGGGAATCTCCCCGTTCCTGCTGTGCATGATGCTTCCTGCTCATGTCAACAGCATCGGAGATCTCACCTGGGGTATCCCAGTGTCAAAACCATGAGGCTGAACTGGCTGATAAAAGTTCCAGCAGCGGTAATCAAGCAGGTAGTGGACTTACAGACATCTCTGTGTGGGGTAAACACCAGTGGGTGAGAAAAGAGGCTACGCAGAGAGGGGCCCCTTGTCCTCACCTTCCTGAGGCCACTGTCACCCTGGGCCACGAAACCATCTCTGACTTCTTTCAGGACGCTCCTGGGAGGGCCTCAGAAGCACAGATCAGAACTGACAGGTCTGGGTGTTAGAGGTCATCTTGCAGCCTCCGTGTGTGTTGTAAACAGCTCATCTTGGCTTCATGGCCAACAAAGAGGCCTCTTTTTGCCTTCTGTCTGCCTTTGCATCCTTCACTCAAATGCCAGGGCACTGTTTTCCAACTGCAATACTCTCTTAGGTCTTGGGGGAAGGGAGAACAGGTCCTTATCTTTAGTATCATAAAAAAGAGCCACAGAAAACATCTTGAAGGCTGTCTAGCCCTCCCCCTCTCAGTCTACATGAGTAAACATCCTCGCTTAGGTGTGCCTTTTACCATATTAATAGCTACTTCCCTTTCCGTAATCACTGGGTTATTGCTAAAGAAATTGCAGCAACGTTAATAGCAAGTGACCCAAAAATTCAATACAACATCAAAGGTCACGGAGTTATCTCACGCAATGAGCTTACTTTTGATGAAATGGTACCATTTGCTGGAACATTCTTACAGTAATTTTAAGAGTCATAACATCTTACCACGTGCTGCTTCAACTTTTTGACATGAAGCTAAAAATAACCAGCGCTGCAAAGCCTGGGAGAACAGCTACAAGTTCAGTTCTGAGCTGAAAATCCCCAGCGTTTCAGGATGTTCGCATGAGTGTTTTGATTTCAACACACCATAAAGACAAGGTTAAACCAAGAAGTTTGGTTATGAGTCCAGAGCAGGAAGGGGACAGGTACAAAAAACAGGTGCCTGCCTTCATCCTATTTCTATTTAAAGAATCACGGTATCAAAAGCCTGGCAACTGCTTTGAACGCAGAGGCCAACTCAAAGTGATAAGTGATTATAAGCAGATGCTGCTCAGGCTTTTGTTGCCGTGCTGTTTGCTGTCCGCCACTGCGTCACCACACAGGTGTAGTCCCCGTCTCGGGTCTTGCTCACCCACTATGCAAAGTAAAATACTGCTTGCTTTGCCTCACCGAGCAGATAAGAGAGCGTATTAATTGTTTCATTTTTGCCAAGCACTTTGAGACCGTTGGATGAAAGGTGCCATTATCACTGTTATCGATCGTGGCGATTTGCTGGCTCTCTCCTAATTCACCGCCCTACTGGGAAGGCAGAAGGCACTCAGGGAGGTTTCGAGCACAGAAGAAAAAGAGGTGCTGAGCAGATGTGTACCAGGAGGCCTGACGAGCGAGGGGCGGTGTGAACGCTGCGTCCTGTGACCCCACAGAAGGCCAAGCTGGAGTTTACAGCCCTCTGCCGCAGCCTTTCCTGCACTGCCCTCAGTGCTAGGGTAAGGGAGAGGACCCCTGAGCTTTTTGGGATTCTGATTCCTGAGAAAATGTGGAAGCTTGGACCATTTTTGTTTGTGTTTCCATAACTCCCCTCCTGCTTTTCTTTGATTTGGCCTGGATAATCTCACGCAGTGGGTTGTTCCAGCCCCCCGGGACGCGGGGTGACTGCATTCGAAGCAGCGAGGAGGAGGAGGA
The DNA here is from genome assembly GCF_965140245.1 of Athene noctua. NCBI lineage: Eukaryota > Metazoa > Chordata > Aves > Strigiformes > Strigidae > Athene > Athene noctua. The sequence goes on from NC_134044.1 coordinate 22,139,166, forward strand.
GGCTCTGCCTTGTTTACGTTTCAGAGCATGAATGCTAGCTTGCAATCCTGTGGGCTGTTCTGCTTATCAGGCACGGCACTGCTCTGCTGGCAGCTCCCCCATCTCGAGCTGGAGCGAGCAATGCGACGTGTTAGGTAATCCACAGTGTGGGAAGGGTGAACACCCCACCATTTACTGGTTATTTATACACCCAGATTGGCTTTCTCTGCCTGCCTATTTCCTTTTTTTTTTTTAAAGGAGACTGTGAAAATTCAAAAGGTCTTTTTTGAAACTGTTTTCTCTCCCCTCGCCTGGAGGTGGCCAAGGGCATTTTTTTCCTCTAGCCCTCACCATTCCCACCAAAATCTCCAAGCCAGACTGCCATGCCGAAGCTGTTGCGAGGCAGCACCCCCACCAGCGGGACGCGAGGCGAGGGGAAGGCTGGGGATGGACAGGGGTGCCAGGCAGTCCAGCCCCGTGAGAGCAGCAGTGTTTGGCCTTTTGGTGGGGGTTTAAGAGCTAAGGCTGGAAGATCAATCCTTTCATCAAGGTTTAAAGGCCCATTTTGAAACTGCGCATGCTGTGAAGCCCAGGTGGATAGGTGCGGATGATATTCGTTGGGTTTGGGTTGGATCAGCACATCTGCTGCTCTGCCTTTCCTGCCACTCACCGTTAGATCTCATCTGTGTGGGCACTGTCATTAAATCAAGCTTGCATGGGATGTTTGGGGGTGAAATAATCCAAGCTTGTGTTGTTTTTGCTGGGCTGTAGATCCCCCACAGAATATTATCACACAAACACCTCAGTAGAAGTAACGACAGAGTGAAGTTTAATGCTGCCCTAGTCCTGTGGTTAGACACAGGTTAGGTAACCAGGCTGCTCTTTTCTGCCACAGGAGGTTCCTAGGCAAAACCAATAAAATGGAGAGGAAAATATTTTGCACTTGCACAAAGTCTTTTGTGCCAGGAGCTCTCAGCATCGTACCCACAATAGTGACTCCGGCCTCACAATGCTCCTCTGGGGAGGATTAACAGAGTCACACTTTTTGTGGGTGGCTATATTATAGAGCCAGTTAATGCCAAAATCATTAATTCTAGTATGTTCTGCCACGTGATAACCAGATCACCTCATCAAGGCATCTAACCTGTGGGTTGTGGGCCCTTTTCCTGACTGCCCACAATGTCTGTGTGAAGCAGTGGATGCTCAGGCGTTCCCTTAAGCTATTTCCCAGATGCTGAAAAACACCAGGATCCTGCAGGGACTCAGGCGGCAGATAGTGATTAGCAGGCTGAGTCGAGAAGCTGGAGAACTTGAGGAAGCCCCAATTTCTATTCACTTTCCCCTGAGGAGCTGTACAGAGGGAAAAGTGCCCTCCTGTGCGACTTTTCCACCAACCGTGGCCCCACTGGAGGAGGGAGGACCCGTGTGCTGCCAGCGGCTCCCGTGGGTCCAGGTCACCAGAGGGCATCACCAAGACTCACAGAGCCCAGACTCCTCTTGGGTTAGATCAGGAGGGCTACCGGGACTATAAACTGGCCAATTTTATGCGTATCACTGTTAACGCTATATTGAGCCTACAGGCACCATCCTACAAGTACCTCTTGTGCCTCAGGCTCAGAGCTGCCTGCAAAGAGCAGCAACAACCAAGATCGCACAGGCACCAGAGTTGGGACACGAGCTGTAGCGGCAGCGGAGATTGGAGCTGCACCTCCTGATTGTCCTCGTCACCACGTGGCCGTTTTCCTTTTGTAGGGCCAGCAGCTTAGGAGTAATTTAAAAAAAAAAAAAAAAAAAAAAAAAAAGAAGAAAATAAATGCATAAATAAACATGGATCCTCTCAATGCAAATTAAGGCCATATTGCAAGGAGAAATTGAATCCAAAGAATGCAAACAGCCAAACAAACAAACAAACAAGCAACAAAAGAAAACCAATTATTTTTTTGAGGGAGTCACAAATGAGTAAACAAAACAATGAATGCCTCTGGCCTCCTGCATCCGTGCACTGGCACTATCACAACTCCCTGGGAGCGAGGCCTGGGCTTCCTTTTGGAGTCACTCTTGCCTCACCGTGATGCCCCTCTACTCTAGGGCTTGTTTAACTCAGATTAAAATGGTTTAATTGTGACACACAGCTTTATCTGATGGACCTGGCACCATTTTATTTTTCTTTGGGTTAAAACTAAACGAACGCCTGAACTCCCCAAAGGACAAGGATTTCTTTTTTCATTTTCCTTGTAGCATCCACTTCAGAAGAAATTAACTTCTCCCCCCCCTCCTTGATTGGCCATGCAGTCTTACAAGATTTCCCTGCATCGTTTGAAAACCAGTGTAGACGGTTGGTCTATTGTGAGAAACCACAGGGAGTTTTTAAGCTGTTGCATCGCAGTGCTAAGCTTTAGTTTCACCAGGATGAAAACAGACAATAGGGAGAGGAAGGGGGTTCTGGAGATCTCCAGCTCACTGTTTCCAATTAGGAAGTGACTTCGGCTCATTCCACCACTGCAACCAATCTTCGTTAGTAGCACAAATTATTTGAAGCCTCACTCAAGCTCTGATTCAGGGAAACTTCCCTGTTCAGCAAAGCACTTCAGCGAATGCCCCAGCCCTGCCCAAGTCAGTGAGGTCAACGCAAACGCTCCAAGCGGATCACAAACTTCTCAGCCTTCCCCAAAGCAGCAACTTCCAGCCTGCAGGACGGGGAGGGCGGTGGGAGCCCCTCAGTCCCCACTGCACAGCTCTGCGCTCCCTCACACCACCTCCGTGGCCACAAGACCCAACTCGAGCGCTCTTGTGTCCTCGTGCTTTGGTCCAAGCTTAGCTTAAGTATAGGCCGTCCTGCTGCTTTTGGCACCCCACTACCCCAAAGGGCAGGACAGCCTGCGTCCGACTGCATTGTAATGAACCAGCCAGTGATGAATTTACTATTTGCCTCACTTTTGCCTAATTCTACCGATTTTAGCCAGCGATTATTCAAGCTTTCTGGCTGAGTACTATCCTGTGTCAGTGCAGGTAGAAGGATCTCGCCTTCATTTATTGTCCTTCCTAGTTTATTGCCTTTGTTTCTCTTTTCACAGATTAATTACAAACATCTCACTCTGTGGAGCGAACTCCCACTGTATGGTGGTTGTGTGATCTCAGCACCATGAATTATAGATGCCTGACATATCACACCAAGCTATTATGATTTTTTTTTCCACAAGCAAGCTATGAATTATGAAGAAGATCTATTAAATTTATAATATTCTCTATCTTTGGTATAGGAATGGGAAGGCACAGCCCAATGATGCCTTTATATCACCCTCCCTTCCCCCTCCGGGCTCAGGCAGAGCAGACAACACAAGTCACAATACGGACTCTGTATATTTAGGAAAAATGATTGATGTCACAGAGATGTTGGCCTCAGTCCCTCCCGTTAGTCGCAGGAGTGTATCTGGTGGGTTTATTCAGATTGCTGGGGCTGCCGCGGGCCCAGGACCTCCTGCGCCAGGGCTGCAGGTGACAGGGCCCCACAGAGACAGCCAGCTGCCGGCCCCCTCCTTCCCGGGGCTCATTCTGTGGGAAGGCCGGTGGGCCAGGGGGTGTTTAAATGGAGGAGCAGAGGGAGGTTTTGTCAGAGGACTGCCAACACCTGAGGCCCCGCGAGGAAGCTACGGACACTCTGGGACAAGGGCAGGGGCCTGCAGCTGCCTCCCCACAGCCATTTCCCCTTGGGGGTCTCCCCTGAGCACCCTCCCTCAGCCATTTCCCCCCAGTGCCCCCCCCTCACCGGGCTCCCCCGGGGTCTGCCCTCAGTGGCTTTCCCTCACCCATCCCAGGGCTCTCCCCTCAGCCATCTCCCTGCTCCAGGGCTCGTCCCTCAGCCCCCGCTCCAGGCCCTCCCCTCAGGCATGTCCCCCTGCGTCCCTCCCCTCAGCCCCCGGGCTCTCCCCTCAGCCCCCCGGGGGTCTCCCATCACCCATGCACCCCCTCAGCCATGTGGTAGTGTCACGAGTCCCCCTCAGGGCCCCCCCTCAGCCCCCTGGGCTCTCCCCTCAGTCCCCCAGGGGTGTCCCCTCAGCCATGTGTCCCTGTGTCCCCCTCTCAGCCATGTGCCCCCCCAGGGCTCTCCCCCGCAGGGAGTCTCCCCTCAGCCATGTGCCCCTGTGTCCCCCCCAGCCATGTCCCCCCCAGGGCTCCCCCTTCAGCTCTGTGTGTGCGTCCCCTGTGTCCCTCTCCTCAGCCCTGTGCCCCCCCAGGGCTCTCCCCCCCAGGGAGTCTCCCCTCAGCCATGTTCCCCACTGTGTCCCCCCTCAGCCGTGTCCCCCCTCAGCCGTGCCCCCCCGGGCTCTCCCCCACAAGGAGCCCCCCGCCCTGTGCCCCCGTGTCCCCCCGGCCGTGTCCCCCCGGGCTCTCCCCGGTCACTCTCTCTCCCCCGCCCGGGGCCGCGGCGCGCGCGGCGGGTGACGTCAGCTGTCACTGACTGCGCGTGAATGACCGAGCACCGCGAGGGGGCGGGGCGGCCGCGCCGCGCGGCGCCCGGCCAGGCGGAAATGGGCGCGCGGGCCGGGGCGGGGGAGGGGCGCGCTGCCGCCGCCGCCGCGCGGGAAGGGGGGAGGGGCGGGCGGCAGGGGGGGCGGGGCGGGCGGCAGGGGGGGCGGGGCGGGCCCGGCCGCGGGCGGGAGGCGCCGCGAAATGGCGGCGGGCGGGTCCATCCCGGGCGGGGTTCGGGGTGCCGGTGCGGGGCCCAGCGCCCGGCCGTGGGCCCGGGACGGCGGGAGGGGGCAGCCGGGCACCTTCGTCCCGCCTGCGAGGCGGCCCCTGAGCGCGGCGCTGGGGCCCTGCCCGCCCCGGCCGGAGGGGCCGCTGTCTGTGGCAGGGACGGCGTCACCCGAACGACAAATGCCCTCGAGTGAGCCTCCGGGCTGTGCTTGAGACACGCAGGGTTTTCCTGGGCGGCAGCATCTCTACCCTGCGGCCTCTCCCCTATGCCGGCCTAGCTCCTGTCCTTCCTTCCCGGCAGCCCGGTTGCCGCAATATCCCTTTTCTCTCGCCCTGACATGTCTGAGCCTGCTCCGGCCCCACTCCAGCCTGGACGCAGCTGCAAAGATCACGGCCTTGGCCCGTCCTGTGGGCCGTGTCACCCTTGGCGCTCCTCCACCGCCTCACCTGCTCGATCACAGCGTGCCCATGCGTCCGCGCTTTCCCAGCCGGTTGCGCTGTGCCCACATTGTCTCATTAAGGATCAAACGGAATCTATCACCTACTTGTGTTCAAATGAGCCATTTTAAGCTTTCTCATGTGTTTTCAACTCGGCTTTGCCACGAGGCCTACAATTCGTTGCAGCGGTGAGGCTGCCGAGCGCTGTGTGCCCTGCTCTGCCATGTTGCCTCACATTTTCCCGTCTGCCTCTTCCCGTGTGTTACCTCTAGACTCACAGGTAGGTTGGAAGCTCCTCGAGCTGGGGAGTTGTTTTTGGGAGAGAGGCATGGAAAGGGTGTGCTGGGTGCTGGGCACGTTCCCTGGCTCAGCTTGGATCAAAGCAAAGGATTAAGCAAGAAACAGCCTCTGCCTGTAGTGCTTGGTGACTACCACGGATACTTTTTCCTGCCCAACAAGCCACGATTGATAGCAGGAGCTGTGAGCACTGCCATGGCTTTGTCAGGCATGTGTGGATCTCAGTTTCTGGAGCTGAGGCTTCTCCCTCAACACAGAGACATAGGATGTAAATTTTTCAGGCGTCCAAATCACTCAGAGCTTCGCCACCGACTCCCCGTGAGGCGGGGCCGCACACAGGGCACCTGCCCTCCTGGTGGTGGGAATCGCCTGCGCTGAGAGTAATTTGCCCTGTTGGTGGGGTGTAACAGGCAGCAGGGCAGTTCAGCGAGGGACACGGGGAGAAGATGATGGCACTTAATTTTTAGGGTAGCTCGATGCTATCATTGCAAACAGCAGGCATCCATTCTGAGCGTTTGGCCAATATTTATGGGATCAAATATCTGCTAATAGCAGAGAGGTTTAAATTGTGGGATACGGAAACACTCCTGAAGCAAATGCCCCGGTATTCATTTCAGTGCGCACGCAGAGTGATTAAAGCCCAGACTGTCATTTACCACCTGAAGGCTGGCTCTCACGGGATAAAGCACAGGGAGAAATATCTGCAGCATAGCCGAATCCTCTTGTCCATGCCCAACAGGAAGGTGGGGGCTTTACTGGAGCATCCTGTGTGCAATGCCTCTGGTTGCTGCTGGAGCCGAATGAGACGGACACAGCAAATGCCTTCTGGATGTAATCGTTCATAGGCACAGCAGAAGGAAAGGAAGACTTTTATAAACAATTATCTATGCAAGCTGCAAGAGTAGCATTTGCACTAGCTCTCCAGAGCCCTGATAATACTCCCTGAGACATGCCAAGATGGATAGGATTTATAAACCGTGGATGGGTATTTCCTGCGTTGCAGCTATTATTCCATGAAGCTCTCTGTAGAAGACATATATGTTCATGAAAACATTTTATAGCCCTGTTGTGCTGGGATTAATATCAGACAAGAAAGTCCAGACCACGTGTACTTTGTTCTTCCCAGCACCTAGTTCCGAGTTCACAAATAGAAAGGAGCCCACAGGAGCATATGACTATTAAGTAACTAATATTCTTGCAACTTGATGCAATTTTGGCATTTCTTACAGTTTTCACAATAATTTACAGGCGACACATTTTTTTCAGAAGCAGGCAGCAGTTATGTACGCTTCCAAAGATGGTGTCTCGACTTGTAGATGTACAGATATAAATAATATTTCTTGGTAGATAAAAGCTATTAGTCAGTGTTGCATGTGACATTAAGCAGAAAGTCACTGGTTGAACCCAGTGAATGGTTTTCAGTCACCCAAAACATGTTTCAGGTTGCCCTGCCATGAGGCTGTACCTGGGAAGGCACCACACGTCCCTGCAGTGGTGGCATTGTGTAAAACCGTACAAACACCCACCCCGTCCTCTCCCCAGAGGTCCCCTGCACTGTCCACTCTCACCCTCTTCATTTTTTAGGACTGTTACTTAGTTGTGATCAGAGCACCTTCCAGTAGCAGAGCAGGATGTGAGTTGACCAGGACATTTTTGGAAGTGGCTGTTAGTTGGATGAAACTGCCAAAGGCAGAGATGGGTTCTCCAGTTTGGTGCCTTCAAATGGGGCTGTGTGTGCCTTTCTGAAATGAACTGAATACCCAGCGCAGCACAGTACAGGGGATTTACTGGGCGACACAACATTGTAACTGGAGGGAATTGAAGGTGATAGAACAAGAGGGAAATGGTTTTAAACTCCAACGGCGGAGGTTCAGACTGGGCATTAGGAAAAAATTTTTCACAGAAAGAGTGGTCAGACAGTGGAATAGGCTGCCCAGGTAAGTGGTGGAGTCACCATTCCTTGATGTGTTTAAGGGTCGTTTAGGTGAGATTTTGGGGGATGTAGTTTAGGGGAGAACTCTGTAGAGTAGGGCTGATGGTTGGATTTGATGATCCCAAGGGTCTTTTCCAAGCTGAATGATTCTGTGATTCTGTGAGCTGTGACATTTAGGAGGTCAGATTAGAAACCTATCTGCCCTTGCAGCCCCAGGCTCTGTGGAGAGAGGTGATAGCAAGATACCAGCCCCAGTCCACCTCATTTTTGAGACAATTACTCTATTATACTCATGGCAGCCTGTTTTGTTGCATACGTCGGGATCTATTTAACGAATAACATAGATGAAGACTGTGGATTCAGAAGCTTCCTCAACAGAAAAAGACTGATTCATCTTTCTGATGCATTTTGACTTACACCACAGTGAGACTGAGCAGGGCCATCTCCAGACTTCCGTAAGAAGGGGAATATTGCTGCCTTTCAGTATTAGCCACACACAAAACTCGTTCATGTGGAGCCAGCTGCAGGGTGGGTTTAGCAGAGCAGAGCCTTCTCTCTTCAACATGACAATGAAATCTTCTTTCATGCCTTGAACTTTCCCCATCACCATCTGCTCTGAGCTCCACCACACTATAACCAGAGTGTCCCCATGCATTGCACAGTCAGTGGTGTGCACAGAGCCTTTCCATCTGCCTACAGGAACCCATAGTGTCTTTAGGCTGTGCCCCGTTTTGGGAGTTGGTATTTGAGGCAGCCAAGGACACACAAGCTACGCCTGTGTCAACTGCAGCCCTCTTCCCCAGCCAGGAGCGCTCTCAGATGAGCGACTTGCAGGGAAGCTCTTAAAAGGGGAACTGAACATGTTGTGCTGAACATGTTTTGTTTTACATTAGGCTTATAATTTTAGGTCCAATGTTTGGTTTGGAAGCTCAAAGCCATGCTCGAGCCCACAGCTGCCAGCTCCAGAGCAGGCAGTGGTGTAATAGTCGTTTAATTCCTCTGTACTGTAATCTGATGGTGGGATGTGCTCCCAAGCTGCTTTTAGGTCTGACTGGGGAACGAAATCAATCACAGAATGCACATTACAAGAAAAGCGCTGTTGGTGTCAATTACCTAACCTCTGCGAACGTAACTCTTCTAATTTCCTGTTAAATCAGTAATGTTACCAATCTCAGTCTATTATTTTAATTAGGACTGTGACTGCAGTTGCTAGGAGCCGAGCGAGCGCAGACAAATGCGAATGTGTAATTAGTCCCACAAACGAGTGGCAAGTTGAATGTGTCAACATCATGGATAGTTACAACATGGGGTGCAGCAGGAGGCCAAGTGATTTGGGCCAGATTCTGATCTCACTGGCCTCAGCGCCAGCCCCGGCGACTCCACCGAGGTCAGAGTTACCCCAGACACGAGCTGGGGTTAGGGAATCTGGATCTGGCCTCTGGTCATCACAGTTTCTTGGAGCTTCACCCTGGGTTATTTTTAAAATGTCTGATGTCCCATCTTGTTTGATTAATTTTTTTTTTCTTGCTGTAATGCCTCCTCAGAGCCAATTATCCTGCAGCGAAGGCTGCACTCAGGTTAGCTGAACGTGGGTGTTCCCAGTGCCAGTCGGCATCGGATTCCAGCCCTCTCCGGGGACCGGAGCTCCTAGGGTGGGTATGGAAATTCTTGGCTCCCTCCTCTCCCTTCCTAGCTGTGAAAGAAACCTCTCAGCTTCTGTCACATCTGACTGCCTCATGCATCCCAAGAACAGCCTGCGCATTGACAAGGGAGGCAGGCGTACCGACAGCAGAGCAGCATTAGCTACCAACCTCGCTGAAAAAAATAAGCCAAGGACAGAATCCCTGGCTAAATATAGCGCTGAACTGGGAGGGAAAACAATGTGGCAGTGCAGCTCCATCAAAATTAAGAATGAAAATCTTAAGCCGCTGCTGGTTGATGACCTCAGGCTGCTCACAGCGAGCACCGTATGCCCGACGGCCCAGCCTGCCCCGGTACCTCGCGCAGAATGGCACAGGAGGGAGAGCACTGCTTTTATTAGCACTTGGCTATCGGTCAGCCGTCCACGCTCCACAAATAAACGAATGGGCTGGGTGTGTGTCATCCCAGTTCACGTGTTACAGAAATAACACTGGACTGGAACCAGAGTTAACACAGCTGAGGTTTGGGATGCAGCTGATTTCGAGAGAGGGAGGATGGCAGAGCCTAGTTAGGCTATACGTGCTGTTGGAAGCAAACCTGATTTACAGCTCAATCCATCTTCCACACTCTAATTTCCCTGCATTAGTAGGTCACTCTCCCACTTCACAAGATACTTCTTTTGGAACAAATAGGCGAGGAAAAAGTCAAGGGTTTGGTGTATATTAGATGGACTGATTCAGTCACCTTTCCAAGAAAAATATTATAGAAATAGTATGATAAAGAGAGAGAATACCTTGAGGGTTTTGTGTGAAGGTTAGTCATAGGGGACATGAGGATCACCTAGTGATACTGTGGCAGCATGACCGTTGCAGTGCCATAGCTCCTGGTACCTCATTTGGGGCTGGCTATGGCTTCGTGCTCTCACTCATGGGTTGGGTTGGGTTTTTTCCTCCTCTTGTGACTTCTAAACAGAGGTCAGGCACCATTACTGGATGCATTAAGCTTTGAGCCCATTTCCTCAGTGCCAGAGCCTCTGCCATTGCCTTGCAACAGCGGCTGCAATTTTGCAGGGGGTGCCTTACCCGTTGTTTTCTTCCCGCTTACCTTCTTCTAGTCCTACAGGAAATCACTTTAACCAAAACCAAAACCACACTGTATATGCGTTGTATAATAACAATCCGTTGTTACTGTCACCGATGGGTTTTCAGACTTCAGCCCTAGCCCAATGCACGTGTGTCCCTGGGGCAGAAAAGCCAGCAGCCCGCCTGGCTGAGCAGGGAACAGGGGAAGGAGCCAAGGCTCCACCACTTGTGGTGATCAGGTGCCTGGTCCACCCCAGAGAGAGCCCTGCTCCGGCTGGCTGTCACCGCAGGCTTCTGAGTTGTTGCAAGTCAATATATTCATAGCCTGGATCAAAGAGCCCAGGGGCTGGGTAGGGCTCCCCGCTGCCTACGCACACCACGAGATGCCTGTTTTGTGCAGAAAATGATTGTCTGTAGGGAGCCGCCATCCCCACGCCCTTCTGGCCTGAGCGCAGTGTGGACACCGCAGAAGCCATGGCAGGCGGGAGGGAGAGAGGGAGGCTGCGGTGCGAGGCGGGAGGCTGCAGTGCGAGGCAGGGGGCTGCGGTGTGAGGCGGGGGCTGCGGTGTGAGGCGGGGGGCTGCGGTGTGAGGCGGGGGCTGCGGTGTGAGGCGGGGGGCTGCCATGTGAGGCGGGGGCTGTGGTGTGAGGCGAGGGGCTGTGGTGCGAGGCGGGGGCTGCGGTACGAGGCGTGTGCTCCGGTGAGCCTTTACTCCAGCTTTCCGCAGGCGGGGAGGTGTAAGGCAGCTGTACCGTCGTGGCTCCAGGCTGGCCAGGCAGGTTGCTTGAGCCACCACACAGCCCTCTGAGGTGAACAACGGTTACCCCGTGATTACAGTCTGTGTGATGTCATGGATGTATAAAGACATCCATAGCCATAAGATTGTGAAACTAGCTTGTAATGTGCATGTTAATAAGCCTATTAAGGTTTACAAATATTCTGCTCTTCCTTACAGTTTATAATTTAATTAATTGCCAGTTAATTGTCTTATTTTCCCCCTGTGATTGATGCCACTGAGTGGGATTAGGCAGCATCAGATGACAGAGGAAGGAGGAATGAACGCAGCATCCTATGACGGTATGAGAGGAGATGTTTTTATGGACAAATCCTTTCCGACATGGATGAATACCTCAATGAGATATCACAGAGTATCAGCTCAATACATATTGTAATGGGATCATTAGCGGAGGTACCAGCTGTGTGAGGTTTGTATTCACAAGCCACGAGTAAGTAACAGGGAAATATTGGCTCCTTGGAAATGTTTGCCAAGCGTAAATCTTTCCCTTTTTACAGAGCCGGTGCTCAGTTTACATAAAATGGGAAAATATTCTCTAAGGCCTGTGGGACTGTTCCAGCTACCCTTGAAGTCAGCCACGGCAGGGGAGCCTTTGGTGGAGGAAGGGAACCTAAAAGCAGCCCATTTGGCAGTATTTTTCCATGGGGAAAAAGAGGAGGGTCTTTTATCAGTGAGCGTGAGCCAGGCAATGGCTCTGTCCCTAAAACAAGAGGCGTCTTTATTTCTAAGCAGGGAAGGTGGGATGGCTGAGCAGACGCTGTATCTTCTTCTCTCCCAGAAGTAGGATTTTGGGTCTCTCGCCAGGCTTGTTCACACCCTGCCCACCCCCAAATGAAAGTTTGTTTGACTGGCCTGTGCATCACAGGCGTCCAGACGTGCTAGGAACGGTGCCGTGGTGCACGCGGGCCGGGGCAGCGCGTGATCACTGACCCTCGGATTGGCTCCCGACCTGCGCTCTGGGCAGTATGAACCTGGAGATGCTGCAGAAGGGACTTCAGAGATTTTGCTTTCCCTCAGTCATTCTGCGTGACCGAAGGCAGCCAGCTCTGGGTGGGAAAGGCATGCCTTTAGCTCCCAAAGCCTGCCATGGTGCCAAGCAAGGGGATCCAGGGTCAATGAAAACCCAGTCTTATGCGACTTTTGACCAGACTTTGATCGCATTTCAGCAGAATAGACCTGGAGCGATTCCAGTGGCTTTGGTGTGAGTGGGATCAGACTGTGGAACTGGGCTGAACAGCAAATAACCTGTGTGTTCCTGTCTGGGTGGGTGTGCGACGTATTTGAACCCCTGCATAAATCAGCACAAACTAACTAGGTTATTTCTGAGGCTGTAGCAGGAACAAAGAGTCAGCCAAACCGCATCTGTCTCTTTTAATTCATTCCTTCCATTTTGGGGACTTAGCCTTTAGAAACAGCTATCGGTGATTACATAAAAGAGATTAGCTAACATTTCTGCATAAATCAAGGCCAGCACAAGATGTTTCCTACGTGCGTTGCGAAAGCCCAGGGCTCGTGGAGGACAAGTTCCTCCTCCGGGAGCAAGGCTCCCCTCGCCTAGTGCGGCAGGCGGTGCAGGGGCTCGGTGGGGCCAAGGACGAAACCTTTCCTGCTTCCAAAAACGGCCTTTCAGCAACAAAAAAAACTAAAAGAAAACATGTGCGTGGTGGGGAATGGTCTGCCCCAGTTATGCTTGGTGTGGTTTTTTTTTTCACAAGAGCAGATTTTCTAGCCAAGATACATGATGGAAACAATGAAAGAAAGGAAGGGGCAGGAGAATCTCGTTGTAAACCAGATTTTCATGTGTGAATGCAAATCAATCTTGCTGCTAAAGGAAGAGCCAAACCAGAATGTGTTACATTTACTCTTTTAGCACAGTTGCTAACAAAATATCTTGATGCAAACACTGTTGGATGACTCAACAAATCTTTTTCTTTGTTTCTTTTTTCATTTTGAGGCAATTTCATCATTTTTCCCCTCTGTTTGTTGCTCTGTTAACATGAAGGGTGAGGTTGTCCCAGGGTCAAGGAGTTGGAATTCCCCTTCCAGTGTGGTCTTACTGGTCCTCTCCTTTTTTTCTTTTTTGCTGCAGGTCAGAGCAGATCTATAATGAGGTTGGTGTGGGAAGGCTCAGCCCTGCTCTCCCACTCAATCTGCTCTGGATAGTGCCAGTCCCCCGATGGGAGGGCACCTGACTCAGCGCTGTCCTTCCACGCCATCATCAATATGTCTGTATCTCAGCCTCCCTAATGAGCTTTTAAGCCAAAAATACCAAAAGCAGTCTCAAGTTTTTGATTCCTTCATTTTTGAGGAACCAAACTTGAGACGCTGCAGCTGAGTTTCAACACTGCGCAACACCAGTAGCTCCCATGAGCTGCTGAGTACTCATCATTTCTTGAAATCAGGGCTAGAGTATCTCCTAATGGTATTTATTGCTTAGAGTAGAATTGTGTTTCAAACCTGAGCAAGACCTGGGAGGAACTGAAGAAAGGGATATTCATGCTCCTTTCTTTTCAGGTGGGAAACTGAAACAAAGTGCAGTTTAAGATCTGCCATTTAAATGTACGTTGGCTCCTCATGATGAAACCAGCTACCTAAAGGCATTTAGTAATATTTAAAAAAAAAAAAAAAAAAAGCGCAAAGGTGCTAATTTCCTATTGAAATGTGCAGGAAATACATGCCTGAAAACGAAGCTAGTTATCTTTCTTCATTCTTTGATCTCTAACATCTTTCAAAATCTGGCCTCCAAGTGATATGCCCAAGGATGCATGAAATCAAATGCTGAATCTTTATCTCCTCCGCTTGTACGTCTCTGCACTGCAGTTCACAGCACAGATACATTCCTCCTTGAGACTAGTTTTAACTAATGCAATCAGCAAGACTAATCCCAGAAGCAGGGTTGCTGGACAGGCATCCACAACTGCCCTGCACTGGCACCCTCCCCATTTCCTCCCATCCAGGTTGCAGCTGCGCCTGGCCCTCGATTCTCTCCAGATGTGCAATGAATTTAAAGATCTGTCCCAGTTCTTGACCTACACTGAGGACCACAGAGCTAGTAATTTCTGAAATAACACCCATATTGAGCCTGAGACCTTTTTATGCTAGAAATACCACAGGGAGGAGAGTGCCTGTAGACATCAACTGCCTCTGTAGTGAAGGGAAATCTGAAGTTTCCCCTCTGCTTTTTCGTGCATAACAGCATCTGTATGCCTCATTTCCATCTTCACAGCTCCTGTAATTTACATAATGAACATTTGCAAAGCCTGAGATCTGGGTTCGCTTTGTATCACATTTACTGTAGATGACCTTCAACATCAGAAAAGTTTCCCAGGCAATTTTCCCAAAGGGTATGAATGTGAAACATAAGACCATCAGGAAAGAAGAAAAGGGGAATAAAATCAGATTTCTGAGATAACTGTCATTCAAAGTTATATTTTTTCTTCTACAGCAGGACAAAAATACTTGAATTTTAAAAAAAGGAGTTTTGGCTTTAACAACTTGCTTCTTTAAAGCAAGTGTCAGTATAAGGTCCCTCAATAAAGCAACTTTAATTAGGTTTGCCTTCCTAGATCTGCACAAAGAGTATTTCCAGAATAAAATGCATTTGAAGAAATGTTAAGTAGAGAAAAAAATAATCAGAGACCCAGTTTTATTTACATTCCTTCATAAGCAACGGCTGTAAAATGAGTTTATCCATTTTGGTCGGGTAATGAATCTGATGGCAAATAATTGGCAAGCTAGTCAGAGATTCATGACTGAAGAGGAATCCTGACCTCCAGAGATAGGAACGGGGCATCACGGTGAGGGCAAGCAGCTGAAGCTACTGCTGCCTCCTCTGAAGCTCTGATTGCTCCTCCTGATAGTGCTGCAACAAGCACAAGGTGATAAATCAGGAACCCACCTTTTTTGCTTCTAACACCCATCCTTAATGAACTGTCCTTTCCAGCCCCCTTGCAAGTGCCAGCAGAGCTCATCTGGCAGCATCCTCAGAAACTGCATCTCCAATATTATATCAAAGTTTATATTATACTGACATAGAGCAGCAGGAGAGAAGCTTCTGTAGGTGTTGGCTGGATTCTGGAGAAGCACAATTCGGGGATAATCTCTCATCTGAAGAGTGTGTGAGTTTTCTTTTGCTGTTTGGGCTATCAAGCTGGTTATTGCTCACTGAAGCAATGGAGGATGCTTTGAAAGGAGAGATGCCTTTTGTAACTGACTCAGGACTTCTGTTTGTATAGAAAATGAATTGAAAGCTGAAATACAGAGAATTTGGTGATGCAGAAAGGATCTCATGTCAGCTGTCATAAGACTTTTCAGAGAAAATGGATCTTAAACCCACTATGATAGGCGTGCTGGAAATGCCTAAAGTAGATAAATCTGACACTGTTCCCATTGCTGTAGGCCAAGCATCTATGAAGTATTGCTCTATACAATAAGCTTGAGAAAGAAAGAAAGCTTTTTAGATTCCTTTGTTCTTTTAAAATAGTGCCCTGTGTGCCCTCCTTTCAGGGCTGGTGTGTATATGCACATGCTGTCAGGTAATTACAACATGACTGCTATTAGCCTGCATCTTCCTAACTCTTACCTGTTGCAAGTAGTTTATCCGTGTATCCTGTGTGGCTTAATTCTAATGTTACAGGGTCAGAGTATGGGTGAAAACTAGAATCTGGGTGAATCTTTACCAGCTTGTTTCTTTCAGTGCGGTCTAGTTCTTGGACTCCAGTCATTATCTTGGCCTGCAGATAATTGTATAATTTAAGTATTAGGAACATAGGCTGCATATTGCAAACTTTCCACCTTGGGACCAAAAAGGAAGGAGGGGGGTTGGAGGGAGGAGAGGAGCACTTCTGTCCAAGGGGCCCTTTGAGGGTCCTCTTGTCCTCGGTGGCTGCTGTGTCTGGCACAGCAAAGGGGACCGCAAGAGGAGCGTGCGTTTGTGTTGGATGAGGCGTTCAGTACGATGTTATCCTGAGCCAAATATGGGTTGTCTGCAGCTCCGCTATCCATCGTCCTAAAATGACATGAATAGTCGCAGTTCAAGGGCTGCTGGACCTTCTTTTTGAACTGGGGGGGCTTATGCTTTTAGCCTTCAATGCCCCCCAGATGGTGGTCGCGGGAGAAGCACCGTGCTGAAATCGTGAGCAAATGGTTAATGTAGCTGCATGGCAGCCAGACAAGCTGTTCCTTGGGTTTAGGAATGTTTCCTCCTTTCATCCTGCCCTTTTTTTTTTTTTTTCCTCCATTTTTATGGTACCATATAGTGTTTAATAATTCAATATATACATAATCCAAAATAAACACACTAATTAACCTTTGTTTTGAGAAATTTAGTTAGTTAATGCTTAGTGTCTGTTCAGATTCCAAACAGTTTGGAGTGGGAAAGGTGCCATGGGGAAAGCATAGCAAAATATGTTTAATGCTGAGCACCTTCAATTATTTAAACAGTAACGTGGGCTGCACCAATTAAAAAAAAAAAGTTATTATACAGGCCTGTACATGCTAAAATATCTTCCTGCAGTGTTCCCGAACTCCAGTCTTGCTGCAGAACGGTAAAATATATCTACACATAAAGCAACTGTATGGAGTAGGGAGTCTGGTGGCTTAGGAGCGATTCTGCTGCTTGCCAGGAACCTCAAAACCTTCCTGCAGGGCTCAGGGGAAGGAGGGGTGAGGGAGGTACTAAAACTGTTGCTGGTGGTGACTTCCCACCCTGGCTGGGTGAAGCTGGAGAGCATATTCTGCTCTGTGTCCCAAATAAACCATGAATTTTCTGAAAGGTCAAATGCTGTGCTCTGACTCACTAGTACTAGTCATCTACAGCCCAAATGCCTTCAAAATATATTACTGTGGGATAATAATTTTACCCAAATACTCAAGCTTTAATATTCTTCCCCAGCTGAACTGTAAATAAAATTATTTCCTAAGAGCACTTATTTGAGCTTGATTATTAAATACATTGCCAAAATCTGGTCGGTTAATATACTGCCTGCTACTTGAGCTGAAGTATCTAAAAGACAAAGAACGAAGTAGACGAAAAGGAAATCAACATTTTGCTAAATTGCATGTTTTTAAAAATCCTATAATTGAGGCTGCTACTTCATTTCCATTTGTAAAACAGATTGAGTTCCCCTTCCATCTACTAATGGATCTGGTTTATCTCCGATACTAACTGCAGCATTTGCACGGTTTGCACAGGCTGCCGGTGACAGGACGTTGGGTAACAAAAGTCAAACTGGTCCTGCTGAGCTCTGGGGTGTCATTTAGGAGTGATACTTGGCACCGAGCTCTGCTGAACTTCAAGCCCTTGTTCTTTTTCCTATGGCTCCAAAGTCTGGGTCAATCAACCAAGATAAACTTGTTAATTCACTGTCAGGATTATGTGCCTCAGGTCTCACTTGAGAAGCAGTGGGAAGGTTCAGGTGATAATAAAGCAACACCAGACAGCCTGGATGTTTAATTAAACCTGTCCGTGCTCTCTTTGACCTAGTGACTGGGCTGGAAATGTCACCAGAACAAAGGTTGCTCATGAGGTTTGCACGTGGGCCTTTCTGCTGTGCAGGGCTTTGGGGAGAGGTGGGGGTTTGCAGCATCTTTTCTCATTCTTTCACATTATTTTTTGGGAAGGGACTTGTGCTCAGAAGATCTGGGGGAAAAGAAAACAAGTTGGAGGTTTTGGGGTTTGGTGGGGTTTTTTTGTTTGTTTTGTTTTGTTTTTGTTTGTTTTTTGTTTTTTGTTTTTTTGTTTTTAATGAATGAGCCTTTTCTTGGAACCTGCTCTAGCAAATCTGTTTGCACCACCTGAATTAAGCAATTTTGGGCCTCGGGTCTGGTGAAAACATGCTGCTCTCAACCCGCCCAGCACTCGGCTCCTAGTTAGCAGCTGTTCAAGAGCTCAAGTATATTCTTTTTTTTTTTTTTTTTTTAATGATGGGGTGGGGAGGGAAAGCAGTTTTTCAGAGGATTGTACCCTGGAATGTAGGCTGGAAACCTTTCCTTCTCCCTGCCCCATGGCCTCTGCAGCTGGAACAATTTCCCTGGTATTCCTGTGCACAGATCTATGATAAAAGTTTCCATGGTGTTCTTGAGCCTCTAACACCGCTTTGGTATAGTCACCTGCAGAAGCAAAGAGAGGATTCACCCTTTGCCTTCCATTGTTTCATTCTACATTTACAAACAGGTTTGGTTTGGTGGTTTGTTTTTTTTTTTTTTTCTTAATTTTTCTTTTTAAGGCACTCTTAAAAGCAATCCATCAGATTCCCAGGGAGCTCAGTATGGCAGAGGCAGCCCTGGCTACAGAGTGGCCTTTGTGGAGCAGGTCCGTGGGCTCTCTGCCACCAGCGCCGCGGGGGAGCCTTGTAATAACGACACCGGCATCGACCAGATGTCTTCTAGAGGATTTGGTTTCAAGACGCATGGCTGCTAGTTCAGGAGAACATGGGGGGGGGGGGGGGGGGGGTCTGCTCTAATATACATGATTTGTTTAAAAAGTTTGCAGGTGTTAGAATTTTTATTGAAGTCAGGGAGCTGAGAAATTATATCCAGTCAGTGAGGTAATGCTTTCTCTGCTCAGACTGGGAGTGGGGAGCACACACAATCTGCATTAAATAAAGGGCAGCTGTGTTGCCAGCACAATTTTATACATATGAAAACTAATCTGAGCCATACCAAGCCAGACCTCTGTTCCTGCAAATCCTTGTAGAGAACAAGGAAATCCACTGATTGCTTGCTGCTTTCCTCCAAAAGCTGGTGGGGACTTGCAAGGCAGACCCTCCCTGCGGGGTGGGAGCCCCTCTCCTGGCGGGCATCACTCCACGGGCTGCACCCCAACAGCTATGGGGATGAGCTGGGGGGATCGGGGATGCTGCTGCAGTGAAGCCATCCCTGCAGCTCGTCACAGGCTTCTGGGGAGTGGGAACAGCTGCCTCCTCTCTCATCACCCAGCTAATGCCCATGACATGCAGTTCGGGGGGGGCCCAGGTAGAGATGGGTCCTTGCTTTTGGCCAGCTGCAGGGTTTTGCTCTCCTAAGCCAGAGGAAAAGGGGTTGAGCACACAACAGCAGTTGTTCCCATGTACCTATTCAAGGGGTTTGTTGTTTTTTTTTGTTTTTCGGGTTTCTTTCCCCTCTTTCTTTGGGCTCAGTTCTGCTACTTGCTGAAGCCCCAGCAGAGCTTTGAGATTATTTTTTTTTTTTACATAGGTAGGTTATAATGTCAGGATATGAGGTTGAAAGGGCAGGTCTGAGTCAACTCTCAGATGAATTCTGAGTATTTCCTTTCTGCATGGATGAGATCCAAGAATTTATCTCAGTTCAATAAACCCCACTTATTTCTGATGCTCATTCAAATAGACTTTGAATTCCACACGCCTACGGACCAGGGCTGGTCATTCAGGTTCTGCACAGCTCTCTCCAGAGAGGTCAAGACCTGCAGAGTCAGCAGGGGGAATGTTTTGGGACTTGCGATGTTTCTCCTTGGACTCGCAGAGAACGGTGCACAGCCCTGCCTGTGTTGGGCACTGTAAGCGATGGTGGTTTGGCAGATGGGGGTCTTGTCTGACCGGACAAAATGGTTGAATTAATCATATCTACTGCTTGTAAGGATCCAGCCTGTAAAGCTCAGGTAGCATCTTTTCAAGTACTCCCTGTATCCAGTACTTAGGGGCAGAAGGACCCAGCAGACATGGGTACTGCTCTAGGGGTGCAGGTACAGGCTTTGTCTTCAGCACAGTCCCTCCAGCAACATTGCACCTTACCCCCATCACAGGGGTTACAGAAATAGGGTTGAAATTAGAGCAAATGATACTTCACAGGTGGGAAGTTGTCCCCAGGGGCTTGTGGGGTTTCCACCAGCTGGAGCTAAGACGCCAGAGCCCCCCACATCCCACCACGCTGCCTCTGACATCCTCTGCATCCCTGGGCCTGGGCTGAATAAGTCCCCCAGGGTCTTCTGGCTGCTTGAAGTAAATTTTCTCTTCTTTCCCTCAAGGCTGTCTTTTCCCCTATTGCTGAATTTCACTCAGCATAATGATTTCGAGGGCACCATTTTCAATTTCCTCTGCGGAGCCAAAATTAATACTAAGTTTATGCCACAGTGTAGCAGAGCTTTAAGCATCCACCAACAGTGTGCATATTTCAAAATAATGTAATGGCTCCTAAACCCAAATACTGCTTAAAACCACTACCGTACTCCACTGTAAATATCGGTGATACCTACCTGAGCTGCTGCGCCAGTAATAATAACTCCGTTGGTACTATTTATGTGCCCATTAACATCCCACTGCGATGACCATTTTATTACCACCAGGAGCATAAGCATGTGCAGATGTTGGGGCTGTGGTCGGATCATGCTGCAGGGCAGGGAGAGGTGCTGGTCCTTGCCTGTGGGAGGGGAAGGGTCTGGTGGCACCACCATTGGTGATCTTCTCTGCAAGAGTGTGTCCAGGGGATCTCTGAAAGTGTTGAAATTAAAGTCCTATTTATGAAAAGGACATGGTTACAGCGTGCCTTGTTGCAGCACAGAGGTTTTCTCCCGGGGGTTGTGGTACTGCTTGTTTTGGACACAGATGGAGCAAACACATGGCTCTGAGTCTGCCTTTGAGCATGGCATGGCTGGAGGCCAGGATGGAGCTGGAGACCTCTCGATAGCACTGGCCCAGATGACGGGCGTGCTGTTGAGCTGACTTCAATAGTTTGTGTACGGGGTCCGTCTGACCAGAACAACCCTCCCTCCTGGTCCCCTTGGAGACCAGCCAGACCTCGCCGGTGAAGGACAGGCTCAGCCTGTCAGACTGCCTTTCCCGGGTGCAGCATTCCAGAGGGATGCTTCGGGAAGCCTTGTTGGCAGCACAGCGCCTGTGCGGCCTTTGGCAGAAGCAGTGATGTGAACGGCCCGGCTCTGACGGGGCTGGACTGGAGGGGGCTTGGACATCTCTTCCCAGCCTGAACCCTTCCGTGATTGCTCGTGAAACCGTGGATCTGTTGGGCTTGGCAGGGAGACTCCGCGTGACTCCAAATGAAGTGAGGCTTTGACTTGAGCTTTCTGGAGGTCAAAGCTGGAGGAGAAGCCGACTTGCCCAACCTGTGGTGAGGACACACTCTCCTCTGTGCTGGAGTCACTAGTGTGAAAGGGTTTCCACCACTCCTCTTGCGGGATTTTCCATCTGACCTTGCAGCAAGGAGCTTCTCCTGCGAGGAAAGACTCATAGCTTGCATTTTTCTCTTTCCCTTTTCAGCCCTGTCTGCATAGGGAAGCTCCTCTTCTCTTGCTTCCATCACTTATTTCTCACCATGGCTCTAGACAGAGGTTAAATCCAGGCAAGAAAATTTGGGTTGGTTTTCCTTGGTCCCCAAGCCTTGTGGGCAAATTATTGAGTTGAAGGATTTTAGTTGAGTTACAACTTTGTTTATGCCCTTCAGTTTACGCCTCGCCCCTTGTAAGGAGATGGCCACATTTGGTTTTTTTAGGAAATACACATAGATGGGAGGAACAGAGGAAAGTTTGTCAGGAGAACAGGTTATAAGTGATTGCTAAAACCATGGGTTTACTGAGAACATTTGTTGCCTTGGGCTAGTGCTTTTGACTCTGTTTATAAAGGAGCAGAGGGATTATAAGAACCCGTGTGTGCAAAAGTACACAAGCCATTAATTACGGCGACCGCTCTGCGATACGGTCTAGCAAGAGCTAATGGAGCACGAGAAACCTGTGGAAAATGTTAGCGAGAGCTGTCAGGATGTTTGTCTTACAAGCTGCTCTGGATGATCTCATCCCTCCCAACGTTTCGGAGGGCGAGGGGTGTGCCAGGTCAGCTGGAGGCGGCGGGCAGACGCCCCAGCTCTGGAAGGAGGGTGATGGGGTGGAGGCAAGGGGTCTGCACTAGCAAAGAGAGGTTGCGGGCACTGGGGGTACTTGCTGCTGTGCTCTGCTGCTGGAGATGAAAAATAGGGATGGAAAGAGTATGACTTGAGGGCGTTCGCAAAGCATAAAATTGAGTCTTTTCTTTCTGCTCCTCTGAAACAGCCTAAATAAAATGTCACTTGGTATTGCATAACCAGGCAAGTGAGTGGCCTGGGGAGCAGCTCGGAGTGGGGGCAGCAACGGAGCCCCTGGGTGAGAGGCTGCAGCAGGCAGGAGGAATGCAGGTGGGCTAGGGAGGTGCTGTGGTGATGCATGCAGGGCAAGGACACTTCCTTGGGGGAATTTCCCTGTGACCCTTCCTTCTGCCTCCCTCTGTCCTCAGAGATGATGCCCGGGGGACTGAGTGATGACAAACAGGCCAAAAATGGTGGTTTGGTGATGTTGAGGCCGGAGGTCAGCTCACTGTCCTGATTTATAAGTGATCTTGCTTGCTGTGTCCCAGGGCTGCCTTGGCTTTTCATTCATGCTGGAGATGACGAAGGGCCATGCTTAAACATCATTACTGTGCTGGCACGGGCTGCTTTTAGGAGCAGGAAACCACTCCCTTTATCCTCGCTTGATCTTTCAGAATGAAATATGTGCAGTGCCCTTGTCGGCAGTAAGAGCCTCCTAAGGAAAAAAACAAAAGGTTAGCAAGCAGAAACAGATGTTTACCTTTAAATTCTTGCTTTGTGTGGACTAGTGAAACTGAAGGAGGGAGGTGTTAAGGGAGAGAGGTCTGCAGCACAAAAGAAAATGCTCCCTGAAAGCCCAAGAAAGTTGTGTCAGATTGGATCTGCCTTTCCCTTGATTCTGCTGTGGCTTTTATTTGGCCTGGCATTTAAAAGTTATTATTATTTTTTAAACGCATCGTTCTATTAAGAGAAAGATAATTGCTTTTTCTTTCTTCTGCCTGAGCTTCTTAACATGATGAAGATACAGAAAATAAATGCCTGGACATGAGGATGATCTAATAGGCACCGAGCAGCTCAAGTCACTGTGGACCAGTTTAAAAACATGGCACTCTTCCAGGGTCTATTTGTTTCTCTTAATACAGTGATTTGTTTTTCTATATTGCTCTCTATAATTATCATTGCACTGTATATTCACTGGCTCTAGGTTCAGTGTAATATAAGTCTGGAATTAGTCTACTGAAGTCAATGTCAGATACGTTTGCTTTAACAACTAAACTAGGTCTTAGTCTCATTTATCCTCCTGTAGCTCTAAATGTAACTCCACCAAAGTAAATACAGCTTCTCTCTTGCCGATGTTTTCCGAAAAGCCAGTCATGGCTGGGCCAACCCCAGTCCTTGGCTACACCTTCCAGCCCTGTGCTAAACAGCGCGCTGCTGCAAGATAACTCGAGGCATCTCGCTACGCCTTTGGACTGAGCCTTGCTTTAAGCCCCTGCTGAAAGCCGTCTGCGTTTGGCCTAGCTGGAGGAGGCAGGATGGCTGGGTCAGAGCCATCGCCTCCCTCTGCGCCGCTGGCGGTGCAGGTTGGCGTTCCTTTGCTGCTTTAGTTCACCCTCCCTCCTAAACGTTGGGTAGATCTGGGCTCAGGCTGCTCTTAAATCTGGTGCTTGAACCTTTTGTCGTTATCTGGACTGCCAGGTCTGGAAATGGCTTTTACAGGTCTGTGAGATCCCTTCGTTTCTTTGTCTCCCCACATAACATGTGCCTGGTTAGTGCTGAATTGGGGTTTATCCATAGTGTTCAATATTTATCCTTCCCAAGCTTGTTTTCAGTAGCTGAGGGGGAAAATGAACAGAAAAATGCTGAAAGGCAAAAAAGCAGGCCTGGTTTAAAAACAAACCGAAAAAGAAAATCGGTGTTATTATTGTGAGTAGAGTTGACATCTGCTAGTGAAAGCTGTTGAATTGAAAATTTCAATTCTAAATCCTTGTGTTTTGGGATTAAACACAGGGGGAGCACAAGGGTCACTTCTTTTCACCATTGGGCTCAGTCCCAACTCTGTCCCCTCCTGGTGAGCTGGCTGGTGCCTGGCTGGGGCTGTTTTCATCCTCGGGTGAGAGCTGAAGCCGTGCAGCAGAGCTGACCCTCACCAGCCCTCCTGGACCGCATGGAGGGCTGAACTGGCTCCACTGGGCTGACTGTGTCTAGATGGGGTGATCTCAGTACTGGAAATTGGCCCCTAAAATTCATTGCCCCCCCCCCCCCCGAAAAATTATTGAGGTTTACATTCAGAGGACTCAGCTTCTTCGTTACAGAAATATTACAGTGTGGGTGCATACGTCTGCCGTGGGTGGCAGCTCTTCAGTGCTGAGTGTGTCCCCTGCCCGAGCCGCCTGTGCTGTGCTGCCTGCCTCGGCAGCGGGTTCCCTCTCCTGCTCAGGGAGGAGCATCCGAGGCATTGATAGCTGTTCCTCGTCCCCTGACCTGGACCGCCCCTCGGTTTGCTGGGGGGTGCTTCCAGCCCCAGGGGGTGACTGCACAAGCACCCCTGGACCCGGCGGGTACACGGGCTCCTGGCTCGGGAGGGTACATGGGCTCCAGCCCACCCTCTGCACCATGGTCACCTGGATGTCCCCTGGAGGGATGGGTTCCCCATGGACGTAGCTTTATTTTTTAGCAGGTTTTGGTTTGAGATGGCCACAGTGATGAGGTGTAGCCATGAAAAGTAACAAAACACATGGGATAGGACTGATCTCCAGCCACACACGCTGTGAAGCCAGTGCCAAAACTGGGGTGATTGTGCATCACTTTCATACCTAAGCAACTTGCTCTGTGGTCTCAGTTGTTATCTGGTGAATCGGCTGCTAAATTTGGGGGTACGGGGCCTGCCTGCACAGCTGAGCTTGGGAAGAGCCCTCATAACTCTGGAAAACCTGCAAGAGGACCATGAATTCTGAATGCTGAGGGCCAAGGAGGCAGCGGGCTGGCAGCCAAGCTGAGTTTGACAAAACCTCTGCCAGCTGGAGAGCTGGAAAGCATTGCAGCCCCACGGGCAAGGGCTGTGGGTGCAGGGAGCTGGGGGGCAGCCGTGCATCATGGCTTACTCATGTGCAAAGTCAGCAGTCTTGGGTGGAGGACTCGGCCTCTACTCGGATTTGCTATTGTGTGGATATATATATATGTATGGAAATTACTGAGGAAAATGCAGGTTGCTGGGCTGCACTCAGTGGCCACGGTGCTGACACACCTTGGGTAGAGGGACCACAGCCAGTCCCTGCTCTTCCCCCAGAAGCAGCCAAGTGCTCTCCTGCGGGCTCTGGTAGCATTTCTTTAAAATAAGGAGGAAAAAAAAAAAACAAAACAAAAAAACCTCTTCAATCCCATCCAATCATTGATTCCGGTATTATTCTTATATAGTTTAGGGATTTTTTTTTCCTTTCTCAGATGGAGGCCATACATGTTGATGGGTGCCGAAAACACGCTTCGTGCTTCCCAGTGTTTTCCCCAAATTTTTTCTTCAGTTGCTACACAATAAGTGCATTTCACAGCTCTGTGCTGCTACTTGATAAGACAGCTGGAGAGAAGCTATTTTCTGATTTTCAGATACCACAGTTTATCTCTAATGCTAGTTTTCACTGTCAGTTTAAGAAGTTCTTAGAAAACTCTTCAACTTCCCCCTTAGTACTGAGATGGTAAGAGGCAGATAAAACTTACCATTTCCTAATAACCAGCAGAAAAGTTTAGAGGGTTTTTTTAGATGTAAACTGGGGGGCTATTATTTGGGTTTCTTTTTGAGATGACACATGCTCACCCCTACCTCAAGAAGAAAGAGAAATGATTAGCAGTCCTTTCTATTGGACTTTAAAAAAAAAAAAAAAAAAAATTACCCAAAGAAGTTTTACTGAAACCTGCAGATTTTGGGTCCAGAACTTTCAATTCAAAGCTTAAAGTTTTAACTGGAAGATTTCCCCAAGGGGAGTTTTTTGCTGGGGAGTTTTGTTGGCTGGGCTGTACGTCCCATGTGACCCCACGATGGCCTTTCAAATGGGAAGTAAAGATGTTCCCAGTCACAATGCCTCATCAGGGATGAGGTTGGGCTTGGGAGCTCTCCCCATGAGGGAAAAGAGATATTTTTTTGTTGGACAAAAATTACAATTTTCCATAGGAAATCAGGCCTGTCTCTCTAAAGAGTTCAGTTACAAAACCCCCATTTTTTGAAAAAATATTGTTCCTGTTGGCTGTGTGCATCACTTCAGAGCAGAGAGACCTACTGGTCCTTTCCTAAGCAAGCCCCAAACCAGCAATATCCAACCAGCTCCTGCTCCCCATTAAAATTCAAAACACAGCCTTTCTTGCTGCTCCTTTTCTCAGATGACATTTAAACCTGTCAGCAGTTACAACTGGTGTCGTGTAATCTTTGTAACCAATGCAAAAATTGCTCTCTTGCTTCATGATGGCTTCTAAAAACAGAAGAAAGAGAATGGCTAAGAATGGACAAAAATACGCCAAAATGCCTGTGTGCTGCTTTCCTTGCTGCTAGTCTGACAGCATTTCCACCGCTCCTCCCCTGGAAAGCAAAATAAACCTGGGTAGTGGTGAGTAATAACGTGCAATGAGCAGGGATGACAAATATATTTATCAGCGGTCAAACAACACGGACAATGTGTCACCCCTGTCCCCACGCTGCGTTCGGTGGCACCTGTGTTGTTATGGATAAAGAGAGGGTGCTGGGATGTGTCTGCTGAGAAGCTGGACAACATTCCTGTAGACCAGCTGAAAGGAGATCCCCAAAGGGATTCTTTCACCCACGGGCTCTGGCATTTTGATGCTAGGCTGCTTGCATCCCAAAGGGCTCAGGATGGGTACTTGGGTGCCTGCTGGCGTCCCCTGCCATGCAGCGTGCTCGTCTGCCCCCTGAGAACGGCCACAGCTGGCAGGGGCTGGGTCCTGGCCACGGGCTGCTCCTGCTCATCCCACAGCAGCTCGTTGCGGGCGCAGGGGGGAGGTGAGGGGCAGCAGTGGCTGGTGGTGTGCCCAGCGCCGTGAAACCCAGCAGCTCTCAGGCAGGTATCTTGTATATATGGACACTTATTCCATATAGAGTCTAGGTACAGGGTACCTGGGCATGTTTCTGGGTAAGCATACTATGGGCAGCAACTGCTGCTGTGTCTGCACACAAAGTCAGTCCTGGTCGGTGTATGGGGATGCACTAATACTGCTCTGAGCTTTGAATACGCATGCAACCATTTTAATTGCTTTCATCTGGTGTGGCCACTGGTAAACAGCAACCTATTATTGTTTATATAAAGTACAAAGGGTGCTAGACAGTCCTATCGAGCTGTTTCCGTTTCTCCATGATTAATATATTCAAGTCCATAGTAATTTGTTTTTATAAACTTCACAAATAAAAACTTGATGTTTTGGTACCAAGCTCAAATATGGGAACAATTTCACTCTCAACGCCAGCATTTCTGATGCGAGAACTGAAAGGCGTCCAGAAATGCTGTGTTTTCACTGAATATTCTTCAGTCCCAAGATATAGCATTTTTAAAGCATTACAGAAGCAAAAACAATCCCAGTGCCTTGAAAGCTTTTTACACTGACTCTGCTTCATGGAAATACTGACTCAGGGCCAAATGGCTGATTATATCGTATGATGTAAGAAGGAGTTAGAAAGCTTAGCAGGGAATTAGAATAATGAAGTTTGTGTGTGTGTGAGGTGAAGAGGGGGACACAGCGTTTATTAGAAAGCTTTAAATGTTTTGCAGCTATATGTTAGTTGCTTGCAAAAGTATCACGGAGCCTGTTGAAAGCGATGGGGATTTGATGTGTGACAGGCTCTTAGCTGCTGAACCGAGCTTCTGGTCAAGATCTTTTCAGTTCATTTAAAGGCTGCAAAATCTTTCTTGCTGGGGTGTGGAGGAAGCAAACACCACTGCTATGTAGCCAAGGAAGAAAAGGACTTTGCTGTGTTATACTTCTGAAAGGGGAATGAAGGATGTACCAGTGTCAGGGGAGCTAAATTCTGGCCTGGCTTCTGCTGTCATGTTGAACTAAACAGGGAGATTTGGGGATTGTTCAGTGCTCCCTGAAAGTGGATGCTGGCAAAGGGAGGAGTATGATGCAAGGGGAGCCCCAGCTCTGCCCCTTCCCTGCTCCTTGCTGGTGGGAGCCATTTCACTTGGGTAGATTTTTATGGTTTACTTTATCTCGTCCTGCCAGGGAGAAAAGCCATTCATTGCAAACATGAACTCTGAGATGAGTAAAAACCAAAGATGACCCAAGTGCCTGAAGGCATAAAAACAGCTACTGAATTGTTCAGCTTGTTTAATGAAATGGAGCAGCACAAAGACACAGTTCATGTATAGATTTATATAGACAACAACACTGGCACTCAAACAATTTATGGAGCTCACTGCAAATGGTAAGATTGGGAAGCTTGGCTGCTGTTGGCTGTTTGAAAGAGATCTGGGATGGGAAGTCCTATCAGAAAACCTGCCCTTGCTGTAGTGTTGTGATGGCAGAATGTGAAGGAGCTGGGGACATGCCAACTCATAGCTGCTATTGAAGATCAAGGGTAAGTTGGTGCTTAAACTCAGGTCTGGCTACAGCAAGGTGCCACTTGCTGTCATCGTCTTGCCCTTGAGTTGTGACTCCCTGTAGAGCCGGAGGTAAGTCACTGTCCTGCTGCACCTGCAGGACAGACAGAGCTACGAGGCAGATCTGCTGCAGTTCCCTCCGGCTTTCTAAACAGACGTATTATATGCGTACACATACATATACACGTGCACAGCAGACCGTGCTGTCCCTTCCTTCGCAGCCACCCCCCCCTGTTCCCAGCAGAGCGGCTGTGAGCAGGCAGCTGGCTGCCCTCACCCTGCCCACCGCTGCCTGCCTGCCTGCCTGCGGGTGCTTCCGCTCTGCCCGTGGCGCAGCCCCCGCTGCCTCTCCTGCCTGCAAGGCAGCTGCGTGCAGCCCCACAGCCGTGTTTTCTGCCAGCCAGTTCCTGGCGCGAAGGGTGAATAAGGCTGTCTCATCACGCCGCTTCCCACCTGGAGTGACTCATCGGACGAGATGAGATGTAAGTGCTGAACTATATTCGATGCCTGTCTCTGAAACACCACCGGGTTCGAATGATGGTGCATGTTGTTAGGTCCCTAATTTCCTCTTTAATGGATTTTCTAATGCATGTGATGAATAAATAGATGCTCAATAGTAAATAGAAATACCATTTGCAATCTTGGACTTGAAACAGGGCCATAAAGTTGCTATTATTTATGTTTACTGAAGTCCCATGAACCTCGCGGGAGGTGGAATGTGTGCAAATGCTGAAATGATTTGGGCTGGAAGCACACAGTAGTGTCAGCCCGGGCCACTGCCCAAGGAGCAACTCGAGTGTGCGCGTGGTTTTCGGAACATGAATGATCCCATTGACTCCTGATGGCCTGCGGATGCAACCCGGGCTGAATGAGTCTTGTGTTTGCATGGAAAGACAGTCCAGAAGGAACCGAGAATGTTTCCAAGCAGACATTGCTAAATGTTGCTTTGTATATGCAGAATCTGTGTCCCCATCCATGAGCTGAGTTGCTGGTGAGGGGGTCCTGGGTGCCACTGTGCAAGCCTGGGGCTGGGCTCGGGGAGGAGCTGGTGTGAGCTGGACCCTGCCTCTGTCCTGAGCTGCTCGCTAGACCGGACTCAGCCCCTGGTCAGGGATCACGCTGCACAGGTCCCTCAGCAGCCTCCTATGGAGTTTGGGGCTGTCTGCCCTGATGGGTACAGCAATTTGAGCCTCTTGGTTTACAAGTACCACGTTGGTACAGAGTAATGCGATTATACATTCCCATCAATTTGTGTAAAGTTGGCAACATCCTCAGTGAATATTTTTGTACCTCCAGTTTCTAAATGGCATTACTGTTAACAGCAATGTATCATCATTACCAGAAAGGCTTTAGAGGATGCATGAGCAAAGTGATATTACTTAAACCTCTGCAAGTACTGTGTGATAATTAATCAGGCATGGGTTGGTTACGTTTTCACCTTACTCAGGAGAGAATAACACAGTGCAATGGAGCAGGGTTTTGGTTAAAATTCTCTGGTGAGGCGATCCCCACCCCAGGTCAGGACAGCTGTCTCCCCATATGTTTATGAGAGCACCATGGGCCAGAAGCTTTGTGTGAGTCTTTTTCTTCCTGCTGAAGCATCAGATAGTGCCAGACCAGTGCCAGAGGTGAGAACGCAGCCCAGAGAAACCAAGGGTCCTGTCTGAGACTGCAGACCCCCAGCCCTTGCTGGCCCAGATGTCATTTGATTTTTCAGGGTCTCATTCTGCAGTTGCTGTGGCTATGCTGCTCCCTCCAGTCGTGCCGTTATGTATTAATAGGGGACGGAGCTGGC
Source organism: Athene noctua (assembly GCF_965140245.1). Classification (NCBI taxonomy): domain Eukaryota; kingdom Metazoa; phylum Chordata; class Aves; order Strigiformes; family Strigidae; genus Athene; species Athene noctua. The sequence continues at coordinate 22,169,231 of NC_134044.1, forward strand.
AGTGGGAAAGGGTAGCAGAAGTACACATTTGTCTTGCTGTCCAGTAAGCCACATAACAAATAGTAATGCCAAGTGTAATCCTGCTTCAGTTAAAACTGTTGCTTGGGTTTGTCATCATTCATTGTTCAGAGTACAGCTGCTTAATGACAGGATGTGGGAAATGAAAAGTTTTTTATGTCCTCGTAGACTTTTTAAAATAAAAATTCCTGAGCAACGGAGGGAGAGAAGGCGTTCGCACAGAAATTCCTGGATTTGAATGCCGAGACACAGCCTGGCCAGAGCGAGCCTCCCCTCAATGGGGCTCAGGAGACGGAGGTTTTGCTCTTAGCTTTAAAAATAACCTGCTGTGTAAAGCCGGGCAGTATCCGCGCCTCGGCTTTGTTTGCTTACGTTACACATCTGGTGCAGCTGTCTCTGCCCAGCGCCTTGCAGAACGGGACCTGCGTTTGATAGGAAGAAATGAAAAATAAAAGACAAATTCCATGTATCTGCATGGGGCCACTTCTTTGCAAAATGCCTCGTGTTCAATTAAGTTAGCAAATGTTAGATTTTTGAACCTAAATATAGGGGAATGGAGGGAATTAGCCATATGGACTGTGAGCAAGCGGATGAAAGCTGAGGTGGATGGGGCACTTGCAGAGGACACTTAAGCCAGTAATGAAGAGACAGCCCCAGCTCTGCTGAAAGCTGGGATGCATCGGGTGCCTTTTTCCTTTCTGGGTCCATCATAGTAATGATCTTAATTTTTATAGAGGCCATGGTGGGGCTCCACCCCTTCTGCATGCTAATTGCTTCTAGTTGACAGTGCAGAATTACCGGCGGGTGCATGATCTTTGCTCTCGGTGGGAACTCTCCTGCCTGGGTGTGCTGCACATCATGTAAGCAAATAGGGAAGCTGACGGTGGGAGATGCATTTCATCCAGACTTTAAACTCATTTCTGGCAGGCACAGCCCTTGAAGAACCACTGAAGGCTGGGATGTGGCCAACAAGTCTACACAATTGCTAGCCCAACCCCTCCTTCACTCTGCCTCTAGAAATAATTCTCTCCTTTCCTTTACATGTATTTATTAAGCTCTGTCCTGAACTATGTGAAATCAGTGTGGAATTTGCCTGAGGTTCCTTTCTGCTGGCCCAGGGCTTCCCAGCAGTGTAAGCAAAATTAAAGGAGGTGTGGGGGTTGAGATGAATTCACTCCTGCTTATTGGAGAGGGAGAGAGGAGTCGGGGTGCTGTGCTCCCTGCCCTCAGCGCTGCAAGAGGGATGGGGAGATGCTGAAATCCCTGGCTGTGGGCTTCCCACATTCCTGGCATTTACCATGTTTTACAATCTCAAATAAATGTAACCTTTTTTAGGATTATTTGACATGTTCTTACGATAATCTATTACCAGCAGATCACCGCCATGCTCATCACTACTCTCTAGGTCCAGAAGTTGTTCTTTCTTTTTTTTGGTATCCTTTGAAAAATTCTATTTCCAACAAGCCTACTGTTATCTCACTTTTGCTATTTTAAGTTCTGTGGCACAAAAAGGCTGACTCACAGAAAGCCGTGTTGTAGGAAATATTGGCTCTGCTGAGGAAATAATTCTCAGTTCATTCTTCCACTGTGTGCTTTGGGTTTTTTTTCTGTCCCTCTTTTTTTTTTTTTTTTTTGTGTGTGTGTGTCTTTTGGTCTCATGTTATGGCACACATCTAGCACCGTGAAAGATTGAGAGCTATTTCTAATGCACTGGTCTACCCAGTGAAATGTCTTTTTCTGTATATACCCCGAAGTGTTTTATGTACCTGCTAGAAATGTTACACAGGATGCTCACACAGCTCATAAAATTTGGTCTCCTATTGGAAATGTTTTGTGGAAGTATGGTGCTTAATCTACTGCAGCCATTCACAGTTAATGTTGTCGCGGTGCGCATTGGAGGGGGTGAAGATTACAACCAGCTCAGGGAAGTTTGATATGTTATCAGAATTCCTCAAGAATAAAACTGAAAGAAATGGATGTTCAATGAAATGTAGATAATTGACTAAAAAAGGGGAAATACGGGAGGCCCCAGCAAAGTCATCCCTCTGGCTGGACTTGGACTGCAGTCAGCTCCTTCTGATGAGTCCCTGCAATCACCCTTTCACAGCTAAGGGATTGTATAAAATGAAACCAGGGTGTGCTTTAATTGAGTGTTAAGCACATCAGTGATATGCAGCGAAAGACAAGGCTGGAGATCCAGGATGAAATCCTAGCCCAGCGGGGTGGGGGAAAAAAAAACCCAACAACTGCAAAACCTCTATTGACTTCCAGGGCTTTAATCACTGGAGCAAGTTGTCTAATAACGTACTGCAGGGTGTGCTTTGGCACTACCATCTACTTCATTCAGTTTACATTTAATATGCCAGAAAACAGTGCCTGATGTCTCGTAGATGTGCATACAGCGTACATATCTACAGGAAATCAGCTGGTACCAATAATATAATAATAAGAAAAAATGGGGACTTTTGAATGTACCTACTGATATCTTTTTTCTAAACATTTTTGACACTATCGTTAGCAAAACCTAATTAGAAGGTGGTTTTCAACAGTTGCTGTCCTCAGGACATAAAGTATAGTCCTCACATAAATAATATTATCATCTTTAAAATACTTTATAAACACTAATTTACCCTCCCAATTTTCTTGTGAGATAGATAATTATGTGTTAACAATAATATCATCATCATTAGTCGCTGTGTTAGTCCTCTCTTTTTTTATAGATGGAAGCTCATGCCCTGATAATAAACAGCTTGCTGAAGGCCACATGAGGAGTCTTTCAGGCCTCTGATTAGAGAGCAAACAGTCCTGGCTCTGTCCTCCGCTCCCATAAAGAACCAGAACAATGTAGGTAATAATGAAAGAAAAGCAGGGCTTTAAGTATGGGCAAGAAAAAGAAATCCTTTTCAAGTTGGCTGGATTCCTGGGCTGCCAGGAAATATTAAAATAGTATGTGACAGAGATAAAGGTAAATACCTAACAAATACTATACCTTTTGTACTTTTGCCTTTATTTAATCTGCAGTAATTATACCGAGTAATGTAGATTATATTATGAATCACGATGATACTTACAATACTGAATTTTTGCAATCACATCCTGACCCTGTGAGATAATCCGCTTTGATCTCATACAAGAGCCAGATATGTCTTGCTTGAAACTTCAGAGGTGTGTGATAGCAGCTGGTACACACCCTTTTTCGTAATCTTGTTAAAATAAAACAAGTTTGGATTTGCTTAGCCATCGTAGGATGTAACATCAGAGTTACAACCCTGCTGCGAAGGGAGCTTGCCATAACCGTGGAGTTAACAGGGGCCTCTTCAGTATTTCTCTTTGAGAAGTAACTTTTTTTTTCCATTTTAAGAAATGTGGATATTTACATATCCAACTGAAAAAAAAAAAAAAAGAAAAAAAGTTAAAACAATCCTTAGAGAGCGATTAAAGCCAAAACATAAATTTGTTCCCATGCCTCTAACTCAGCTCGCTGTGTCTAAACTAATTACTACAGGAACTCCGAGGCAGTCAGGTCTTGCATTGCCGGGTGTGCTCGCAGAGAGGTTGTTTAACAACAGCCTGCCTGCTGTCATGGTATCCACTGTCAGAACATCCCCTCTCAAGGAAACACCCCCAGTCCACATCAAAACTGCAGCTCTGCACCTGCGATAACTAAAGCCGCTGGGGTCAGTCCGTGCTGCTTTCCGGAGTCAGGTCTGTATCAGCATCTTTCCGTGCTGTTCGCTCGTTTTTCTCCTCCACAATTGTGCCAAATATCCACGAATCCTCCTGGGGCCAGATTCTGGGTAGCAAGAGATGACGTTCAGGGCTTTCAACACGATGCTGATCGGGCTGGCTGGTGGCCCCGGGACAGCTTTCACTTCGTCCTCCCTCTTGTGCCAGGAACCGCGCTGGGAGCCCAGGGGGACAGTGGCGTCCTCTGCCCACAATGGCAGCCCTCTGCGGGCAGGGAGGCCCTGGGACTGCAGCAACAAACCCATTGTTTTGCCTCTCCAAAAATTAAATGGAAATGTGCCTCAGTGGGAGCAGCCATTCTCCTGCAGGAAGACAAGGTGCAGGAGCCCTCGCTTGAAGGGGGCTGAAGCAGCTGGCAACCTCTCCTCCTCTGTTTCTCTCACTTTTCCTTTAAAAATATGTTCCTCTGGCACTGATCTGAAAGCTCTCCTTGGTGTGACACATTCAGACACACATTTGTATTCCTCTTAAAGCCTTTAGGGTATGCTGGGCCTCTGGGCAGGAGGTCAGCAGCAATAAAACAATAAGGCCAATGGCTTTGTTTGGTAAATATCACAGTCCGGCAGCAGCAGTTCTTAGCTTTGTCATCTGTGGGCCATGCTATTTTTTGGGGGCCTGCTGGTAGCTTTTAAAAATAGAAGCATGAAACTGCACCCATGCAGAAGAGCCGGGATGAGCAGCCCGCTCCCCACTGAAGGTAGGTCTGTATACCAGGGAGGTGCTAACTGGTTCACGTGTTTTACCACCACCGATTTACAGCAGTGCTAAACGTGGTCTAAGCAGCGGTAACTCGTGTCCTGAAATTTCTGAAAGAGCCACTTCATGGCTTTGGATCACGCAGTTCATCAGCTCTCTATGAATGAAGGACTATTCACCTGGTCACGCAGTTCCTCTGCTCTTGCTGTTTATTCTGGGAAGCAGAAGCCTCCAAGATCGATCTGGGTAAGTGTATCAATGAGATGATTGTTTTGGGATTGAATCCTCTCTGCCTTATGGAGATCTACAATGTATTTGTCCATGTATACTTTAAAGCAACTGATAAAAATAAGTAGTAGCGCTACCAGCAGTGTTAGACATTTTTTTACCACGTGTCCATTGATCAATTACTGATGAATTTTCTTCAGTGTCCACTGATCAATTTACTGAGGAAGGTAGTGGCAGAAGATGCTCCCTGCTCAGAAACAAGTCCATTCCCCAGCACGTCCTCTCCTGCAAACAGTCGCTGTCAGCACTGCAGAGAGAATAAAGCTAATCCCTTCAAACTGGTGAACTTCCATTTCCTTTCTTGGTATGCACAAGACAAAGACAAATTATTTAGAGGTTATTTTGTTTAAGTAGATATCTTCCTCATATTAAGGGAAAGTAAATCTTAAGAGTATGGAAGGCCACTGGCCCTAACTGTTCAGTGCTCCAGATTCAGAGGTGGAAGTCATGGGGAAGTTGCTAGGGTGTGCGTGTACCTATCTCTACTCTTTCCCACTGTTTTCTGGCAGGCAGCATTATTAAGACTAAGGGTGCCTTTGTGGTTTACATTAATCCATTTTGGGACTGCAACTGAAAAAAGCATCTTTCGTGGGGAATCGGACTGTTGGTGCAGGGAGCCTGACTCCAGCCCCCTGGAGCCAGGGTGCTCCCCTGGTGGGAGCCTACCGGTTCTTCTGTTTAAGTCAACAGGGTTTAAGTCCCGCTTGTTTAAATATCCGGTTTAACTGGGGCTTGCCTCCATATCAAAGGCAGTATGGTAATTTTTACGAGGGAAAGGGTTGGCCCCGGTGTTGGCCAGACTTGTCCCTGCTCTCCCTGTTGCACAACGCGGTGCTGAGTCACTGCCATTTCTCACTCAGTGAGTGCTCGGGTCTTCTTGGTGCTGTGTTTGTATAGGATGGGGTCCCATCACATGTGCTGTAACTGGGGGAGCCTTTGCATAAGCAAGAGCTAAAAATGAACAAAGAGTTTTCCTAGTTTGCTAGTATTTTATTTACACGCTGCCATGTGTGGCAAGTTTCATTCCGGCTCTTCGATTGCGTGGTGGACCAGGCTTGAACTTGCTTTTCTGAAGCCAGTCATCTAATTCCTCCTGATGTACTACTGGTATCTCACTGGGCCTTCAGTCTCGCCCCGATCTGCAGAAGATTTATGGATAGATATTATATAGATTTAACACAATACCACGGCTTTTATTATTTGCTGGAAAATGTTAATAAAAAACAAGTATTACACATGCATTTTAATCCCTGAAGTGATTTTTGAGTAGAATGCATGAATTATTAATTGTTGTTATTGTTATTATTGCAGTGCATACCTATCTCACAGGACATTGTGAGGATTAATTAATTCTTGTAAAGATGTAAAAGGCCATATAGGTGTCAAGGGTTATGACTAAAGTGCTTTGAAAATGGAAACCACTCTGTGAGTGCCAAGTATTATTATTTATGGAGTCCGGGCAGTGTGCTTGGTGCCGTGCAAACACTGGACCAGTTATTGCAAATATTTGCTTATATGTGCTTAGTAGGCCAAGCACTCGTTGTTACAAGTAATTTCAACTATTTTAAGGATGTGTCTTACAAATATGGCCATGAGAAGACTTTCCAGTAGTTGGGATGGCAAAGCCACAGAACATCTGCACTCTGAGGGCACGCTTTTATTCAAACACATGGATAAACCAAGACCTGGTCCAGGTCTAGATCCAAAAGCTTTGTCCCATCTTTCTCACTACTAGGAGACTTAACAACAGTTATTGTTTCAAAGGAAACATAACAACAGTTATTGTTTAAAAGTGACTCTCCCGGCCCAAGGCAAAGCCAACTCTCTAAGCTCAGCTCACTCGCTGAACAACCTGCCGTAAACCATAACCTGCTCAACTGCCCTGTGTTACCCAACATCTGTTCTTGGAAACCTCTGAAAGCGAGAACCTCCCTCCCATATGCTCTGGAAGTGGCCCTGGTAACTGAGCCCAGCTGCGTATTTGGGCAACAGAACTACAAAGTCTAAAGCTCATCACGGAAAGTGAGGCCTTTGTGCAGTCCCGTGGGGTGTTTGCCTTCATAAAGGGAAACCAGAACAAAATGGATGGGTTAGAATTATAACAGCATAAATCTGCCAGAATGCACTGGGTAGATTCAGCAGAGCAGAACGTATACTTGGGTAATCACCCGGTCGCGTACATCACGATGTTAAAAAGGAGAGCCTGGCACCCCGGAGTCCCGACTGCACATTTGGAGAACATGAGACCACAAAAACCTTCAGCCAGATTACTTCAGTTCAGCACGTTGTCGCTGCTCAGCAGATGGATGGGAAGACGGTGTTTGTAGTTCCTGTGGGCCAAATAACGCACACTCGAGGGGTTTCCCCTCCTCCGTTTCTCACACAAGCTTTCTGAACGTTACACCTCCCCTTCCTATTTCATGGACTTTGCACAGCTCCTCCCATACCCTTCGTCAGGCCCCTGGTGTCCCACAGCCCCTGCAAGAGGTCCCTTATCTTCTTTCCTCTTGCCTTTGGCTACGTACATACTCCTGTTCCCCCTTCCTCCACCCACTGTTATTGCTTATCTTCTTTTACCAGGGAAATAAATCATTCAGAGTATCCAGAGGTTCAGCTCCTTTAGAAGCATGGACAGGTCTGAAATGATAATGCAGGAAGGTGTTAATGAGTCCCTTGCGCCCTTTAAATTTCCCAACTTTCACCAAAGTGGTCACATTTCGGAGTTGGACCTGATACAGTCTTCAAAAATTATTGCCTCTTTACATACCTAAAGCAGACCACCTACGCATCATTACTGGGAAGAGAAAGTTGCCCACCTGGGCCATTGAAATCACTGCAGGAATAAACGTTGAACATAAGTGGTTTGCAATTACAAATATGCTCTCTGGCTTTCTAGAGAGGCTTTGGTTTCCTCATATAACCCAGGCCTCTTCAAGCAAATGGATTGAAGGCCCAGGGCTTTCTCAGAATTAAATAATTTTGCAATGCAAAAAAATCTATTTTCTCTGAGTACTTAATTTTTATTCTTCATAAAAGAAGGAAAAGTGCACGGGCCTGGTCCTGAAAAAAATGAGCACTGTGAGATGATCCTACATGCAGAGACCCACCCACCTGCTTTCATCCAGGCTTTATGGAGTCGAGGGGTCCCATCTGCTTGCAAGATGAAGCTTGGGCAGGTGAAACCTGCCGTGTACCAGTCGTTAGGCTGAAAGTAAAATCCACCTTTAAGTCCGGAATGGCTGCCTTAAGGCCTAGTTATTTCTCCTGCAATGCCAAGTTCTGTTCACAAAAAAAAACCCCCAACCCAATAAAAGAAAAAAAAGTAAAAGCTATGTTTGTGGCCCATCTCTCTCCTGTTTTGCCAGCTGCAGTAAAAGCCAGTTCTGCAGAAGCACGGTGATGTGGAGGCCCCAGTCGGGCAGCACCAGACGTGGGCCTGGGCGCGTGGCGAGCCTCTGGCCCAAGGAGGAACGGCCTCTGGTGTTGCCATCAGATCTGAGCATGGTTTGTGGTCACTGGGACTCGGCGTGAGTGCCAGTGTCCGGACATGAGAGTGCTGGACCAACGCCCAAGAGCGTGAAACGCTATTGCAAAAACATTTTAAGATGGGAAGGACTGCCTAGTGATGGATGTGGTTTCGATTAACATAGCTCGCTTTAGAATATAAACTAACCTGCGATACGATAAATGGGATTTCAGATCTAAAAATGGACAGCACCCAGGTAGGACACTGCATTATTAGTGTAGAGGCTTCACTTCATTAAATAAAATTACAGGGCAGACGCAGTAACGGGCCCGGGTGCAAGCGTCAAGCCACACGGAGCCCCGCACGGCGCGGGGCAGGATCCCCAGCGCCAGGTGCCATTGCCAACCGCCATGCGCTACCAAAAACAACCCCAAGTAAGAACGCCACGTTAAACCCTGCGTTTACATAAGCGCTTCTGGCAGCGGAGTGCAATTAATGGCTTTCCTAGAAAAACTTCCAGGCCCCGCCACGCCGCCCGGCTGCCTGCGGGGCTCCCCCCCACTCCCTCGGGGTCCGAGCCCCGGCGCCCCGGGCGCGGGCTCCGGCTCGGGCCTCGCACCCGTCGGCAGGCCCGGGGCGGCCTCCCCTTCCCGGCAGGGCCGCGGGCGGCCTCCCCGCACCCGCCTCCCCTCCCGCACAGCCCGGCCGGCGCTGCGCCTGCCCGCGGAGCGCGGGGTGTGGGCAGAGGGGGAGGCAGCGGGGGAGGCAGGGGGTCCCCGCGCTGCCAGGGCGGCGGGTCTGTTTAGCCGGGCGGCCGCCGCAGCCGGCCCCGCTCCTCCTCGCCTGGCCTCGCCTCCCGGCCCCGCTCCTTCCCTTCCCTCCCTTCCCGCGGCGGCGGCGGCGCTTTCTCTGGCGCCCATTTCCGTGCGGCTGGCCACCCTCTCCCCGCGCGGAGCGTCTGAGGGCCGCTGGCTGCTCCGAGCCGCTTGGCTCCTTCCCCCAGTAACCGCTTCTACATTCTGCCTCAATTCCTCCCCAATCTAAATCACACACACACAGATATTACTTTTTTTTCCCTTCCCCCCCGCCCCCCTCCTCCTTCCTCGGGACTTAAATCTCTAACCCCCCCCTCTCTCCCCACCCTCCCCCTCCCCCCGGCCCCTGGCTCGGGATATAATTGAATATCACAGCACTACTCGCTGGTTATTTTTTTTTCTTCCTCCTCCTGTGTGTGTGTGTGGTGGTGGTTTTGTTTTTTTTTTTTTTTTTTTTTTCCCCGTTTTTTTTTTTTTTTTTTCTCTCCTCCTCTTGGTGTGGACACCTCAGCTATAAAAAAAAATATATATATATTATCGATACATATACGTGTGTATACACACACACACACACACACACACACAGAGACACACACAGATGTCTATATATATATATATGGCTGTATAAAAAAAAAAAAAAAAAAAAAAAGGAGGAGAGACAAACAAGGGTGAATTTCTTGTGCCTCCATTCCCAAGGAACGGGGGGAGCAGCCGCTCCGCCGCCACTCGCAAGGTAAGGACCGGGGCGCTCCGCCGCCGAGCCCCCGCGGGGCGGGAAGGGGCCGCGGCCGGGCCGGGGGTGGGGGGGATGCGGGGGGGTGTGTGTGTGTGTGCGGGCGCCCTGTTTGTCTCTGTGGCGGTTGGAGGCGGGCGGGGGATGGGCGCCCGCCTAAACGCCTGCTGCGGCCCCCCCCTCCCTGCCCCCTCTTTTTATTATTTTTTTTTAATTAATGCTTGTGGGGTGCTGGGGGGGGGGGGGCGCGCTCCCGTGAGTCTGGGGTGCGGGGTGTGTGTGTGTGTGTGTGTATTTATTTTTTTTTTAAAGCAAACGGCACCCCACTTCCCCTCCCCCCTTCGTGCTGCTGGCCTCCCCTCCCCCCACCCGGCTTATTTTTTTTTTTTTTTTTTAAAAAAGCATTTAATGGGGGGGGGGGGGATGGGGGGAACCGGCTTCGGCAGCGAATGGCACACGGGAGCCATGGCGAGCGGCCTATTTTTAGCCTGATTTGTGTGGAGAAGCGCCTTCCCATCCCCCTCCCCGCATATTTACTTATGGGGGGAGGGGAAAAAGGGGGGGAAAAACGGGGTGGGGGGGGGCGGCGGGGTGGGGGCGAACTCCGACGGGCGGGGGAGGGGCAGTGCCCCTCCCCCGCCCGTCGGAGTTCGCCCCCAACCCGGCCCCTCCTTGGATGGGGGTGGGGGGACACACACCCCATGTTTCCCCCCCCCTTCCCCAAGCAGCCAAGTTATCGATCAGTTTTCCTGCGAAGTTCAGTGCTGAACGTGAAATACCCCGTGGTGGCAAGGAGCGGGCCTGCTTTGGGGGGGGGGGGGGGGGAAATTTAAAAAAGCGCTTTATTTATTTATTTATTTATTTATTTTACCCCCGCACTTCACAGGGGTTCACTTTTCCCGGGTTTATCCCTCTCCCAAACCCAGGTGTAAATCGCGCATCGCACCTTCGAGACGGGCTCGCAGGGTGGATGCAACGTGCCGGTTTTCTCGGTGGAGGCTGTGGGTCCTGCAATAGCACGGACATGTGGCTTGTTATTATTGTTGTAGCCCCGAAAGGGTTAAACTTCCTCGTGTTGTTCCAGGTGAATTTAATCTTTCATCACCGAATTTCCTTTTAAGGCAGCTCGAGAGAATAAAAGTCTCTCCTCGCTTTATCCCCCGAAACGGCAAACTTTGTCTGTGCTTTATGGCAGAGGCTTGTTGCTGCAGATGACACGTGAGTCTGGAGGAAAGTTTGGTTTGTAGGTCGCTGAGTAGGAAAGTGAAGTTTGCTGGTGAAGTTTTTACTACTCTCCAGTGTGCTCAACTTCCTCGTTTTCCTGTCTGTGTAAATCAAATTCCTAACTGATTTACAGGGGGGATCACGAAACGTATTCCTTCTTTATTATTAAAGCATGAGAGGCATGATGAGGAGAACCAAGTCTTTGTTGTGTAAAAAAAAAAAAAAAAATATTCTGGGCTTGCCTGACTCTCTCCTATCCTGCGCTACTACAATAAATGTCTGAGGGTGTTGAGCGTATGAACAAGGTCCTTTGGTGTTGGTGGTCTCTACCCTTTGGCTGTTCACCGGGGCTGTGGTTTGTGCCCCTTTGAGGGCGAGGGGCACCATTTGCTAAACTGATGTTTGGGTTTTGAGTCGTACCCCAGTTTGGAGGTCACCGGGCAGTTTTGGCCCATGTCGTGCTCTGAGCAACAAGAAGGCTCTTTGGTGTGAGGCTCATGCTGGATTTGGGGCCTTCCTTTGGGTTTGTGTATGTTAACTGCCTTCTCAGAATACATTTCAAATGAGGACTGGTCCTGCAAACTCTTTTGTGTGTCCTTGAATTTAAGCAAGTGGGTACGTGTTTGTGGATGAGCGTTGAAGGGTTTTTTTTTCCACTTAGCCATAGGCAAAAAGGCCCATGCTGTTATGGTGGTGGTGCTTAGGGTGCAGGTGGTGCTCTGGAAACGATTGTAGAAAACTTTCTGTGTTTTCTTGTAGTGATTTTTCTTCTTTCTTTTCTTTTGGTTAAGATCTACTGGAAGAGCAATGTATCGTATTATTTACCTAAGATCACCTGAGCCCGTACACTGCCTCTGCCTTAAGTTTTCTTAGGGGAAGGTGGATTTGTCTCCATGAGAACAGGGTTCATGTGGTGCTGTGTCTTGGGACCTTGGTGGCGTGCCTCCCAAACTGTTATTGGGAACACCTGGATAAGGCTTAATTCTCACTCCGCCAGGAAAAGGGGGGAAGGAAATGTAATTTAAAGGTATGAAAGGAATTGGGGTTTGGCTTTTGGGCTTTTAAATTTATTTTTTTTTTTAAAACTGTGCAAGAATATATGATTTTTGTTTGTTCAAACGTGCACAGCCATAATGCATGTACGTAGCATAAAGAATGCAATAATTACAGGAGATTCTGTTGCTTAAGCTTTTTTCCTCTTCAAACAGGTAGTTATAATTTTTTTCCCTGTGAGTGTTTTTTTTAATATGAATACTTCTTTCACTTTTACTCTATATATGGTAATTATTGATGTTTGTGTAATGCTTTGAAGTTACAAGGCACGGTATAAGCGCTAAGTACCCAACAGCAGTACTTCATAGTCATTTTCCCATCATGAAAGAGTTTGATGCTGAAGAGTGCTACAGCCCTAAGCATAAAGACGCTCTGGATGGATTAGGAGAAATGGTCAAAATTGCTTATAATGTCGTTTTCAGGTAATATTTTTTAGTTAGGGAGAACAGATCTGAATAATGTAAAGCAAACTTAGTTATTTTACCTAACCTGATTTTGGTTCTGGAATTTAATTTAACATGGAGTCAGAATGTGTTTGCTGTTATAAATTTTGTAGTGGCAGTAAAGACCCACATCCTACAAGGATGTAATCGTGCAGAAGTCAGGAAGTCCTGTAAAGAAACACACACAACTTTGTGAACATCAGCGGTCTAGTTTGGTTGAATAAGCTCTGCAGATGTCTGTGAAGTTGCTCGCAGAAGTGTGTTTTGTATTAGTGGTGGGCAATAGGATGTGAATCTTTCATGACACTGATACTTTTTTGGTCTCACAGTGCTGCTAAGTGTTTAGGGAAAAGCCGAGGCAGTGGCAGGCGTGACACCTTTCCTTCACTAATCTGTTCCTCTGCTCATCTGGAGTCCCAAGAGATAACCACCCCCTAGTTTTTGCTTGCTCTGCCTGTCTCTTTCCTTCCCCCGGACCCACAGCCGCTCAGGATGGTGGTGCCTGTGTGAATTCTGACACCTTGCAGGAGAGGACACTGCTGGCAAGCGGAGAAGAGACAGACACAACCTGCCGCCAGCTCTTCCCCTTCTGAACCAGGATAGGGAGATCATAAAGTGGTCTGATCTGTGGTGAGGAGGGTGAGGACAGGGTGTACTGCAGGACTCTGTTGTGTCCCTACTGCGATATCGTGATACTGAAACGTATCATGCTGAAGTACAACTCAGTCTAATTCATGTTGTTTATACTGAGAGTTGTGATACTGTTAGGCGTACTGACCATCCTTAGTGCCTGTGTGTGTTTGTGCATGCGTACGCACACAGAGCATAGGGTGTAATAATGACTCTATTTAAAGTCCTAAGCATCAGCTCGTGCAAGTAGCTGCAGGTTGGGAGAGAAGTGAAAGTGTGTATGTGCACTCTGTAATTACGTGAGTTTGGCTTCCACTAAAAGTGACTACTGCAAGAACATACTCATTGCGTGCTCATTTTTAAATATAAATTTAAGTGTTTGTGTTAGGTGAGGAAGAAGTGTCGAAGTTTTCCATTAGGAACTATGATTGACAGCTCTTTTCAGTGTTTTTGAGTTGCATTGCAGCATTAATGTAATACCTTCAAATTAACAGGTGATGAAGAAACAGTTCCTGTGTTCCTGCTGTTCATTTAGCTGCCCCTGTCCCAAATACATGCAGCTTTCTAGGCACTGTAGTATGGAGTTAGATGGTCTTAGTTTCTGTAAAGTAGCTTAATGAAAAGTGACTTTACTAGAAAAAGGTTCATCTGGTGATCCCAAGCAGAGTAGATGGAGACCATTTTATTTGTCTCATAATTGGTTTCCTCCGAGATAAAGTATGACAATGAAATGAGGAATAAGAAACACCTTCTCAGGTGAAATTGTAGGGGAATATTTTGGCTTTGTCTTAATTGTGTGAAATTGAATTAGCTAACTAGAGATAAGAATTAGTGAAGACAAGGCAGCATAGCTGTGATTTCATGAGAGTTGATAGATTGGGTGGAAAAGCATGGAAATCTGGTCTAGAAATCGCTCTGCCAGTTTGTGTGAAAACTGTGAACTACTTCTCGTTAGGGTTCTGCCTTGTGGTATCTAATCCAAGATGAGAAGGCCCTTTTCTTCCTTCTCGTAATGAAAACAAAGCTGAAATTGTTTATACAAAATGCCCTGGAGTCTTAATGGCTGCGTTTAAATTGGAAGTTGAGTTTTCCTTTGGTTCTGAAGGATTTATAGAACAGTAACTCAGCTTACCCTCCGAAACATTGATTTTTTTAACACTTTACCATGTCGTTTTCTGTGACAGCCTTTAGATTGTGCTTTTTATATCGATAACAATTCTTTAAAAAAAAAAAAAAATCTTCCTTGGTAAGAAATAAGTGGTCATTCCAAGCTGAATGAAAACACACATGCCATCAGGTGCATAGGACCTAGCTGGCTTGGCTAGCCAAGGAGTGAGATGACCCAGTATTGCAGCTTACCCTTGCTTGTTCACTTGGATGGGTTGGTTGCTAGAAAGACTTTTGAAAACACTTTCTCATCTGTAGAAATAATAATAATAATACTAACGATAAAAAGGCTTGGTGAATTGGTGTAGCTTTCTGAAAAACCTCCCGAAAGAACCTCCAAAGTCATCAGAAGGAGTTTACAGAATTATCACAGCCAATGAATCTTTCAGAGATTCAAAGACCCTTCTTGGTCTTTGAATGTAAGCGTACGGGGCGTCATTCAGTGCTACACAGAGATACCAAGGTCCTTCTAAACAAGGGAGCTTGAATACCAGCAGCAACATTCCTAGGTATGCTATCAGACTAGTACGTCCTTTTTTCAGGACCAGTAACGCAAGCAGACTGGGTGTCAAGCTGGTCACGCTTGGGCTGGTTCAGTGCCTGCACGTGGCCCTTCGTGGTGCTGCATACAGTGGGAGTGGGCAGCAGGCCCCTTGATTTGTGCTCTAGTTCTGCTTGGTGCAGACGTGACTCTTTTTAAGAGTATAAACTGGCATCTGCATCTGTAAAGTAAGATGTTAATAGTCATATTTTCAAAGATGCTGAGTCCCCACAGTTGCATGTGAAGTTGGCAGTCTGTGTGTGCTTAGCATTTCTAAAAATCAAGTCGTGTGTGTGGTTTGCTGGCTTTTGCAGACTCCCGTGAGGGTGTAGTTTCTGTTTTTTTTTCTGGGATCGGTATTAGTAAAAGGCTGTGTTGTGTACCCTGACTTGTGTTTATTGTTGTAATTCTTAAGTCTCCATGTTGCAAAGGAGCAATCTTGTTTATTAGTAATGTCTAGCAGTAAAAAATCAGAATCATCCAGAGAAAAAACAGTTGGTTGTTTTTTTTTTTTTTCTTTTATGATCTGAGATTCAGTTCAATCTCTGTTCAGTGTGTGTATTACAGAGACTCTCTACAACCGTGTGCCATATGCAAACATACTGAGTGTTAGTTCACATAGCTGGAGGTGTGTTACTAGAAATATTAGCTGGTGTGGTGTGAGTAGTAGGCCTTCCCTTCCCCCTCATCAGGGCAATAGTTTTGCCAACCTGGCAAAGCAGGCAAGCAGCTGTCTCCGCAGCTAATGCTAGAGCTTCTTTTAACCCGTTGGGGGGTTTGGGGAATGATTCAGTCGCTTCCCCAGCTGCATGCAGAGCTGCCACTGAACCCCACTGACATCAGGCTGATGGTAGATTTTTATGAATTAGGACTGTGAAAGTGACTCTGGAAACTTTCCTGTTCTGTACACAGCTACGTGCCTGCTGGCAGTGACAAGAGAGCATAGAGAAAAGATGTCTGTACGGCCTATTCGTGGAGCATTTTTTTTCCCAAGGTTATGAGTTAAGGGTCAAATATTTACTATTCATGAAAATGTAGTGCTAAATACTGTGCCCAGTGCCAAAACCACAGAAATTGTCAAGGTTTAGAGCCCTAAATATAACCTACCCTAAGAGTTGCATCCATTTGACATTAACAGTGTTAAAAGTTCAGTCTCTTCACATGGGTGACCTATCGCCGGCAAACTCTGCGCTGGGAATTTGCTTGATTGCGAGCACACACGAGGTGAATTTCAATCCCTTGATGGTTCCCTAAAAGTACCAGGCAAAGAAGAGACAGTTTGATTTCCTGGAAGAAGTTGTCCAGGCTGACCGAGGAGAGGAATAACAAATTTCATAGCTCTTTTGTGTTTTTTGGGCAGACTGATTAATGATCGAGTGTCAGCATGACTTCTGAAAATACATTTTTGCCTTGTAAAAATAGTAATAAAAAGATTTAATTATTTTTCATTTATCATTGATATTGGTCTAACTTACAGTCCTGTTGGAACAAATGAGACTTTTTACCATTAGTTTCAGCAGTTGGGAGTGTATTAAGTGAGGCTGAAAATTTTACCTTAAAATACTAATTGATTTTAACAGAAATTAATCTGTCTGACCCTCCCCCCCCCCCCCCCCCCGCTTCCAGGTTCGTTTAGCTCACAGATATGATGAGAACTCTTCCTCTTTTAGGTCAAGTCTAAATTTGTGGGGAAAAAATAGTTTTGATATTGCATATATTGCATAGACCTATGGGGGAAATAACAAGAGATCTGGGTCAAAAAAGTAGGACGTGCAAGATTTAGAAGCTGTTGAAGTGTATTTATTTGTCCTATATTAGGTTAAAGGAAGTATTGGTGCTTTCAGTTTGGCAATATGTCCTTCAGTCTGCGGTGTTCTGTAAAGGGAAGACAACTGTTAAACAATGAATCACAGCTAATTTTTGTACGGATGTCAACATTCTTCTCTAGTGCAGAAATTTTTGCTTGGATATTAACACAAACATGCATTCCTAAATACAGACTCTTAGCGATAAATTTTAATTGGGAAGTGCTTTGTAAAAATACGGGGTTTTGCCATGATGATATTTGTGAATCTGTAACATAATTACTTTGGGGTTACGTTTGTTCAGATTTCATACTTTTTAATGTCCTTTTAAAGCAAAGTTAGCACAGATGTGGATGGAGGCAAACGAGGAACAGTGTTGTCACATCATCTATTTAATGTTGACCTCAAATAAATTGTACTAGAAATGCATCTTGTGTAACAATGGATTAGCTGTTTCTCAAAGCTAATGTAAGTTTAGCTAAAGGAGGTTTAGAGAAGTGGGCTTCATACTCCCTGGAAGTGACATAAATGTTTTGCTGGTGCAGACGTGGTACCTGATTTTTCACTTCATTTCAAATGCACATCTAAATTTCACAATCTGGTGTGTTGTGTTTAGACTGTAAATTTCTAGCACTCTGTAAGATTAAAAAAGTCAGGAATATGAAACTTCAATGTGTTGAATTGTGATAAAACTTAAACAAAAATACAATGAGACAGCCTACTAAGCAGTTTCGGTAAGCTTAATCTGATAGGAAGAACGGATATCTAAATGTGGCTGATTAATAGAAACCAACTATTTTTTAACAGTTTTCACCATTATAGTAAATATTTGTCACAATTGTTTGAGTTGTAAGAAAAATGCTTTGTATTTCTGTGACTGTCTTCTAGGGCAGATTCTGAATGGTCTTTGATTACATTAGAAATATCAATGTGTTTATCTTGCTGTTGGCAAAGTCCATGTTAGTTGGTTCCTCTACTGTCTACGCATGCAAGGTTATTTCGATATGGATTATTTATTTCTAGTTCATCAAGGCCTTTTTCAAGACTCTTTCTTACAGTAAATATAGTATACACTAAATACACCCGAAATTAAGTTCTAAGAGCCTGTTTCATTAAAACCAAACAAAAAGCCTCCTTGACCGTTGAGGTGCCTGGGCACTTAGAGCCCTCACAGATGTTTAGCTTTCTGGTAAAATAGATGGGTATTGCTTATGTCTTAAACATCAGGCCTCTGCTCTCTGTGAGGTTCTGCAGGCTGGTTGGGGAAGCACCAAGGAGAACGTTCCCGTCGCTCTCCCCTCGTTGTCCCAGTGCCTGGGACGGAGCTGGGGTCCCGTGTTAGGGAGATACCGGTTGCTTGTATGTACTGGGGCAAAAAACTGAACTTTTAAAGATCCTGTGCGTACTGACAGAAATGCTAAGAATAATTAAAACAATTGTATGAAGGATAAAGGGATGGAAACTTTCAGAGGTAGCCAGGGAGAACACTTCTGATGTGTTTTGACTCGCTCTTAGACGCTATGGATGACTTCATATGAGAGACTCGGAGGGTATGTGAAATGCAGTGTCAGACTCCGGCTAAGAGTATGTCCATTATGTAGGCTGAGATTCTCTGTTGTGCCATCAGCAAGGCTTGTGTATGTTGGACATTGCTGAAGAGCTCCAGAAATCTGCATTGATGGTGTTAGAATATGTAAAATCTTATTTGTGTGCTTAACGTGCCTCCCGCTTTCCTAGCTGTGGTTTGTAACTGCCTGCCTGTGGAATGGAGTTTTTTCAAGGTGAAAAGAAAGAAATGCACTGTTTTTAAAAACACATGTTCAGAGGTCAGGTTAGTCAGATTTAATTTACATTAATACTACTGTAAAGTGAAAGTTTGGAACTGTAATATACTTCTATGTGCCTATTGCTGCTTACTTTTTATTTGTTAGGCTGGTACTGTTGGGCCTACTGCTGTTCTGTGTGATTAAAATAACCCCCCAACCCCTGCCCTGTGTAATTAAAACACAAGCGGTGCAAGATTCTACTGCTTTTTTTCTTGCTAAAATTAACCCCTTCCAACGGTCAGTGTGGTCGTGCCCTCTCCTCTGCTTGGCTCTGCTTCCTTGTCCGTGCTGCAGCGTGCATGTGGCAAATTAACGTAATACACTGGGGTGTTTTGTCTCGGTCCTGACAGTTTGCATCATTTTATTATTATCCCTTCTTAAGGCTTTATTTGATTTTCTAGTCTCCCCCCACCAGTTTGTTTTTGTTTTGTTTTGTTTTTTTCCCCCTGGGCTTCCGCTCTTCTTTTTATCAGGTTGGATTTTGTTTTGCGTTCTCCCCATCTATTCTTCTGTCAGTTCTTTAAACCAAACTGGTACCTTTTTGTTTCTGTTCTCTGGCTTTTCTCTGCTTTCTTCCCGCTTCTCCTCACTTTAGTTAAGTTTACACACAGGACTTGATCCTATGTAGCCCTCCTGAACCAGGGGAGTTGGATGGGTCTGGACGGTGTGGCCCCGGTCTGTGGGGGAGCGAAACCTGCGGGACTGCTGAGGGAGTCTCATTTTGCAGGTTGTGCTGCTGGCAGCGAGTGGGGCACCGAGCAGAGGTGAGCGAGGGGCCTGCCCGCGGGCAGAGGGGTAGCAGGGCAGGAAACAGGATTAATTTTGGCAGTGCTCTTATTTGATAAAAATAATCTTGGCTTTAGGCGTAAAACATTGATCCAACTCTTGATGAAGTCAGGAGGAAGCTTTGGGGGGAGCTGGTGTCAGTGCTTGGTATGAATGCAAAAAGCTGAGGAAGTTTTGAGTGAAAACCTCAGGTGCACTTTGAGGTTAGCTTTGGGCTTTTTAAAATCGGGGAGTTTATGCAATAAATTTTTATTGACGTTGTGGCTTAAAATTAGCAAAAACAAAGTCAGTCATCCTGAAATCAGTGGCAGCCTTATCTTATTGTTTTTATTGTGGGTAGTGTTGACAAGTCACATGCCCCATTGTTCTGGGTGAACAAACACGGCTTTGAGACTGTGAGCTGGTACGTGCCTTTGTCCTGTGCTGTGCAGACGAGTGTGCAGAATTGCAACTTCAGAAAGATTGTCTTTAAAGAGTTCACATCGAGAAACTGCGCAATATATGAAATACTCTGTTGTTTGATATTTAAGCAGTATCTTTATTTGGTGGTATCTTGTTGTCCAGAACCTAAGAAAATACATGGAATTAATGCTTCATAATGTCTCTCGTACCTTGTTGACCAGCAAAACCTATGGATAGTAGTCTTGTGTTCTGGCTCAGAAATAGATGTGCTTGGGACAGAGAGAATGCAAAATGTGCTTTTGAGAAAGTCAGTAAATGATTTTAGCTTGAAACTCAAATCTAAGTTCTTTACTGCAAAACTGTTGACACTTGAGATGGTAATAGTGAACCTCATCTTGACTGAAGTCACAGTTTTGTGGATCACCTCTAAAATTACTCTTGCTGTTTATAAGTCCTTGTAATCAGGATATGTGTAGTGTAACTAAGATGGATGCAGTAGGGGCTGGCTGAAGGAACAAACCTGGCACATGGAGGCTGTGGATGTAGTCAGCCAGCCATATCTGGGGGAGAATCCCAGTGAAACTGCTGTGAGTTTTGCCTAAGGAAGAACAGAAATATTAGTCTTTTCTGCCTACAGTGATTTTATTATGTTGTTGTTTTTAATACATCTTAATAATGCCAATGTAGTTCATTGTCTGGGTCAGTATTTTTAATTTGTAAAGTTTTTCTCTTTTTGTTGTCTCACAGTCTCGCTTTTTCCTCTTTGGAAACTGGTGCTTGCAGTGTATTTTATATCAATACGAAAGCATTCACCAGAATGGTCTTGAATTGTCAGAGCTCCATAGCGGGTGTTACCAGGATGCTTTCAAATGTAATAGCACTAAAACTGGTAGAAATTGTCATAGCTCTCTTGACTGTGTGTCGACAGTGTCAGCTGTGTGCCTGGCTGCCCTCTGATATTAGAAGACTTCCCCGGTTTTGGTGATTTACAGGCAATCTGTAAAATACTGCTTTAATTTCAATACAGAATGAATGGCAAGCTTTTGGCGTCCTAATGTGGGGACTATAAAGTAATGGAATATTTCCTGTGGGTTACTGTTCAACGTTTTCAGACTTTTTTTGAGCATGGCTGCAGTTTGTCTACCCAGGCCCTTCATAGGGACTGCTTGAATAGAGGGAATTATGGAATTACTTTCTGTTACAAATTCTCTCTCTAAATTTTCATAGGCTTGTTCAGATCTGTGGTGGATCCCCAGAGACACACTTCTGTTCCCCACACCCACAATTTTGCTTTTCTAGATTGACCTAATATACCTGTATGTAACAGATAACTGTATTTACTTTATTTTTAGTTTACATCACTGAAGATTTTCTGTCTGCGTAACGATTAGGACAGAAAGCTGGTGTCAGGATTATCTGCTATTTCTGCCGCTGTGTGACCTTAGCAAATGGATTAACAAATTTACCCATGCACCAGTGATTTAATACTTAAGAGGAGGTTTTTTTCAGACCCAGTTCAGTGCCCTGAGATCTGGCAAAAGGCTGCATAGCAGTGTAAAGTGACTTTTCTTTTATTTGTCAGCAGAAGCTGATTTGGAGTTTCTAGTTTAGGCAAGTGATCCCTTTGTCTTGATAAGTTTTGTGCTCGTCTTCTCGTTTTATGTTGGACAAAACGCAGTCCTTCACATGGGCAGTATTTTCTGATGGCACCCATACGTGATGAAGGATCGTGTTGAAATCAGGCTACTCGGTTCATAAAGTTTGGCATGGTTGTGTCCTTAGTATGTGGAAGGGCAACTTTATACGAAATTTCAAGATGCCTGCATTTTTTCCAGACCCTGGCAGCTCTTTGGGGGTGGGGAAAAGCTGAACTTTTTTTGGTGGAGCCACTTCAGGGATGGGTTTCAGAGCACAGCTGTGCAAGCAGCTGCTTGTCCCAGCGGCAGAGATGGGAGTGGGGGTGGTGGGACCCTTCTCTTGGTGGAATGGGGACACACAACAAAGGTACAGGTAGATCCCTGTGAACCTCCCTGTATGGAACTGATGTTTCAATCCTTTGCCATGGTTGATTGACTCCCCCGCCATGCTGACACAGTGGTTTATTGGTCCTACAAACATCATCTCTGGAAGGATTGTGTTAAAACCTACTGCTGTTTTGGGGAGTATTAAAATCCAAGTGGTTTTGCTGAACCAGTTTACAGCATGACTCCACAAACGCCTGCATTATTGCCGTGAAGGTGGCGATAAACTATAGCTTATCCATAGGAATGAACCTATCGATAGTAGCTAAGGGTGGACCATGGACTTCTTATATTGGCTCTGCTGTCAGACAAAATCCTCGCAGGCTGCAGTGGGCCAGCTCATAGCTAAGCCAGTCTGACACCAACCTTTCCGTACGTAGTGGTCTCGTTAGTCTTGCTGTCCTGACGGCGTGTATTTGTCCATATATAAAGTAGACATCAGTGGTGACGTGACCTTTCTCATGTGCTTACAATTGCATTTGGGCAAGCCTTCCTTAATGAATTCCTATATGATTCTTGTTTATAAATTTATGTAGTTAAGCAATTTTACAAGTTTGTATGAAAATAATTTTTCTTCCATTTACTAAGAACCAGTAGTATTTTCCCTGTCAGAGCTGCGTGCCCTGGGCAGATAGAACATTGCAGGTCTTGTCAAGAGAAACGCTAATGCAAGATGTGCAGCCCTAACGTAGGATGTTGCTTTCTGGTGAGTGCTTTCCCTGGCAGTATAGGTGTCTCCTAAAGCCTCACAGTCCTGTTGTGTGATGCACAAGTTGTGCTTGTGATACTGATAAGCACGCGCTT
This sequence comes from Athene noctua, assembly GCF_965140245.1. Lineage (NCBI taxonomy): Eukaryota > Metazoa > Chordata > Aves > Strigiformes > Strigidae > Athene > Athene noctua. The sequence goes on from NC_134044.1 coordinate 22,191,696, forward strand.
TCTGTTACATTGTCTTGTTTTCATGTGTTGTGTGGATATTTTTCATCTGCTGGAAAACGAAATTCTAGGGAGTGTTTTAGTTTGGGGAAATCTCTTAAGGTTGTATACATTGGGTTTTGCTATTGTAAATTGTGCTTTTATGTTGTGACTTTTCTTATTTTCACCATACTCTACACTGAGGAGTATCCTCTAGTTAATTTAGAAAGAAAATCTTGCTAGCACTTTATTAAATCCCTTAAACTTTACAAGAATGTATTTACACTTGCTAGGTAGCGTGTCTTGAAGTTAAAAGTGTGAATTTACAGTGCGTTCGCATTTTTTTGGAATAACTCCAGAAAGTGTCTCATTCCAGTTTAGCGTAATACATATCTATATATCAGCAGATACAGCTATTGGTGTAGTCAAGCCCTAATTGTTTAAAAAAAAAAAAAATCACTTTTAAGTGTGATCCTTGGGTATTTTTAGAAGAGCTGAGTGAAGCCTTTTCTTACTTGAACCATTTTCTTGTATTCTGAGGCACTCTACGTGTTCTTCGTAAGAAATATATTATCGCTCCATTGAAGTCAATTCAGGTTCTCTGGAAATGATCCAGCCTTCAGGAAAGAAAAATATTAGTGTGCGTGTTGAGGAAAAGGGTTTCCCTTTATTTTGGAATTTGCTTGTCATGTTTAGCAAAGTAAGCCATTTTCAGATGCATTAAGGCTCTGAAACTAATTTTCGGAGCTGACAGTTTTCTAGTCTCAGGTTAAGCAAAAAGATTTAAATTTAATGTTTCCTTTTTTTTTTTTTTTTTTCTTAAATAGCTAGGGATATGTACATTTGTTCAGTTATAATTTGAGCACCATGCATGTTTCGGGAGAACAGAAAAATGAACTGTTTAAAATGATGATGAGGACGAGGTGGTGGGTTTTTTAGCCAGTCGTTTGTTTCAGTGTCTGAATTGCTTTGTTGCCAGTTTAAATGTTGACATTTACGGAAGTAGCCTTTGCTTGGAAGTCTTAAATATTTGCAATGTGTTGTTTATTTGGTTTGTGAAGTTTTGTGCTGTTCGAATGCTGGTTTTTATTTTAGCTATGAGTTTTGGCAATACTCATTCTAGCATATGTAGTCAGTCATAAACAAGCTAGAGACCACTAATGTTTTAGTCCTGTGGCTATATCAAAGCATATAAAGTTAAAATTAAAACTAACTGAATGTCTGTGTGTGTGCATCATGGACCTGTGCCCCACTGACACCTTCAAGATGCTCATGTAAAACTTCTGTGCCTCTATCGTTAAAGCAGTGACTATCTAAAGTCCCTATGACTTTAAGCTTTTAATTGAGGGGGGGTTTGCAGATTTCTGGGCTTGGTTTATGGCTGAAGACCAGCGCTGCACATACAAGCCTGGCTGAGTTGGCTGCCTGTTCTCCAAAGCGAGTGGAGCTTCAGTGATTTTTGTATTATTTGATGTGCTTCACTCGGGAGGGCAGGGATTTGGCAGGCGGCTGCCCTTTGCTAGTTGTATGCTCTTCAAAGTTACGCAAGCTGGATCATTTAGCAATCTGTTTCTGAAGCCTGCAGACAGGCTACAGAAGGGTGGAGGCAAGGTGCTGTGAAGAAGAGCCCCAAGATCAAGGACTCTTCTTTGAAGGCTGCCCAAAGGCATGTGCTGAGACGCCCAGGGAAGCGGGTGCTGGGTCAGGTGGTTGCTGCTGCTGCTGCTGCTGCTTGAGCTGCCCCAAAGAAAGTTTCACAGGGAGGACAGTCCAGTGGCCTCTGGCCCACGTCAACAGGAGAGGAGGCTGGAGCGTTCCCCTGAACACAGAGGGTTAACTAGTCTGTGCTTCAGCACAGCACTTCTCCAGGAAACTGCCATGCTCCTGCATCTAGTTGAGACCTGCCCTTCATTTTCTCCTCTCCCCTGATTTAGCTACCAAACCAGTGGTATTCCTCTTGCACCTGTCCAGAGCGCTTCTTTCAGTGTTGGTTCTGAACCAAATGCCATCTTTGATCCCTGACATTGCTATCGTAGAGCTGCAGTTTAGATATTATTTTTTATTTCAATATTGACACATAGGTTATTTTGCTAAATACTTTGTTTAGACTTTTAACATCTCAATGACTGAAAACCTCAGCTGGTTTTGTTTGGAACTAATTCTTCCTGAGGCAGAAATAAGACCTGAAATGTATTCCTCTAAAGTTTGTGAAGGAAAAGCTCCCTGGTAGCATTTCTGAGTTGTTGAGATTAGCTCTGAATTTCCAGATAATGTAGTTTTCTTTTTTAAAAGAGCTCCCCCCCCCCCCCCCCCAAGCCCTAAAGTATTCTTTGGTGAATGTACCGTATGATCTCTAATTATATGATCACATACCACTCCACAAATAGTGCAATACAATAGCATAGAATTATTTCTAGGATCTTGTAGAGGTCTATTCAGTAGACTACCTTAAACTCTGATCTTGCAAGTTGTTTTGTGTAAATCAACTCCTTTGCCTCCCCAGAAGCGGTGTTTACTGTAGCTCTGCCTCCAAGCCCAGGTTCAGAGCTTGTTATAGAATCATGGCTTGGGATGTCAGTTTTGAAAGTTGCCATTTAACTGCTCTTATACAGCATATGCATATTAAATAGGATAGCAGAATAACAGTGAAATTGCTCACCTAGGTCTGCAGATGAATTACCATAATTAACTACTTCTTCCCATGAATTGCACCTAACGAGGGCTGTGCTGTTGGCTGAAAATAAATTGCATAATGTCTTACTGTTGACTAAATTATTTACATACCATAGAGAGATGGTATAAAAAATCTGCAAAATAAGTGCTGGACCATTATGAAAATGAAATTGGAAAAAAAAAAAGAAATCACAGTCAGAACGTGGTGTAGCTTGCCTTCTCCTGGGTCACTGAAGAGTACTGTATCCTATTTGCATTATAGTGTGTGGCTTCGTGGTTACATATTTATCACGTTGCATTGCATAATGTATATGTGGAGAAAGCAGAGTTAGCTCTGTGCATACAGCCTTGCTCCTGCTCTTAAGAAGAGTGTATCTGTGTAGTTATAAATTGCTAAAAATGACATCTGTGTTGTTTGTTTGTTTGGTCTTTTTTTTCTCCCTAATTGTGGTCCCCAAATACGCTAAGCCAAAAGCAAAATGTGGGTTAACAAAATCAGTTATAAACCAAATTGGACAATTTTTGAAATAGTGGCTGTTCTGTGTTTACCTGTGAAGCATCGTTTGTGTGACACTTCTGTTGTGAGGTTGTTCAGGATTTCCAAGCTATACCCATGCCCTATGTTTCTTAACATCTTATCTAGTCAAGAAGTATTTTAAAAGCACAGTATTTAGATCGGGTATCTTATTTTCATCATGTGGAATCCTGTAAGGCCCTATTTATTGATAGCTGCTATAAAAGATGGTTCCACTATATAGAGATTACTTATGCTGATTTACCAGAAGAATCATACAATAAATACATGTGAGCCACTGCATGCGTAAACACTGGCAACAGCAAAATAACTGCAACTGACTGAAGATGGACTTAACTAGCGGTGGTGATTTGTGTTAGAATTTGCCAAAACAAGGCTTGTCACAGCTTGCGTTTTCCATGGGTAAAGGCCAGTCTGGAGTTGTAGACCTTGATTCCTATTCCTTTGGGGTTTGCTTTTGTCTGGGACTTTGATTTGGGCTTGAGCGTGGCAATCATAGACAAAACTTGAAAAATACTTTTTGTTCCTTGTTGTTTTAAATGGAGAATGTCAGGGTCTCCTGTGCGTAGGGCTGTCCATCCTTCTGCCCCCATCGCAGGGCTTTCCTAGGGAGACGTGGTGACTGGGGATGGGCGAAGGAAGCTGCAAGTCGGGTCATGGCCCTCACAGAAATTCAGTTGTTTATGTGATTGCTTAGGGTTATGATCCCAGTGGAAATGTGGTTGCAATGGGGAAAAGCTTTGTAAAAACAACTAAGCTTGGGAAATTGGATCACATTTATTTTTTGGGGAAGTTGGCTGAAATATTTTATGATAAGGTTTGCATCAAATAGACTTCCTTTTCTTGCCAAGTTAGCTGGGGTAGGTCAGCTGTTGTGATAACAACAACAAGGAAAACTAGTAAGTCGGTCTATTTACCTACTAAAAAGATTTCTTGAAAAGCTTTATTTCCTCTTTAAGAACAATATATGCCTGAAGTTTGGCAAAGATGTGACCTTTGTGTCAGGGGTGGAGATTTTTTTTTTTTTGCGTTGAGTGAGGCTATTCTGTAAAACATGAGTCAGACATAGGCAACCTTAATTTTTGTATTTCTAATGCAACGGACTGTTCAGGTCAGTGAGTCGTTTACTGTAGAGGGGTTGTGTGTGATATTATTAAAAAGCTATAAATGACAGAATAGCACTAATTGGTACGCAAGTATAACTGTAAAGATGGCAGAATAAGTTTTGAAATAAAATATGTTAATGTTCATCTAACATTTGTGATACATATTACAAATTGTGAGAAAACATTTTGTAATGAAGGTGAAAGAATTGACATTCTTAAACATTGGTTGGTATAATAAAGAACTCTGACTTAATGTTTTGTTTAGCTGGATGGACACTTCCCATTCATTTTCTCCAAAATTTCAGAATGTTTTCAGACACTTTATTGCACAGTATGCTTAATAGTGACCAGTAATTAACACTGCTGCAAATATGTCCTGTGCAAAAATACCACAGAGGACTAAAAGATTTATTTTTTGTCTTTTTTTTTTTTTTAAATTTTATTTTATTTTTTGTCTATTCTATTTACATTTTTAGAAGACAGTCCAAATTTAATTTACAGAATCAAACTGGAGATTTCCATGAAAAAGTTGTGAGATTGCAGTGGACAAAAGGGGACCCTGATTATGATTAGTATAGTCCTTCACATATAGGGTGAATCCTGAAGGGATTGCTGAGGGACGGAACCTTTTCTGCTGTCCTTCTCCTGTTGTTGTTTGTCACTGAACTTCTGAGCTGTTACTTAGGAGAGAGGGATGATCAGAAAGGACAGCAAAGACCTTGGAAACACTCTGCCAGAATCTGAAATCTGAACTGGGGTGTTGCAAATGCATATTTCCTTTTTGAGGACTGGGAGAGGAGACTGGGGCCGAAAGAGGGAGGGGAAGGGTTGCATTAATTCTGCTTCTTTTTCTTCTCTTTCAAATCATATCTCGCAGCGTATTAATCTCTGAATGCTCTGAGCGCTGATTACGTGAACGCATTAATTTGGTGCCCTGCTTTAATATGGTAGGAGCTTCACCAGCTTCCTATTTCTGTTTAACGGTCAACTATTTTATGACCATGAGTGCACTACAGAATACTGCCAACTGCTGTGGCACTGCTTATTGCCTGTGGGACAGGGATCTATCAGTGTCCTGGTCGTGGGACAGGGATTAGTTGTGCTTGATCGTGTCCAGTTATAATGTCAGTAAAAAAAAATGAGGCAGTGGATAAATGGATACAGAGAGATGAAAGTGTGCATGGAAGTACTGATGTTATATTGTCCGAGAAGAGGAATGGTCATTTCATTAACCTGTAGGATAACTGTCCTCAAATTTGTTTGGCTTTTTGGTTGGTTGGATGTAGTGTTCTGTGCATCATAGAAAAGTTTTAAGAGAAACATCTCAAAGGGAAAAATGAGCAAATTTTGTGAAAAGCCTTGAGGCAGTGAGAGCCTGTTGTGAAGCATGAGTAGAAGGGGCAAGGCTTTACGTTTAAGGTGTAATTATGGGTATGGAACAATTGTAAATTTGCAGGTGAGAAAATACTCTGCTTTGCATCATAGGCTGTCTGAGTCCCAGTTGAGCAAGGATGGAATTTGTCTTGGCTATCATCTGTTCCTTTCTGGAATAAGTGGCTTTAGAGGAAGGTGTGAAATTTGAATAAGATTTCTGTTTACGTCAATCTATTTCTTTGCATTTTCAAAACATTTTATTAGATTCAAAAATACAGGCTACCTATGCAAGCTGCTGGCTCCTTACATAAGTAATCATATGATATATACAGTTAGATTTGAACTCCAGCAATATTGAAATCACTTCCATAGGAAGTTGGCTGGCTGCCTGGATGTCTGACGTCATCTAGGAACCACACACTCGATCTTGGACAAATGTCTTTGGCAGAGTCCTGTGAAAGTCACTGTGGTTGGGATCTGGATGGAAACAAGCTCTTGAAGTCTGAGTGTTTACACCTAACGCCTTCCCAGGCATCTCCCTCTGCTTCGATACTTTTCTGCGTGCATCTGAGTAGCCCTGCTGTCCACAGAGACAGGGAGGATAATGCCAATCTTTAGCCATTAGGTGTTCCTTCATATATAACAAGGTTTCCATTCAGCCTTCCAAACTCTTGTTATGTGGTGTAATAATATGGGATAAGGACTCGGTTGTGGCCAACGTAATTCATGGTAAACAGAGACAAGGAGTGATGTCTCATTAAAAAATGTAGTGTGGCAATACAAAAATCATGTTTATTACCAGTTCTAGAGTTATATAAATATAGATGCTAGACATCTGCTGAGTATTGCTTTAGTAGAAATACTGAAATCGCTTTTACTCAAGTTAATAAATCCTGGAGCCAGGAAGGAGAGTAGTGGAATGATGGGTGGAAGCAAGGCAAATGAAATGAGCAGTGGAAATGAAATGATGGGAGAATTTTTTAAATGTATTTTCACAAGGAGGTAGTTGTATAACAATATTCAGTGCTTTAGGATTTTATCTACTTATGCTTGTTGAATGGGCAGAATAAACATGGCTACTGAAATCCTTGCGTTAGGCCATTAATTACACTTTTCATTCAGGTGGTGAGTGTGTACTGGGCTGGTGGTAGCAAGAGCTGCATCTGCTGAGCAAGTGTTGTCCAAACAGTGCAGAACTCCCTGTAGAGTTGGGTCAATGGTAGGGGAATTCCCAAACTGTTGAAGGTTTTTCTGTCTTGTCTTTCAAGACCAAATCCTGCAGATTTGTAAGGAGCATTATTGCTTATGATACAGGGAGAGTTGGGGTTTTTATTGTGGGGTTTTTGTTGTTTGTTTGGTTTCTTGTTTGTTTTTAAACAGTGAATGCATCGCAATAAAATTCTCAACAGAAAAAAAAAATGCTCTTTTTGTGTAGTGCAGTTCTAAACTACTAAGGAGCCGAGTCATAGTCTAGATTTCAATCTGAAAGTGAGTAATTTATTACCTGTCTATGCTGTCAAGCTGTTAAACATGAGCAAATAAAATCCCTATATATTGAAGAATGTCATGAATCTACTTTCACTGGAAAATAGAGAGAGAAATCTCTCCTGTCAAAATTGGTCACTGGTGGCCTAAGCAAGGTAATAGTGTCCCCTGTTTGACCAAGTACATGTTCTTGCAGGAGGTGTAAGGGCCATGTAGTGTAATTCCATAAATAGATGCCACTATTTATCTTTAATATCAAGTTGGTTAAAATGAAGAGAAACTTAGAAATTACATCGAGTATATTTCAGATTGGTTTGATAGAGTTCTTATCACTGCTTTGCTTTGGTGGTGTGTTTTTTTTTTTTTTTTTTTATTACTCTAAGGTATACCTAACTTTTTTTTTTCTTTCATGGTTTCATGTGTTTTGTTCTCAGTTTATACTGCTTGATGTTTATCTACTATATTTGTCTCTTGAAATTTGCAAGTTATTTTGTTGACCACAACCTATCTCTCATCTCATGAATTTGTATTCAGGATTTTTTTTTTGCTTGTTTAGCAGAAACCATAAAATAATGCTGTGCTGCTTTCCATTTGAACTCCTCCTTGCTGCCTGAGCAAACTGGTTTTGATGGTAGTAATGTTAAGTCAACACCTGTCCCTCCCTCTCTTGTGTGGCTTGCTTCAGTAAAAACACATTCTGCATCCATTCCTAATTTAACAACCAGCTCCACCAACCCATATTCAGCTTTATCCAACTCTAATACCAAACCAGATTTTCTGTGAGGCATCCACCAATGTCTACATTCTGACTCTACTGTTGGTATGATTATTTTTTTTTTAAGGTTATTGTTAGAAATTTTGTAATAAAAATCGATTGTGAACCACTCAAGCAGGAGGAGCAGATCAGGGCAAGAGTATTTTTGATCCCTGAATCATTCTAGCTTGACTTTTTTTTTTTTTTATTTTAAAAAGATTAATTTTTACAGTGTGTATTTTGAGGTGGAAAATGTGTGATGTTTTGAATTCTGTCCAAACATACCAGTAAACTCCATGACCTTCTGAACACAGGCTGGATGCATACTTTAAATTCTGTGGACACAGATGTTGATTCGTGTATGTAAATGAAATAGTTGCATTGAGTTTACTTTGAATGGTGGAAGTTATTCTAGTATTTAGTGAACTTATATGATTACTGGAGTAGGGGTGGCCTGGGAGGACTGAGGGACTTCATTATTTATGGGATAATTTTTATTTTGTGGTTCATTATATTGACTTGTAATTAATTCACTGCAAGATTCTATAAAATCGCTTTGTGTGAAATATGATTTATTTTGCCTTTCAATAAAATGTCCCAACTCCTATGATAGCCATGCAAATAATTGAAATAAATTATATGCAAATAATTATTTAAATACTATGGAAATATAACTGTGATGTAATTAAAATGCCTGGACTCTCATCAGTGTTCCTAAACAGAGTCCTTGTAATGGTGTTTTTCAGCTGCATTTGCCTGTGCCCTGCTTTCACTCTGTTCAGTGTGAAGTTTAGGAGCAACTTGGGTCAAGCAACTGGAGCGACCCCTTTGCGTTGGAGACGTGACCCGGATTGCCTTTCTAGTAATGCCATCGTGAGGGTTTTAGAAATACCTAGAAAAGAGAATACAGTTCTCATTGCTGCCTAGATTTAAGGTCTCAGATGGTTTAAATCTGTAACTCTGCTGGAATCAGAAAGCTGATTGACTCCTCTTTGGTGTTGGACACGGCTGTAGCTCCAATTCCCAGTGCTCAGCGAGGAAGAATCAAAAATCAGAGCAGCGAGGTGGGGTTTGAATTATGCAGTGAGCTCTTACTCAGATTTTGATACAAGGACCCTTTAGGACCTTGGTTGTAGGTGAGACATTAAATTATATCCAGATCTGTGTTTTTCTTGAGTATCTCCAGGTCCAGTTTCCTTGCACTGTTACATTTTCTGAAGCTCAAAATAATGTCTTGTCCTCAACTGTTATCAAGCATCTTACATGTATTGAAGTGTAGATCTGACTGTGACCCAGAACAATTGATCTTTTAAAACCAGACTGTGCTTCTTATGAAAATAAGTGCCTCACAGAGGAGAACGGGCTTATGTTTTCATTTATTGCTTGTGGTGATGAGACGCATTTCATAGCTTGAGAAGTCCCACCTTGTATTGACTTCCTCTGTGAGCAAGTTCATGCTGACAATGCCATTGGCTTTGATCCCAGCTTTTACTGGGAGAAAATCTTGTAATGGTTTGGGTGGCTTGTGGACAGAGCTGTCAAGGAACAATTTCTTACGTTTCATGAACAGGTCAGGCTGGAATTGACAGAAATACGAACTGGCATACGTTTTAAGCATGGAGCGGGTAGGTATCATTGAAGGGAAGACGGGTCATGGGAAGGATTGAATTGGTTTTGGGAAAGGCCCAGGAGTAAGAAACTACTGAAGTAAAGGCTGTGAAGATTGATTTTTTTTTTTTTTTTTTTTTTTGGGGGGGGGGGTGTTATTGCTGGAGGATATGTGAAATGTTTTACTTTCATTAAACTACACTGTATTTGAGTGTTTTCTTACTTATACCCTATCTCTACGCCACAATTGAAGGAAATTCCTTTTTGTCCTTTTGGATTGCAGAGGGTGTGTCTGTTTAATAGCTAGTTTCACGGTTGTTTTAGTTGAGAATGAATGATCCAGGATGGTTACTTAAGTAACATGTACAGGTTTCAAAATGGGAAGGGGAAGGTAAGTTCTCAGCAGATGTTTATTCACAGTGGACTCAGCTGAGAAGAATTCTTAATGGTTTCATTGAAAATTGTTGAGAGCTAGGGGAATGTTTGCTTAAATTAATTCACCACATTAATTTCTAGATGACATTGGGTAACATGGGTATACAGGATACACTGTAGTTTCACTGTTAGGCGTGGACTAGTGGATTTTTAGAGGGTGATCTTCCCCATTCGAGAGACAGCATGTAAGATGGGTTGCCCATTTGTCAGGATTTCAGACAGTCTGGAAGGCAAAGTTGCTCTTGTAGAGGAGTATATTTCTGGAATATGTTCTGGAGACAGTAATCTGGGGTGACAGTTTTTGTTCGATAATTTGGAGGTTTTCTCCTTAGTCCTCATCCTTGTGGAGCTGAACAAAATAGTAAAATTTTAAGGCAAAAAATGTAATTCTATTTGGGAGCTAATGTGTTGTGTTGAAGTTCAACAACAGCCTCCAAACCAGTTAAACAGTAGTACTGATGGTTGCAGGACCACACTTCAATTTACCTGAGATTAAAATAAGTGTGTGTGTGTTTGTGGGAGAGAATTTGGATTTGATATGTATGTTCATCATAGCATGTTTTTCATGTATATGTCTAGTTTCAGACCTAGGCATGTTACAATTGTGATCCTTCAGAGAACGTGTGGTCAGAGTTACACTTCTGTGCAAAGGCAAGTGGCTTTCAGTGGTCTTCCCCTGAAAAGTGGGGAACAAGCTGCATGGAAGTTGGCCTGCAACATGATCTTGTGTTATCCTGATTACTGCCACGGCAGTTTGGGTTCCCATTCATTAGAGTGTTCCTTTATTTTATTCATTTAGGAAGTGCGGTTTTTTTATCATGCTAGTGAAAGCAAAATCTCAGGAGGCCATGCTGAAAGACTGCAGTTGTTTGTGCAAAATTCAGAATTAAATTTACCTTCCTTTCTCAACAAGCAAGAATGCAAGAATTCAATACTGATTGAGACCAGATTTCTCTTCCTGTATTGTCATCTTGTTAATTATAATTTTCAGTTATGGCTTGGGGAGGGTGGTGTCAGCTTACACAATGAATTAAGAAAAGAGTAGCGTGTGGAGAAGTGTGGTAGCTGGGAGAGACTCTGTATCTTTGAGTTGTTCAGTCCAGCACATGAAGCATTGTGTTTGTGTGGAGGGGATTGTATTAGTTTTCCTTGCTTGTGACTTCTGGTTCAGGGCTGTCCTGTGCAGTAGCAGGATGTGTTCTTGATCAGTGATCACTTTCTGTTGCATTTTGCTGAACTGCATGCTCCTGGAAATTATAAGCTTTGAGTGGCAGTAGGAGATTTTGGTATTATTTACTAGTTACTCTGAGCAACAGCTGTAGACAGCTGTACAGTTTCAGAGGGTAGGTATTTAAGAACCCCCATTCTCTGTTACAGTTCAAGCTTCCTGTAACAGTTGCCCTTAGTACATGGCCAAATGGAAAATGACAATCCCATCTGCATTCTCTGTCTCCTTTTTAGTCTGATGTGAAGACTAGATAAATTACTTAAACTACCTAAAAACCCAAACAAAACTAGACTTAGGCCGGGGCTCCACGTTCGTGCTAACGGGTGAGTTGCCAGTGAGCTCTTTTGACTGTCTTATTTCCAGGAAATCTGCAAGGGCACGACATGACTGATAAGCTTGCCTTGGGAGGAGAGGTAGTGTGTGATCAAACGTGGCGTGTGCCAGATCACAGCTGCTCCTTTTGGGCTTTTTTTTGTGCAAATTCAATCTGGCAACATAATTTTGTACCACCTCCTCCCTTTGTCTTGTATGGCAGTTTGCTGTGGTGTTTCACGTTCAGCTGGAATAGCCCTTGACCTTGTTCAGCTGGACTCCTCAGTGTGGTTGCAGAGGGAATGGGAAAAGGCTCTCATTTGTGGCAAAAAAACATCGCGATACAAGGAACAGTATTTGTCATTGTGAGAATTTAAAATTATTCCAGTGCAAAGTGTGATGAGAAACCATTTCTGCTAGCCAGTACTGGAGTGAGACATCATATTTGTCTAGTGTCCTTCTCAAGCCATTCACTCTTCAGATATAAAAGAAAAAGTATGTTGAAGTTTGGCCTTGCAATCCTCCTGTGGTGGACCAACCTACTGCTGTGATTTGATGTATTACTCATGAGGGTGCTGGGTGAGGTGTCTTTTACTGCCACGACCATGGGTCATGTACACTAGATCTAGTTCCTTTATGTTCTTAGCATGGTGGTAGTCCATGGGCCCAGACTCTTAAGACTCCAGGCCCCTGCAGATTGATCTCCTGTCCTCTGAAACTTCACAACACATGAAACAACCTCCATTAAACTTGTGGATACAAACTCCCATGATGTTTTCTGGCTGTGAACTTCTGACATAGGAGCGTGCATTTTGTGTGAACGGCAAACTCTTACATCTCTGTATGATTTGCTCATTGGATCCTGTTGGCAATTCGTAATCTGTCCTTCAGGCTTGCACTTAATGGGCCAGTGTTCACTGAATATTCTCTTCCTAACTACCACAGGCGCTTGTTTGCTTCTATATGGCCTGTGGCACTTAGAGGTATGCCTCTGGAGTGAGGAAATGAGTAGTCATTAAACTAGAGGAAACTTGAAAATAGCTTGCTTCGGGCAGCTTATTGCAAGGTTGTTTAGTATTTTTTTTCTGAATGGCAGAACAAAGCTATAGCAGTACAAAAGTTTTAAAGGCCTTTTCCTCACTGCTGTTACTTGTTTGTTTCTTTTTTATTCCCTGCCCCCCGCCATGTTATATTATGCAATTTTTGGGCAGCTGTCTTACTGTAGATACTGCTTTAGCAAAGATGAAAATAGTAACCTGAGTAATGCCGTATGCCAGGGGTGGCACTGACACCTTCACTGGATCAGTGTATGAGGCTCTCACTCTCCTGTTCAGCAGTGGGATAGGCGATACGTTGACCTCTCCTCTGTGATTTGGCACTAAATCCAAGCTGGGCTCTCTCCCTCGCCCAGGGCATTCAATCACTCTACAGGCGCATGATGGGAAGCGGTGGTGTTAACGGATGGTGTCTGTTGGGCTGTGCTCTCTGGCTGACCACACAGCCGGGAGGCAAACTGCAGTCATTTAAACAGCAGCAGAGCCAGCCACCCTGGGCTTGATGAGCAGCACTTGGCTTCACAGGAGCTTGAGCTGCTGGTTCCCACACGGCGATGTTTGGTGACATTAGAGGTGAGGAACAACTGGTTGTAAGGTGGAACCCAACTGCTTGGGGTTGCAAGGCTTGGCCTGGGAGGGAGAAGAAAGTGGCACCAGCCTAGGAAAAAAAGCAGGGAGGTATCAGGTATTTGGGGTGGCAAGATTTGAGAACAAAAAAGATGGCAGCAAAGGCCTGGGAGGAGAAATGGCTAGAAAGTGTCAAGGCAGTAGACAGAGGTGGCAGAGGGTGAGTAGCTGGCAGAGGAGAAGCTTGTTTCAAAATGACTGGGACCATTTGGTTTATGTTAACACATTCTACTTCACAGTTTGGGAGGAGTGCAAGTAAACTAGGTCATCCCATGCAAGCCTTGTTAAGAGAAACATGAAAAAATGGCTAAGTGTAGTAAGAGAAACTATGGGAAACGTCAAAGATAAAATTGTTTGAAAGATTTCATAATTTTTGAAATTATTATTTTTATTGGATGTGCAATGTTAACTTAGTGAGGCAGCATGGATTTTATTTTCCCTGATGCTGTAGTTAATGATCATCTTGCTTCTTTCGGAGACTGAAAAATAACGGTGGTTGAGTGTGGCTAGGGCTGTGGAAATATCTGTGACTCACTAGGCAGTAGTTCTTTAAACAGATGCAAGATCTCAGAAAAGGATATAAAATTATTTAACCATAAAGCAGTCAAACCGTAAAACCTTTCAGTGTGTTTACCAAGCTAACAGGTTCACACTTAAAGGAAGAAAACCAGTACTAGAGAATCTCATTAATATGTGTCTCGGTCAACTTCAAATCTGTACCAGAAATGGATTTCCTGACTTAAAAATATGAATTTATTAGGATGTTACTGCGGTACTGTTGCTCATCTAGTGAATTAATGGAGGCATGCATGTTGAACTTTCTTATGCAGCCATTCCCTTTTGCTGCCTATAGCAGGAACTTGATCCTTTTTTCCTGCTTTTGCAGGATAAGGAATTGGACCAGGAGGCAGATTAGGCTCTAACAGCAGTTCCAATAGAGCTTCTACCAAAGTGGACAGGAACCAGGTCCCTAGCTCCCCTTCAGGTTTCTGGTTAGTCACAGCTACGTCATCATCCCCGGTAAAGTTCGACCCTTGAGAGAAAATCTAATTCTTTTTTCACGCTAGTAAGACAAGGTGTGGAGACTGAACAACCATAGCAGCTGGGGGAGGATTTGAGTCTCCAGTATCCCTTGCTGTCCTTTTCCTTCTGCTGCCATAGGCGATACGGAGCAGCTCTCTTTTCCTCGCAGCAGAAATTAGTAGTGCTGACACCTTTCTTTGTACACTGGACTCAGCATCTTATGTCCCTGAGGTAGAACAATTCCAGGAGCCTGTCCTGCTAGTGAGAAAACAAACTTCCCTCTTTTTAAGTCTTCACTAGAAACTTAGTGAAGTGTCTGCTCGGGTTCACAAGTAAGGTCATCTCTGCAGTCAGAATCAGCAATGGAAGAGCTTCCTTAAGCAGAAGAGTAGTCTCCAGTTTGGATGGGAGGAACCCAGCAACAGCTGGGTGAGGTGATGGGAGAGGTCTGTAAAACCAGGATATGTGATGAAGGTAATCAGGGAGTGATTTTTTTGTTACTCTTAATGTAAAGACTGAAGGCGTCAAATAAAAGTAATGTCCAAAATAAACACAGTTAGGTATTTTTTCCTAGAATATTTCTGCAGAGTTCTTTGCCTTGTAGCATGGTAATGCTAAAATTCAGAAAGCAATTATATACATCCATGGAAGAAAAATTCACCTGGAGCTACTGAACACATAGTTTTTGTAGCTGACATGGAAAAGGAGATTTTTGAAAAGGGAGTCAGAAGGGGCTTGTAAATTTGGGAGCACCTCTTGTAATGAGCACTGTGTGAGAAAGCATGCTGATGCTCATTTGAAAATATATCAAGTGCATCATTAGCCGTTTGGAGGTAGCTGAAGTTAGCTCTTTGGTACCAAATCAGTGATAAGCAAAGTACAGAGGCCCTTCTTGGCTAGTAAGTGTGTTATGTTTGAGGTATTGCAAAATGAAGCTGCTGAAGGAGTACAAAGAGATGTGGCAAGATAAAAGATAATGATCTTTTCGGAAGGTTCCTAAGTGGATCTGAGTGGGACAAGCTTGCTTTTGCCAGGACCGGCATAAGCTCAGACATGAGATAATGAAAGTCTGGATAAGAACTCCACTTGCACGGATGGATGGATTAGGCTGTGTTTTAGAAGTGCTATGCTGAAAGAACTGAAGAATTTAGGTAGAACCTAATTAAATCTATATCAAGATAGAGGCATATAGACCAATGAAAAAGTGTGGGGTTTTTTAATGAGTGGCAGTCATGTTTTGCATCTTGTATATGTATGTACTTGAGCATTTTGGAGATGTACAATCACAGTCTCTAAGCCTATGAAAGTATTTTTGAAATAAGAATACATCTGTTTTTTATTGTCATTTGCTTAAAGTATGAGGAGCCCTGGAATGTACACTGAAGCTTCAAGAAGTAAAATGTTCTCGCTTTTCTTCCTGATTATTTAAGGAGTAGATGTTCTGATTGTGCAGGCTTAGGCAAGAGGATTTCTATTGAAGAGCAATGGAAATTGGTGTATGTCAGTCAGCCTTTCAGCTAATATTCCAAGTATATGCTTTAATTAACCTTTTTTCTTCCAAAGTGTTCATTATGAGAGCAAGTTGTGATCTACCAAGTATTGCTCAGGTACATGTCATAGATTCTTTTTTTGAAACCTTAATTTGTGACTGTTTATGATATTTTTATTTTTTTATGTTAGGAAATTGAGTTTTACTGTGGGAAGAAATTTTTCACTAAGCAGATACTTAGCTAATGAGAAAAGAGAAATTTTGCAGGTATTTCAGAATTCGATGAACACTATAAACATCACCCTGCCAAATTAAATCCACTTTAACCTCAGGTTGTGGTTTAAACCTTGGTTTTTAAGAGAATACCTTTTAACAACTCCAAACTTGATTTTTATCTACATAACTTTTAGAAGCCTTGTGCTTATACAATTAAAATACGTCACTTAGTTCAGTGTGCTCGCATGATGAATGTTATAACGTATCTTGGAGTATTAGCAAGATGGGATGGGTTGAAGATAGGGCTCGTGTTCAAGCCTGGGAAGACGCTCATGTTGAAGTTCCTTGCCTCTTTTTCTTCCCTCCGGATATTCACGGTTTAACCTCTAACTTTCTCTTTGTGCAGCTGCTGTTCTGTTTCTCGGCAAAAGATAACTCTGGAGGGGGGGCATTGGTTACAGTGTGGGCGCACGTGCTTAGCTCGCCTTGTGTCTAGGGGAAACAAAGCAGGGCTTTTTATGTCCCCAGTATGCCTTGTTTTTCATGCTTTCAAAATGTGCTTCTATATAAAATATTTAGAAGTGTGTGTGTGCATATATACAAATGTATAAATAGTGTGTTTATATGAACATGTTTCTTGGATAGATTTGCTTTGGTTTGGGTTCGAAATAGCAGTTATGTGTTCACAAATTGCCTATTACATATGCCCAGTATACAATTTTTCCAGTAAATTTGTAACAGTTTGCTCAGCTCCAAGTGTGCGTGAGCATGCGCTGTCTCTCCCAACGCATTCAGATTTTTGCATGCGGAAATAAATTAATTTTGTTTTGCGTGTTAAGTACTATATTAGTGAAAATTCGAATAGTCACTTATTTATGGGACCTTGCAATTGCTTGATTTTTAATATGGTTGATAAGGAATCGGGGTGAACTACAAATTCAAGGAACTCCTTTGGCAGATGAGCATAGATGCTCATTGCAGTCACCATGTGGCACTTGCATACACATAGTATTCGCTTTTGCAGCATGCACTGTAGAACGTGCTCCTTAAAGTGTCAATTGTGGCTTAATTATAGACATAGGAATCACAATTTTCAGTCATTTTGCTGAAGGCTCCGCACTGTCTCTCTCTGAAGACAGAGTGCACATTTTGGAAGCAAATCTGCAACTAGCAGGATCTACTGGACATGGATGTGCTGGTGTCATGCTTTCTACCAGGGCTACTATATTTTATAAAAGAACTGCTGAAATAATGTTGTTACGGTTTCAAAGTCAAATACTCCAAAGGCAGCGAACAGACAGAATAAACCATTGTAAGATCAAGAAGGCCAGCAAGTACAAAACTGGCGCTCGGCTTGCTGCCTGCCAAGATCCGCAGGCTCTTCTCTTCTCATCAGAGCTGCTCCTTGGCCACGGGTCCCAGCATGGGGCGACACAAGGGCTCTTCCCTCCCGGAGCAGTGCTCTGCCCTTGTCTTCCTGAATCGCAGTGGGTTCCTGGTCCCTTTGGAGGGCAGGGCTGCCTTCAGGCGTAGCGGCTAGTTGACCCCAAACCGGTGTTACCTGAAAGCTTGATGAGAGTGCACTCCCTGCTTTCTCCATCACTGATAGAGACGTCGAACAGGACCCGTCCCAGCATAGATGGCTGCAGTGTGCCATGTGGTAGTGGCCTCCTTTTTTAGAAGATGGCACAAGATCTGCCTCTCAGCAGTCATTGAGGACCCTCTCAATCTCCACAAGCTTTCTAACATGATAGTGGCCTCGCTATGTCTTTGGCTCTCTGCACCCTTGGACACGGCCCATCTGGTCCCATGGGTCGGGTGGTATGAAATAATCCCCGATATGATCCTCAGCCTTATCTCCATCTGCTGTCACTAAATCATCCACCTCCGTCAGCAACAGGCCCACTTTTTCCCTGTTTAGGCTTTTACTATTATTTGCAGCATTAAATGTCAAACTCTTTGCTGAGCATTTTCATGAAACGTGGATTTGAAAAGTCATAGTTTATCAGCAAAGTGTAATGCAATATGTGTGTTACACCCCAGTTATATGTGCATTAAGTATACTCATAAAAAGGTCTAAACTGAATGTTGCAAATTTTTATTTAATTATAGACTTATATTTTGGGATGTATTAGGCCACCCACTAATTGTGAGGGCGTTCTAGATTGCTCCCAAAGATCTACCGGTTGCTTCAGGAAAACGCAGCTCTCTGTCATCAACCTGATGAAGTTTATAGGAAATTTTCCTACAAAAATGACAGCAGCTCCCTTTGACTTCTTTAGCTTATCTGGTAATTTAATTTTAAAAACACAAAATGTAATATTTGAAATAACTTCTTGTTAGAGATAAATATAAATATTTTTAACTTTTATTCAATTTTTAAAGCAAGTGTGTGAATGTTTTAGTGTATGAATGTGTCCATTTGTACACCACGTAGAAAAATACTCAGTATATATGTGTGCTACATTCATTTTACTGTTATGAAAAAAAATACCTTGCACGTCTAGTTAGAACAGAATTTTACTGTAAACCTAATGCAGCGTGTTCATTTGTATGGGTTGCTGCAACTGGAATTTTTCAAATGCATAATGTGGTGGTCATGATAATGTG
Source organism: Athene noctua (assembly GCF_965140245.1). Classification (NCBI taxonomy): domain Eukaryota; kingdom Metazoa; phylum Chordata; class Aves; order Strigiformes; family Strigidae; genus Athene; species Athene noctua. The sequence continues at coordinate 22,210,202 of NC_134044.1, forward strand.
TTTACAGAGTGTAAAATTTCAGCTTGAATTATGATTGCTAAAATAATTGATCATCAGCATTTGTGCTTTGCATAAGAAGAAGAGTTCAAGAAAGCTGAATATTAAATAAACAGCATGTTGGATGAACAGCACTTCTCTTTCCTCGCAACTCATCAATGAAACAAAAACCAAGAGAAGAGCATGTATTCTTATTGCCAATTACTGTCCAAGGAGGATAATGATACAATCTTTATGACCTGCTAGAACTGTATGCTTAAAATAAATTTCCCATTACATTCCTCTCAGTGTTAAAATACAGTCTTTCAACCAACAGATATATTGTGCTAAAAATAAAACCAGAAAGGTCTCTCATACTTAGTTTCTGGTTATTAAATAATGTGTGTTCTCTCCATCCCTTCCCAGCGGGCTTTTCTGGTTTTTCTAAAGGCTTTGGGAGTTCCTGCATGAACTCAAGGAGTTGGTGGATGCAGGGGGTGAATGAACAAAATTATAGTCCCCGCCTCAAAACTTCTCACTGGTTTTGATCATCTTGTGAACAAGCAGAAATGTATAGGATTTCTGTTTGTTTTAAAACAATATTTGCACTGTATCTGGGATACCTACAGTAGAGCAGTCAAACATCAGACAGGATTCTCCTTCTATGGGGGTTTTAAGTTCTGTAAGTAAGATTGTTACAGAAACTGTTCGCTTTTAGAGATACCTGATAATTTGTGGAAGTCAGTGGTGCATTCAGCGTGTTTGATCAGCCGTATTCTGGGAACATAATCTTTTAGAGAGGCAACCGAAGTACTCTAGTGTGTATGGGCAGGGGGAAAGGATGGAATAAACAGCACTCTGATCAGAGAAAAAAGCACTGTGAAACCCATGCGCTTTTTTTGACACAGTGCGTTTTCTGCTCTGAATAAAGAAATATTGCTGACTTGGGGCTGGAGCCATCAGCAGTGCAATTGGTGGAAATCTTTTAGAGGATGATGCATTAGTCTCAGAGAAATGTTTACACCCCGGTGTCTTTGTTTTCCTGGAGCACTGTAGCTGTGAAGTGTGAGAGTGATGCAGCTACTACAGATCCAACAGGTTGCGGGGGTTTGGATGCAGGCGGCAAAGTCGGGGAGCACATCTAGCACGCGTGGCATAGGCAAGATCAATACAGGACACCATCCCCACCACCCTCCCTTTTTTTTTTTGTTCCCCGTGGCAGTTCTCTACCATTTCTAGTACATCTCTGTGTGCTAAAATGATCAAATCAGTAATGATCACTTTCTTGGGTTTTCTGTAGTTTTTACTGTTTCTTTTCTGTAAGGAGTCCTTCGGGGTTTCTGAAGATCTCATTGCTATTCTTGTGATAGCAGGTGCCTTTGATAATCTCCTTTTCTTCAGTCTTGATTATTCTTTTTCTGTGTTGTTTGTTTCTTCCATTTGGCAATTACATCCTCAATTTTGGATTATTTTAAATTTCTGTTGCTAAAATCAAAACATAGTAACCATCTTTTGCATTTGCTGCCTTATTTTAGTGGGGCAGCCATTCCCCCTGCCCTTTTGGCATACTAGTTGTCTGCATATGGTAATTTATATTGTCTCTTAACTGCAAGATAATTTTTGTTCAGTAAATTATCTGTGTTTGTTTGCAGTCAGTCATTTTTGTTTAATAGCATTTTTTATTAGATGGCACAGCAGTGTCCTAGGAGAAAAGGATTTTCTCCTGGTGCTCTAATGAGTTGTTTTCTTAGCTTTCCCAAATGGTGTCCCATTCTTAGAAACAGTCCAGTAAGTGTCCTTGTGGTGTGGATGTACATCAGGGTTTGGCAGATTCATTCTCCCTTGTTTGGAAATTTCTCAGGCACTGAAGTGAATAAAAGTGAATCCGACAGCATGTTGATGGAGCCAGAGTGGCAATTAGATGCCAGCCCTGTCTTGCTGGATCCTTTTATGCACATTCTGCCGAGGGACTCCAGTGTCTGAGCTCAGTTACTTCACAGAAGGAATGACTTGGCAGAACACAAATCCTCAGTGTCTCCAAACCACGAATGATCTGAAATGAGACTTTGGTGCTATGATCTAAAGGTTTTTAAAGTTGTTATAAGTGAAATCCTCCCGAAACTTGTGAAAGGGTTGTATCTGCTGATCAAAGTGTACTGACCTCTTCCTTTCGCATCCTCAAGCAGTGATACTCAATGCAAAGCAAATTTTCAGAAAGCTCTTTAAAAATTAAAAAGATAGGGGGGAAAAAGACCAGAGATGAATCCTCAGATTCCTTTAATAGAAGTTTTTACTTGAAATGAGAAAAACCTGAATGTCCACTAGGAAACAATTTCTCTGGCATGCATTCTTTTTACCACATTCCCTATTTGAAGATATGGGAGGTTTAGAAATGCTTGATTTATAAGCTATTTTGTTGCCTATATGAAGATCTGGTTTCTTTATCGCAGTGTTTGCTACTGGACAATTTACCATACCAAAAAAAAAATTGATTTCTGCACCTTACTGTCTCATGGGTTGTATTGATCTTTGGGGGTCCCCTTCACATTTTTGAGGTATATAAGACAGTGAAACCTAAAATCAGAAGGGGATTTCTGAGATTTTTTTATAATATGCATATATATATATTATTATTGATTCCTTATCTGCTACTGTACAAAGGGGAACAACTTTATTATTCTTCTGACATTGTTTGTAATAAAACCAGTCCTCTTGGTCTGGTCATTGGTGTTTCTTATTGATATTCTAGATGGGATACAGAGGAGGAACTGTAAAAAAACTTCTGGGTGATATGTACAAGCTGATTGTCTATTAGTTGAGATTTTATGATACCCAAAATGAACTTTTGGGTAACACTTGCCTGCAGAAACAAGAGCAAGTGTGGCACTGCTGCATATGAATTACAGAAATGAAGTACAAAAACATTAGTTTTGAATGTATACTAAATACAAAAATATTTGCAGGTACAGTTTAAATAGATGACTTTGTGACATTTACCTTCTTATTCTCTCCTTTCTCAGTGTAATTACTTAAAGATTATAATAATCTAGATACAATTTTGTGTTTTATTTATTATTGAATGTTTACTGGATTAGGATGAAATGGTAAAGGTAAACTTCAAAAACAAAACCTGAAGATGATGACTAACTTATTGGTAATGCCTAAATACTGACCTCTGTATTTCTAACTTTGTGATCTGTTAATATCAATCGCTGGAAATAAGGCGGCAAATTTGACTATTGCAAAATAGTTCAGGTTTCTAAATTGTGGATATTTGACAATCTGATATATGTTAAAATTAATTTAGAAAGCAGTCCTTTACCAGGGCAGGAGAAGGAGCAATTCCAACACCTGAGAACTTGCGAATGCAGTTTGCAGGTACTGTACATTGTTCAGTGTCTGCTCTTCAAGTGCTGATTTGATTTCACGAAGTGTAAAGATGAATGTGTAGAGGTTATTACAAATCTCTCTCTTTTTCAATGTAAATCGCAGCGGGAGCCCGGTCACTGCATAATCAATAGACTTGTGGCAGGCTGCCTTGCCGTCGCCTCGCAGGAGGGCAGTGATGCCCTCTGTGAGGACCCTCTCCTTTCCGTTCTGCCTGACCTCTAGACCTGCCTGCTGCATTGGACACTCAGAGATTGGCTGCCCCTACGTCAAAGAGCTTAAACCTGTGTTTGGCAGCAGTGCTTCGCGGTTTGGAGAGGTTCAGACTGTCCCGAGAAGCAGAAGCAGCCGGTGTGCAGTTGGGGTGTCCATCACCTCCTCTTTACCCCTCTTGCTGCTCTGTTCACTTTGTGCGGTTCTGTGCTCCCTGTGTTACATCTCTCTGCAGAATTTGCCTTTATCTCTAAACTACAGGTGTATTCTATCTTTGCTTAGCACATTGGGGCTTTTATTCACAGCTGGGACTCCAGCGCCATCACAGTACAAATAATTGTAATAGATGCTATCACTATATAAATGATACTCTTTTGTTCAGCAGTGTAGAAGCTACAGTCTTCCAGAATACCAACATCTAAGAGCTCCTAATCTGTCACGTGGCTGTTTACAGAGCAGTTAAGCTTCCTTCATCATTTGGTGCTCACTCTTTTACCTTTGAAGGAGCACTCGCCACCTCAGGGTGTGGGTATGTCCTGCTACGCTTTTCCTTGGATCTGTTATCAGTGACTTTCACCCAGAAACAGAGAGACTACCTATTGCTGCATGCCTTTGCTGCCCTGTTTAAAATCTTCTTAAAGTATTGGACTGCTCTTTGAATATCAAGACGTATTCTAGATGTTGATTTAAGGGGGTCTTTCAAGCCTTAATTTACACCTTTGACTCTTTGATACTAGAATAAGTGTCTGCTAGGCCCAGGGCGGACCAAACTAAGAACAATTTGATCAACACACAGAAGCCCTTGTTTGAAGTAATCGATTATAATTGTGGTTTGGATTCAGAGAAATCAAACTTTGTTGAGAAAATAACTGTGCTGCAATCTATTAAAATGTTTGATTTGCTGCTAGTACTGAGTTGTTGTGGTAAAACCAGTATTTCTTTTGCTAATCAGGCTGATTTACTGCTTTGCTCTGCTTTTGTTAAAGCATATAACTTAGCCTTCATTGATACAGATTATTTAAGTTTTCATGACTTATTATGAAGTTGCGAGTTGATGAATAGCATGTTTCCTGCTTATTGTGTCAAACCGCATTTAGATGAAAGCGGGTATCTAATGCAGAAAATCTTCACTTGTTTTTACTGTTCCAGTGTACTGGATAAAGAGGGACTATTTATGAAAACATTTGCATTTAAAACTAGGAAAAAGTATTATTTTGTAAGTAGTGAATTGAACTGATTTTTCAGAATTAGTGGGGGTTTGTCGTCTTACAGTTGGCAGATAAACTTCTTATCCTTGAATGTACTAAAGCTAGTTGAATACAAACTAGTTGAGGTATTAAAAATAATTTCCATGCCACTGTAAAATCTTACCACTTAACACTTGTAATAAATGCTCTTTGTGAATGCTGTGTTTGTGATTTCCAGCAGTTCCATCAGTGGCTTAGCTTTCTTTAAAACTTAATGTATTGCTTGAATATTTCATTTGTCTGAAATTATTATAGTGGTTTAAATCAGATTTTTTTGTATAGGTCGCCAAAATATTAAATTGAATTTGAAATTAAAATTTAAACTCAATCTTAACAGATGGTATATCTTTAGAAAACACCCTGGCCTAAGTGGGCCCTGTCTGGGGCTCAGCTCTGCCAGCAGCAGTGAAGCCTTGGGGTCAGTGCTCCGGGTGTAAAGCATTGCTGAGAACACAGAGCAGCACTTTCCTGAGTGCACTGCCTCTGGGCGTGGTTTTGCTCAGTTTGAAATACTAGTTTTAACTTCTGAAGCTGTAAATAGTTTGATACTGGGTTGTTCTCTGGCCATTGGTACTTTCCAAAAGAGATGAGGGAGGGGGTAGTGCATTATTTTTGCCTGCTTGTCTCTAGCACTGCATGTTATTCTATGGAAAGTGGAAACAGTGGTGTGTGATTTCCTGTACATTGGTGTTGCGTTCCGGAGTTTTGAAGGTTTTCCTATGGTTGAAGGATCTCCCATGTGACTCGATGCAGCCGTTCCCTCAGGGGGCTTTTACAAGAAATGTGCCGTGTATCAGAGCACGTGCACCCTCTGTCCGACTCGGCCAACTATTTTAGGGCATCTGTGAGATTTCGGGGTTTCTCTCTTTCTTTCAGATCTGGTTGATATCAACCAATGTCTTTTAATCTCAGCCTTAAAATTATACGATCCAGGACAAACTGTATCATTGCAAAAGCTTTGTTTTCTTAAAAGAATAGTAGATAGCACACATACCAAAGATGCTGCAGTAGGGTTCTGTTGTCAAAACAAAGTGAAGAATTTCAGTTAAAGAGTAACAGAAGATTTTAATTTTTTTTAAAATAGACATTTTTGGCAAAGATGAAAAAAATACTCTTAAAAAAGAACAAACAGAAATATTTCTGTGGTGTTCCCTCTTCTTCTTTTCTATTCCCCTCATGCTGTGATTCCCCGGTGAGGCCGTGGTACTGGGCAGGAGCCGCAGCCCAGCTGTGGGGAGCCAGAGTTACTGCACTCCAGTTCTGGTTAGGCACCGCTACTTATTTTTGTTTTGTTCTAGTTGGTTAAAATAATAAGCAGCGAGGTTTAAAATTTAGTGTGTGGTATCTGTAGGGTTTGTATTTTAGTCTTTGTTCAAATTCTAAACATAATTAATATTGATATCGTAAAAGTGTCTATGCTCTACCAGAGTTTTTAAGTTCACCATGCTGCAGTTTTGGGGCACGTTTTTGGGTCTTTCTCGCTATGTATAACTCGTCTGCTTATCTCAGGCAATGCCCATACCTTTCCTTTGCAAGAGGTGTATTGGGAATGCTCCCACGCATCTCCAGGCTGTGAGTAGCCACAGTGAAGTCCATCTGAATCCTGGTAGTTTTATGTAGTTGATGGGTCAGTAGCAAGGGCAGTGCTGCAGCTCTCTGTTGGGAGACTTAGGGAATGTCTCCTTCAAATTTGATTTATATCACTGTTAATTCATAGTTAGCAGTGAGAAATGGTTAATTTAAAAAAGAACAAAAAAACAACCCACAGGAGGGTTTGGGTGGAGTGCCCCAGATAGGACTGCTGAAATGACCTCACCAGGTCAAGGATTCTAGTAACTAAGGATGAGCAGACTATTTGGATCCTCAGTAGTATCTTTCTGGTTTGTTAATCAAAAGAAATGCAAATGTTGTCTTTAATATTTTGCAAATACATCTCTCTTTCAAAAATGTGTCGCATGAGAGATTTTTACAGGGAGAGTTACATGCGAAATCAAATTGCTCTATTGGCAATTTTGTTATATACTAACAAAAATGAAGAGCTGAATCCCTAGGTTGCAATTGCAAGCCAAGAAGTAAGTGTCTTTCTATTTACATTTCCCATCATGTATGTGCATATACTGAGTTTCATTATGCCATGTTGCTAGAATTCACACCTGTTTCCTTATCTTACTGTTTATGGCTACAATAATGTGTGCTGGGACAGTGAAATTTTATGCAGTGATGGGAGGCTTCGTAGATCATTTTCATACATGTATTACTAAACTTTACACTCTTGTTTCTCTGGTGTGAAATATGTGCACATTGCTGTGGCTGCGTGCCTTCATCCATGCTCATCTTGGCCCTGTGAGGCCATGGGTGGTCTGTAGCTGGTCTGTGGAGCCACTGTCTTCAAGATTTGTTAAGCACGTGTGGCATGTGTCATTTTGAGGACTGGCAGTTAGTTGTCCAAGTCACTTAAGAATTTTGTAGTAAAGTCTTTACATACTGAAATAATAAAAATTAACTCTTCATATGGAAGCTAAAATAAGTGGATGTAGTTTCATCTTTATTTTTACTACTTTACAGGAGGATATTATTAGAAACAAAAAGATAAAATTAGTAATGTTTTCTGAATCATTGCATTAACTAATTTAGTTAATGTCAAAAGGAAATTATTTCAACTTGACAAAAGAACAAATAGGGCTAATTGCTCTTAAGCTTAGCTTGTTTAGTCTACAAATGTTGCTAGCAAAATAGGGGGGGGTAGGGAGGAAAGTCAGTGTTTCTCTGGTGTGCACACACAGCCTGCTACATGTACAGTCCAAGAGGGTCAAATGAGACTTCTCTGAAAAGGTGTCAAAATCAGTCTAGTAGCAGTATTCCTGTGAGAATATGGCAAGTGGATTTATTTCTGGATAAAGTTAGTGTAAAAAAAAATTGCTATGTGTTAAATGGGTCAGATGTGCTAGTATTTGAGACATTTTTGTAACTCCAAGATTTTGCTTGTTCCTTAGGCAGTGATAAGAATGATAAGACACAAGAAAAGGTCTGATAAAATGATTGCAGCTGTACAGTGTCATGCAACAATATATATATATATATATAACCTTGTTTTTATCTGATTTGGTAAACAATCTCTTCTGAAGTGCAGCGCCTTGTAAACCTAGTGTTATTACTTGTGGGCTGATGGAAGATATACATCATGATTGGACTGTCAAGTTCTATGCATTTATTACGTAGTGCTGTATAGGTTCTGTGTATCCGTGCTAGATACATCATATTGTTCCATTTTAAAATCCTGCTGCTGACTCTGAAAAGCATGGCAAAAAAGCATGCTTGAAAAGCAGGCTTAAAAAATAAAGGGGAGGGAAGAAAAACCCTTGACTAGGTGTGACTAAAAATAATTGACAGTGTTCTGTTTGGAGATGAACCAGACCCCAATATTTGACATGTCTGACATTGAGGGGAAATACTTTTGCTAGGTGGAGTATTTTTGACAAACCTGTTTGTTTGATATTCCTCAGCTGGGCATTTGTCAGTTGTTTCCTTGGTTAAGGAGTGTGTGTTAGTATGATCACAAAAGAAAGTAGCAAAATGTACAGGCCTCCTATTTGTTCTTCATCAACGAGAAGAACCAAATAGCTGTATATTCAAACTGAAAATATAGACATAGCACTTTCATGTGTTTTAATTTTTTTAACTTTATAGACATCTGTGATTTTTTTCTTTTTTAAAAAGCATCCACAGTCTAGTCTGTGGATGCTTTAGTGAATTTGTAACAGAGGAGCAAAAACCATGCAAGCATCAGTGATGGTAGCTATCCGACATCTCTTAAGGTGTGGGTAGATTTTCCGTCTTTCACAAGTTGGAAGATTAAATAAGTGTTTTTTTTTTTCCCAAAGACCAAGACTAGTTACGTTCTCTGATCAGTCTAGTAGATGACACTGATAAACGTGAGTTGTCTTTTTTTAAGAAAAGCCCCAAACTCACCCTCTTCATGCTGTCCTGTCAGCAGTTGTGGAGAATTCTGCAAGCAACTACAGAGGCAGAATTCTGTAAATGAAATTTCCAAATGGTGAAATCCTATCTTCAGCCTATTCTAGTTTGAATAGTGAGATTTGTAGCATGTGCAGCTCAGCCAGTTTCAAATTCCTGGTGTGAAGCAATAAAGATAAGAATCAAAAAGCAAAGAAAGGGAAAAGCCCTGTTAGATCAAACGCTATACACTAGATGTCTCCTTAGGCAGAATTACTCCTTCCAGAGTCCGTCCTTACTCTTGCTTAAATTAACAGGAGCCCCATAGCATAGGCTATTTCTCATAACTGTTCTTCAGCTGCATGATTTTGTGTTGGGGAAGTTTTCCCTGGTTATTTAAAATGTATTTCCAGCTACAACATCTTCAGTAGATTTATCTAGAGCCTAGATCTTTTCTTGCCCTTGACTTTTTCTCCTATTAAATTGATGTCTCTCTTCTGGTGGGAGATGTTACTTGCTTGTACCTGAGACCTGATCCATTAACAGCTTTCCAAGTTATCAGGTAGACTTTCACTGAGATTAAAAAGACATTTAATGCAGAGGGTAGTAACTAGTTCCATTTTTGTGTTGATTTTGAAAATGAAAAACAACGTGCTTGACAAAGCTCATTTTTTCTGGAATATTTTTGAAGACAGTGAATTTAGTGTCAGTTCTTCAGAAGTGCTTAAGAAAGCTTGAATTCAAGTCATTCTTGATAGCATTGACACATCCTTTATAGTTACTATTAGGACATACCCATTACAGAGAAAACAAGATGATGTTAACCCTGTTTACACAGAGCTCTACTGAAGAACAGAGAGAAAATAAGAGTGGAAAGGTGAGACACTGCGAAGAGTATTAGTCAGATTACTGTGGAGATAAAATTTAGAAGTTAATCGCTTCCTGAATTAAAAACTAGTATATAAGAAACAGCTCTTTTGTAGGTGTGAGCTTATGCTAATGAACACATGTTGGCTGATATGCTTTCAAAAATAGTCTTGAAATTTAATGGCATTATTTTAACATTTACCATGTTTGATGCTCACTTCCCCATTTCACATTCCTAGTTGAACACCTTCAATAGCAATGTGTTAAAAATGTTTCGGTTTGCTTTGATTTTTTTGGCTAGTATACGAGTGGTCCATAGAAGTGGATCTGTATTACTGACCACCTATCAAGATGGTAATGCAGAAGGGGCAGGAGGGTTGGAAACACCATGGGAGACATCAGTTAATCCCATGCAAAGTGTGTGATTTTCATATCAAAATGTACTATAGAGACCAGGCAGTTGTTTCATGCAGCAAGTGGTTTGAGGAAAAGTTACAGCATGGGAGTGGGGTATACTGAGGTCTGTGGAGTCACAAGAGCCATGGGGAGCGCGATTGGGGTCAGGGGTTCCTTTCCTCTTACAGGAGTGTCAAGTTAAGATGGTAAGAGGCAGATACATAAAATTGTAAAGACAGACAGACACAAACTATTTTTCTTCTGAGCAGGGAGCACACCTGTAAAACTGCTCACCAGAAGAGGGAGATGGTAAATGTTTATGGGACTGAAAATGTTAATGGCAGGTAATTCCTCTGAGGTTACTAAATACACAGAAACCAAACAAACTGTGCTCTGAAAAGTCATCTGAGTTGAAAATAGCTGGAGGCTAGGAGATTATTTAGGGGACTAGATCATGTTGGTGCTGTTTTCATTCTTTCTTTGGGCATCTGCCGGTGGGTCACTGCTGGAGCGAGGGTAATGGGCCGAGGAGCCCTTTGGCCTGGTCTAGTATGGACACTTTTCAGGTCTCATTCAGGTCTCCTGCAATTTTGTTTAGGTAAAATCTTGTATCTTGTTAAAGGAAAATACAAGGTACCGGGGAACTAACATCAGCAAGTTTTTTCACTTTTTTAAACGGTTTGCAAAGCAGCATAATAGGATATTTAAGCACACTTCCACTTGTTTGTAGGATAAACACCTGCTATGTGTTGCTCTATACATGCAGTACATTAGTTCAAAGGGGCTACAAATTGAGTTGTACAGCTGCAAGGACCGTAGGAAATTGAACAGAAAATATTTCCAATGAAACAAAAATACTGACTTCACTCATGTTGGCCACAAATTGTTTGCTTAGGGTTTTTTTTGCACCCGTTTGCAATCAGGGGAAATGTTTTCCTATGGTAGGAAGGCCTATCATAATTGAAATGTTAATTAACATAATGAACAGCATTTTTAGGAAAAGCTTTTTTTTAATTTCAGAATAGACCACCTAGGGTGGGAGGTACATAGCTTAATAGTTTAAGTGTATACATGTAGATAAACCCCACTTTACTACTTATGGCAGACTTAAATAAGGGCACTGTTAGGTTGTTAACAATTAATCATAGCCTAGTGACGGGCTTTATGTGAGCCTCTTTACTGTGGCTTCATTCCCTGATGCTCATCAGATCCTTTGAATATACTGTCATTGATGAATCAAATCTATTTGTTTTGATCATGCTTAGGTCCTGTTGTTTAAAAAAAAAAAAAAAAAAAAAAAGTTGAAGAACAAGTGGCATGATTAGATTAGTCTAATGCTGCTGTTGATTAATTACTTTAATCCATTTATTTGATAAATGCTATTCTCCGTGACCGTACTGCTAAAGTAAATATTTTGCTATGTTTACCTGCACTGTAGGCTGCTTATTCTTTGGAACAGGTTTCAGTGTCTCTTACTCCATGTGTAAATCTAGTATTGATGCACCTATTTCCTTGTTCAGTCAATGTGACAGACAAACATCGTTTCTAAGCTCTGGTATCTGAATGGTTTGAAAAGGCAACAGAATATTTTTATATATATATTTTATACAGTTAGTGTCTGTGTTATTTCAGGTATGACTCATGTTACCTAATACATCATTCTATGTTTTCATTGAGATTATTGTGCTGGGATCCCCATTGTCCAAGGCATCAGGCATCCCTTGGAAACAGAATTGTATTTTGACGACCGAGCTATAGGGCAGTGCTGTTCCCACATTTCTTCCCTTTCAGGGCAGTGTTCCCTCTTCCTCTCTTGAGCCTGTTCTGTCCTCTTCTGACCCTGCATCAAGATGCTTCAGGAGCTGAGTGGTAGAAAACTAGTAAATACCATTTTTTAGGGGAAAGGAAGTGGTGAGTGCATCCAGCTGGGAGTGGGTAGATGGCGGAGGTACTGAGGTCTCCCCAGGCAGTAACAGATTTTTGGCTAGGATATGACTTGAGAATAAAGCTAAACCAAAGCCTTCAGGTGATCTATACCCTCTGAGCTCTTAGAGACAAGAGGCAGCTTATTTGGGAATGAGTGTGCTGTTCCTCTACCCTGAAAGTTTTTAGCCCCTGCTGTAGGGAGGGCTTACCTGCTCGTGAAGCAGGAAATCTTGCCATGGTAATGAGAGGCACGGGGTTTTTTCCTATACCCCAGCCTGCTATTTGTCACAGTTCAGTAGCTGCTCTGTTAGAGTAAGTTGTCCTTTTAGCAGGGATGGCTGGACAACCAGTGCATGACCAACAGCAGCCCTCTCTGGATAGGTTTTAACTCCTTGTGAGTCAGAGCCCTCATACAATGCCACAAAACTACCCCGTTAGAGAAATAATGGGAGCATGGAAAGGGCAGAGGCAGGAGGGTTTGTAGGAAAGATGGTATTGTCTATTGGTGGTAGGGTATGGAGATAAAAATTCCTTGTGTGTGACTTGGTCCTGAGCAACTTGAACTGCTGCTTAATCACAGGGTTTGCCTGTTAGAAAGAGCTTAATCTGTTGGTTATTTGTGAATATATGACCAAGACACAGAAATCTGATAGAAAGGTGGTGCTACTGCACGAGTACATTATGCACCAAATGTCACTCCGTTTTGAAAAATTCCTGGGAAGTGAGACGGGACTGTAAGCAGCTTTTCATGATCAGTATTTTTGGAAAAGATATTTAATTATTCCTCAATATGTTTAATGGATGATTTCAGGGCAGTCAGTGTCACCTTTTTTGGCAGCATGAGAAGCTTACGTTTTTCTCTGGCCTTGTACAGAATAGTAATAATAATTTTAGGAAGAATCTGGAACACATTATAAGCACCTTATTTTAGGGGAGCTGCATCCCAGGAACATCTGGAGTATATGAGCCCAAGCTCCACCACAAACTTTACTTTTCACCTCTGGTGTGGCTTTTAAGTTTTCAGAAAAATGTTTTCATACCTATGGATATTTAAGTGCTTTTGAGTATTTAAAGTAACTCATAAATTTGAGGTCTATATTTAAAGAATTCTTGGATCCCGATTCTTCAAGACTGTGCTATTACTTTTACAAGCCTAATATCACAAGTAAGGTGGATTTTTAGAATGTTTTGGTATACATCTTTTTTTTAAACCTGATACTTCTCTGTGAGGGAAAATATCCTGCAAGGTGCTCCTGCAGAAGCCAGATGGAAGGCAACCAGGCTTCCTAACATACTCTCAGATAGGAGAGACACAACTTCAGCGCCACTGGGTGTACGCGATGTTCAGGGTCAGTGTCCACAGTGGGACTTCTTGAGCCTGTTGACGTCAAACTGTCTGCAAACACTGTGTTTTGCAGCAGAACGCAAGTCCTGCTGCATTGTCTAAATGTCCTCTGCAGCTCATTAGCTTTGGCTCAACAAAGATGTACATCGAGCTTTTACTCTGAAAGAATGCCCTGTTTGGTTTCTGGTTGCCTGAAGAAGGGCAATAGTAGTACCGATACCGAGGGGAAACAAGAGATGGGGCTTGAATGGCGGTGACATTCATTAGGATTGAAAATAACAATATTGTCTTGCCCTCTTATTATTTTTGGAGATATCCTTATTTAAACATTTTGAGCGCAGTTTCAAATGTGGTGTCTACTCAAAACATGTATCCTACCTCCCAAAGCATGTCACATTTGAGACAGAATTTTAATTGATTCAGTAAATTAAGCTCTTTAAGAAACACACACAGTTGTGCTTTTGCTCCACTGTAATGATTTCTGATGCTTGCCATAACCTAGATTGGTTCTTCTGCAAGGCCACCATTAATCCCAAAGTAGAGGAATATCTTGTTCTGAGTATCTAAAAAAAACTGGACAAGGCAGGCACCGTTAGCAGAACCTGGGAAAGGGAAGAAGATATTTTTCCCAGGGAAGCCGTTTGAGTTTGTTCCATACCCCAAATTGGAGACCAGTTGAAAAGTTCTGATAACCTTGCAACTATCAGTTCCCTACAAACACATGGCCATGTTGACAAAAGCAGGTGCCTGCCTCCGTTCAGCTGTGAAGGCTCATCTGAGTTAACGGGCTCTGTACGGTAAAGGGAAGGGTTGTCACTGAGCAGTGTGACTGAGTCGATTTGGCAAGCTGGAGCAGGCTGAATTAGTATCACAGGAAATACGGCTCTTCCTACCTTGAGGACAGGCAATGGAAAAAAAATTATAATTTTTATTAAGTGGGTTTTTTTTTATTTTCAGTTTTTAGGAGTGTATTTGAAATATGTCACAAACTTACTGCCAATAACAGAGTGGGCCCTAAATGCCATGCATCTTTTTTTTTTTTAATACAAGGAAAGGGTTTTTTTCTTCTTTCCAGTTTGAGGTGAGTCTGCTGAGAGCACCCAGTTTGACAGGCAGTTGTTCTCAGGCTTTTTTCTAATTAATTTTGCAGTAATAGATTTAAATCTAAAAGTAAGTTCTAGAATAAACCCACAAAAAATTATCTATCAATATGCTACTGTTACTATCAATATGTCACTAGTCATCATGTCCACTATTTTCAGAAAACAGACAAGCAACACAAATTAGAAACTGTCTTGAATTTACATGGGTGGGCCCCCATCCTAGACGTAGCAGTCTGTGGAGGTGGGATTTTGTGTCTGCTCTAGAGGCTGTAGTCTCTTCAGGTAACTCTCAGCACTTTGAGGAGTAACTGTTTATACTCTTTCCCAGTCTAGACTGGATTTAACTTTATTCTCTAGGATTTTTTTAACTTTCAGTTTATGTGAATTGGGTTACCTACTAATGAATTTCATTTAAATGCCTTGCAAGTGAAATTGTGCTGCAGCATGGCTCACCCTCCCTCCTTCCCCCGTGGTACCAACTGATTGGTCTTGACAAGATTACTCTGGTGTGTTATGTGTTTTTAATAGAGCTGGCTAAGATGGTTTCCTCTCCAGCAATTTTAGCTTCCTTTCCTTTCAGTGGGCTATAAGCTATTTTCCGTGATTGCCTCAATTTTTGACTTTTATAGAAATTGGTGTTTAAACTTGTATATAGTTGCTACAGTATTCTTTTGCTCTGGTCTGACTTTTCCTGTTTCTTATTGCACAGTGAATCCTGTTTCTGTGCACTCTGGTTCCTATACTCAGATTATTTTTTCTCCAGAATAGTGTTGTCTACTTACCAAGTTCTAATTCTTTATCCTCTCAGATATCCTGTTTTGTTTTAATAGTTGGTTCACATACATCCATAGACCTAAAGGTGCTTGGTATATGAAAGAGTATTTCTGAAGTGTGGAAAGCTGTGCAACTTCTTAAGTTAAGCATTTCTTTGATACATCCAGAAAGTAAGCTTGCATCAGGTTTTTCCATTTTTCTGATGCAATAAAGACCTAACGATAGAACAAAGATGAGGAAATAAAGATTTTTTCAATTGACAGAGAAAAACCATTTCAGATAGCGTTTAGGAATATAGGTGGGTATGTCTCTGGGCAGGTCTCGGCTACTTTGAGTGTTCCCTGTTGAGGTTTCTTGTAAAACACCCTCGGTGATCCCCCCTCCATCTGAGCGTGCTCCAGTGCTGTGCTGCTGCTGTGCTTCTTGAGTAGAGTGTTGGTGCAGTTTATGCGTATTGTTACTAGGATCCCTATTGTTACCAACTAGTTGACAGTTTTTAATGTTGTCTTGTGTGTGGTCCTGAAATTTTGTCCCCACTCACACTTATTTGTATTGAATTATTTGAGATGGTATTTCTATCAGTTCAGCTTCTCTGTTAGATCTGAGAAGCAGATGTTATTGTAGAAGTGCTGAATTGTTTTTTAAAAAATTGCCATACATTGCTGTGGAACTGTGATTAAAAGAAATAACTTTGATTTTCTCTGTTTATGTTCCAAGCACAGCAGTGGTAGAATCACCGCTAGTCTTGTATATGCCTATTAGCCAAATGAAAGGAAGGATTCAATGGAGTGATTAGTTTTCAATTTAGGCTTTTAAAACTATTGTCTGATGCTTTTTGCAGCCTAGTTACTGAGGGGAATATCCAGGATTTAGTTATTTTTAATTCTGTTTTGATTGGGACACTCTTTTTCCAGATACTGAATCCAGATAAAAGCAGGATACTCAAGGAGAATTTAGAAGAAAAGATAATGTGTCCTTAGAAGGCTTTTGTAATTCACAAGGCACGACATATAATGACTAAATTTGTCATTAAAGCTCAAATAGCACCAAAATCTCGGAAAGTAGTATAAACAGTGTGATCCTAAGAGGATTAGCAGAAAAACATGAGTGCACAAGTTCACATGAGGAACAGAAGTGATTCAAAGCTCACGCAGAAAACATTGTTTTAGCCATAGCATGAACACAGTGTAATTCCTTGTGTAATGGATGGGTAGGAGAAAATAGCATAAACAGTGGTGTTTCTAGAAGAAAATGGTTAAACATTTTTGTAAATAGCTTCTAGAGAAATCCTCGTTTTGAACCGATGATGTTTGGAAACAGGTAAGGGATAACGTTAATGTACATCTGTGCTATGTGTTTATAGACAGATTTGTCACTGTGCAGTGCCACGGTTGTTTTTATCTGTGGTTTTGTCTTTGTACCACACGATTATTACTCGGTTGATAACAACAGCCCAATCTGTGCTAGCAACATAGATTGGTATTTGCTTTTTTGGTCGCTGGTTTGGCATGTTAGTTTTGGCCCTGCAGATGGGAACTGCCTGCCTCGTGCAACCTGTTTGCCTGGACTTTTTTGTTGCCTCTGTGTGCAAGCAGGTCTCCAGAATTTGTGCCTTCAGGCATTGCTGCGGCTCTGTGTACCGCACTGGGATGCTCTTCCCGAGGAGATGATGTTGGGTGTTGTACTGAGTGTTTGGGCGGGGTGTCACAGGGATGACACCATCACGTGTGTCATTCTTGTGCAGAAAAACCCGGCAATGGCAAAGCTGGTGAGTGCTGGTTGGGAGCAGGTCAGTGTACACATGCAGCAAAATCTTACTTCTTTCAAAGCCAAGGGGAGCAGTATTCAGTGGATGCTGAAGGCATTAGTCATCAGTGAGTGGTCAATCCCCAGTGGTCTGATCCCTCTGAGATGAAGGATCCAAACTCACAAGCTACTGTACATTCCCCAGGTGTGCTTTATCAACTTCAAGGGCAGCCGGTGGATTATTTTTAAGGGTCACATAGTGTAGCTGTTACTACACCTGGTCACCTGTTTAAATTGTTGTAACAGCTTGGCATATAAAGGTGAGAGATAGTCTAAAATCAACAAATTATAGCTGTCACCTACATTGTTTCAACATACATGCCAAAATGACGAAGTCCAATAGGATAAATTTAGAAAGAAAAAAGCTGCTGCTGAGGTGTTTTGTACTTGGTGCTTGATTCTGAAGAAGGACATCACAGCGTTTTCTAAATGTTTACACGTCATTTCAAGCGCCCTTATTTAAAACTGGAGCCTACAATCAATTAACATGAGTGAGGAATGGAGCAGAGTCAGTGAACCCTTTCTTTTCTTTCTCTGCTCTCTTGAGTCTTTGCTTCCAGCTTCTTTCCGTGTCACTGCCCTGTTTAGATATAAAGTGAAGGACAAGAAACCTCTTCCACGGATCAGACAGAAAGGTTTCCCTCTCTGGCTTCGATGATAAGTACTGCACTCAGAAGATTGCACAAGGGCAAAGAGGTGTTGGAAGGAGACAGTTTGGGCAATGTACACTGAAGAAAGCCTTTTTTCATTGAAGAAAATGGTTTATGTTTGTGCAATCATCCTTTTATTTATATTTGCCATGTTCCTTCCCAAATGAAATAACCCAAACTAAGCGTCACACTCCAAATGGGGCAGCAAAACCCTCCTCTGTCTTTGTACTCAGCTTTTGTAATGATTTAGACTGTTCCTGAAAGAATATTGGTTGGTTGGAGTTTTATTCTGGTTTTTAAGGAAAGCTTATAAGCAAGTAATGTTTTCTTATGGGGTCTGCCAAGCAAGCTTTCTCTTCTCTGCTGGTCTGCAGCTCTGGCTGTGGAAAAAAACAAACTTTCTGAGTAGCTCCACATAGGAAACCATGCCACTTGAGGAGAGGAGTTTTCCTCAGCCTATTTACATAATTTCTGTGACACCAGTACAACTGTGCAAGGAAACAAGAGCATGTTTGCAAATTCTTTCAATTCCCAGCATTCCTGCATTTTTCATCATCCTCTACAGCACCTCTCACTTGTACTGTGGAGGTTATGTTTCTGCCTGCCTTGGTGATGGGTCTCCTAAGAATAAAATAAGCCTGACTGCTGCAGCTCTTTTTTTTTTTTTTTTTTTTTTTTCTTTTGGGGGGGTGCAAAAATGGCTTTATAATAAACCATTTCTTACTGGTTGAGTTTGAAAATTGCATGGGAGAACCTTGTGTTGATCATGACCCCCCAAAACTGTACTTATTCTTTACTCATAGTAAAAGGTTTTTTTGAACACGGTTTACAGATGCTTTGTAAATAGTTTAATCTAAAAATAGTCTGATAATATTTTATTAGTCACTCGTGTCCATCTGTTGTGTGTGTTGTGTGCCCCCCCCCCCCCCCCCCCAGCTATTTGAGTAGGCGATTAGATTATTTCCTAAAGAAAAGTAGTTTGGCAAGTATTTGTATGGAGAGCAACCACTCAGAAATATTAGTGTCAATAAAAATCGTTTTTCATCGCTGAATAAGAATGGATGTTACATCGGATGGAGTTAACACATATTTGGACATCAAAATGTGTTTGCTTACCCTTAACCGTGTTGTTGTTTGCATAAAGTTATTATTTATATGTAAAGAAAATTACTAAAATGTTGGAGAGCATGGATTTTTTTGGCTTATGTTTTTGTTCTGTTTTTGAAGATGGGAAAGACTTCTCTAGAATATTGCACTAGGAAGATTTCTATTATGTACGTGTCAGATGTTGCCAGCAAACTAGTATGAGCTGGCTTTTTTAATTACTGAGGTCACTGCAGGAGTTGGTAACTATCTGGCTACGTAGGCACACCTGGAGTTATTTAGTGCAATATGTGTTAGGAAAATAGGTTGGTTTGGTTTTTTTTCTTTTTGCTTCACAGTGGATATAACCACGTTGGAAGTCAAACCGTTGGAATGTTGATTTTTGTTTGGATTTTTTCAGAGTGTTTAGAAGTCAGTAACGGAGGTTTTTTTCCAGAAGAAATTTGGCATGGGCAGAAGATACTGTAAGCTGCCTACTTTGCCGAGTTAACTTCCTGAAGCTTTTTCTGGAGAGCTAAGGCAAAATCCAGACATCAGAATTTTTATACACAGGTTGTTTTGTTTGTGTGTGCTCCTGCTGAATGGGTGCGACTGTCTAGAGGTCTGATGGTGTGAGTATTCATTCAACAGGCTTATTTGTTGAAAGGTCTGTGTTTCAGACTCCCCACAGGAGCAGTGCGTGTGATGTGGGTAGCGACAGGATATATGCAAAACCCCAGCTCTGCGTGCTCCTCTGTCCCTGATCGCTGCTGCTCTAGGCTGTACACAAATTCAGTGGTAATCACTCGGCTTCTTGAGCAGAGTAGGCTGCAAGAGCCGTGAAGGCCCATGCTTGATAACGTTTTATTGTGTTAACATCACTGTTTTCAAAATAATAAATATTAATGTTTCCTATTTTGTCTCATTTCCTTGTCAGCATCACCCTTCTGTGGCAAGAGGCACCTGAAAGGAAAACTTCCGCATATCAATGCACTGCCAATGGTAAGTACCTTTTTAACTGAATAAAGGTGGTGTGGTTCCTTCCTGCGGATACACTGTAAAGCGTTTTGTATTGCGCATAGTATTTTTAGAATAACTACTTTTTAGTACACAAGTGGATTATTGTAATTTTTTAAGAAACATCTTAGAGCATTATTCTGTTTGATTAAAAATATTAAAATTGTATCCCTTGGAAAGTAGGGCAGCATGTTAATTTTGAATTGAGAAGCGTGACTTGACAGTAACAGAGCTCATCCTGTTGGTAACTGGTTTTGCTTCCTCTCTTGGCCAAGAGCCTGTTTGGGGCAAGCTGTAGCTGAGCTGGGTGCTCTGTTGCCCCCACTTGGGTGCTCTCTGCAGTTTCTCAGTACTAACAGCTTCGACTGTAACAAATCTGTGCAGGGCCAGGTGTATTTTGCTTCAGCACATTTGACAGCGTAAACCTAGTGAAGCTAAATCTTACCTCCTATAGAAAGGGGCTCGGTTGATGTGATTTTTCTTACTCCGTCCCTGGAATATTACTCAATGTTATAGACTGTTGGAAGCTGATATTTGCAGGCTCTCTTTGATTTATGTGTGCTTCCTGATAATTGTGGAGATGGAAAGCAGAGGTGAGGTCTGAAGAGAAAGACTGGAACTTACTGCTTCAGCTTTGCTCAAATAATGTTTTTTCAGCAGTTTTGGTATCGTGTGTTGTCACAGTTGAGGTGTGCAGGAATGGTAATTGCAGCATTAGCCTTAAGAAATGAATGCATAAAGTGCCAGCCTGAGTTTTGTATTTCAAGCATCTCTAGATCATTGCGCTCAGTACAGAAGTTAAAGGAATAGTATTTCTAACCACTAGCTTTGAAAACTCAGTTTGGGATCTGAGAGCTGAGCTGGGTTCCTTTGGTTTGCGTGTGGGCATGGATCTAAAGAATATGTAAATAAATTATATCTTCACTTACACCTTTGCTAGTCCAGTGCCTTTGCTCTGTGAGCAAAATGACACTCCAATTGGAGTTTGCTTGGATGTAACTGCTTTGAAACATATTAAGTAATTCTGTTGACTCGCAAACACATCATGATGTGAAATGTAATGCAGTATATTTGTCACTAAGTAAAACAAATACAGCTCTGAAATCAGAAGATCTGCACCAAGTGTGTGTGTCATTTAATAGCCTTATGTTTGGGCTCAGCCTTGATGTGTGTAAAGTTTATATTGATTTGTGATGAATTTCAGCTGGTGCACTGGATTTGTTGAGTGAAAAGGCAGTGTTTTTACCTGGTCACTTAGCCTAGTATTTTAACTTTCCAAAAGTCTTTTCTATTATTGCTAAATTTTCGTTGTTGTTGTTGTTGACATTTTTTCAACAAAAGCTGCTCTGCTTTATTTTTATTTTGTATTAGTTGAATGTATTTTTAGTTATGATTGAAAATACAGGTCTATATTACTGCTTCTCTTAAAAACATGACTCATTCCATATTAACCTAGTCCTTATACTTCATAAAATATTAAAATACTGAGAGACTGTACTTGAAATGTTACTGCATTTTATCCTAATTTTCCCCCTACAAATTATATTAGAAATTCAAAACTTCACAGTCTCAAGGGCATGCTAGTTGTCACAGTGATCATAAAATACTCAACTGTTACTTGCAGTGAAGTGAAATACTCCCCACTCTTTTCTTTAAAGGCTGCTTTTGTGCTATAAGTTGTTATATTTTATTATTCTAGAGATTTCTAAACAATTACTCACCTCTTAATTAACTCTGAAACAGTTTGAATGTAGATTTAAGAGACAAGCTAGACACATTCTTCATCATCCCAAAAGTAATCATAACTTAGTCTGGTTTAAAGGAAAAAAGTCTTTCATAGGTTTTTCTTATGTTGTTTTTCTCTCTGATGTGTGTGTAGACAAAGTATGGGCCAGAGGTTGACCTGAAAAAAGCAGTTTGTGTTCTTCTCCCAAACAAGACTTGGTTTAACTTGTCTGCCCATGTTCAATACATATATTTGAATCAGAAATTTATTTCTGATTCCCTTGAGAAATGATACTGTCATTTTTGATCAGTTTTTAATCATGATTGTCAGTTCCATTCCTTAGTACTGGGGGAAAAAAAAGTAAAATACAAGTTACACATCCTCTTTTTTGTTTTCTATTTTCTTCTATCTTAAAAGGTGATTAAAAGATGCTTATTTTATTGCATTGTATAGGCTATGTTAACTGATAACTAAATAGGGTAAAATATCAGTTACTCCTTAAAAACATATTGTAATTGTTGGCAGGTTTTTTAAGAAAAATATTTATATTGTGATATAGCCTCTTAAAAGAGAGTATGTCAGCATTCAGTTGGTGTAAGTTCTCCCTCCCACTCTTCTGTAATGTTCCTCAGAGTCTCAAAGGAAAGATGCAAAGGCTTAACAAAAAAGGCCTGGTAAGTGAAGGAAAATTAGTGTCTAATGCTACTTTTTCTGGAATTTCAAAGGTTCATTTAGAGGCTGATAACTGGATACTTAATGCATGGTCACAAGGATTAATGAATGTGTTGGAAATAAAAATTGAAAGTCCTGGACCTGTGACCTAAGCAAAAGATCACGTCAGGATTTTTGCAAAGGCTTAGTTAATTAATTTTCTTGTTATGTGATGGAACAGGTAGCTTACCTGAGAGATTTTCCGTCATACCTGCGAGTTTTAGAAGGAAAACAGTTTCATTTCTATCTTCTACATGTTATTGAAACAGGCTTGACTTTTTGTGTGTGTATGCATAAATATGTGTGGCAATACATGAGTGTACTTGTTGTATGCACATATATGTACATCTACATATACGAAAAGGAGTGTGCAAAACCCAGGAACTTACAGGAAGCTGGGAGGTACCAGTTTGTGACTCGTGTGGCAGCTTGCTGTGATGGATTTAATTTTAGCAGGAAGTAACCAAGAAGTTCTGTGCAGGAATTGAGCAATAAAAGCAACGTGGTGGCCTTGCGAGAGGCATCCTGAAAAATGCTATGCCTGGGTTCTCTGGCTCCATCTTTTAGTACATGGTTAGTTTGACAAAGATCAACACACTGATCAGTTAAAAAGGTCTCCCATAGGAGAGAATAAACATGTTATAATTTATTACAAGCTCACGCAGGCAAAGTCTGAGGACAGGCAGCGAGCATCAAGTTACTTAGTCTCCAGGAAAGCAGGGTCGTCAACAGCTAAGTCATGTCCTCATAGTCTTGAGGGGAATACAGAGTAGGTGTTTTAAATCCATTCTTTTCAATGCTATCCACTTTTAGGTGACTATATCATACCATGTTTTGAACGTGTAACACACCTATTATGTGTAACGTCAACTGTTACTACATGAAAGAGACTTGTTATAAGAGAACAATTCTGAAGGCACTAAGTCTCTTGCGCCAGGAAATTCCATGTGTACAGCACTTCAATGTAATTATCTACCCAGCAGATTTAGCCTGGAAATGGCAGGAGTGGTTGGAGGAGCTGGGGAGGATGACTAAGTCACTCCAAAGAAAAAGGCATTCAGTGAAAGGGTTGGAAGATGTCTGCAGAAACTTCCCCAAGACTGCAGTAAGACTTTTTCTTCCAACCCCTTTGTGTGGTGCCTTCTCTAGTGTCGTCCTGTGACCTTACTACTCCTTGGAAGACAGCTGAAGGAATAAATGAATATAGCTATTAGCCTGTGGTTCTACAACTGCTAAACCCATCTAAATGCTGATCTATCTGCCGAGTTAATCTTCTATCAGTCCATTATGTTAAAATGGTTTCATGCAGAGGAAGGCAAGCAAGGGAGAAGCAGGAGCCTGCACCCAGAACTGGAGGAGTGGGCTTTGGTGTGGAAGCCACCCTGCCTCTGCCTGTGCCTGCCAAGGACAACGGGAGGTCCATGCCACTAGCTCCAGAGTTTGCACTGGAATTGCAAAATTGACTTAGTTTTGACATGAGCTGAATGTCGTCTCACAAATATAAGTATATATGAAAGAATATCTGTGGGTAGGCAGACCTTTGAAAGATGGTAGAGTTGAAGGTTGATTTTCATTACGCTGGGAACAGGGACCTTTTCAAGACTTTATGAAACTTGGTAGTACATAAGAACTTGGCTGCAAGAGATGTGAATAGTTGCTTCAAAATAAATAGCTCTGCAGGACTACCACCCTTATTCTTCAAATGCATACACATGTGTGTACATGTAACTTCAAGTGTAGGAATACTCCTTTTGAGATATGAATGAGAGGTACTCCTGTGCATTAAAACTAACCAAGCTTGAAAGTGTTTTCAACGGTAGGGCCTGAAAGTGTTTATGAAATTTATTGCTGAGGCTTCTTGGTTGTACAGTTCATGGAATACAGCTTTAGAAGGGGGAAAATAAAATGTTTTTCTAGCAGTTTCTGAAGTAGTCTTAAGTCACAACATGAAATTTTGTAATGTTCTGCTTCTTCTAAAATCAGTGGATGCTATTATCAGTGAAGGAAGGGGAAGTGCAATGTATTTTGTCTGATAATTGTTTACAGATGAACAAATTATATTTCAGAGTGTTAATCCATAAATTCTATTTATTGGATTAGCATAAATTAGCTGACCTAGTGGTATATGTGTTGAAGAGGAAGTGCTAATAATATGATAGAGAATGGTGTTGTAGGGTGCATACTGTGATAAGCATTTAAAATTTCATGTACTACTTCATTCTGATCCATTTTTGGAACAGTTTTTTAATTTTCTGGGGTTTTTTTACAGAAAGCAAGTTAAACACACTAGTAAGATCCCTTTCTGATTAAGAGGGAAAACACCCCTTGCCTCCTTTTTCTACCTTTACTAAAAGTTCACTACTGAATGACTCAACAGAAAGCGAAACTACGGCCCTTAAAATCTTGAAGTGGTGGCTCTTTTTTGAAGTAGCATTTGTCAGAGAACTTTCTCTGCTGATTCTCTAAGCATTTTACAGTTCAGAGATAAGCCTTGACTAAGAATTCTCGGTAGAATCATAAATATGTAATTATCTAAGCAGCCAGGATATGTAGCCCCTGGCAAGTGCCCAGCGCAGTGCAATCACAAGAGCAAAGGGAACTGGGCCAGTATCTCAGACTAGG
The DNA here is from genome assembly GCF_965140245.1 of Athene noctua. NCBI lineage: Eukaryota > Metazoa > Chordata > Aves > Strigiformes > Strigidae > Athene > Athene noctua. Next base: position 22,235,005 of record NC_134044.1, read on the forward strand.
GGAATGTCCTCTAACACAGGACGAGGGCCATCGCTGTTCCTTGCCTATTGCCATTCCTAGGTTTTAAATCTTAATTGTACCTGAAAAGAGTCTGCTTCTGCTGCAATAGGTTCTCTTACGTTACAGCTTTTTTACTGTGTTTTTTTCCTTGTTGTCTTCCTCCTCCTTCATTTCCCCTGCTTAGGGTTTTTTCCTGTCTTTACTACTTTATACTGGTTTTGGTTCAATAGTTAATAGCAGCAGTAGTAGTGTAGTTAGCGTTAGATTATATCTTACTTGATCAGCATGCCATCTGCTTTAGAGGAGAGGGAGATTTTATGTTTCTGCTGTGGGTTCACTGCCATATGCCTGTGGTAAAGTTGTGTAACCTGAAATGACCCTTTTCCTGCTCTATTATATGAAAGAATTAGAAATACAGTGTAATGTTCTTGACAGTGACTGAGTTTGTTGCATATTAAAAAAATTAAACTGGATATTAGGTGTACGTGAAGTAAGACGTTGTAGGGAAAACCCAAGGACAGTCACTTTTGTGTCTGAGCACGTGAGTATTACCATCTGGAGAAGAGCAGGGTTTATTTCACAGAAGACCATGTTGATGTGTCCCTTGTAACGTCAGGTCTTGATCCTAGTTTCCTTCTTGTCAACAGAAAGTTGAGATTAGTTCAAGTCAACAAAAGTAAAAGCTTTCTTTAGTTTCGCTGGTGTTGATGCTGGGAGATAATGCATATTGCTTCAGAATGACAGGAGGTCTATAGGCTGGGGGGAATGATACTGAATATGCTGACTTTTATTTACTCGGGTGAAATGGAGACCTGCTAGCCAACCAAAGACCAGGGACCCTGCATCTGCATGGCTATCAACGTGGATGACAGATCTAGAAGCCTGTGCTTACATGCCAAGTCTCTAGTTCACCATATGAATAGAAATAAAGATCATAGTCACTGTGTTAGTGCACTCATATTTGTAAATGAAGGTCATGTGTGGTGTTCTTACTGTTGTTTAATGAACAAATATAAAAAAACCTCTTCAAGACACAGGATCTGAATCCTCCCGGGTTTGATATTGAGCATATGCATGTAGGATAGACATCCATGCATTTAGTATTTGTACAAATGGAGGGTATTGATGTAAAATGTGAGCCATGCTTTGAGTAACTGTCCTTGTTAATGGTATTAATAAACCCTTCCCCTTTCATTTAATTTCTTTTGGCTGTAGATGGACCATATTTTATTATGGTCTTTGTATCTTTTAAAAGTGTTTTATCATGTGTCCTGTTTTTGACATCTCTTTCAAAAAAAAAAGATAAATCCGGTTACATAAATTAAGTTCAAGTCCATCACAACAATATGAAAAGGAGAGGACTTTTAATAAAAAACTGGCAAATGAACTTCTATAAAATCAGCCATTTCATTCTTTTGTAAGCTTGTTTTCTCTATTAGCACAGTCAACACTTTATGAAAAAAGCTGTGCACTTCTGGTAAAGAGAATACTTAAGTCAGATAGCATGCATGTATGACAAACTACGAAGAAGTGATTTTAAGTGCATGCTTATTAATGAGAATCTAGAATAAAGTCACTGGTGGTTAAAATGAATAGAGGGCAGATCAAACATCAGCGGTTTCTTTTTTTCATGAATAAAAGAAATAAATTTAAAACTATCAGGTACATAACACACAAATTAAGGGGAAAAATAGATGGTCAAAGGTTAAAGAGGGAATGAAAACACAAGTTTTATGGTCACAAGATCAAATGAGGCATTAGTTAATTTTCCTTTTTTTGGTGCAGTTCAGCAGGAGTTCAAGTAATTCAACTGAGTGATTGAACTGGAACAGAAAAGAGTGCCAGAAAAACTGATTGCTAATAACACAAACAGAAAAAATAATCAAATGAACTTAAGACTTGATGTCAGCATTGCACATTAAAATGCATTTGAAAAGGCTGGAATTCCATCCTGGTTGCATGGAACCTGATTTCCATAGAAAACAAATTTCTAACAGCTACTTTTGCAACAGTTGATAAATTATTCTAGTAATGAGCTATCAGAATGGATTTAACCAAGAAATGGCTGACGAGCAGAAGGTGTTTTCCAGAGACTGACCATCTGGGAAATGGGAAGTAACCTGAGGAGAGTAGGTAAGAATGTTTGAACCCAAGGAGACACTCTGAGGCGGTGACTGTTATTTATGTAAATTGCAAATGGAAATGGCATTAGAGATGCTGGGGTTTTGCTCTCTATAGGGAATGCAATACAAGTTATTTCCTACCACTGGCAGCCCTGAGGTGATGTGCTGCTCTCTAGGCAAGATCATTACTGCTTTTTCTCCTACAGATTTCATGCTTTTTGTGATAAGCAAGTAACGGGTATGTTTATGAATGTGAATGCAGCTTAGAACAGATTGTTGGCATACCTGTCCACTAGCTTAATTCCTAGTTTCTTTTATATTTAACTTTTTCTAAATACAAAATCCTTTTGCATTGAATCATTCAGTTTTGGTTATTACTAAGATATTTCCTATGCTGTTGTAGTTAACTAGATTCCTGGTTGAAAGTCCACCTCAGTCAGTAGGCAGACTCTTGTCTGTCCTAGTTTTTGGCTCAAGCTGGAAGCTGTGGTGAATAGGCTGTTGTGGAGTGAAGTTGCTTTCATTAAGCTGTCCAGTTTTGTTCCACTGTTTTCTTTGCCAAAGTTGACTGAAGTTTCTCAGCATGTCTACCTCCTCATAGCCTACAGGAACAATCACTGCCTCTTTTTTTGTTGTTTTGTATGCACATGTGCTGTGGTTGTCTCTATGGTGGTCCATGTATTTCAATTGAATTTCCTTTTTTCTCCTAACGCAAACTAAATAAACCACCGATTTTTGTCTTGCAATATGACTGTCATGGCAGCTGTAGGTAATTACCCCATTGAGGTTGACAGTGCCCCTTGGACTGCTGCTGTTAATGCTTCTCATTTTCATAGGGCTGCTTTTCAGTCTGGAAGAAGAATTAATATTACATGGCATAACATAACTGTGATCCTCTGAGATATCTTAGTCCTGATGTCCCCGTGTCTGGAGGTCACGGGAGCTCTGGCTTTGTATTAGGAGGCAACTGAGGAAGAGTTGCTACTAGTATTTTGTGTCTGTGTATATGTATTTATAATCACAATAGACAAGACTTAAGCACATGGGCTTCATGGACACTTATTATGGGATCTGTGTTGTCTGTCTTTTCAATAAATTAATTTTTTATTTTAGACAAAAGAACTGCACTAGAGCTAATCTGTCTAGACTGTGGCATGATGCGTGCTCCAGCAATACATTTGAAATTATTTGTTGAAATACTGATGAAATGTTGTAGAGGAATTGTGAGGTGAATAAGGAGCATGTTAAAGGGAGGTGGTATCAGTTTGTGTTCGCAGGCTATGGTGTTGTGCCCAAAAGGAAGTCAGTTGTCTTAAGAATTGGTATTGGGCTGACTTTAATGTATTCACTAATGAACTTGGCACCAAAAGTAAGAGTGTACAATAAAATTTGCCAGTGACATAAAGTTGGGAGGTGCTGTCAGTGTATACAAGGAACAGAGTATCCTACAGGAGGAGCTGGATGATCTTCAGGACTTGAGTGGAAAAAATGGACTGAAATTTCATAGCACGTGATGCATGGTTGTGCACTTCTGGATAGATGTGAATTTTGCCCTAACCTGGGTGCTTATCTTTCAAAAATGACAGAGGAATGAAAAACTTGAGTATATTAGCCAGTAAAATCAAAGGATATCTCTTCAGTAGTACCCTGCAGCTCTGAAAAATGTACTCCTACGGTCTGTGAGGTGAAGAGGTACTTAATGGTAGAAATAGGAAAGTGTTAATTCTGCTTATGTGCAAGGCAGCATTGCTGAATCCTCGTGTGTAACACTGAACTGCTTTGCTAGACCCTGTTCAAGAAGGGTAAGTGTAAAGTGGAGCAGGTACAGAAGAGGACTGTGGAAATGGTGAAGGAGGAGCTGAGTCCGTCTCACAAGAGGACGCTGCAAGGTTGGCTGGTTTATCCCAGTAAAGTGAAGTCTGAGAGGGGATATAATTGCTTTCTCTGAATATATGAGGGGTTGATAAAGACTTGAGTGAGTACAACTATTTTTTATGTCAGATTGAAGACAGCACCATGACAAGAAGAAATGCATATATCTTGGCAAGGAGTATATTCAGGCTGGAAATTAGAAAACAGATCTCAACCATCAGGGGAGTAAGAATTTTGGGATAATCTTCACAGAAGACTAGTTTTGAGATGGACACTTGTTAATACAAACTGGGCTTAAGGGGGGAGCCCAGTAGTCTTCCTAACAAGCACAGCTTGTTTGTGGGATAACAGGTTTTGTCTTTGAAAGATAAGAAAGCTTAATTTTGTGTAACCTGCAGAGAATATCAGCAATCTTTCAGCTGTGTTCTGCTTTGCCAGATTAGCAAGTTTGACTTGTATAGAAGTGAATCACATTCTTCTGTTAGGGACCTGGGACAAAAACTGCCACCTGGGAGAAAAGAATGTAATTAATATGAACATTATAGTTCAGGAAATTCAGAAGCATGAAATAGGTCTTGGACTCACTTTTTTTCTGATTTGGAAAACAGTTTAGATTGTTATGTAAATGTCTTTAAATTTATGCTTTGAAAAGGAGTGTTACATAAGTAAATTCTGAAGCTTTCCAAAGAGAACTCATGGCACCTATACATAGAAAACATATGGAAAAAATATTTGTTTGAGACTTCTAAGCTGCTCTTTTTACTCCAAGATTGATCTGGGACTTTTTGCACAGTGCTGGAGTGGAGCAACATCAGCAAAGGCAAAGCTTGAGCAGAGTGTTACTAGAAGTGCCAACTTACAGCTGAAGTGGGTGACATCTCTTTAAAAAGATCTCAACTATGCAAGACTCATAAGTGAGGAACCCCGGTGCTTGCTTTTGAAGAAAAAAGCATTGCAGCTTAAGCAAAGTTAATTGTTCCACATATTTTTGTGACTTATACAGTGGAAAATCTGCAGTGGTTTGTAGACACAGTGCTCGGGGTAGGAAAAGGAGCTTGGAGATCCCAGAAAGGAGATCCAGGTTAGAAAAAACCACACTTGCTTCTTAATTCTCTTGCCCTGGCAGCATGTCATTTGTGTTTGGACCAGTGCTACCTCCCTGGGAATCTTCCACTGGAAAATGAATGCATGTTGGAGTAGATATATATTTAAAAAAAAAAAATATAAGAAAAAATCTAGCCCTGCCTCACATGTCTCTTCTGGCTACAGCCATGAAAATTGCCTACAGGTCAACTAAAATGGCCTGTTTGGGAACCAAAGTGGGTGAAACGTGACCGCCTGCTGAGAGGTGTTCGTAGCCCTTCCTTAGGTGGTTTATGGAAGCTGAGTATCAGTTAGGACTATTTGACAGATAACACTGTGGCTCGTTTACACAAGCAACTTGCTGCACACTGTGTTAGGGTTGAGAAACAATAGCACACTGTTGCTGTGTGCGTGGTTTTAGTGTGTTTGAAGAGCAATTTTGCAGCTCTCTCAACTTTAAATTCAATGTGCTATACAGCACCTCAGCTATCATATGTTGAAATCCTGTGATAAGAGTGCTATAAATAGGAAGCTTAGTTGAAGAGTTGGGTGGGGGAAACACTTAGATTCCTTAAGTATAGTGGATTTGCCAAAAGGTAAAGTGTTCCCTGACTTGCTGTGTATTCTGAGAAGGGTTTCACGATAGACATCTTGGGTTAAAGGAAAAGAGCAGTGCTGTCGAAAAGCAGGAATGTACTGAAAGGGGGAGGGGAGCAGTTGTTTCTGTAGTAATAGGTGAATGTCAAAAAAATCCTCCAAAATGGAGCATTTTGAAGAAGAGTTTTTTCTTCCTTTCTCTTGTACTAAGTTGCAATCAGAGAAGCAACTCTAGGATCTCTAAAACATGGACGTCACTGTAGGAAATGCATCTATTTATCACTTTAACCAAATCTAGGCGAGTTCTGTGGATTTTTTTAGTAACACCTAGAAAAATCATTTGTTTGGGGAAATCTTAAATTACTAAATATTTGCTGAATGAAGAAAGAATCCTAGACAGGCAGAAGTGGATGTGTAACGTTTTGCCTCACACTAGGATAATGGCTGCAAATTTCTGGAGCTTCAGCTGTTTAATAAGGCATTCCCTAACTCAGCCTAACAGCCAGAGCCAAAAACAGATAAAGTGCCTGTTCCTGTGATGTTTTTTCCTTTCCTCTCTCAGCCTGTTCCCTCAAAACACTTCCCTGCTCGCTAGGCTCTAATATAGCTCAGTGCCCATATTTCTGCTACGTTCACTGGGGCTGAGCAAGGACCTGTCTGTAGGAGGCTGTTTGGTATACGGTTAGAAAATAAGAGAAATCGTGTTCTCTCACTACTAGCTGTATATAGATTCTTTTTTCTAAACACAGGCTTGTTATTTAGCTCTTTTTTTTTTTCTTCACATAAACCAAGGGCTAGCATTTAATTCCCATTCAGTGCTACAAATATTTAATTTCACTGACAAGAGAAGTGACTGAATTTAGATAAAGATGGCAATATTCAACATTGTATTTATCCTAATTCAGAAACAACTAGCACTTTCAAGAATGACTAGAAAAGCTATGTTACATCTTGGCACTTTCATTGTCTTTGAAGACACTTCACTGTTTTTTGCTTCCCACAGAGAGGATTTTTTTTTTTTTTTTTTTTTTGTTAATGGGATGTGTTAGGAGGACAGAATCAGCAGCAGCAGTGATGCAGACTATCTGGAGGAACTTGGTAAGAAAGAGTAGCAGATGGTCTAAGGGAAATATATTAAAAGAAAACAACAAAAGTCTTGCACAGATTTTTTTTTTTTATTATTGTTGTTGACTTTTTTTACTTTTATGTTCTCTATTGACCTTGTCTGGTTAGATTACAATCTCTTCAGCGTAGTAACAACGTCTTACATGTTTATGCAACATTAGCACAATGGGGCCCCCAGCTTAAAAAAGGATCTTCTGGATGCTGCTGTTCTTCAAATAAATAGTGGTAATAATAATGTTCATAATGCCTAGTTTTAATTGTTGTGACAGTTCCTTGAGTAAAAAGAAAGGTGCCTGAAATAGAACAGAAGAATTTTAAGTGAAATGAGTAAAATCTCCATGATTTGTTGCATGTGTTGTTTTTTAATGGTGTGTGTTTTGTAGACCTTTGTACAGCTCCGTTTTATCCAAGTGTGTATAACCACACCAGGATTATCAACGCATGCTGTGAGTTATACTCAAATAGTGAAGATGATGACTACAAGAGGCTTTTTGGTTTTATATAATCCTGGCTTTACAGCCTTGTAGTTCATTTGCTGTCTGTTTTGCGGTGCAGAGAAGTGAGATAAACTCTGCACATCAACTCCTTTAGCTTTTCCTTCTCTACAAGTCATGGAAGCACGGCTGCGTGGGTTGCCACCCACTCCCCTGCATGTATACCTGCTCATTTTCCTCCCGAGCACTGATTTGTACTCGCTTTGGGTTTTTTTTCTCAGGTTTCAGTGTAACAAACAGAATTGAGGGGCAGGGCAAGTAGGTTTGAACTTGGCTGTGTATGGTTATGCTGTGAAAAATGCAGGTCGTTTGTGTCTAGGAATTGGGTCAGGTTTTAATTGCATTGTCAGGGGGTAGTTAGCACTTACATAGTTTGCTTCTCAATATAAAAGGGAACAAAAGTGGATCTGCTATTATCTTTTTCTAGCACTTATAAAAATATAGTTTGTTTGTATAAATGTTAAGTGCAATAGGTCTAGAAAGACCTACAAACCTTTAACTACTTGCAAGTGCTCTCAGTTTTCTTCTTGACAAAATGAGCTTGCTTTTTTTTTTTAAATCAATAATAGATGTTGTGGTATATCTACAGTGAACCTCTTTCTCATCTTGAGTGTTTCCATTCTGAATAGACAGACAAGTTTGCTTCACTTGAGACAGAAAATAACATTTTCGATATACTTTGAATAACATTTGTAGGAGTCTAGCAGATTTAGGAGCTAAAGTTAAAGTCCATGATCACTTGACAGTGCTGCCGCATTCTTCTGCCTCTGACTGCCTCTCGTAGCCTGAATCATGCCCCTGTCTTTATCCACAGAGGTTATATAAGTAAATAATTGTGTTTGCATTTCTTACTGTACTGCATGGGGTCATTGGACTTGGCTCTCAACTGCAATTCATGAGAGGGATATGATGGCAAAGGTTTCTGTGGCTATATAATAGACTATTCAGTTATAATAATTTCAATTAAGTTAATATATTAACTGAATTAATTTAGTTAACGTCAGTGGAAAGGCAACTTCCCTGGCATTTTTGAGGGGGGAGTACTCTTACCAGGAGATGCACCTAGACTGACTGTGAAGTCTGTGGTTTGTCTGGTTCCACAGGGAAATCTGTGGCATATGCAATGATCATGTGGAGACATAGTATTTAGAAACGAGCATTTGTGTATCAGCAGTAGGGTTTAAATGTCTGCTATTGGCTTGTTCTTTTTCTGTGGTTTGAAAAAGTTTTTGTTGTGGATTTTTTGAGTGGTCTGTATGAGCCAGGACTTCCCAGAAAAACACTTGCCTTCATCTCTGTAACGTACCCAAACCTCTAAATGTTATTCTTCTTTCTGTTAAGATTAATTAAACCATAAAAATCACGTCCAGTGTCTTTCACTCTGTAACGCCAGCTTTGCCTAGGATGAGTGTAATTAAAAAATAATTAAAAAATTAAAATATTTTCCTTCTGCTGATAGTGTTTTCATATTTTAAGATAAGCTGTTGCAGTAAACTGATTTGCAATAGGAGAAAAATCGAAAGGTACAGACTAGGTCTTCACTCGGTGCTGGTTTGATATAAAGGAAGCGGTGTGAGATTGATTGCAGTGTTACAGCTACAGAGGCAAATTTGCTTATCAATAGATGGGTTTTTATTCCTAGCTATAAGACATGTGGATCCCCACAGCCCCACAACTTGAATGAAATTGGCTGATAGTGGAGTCTTTCATTTAGCTGGTCAAGCCCACCCTAATCCTGAAAACTTTTAAATGATCTCCTCAAGGTTTAAATATTTTCAGCATATATAAAGAAAAAGCCCAGCAAGGGATGGATGGGTCTGCATTCATCTTTTCTTTCTTATCTCTTTTTGAAGTACCTCGCAGCTTTCCTGCTTACATGTGTGACATTTATTACAAAAAATAAAATGTACAATGGATATAAAAATATCTTATGTGATGAAAGAGGCTTTGGATCCCAGCTGGCTTCATATTTGGTTTCTTCTTGCAGCTCCTATTTCCTTTTCTCAATTTTGACTCCTCTTGTTTTTAATAGTTGTAGTCTTAAAGTGAATTTTAAGATAGAAGGAAGATTTAGGAAATGGAAAAACACAGACAATTCTGTCACCAGATAGCAAGTGGTGATCTTACTGGTTCAGGTCTCTCTTCACTCCCCATGGATTTAAAGGTGAATCGGCAGCGTGCAAAATTAGTTGCAGCTACAATTGATTTCTTTGTACAAATACTTTGGTATGCATAAATACATGAGAAATTAAACAGCTGGCACAGAGTCCCTGGTCTTGTGCAAATCTTAAGGCTAGGAGGATGGGTTTTATTATTTTTTACAAGAATAAAAGAGCTATCTGTAGAAGAAAGTTCTCTAAAAGGTCTTATTAGGGGTGTGCTCCTGCAAGCTGATGGAAAGTGATGTGATTTTATACCAAGAGGAAAGACGAGCCGCAGTGATAACTGTGTTTCTCTTCAAGTCTGTCTTTCAGACATTTCTGAGTATTCCAAATTAATCTGCTATAAAGCTGTGAAATAAACTATTATCCACCAAAATGTGAACACGGGTCACCTCCTGTTGAGAAGATGGTGTTCCTTAGTCATAAGTTTGTTTAGAGAAGTTTCTATGTAATTCTTTCTCCATTTCTGTTTCCTCTCTATGACAGACACAGTCGAAACAATGAGTCCTGCTTCTCTCTCAGCAGAAGGCTTGAGGCAATTTAGCATGTATTGCCAGGGTTTCTCCTACCAGCTCTCCATCTTCAGTGAACCTCTGCAGGATGCTCTTTTTTCTGATTTTTCTGCAGTTAGTGTCAGGTATCTGGAGAGAGAAAGGGAGGAGAACTGTTTTCAAGGCAAATCCTAGAACACAAACCGGAAGAAAACTCAATGGAATAGGCCATATTCTTTAAAAATGTAACTCACTGCGGTGAATTTTGACCTCCTCTGAAATCCCCAACATGGTGTAGTTTTGCCAGAGAAGTCCTGAATTACATCATTGGAAAAGCTGCAGAGAAGAGGTGTCCTGTGATGGCTGTACTCTACTTGGGTTTTCCGTGTTAGAAGAGAAGCCGGAGAGGCCACAGAGGGACCTTTGCGTTTCAGTACGTAGCCACGTGTATAAAGTCTGTCTTCCATCTTAGTGAGCTGGCAGTCACCAGGGACTTGGTCTGGACACAGTGTGGTTTTGTGCAGGGTATGCAGGTCCAGTGAGGTACATTGTTAGAGAGGTTGTTTCCCCTTTGTTGGTAACTCTTCCAAATTAACACAGTCTAAAGATGGAGTAGTATATTGTATTGCATTTCATGGCGCATTGCTTGTAGCACTAGCAATCAAAGCTAGTCTCCGGATGGAAAATAATAAAATCGGATCCAAGGATTTCTTTACCATCTCCTGGATGCTCACTCCTCCCAACATCACTGCTGCACAGGACCATTTAAGATATGGCCATGCTAGTGCCTGACCCAGCTTCATACCAATGAATTACTTAACACTGCTTTTTTTTTTTTTTCCCTTTCTCTGTGTAGACTTCCATATGGAAAAATGTTTGCACCAGCTCATGTGGTGTAATAAATTTAACATCTTTATTGATGATCTGGATGAGGGGATCGAGTGCACCCTCAGTCAGTTTGCAGGTGACACCCAGTTGGGTGGGAGTGTTGATCTGCTCGAGGGCAGGAAGGCTCTGCAGAGAGACCTGGACAGGCTGGAGCCATGGGCTGAGGCCAACTGGAGGAGTTTCAATAAGGCCAAATGCCGGGGGCTGCCCTTGGGCCACAACAACCCCCAGCAGCGCTACAGGCTTGGGGAGGAGTGGCTGGAGAGCTGCCAGTCAGAGAGGGACCTGGGGGGGTTGATTGACAGCCGGCTGAACAGGAGCCAGCAGTGTGCCCAGGTGGCCAAGAAGGCCAATGGCATCCTGGCTTGTGTCAGCAATAGCGCGGCCAGCAGGGACAGGGAAGGGATCTGAGCCCTGTACTTGGCACTGGTGAGGCCGCACCTTGATTACTGGTTCAGTTTTGGGCCCCTCACCCCAAAAAGGACATTGAATGACTCGAGCGTGTCCAGAGAAGGGCAACGGAGCTGGTGCAGGGTCTGGAGCACAGGTCATACGGGGAGCGGCTGAGGGAACTGGGGGGGTTTAGTTTGGAGAAGAGGAGGCTGAGGGGAGACCTCATCGCCCTCTACAGCTCCCTGAAAGGAAGCTGCAGAGAGCTGGGGATGAGTCTCTTTAACCGATGACTGGACAAGAGGGAATGGCCTCAAGTTGTGCCAGGGAAGGTTTAGACTGGATATTGGGAAGCATTTCTTTACAGAATGGGTTGTTGGGCATTGGAATGGGCTGCCCAGGGAGGTGGTGGAGTCCCCATCCCTGGAGGGGTTTAAGAGTAGGGTCGACAGAGTGCTTAGGGATCTGGTGTAGTTGGGAACTGTCAGTGCTAGATCAGTGGTTGGACTGGATGAGCTTCAAGGTCTTTTCCAACCCAGACAATTCTGTGATTCTTTGAAAAACTATTAAAATCTAATAGGACTTCTGTACGTATGGTTGCCTATAATGAAAGTTAGGTGTTAATTTGAGAAGGCACACAATAGGTGTATTGTAATTTAGCAATGGCTGACATGTCTCTCAAAACTCAAAGTAGGTTGTTCTATAAATATAGTCACTTGTTTTGCAGTTGACATTTTGCTAGTGGGTGGCTAATTTGAAGGGAAATAGACCAGAGATCTAATATTAATAACTAATTAATAGTTATGTGGATATTTTAAGTCTATTTTTCTGCTTATTTATAGGCATATATTATTCATCTATGCTGTGTATCCTTCTTTGCATATATGTTTAATTCTGAAACTTTTGCTTCAGTAATGTTCATGCTTCTGTGCTTTTGCAATCAAAAGCTTGAAAGCAAAGTTGGTCGTATTTCTCAAAATCACTTTCTGAGGATGATGATTTCAAAGTAATGGCACTTAAACTATTTTAAGAAAAGCCTCCCTCTGGAAGCAAGGCCTAAGAGGGAAGCCAGTGATACATTGCCTACATCTCACCTTAATTTGTGAGTCCTAAATCAACATCAGTACTATATGTTTTCCTGTGTATAAAGTAAAACATAGGGCAGTTTTTAGGCCTCCATTGGAAGTGGGTAGCTCACAGATGAACTGAAGAAGCATAAAATAAAAAGGAGCATCCCATAAGAAGCTGGATCCTTCGGGATGAGAGTAAAACACGCGTTCAACTGCACATTGGTATAGTAACACGTGTGCTGTGAGAAACAAAGAGATGTTATGTTCTGGTTTGCTCTGATGGGACAAATTTCCACGTAGGTTTGTATCTCTTTTACCTATTTACCTTGCCTCCTGCCTTCTCTCTCGCACTTACACTCATCCTGTAAATTAATAAGCATGTGTGATCCTTGTCCTTTTAATGAATTCATAAATGAATTTATAATAAGGCGGGAAGATTGTGTGAGAGATGCATTATACTTGGCATGTGCTTGATATTTTTAGATCTGTTTTGTCACATATCCAAACATTTTTAAATGCATTCCACTAAACTTGATAGAGCAGTACTGCGATACCCCGGGCTGTGACTGCTGGCTGTGGAATTTGTGTGTGTCGTCTTTGCATCTCGTCCCACTTGTGTGAATAGCTTTTGCTGTGAGCGCTTAACTCATGGGGAACAAAAACTGCTTCCTCACTATCTATAGACTTTACGTTATTCATTTAGCTAGCTGTCCTAGGAGGATTAAGCTGTGTCCTAGAAGGCGTTTGCTATTGCTGGATTAAAACCCTGCTGGCTGTTATCTGTGAAACTCACCTGTTAGTGGAAGCCTCAGCAATACCTCTGACCACACTCTGCATCTTCTGCATTAAGGTCTTCTCAGCATTTGTTGCAAGTGTGAGGGAAAAAAACCCGTATTGGTGCCAAACGTCTAACAAGCAGATGTACTTTTCTGCTTCTTGATACCCTGTACTTTGGCGGGTAGTGTGCTAGAGCTGTTTGCTTGTTGGAGGGCATGGTTATTGACAATAGAGGAAGCATAGTGCAGGGCTTTGAGCTTTCATGGCAACTGCCAGTGACCTTCCAAAGGTGATGAGCTCTTTGTATTTTATCTCTGCTGCCAGCCTCCCCAAAGCTGTGTGTCTGCGTGTGTTTCAGCGTAGTTCATAGAGTCGTAGTTGTGAAAGAAACAGTTGAGGATAGACAGACCATCTGCAGCAAGCTTCTTGCTTCCATTTTCTTGCAGATATCCAAAGATTTCAATTTTAAGGTGGTTTGGTTGCTTTTTTTTCCCCTGGCTTTTACCTGCTTTACTCTGCACAGAACAGCTCTGGGCAGAGAACCAACCCCAAACAACTTGTGTCAGTGATACAAGCTTAGCTGGAGAGATCGGTATTTCAGGCATCGCTTGGGATCCAGGCTGTTTCAAGAAGTGCTTAAGGTTCAGTTATTCTCCAGTGATAAAATGCAGCTGGTAGTGTTTGTCCAATTCACAGAGGTCTGAGGAAAAACTGGTCACTGAAGCACTGGCCTGCTCTGATGATGAGCGGTGTATGAAGGCAGATAACGATTTCAAGTGTCATGATTTCTCTCATTTCACAGTCAGTTTGAGGCACGTTGGGAATGACTGTCAGTGGTTTGTTTTGAACTTTTTGTCCCTGTATATTTTTCTGACTCTCTTTGCGTGACGGTTGTTTTTATTTTCAGTGCCATGTGACTCAGGGAATATTGTATCTGTGTATGTGCTCAGTGCATATAGTACTGCAGGTAACCTAGTCCTGTTGATTTCAGTGTAATCATGAGAAGCCGTCACAGTGTGCACACTTAATCTGCCACGATTGATAGACAGATTTTAAGCTTCTGCAGTTGCTCAAAAAAACAATCATAATACATTAAAAATTTAGAAAAATGCTCTTGCATTTCCAGTGGCAACTTCAGTGTTTTCTCCTCTGCTAAGAAGCGTATCTGCATCTGGGCCATCCTGCTTGTCCTTGTAACATTTACTTACTAATATTTTCTATCAAAAATAGTAAACCGTATTTGTCAAAGTGCTAATATAGCAGGCTGCAACACTTTAAGCGTCTTAAAAGTTACCTGCATGCCAATCCTGGTGCTACAATGAAAGTGTCTGTCAAACACCGTGCTCTGGGAATATCAGCAACGATTCCTGTACAAAGTTCTTGTGTTTTGAACTGCTGCTGATCTACCGACAAATTCAAAGAACTTCAAATGCTCCGTGAAGGATTGCAGACAAGGCCAATAGACAGTTGGAAGTAAACAAGTTAAGTTTATGAGTAGCTGTCACACCTACATAAGTTTTGAGGTGTGAGACTTTTTAATGTCTGGGTTTCTTGTTTGGTTTGAATGTATTGACTTGGAATATATCCTTCCATCTGAAAGGATACTTGACCCTTTTTTTCTTTAGTTTGTCTTGTGTTCCTTAAATATCCCAGTACATGCTTCTTCAATGTTTACGGGTCTCAAGATGGTATTTTCCTTCACAAACATGTAACTTTCTGAATAGCACCAAAAATTAGTGTCCTTTGGCAAACTTTTTTTATCTCACATTATTAAAGGCCCATTGACTCTGAAAATTAAGCAATGTAACTTTCCACAAACATGCATATTTTTCAGTGTAATTGGAAGCTGGTTTGGATTACTGTCTTTAGGCCTGTACAGCCAAGAAACCAATTATAGGCATGGTTAGAAAGCGATAGTGTGCATTAGTCAGATTATAACAAGATTCCAATAATGTAAAATTGCTGCACAACAAATTAGTTTGTATAGGTTTTTGACAGTTGTTGCTTTTAATAAACAAAATTATTAACAGCAGCACACAGCTGCAATGCTTCCAAAATTGGAGAAAAACAGACTCTTATTTCCTTGTCAAAATCTTTTCCATAGAGCAGGACCGCAGGCGTTGGTAAGTCTTCTTTGCGTTATTGAGTTGAATCTGTGAATCCATCTGTCCCAAGATGATTTTTGTCTCTGTAAGTAGATGATACACAGATTTATAAGGGTTACTTTAAAGACTGTTAGGCACCTTCTTTTTGCTGTTAGTCCTGACAGTTGCATTCACAGTCTTCTGGGCTGCCGTTTGGTAACCTAAGGTTTGGGATTTTTTTAAATGAACTTATGAATAAATGGTGACTAGATTAATGCAGCCTGTTTATTTTTACTAACAAACCTGAGCCATGAATTTAACTCAACTCTCCTGAGAGTGGAAGAGCTAGCTATATTGTAACTCCATATACCTACTGAATTGCGACTCTGAAATCCAAGAACCCATCTTTCCCTCTAGTAAAGTCTTACTACAATGCTATGAAGTAAAGCAAAATCTAATGAAATTCTAGTAATCAGGCTGTTCAATCAGTAGCTTTATTATGCTTTCATGTCCTGAGCTATGTTCCAGCTGCAGGTTTGAGAAACACTGTGGCTGCCAAGTGATGTTTGTATCTACATTTGTGAGTCTCTGTTTTAATGATAAGGACTTTAATTAGATATGACATAATTATGATATAACCTGCCTTTGGTCCAATTTAGGACCAAGTCCCACTGTTTTTACATGCATACCCAGGCAAATTAAAGCTCAGTTTGAGGTGTGTGCTCCATCCCGGAAGTTATTTGAAAGGAACCAAGGTTCTTCCCTTCTCTGTCCAAGAGCAGTGAGGGCAGACCTTGTTTTTGAGTGTCTTTGGCTGCTGTCACTTGTGGTTTTTCAGTGCTCTTATTTTTCTCCTGGGAGAACATGGTGGCACTGACTTAATGGGGCTAAATAGAAGGATGAAGGCTGCTCATTTTCTGTATTTGTGGTGTGGGTGAACCTCTGGTCATGAATTCAGAGGTGTACATGAAGTAGGTAACAGCCTTTTGCTCAGGGAATGGTGACAGTGATGATGGTTGGTGCCATAAAATAAACTGCTGGAGATTATATGTAGGATGTCAAGGGAAAAAAATATATTTATTTACTTAATTTTAAAATGGTAAAGTTGAGGATTTTCAGGAATGAGAAAGAAGGCCAGATTTACAGTGCTTTTGAGTGGCTTACGTTGTTAAGGCTGCTTTTTCAGATGCAAGCTCCAGAGATCATTTTTAATGAGTATGCGAAGTAGTGCCTGTAGCATTTGCAACACTAGTCATGGAACAATACTAGTGGAGGCAACCTTTAAGAAATGAAATGTTTCTGCCCTCCAGTTTGGTAAAAATCATTCCTGTATCTGATTTTTTTTCACTGAGAATATTAAAGGCTTTAAGCCAAGTAGTTTGAATTATGATCAAGCCAAAGAACTGAAATATCTCTCAAATAGAAAGAATGAGAATTTCAGTGTCTAGTTTCCAAAATAGTCTGACCAAGTAATTTTATAGACATGTGTACAAGTGGTGTCCTGTGATAAAATGTACATAATCAGTCTATGAAAAAAAAAGCAAAATGCATCAGCTCCTTAGAGATACTCTACAAAACACCAAAGGGAAAAAAAAAAAGGAAAGAAAAAACCCCTGTCTTCTATGGATGAAGAATAATGGGACAGTAAGAAATGCAAGTCACTTTGCTCCAGTTCTTTAGTTCTTGCATTGTTTTCATTTAGTGTTTGAAAGACATATGTCATTGGAAGAATGCACAACACCATAAAGCTCAGGAACCTGTCTGCTCAGTATACACACCAGTGAAAGCTCATATAGATATACATACTGCTTCTTCCTTGATGTGCCCTCAGCGGCTAGTCAAATAAATACAAGACTTTCTGAGCACTATCAATATACTTTGAAAATATCCTCTTCACTGGTAATGTATGACTTCTAAAATTGTTAGAAGGATGAATTATGGAAATGACAGTGGATAAGGAAGAGAAGATGCGTGTTCACGTGGGACATTACCTTGAGGTAGTCAAAGCAGGATATTAACATTTTACAGATAAAGATCTTAAACGTCTTAGTTTCATATTCAGAATGTGGAATAACTGTTTTGCTAACAAGTAATGTACAGTTATACTTGAAGAGGCAATACGGCTGAAGCTTTGCTTGTCTGTAGCATTTTAATCCATGTCTGGTTGTCATCTACCTGGGGATTTATGGAAAATGTTAGTTGTCTGGGCTATAAGCTTATGGGATAAAATTTTCTGGGTTTTTTTTTGCTTGAATATGGTTATCACCCAAAGACTTTTAAACTTTTTGTAATGCTCAAACTTCCCTGCATACATTTTTCAGTATCTGAGTAGTCTTGCTCAGAGTCCCTTTCGGTGGGATTAGGACTGTAAGAGGTTTTGGAGTTTTTCTGTGATGAGTGTTTCTGTTTTATCCTGAAATTACAATGTTTGCTGTCATCAAGGAAATAGCACTTTTATCATGTTTACTTTGTGATCATAAATATTATTCAGTGAATTGTGATCTTAAACTTTGCATGTGATAAATGATTTATTATCAGTTTAACTTCTAATGCTGTGTTTGGTTGTGCAGTATGTAAGCTCCTGAATGACAACAAAATATTAGCAATCAATGCAATCCTGCTTGAAAACTGAACAGATTTGTTTATATTTCGTGGCATGATTCTGAGGCCAACGCGTATTTTTCAACCCAAGACTTTGGTTTTCTCTAAGCCACCTCTCCTGTTAGTTGTGTTTTTCTCTCAGGTGGCAAAAAGAGATCTGTGGTGCTGTTTGCAGAGTCAAAATGGAAAATTGAATGTTGTTTTTGTAGATGAACCAACCCTTATTTTGTTAACACATTACTTGGATTTCAGTTTCTCTGCTGGTGACATTTGTTGGTTGGATGGTCTTTGAAATAGAGGGATTAGAGGGAATAAGTTGCAGCGAGCAGATCAAATATCTCAGTGGTAACATTTGGGTTTATGCAAATGGAAGGAGAAGCAAACCAGAAATTATGCTGTGCTCATAGGACAGACTAAAAATAAGGCCTTATTCATGCATTGAGCTCTCTGAAGATCCAAATGCATGCTTTGCTTTAAGTTCAAGAGAGAGACTTACGTTTTTACTTAATGTCAGTTTATACTGAATTCTTTTTCTGTACATGCGTTTCATTGCCTTAGTATCAGTCTTTGCTGTAGTCAAACTCATACAAAAAAGAAAACAACATCAAATACTATTAACAGGTGGTCTAGCAGGGGAGACAGCAGTAAACAGTACTTCCTAAAAGTAGATAATTTCTCTCTCCCTGATGAGCCACATTCAATTTATAAAATGCACATCAGTACTTATGAGCACGTAATTTACTTTTTTGACTTTTTTCCCTAACTAAACATGTTTTAGTATCAAAACAAGCAAAAACCCTAGACATTCAAGAAAGAAATGTTACTTGTTTGTTGAAAATAAATTTTGGATTAATTTTTTTAAAATTGCGTTTATTTAAGAAGCCCCAATCTAATAGTAGTAAGGATTTCAGTTACAAGTCATGAATCGCAGGATCTATAATGGAAATTGCTGCCCAAAAGCTTGGCAGAGTTGCATACAAAGGTATCATTTTAAAAGATTAACTCAGTCTAGTTTGGATAGCTATATTCCTTTAATTTAGAGAAGCACAAGGCACACTTTTCCTTGTATTTCTTTCAGTTAGCAAAATGAAGGGTACCCACGGAACAGGGAAATAGAACTTCGTGCTGATCAAGGAGCACGCCCTAGTGGCAGGTTAATCCGGCATGGCCTTCTCGGTACCCTGTCCTCCAGCTCCACCGGTATTAATCAGCTACTCCAAGAAAGTGACTTTTTCACAGGATCTTTTTAAATTTACCATTTCTGTTGCTGTCCTGTGCCAAAACGAGCGCAGTATGTTTACATGCGGCATCATCACATGTATTGCTGGTACTGTGATAAAATTCCTGCTCTGCAATTAATTTTGAAATAGGGAAGCAATGTATATTTTTGCATATGGTTTTTAAATGCATAGATATTTTAAGATGCAGAGGGAAAGATTTCATGCTTACCATGCACAAATTCTTACGGAGTGTGAGCATTTTAGTAACAGATACAGTTGTTAAGCTTGCTAGTTAGTGTCACGTAAAATGTTGGGTTCTGAAAATCATCCACATTTTTGCAGTGTTTTGTGTTCTCGTCCTCTCCCCGAGGCTGATAAATCTCTTTAGCCCTTCCCCTCCTGCTCAAGTCTTACTTTTTCTTCAATGAGACTGTAGGTATGCAGTTGAATCAGATTCTCTGAAATGCATGTAGATAGGCATCTTGTAAGAAAGAATAATAAAAGACTGAGCATGTAACTACGAAGCAATCCATAGCATTAATGCAGAATTAAAATTTGAAGAGTGGATATAATAAGGGAAATTCTACCCTGTTATTATAAGTAAAGCACCCTGTGATGTACTTCATTTTATCACATTGCAATATAATTAAATGTGAGATTTTTATCCTACATGCTACAAATTCTGTTAATGTCACTAACCTATATTAAAAAAAGTGAACATATTCTATGTAATGTGTAACTCTTTGCAGCACATGCAATAAATTTTACTCTTATTTATTAATTTGAAATAAAGCAAGTGTTTCCAGGATAAATGTAATTTAGTGTATTCTCTGACGGTCACATTATGTGATGCAAGTGCCTGCAGAAGTAGCTGGCTGTTAGGATACATCTGAAAAATGACTTCTGTTGCTTAGTCATTCTTAAAAGACCAGTTAAGCTGGGCTGTGCATTTCATTCTTGCTGTGCTCCTCTTGGCCCTCTCCATCCCATGGCTACTCAGTTAACTGTAAACAGGTTTCTTGTTGTTGTTACAGGGAAGCTAATGTGATGATGAATTTCTGGTGTTCTGTGTATGTTGTGTTTTTGTGTATGCTCTGTGGGGAATTGTGGGGAGGAAAGGAATTCCTCCTCTCAGAGCAGTGTCTGTTGGGGGTGAGGTGGTTACACTGCTCTCCTGTAGGGACTCCTGCTTCTTTCTCCTCTTTGGCATTATTTTTGGTGTAATATCAATTATTTACTTGAAACAGAGTTCACTTTAAATGAATGAGAAGTACTTAATGTGAATGTAAAATGCACAAAGTTCAAAGCGTGTAACTGTTGAAACTTATTTCTCCCTCTTGTTTGTTCAACCTTTTGCACTATCATTCATCTTGGAGTTAAAATTCTGTAAGTGTTTTCAACTTTGTTTCTGTGTTTTGTTTCAGTTTTTCAAATTAAATTTTAGCAACACACTTGATATTTACAGTTAGGTTTGCAGAAATGATCAAGACAGTCCATAATAGCCGAGCAAAGCATTCAAATTACATTAATACAGGGTCAGGACCTTTCCCCTTATCTTGTGAGCTACTGTCAGTAAGTGTTGTTACAGAGAAGGACCAGGATGCTTTTCAAGTCCAGGGTGGCGGTACTGAAGTGTTTTTCTTAGAAATGTAGTAATGAATAAACTGACTGTTATTACGAGGAAGCTGGTGATCTCAGAGTGATGCTTTGTAGTATTTACTTCTCGCACCTCTGGGTCATAGTACTTACATCTTCTCATTCTGAAAAGGAGAACTGTTTATATGAAAATATTAATTAAACAAATGCTGCAGTTTCCCTATATGTGGAGGAGTGTAGTGTCATCAGTGTTCATGGCATCCTCCCTCCCTCCACCCAGGGCTCTTCCCATAGTTTTGGAGACTAATGTCCTCTCAGCTGTTGGGGGCTCTGCAGGAAGGAGGGAGGAGAAGTTTGTTTGAATCTCTTGGAAACTTAAACATGGAAAATGATCTCTGATCAAGATATTCTCTAGTTCCTCAATCAAAACAATAAAAAAACCATTTTCAAGTCTGATTCAACTTAGTAACAGAC
Source organism: Athene noctua (assembly GCF_965140245.1). Lineage (NCBI taxonomy): Eukaryota > Metazoa > Chordata > Aves > Strigiformes > Strigidae > Athene > Athene noctua. The sequence continues at coordinate 22,256,052 of NC_134044.1, forward strand.
TAAATAGCAGAGGGTTTCTTAGAGGTCAATAATTATTTTTAAGGTGATGGAAAATATGTTGTATGCTGTCTAAGGCATGTGTTGCCTTCCTTGGGTTTTGTCCTTGTTTTAAGGAGGTGTTTGGGAAGTTTCAGTGTTATTTGTAATGTATTTTGTGGGCCTTTGTGTCTGGAGTTTAGTATTTGATAAACAGTTTGCCGTTTTCTTGATCATCTTCTATTTGGGGCAGGGTTATCTGTTGTACTATTAAGTACGTCCTGCTTCAAGCAGCGTTTTTTTGGTAAGTGGATTCTACTCTTTCGGTGCCCAGGAAGTGTTCCTTCAGACCTTTCCCCTTAATCTCTTAGTTTACATAAAATCACTCTCTAATGATTTAATCTGTAATGAATATTGGTGGTAGGAATCACTATGTTCTACAAATATAGGATCAGTAATTGTTCTGGTCACAGGTGCATAATGTACTTAACTGCTAGGGAGTGTTTAAGTTTTGAAGTCTCTTATGGAAATTAACTCCATGAGGGTACTTTAAGGATTCTTTCATATAACACGTTCTTTTTAATTTGTTGGTGTTAAATTCGGATCCAAAATGGTCACGTTTTAAAACACTGGGTGATTTGATCATGGCCTTCCGTTTCCTGTTTTTTATCTTGCTATTGAATCATTTTAGTTGTATACTTTAGCTAACACTACAGTAAGCTACTGCATCAATACATAGCCATTTGTAAACATTAATCTGGATTCTCATGAAGTTCCCCTCGGTCAATATTGGCAGCCAAAAAGAACAGAAATTTCTTTAAAGCTAATGCTTTATTCTCTGATAGGGTTTTGTTTTCAATTAAAAGAGTGAGAAGAGGATAGAGTTGAAACTGTGTCTGATACTTTTTAAAATTAATGACATGTAAGTAATCAAAAGATGGTCTTTAATTTTTGTTTGTTTATTTTCTTATCTAAGCATATATTGTAATCAGTAGGAAACTGAATGTTGTTTTAATGCTTTCAGTAAAAAGACTGGTAGAAAAATAGCTTTTATCCTTTTTTCATCCTTTTAAAATAAATAATTATAGAAACTATCATACTATGGTTTGTGTTACAGGTGGTGTAATACCAAGGGCTGTACTGCTGCCACATCACAATTTTGTGGGGTTTCAGAGAGTAGTTCTGGTAAGGACACTCAATGATTTATCTATTTATTTGTCATAAAAGTGGACTGATAGTTTGGTACAATTTAGTATTAGTAATTGCAATTACGTGCATTTACAGTATTTTTTAGGTGTCGGTTTCTGCGGTCTGCTGAATCTTTACATTAAGTGTTCTTTTATTCAGTGGTCTTTAACAGCTCCTTTTGGAGCTGTTACTGTCTCGTGTAAACCCATATTCATTTCATTGAGAGTTGTTATGATCTGACACATCAATTTGCAGCATGGAAAGATTAATAAATAGACCTTTTGATAAAACACCTTGTAAAAACTGTATTGTCTACTTGAAGCGTGGAGGCGCTATTGCCTTAGTGTATATCAGCTTTTTAAAAAAGGGGGGGAACGTTACTGTGTTTTGATTATAGTATGGGTTTTTTCCAAGTACTAAAACCTTAGCTTTCTAAAGAAAAACATGAATATGTGGTTCAGAGGGCAAATATCCAGACCGTGTGCTGTTACTAGTCTCCTTAATGTACAGTCACGATTTTGCAGTTGTTTTCTTTAAATGTATGTAACTTCAATCCCTCTATCATTTCATTTGATTTTGAAATACTTTCTTTAAACATATTTTCTTATCTCTTCTTCATGGCTAGAGTTGCAAGGGAGATGAGATTACCTTACTTTTTCTAATAAAGGGAAAATTCATTCTGAACCAGTCTACCAGCAGCCATGCTTAAGTATTGTGCAGGAGCACAATTGAGTATTTGTTCTGTCAGCAGTAGATAACTGATACCACATTTATATCTGTAGAATTTTTAATATATGCTGTAATTTAACAAATGTCTTGTGGGTGTAGCAGATGCCTTTTCTTTTTTCCCTTTTTTTTAAAAAAAATAATCACAATCCCTTAAAGTTTTTAGCGAGCTCTATTTGTGTACTATCTTAGGTCTATAGAGGGCACTCAAAGACAGAGGGAGTTTGTTACAACAAACCTTATGTTGCAAGTAGAACCCCACAAGGTAGAGAAGGATATTGCTGACTGGTTTTTATGGCCTTGCTCTTGCAGGGAACTACTGTGCTGGCTCTGCTCCAACAAATCACTTAAGCAATTGAAGCCAGTGGGACTAGAATATGTTTAAATAATCTTCTGGATTGATTTGTATTCTATGTATAGTTTCACAAGCTCTCTTTTTTCTTCTAAAAACAAGGTGGGGTGCACAGAAATTCAGGAAGATTCTCTAGTCAGCCTAGGAAACTAGTAGTAGGTCTTTCTGTGTTGGAGGTGTTGGGAAGGGGCTTGCTTGAGAAGGCTCTGAAAGCTGATAAATTAGGGAAGCAAAAGGACGCTGTTTGAAGTCAGAAGTGAATTGGTATAAAGACTGAAGCGATGTTCTCTGCTGCCATTGCATTAGATTGATCTGTCTTAAATATTTGGGCATGGTACTATTCACACTGTATGGTTTCCAGCCCTATAGGTACATAATACTTTGAGCATGCGCAAATCATGCATGTAGACTTACATTAGAGTTCCTAAATCTTGGAGTGGAAGAAAATAGGTTTTCAGGTTTATATGAGAGAAATGGCATTGTGAAGTTTTGAGTAGCATTACTCAAGAATATTAAACGGCAATTCTGCAAAGTAAAGACATCACAGCTTTATAAATATTGTAAGAAAAGAAGGATGATGTGAGCTCTTTGTAGTCTGAGAAATACTGAAAATTTTTCAAAATGTTGTAAGCAATTTATGCAGTACTTATTAAAGTATAATGCCATATGGAGAAGTCATGGACTTCTTCCTCTCAATCATCTCTTTATTTTCAAATAAAGCTCCTATTACTGGAAATGGGCAAGTAGAATTTTTCATGTGTGGAACCTGTTATTCCAGTGTTTGGAATAGGGTAAAGATAACCTAACATGTTGAGTTTCTTTTTCTGAAAAGCTATCCTATCTAATTGGTTTAAATCTGAACTATCAGAAGTAGTTACTGTGATTGCTTAATTCTGCAAAAGATAGAGGTCATCTGTGGGACAATTCGAAGACCATTTCAGTGCAGCTGCCTATGTAATAGTAGCCTGCGGTTATAAGACATGGTGTATTTCCATCTCTGCTGATGTTTTAACTTGACTAAGCAAAACTCTTTTCACTAGACAAAGCAATGATCATGTTTCCAGCTGCCCCAGTAGAGGAGACTATTTAATTCAAGTTAGCACCTTCTGATGGGGAAGTGGGGGGAAATCCTTGTTGGACAGGTGATGTATCTGGGGTTTTGAATAGTTTGCTTCAAGGGGGATTAATTAAAAAATTAGTGAGAACAGATGTCTGATGTTGACCTAAGCAATAAGAAAGAAGAGGAAATGTCCTGGGTTTGAACTTTTTCTCTTAATTGGATCCTTTGTGACTTTCAGCCCACTTGATAAGAGTTTCTTTAGTAGACTCTCCTGCTTCTACTGTACAAAGTCAATAGTTCTAAATTTCAAGGTTTTTATATGTGTGTATAGGCAGTCAGCTTTGTAGGATGCTTCCCTCACAAAACAAAAACTTTGCATGCAACGGGCTGCTTTGGTATAGCTTTTTTATTTTCCATGTGCTATACAGAAAAGCAGAAGTAGTGTTCTTTCAAACCATCTTTTAATATATATTTTTTAAAACTCATTGCGTATCCCTCTGCAGGTGTGTTCAGGTTCCTTTTACTAGTCAGACCCTCTGTACATTGCCAAATTAGCAAGAAGAACATTTGGTACACTTCCGAAATCTTCTAAGACCAACAATGCAATTGCTTCTACAGATGACAGGTGACTTTAGAATGTGTAGGAGCCGTCCGGGGCTGTGTTATGGCAGGCATGTTCATCAGATCTCTGGAAATTTTTCCTTCACAGTAGTATAAATATGCCTCTAGACTTAAAACACTGATGAAGTATCAGAACTTGGCTTTCATTCAAAGATGTCCTTAGTCAAGAATAATTTGAGTTAGGTAAAATATTCCATTTTCAACAGGCAAGGAAAGAAGCTTGTTTTTATTTTTCAGGGCACTTTGTAGAAGACAGCTCTTGATGATTCAGATATTGGAACAGCTCCCAGTAAAAAAAAAAAAAAAAAAAAAGATACATTGCAGGGTATGGAAAATCGGGTTAGGGATGATGACTGTATTGCATATCTTTTCAATGTACTATAGGCATATCACCTCAGCCTATATGCTATTCTTAATATTCTGCCAAAAGACCCTTGATACAGCTTAATTTAAAGAAAAAAAATAAGCAGATGCTGAAGGCAGCAAGGGGGACCATCTTAATGTCTAGACAACATTTGGAGGCATGAGTGAGTTTTTCATTAAATGTATATACTTGAAGGAAAAATCAATACTATTTCTTATGGAAATTCAGGTATAGCTAATATAGATGGAGGCATTCTCTGCCAAAATACATAGCACTAAGGCTTAGGCAGTATAGTTTTTGCTCATGACAACTTACACAGTCAAACTTTAAGCTGTGGTTCAGAGTAGGGTGTAGAAATGCGGAGACTGAATGTCTGCATTGAAAGTGATTATTGTAGCAGAAATTGAAAATTACATAAATTAAGGAAAAAGATACTTGCAGGCTTGGAAAACAATCTGGCCCGTGTTGTGGAGTTACTGGGGACAAGGTATTTTCAGAGCTACCTGTGTTCCCAGCAAGGGTCTCGTGTCTGCAGCTCAACTTCTTATGCAGTTGAGTGTCCAGTCCCACAGGGAAGCTGGGTCATGGGCTATGCAAGTCACTTCATTGTCTCTCTCCTTCTTTAGTTATTGCCTCACTGCCTCCTTGACTGTGTGTGACAGAGGCAATGACAGCTGTGAGAAACCAGTGATGACAGAACAGTGGTTCAGGAATGTCCAGTCTTTTATCTCAGTAAAAGTAAGGCAGTGCTGTGCCCTTGTGACCTGCACCAACAGCCTTTATGCTTCTGGGCTGCCACTTCCAGAGCTGTCCCGGGCACACGTGCATGCTTGTCCAGCTGCCTTGACCTGGTGCAGCATCTCTTGAGATGTTGCATAGGTGGTTGTTGCTTTATTTCTCTATGAGTTTGTAATAGATTGCATCTGTATTGTAGGTTGGTTATAGTGCAGTGAAAGAAGAAATGAGAATTTTACATTAGTCTTACATTTTTTTTTATTTTAGGTTGTAAATAGAAAATAGGACAAGTACGTTGATTGTGCTGTGTCACAGCCTAAGACAACTGAATGAATCATTGTGTGCTGTCTGCGGTTGCAGTCGGTCATTTTCATGAGCAGCCATGCTCCGTCTCCTTCGGAGGACTAAGGTCACGGATATTAAACTCTTACTGGAATACTTGATTTAAATTTAACAGATAAGAAGAACTTTGACTCTTTCAATACCAAAAATAATGTTTGTCCCTGTTTGTTTGTTTCTTAATTTATTTCATGGGTTTTGAGAGATGTATCAACTTGGTTTTAGCAAGTACCCAGAAAAGACAAGTACTTCACATTCGGTTTTTTAGAAGTCAGTAGCTATTCCAGTAGCTGCTTCTAGGTGATTTAGGTGCTTCTGTAAAATTCAGCTACCTAATTTCAAAGTCTACTTGAGGTTAAATCTTGAGGTGCTAAAGTAAGTATGGTTGGTTTCTGGTCCGCTTCAGTGGTCATTTTTCTAAAATAAATTTGTAAGCATTAAATTATTTGAATTAGTACATCTCTTTTCTGAGGAATGCTCTGATGTAATAATTTCTCCTTGTTAATTAGTCTTTAATTAAAAAGAAAAGCCTGTGTGAAGGTGGTTTCATACTGCCCTTTTACACTTGATTTTGTTTGCATTAGTAACTGATTTCTGTAATTTAAGCTCAGATAACTGCAATTCGATTATTCTTGAACAAAAGTGTGCTACAATTTTAAGACAGCTTTTAAAGACTCAGAGCTGTGGTTTGCACTTTTTAGTACTGTTGCATTTGGTTTTATTTGGGAATAAAAGAAAATGGTGTGGTAGGTGGTATCAGTGAAGTGGTTATATGAAAAAGATGTGTTGCAGATTAGCAATCTAATAAAGCAGGGATAATGTAGGAGAATGGGAGTCAGCATGTCTAATGTAGATTCACAAGGGGTTTTTTGCATTCATATAACCAATTGCAGACGCACATTATCTATTACTTTTGCTTTTGTGAAAGGTGGGGGGTGTTGGTTTTTAAGGTGCTGAACTCATAATGGTTATGTACCTGAAGATTCCCACAGGCTCATTTCAGGCTGCTTTAGTAAACAGGACTCGATGTGAAAATGCTTGGGTAAAGGAAAGAGTTGTTTTTAATCTGAGGGTAAACTTTCTTAAGCCTTCTTTAAAACTCTCTATTCATGCATAATGCTGCAGTCAGTCATGAGTTACACATCTTTAAATCTTTTAGGTGAACATCTTGGGGCTAGAAAGAACTTGTCAGTTTACATTTAATTTATTCCAAGCTTTAGGATATGTTTCGTGGCTGTAGAGAACTTTAAACACTAAATATGGTGAATGCTATCACATATTTTCAATATCAAATTCTTCTGTCCAACTGCATTTAGATTCTAAACATATTTAATATCTGGGTTAATAGAGGAAACATGTCTAAAGCACAGTGAATTTCTAGTGTTAACATTTGTAAATACCAATCTACCTGTTTGCCATCAGTCCACAACTCATGAGTAATACTGGCCTTGTCCCAAGTAGTCAGAAGAAGTCAGGTCTTTTTGTTAAAAAAAAACCACAACCAAACCCTACATTCTTAGTGTAATTAATTAATTGTTTTCCCTATCCAAAGGGCACTGTTTGCTTTTTCTTCATCCCAATTCAAAATACAAATAAAGCTGGCCTCTTCAGTAAGTAGCAGGTTCTGATGTAGTTGCTCTTGATTAATGACCACTAAAACTGGAGGTGATATCTTTCCTTGTTAACAGTTTATATTTTCCTGACTGAAAATGGTAATAAATTGTAAGCGAAGGATCTTCTCTGTGTCCTGTGAGGTTGTTAGGGGTTTTATGCTTTTTTTTCACCCCATTATGGTATTTTCTCACAGGGGTTTTACGTTTCATCCTTCATTTTTCAGAAACAGTGGACTTGGAGCTGTTAGTATTCAACAAAACATCTGCCTCAGGAAAAAATTGGCAGCTTTCACACACCCACAAAGGAATTTCAGAAAAATTATTTGTTATCCCCAAACTAGATGCTGCCAGAGTACATAATTCCAAACCCTCTTTTCTCATGGGAAAGGCATATAAGACTAGTCTTACAATGGGAAAATAAGAAGGATTTATTTGTGTTTAGAATAGATCAAACCCTCTTCACCTGCTCTGTGAATAGAGCACCTCGTTACTGTCTCTCCTTTTTTCCCTTAATCAAATTGCATGTTTATATCCCCAACACTGTGGAAGTTATGTGCTGTGCCTGATAATCCAAGATCTTTTCTAAAGTAACGTAGGAGTTGGGCAAGATGCTCACACAGAGAGAGAGCACCCCTTCTCCTGGGAGTTCCACTGCAGGAAATGCTTCTCTTCCTCTGTTTATGTGGTTACTATTATTTATAGGGTAGTTCTGTGAACTTGTATGCTGAAAATAAAACCCACACTTGATATTAGATTTGTAGGTGCTGAAAAGCTGAGGTGAGAGCCTTCAGGCTCATACACCAAGGGCAGGGCGAATGAGGGAGTGGAATTTTTGTTGGAAAATGTCATGTTCATGTAGCTGTCTGTCTCCAGACCAATGTCAGTGCATTTTGGTTTTAGTTTGTCATTGGTTGTTTACTGGGTAAGACGAACCAGGCCCCAGAGACCTGCAGGAGTTTAGGATAACCTGAGTAATGATAGCAACTTTAATAAAACAGAAAACCCTACTACTTCTCAGAAGAGACCCAGTCCAAAACCATGAGGCAGCAGTGGCCTCTAATGAGTGTTTCAAAACTTATTCTAAGAAAATTCATTGCTGTTCAGCCAAATGTTCTCAGATCTCCTAGACAAGGGCTGCTTGGGGTCCCGACAGGCTCAGCTGCACAAGTACCAGGGTACACCAGAGGAAGATTTGGGGTCTTTTTGTTTCACTTCTGGTTATGGAAAAAATACAGATAGGCAGTATGGAATGGACTTCAGCAAGGAGGTGCCCAGCCTTATGCAGATGGGTTGTAGATGTCATGGCATGGAGGGGTGCCTTGGGAAGATGCTGGTTAGCTCTTGCAGCTGTGCTGTTTGCTCATTCAGATGCTGCTAACTCCAGTCTCTGCTGTGCTTTGTTACTCTGCATAGGTGTAACTCCAAATCACCTTGGTTTGTTGTTGTTATGGCAGCGTTAAAAAAACTTCCTAATGAAGAATGAGGGAATGCACTGTGGTAAATACAGAGAAACAAGTCAGATAAAGGCCTTTCTCCTGCAGGCACTTCAGGACGTGACTCAGGGCACAAGGCTAAACAAACAAGAACAAATAAAATGAACAGGGCTTAGCTGGAATAGAAATCACTGTTGTTGAAGATGAATTGAATTTTTTTCAACCACCAGAGTTTATTTGTGCAAAATGTTAGCAACTCATGTGTTGTAATGGAAAAGTAGTGAAAGAAGAATGTAGAAAAAGAAATGACTGAAGGAGGTACAGATAAAGTCAGTGCTCTTGAAAGCTGTTGGAGAGATGAATTCAGGAGTGCAGAGTACATGTAGGCTGTGAGTGGTGAAGAGGTGAAACCCAGGGCAAATGCATGACCCACAGGCTCAAGATTGTATGTCAGATCGAGATGAAAGCCAGAAGATGGATCACCAGCTTGGGAAAGATAGCAAGTACGGCGAATAGAAGCTAAAAGGGTGACGGTACTGGGAAATGGAAGAGGAGTCCATACACCCATATGAAAAAATCCTCAGTCAAGATAGGGATGCGGTTGTAGGAGTGCAGAGATATCTTTCCACAACTGCTTGTAAGAACTGCGTATGCTGTTTATTACCATCAGGTAGCAATATAAATTTTTTAATCATAACAAATAGAGTCCATGCCAGGCTACACTGTCACTAATCACCCTTCTACAATAAGATTTCCAGAACACACAAAAAAACCAAAACCACAGACAGTTGAAAACTAACTAATTACAAAAGTCTGCTCAAACTTCAGTAGTTTTTAATTGACAAATGACTAGTGTTAGTCCAAGCTCAGAATGAATCTTTTTTTTGTAAGCCATCTGTATGCAGGTCAGCAGCAGCAGCATAGTGAAAAACTGTGTCACTGTTAGTGCACCAATATCCATCAGCTCAAGCAATTGATGTAGATGTAATCACTGTCTCTAATAGAAATAAAGTCAGGGTAATGGAACATTGTCACAGAATCAATGTCTCCTGTTTTGAAAATAAACCCCCTCAGCTTTGCCTTTGCATTTATGTACCAGCAGGCGACCACATCATTCAGTTCAATTGACACAGTCCCTTAGAGCCCTGAATGATCTATTGTGGGAACATCAGGAACAACGTATTGGAAAAAATGGAATGTTCTTGATCAGGCTTACAGGCTGTGTTATTCAGTGAGTTTTCCAGCAGTGAAAATGAGAATAAATCGGCTGAGAGCAGAAACTTAGCACAGTATGGAGATCTTTAACTCCGTTTAACTGTTTCATTTCTACACATTCTCGATCAAAAAGCTTGAACCATAGTACTTGTGCTTATTTTCAATGGTGCGTGGTCACAAATAGAGGCGTTTTTTGGACATTGTTCCTCCCTTACCTTAGTCTCATCAGAAACTCTTGATAGGGCTCCTTTTGACCTACAGGAGCTCTTCTCAATCAGTTATTTCCACTGAAATTTTCACACAGATTGATCCAAATGAGGATTAATGGGTGTGCTCCCACATTCATCCATAGTTAATTTTTTGCTGAGGCTTTAAGGCAGCACAGATTAGCAGTCATATAGTTATATGCTTAAAACTGGGTGCATGCAGAAGAGGTGTATTGCATGGGATTTTAAACAGTGTAGCAGATTAATGCTTCTTCCAGTTTTCATCTTGCTCGCACTTGATTCCAGCAACCTACCGCTATTCTGTGTCTAGATCCAGAGAATATTAGTAGGCCATTATTTTGGCATTTAACAATTTTACAAAGCCTTCTTGAGACAGAGTCTGTAAGTTTGATTGCAAAAGTATTTATTTAAATTAGGTATTCCTGAAGGATTGCAGCTCTGTCTGAAGGAGCATCCTTCTAATGGCCTTAGAATGGAAGCTCTACAGCTTGCTTGATGTTACCACTGGTTTTGTGACAGCCCTTCCAATAAGAAAATTTTCCCTTTTGGAAGACAGATGTCTGTCTGGGGAGTAATAACAAGCATTTGTCTGTCTGGTACTTCTCTCTCCATTACAGTGGTGGATATATTTAGTATACAGAGCCTAGAGGTGTACTTTGCAGGTCATCTTGTGAAGTGATGCATGCTGGCCATACCTATACTGCTACTTCCCCAGGTAAATGTGCTAATTCTGGTCATCAATCAGAGGCTATCTGTTTCTAATCAGTTCTAGAAATGCTGCATTTCCAGTTTTGTTGCTATAGGCATGTGCTCAGCTTGTGTCCAGGTACGACAATCTAACCCTGAATGCCATCCCATCAAGCCACTGGTTCTTCCTTTCCAAAGAATGCCTTTGGTTTGGATTAGGTGTTTAATCAAGGAGAGTTTCGTGATGGTTGGTTACATTTCCTGGTGTGCTCTGAAAATGATTTAAGTATTGAAAGAGGGTGGTGATTTAATTTTTTAACTACTACTTCTGGATGGTTTTCTTTTAATCCTAGTTTGCCTGCATCTGTGGACTTGAGCCCTGTGATTAAGCTCTCTCCTTGGCCACCTGCAGGGGAGTGAGATGAGATGTTTGGGCTTTCATGAAGTGGTCAGAATTGAGGCAGGACTTTCTGTTGGTGATTTTACTGGCATATGGCTTTATGTTCTGAGCAGCTGGGTTTGGGTTTTAAATTTTGAAGGAATAATATATTTGCTCCTGAAGAAAGATGTATCAGAAATACCTCCCATTTCAACAGGGTTGTAATTATGCAGAAAAGTTGTGACTGGAAAGAGATGTCCATTTCTGTTGTTCCCCAAACACTTAAAGTCTTTAAAGTACCAAAGTCTGGTACAGGAAATAAGGAGAAAAATCTTCCCCAAACACGTAATTTCTTCTTGTGTTGCACTGTAACAAGGAAAAAAGATGTTTAGGAACCCAAAGAGTGTTGAATAAAGTGTCATTCCCAGAAATATCCCTGTTTCTTTGGTCAGTCTAGGGATTTACAAAGTAGGGCTGCCAAGAATCACTGCAGCTTATAGCTGTCCAGGAATATATTTTTTTTAATGCTAGAAAACAAGTTTGCAGCTTTGTAGCCATAGCCTTGGAAATACGATACTGAATATCTGCCACTTGTGTCTCTGCTGCAACATCCGGAATCCCTGTCTCCTGGGTCACGCAGCATATGACTTTGGGGAGGAGGTTCATAGTTCAGTAATTAAATACTACTTTGCTCTAGGCAAACCCAGCAAATGGGCTTCATCTGCAGCTTATTTTGTAATAGTACTCAGGACTGTGCTTGGCGTTTCTGGGGACTGAGTACTCAGATAAGTAGACAGTAACTTATTTTTAGCTAAGGATTTGTGTGGTTTTGTTGTTGGTTTGTTGGTTGGGTTGTTGTTTTTTTTTTCCCTTTTCAGGGTTGTAATTCTTTTTCTTCAGAAAATTTCAAACTGGCTTTGTCATCTTGTATACTTCATACTCTCAAATTGGCATGGAAAGACAGGGACTGTTGCCATAAATTAGGTCACTAAAGCTGAAGTACGGAATACAAATATTTATCGCCTGAGCTTAGGAAAACAATTCAGATGAGGAAAGGAAAAAAAATACTCTCTTAGTATTCGGAAATGAAGCTGTATTCTTGAGATTAAAAGCAAAGGAGTGGAGTTAAAAGATGAACATGAGAAGCATGTCTTGTTTTAAATTGCTAGAAGGAAAACTAGCAAAGCTCGATCATAAGGGAAATCAGTAAGGAGGTTCATTAGGTAGAATTACAGATAATTTTTTATGCAAGTTCACTTTTGACATAGCTTATTGAATCTTAAAATAAAAAAGGGCACATTTAAATAATAGCAATTTAGAGACAGGTAAAATGCAGAAAATGAGATAACTTTCATTTAAAAATATATTACAACAAAGCTTATGCATTTAATTTAAAAAACGTTTTCCTTTAAATTCAGAAGGTTAGAAAGAATTCCTAATTGCAGATTGTCAGATAGTAGGAGAACTTTAATAAGGGCTCATTTGTATTGTGCACAATACAATATTGGACCCCATCTCAAGTGAAGATGTGAAAGAGCAAATAGGAGTGTTTAAAGCAAGTAGTTGATACAGTTGAAGAAAACTCAGGGTTTTTTTCTTCTTTTTGAAGTATGAGAAAATGTTAATTTTGATTGAAATTTATGTCTAACAAATTCTTAGCAGGACATACAACGTTGGTCATACACTGCATGCTTGACATACAGGAGCCAGTCATTTATTGTATGAGTTTTCCTTTATAAACTTTCTACAGGGTTCAGCAGCCATTTGGGGTAGGCCCACCATGTCTCGAGGAAGCACCTTTGGAGAACACTTTAAGTAGAACAGCAGCCATGACCAAAGGTGTTTTGTGGAGCCTCGGATTAAAACTCCAGTTCTGCAAGCTACTCCCACGGCAGATTTGGTATCTGAACGAAGTCCTGCTGAAACCTCACAGATCTGGGAGTTTGCCTGGCCTGAGTTTAAATAACACCCTTTTCACTTTCTTCAGCACCTCTGAGTTGATAAATGAATGCAGACTTGATGGCATTGATGCCTCACTGTCTTAATCGACCTGGATGCAGTTGGAGAATTGGTGGAGTTTAGTGTATTGGCACCTTCCTGGGCTACGGGGCTTCGTCTGTCCCCTGAGCCACCGTGACCACAGTCACACAGCTCTCGAGTTCAGCAGGTGGGTTTGTCAGTCTGAGGGACTCCCAGTGTTAGTTGCAAAGTATAATGAAGAGGACTTGTGTATCATGTGCAGGACTTCATTTTTATTTTTAGGAGACATAATACAGATGTAAAACAGAATTGCAATAAAACTTTCCAAAGGAGTTGGGCGCACCTTCAGGGTTTTTTGGGTGGAATAAAAAACCTACACATTCTTGGGTTGGGTCATATAATTTGCTTTTTCTTTTTTAACTGCCATGGTCACTAAAAAAAGGAAGATTCTTAAGCAGCAGTTAAAAAAAAATGATATCACTGTCTATGTGTACACATTCTGGCAAAATATTTGTCTGGATTTCTTGTGAAAGAGGAAAAAATGACTAGTAGTATTTCTGTTGTAGATTTATTGTTTCTGTAGCCAGACTTCTGTTTTCCATGGATAAATGTAGCAGTTTGTTTATATCTGAACATTAAACATTTTTCAGAGCTACCCAGAGCATTATCTGTTCCTTTAACATATCATATTTAGTATCAAACTAATGATTGGTATGTTTTGGGGAATTATTATTCACAGCAGCCTGCCAGGTTTTTCTGTTATCCTACCTAATTAGGATGTGTTAGAGCCCACCTAAAACTGCAGAAATATTACTTTTTTTAGACTGTTGTTTGATGATACAGTAAATCTAACTGTAGTAAATATACCATGTGTTATAAATCTGTGATTAAGAGATACAAAGTGCTAATCTGATGTATAACCTTTCTCTGCCAGTTCAGGTTTGGTTTTTTTTAAAAAAAAAAAAAAAAAAAAACCCAAAACAAAAACAAAACAAAAAACAAACTATTAGGCCAGGAGCCATATCGGGCGGCATCTGTTCTGTAGCATTTGGCATGAACCTGGAAGAAGAGCACAAAGCTAGCATAAACATGCAGAGTAGAATAATAATTTGTCAGAAATGCTATCAGATTTGTACTGTTGGACATCCATTAGCCTGCAGATCTGGTGTCCATGACAGTGGAGCTTGATCTCATGGTAACAGATTTTACTTGTAAATTTTACCCAAAGTGTGAAAGTGTGTGGATGATCCTCAAGGGGTGGAGAAGCCCATGTGAGACCACACATGCTGGTGTGTCTGAGTTATGGTAGGCATGTTACAGAAATACAAGCATATTTTTGTTATTTGGAAACTTAAGTCAGAGTTGGTGTGTTGGCTCAGGGGCAAGAAACCTCATTTCCTTTGAAAAAAAAGTAGTTTCCAAATGACTTTTTGTGTGATTTCTGACATGGATTCAGAGTTGGAATGAGTGGGTCAGTTTGTCTCAAGCACAGATGTGCATCTTTGTCTATTCCTGACCTGTGGCACATCCAGTTCTTGAGTAGATCTCGAGGCCAGCGCCTCTGTAGACAGTTGACTTTTATTTTATGGCTGATATGTTTTACGCCTGACAAATTTTGGGAGTTCGGGGACTTTCTATAGCAACATTAAAAATTACCTGGGATATCCTGATACTATGCTGATCCTAATTGAATAGTGGTGTTATAAGCCACAGGCTTATCCTCCGGAAAGGGGATCCTACAGATAACCAGTGCCTGTGGCTCAGAGGTTTTGGGTGATCGAAGGAGAACAGGGTGATAGGTTACCTACACTGTAATACAGTTTGTTGGCACTACAGCATTGCTGGGCAGCACAGGGACACGTGTGGTTTGAGAGCCTGAGAGGAGGTGTGCTGAAGTGTACTTTGAGTCCGTGAATATTGATCCTGGTGTGGTCCCAGGGACTGGAAGCCCGTGATCAATTTGCACATGGTTTGTAAGCCCTTGTTGCCCATCCTTTTTTACTTGTTATGTTTAGGGTTTTTTTATTTAATCCTGGTTTTGCTGATAAGGAATATACTTTCATATACACTGCGACTGCTCCTAGGTGCAAAGCAAAAGTAGAGGCAAGTGGGAGAGATTTGCTTTAAAAGCACACTTGGAGCTAAAACAGTAGTGTGGGTGCATTGTGCTTTGCCATATTTCCTGTAAATCCACAGAATGTTTTGAGGAAGACTTGGAATTTTAATAAGGGCCAGAAAAAAGACCTGAAGGATCTTGTTACATTTTCAAAATAGGTTTGGGACATAGAGTTGCAAATATCTTGAGATATTTTTAATGGGCCCTTTGTAAATTAGGCTAGAAATCTAAGACTGGTAGGAATTAATGTGTCATTTCTACTTAGTTTTGGCTCATTTTTCTGTATCTTTTTGGTTAATTGCAGTGTCTAAAATAATGATCAATATTAATATCTATTAAGTGCCCAAAATACGTAGTCAATTACATGTGGAAGTAGTGGATTTGGAGGAAAATAAACCAGCATTAATGAAGTAGATTTGTTAGTATGTGGGCTATGTGTGTACATGCATTGTGCATACATAAAGATGAATTTATTTTTCTCTCCTCTAATTTTCTTCTTTTCAGCCTTTCCTACTCCTTTCGTGTTTCTGTTTCCATTTTTATGGTGCTACTTTTAAGAAATCTTCTCTGTCACCTCCCAAACAAGCCCTGGGGCTGTGTTGGGGCATTAAGGAAAGTAGAGTTCACGTGGTTCGTAGGTTAGCGGGTTTATTTTCTTTCCCGTTACTGTTTTACTTTGGCAAACATCCTTGGCAAGTTGTAACTTAAGCATGAAGTGAGGGGGTGGCTGTGTGTGTTGCGCGCTGAGAGTAACGTGGCCAGTGGCTTTGGAGTCAGCAGGCCCCTCTGTGTCCCACCTCTGGGTCACCCCCTCGCTGCCGCTGTCTCGGGTCATTCCCGCTGGTACTTTCCGGGAAGCTGTGAGCAAGGAGGGTGGCAGCGCAATTCTGAGGGCTGGAAACACCAGCAGCTTCCCCATCGCATGCCGTGGGGTTCACGCAGCCATGAGCTGCTCCTTCAGCTGTCTCCAGAGTCTGCTCCCGAGGCTGGAGGTGGCCACGCTGCAGAGCCCTTTGCCTCTCGTTTCGAGGGCTGGCGGCATAAACCCAGCAGTCAGAATCAAGCCTGATACCAATTCAAAGGGAAATATCCTCTTCTATCTGTACTTCTGCTGTATTTTCTCTTTAATGTGATAGTTTGGTTTTGGGATGGGAAGGAAGGTGGTTTGGAGTTGCTTGTTCTCGGTTCCTCCCTTCCCTTGGCCGTGCGAGAGCCGGGGGGTGGCTGAGCGACCGGGCCTGTGATGGCGGGTAAATACAGAACCTGAGTTTTCAATAAGACTGAAAAAATGGATGAAGCAATATCTTGGTAAAAAACTGGAACCTTTTGCACCCTTTTCAGTTTCGTGTCCTCGTCAGGCAAGATGTGTATTTATTGAACACATTTTTGTGTTTTTCTGGTTGTTCCAGTACAAAAGCCAGTGTTGCACTGCCACCTCTCGATAGCCGGGCAGGACAGCATGTGGCGGTACTTGTCTGCCCTTACCAAAGCGTCTTGTGAAAACACTTTGAACCAGCCTTGAAAAATGATACTCATTTGACTTGGGCAGGGTGAATAACACTTCTGGCAGACAAGCAAAACATTAACTTTTTTTCTGTAGCAATCTAGGTAAATATGTGGTGTGTCCACAATTCTGCTTTTAGTGGGGAGCCCTCCTTATATTAATAATGCAGGTCTTCTCTGTGTAGCAAATAGCAATTTCATCTGATTTCTGCATTTTGATCTATCTTTTTGGATGATGCAGCAACATTTTAAAAATCAGTAACAGACCCATGAAGCAAGTACTACGATTTGTGTTTGTATGTAATGTAAAAAGGCTTCTCTACAAGTCTTTTTAAATTTAATTACCTTTTTTTCTGAAGGAAGAACGCTGTTCCTCTTCCTACAGAACTTCTGTGTAACAAGCAGTCTTAAATAAAGATGATTTGTGTCAGGTATGACAACAAAATATAGCTGCATAAAATTAGTGCTTGGTCCTGCACATGGTAGAATTGGTTGCTAATGCATGACATGGTTAAAAATGGCATTCATTTCACACACTGCTCAGTAAATGAGCCCTCAAAGTATATGGTATGTTATCAGGTGTATGTTGTACGTCAGGCATCGCTGGGGGCTGTGGGTGCCTGGGGTAGGGTTAGTGTCAATGTACTTTATGAGTTGTTACACTAGCTAGAAGTTGTTGTACTGGAGCAATTATTTTTTTTTTCCCCTTTTAGAAATGAGAAGGATTTAAATAGCTCCTCATTTTTATTTATTTTCTTAAGAAACTGAAACCATCTTCCCCCTCCTCTGGCAGCGCAGTATGCTCGAGCTGCTCTATAAGCACAAGATCTGGGTGTCTGTGGACGCATCCAGCATGGTGTACCGCCCCTCATCTCCCACGCAATGTCCCATGCCTAACCCTGGCTCTCCCACTCACGTCCCACTGGCCCCAGCTGGGTCTGAGCCTTCCCTGCACAGCTCTTAGACTGTGTCATTTTTCCTGTGCCCTCTCCAAACCGAGCAGGCAGTGCGTGCTGCCCTCCCTCCTACCCCTGGGTATTAGCTGGGTGGGTGGCTGCACGCCTGGGGCAGGTTTGGGGGTGTCCGTGTGCTCATCGACTTGCCAGGTTTGGGGCAAGTACACTCCTTTTGGCATCTGAGTTCATCCCGTAGCCTCTCCTCTTCATTAGGAGTTTAACTGAGTCTTTCCTCTACAACATTATGGGACTTGTAGGAAAGTTACATCTTGGAGAGCTCTTTCCACTCTCAAAGTTGTTTGTAGTTGGCTGGTAAAATTAAAAAGTTAGATGATAAGAAAGAGAGTGTGGTCATTTTCTCCTGTTTCCTTTGGAAATTTTGCTAGGAAAAGATGCTTAGAAAGAATAGGTGTGGCAGGGTATAATGCCAATCATAACCTTATAGTTGTTGCTTCCTGCTGTGTTCAGGGCTTTCCCACCTCAAACAGCAGTGGTGAATGGCCTGACCACATGGCCGTGTAGCAAGAACTTTTTATTTTGAACAATATAAGACAACCTGCTCTCTAACCCATTTTTGCGTCAGATCCAGGTCAAATTTTGTCAAATAACAGTAGGAAAGTCGCTTACTTTCTCAGACTCCAGTTCTACAGAAGAAAACAATGGTGGTGCGTGACTGGGTAGAAAAAGCCTTGAAGGTCTGCTGATGAAAAGTACTGGGTGGAACAACAGGAACTGTAGATGGACCTTATTTCATACTATGTTCTGGTAGCTGATACATCTTTTTACTTGTTTAAAAATCCTGATCTTCCATGACATCTAGTAAACATTCAGAAGTCATGAGAATGTTCTCAAAAATGAGGCTTAAAGTTAGAACTATTGTGTTCTGTCTCTTCGTCTGTGTTTTAAAGACTCTTGTTGCTTCATATTTTCAAAATTTGTCGTCAAAAGTATATTTAGTCTGATACATTATTTGTCTTGCTGAATATTTACCATTAATAAAGTCAAGGGAAAATTTTGTATATATGTCCATCAGTATTTTCAGGGCATTGATTGAAAGCCTAGAGAAATGTTACTAAAAATGGTCTGGTTAAAGTTTGTCTTTAATTTCAGGAGTTCCTTTTGCAAAGCATAAGTGTATGGCTGAGATGTTTTCTGGTTTTTAGTGGAAATAGCTGGGCTTTCTGTGAACAGATACAGTGTTGTAGCCCATACTGCACCTTTTTACTAGAGTGGGAGTACCTGAAAAGTAAAGTAGATTAGAAAGTAAAAGTGAGAACTTGCCTGGATACCAACACGAAACCAAGTTCTGGTCTTTGTTAACCAGGCAGAGAGAAATCTACATTTTGAAAAATGTGTTCCGTAGCAATAATGTTGATTAGATGAAACTCACTTGATTATGTTTTAAAAACCTGTGAAATTAGTCCTTTTTACTGGTATTAAGCAGTATAGTTCCCCAGTCCATACCAATTTGCATCATTTGTGAACCCGGCTCTTCAATATTTAATTTACTGACCTTTATGTTGTGGTGAGACAAATGACTTTTTAATGACTTCGGTAGACTTACTTGCATTATAAAATAAAGCCATTGTCTATGCTGCCAGGGAGCTACTTACTTTATAAATATAGCATTTGTTGAGAAATACGTATTAGGTACTAGAAATATTTAATTGACCTACTTTTTTATTTTCAGGGTTGTGTCCTTTGTTGTGACCTCATGGTTTAACTGGGAATAAAGATGAGTATAAGCAGTGATGAGGTTAACTTCCTGGTATATAGATACTTGCAAGAGTCAGGTGAGTTTTTACAATTCTGGTTGCTAAACAATGCATAATTTATTTGGTATTCATCTACAACTTTAGCAAACACAGTCTCATTTAATTATTTTGCCAGTAGGCATGTGCTTCTGTCTGAACTATTTCTTGGTGTTTTTTCTCAACAAGAGAATGAATTCCTGCCAAGTTACCTTCTGTAACTTAATCAGATTTAGTCATTTGGAGTCTTCAGATGGCAGTCAACCAACTAAGGACTCACTTGATTGCTAGAAGTGCATTTTCCTGGAGATCACTTATCTACAGGGTGGCAGTGACACTTTGTTCCATTTTCTTTGGGTTACTTGAAGAAGAAAAAAAAAGATGACCAGCAAAATACTGTTTTTTCCTCTTCTGTCTTGGAGTGATGATGCTCCTGCGAGCTGCCTTGTGCAGCTGAATTCCTTGCCTGAATGTGACTGTAGGGCGGGCAGATGTTGCTGTATTTCAAAGGAAGAAGTGGCACCTGTGACCATATGACTGGTATCATTTGAATTTAAATACAAGTGGACAAATTTTTTACAGGAGTAACTCTTGGGTTCTTGAAAACCTCCATCCCTTCAGGACACTTTCTTGGAGGATTTTGTCCTTTGGTGTCACTCTAGCCAAAGCCTCCTGCTTCCTAGGAATAAGAGCAGAAGACAGTTGAAGAGTGTCAAACTTGAAAAGAAACTACTGTCCTGTCTTATTTGTCCAAATTGACTGTGTCTGTAAAATACAAGCAAGAATGCAGTAGTGTTCCCTTGGACAGTTCAGTTTTAAAACTTCACAAACCCAGTCGGATCA
Organism: Athene noctua; assembly: GCF_965140245.1. Taxonomy (NCBI): domain Eukaryota; kingdom Metazoa; phylum Chordata; class Aves; order Strigiformes; family Strigidae; genus Athene; species Athene noctua. Next base: position 22,276,116 of record NC_134044.1, read on the forward strand.
ACCGTTTGAGTTTGTATTGCACGTTTGGATTTCTAGATGCAGCCATATGGCTGCAGGGGGTGTAGTGGTGGTGGCTGTTCATGAAGCTATGTAAGAGATGTTACCTTTTACTCACAGCTATAATATGGATTGCTTAAAGCAGCCTACATTTAGAACAGGTAGATTTGACTGGAGGTCAGGGCATGCCCCAGTAAATGGACAAGTGGTGATTGACAGGAAGGAATATGATCTTAACAATACATAAAATAAGTCTGCATATTAAAGCAAAAATAATCAGTTTTAAGGTTAACGGCATAAGGGACCAACATTAATGTGCATGTTACCTTGCTGTTTCAACATCTACCAGTTCTTAGTTTTGTTCAGTGATTGCTGATGGGTGGCTTCAGGCTTCTTGAAAATGCATTTGACTGATGCAACATCTGCCCACAGCTTATGTCCACTGCGTGTGGACTTCTCAAATTGGGACAAAGAAGCACCAGAAGCAGTGGTGAATGGCAGCGTTTTTCAGTCTCTGCTTGTCAAAAGAAAGCAGAAACACACTGTTCTGCCTGAATTTACTGAAGACTGTACACATTCTTATTCCAATTGCAGATTGCTTTATCTTCACTTGAAAATTTGCAGGCAACTTCTTGGTTACCTGACCGGGGAGGGGAGGGGGGAGTAGTTTAACAAAAAATCCTGTAACAGTAACGTTAATTTGCTGAAACAAATGTTTTTCTCTAGGTTAAATTTGCCTTTTCAGGGTGATCAAATAAATAGCAAGCAACAACCAGTGCTGCACCACATCACTCTTGCCACTTCTTAATCAGTGCACAGCACTGATGTAGTTCCCAGTGCCAAAACATAACCAATTATGACAGCACTGTAACATGAAGTGAATTCTGTTCTACATAGAGATCCATTTCATTATCATGGCTAGAGAATCAGCGAGTAAATATAACAAGTGAGTCATGGTGTCTTGGAGGTAGATATTTTATTAAATACTATGTATGATACAATACATATGTGTAGTTTGAGAATATAAAAAATATATGTAAGTGTTACTGAAAATTGTATATTTTGTATTTTTATGTTTACTCATACACAGATGTTTTGCCAGTGGTACAGTAATTGCTGTGTTATATATAAATTTCATTTTTCTCTTTTTGTACATTTAAAGTGGAAACATACAAGTGAAACAACAGAGCTGTTTTGATGAGTGTTGTTGTAGTTCATAAGCCTGCTATATCTTTGTATAATTTGCTTAGGTTTGTAACCAGAAGATCCTACAGTGGTATGGCAAGTAGTGTTGTGTCTCTGTAAATCAATTCTGATGTCTTTGCCTTGTCTTTAGGGTTTTCCCATTCAGCGTTTACCTTTGGTATAGAGAGCCATATCAGCCAGTCTAATATAAACGGTGCTCTGGTGCCACCAGCTGCTTTGATTTCCATCATCCAGAAAGGTCTGCAGTATGTAGAGGCAGAAGTCAGTATTAATGAGGTAAGGAGGCTTTGCCTGCAGGAGCATTATGTCCTTGCTTGCAGTAAGTTTGAATGTTAGTATTTTTTCTTAACTTTCTTGTATCCTATTTATTTACTTTTACTTCAGATTCCTTACTGCTGGTGTTCACCATGACTCCAGTGGTGGAACCAGAATGGAGTGACATAACTGGCTAGGGGTTCTGCCCAGTGCAGCCACACAACACCAGGCATGGTGTTCTGGCTCAGTGCTTAAAGGTCCGTTGTCTGTAGAGTTTTTACCCTAATATAATGTTGTAGTAAATCCAGACAAGTGCACTAAGATAATCATTGAAACAAGTTAACTTTTAATTTTTATATTTGTGGACTTGCACTAGGGAAGTATGAGACCACTATAGGTCTCATTTGGGTGATGTGTTGTTATAACGAAGCAACGAGAGCCCAAAGGCAAGGTTTCCAAATAGAGAGAGGGTTTCAATTTGTGGCAAGGAGCATGAAGGTATATACCAGTTTACCTTTTGCCTCTGCTGGCTAATTCATCTCGAGCAGGATCTATTAAATTTGATGTTTAAATGGTTATTCCAGCAGTACAGAAACCTATGTATCTTCCTGCCTGATGCTGCAGATACTTGCCCTCAATTTCCATTCTCATTTATGCCTGGAAGGTTAGCAGCCTTCATATGTGTCAGTTATATGACAGAAGGAAACTATTTTTTTTCAATTCTGCACTCTTTCCAGTCTCTCTTATGTTTGCTGTTTGTGTGTAGTTTTCATAGTCCCAGTGAAGCAAATCCTTTCCCTTAGGAAGCCTCAGAAAAATACAGCAAGTGATTGGAATAGAAGGAGGAATATATTTATTGCAAGGAATCCTTCTAGCTCCTAAAAATAGATCCTTACAAAGCCTTAGCATATGTATAAGGGTATTTTTAACTAGGTCTTGTCCATTTCAGGATAAAATTCTTCCTTGTTGTTTGAAAGCATGCCAGCACTGTTTAAAAAAAGGAAGAATAGTCAACTCTCTAGATAATATGTTTATGGAAAGTATTAGTCTAATAAGATAGAATAACTTCACAAGCCAGTGACCTGAATTGCAATGTTTGCAGCTCTTCAAACAAACCATTAGATTTTGTTGCAGCCACTCATGTTTGAAATCATATTCATAGATAGCTTACAGAATTTTTTTCTTTAGCAGATGATTTAGCAAACTTCAAGCATGTAACTTTCGATTCCAGAAGCTCTGCCAGAGGCCTGCCGTGGCTTCTTTTTGCATATTAATGGTGGCCACTTAACTTTAGACTAAAATTTCAATCCTAACCACAACAATGATGTGGTATCACTCCCAGCACTATTTGTAAACTGTTTTGATATATTAAATCAAAACTTTTGTTTTAGTTTTCCTTGGAGTTTTTTCCCGTAATGTTAATTTGTACTTGGTGTTGTCTTTTTTTGTTTTCTCCCTCTGCTGTAATTTAGGATGGTACCTTGTTTGATGGTAGGCCGATAGAGTCTCTCTCACTGATAGATGCAGTAATGCCTGATGTGGTACAGACAAGACAACAGGCCTACAGAGATAAACTTGCACAACAGCAGGCAGCAGCTGCTGCAGCCGCAGCCGCAACTAACCAACAGGGATCAGCAAAAAATGGAGAAAATACTGCAAATGGAGAAGAGAATGGAGCACATACTATAGCAAGTAAGTGGAGACTGAAATTACCTTAACTTATGTTAATGTCATTTCCTTGTCATTTATCGTAGTATGAGCTCATAGTACGAGGTAGTCGGCAATGAGGTACATGTGCAGAGGTACTAGTAACGCTTCAGCTTGCAGAGAATACCTTTGTCATAGGTGATACTTTAACAGATGGTGTCTCACTTCAACTGTCCCCGGTTTGATATTTGGAATTGCAGGAGGAGATACAAACATCTGAATTAATTCATTCACAATATTCCATCATTGACCAGTACATCCAGTACTGCTCCTTTCCCATCTTCTGAGGGTTTTTCACAGGATCCTCTTGAGAGCTCTTGCATACAGAGAAAAAAACCCACAAGAAAACGCTTTAAATATTGCATCTTCTCAGCTTTGGCCCCTGTACAAGGAATAAGGAGAGAAGTCTGCAGCTGGTTAAAACTGAGAATTGCTTTGTGAAGCTCTGCAAACTACTTCTGACAGGTTCTGCTAACCCCATGATTTGGACAGCTGTAGCTGGCTCTCTGTAGGACAGACTCACTTGTCATACCAAGACCATCATGGTCCCTGAGACAAATCCCGTGTCATTTGTCTCCTTTAACGGTATCAGTTTTCATGATTTGCTATTCAGAATTATTTGGCGCAACTGCTTGCAGGTTTGATTTATTCATGGGTTCCATTTCAGTTGTGATTGGTGAAAACTGAGTTTTATTTGTCATCGCTGGTCAAAGGAACACACTTTACAATCAGGCTTAGTATCGAAAAATTAAGGTCAGGCATTAAAATGAGATTTTTTAAAAATACTGTTCTGGAAGTCTGAATTATGCATTTAAGAGGGGGAGTTACAGCTCCTTCTGTAAAAGCACCTGAAGAAAAGATGTTTTTGAGAGAATATTCCTATCGACCCATGTACAAGGTTTTCATTTTACAGCTGGATTTTACTAGTTTTTTTCATTATTATATATGAGAAATAAAGTGTAAATATAATCTTTGGCTTAAACAAGCTCTCTACTTTGGCGCTTTCATTTAAAAATCTCAGAAGAATATTTGCCTGTTAACTGTGAACTGGATAAGAGCGTAAACTTCAGATCTCAGCCACTGTGAAATGTGATATACCAGCAACCCCTACTGGCTGCTACACCAAATTATACTGGCATTGGTTCTCTTTAATTGAAGCAATGCTTTAAATGGTGTTCTTTCTTAAAAATATGCATGTTCTAATAGCCTTTTCTGTTTTCTCACACATACAAATAGTGACAGAAACCCTTAATGTTAAATTAAGCGATAGATGTGAAACGGTTTGTTTAACCACAGGGAATAAATATGGAGCAGGTGAACTGTTCAGCATTTTTTATATTCTGCATTTACACTCAGTGTGAATTTATTTTTAATAATAGAAAATGATTGATGGTAGCTGCCAAGAAAACTGTTTTGTCGGTTGAATTACCCCCAGTATGTTTTACAGAACAATATGGATCCAATATCACTTCCACGCAGAAAGCTATGTATTGCCACAATTCCACAGTAACGGCCGATGCAGTTTAAAAAGCTCTGTTATCAGTTTACCATATCACCAAATGTTATTATATTAATTAAAGCCATTTTGTAAACGAAGTGTCTGAGATGGAGATTTAAAACCTGTTTGACTGCACTTGGTGAAAAGAGAGATTTTTTGAAAATGAATGTGTCATGAACGTATTTTTAAAGCACAAGATAGACTAGTAACATATTGTACTATGCAGTATCACGCCTGAAAAACTCTGAGTACTTTTAACATCGGTGTTAAAAAATAAACTTTTGGCCTCCGTTTTGCAGTTTCAAAATTAAATCCATTTGGATGCTGAGGTTTAGAAGGGCTAAGAGCTTCCTCACATTTTTGAAACTCATCTGCTTATAGTACTTCATAAATTGGAACTGGAAAAATAAAGGAACTTTGCAGCTTTGTCAGATTTTTGTACACGTAAATTGTGAATAAATTTTTAGGCTCCTCCCAGAAGAATATGAATCATATAGTAGTTAAAATGTATTGTCCCAAAATATTAAAATCCACCTCTCTCTACTGTTGTTTCCCATAATGCAGATAATCACACAGATATGATGGAAGTAGATGGAGATGTTGAAATCCCTCCCAACAAGGCAGTGGTGCTGCGTGGCCATGAATCTGAAGTATTCATCTGTGCCTGGAATCCCGTCAGTGACCTTTTGGCCTCAGGGTACGTGCATTAGCCATGTATGTGTGTAATACCAGCGCTCGCTGGGATACTGATACATGTTGATGGTAACAAGTTCAAATAATTACCTGCCCCAACACCCTCTACATCAAATGCGACAACGTTTGCTGTTTTCAAAGGAATACTTCATTAAATGGAATTAATTGGGAGAAGGAGTTACATTCTTGTTGACTGTTTTGTAGATCTGGAGATTCAACAGCACGGATATGGAACCTCAGTGAAAACAGCACGAGCGGCTCCACGCAGCTGGTACTTCGACACTGTATACGAGAAGGAGGGCAGGATGTACCCAGCAACAAAGATGTGACATCGCTGGATTGGAACGTAAGTAGAAATGGCAGTGCTCAAAATACTCCGAGAAAATTGTACCTCTAATTTTGAATAGGCAAATTTTAAGTGACAGCAACTGTGCATCCTCTGCTACGGCTCCTGAAATATTTCTATTTTTGAGTTGCATTGTAATTGCTTGTACTGTACTTTGGGGACTTCTTTTTAATAAGTTGCAGTCAATGGAATAAATATCATAAATCTTACGCAGATGTATTCTACCTGAAATTTGCTTTGTGCTCTTTAGCTTTGAGTTATACATTAAAAATAAAAAAATAAAAGAACCTTTTTGCTGGCAGAGTGAAGGTACACTTCTAGCAACTGGGTCTTACGATGGCTTTGCGAGGATATGGACTAAAGATGGTAAGTGAAATACTTTAATTTCCAGTGTATTTTCCTGTATTGTGGCTCACAGCATAGTTTTTTATTTTTTTAATGTATTCATATCAATATAAATTTTCAGGTAATCTTGCCAGCACCTTAGGGCAACATAAAGGTCCTATATTTGCGTTAAAATGGAACAAGAAAGGAAACTTCATTTTAAGTGCAGGAGTGGACAAGGTGAGATAATCTTTGGTAAAATTAAAATTCTTTCCTTCACCATTTTAATCTAATTGTAAGCATATTAGCAAAGCTATAGAAAGTAAGTAGATTAAACTAAAGGCATGAGACATAAATACATACTTACAAAGAACTTGTTATGCTAGCTATGTTTCGTTGTGTTTTATAGTAGTTTATTGAGATATTTTAATTTATTAGATTTCAGTGCTCTGGATCTCTTCCCAATTAGGTTAGCCTAAGTTGGAAAGTAAGTGCATTGAATGTGGGAACGTTTAAACCTTTGTAAAACCAAGTCATCTAAAATTTAGTGAAGCATTTTATGCAGAGCCTCAGAAAAAAAAATCATACAGGAGGAATAGGTTCAGGGTGATTTTGATATCAGTCAAGCCTGAGAATGATTGAAAAGGTTAGAGCTTGAACATAAGAAAAGTCAATATATCTGACTGGGGAGGTGCCAGTAGCACAATGCTCTGAAGCTCATTGTTTAACTGTTTTATTTCATATGTCTAAACAACCTTAGACTCTCAAGGTCTTTAAATTCAAAGCTGTTGTTAGTGTGAGAGATTTTATGAATGGTAGGAAGGGCACACGGTGATGAAGAATAAACTTAAGATGAATTCAGAAAATAGAAGAGTCTATTCAAAGAGTAAGAAGAGTTTAATTTCTCCTCTGTAACTGATTCAAGGTGCGGAAGTATACGCAGGCTTTCTCCTAGCGAGACTGGCAAACTGCAGGCTCAGCAAGGCCACAGGCCCACAGTACTTAAAACTGGCAGTGTCACTGTGAAGTAGTAGATTTTCTTCTTTATTATTTTTTTTCCTGCACGCATTTAACCTGGCTTGCTTTAGTGCCCAGCTTTATAAATGCTTGTGCTGGCACAAAGGAAGGAAAAGTCAATGTCTCAAAGCATGGAAAGGATGGGTTTCTTCTTTTGGAAGCTGTGATGGCTTATGCCAGTTTTTAAATGTTTGTGGAGGCACAGCTTTAATTTGCAGGAAATTATTCTGGAAGAGATAGAAGCCTTGTTTCAGTCAATAAAACTCCTCGGACAAAGCAACTGAGATTATGCTTTGAAAAATATTCTGCATTAACAGAAAGATTGACCCAACCTTATGCATCTCTTCCATGAATAATTTGTGTGGTCACTTCATGCTTCCACTGAATTCAGTGTCAAAATGTTCATTGATCATTGAGGTAGGTCAGGAATATTGGCATATAATATAGTGATTATAAAATAATCATTTTGTCATGTAAGATTTCTTTCATCAGAAGGATATCAGAAGTATTGGCAGAGAACAACTTGGAACAAAATTACACCCTTAAATCAAATCTTTCAGATTCTTAAGTATGAGTCTAATTGTTTATATAAAGATTTCCTTAGCGTCAAATGAGTGTTTGAAATTAAAATTTGAATATACAAGTATTTGAAATTAAAATAGGTGTGTGGAGTGGATTACTAAAATATAAATAGGACTAAAGAGATAAATCTGTTTAATTTTTGTTTATAAAAAAGAAGCCCACAACCCCCTTCTTCCCTCCAGACCCCAAGATGTGATCAAACACCTTTCTAATATTGCACATTATTATTGTTTTCTACTGTTGTCTGTAGACCTACTACCGTTTCCTTTACTACTGGGTAAAACACTAGAAATATATAATTGGGAGCAGGTTTGGGCAATGGGGAGTAGGCTAGGTAGTCTGATACATCTGAGTAGTGGTAGTTGTGGGGAAATGATCGGTTTGTACAAGTTTGTTTATTTATCTGTTTAATACAGACCACAATTATTTGGGATGCCCACACTGGCGAAGCCAAGCAGCAGTTTCCTTTTCATTCTGGTAAGTCTTGATTTTGATCATCCAGATTGTCATCTGAAAAGATGAAAGAAGTGTTATTCATCAAAATAAATTAAAAAATATGAAGTTTATGGTGCTTATTTACACCCTTTTAAAGTCTTACAGGCAGTCTTAGAGTACTGGCTCTCATATTCATAGTCTCATGAATTTTGAGAATGTAAACAGAGATACAGTTGTTCTGATCGTATAACTTTATCACTCACAATTTTATTACAGTTCTATGAAAGTCGTAAGAGATAATCCAAATATTACTGACTTTCTGTAGTACAGTGGCAGACAAATCAAGTGGGTGGGCCATGAAGGATTTGTGTTTATCAGCTAAGGACTGCATTTGTCATCTTCCTGCTACAGTAATCCCAGCTCCGCATCCCATTGTTCTGCGCTGCCTGCTGTGCTGTCCCCAATTTGTTTGGCCACAAACCAGCTGAAAGGCTGTTCACTGGCCAGCTGGGATGAGAGTGCAGCCTCTCAGGAGGTCAGACAAATTGCTTTGTGGGCTGCATGCTGTGCAAGCCTGCCAGAATCAGCTGGAAAATAGAATAGAGAGATGACGAACATGTCGTTGAAGGGCCTTTAAGAAATGTGTCTTGTTTCCACTTTTTATTCCGCTCACACTATGTTTTCAGTGGCATGACAACAATCAAAAACATCAATTCTTGATTTACTCCAAGCAATTCTGTGTGCTATCTGCCATAAATATCTTGGCTTGATCAAATGGAATATGTTGCCCATGATTAAGCTTCAAGTTACCACACCTTATAATGCTGGAATTAAGAAAGGAAATAAATCATTACCTTTCCCTGGCTGCCATCTATCAGCACAAGCATGGACTGTTAGTGGAGATGAGCTCGTGCATGACGATGCGTTAAATTGTGGGAACCTGTTCCTTATGCTGAGTCTTGAGGTTTATTTATAGATGCCTTAACTACAGCTTGTTGTCCTGCTGCACCGTCTTCTGTGTAACTGTTTAATTTCAAATATGTTCCATGTTTTAAAGATTTCTGTTAAATTTTGTTTCATTTTTTTGTGTAAGACTGGTTTTGGCTGCGTTTCTCACTGTTCATAGTGTTTGATTATAACTGCTGTAAAATTAATGGTTGCTTCCTGTTGGCATTTGTTCTAAGGTGGTGCATGCTAAACGTACAAATCAAACTTCTGCAGAATACCTACCGTAGTTTAAAATATATTTCTTTTTCTTTTAGCACCAGCATTAGATGTTGATTGGCAGAGTAACAACACATTTGCCTCTTGCAGTACAGACATGTGTATTCATGTCTGTAAACTAGGACAAGATAGACCCATCAAAACCTTCCAGGGTCACACAGTAAGTATGGAAAACTGGGGGTTGCTAGATAATATTTTTATTAATGAGAGATTGGGGGCCTGGTGTACTTGCCAGTCTACAGCACTTGTGTAATGGTTGGTCTTTGGCAACAGGTGATAGATACACATATGCAGGAAACTGTAGTTAGAGTCAAATGGTAACTAGTCTCTATCGTTATTAGAACAATTCTCACTTCCATTTGCAGTTCTTTCTACCTGTGCCAGGGTGGCATAGCAAAAGTGAGCTTTAGAAGAAGAAACATGGTAACTTTAAGACTTTTGCTATGCACAGCCTATGTTGTATAAGCGCATGAATGGGAAAATGTGATGAATAGGTAGCAAAAATTCTTGTTATTGAAGGCGAAGCTAGGAATGAAAATGAAATGTTAAAATACTGACAGTTATACAAATACTTATAACTGCTGTCCAACTTTATCTTTTGTAAGCTGTCATTTGTAATGGAAGTGAAGACTCCAATTTATTCTCACTGTTCAATTTTAGAATGAAGTAAACGCAATCAAATGGGATCCAACTGGTAATCTTCTGGCATCCTGCTCTGATGATATGACTCTAAAGGTAACGGGAGTTCTGGTACTGGCTTGTGTCTTTGTAGGACTCTGGAATGCACACCATCAGCTCGGGCAATCCAGCAGTATCACTGTACTTACCATGTCGTCTAATATTTGTTCTTTTTTAATATAACAAGATTAGGCAATCCTAGCAAATCCTTGTTAATCAGAGCCAAGCTTTGGACCAGAGAACTTGTTACAGGCTGCCACCCTGAGGCTTGAAGCATGATTTATTAGGTGCTTTTAGCTGTTTACAGAATTAGGTCATTAATCATTAAGCTGTCACACTTTGTGGTTGCCTTTGGTTAAAAGGAAGAGTTGGAATGCATGTTGTGTAATACATACAAGAATGGGTGATTAGTTCCTTTCCTGGTTTTCTTATGTTTTCCCCTTCTTTCTAGCTAAAAATTTCAGCATATTGTTTCTTAAGAGACTGTGTGTACTCCTTAGTTTTTCTAATTTATCAGGAGTCATTCTACAGGTTTCGATTGCACTTAAACTTTTCTTCAAATAATTCATAGAATCCCCAAATGGTTTGGGTTGGAAGGGACCTTAAAGCCCATCCAGTCCCAACCCCCTGCCATGGGCAGGGCCACCTTCCACTAGCCCAGGTTGCCCAAAGCCCCGTCCAACCTGGCCTTGAACCCTTCCAGGGAGGGGGCAGCCACAGCTTCTCTGGGCAACCTGTGCCAGGGCCTCACCCCCCTCACAGGGAAGAATTTCTTCCTTAAGTCTAATCTAAATCTCCTCTCTTTCAGTTTATAACCATTAGCCTTCGTCTTATCCCTACACTGCTGATCAAGAGTCCCTCCCCACCTTTCCTGTAGCCCCTTTCAGTCCTGGGAGGCCGCTCTAAGGTCTCCCTGGAGCCTTCTCTTCTCCAGGCTGAACCCCCCAACTCTTTCAGCCTGTCCTCACAGGGGGTGCTCCAGCCCTCTGATCATCCTTGTCGCTTCCTCTAGGACTCACTCCAGCAGGTCCATGTGCTTCTGATGTTGGTGCCCCCAGAGCTGGACACAGCACTGCAGGGGGGGTCTCAGGAGAGCAGAGTAGAGGGGGAGAATCCCCTCCCTCGCCCTGCTGCCCACACTGCTCTGGATGCAGCCCAGGACATAGTTGGCTTTCTGGGCTGTGAGCACACATTGCTGGCTCATAGTCAGTTTTCCACCCACTAACACCCCCAAGTCCTTCTCCTCAGGGCTGCTCTTAATCCACTCATCACCCATTCTGTATGTGTGCATGGGATTGCCCTGACCCCTGTGCAGGACCTTGCCCTTGGCCTTGTTGAACTTCATGAGGTTCACACGGGCCCCCCTCTCCGGCCTGTCCAGGTCCCTCTGGATGGATCCCTTCCCTCCAGTGTGTCACCACACAACATGGCTTGGTGGTGTTGGTGACTTGCTGAGGGTGCCTCGATCCCACTGCCCATGTCACCAGCAGAGATGTTGAACAGTGCTGGCCCCAACACCCACCCCTGAGGAACGCCACTCGTCACTGCTCTCCACTGGGACATGGAGCCAGTGACTGCAACTCTTTGAGTGTGACCATCCAGCCAGTTCCTTATCCACTGAGGGGTCCATCTGTCAAATCCATGTGTCTCCAATTTAGAGACCAGGATGTCATGCAGGACAGTGTCAGATGCCTTGCACAAGTCCAGGTAGATGACATCAGTTGCTCTTCCCTTACCCACCGGTGCTGCAACCCTGTTGTAGAAGGCCACAAATTTTGTCAGGCATGATTTGCCCTTAGTGAAGCCATGCTGTATGTCACCAATCACCTCCTTATTTTCCATGTACCCTAGGATATTTGCAAGGAGGACCTGCTCCACAATCTTGCTGGGCACAGAGGTTCATAGAAACATGCTTTCTTGCAGAACTGGGGCAAATTTGTGAATGCAGAGGATACTGTAACTTATATGTAGGACTTCAAGGCACACTAGAGATCCCTACAAAAATACCACCAGGTTAGATGCACTAGAAAAAATGAGGTGGTTCATGTCTGAAGGCTTGTGCTGTTTCCATGGTACAGATGCTTTTCTGTTACTCGCATAGTGCTTTATATTTAGTGGATGTTTTAGCACTCTGTTTGGTAGAGTTTCCACATATGTGTTTTTTTATGTTGACAGCACTGTCCTCTAGTAGGCCTTGGGACAGTGATTTCCATCTAACTCACTGTTGTTTAATCAGAGATGGGGAATGGCAAAACGAGTGGCTTGATATCCCCTCCTCTGCTGACTCAGGCTCTTGCAGTGAAAATCATCTTATCTAAATACAAACATTTTGAGTATTGAATCTCAAGTCTAAAGCTAGATGTCTGGGCATCTTTAGTCAACAGAATGTCTAGCACCACTGAAGAGCAATTCATCCTTTCCTAAGTTAAGTGTCTTAAGTCAAGTGTAATGAGTAAACCCCTGAGAGCATCTGTGGTTCTTCATTGGCAACGGATGGAGTCAGAATAGCCAGCTTAAGATAGATATTTAATACTTAGACAGCTGAAACTCAGGTGAGAGGAATTCCAATTTAGAGCTAAGCTGTTGCTGCTGTCTCTGAGCAGAGAGGTGACAACTGGGAACATGTCACTGTTTGTGGACTCAGGCAATTCAGGCAATTAACTTCTTGATTGCTGTTTTGAATTCAGCCCCGCTTGGAAAGAATTTTATCATTTTGTTCAGGATTAACTGGAAAACCAATTGCTTGTAGATAAGTCTACGCATCACTAATCACTTGTGGATTGCTTACTTTCAGTGGCAGTAGGCATGAATGTCAGGTTTTGAAGCATATGGAAGATGCCTAGTGTTTTATTTATTTATTTTTCTCTCCTGCAATGCCAACTTGATGTTCTCTGGGGCATCTAACAAGGATTCTTTTCGCCTATACTAGTTTTGGGAAGAGAACCTAGGTTTTGATCCCATCAATTCAAACTGGAAATACAATTTGAATTCTGTCTGCACATTGAAAAATCAAGTTCTCCTTCAGTGAGGCATCAGTTCTGAAAAGCATCATTCATATAAACGTATACCTCAACCACATCTTAAATACAGTTGGGTTTAAACATGATCCTGTTAGCTTTTTCTAACAAAAGGTGAGCTAAAAGCATTGCTGAAATGGATAGAATTAAAAAAAGCATTCAGATGATTTGCTACCATATCAAGTTTCACATTTAGGAAAAGGTATAAAAGCCTTCCAAAAATCCCTTCTGTAGTGGCAATGCAAACTTTTACTAGAATGAAGTTATTTTGTTTGTTGAAGGTTGTCATGCAGGAGTTGGAGTCCTAAGAAACTGTGTGAAGTACTGAACAAACATCTGGCAAAACAAATCCTAACAAGCCAGGAAAATGCCATAAAACCAGAAAATTTCTCTACTATCCCTTTATTTCACTCGGTCTGTGTAGCAAGAAGTTCATTTAAAAATAGGACTGTGATATTTTGTCAACTCAGACATGAGCGTATATGTATTGCTCTTCTCATTTTAGCATCTGTTCTCATCCCTGCACTTTTCAAGGGGCTTGTAGTTAACACATGCAGATTGGTTTCTATAGACAGTACCTTTATTACTGATTAACCACATCGGGTACTTATAACTTAGAGTGAAAGGTACTGGAATAATACTTGTCATAATTCCTCTAGAAACCCAGTAGTCATAGCAAATGTTTTGTAGCCTAAAAGATAGCAGTCATCCTGCAAATGATAAAGAAGAGAGATGTAAAATGTATTTTATTATAATATTGTGCTAAATATCTTTCTCTTTTCTTCCATTTTTATCATAGATCTGGAGTATGAAACAAGACAGTTGTGTCCATGATTTACAAGCACACAACAAAGAAATTTATACTATCAAATGGAGTCCTACAGGACCAGGAACAAATAACCCAAATGCCAATCTTATGTTAGCAAGGTACTATTTAATCCTGGTTTTAAATGCCTGCTAAGTGTTATTTTTACTTCACTCTTTAAATATGTAGGTTCAAAGAATATTTTGAAGCGTGTAGGATGTTTTATCGTATTGCGTTTGTATTAGTAACAAAAATACGTCAAATTGAGATGTAATTAATCTGTGTTTTTTCCCTTGACAGTGCATCCTTTGATTCTACTGTTAGGTTATGGGATGTAGACAGAGGAATTTGTATTCATACTCTGACAAAACATCAAGAACCTGTGTACAGTGTAGCTTTCAGTCCTGATGGCAGGTACCTGGCCAGTGGCTCCTTTGATAAATGTGTACACATCTGGAATACACAGGTATATCCCTTCTGTCTGCTTAGACGTTTGTGTTTTGGTCTTTTCCGTCAGCACCCTTCTAGACTTTTTGCTTCATCATGTTTTGGCCACAAAGAGCTTTGCCATTCTGAACATGCTGATTCACTTTCTCTTTGTTCTGAGGTTACTTCTGTTAAAGGATGTACATTTAATCTCTCTCTTTGAGTGCTTGCCTATGGTGAAGTAATAATTGTCTTTACTTAGCAAAAAAACTCAAGGAAAAAAAAAAAGAAAAAGGCCACCACAAAAACGCATTTGACAAAGTGTCTCCAATAACATGTTGCATCCAAAAATTATCTTTGTTAACTCTCAACTTTAAACTCCTGATAAAACACATTTGCTGTGAAAAAACGATGACTGGATGTAGACATACAAATCCAATAGATATTTCATGAAAAACAAGAGAATGTAAAGTGAGAGAAGATGATGATGACAAAGTGTTTCTACATAACTTTCTCAGAAAGGACACTTACTTGTTTTGTATTTCTGGCAAAAATAAGGCTGATTGCAAATGAAAGTCAAAAGACCTTTACGTTAGGCAAGATGTGATCTGTGGCTCCTGGGAACTGGATATTAATTTTTGGAAGGCTTGTTTTACTAATTGGAAGTAGTCATGACCATCCCCGGGTTTGCCTGTCAAACACAAGAGATCAAGATGTGATAATTGTGTTTCTCGTGTCCTTCAACACAGTGCTGAGATTGTCCACGAGTCTCATCTGGACCATTTTCTCTGAGAATTTCAGCTCTTAAAAGCAGTGGGAAAGTTTTACATGTTGTACAGATTTCACTTGTTCGCGTTGATTTTTTTTTTTTAATATTAATTACCTGTTTTGTCCCTTTTTAGACAGGTGCCCTAGTTCACAGTTATCGGGGAACAGGAGGGATTTTTGAGGTTTGCTGGAATGCAGCAGGAGACAAAGTTGGAGCAAGTGCTTCAGATGGTTCAGTAAGTGCTGTGTGACTTGGTTGACATTCTAACAACAAGCATCTTCTGGAAAGGTTTTGATTAACAATGGAGAGAAGATTTCCTTCTGTAGCTGAGTTGGGATACAGCCAGCTCATGTGTAGATTTTTGCCTATATAAGGGTGCTGTAATGTTGTAAGGAGAATGTCCTTATTCCAGCCTAATGCATTACTGTTCTAAACCCTCCAAAAATCTCAGCAGGTGAAGATGCCTTTGACTTAAATTTTCTGTCCCTCCTGGGGCTTACTTTGGAAATGTGTTCACTGTGGCTGGTCTTTTCACTGTAGTCTTGGAAACAAGTTCTGTTTTGCCTCTTTGCCCTTTTCAGTGTAGGTGATATTATAATGATAGAAGTAAAATGTCTTCTGCATTGCATTTGACAAAATACAGCAAAACAGTGTATGAATTTCTGAATGCTCGTAATTAAAAAGTTCCTAAAAATGATGGGAGCTATATGTAAATATATGTAAATACCAGTCTGCTTGCTTTGCTTAGAAAAAGCGGGGAACAGAATCATATGTTTAACTAATCATGAATGCACCCCCTGTCATCTCACAGTGGTGTATCGTAGCATCACCTCCTAGCTCTTCTGACATTACCCTGCAAAGTACTGCAGTAAAATATTAACATGCAGTTCTTCATAACAAGTAAAACACTTGTTTTTTGATTGCTTCTCTTTTGCCATGGTTTTAAAAGAAAGGAGACGAGAGCCTAAGGAAAAGTAAAATTGGAATAAAATAAGAGTGATAAAGGAATTGTATTTTGAAGTGCTGTAGCTTAAAGTAACAAACGTCAGCAAAAAGCAACCCCGGTACCTTTGTAGTCCAGAGTCTCAGGTAGTATCTTAACAGAGGTGCCAAAGCCTTCTGCTGTCCTGCAGGCTCCATGCTGGTAAGCAAGGTCGCTTTGTGAGAGTTCCAGACAGAAAATAGGAAGTTCTGAATTTTAAGTAGATTAAATTCTAGAGAACTAATTTTGATTGGTCTTTCATATCATTTCAGTCTTATAAGAATAGACAATATCATAAAAGGAACAAAAGCTCAAGGCATATCCTGAGTAGAAATTATCATTCCTCCCTAGATGACCCTTTTACATACATGTTGTGCAAGCTTTCCAGTCTTTCAGTTAATTTGGCCCAAGAGGCTGATTGTGCTTGCAACAGATTTGTTTTCACTTAGTTTCTGCTCTTTTAAAAATGTTGGGTTTATTTTGGTTTATATTGTTTGCTAGTGAAAGAGCTTCTCATACCCTCTGTTTTAAATGTACGTATAGCAGGTAATAGCTAAGCAAATATAGGCACTTTTGAGCTGTTTGACTAAAAGCATAGCTTATATAGGATTATATTTTACTAGTACATTTCTATATCTGACAGAACCAGAAGCACTACTTAGTGAAGATTTTGAGAAGACTAAACCGGGAATTTGTATACTCTTAACTGTTTTTTTTCAGAATTATTCTGATCAATTCTAGTATCTGCCCGTATATTTTTAATTTAATTTTACTGTATTTTTATAACCTAGATTCAAGTAAATTCTTGGCCTCATTTCTTAAATAACAGGCAAACAGTTTACATAAGATGTTGTTAATGTTGTGACAGTAATTCATTAGGCAGCAATAATGCCCTTAGCACCTGGGTCTGGCTGGATGCTCATAAACAAAGTTCTCTCCTGGTGACTAAACTCCCCCCCCCAGTCTGTTATTAATAGATATAAGGTTAAGCTTAAACAGTCTGTTTCATAGGTTTTGCTCAGATACTTTACACAGAATTGTATAAATGTGTAGTATTGTGCAATGTGCAATTTCTGTATATGGATTTCTTTTTCTTGCAGGTTTGTGTATTAGACCTACGGAAATAGCGCTACTAGTTGGAAGCCATGGACCGACTATGAATGTGTACATAGCCAAAATGACTGTCCCTGACCCATGTACTGCTATAGTCCCAATTGAACCATGGCCAGTCCACTACAGCCAAACGTAAAAGAAATATATACATATACTGTATATAAAAAAAGAGAAAAAAAAAAAAATTACACCCTGAAGAGGATGACAGAGTTTTGTCACAGCTTGTGAATCCTGTTCACCAAGTGCTGGAATCTGCTGTGCCCCAAAATAACACTTAAAGGTTTTGGATATGAAAAACAGAAGAGAGAGCGAGAGAGAGAGAGAAATATACCATATACAAGAGCAGACCCATATACATACCAAATTCAGAAGATACTAATGGCAGCCTTCATTACCCCTTCCCCCCTTTAAATCCATTATGACAGTGGATTGCGGGGTATTTTTGTTTTCCTTCTCGGTAGTTGAGCAGTTTGTGTGTACAGAGAAAATGGACTTAAAGAAATCTGCAGCAGTAGTTTTTTCTTTGATTTTAACCATTGGGTTTTCTGTTTTGTTTTGGTTAAGTTTACGGATGCATGAAGTAAGGGAGTGAATTAGTTTCTTGTTTATATTTTTTTCACCTTGGGAAAAAAAAAAAGTTTCTTTGAAACATGTTTTAATGCATTCTTTGAAGAGGTAGATTGAACCTGATAATGTTTGGTACATTTTTGTGGCTCCCAGAGCACAATTTTGTGAACAGAGGGAGAGTGGAAAAGGGATTATGGAGAGAGAAGAAAAAAAAAACCACAAAAACAAAAAACCAACAACCTTCTTTGAGGTGTGATATTTCACGTCCTGCTCATCTACAAAGTATGACAGTAATGGGTATAATGCTATGTTTTATTTTCTGGTGACATGGCTGAAATGCAGTAGTTTCTTATTTGGGACATAATTCTGCCAAACTTAAGAATAGAAGGGCACAAAAATACAGAGAAGAAAAATACAGGGATGCAAAAAAAAAAAAAAAAGGATAAAAAAAAAAGAGGAAAAGATGCATCTTCTGTTGCTTTAAGACCATAGCTAAAATATGGTTAAATTGTGCACTATTGTGAAAAGGAGCAAAGTATAGCTGGGGGATTGTTTTTTTAAGAGGTTAAGATCTTTCTGGACAAGGGTTCATGCCACAGCTTCTTTGAGAGTTGCCCATCATTATTTGTAGGAGCTTAGATGTATAATTGTAACCAAACTCCAGTATTAAAAGTATCTCATGTAATTTTTCTTTATTAAAATAAAATCTTTGGCATATATTTGATAACACTGCCATTAAGAGGCAAAATGTTTACTACCTTAGATTTAAAAAAACTTAAACAGAGGACTTGCTTCAAGTTTATTTTAATAGCAGTGATTCAGCTTATTTAAAAGATGAATACTTGCACTAATTCCCCTGCTGCTCCAGTCCTGCAGTTTATTGTATCTTGTGACTACATTT
Source organism: Athene noctua (assembly GCF_965140245.1). NCBI lineage: Eukaryota > Metazoa > Chordata > Aves > Strigiformes > Strigidae > Athene > Athene noctua. Next base: position 22,294,658 of record NC_134044.1, read on the forward strand.
TTTTCCAAATATAGGGTAGATGTAAGCTGCTATTTTTTTAATAATCACTACTATATAGTGTCTTTTACTCTGTTTACAATATCAAGTATTTTTCTTACAATGACAGATGTATATGGCAAACCTTTTTCTGCTCATGTGATTAAAAGTATCCTGATAGTGATTTTATTTGTAAATGATAGCATGAGGTTGTGTTTACGCGTATGTGTAGTCGAAAAGGTTGCATCATGTCTTGCGTAAGATTCCAAGAGTGTAAATTTATAAAGAGAGAGGTTGTCAAATTTATGTCACAGGCGTTTTACTTAAGAAATGGTTTATATTACAGAGCTTTGCAAAGTTATCAGTTTTATAACACTATTTCAATCACAAATAATTTTGTGGCTTCTGATTGCTAGTCTCCAACCTGGTTTGGTTTGGTTTGGTTTTTTCCCCTCCAAGTTAGGTATAAATTGATTTAATTGAGATAATGCAGCTTGGACATTTTAACCATTGTTCTTTAGGCATTGATTTCTGCTATTTACATGGAATAAACACGACTTGAAGCAAGTCTGAGTTTAGCTAAGGTAGGGTAGCAATTTGCCAGTGGTAAAGAGAAGTCATCAATACATTCTTTATATATATACCCCAGGATTATAATACTATCATACACAGCATTTAAAACCAACCAAAAGTCATATCCATAAAGACAGTCATCCATGGTGGTTCGGTGCCAGCTATTTATAGGGTTTTGGAACATATTACAAATGTTTAGAGCAATTACCCTGTGAGTTACAATATGTAGGAAACCTAATATATTGAGTGTCTGGCACTTGAAATACTGCTTTTATTGCTGGAGGTCCATGACTGTGGCTGACCTCTGTCATTTAATGAAAAAAAAATAAAATAAAAAAAAAAATTCTGTGCAATAATTTTAAACTGTGCTCCCAGGAATAGACACAAATGTTTTGAGTATGTTTAAGCTGCATTTTTCGTTTAGCAATGCATTTGTCAATTGCACTGAATTTAAATCTGAAAGTCAGAAGTGATTCTTGATAGTACTTTTGTATTTTAATATGGACAGTTTATTCATTTTCATAAAAGTTATTGGATGATTCTTTCAGCCAATCTAAACAATTGTGGTGGAATTCTGTGACATAGCTGCAAAATCACACAGCCATGTTTTAGGGTATTGCCATTTTCCTCTTTCTCAATCATCAGCTGTTTTGGTTGTAATTCTAGTTGCTTAAGCATAGTATCACATATTCAGAAATAGATAAAACAGAGCTTCAGTATCACAGGTCCAGGGTTTTCAGGTGCTTGAAGCACGGTCCAGCAGGAATGTCAGATCTGTTGACTTGAGTGCTCTGGACACGCAGGCTGAGACCCCCAACCTGGTGTTAATCAGCAGTGCCCCACTGTAGTGGAATGATGCCAGCTTCCACTAGCAAAGGATCTGGCCAATAGGTATTTTATTGTTGTCCTTTACTAGCATGCCACAGTGCTGCTCCTGCTCACACCTCTTCTCGCCTCTTGTTTTATACACTGTTAAATGCATGCATGCAAGGTGTGCTAGGTTCTGTGATTATGTGAAGCAAAAAGAAAAAAAAAAAAAGAAAACCATGACATTAATTATTATCTTTTATAGCACAAAGACCTCGTATTCAATAGTGAGGTAGACTGTTCAAATTGTTCCTTTAAATTGAGTATGCCAAATGTCAGTAAGACCCTAACTTTGTCTAAACATATGCACATGCTCAGTCTTACATACCGAGTAATTCTGTTGCACCTGTTTTCCAAGTGTAAAGGCAAACATGTGCATAAGCCTTTGCATACATTACAGTTCCTATTTTTTCCAGTTCAACAAGTTAATGGGCAAATATCTAAACAGGGGATAAAAGGAAGGGGAAAAACCAGGCTCAGAATTAATGATGGAATAAGAAATGAACTGCTCTTGAGTTCGCTGTCTTTCTATGCATCCATCTCAGAATCCTGTTTCTCGTTTCTGCATAATTAGGTCCAGGTTTCTGTAGAGTTCCTCTTTTTCTATTTTTACTTTACCTTTTTCTGCATTTTTAAATTGATGTAAAGATTCCCAGCCAGTGGACTTTTTAGTGTAGTTAAGAGAATATCTAGGTCCTCATAAAAGCTTTTTTAGACTCTTTGTAATGTTGATAAACTCAGTTTATTCTGGGACTACAATTGTGCAGGGTTATTTAGCGTGTCTACTAGATGATTGGAAATCTTATATGAAACACTAAAAGTGCCTCTTTTTCTGGGTTGGGTGGAGGGAGGTAACAGTTACCAGAGTCAGAATGACATGGCATTTTGAAGCATGTTTCTTGATTTCATGACACTTTAATGCATCTTGAGAGAAAGGCCAAAGATTTCTACCAATTTTAATTAATTTTCATTTTAAAAAGCACTCCTTTTTCCTTACACTGCTTACCTCATGCTAGGCTATTTAATGGGACACTGTACCTTTGAAATGTTCTTTGTGTTTAGGAAGGTTAGTAGGTGGCACAGGGCGGTTGTGCCAGTTTGCCTGCGGAGCAGTCTTAGCAATCAGCTGATGCATTTCGTTCTGCTGAATGAAGGAATTTCATTAAAATCGCAAACTGGGTTTTTCAGCTTGTAAATAAAAGGTTGTATGTTTTTGTCTGTTTAGCAAAGAGGAGCCTTGGGACCTGATTTTTCCAACCTTTACTTAACCAGAAATCCCATTGTCTTTCACTTCATGAGAAAACCTTGCCAGGATAAGCATTGGAGGCGTTGGGTCCGTGTCGTGCCGTACAGCGTGCCGCATAGATAAAACGAGCCACGGCTGACTCGAGCCAAGACTCCCCTTGGCTTCGGCGGGGTTTTGCCAGAGCAGGGCCTGCCGGATTTAGCCCAGTGTTCCTTTCTCATTGACAAGCATGATAGCTTCTCCCTTCACAAAGTCCTGTAGAGCCGTTCCCCAGTGGGATCAGTTTCACACTCTCCAGAAGTCTGAAGAAAGCAGAAGCAACATTGTGGCATGTTCGAAGCAAATATGGCTTCGGGAGACAGCAGTAAATCTCCATCAGGATCCCTGACATTTTCCGTAGGGAGAGAGCTGTGGAGCAGTCTTCACTTCTCCCTCTAGAGAAAGCTCTGAAATACCACGTTCTGTGAAAGTGTGACTGTCTTCACTGTCAGTCTGATGGAAGGCAGACGAACCAGGAAAATCTGCCATTTCTTGTGGATTGCAGATTTAGTGTTAATAGTGCTTCAGATCAGTAGTTTTGAGTACATAATTCGCTTTCTCTGCCTTTAAGTTTGAAGCTTGACAATAACTTGAGGCATGTTTTTGTTTTGTTTTCTTTTTTAAATAATCATTCATTTTTACTTCATAATGTTTTTTGACATTTGTGGGTAAATACAAGAAAACAGTCTGCATGTTGTTGCTAGTCCAGTGTACTTTGCAATCTTGTCCTCAACAGACTGCAGTGTGCAGAACAGTAATTCTAGAATACAGAAGTAATTTTCTCTCTCTCCTGACATTGACATTGTAGTTGTAATGGTTTCATTTGGAGTTACAAATCCTTTGGGTCTAATTCTGTGAGCCTACCTATAGCACTGGATTAAAATGTCTGCATCATTTCTTCAGTTATCCAGTTAAATTACAACTGTTGTAAAAGTGTAAACCAGCCCATGACAGTTTTTTGTACTTGTTTAAAGGACTTTTATTGTTCAGTTTTCATGATTATTGTCTAAAGAAGACTGATATAGATGTTCTATACTGTCCTGGACCATGTTAATTACACTTTATGATGTATTTTGGTTCTACATCACAATGATTTGTCCCCAAGGCCCTTATATCCCTTCCAGGCACATTTTCTGTTGCAGTTTCCCTTTGCATTGTATTGCTTTGACAACTGTAATTTGAATCAGATCTGAAAGAGGTCCAGAATAAAATATATTTTGATATTACCTTGGCTGAATGTAATTTTAAATGCTTGGCACAGAAAATTTACAGATGATTATGTTGGGGAAGTGAGAGACTGAAACACTATTTTTAATATTAATTTTGGCACATTTTCACGTAAGACAGTATGTAAGAAGCAGTGGGAGGCAATACGTTGTACAGCTACACATTCTTTATGAACACAGAGTGCTGCAAACGGTGAAGCTGTCCTCTGCCACCGCTTCCTGTTGCGCGTTTGATTTAGCCGCACGGCTGTCTCACGCGTGCGTTTGCCGTGCTTCAGCTGCTCCTCACCCATACGCTCGTGGAAGAGAGACTGAGTCTAGTGACATTCACAGCTACGCTCCAGCTGCTTAGAAGACTTTGGAGGCGTGGGAGCTGGCTCCTGTGTGGTAATGCGATCCCACGCCGGAGAGATCCGCTCTTACGCAGTGATTCAGTTTGGTTGTGGAAAGGAATGTTATTTGTGTTACGGTATTTCAGATATATGAAACCATTTAGATTTACGCATGAATTAACATGCATCCATCTATACATAATGATGTTTTAATTCCTTTAGAATTGTGGGTCTTGTCACAATCTAAGAGAGCAAACCCAGATGGTTTATTTTCAATGTCGCTAAAACTTTATGTTGAAATTACTGCTTTTTCAGGCAGACTATTTATTTGCTACAGTATGTTCAAAATAATAGCTTTCTTATTTCAGTAATGTTATCCATATCAATTAATTTTAATATGTTGCACCTTGCTGTTGAAAAGCATACGTAATGGATTGAAAACAGAGGAGGAACTGCGTTTTACAAGTGTAAAACCAGTCTTGGATTCCTTTCACCTGGAGTCTGAGCGCACTTCAGGATTTCCCTGTCATCATTTGAATTTTATGAAAGCAATATTGAAGCAATTTCATGGGTTTGAGACAGACTGCTTGTACTAAATAATGTGATAGAGAAGATTTGTGTGTCTTGAAATGTCGTTAGAGCAAACGCTCCCGTCTAGAGCACGGCCACCCTGCGCTGCAGGAGCCGGGCAGTGGTGTTGTGGGAATGTGGGTGTTTGGCTCATGTGGCAGCAACGCCCACCTCTGTCCTCCGAGGAGGAGATGGCTTTCCAGGTAGGTGCCTTATGCCATTACTGCCCGAAGCTTCCCTTGGAAGCTCAGTTATCCTCATGCTATAACAATCTGGTTCTGTAATTCCCCAGGAACTTGTGATCTCAGATATTAATGAAGTTTGTGTTCCCTACCTCGTAGGGACATGATTTAATGGATGTCTGTGCAACATCTTTGGTTCCCTGATGTCAGCACAGGGCAGCTGTAACAGAATAATAATTTGGGAGGAATTTATTGATGATTCCGGAGAGAATGATGATGCCCCAGTTAGTGCAATTTGTCCTTAAGGAAAGCTGACCCAGGAGATATACAGTGCAGAGGCTTTCTTATTTATCTGACCCGGTACCGTAAAGGAGTGTTTGAAGGATTAAAAAAGACACAGGTTTTTGTAATAGATGTAATGTGAGAATGTTCAGGTCCTAGATTTGTTCTTCAGATACCAAGTCAAGATTCTGGTCTTAAGAAGATGTCAAAAAGTCTCAACAGAGGTCAAGTACTTTCAATAGACTGTTTTATTGTTGACTTGTTCTAGATGTTAAGAACCCTGATTTTTACCTCAAGAGAGCTGCATTTTGTGCTTTCTGAATTTCACATTCTTGAACATTTCAAGACTTCTTTGCTGGACTGGTGACAGCTTGGATTGAGTGTTCTCCCTTCCCTGTTAAGAGAATGAGAGGTCCCTGCTCACACTGATGCCAAGGGGAAATTTCTAATTACTTCACTGCAAGCAGACCTAGGGCAGCACTTCTGAAAAGAAGTGTTGGTGGATGGAGGTTTTTTTCTGACAAATATTAAAAATCCATCACAGATCACATTTCCCATTCCACTATATTGAAATGCATACAACAAATCTGAGGCACCGTTTTCTCTTCTTGCATCTTGTTTCAGACTTGATAGAAACCAATGAAATCTGCAGGCTCACTTTACTTGAATTTCTACCTTTGTCCGTGCTTCAAATGTCTTCTGTTGACAAGAACATCTGAAGGTGTAAGGTCAACCTTTAACAAATGCTCAGCACGGGGGCACAGGCAGGGTGTCAGTCATCTGAATGTGGCTGTTGGTTCTCCAAAGCTGTACTGGGTCTCTGCAATCTCTTTCTTACTCACAGAGTTGGGGTGCTGCATCATTTGCTGTTACAAAAGCTACTATGAGCATAATGGCTGCTGGCTGTTACAGCTGAACAGCATCGTGGCTTCACCCTTCATAAATATGGAAAAAGACTGTTTAAATGATATAATATATAATTCCTGATACTTAAATTGAGAGCCGCAGTAGATTCTGACAGATATCACTTAATTTCTTGTAAGTGAATAATTTTGAAGGTAGGAAATTCCCACCTAAGGACAATAGGGAAGAATTGTAATTACCGACGTGTAGTTTACTTTTTAAATTGTTATTTGAAAGTTTTGCAGTTCTTTTTATTGCCACATCTCATCTATCTTCAGTTTGCATGAATACTGCAGCAAAGTCAGATGCTGATGAGGTGGATAGGAACAAACTGCTTTCTAGCAGTAAGTAATTTGAAGCCAGAAGCCAATTCCCAAGGCAAAGAGGTAGGAGTGTGTTTAGTTGCAATTGTGTTGTTTACCATCTCATGCTCAAATCAGAAAATCTTTCTCTGTGCTGAATTAAATATTCTGTTATTTGATTCCATTAAATATTCTATTTCACTTCAGTTCCTGCAGCTAATTTTACAGGAAATCATTGAATACAGTTTTGATAGAGAACAAATTGTAACTTTGCACTGTGTTGTTAAATCAGGGAAGTTTCCCATTTGGTACCCATTGAAATGTCGGTTAAATAGAGTTTGTTGCTGTTGCCTGGACAGCAGGTGTGCCTCCGAGTGTGGGGTTTAGGTATATCATTTCTTATCTGGAGCATTCAAGTGCAAAATACTTGTTGACCCATTTATTTATTTATCTGCTGGCATATTACTGTTTGCTTGGCTGGGTGGATAAATCAGCTTCAGTGTTTCCAATGGATGCTCTTCTCATTGCCGGTAAGTTATGCTTCTGAATTGGACAAGAAATAAGAAATAATAAGGATAGGAAATCTGTGCTCATAGTGCTCTTTGGTTTGAACACCATCCCGTTACGTGGCTTTCTGTGTTGTTTGCAGCTGGATCGCATTTTACATGCATGGATACAGAATTTCCGAGAGTAGTGTCTCTCCAGATTTTCAGCCATTTTATTCCACTTTATTTAGGCGGACTTTTAAATGAGCAGGATCAAACTGGATACTTTTGCTTTTAGAGGTCCTAAAAATGATGGGGTCATCAAATAATTAGGAAGGCAAGGGGAAATGACTGGTTGCACGTCTTGAGAGCTCAGCAGTCAGGCAGGCTGCACGCTTCTGTTCCTGACAAACAGCTGCCAGTCTGGGCTCAAAGGCTTTCCTGAGCCATCTATTCCAATACTGCGATGGCCTTAACGTTACAGCACTTCTCTGTCTAATCTGAATCTTCTTTGCTGCAATTAAAAACTTACTATTTTGTCCACCCTGAATGTGGGGGGAAAGAAAAAGCTGTTTGTTTATTGTTCACAGCAGCCTTTTATGTATTTGAAATCTGTTGTTGTGTCTTTTCTTCTTTAGGCTGAACCGTCCTCGGTGCATCTTAATCAATTCATCAACACCAGCTGCTCTTCTTGACAAACAATCTAATGAATACTGAAATAAGAATCTTGTTTATAAGAAGTACGGTCTCTGGCACGAGTGAGGGAGAGGCAGGGGAAAATGAAATAAGAATCCTAGTTTTGCAATTCTGCTATAATAAATACAAACAACGGCTCAATAATTTATGGGTTGGCATTACTGATGTCCCAGCGAAGGTGGGACCCCATTGTTCTTGGAAGTTTTACATCAACACCTTTTTTCTCTTCTACAAGCCGTCGTTTGCACTGTCCCCCTTCCTGGTTTTCAGCTAGTGACAGGTTTTGTCCAGAGTTGCCCAGGAGGTCTATGGCAAAGCTAGGAATAAAACTCAAAATTCCCTCCTCCAGAGGCATTTCCTCCAAAGCAGGATGGAGGACCAGGCTGAGGGTTGTATCTGCCCACAGCTTCCACCTGGGACCACCCTCCCAAACCAGAATGTTCCAAACCAGTGAGAATGGGGAAGGGCACCCTGTGAACTGGAGATGTACGTGATGCCTGCATTGAAACAACAGAACAGTGAATGTGTAAAATGCTCCAGTGATATGCTAATACACCTGGTAAGACTACTAAGAGAGAAAGAATTTTTGCTGGTTTATATTAAACATGTTTTTAGGCAGTAAATGTTTTTTAATGTGGTAAAAACATGTTTCAGTCAAGGCTGTTTCTACCTCATGGAGACATACATATTACTGATTTCTGTCCACACAGCTATTTTGTCTCCTGAAGAGCTGCTTTTAAATAGACCAGTGTCACAAGGATTCAAAAATAACCAAATTTATTGTAAACAAAAAGCTTTAAACATATACCAGTTTTCAGAACTGGAAAACCCTAAACATCTGCAAACTAACTGAGAGGATATTTCTCAAGTGAGGCTGCATATAAATAGCTGTTAATAGCTGTTACAGCGGTTTAGCTATTAATTGGCAGGCTCCTGTGCTTGCTGTGGGGCTCTCTTGCCTTGCTGTGTATTAGAGTCTAGTGCTCGTTAGTGGCTGCTTTTTGCTGTCGCTGCTTGGTGTGCTGCTGTGGCGCCGATCATCTAACTGTCCGAGCCTGGGCACATTCTGATAACAGCGGTGGCGATGTGCCTGGGCTGGCCAGGGCCAGGGCATTGCTGCTGATCCTGTGCTGCTGCACTGGACAGGCTGGAGCTCCAGTGTGGACTCGAGGCGAAGGGACTGTGACCTGAGGAGGAGTCCCCACGGGAGCGGGACACCCTGAAGCGTCTGTGGCTGTGCATAAGCCTATGCCAGAGCAGGTAGATCTTGAAGAGTCCAACTGCGGTTGTGTCTGCCGCAGCATGTGCCTCTGAAGGGGTTGTGGCCCAAGGGTAAGTCCATGCTGGACACGATACACCTCAAAGCATCTGTGGCTGTGGAGGAGGCCCTGCTGCAGCAGGTACACCTTGAAGCTGTGGTGGCCATGCACGAGGTCATGCTGCAGCACCTCAGCATGTGGCCATGGATGAACCATGACAGGTACACCCTGGAGGGACTGCAGCCGTGGGCAAGGCCGTGATGGAGCAGGGCCACTCCTGAAGGGACCGTGGCTGTGGGTAAGGCCACGCTGGAGCAGGTACGTCTCTGAACTGTGGCCCATGGATAAGGCCACGCTGGAGCAGGTGCACCTCACAGCAACTGTGGCTTATAGCCAAGGCTCCACTCGGAGCAGGTACACCCCTAAGGGACGGCAGTCTGGGGAGAAGGCCTAGCCAGAGCAGAGGCAAGGGGAGGAGTGCATTGCAATGTTAAACCTGATGGTCTGATCCAAAGGGACCACGGGTGGAGATTATAATGGAAATACCTTTAAACTGTTGTAACCCATGACTTGAGTTGCATATTATAGGAATTACTGTAGCAGGAACCACCTGAACCAAGGAGGACAAGCCTTACAAGAAGCAGCACGAGTGCAGCAGTGACCTGACCTGAACTGGCTTTGGTGCCCAGTAACTCCACACAACACCCCACCTCTGCTGTCCTGAGTGACCACCGTAACAGTTGGAGCCCAAAGTCATGGACTAAATGAATGCAATAGACATTTTGTGGGCATTTTAAAGACATTTTACAAGTGTGGTCCATAGACTATGGGAATGATATTTGTGTATTATATCAAAGGATGGTAAGAGGGGTGGTCATTAACGAGGATGTATTGGATGGTGTAGGACCTGAGCATGATATGAATGGTGTGGAATAAGAGTGGAGACTGTGCTGGTTTTGTCTGGGACAGAGTTAATTTTCTTCACAGTACCTAATATGGGGCTGGTTTGGATTTGTGCTGGAAACAGTGTTGATAATACAGAGATGTTTTCGTTATTGCTGAGCAGCGCTTACATAGTCAGGGCCTTTTCTGCCCCTCACCCCACGCCACCAGCGAGGGGCTGGGGGTGCACAAGCAGCTGGGAGGGGGCACAGCCGGGACAGCTGAGCCCAACGCACCAAAGGGACATCCCAGACTATGTGGCGTCATGCTCAGCGTACAAAGCTGGGGGAAGAAGGAAGGGAAGGGTTTTGCTTTACCTATTAAACTGTCTTTATCACAACCCACAAGTTTTCTCACCTTTACCCTCCTGATTCTTTTCCCTGTCCCACTGCAGGGAGGAGTGAGCAAGGGGACTGTGTGGTGCTTAGTTGCCAGCTGGGGTTAAACCACAACAGCCTGATATATGCTGAGATTTCTGGGTGTGTTCTCCAGCAAACGGGTACTTGAAGGTGCTCTTGTGTCTATGGGTATGTGGGGAATGACTGAAAAAGGGTGAAGAGGTATAAACTACTTTGAGAATGCAGATCACTTCTAGCTCAGGGTTATTACCTGCTCTACTCTCACCTGTACTGGGGACCCTTCCTTGTAGGGGCCTGAGCGCGACTGCTGCTGCTGTGGGGAATAAGTTCAGAAGGAAAGGCCTCTCCTTTATCAGGCCTAATTGAGAGGGGGATTTTAAGGAATCCAGTAGTCTCAGCAGTGGTGGAGGGAGTAGGTGTGTACCATATTCTCAGATGCTTCCATATCCCCAAGGAGAAGTGGAAACTAGAAGAGGAGGTTTTATTACCATTATTTTATCACTGCTGCTGAGGAAGAAGGATGTGGTTTTTTTCCCATTAGATTTGTTCATTTCCACTGTTTTCCAAAACTTGCTACTCCAGCTGGGAATTGCTGCAGTAATGCTATACTTAGTTCACAATAAGCTGCAAGATATGGTTTTCTTTTCCTTCCCCCGGTGTTACGGCAGTAGCTCTGCTTTGTACAGGCTCCTAAGCAGTTGCAGTCCTGGGGCAAGAGCAGGAGCATCTGGCAGAACAGTGCAAGCCAGGCACTGTAGCAAGCCCTGCAGCTCCTGCCAGGCATCCCGGCAAGACTCGCCTCATGTTGAAGGCTGTTTGCAGAAACTCAAAAAACAACTTGGTCTGGACTAATAGGGCTGGGTTTTAAGTTTCAGAGTACAAGTGTGTGACTCTCATGAAGGTACCCTAACACCTCTTCTGACCTAGAGCGTTGCTGCTTACACACAACTAACCAGTGTCCAGTTTGCATAAGCATGGAGACAGGCTGAAGGAGCAAAGTGGTGGTGCAGTGACTTGTGTAATCTGAACTAAACTACAAATAGGAAACAGAAAAGTGTCTTGGAATGGGAGCAAATGTAGTCAGTAAAATTCAGAACATAAGTGGGGTTATTATTTGCCATTTCCTGTAAGCCAATTTACTGTACTTCCAGCTCTCCTTCTCCTCTATACAAAAGAGCAGCCAGAGCAGTCATTAAAACAAAGATTGGATCTCAAGATTGCCTATAATTCAGATACTTCAGTGATAGAAAAATGTATAGTTTCAAAAGAAAGCATGTGCGAGTACCGAATCTCACCAAATTGCAGAGATGCTAGTTTGTTCAGACCAACCCCTCTGTGCTTTAGAGGAAACAATTTACTACTTTAGTAAATAAACACAGCTGTTAAGAAGTTAAGATTAGACTGTCAGATTCATCGTCCGCTGAGTAAATGATAGTGTACAGGCTTTCACTATCTGCAGAAGTGAAGATGCCAGAGTGCCTCAAGTACGGGAAAAAAAGGAGATTAAAAGGCAGATACAATAGATGATGCATTGGGACCGCAGTCCTTTCAACTGATGGTTGTAAAAGTGAAGTCTGCTCTTACTAAGCCCACACTTAGCAGGTGCGTGTGTGTGGATGTACAGGGGGGAAGGAGAGAAAGGTTAAGACTTCTGGAAGAGTACCAGGCTGTCAACTTTGCAAAGCGACAGGGAAACTTCCCCAGGCACAGTTGTCGGTGGAGATCGGGGTCAGCTACTGTGTGCTTAAAGACCTTCCTCTTATTTCCCTGCATTAGTTTGTCTTGCAGGAGTGCTACCTGTTCCCACTGCTCTAACTCCCCGGGACACAGCCCATGGCCATCAGCATTAAATGCAGGATTAAAAGTGATGTCTGTATGATTGATATCAGAGGCAGTCTCCTAACCAACAAAAGAGGGGTATTTGAGCGATGCCACATTTTGCCCCTCTCATCCATAAATGTCGTACTCCTGGAGAGTGGGAGGCATCTTTCCTCTTGGTATTATAGATATTTCTAGGGTGTCTGACTGCCAGCTCCATGAAAGTCAGTAGCCAAATCTCTGGGAACTTCAGTATAACAAAATTTTCAATGGAATGGTTCCTTCCTTCTTATTCCCAGCCTTCCCTTCAGAGGCTGTGGCAAAAGCTCTGTTGATTTTTCTTTTTGTTGCCCGTCCCTGCACCCTTCAGCAATGATATTCCTCCCTGGCCTGGTTCTCTGATGGGCCTGTTTATATTCCTGCATCTTCTGCTGGTTTTGGACAGCTGCTGACTCAGTGATTCCTTTTTCCAGCTGCTTTAAGAGATGACATTTCCATACAGCAGTTAATCTCTAAGACTATCTGAATTCTTAATCTCATGCCTGAAAACACCAACACGCTGCTGCCATGGAGGTGGCAGAAGCCTTAAAACGGGCATCGTTGCAGCATCGTTACAACCTCCCCGCAGCACCCTCGTGGTTGTCCGGCAGTCCGTGGGACGGGGTGTGCTGTTTCAGGAAGCAGCAGTGGTTCAGCCCAGCCAACAGCTCTTGTGTATCCCACTCTAGGGTGAGCTTTTGCCTTGGTCTCTCTGTGTGTGTGCTCTCCCTCAAAGCTGGAGGTGGAGGCTGAGGGAAGAGGGTGGCTTCACACATGCAGCAAACCCTGGCCGTGAGCTGCTGCTGGGGGTCACTGCCACCTTCTAGGACATGCTGCAAACAGCTGGCTCTGCGTGTTCAGACGGGGAGCAGGTGCTGGGAGGATTTGTAGGCATTAATCAAATTGGCTGAGTGCTGGGTAACCTGTCCAGCGATACGCCTGGGTTCCTGTATGACAGTAAAGCTGATGACAGGCCTTTCTATCCACTGAAAGTGTGATTTTTCTCTAAGATACCCATCTTGGCATCCCTGATTCACTGTAAATTATTAATAGAACCAAGCCCTATCTTTTTTAATCCTCCTGCTACCGATTCAGGTAGACCTCTATCTGAAATAGGAATTGTGTAGCAAAGCATCTATTTCAGTGAAAACCAAAGAATTAACAAATTTTTTGCATTGAAACAAGCAACAGTCTAGAAGTTAAGGGTGACACATTTTGCTTCACAATCATTCCTTGCCTTTTTTCCCTGAATGAAGATTTGGGGACACTAAAGTTTTGGGGGGTATGAAGCACTATCTACGTAATCATGTCTAGTTGCTTATTTTTGAATAATAAATACCCATATAAAAGTACATAGAATGAACATCCATGATTAACAGCAATTTAAACCCTAAACTCATCAGATAATTTACTTAAGTGAGGCATGTTGGATGTTTTTGAGGTACAAGGTGACTGTTTGAGAAAATGAAGTTGTTCCTTTTCACTAGAAAATGTAATAATTACTTACTGGGCTTAATTATTCCATATGTTAATGCATTGTTGCTATTGCAGCTGCTGGCAGAGCAGGGATCCTTTCAGGCAATGGCATGCATGCTAATAAACCCCAAGGTCTGTTTTTCTGGCTTTTACGCTTGTGCTGCCACTCCAGGTGTTTGTAGCCCTGGATAACTGCAGCAGAGAATCCCATATTTAGTGGAAACATAATCTATTGATGACAAACAAGTTCCCTGTTAAAAGTTGTAAGGACTCATGTGAATTCAGTGTGTGCTGTGAAGGCAACCATGGAGACTTGTTAGAGAAATCATGTGTGCCTTTAAAAAGCATGGGAGAAATGATCCAGACAGCTGATTTTATTTTTTAGTTATTGTCATTCAAAATGCCTGCAGGAGATAAAGCTCTTTTTTCTTCTTCCACCCAAGAACCTTAAAGCTCCAGGAAACCTGGACACGAGTTATCCCTATGGCACCTCTTGTGAGGCCAGGAAGCTGATGAAGTGTTCATATCTCATAACCCACGTCTTTCTCTTACAGACACAAGCCTTGACTGTAACGCTTTGTTCAGTCCTCAGTTTCTGTTGCGTTTACAGCCCCAACATTGTGCCTAATATCTGCTTAAGAGACTATTTTTGCTTTATTTCCATGCTTTTGTGTTATTTAAAGTAGAGCTGCCAGTATGTTCCCTGCCCTGAATATCAGCACAGCGTATTTAAGAGGTGTGACTCTCCCAGCCTGCACCAAAGCCTGTGGCTCCATGGTTCTGCACATCTACCAGGAACCCTGATTTGTGCCGTGGCCTTACATACACACCAGCTCTTCCGGATAGGGTGCTTGTGAGTCCTGCCTCATTTCATGGCTGCTGGCCTTTAAAAGCAACGTGCAAGCTAAATAATTAAAAAAAGGGGGTTGGGGAGCCAGGAAGAGGGAGAGAAGACAAGCCAGGCTCTGCTCCTGCTTCATTCCAAGCCCTCATGCATCGTGCACAGCTCTTCAGAGGTATGTAATTATCTGGCAAAGCCATGTACTTTGCTATCCCTTCTCTGTTCTGAGAGAAAGCTGCTGAGCCTATGTTCTTTTCTAAAATAACAGTAATAAAAAAAGACTTTAAAGGAAAAGATGCTGTTCCCATGCAGAGTATGCTTGTCTGGGCAGTTTGATGTCCTATTTTTATTATAGATATAATTGAATTTCCAATAGTTACACGCAAACAACTGTTGTTTGGGAATAAAAAGGAGTAGACACATGCTAATCGAAAGCTCTGATAATTACACAATCTTCAAATTAATTAACGAGCCAAAGGCAGCCAAACATTAGCATTTAGAAAGTGCTTTGCTGCATTAACCACTAATGAGTTCATTTAAATCTATCATGCAACCCATTTTGGAAAGCATGAGCCATATTTAATCATATTCAATCAGATTGAATAATGAAATCCTTAACAACAGGCATTGCTGATTGTGAAATTACCACAGAATTTTATTTGTTAAATACAGGGGATATCAGTATTATTTTTAGCTGAATTGTACCTTGAGAGAAATATGGAAATATAAGATACACATGTCCAGGTAAGTAAATTTTTAAAATAAGTGAGAAGTGGCAAAGGATTTTGTGTGGGTTTTTCCATTTGTTGTTTTTCTTTCCATTAAATGAAAAGAATTTATGTTACTTTTGAGAAATGAAACAGTAATTTACCAAATATACTGGGGAATTCTACGATAAAAGAAAATATTTTTGCTTAAATTATTTGCTGTTTTCAGCCTAGGCAATTGTGGTGCTGCAGTTCATTGGCACAGCTCTGCTCTCCATTTCGTTCCTTTAGAGCTGAAATAACACAAAAGAAGTCATAAGAGCTTCTCTGCATTTAAATCAGACTAACTGAGGTGAAACCTCCGTTCATTGCCTTTTTGCAGACAGTCTAATTTCTGGTCCCATTGAAAGCACCGTGTGCTTTGTCATTGGACTTAATAGAGCAGATAAATCACCATCAGCTCCGAAAGGAGACTTCTTCCACCAAAGTCAGTGGAGTTACTAAACTCAAGACATTCTTTTGGATAAAAATATCTTTCTCTACAAAGTGTTTGGTTGAATATTTTGGCCAGATAGAGCTGTTTCAATGGAAAATTTAAACCCAAGAGTTTCTTGTATTTGAGGCTACACTGGCACATACAACAGCCAGAGGTTAGGTTGCCCTCCTGGCATGTGGCAGACTGCAGTGGGGACACCAGTAGAAAGCTATCCTGGCATGGAATTCTTCCCACTTTTCATGAAAGTTTTTGACAGGGCTCAGTTTTGTTCCCATATCTTGAATTTTCATAGTAGTTACTTGGTTCCCAGGACAAGTGAGGACACTGGCCCCCCAAGACTGTACTAGTGCAGTAGCGTCCTGGTACGGCACCACTGGTGATGAAGCTCTCATAAGAGTAACAAGCAAGGCTTGTTATGCTAAAAAATATGGGACTCTCCAAGAAGCTTGTTCATACGCTTGTCCTTGAGGACAAGTTTATTAGAAATAGAACAAGAGGCGGAGATTAGAACAATGTCTGGCAAGAGTTACCTGCGCAGCTCTCGGCAACTATGGGGGAGGAAATCTGATGCTCCCTCCATTTCCCTCTAAACTACCCTTTGGGACTTCTGCAAGACGACTGAAGTGGTGTCCCCCTGAGAACTCTGCTGAGTGATGCTTCTTCAGCTGATCACTAATGCTTGTCTTCCTTGTCTGTTCAGCAAGTGCTGGAAGTGAAATATCTAGGAGTATGTACATAGAAGGTTAGATTTTCTTTTTTTCTATGGAAAAAACAAAGCTGGAAGATTTTACTAGAAATTGAGAGGTTTTCAGTCTTTGGGTCTTAGAATGGAGGTGGTATCATTTTCTTTCTGTGAAGTTAGATAGTTCTAGAAGAATGTAATCCTCTCCCCAAATGAAAAGGGCTTATTTGAAACAACCTAATTTCTCTTTAATTTCTTTGCAAATGTCTCTGTTCTACCTCTTATCCAGTGTTGTTTGTTAGTTCAAATTCAGCTTCCCATTTTTGTGACTCGGGTCAGAGAGTAAGGGATTAATTCATTAACCACTCATAAACGTCAATAAAAGTACTCCTAACAGTGCATTCCTGAGAATCTCAAAGAACCTTAAAGCCCTTGAGTGAGCACGCGGATGAGGGGATTAAGTGCCAAAAAAGTCACCCTTTTATTGAACATGTCTTGACACACTTCACAATAATTTCTTATCAGCATTATTGGGCATTCAGTGGATAAGGGAATCAAAGCAACTCACTTTGAGGACAACATGTTATGTCTGTCCCACAGCCCAGAAGCAGCCCAGGAATCCCAATTCCCAATTTCTTGGTGTAATTACAAAACCTTCCTTAGTGAAATGTTAGTTGTAGGAGTTGCTCCTTTGCATTCTAATGCATAAATATCCACCAGTTAATAGCAGCATAATGGGATAAATTTGCCAGGTCTCATGAAAATACACTAACTAAAACATTTGATTAGGACTAGTTTGACTTCAGAGGATGTCTTTAGCTGCTAGTAAAGATAAAAGCATTCATAAAAACTAAGTGACTCTCAGTTTGAAGCTGTATTCTTAAGCTTTTAAACCCCTTAAAATGAGACTTCTATACTCACACCAGCACATTCCGTCTAATTATCAAGTACTTTTTGGTACAGCACACTTTACAACTCACAGGGCAAAGTGTCAGGGTGTTGTGCTTTTGCAAGTTGAAAGCCATTTACATTTTATAACTTCTTCACAATGGGAAAATTGCACTGGTAGAAGGAGTGATTTTCTGTAAGTATAGTTAAACTTGTGCCCACCAACCTGTGGGTGTTCATTTTTCATTAAAGAACTGTTTATTTTTCCCTTAATTTAAATCAATCGAGAATGCATTCAAGTTGAACTAAATGCAGTCCTTTGAATCCAAAATGCATATGTCCCTGTAGCTGTTTGTACCGCCTCAACTTTATTGTTTCTGAGCCTGAAGTAAATCAGATTGGCGCAGGCAGCCAGCGCAGACAAAGCCTTACTCAAAAACACCACGCTCAGCTCTGACCACCCGAATACCCGTGCTGTTCCCAGGCTGATCTTGTAACGTGTTGCTTAAGACAGGCTGTGACCATGGGGCATCCCTGACACGGAGGCTGCGGGGTCCTGCTCCAGGTGCTTCCCCTTCCCTCTCTCCTATGTTGAGCTAGGCCAGGGCGGGTGCGCAGCCAGCCTGAGAGATGTGCGTTGTACGCGAAAGAAAAGACACCCCATATTTAATTATATGGCTCCAAGGAATGCTTTCATATTTTCAAGGAGGTTTATTTTAAGTGATGTGTGAGACAACCTCACAAGATGCTCGTACAGCAGACAGTGTGTGTCAAACTGTGCTCAGGAAATATCCTACTTTCTTGAAATCACGTTTAAGAGTATGATTAACAAATTAGATAGTCCACTAAACACTTATTCCTTTTGCAATGTTCCTTTCTCACATTTTCCTCCAAAGGGATGATGGGAAAAGTGCAAGCCTGCTAAGCTGAAGTAGGAAGAGCCAACCTTCCTTTATTTCTAGATCAACGCAGTTTTTCCCTCTTGAGACATAAATGACAGAACAAGAGGATGTGACCAGTGACACCTGAGTGTTCATGACTCTGCTTGTGATCTTAATTCCTTCATTAACCTGACCCCATGAAATAAATTAGACATCAAAATGTCAACAGATGTGACTAGAGCAAAAACTCCACAGAGTTATCCTCCAAAAGATCCCTTTATATGCTATTTACTTTTCCAAGTGTCTTCTAATCTACTGTTAGCTGACAAAGCTTGTTATCCAGTTCTTGCAGGTAACTATCATAAATACTTACTAAGCTGCTACCTGCATCTACTGTGAGGTTGTGCTGTTACTAGACTGTATTTGGATGTGGAAAATAAGCAAAAACAATCCTCAAACCATTCCAGCCTAGCAAAATCCTTGACTCTGTCCTCCTTTCTGCGGGACTGGCCAGGGCAGTACGGCACTGCTGGGCATGGGGCTCCCAGCTCTGCAGGAGCACCCCACTGCCTGCTGCTAACCTGCACGTAGCACTTGGTTCTCAGGGTATCTCCTTGCCAGCTGTCCCCACAGCTTTGACTGGCCATGCGAGAGCTGCAGGAGCATGCTTGAATGTGCCCTTATTGACCGTGTTACGCTTTCCTTCCACATTTGTGGAAATGTAATTGGGGTCTGGCGTCAGCAGCTGCGTCGAGCACCAGAGGTTATTGGTATTGGTAGGTTTCTGGTGTGCTGGGTCACTACAATGCTACGAGAGGGAAAATTATAAACTCCTGCACCCGCATAAGGACACTGGTGGGGAGACTGGGAAAGCTGGAGATTTCCTTCACATCTTGCTACCTCACCGGGGTGAGTAGTATGCAAGAAATCTTCACCTGATTGTAACGTTCCCAGATCTACACAATATGTTTCTGTTCTCACCTGTTTGAGGGGTGTTGTTCAGCAAAGTGTCTAATTTGGTCCTCAGGGTGGTTCGTTAAGACAGGATTCATAGTGCATGGCATCCTGTTCCCATCTGAGATGCCCTCAACATTCAGGCTGCTCCCACGTACTCAACCAGCCTTATGGCTTGAGCTCAGGGTGATCTGCGCCCTGATTACATCTGTGATGCGTTAAGCGAATCTGGGCAACCTTGGTTGTATCTAGCAATATGGGCCCAAATTCCAGTACAGCCCTACTGAGAGAGTCAAAGCATCAGAGAAATGGTACTGTGGTATTGTAGTCTTGCAGTAAATGAGAGCTGACTCTTGTGCCCTGATATACAATCACATGTGAAATAGGAGAGTTGAAGACTCTTGCTCTGAAGTGAAAAACTCATGTGTCTTCAAATACCAGAACTCTGGAGATGTCTGAAATCCAAATCAGGAGTTTAGCGGTTTAAGTCTCATCCCTAATTGAAATAAGTGAGAGTGCCTATATTCTTTACTAGTGTTGGTGTCATAAATATCTCCATTAAGTAGCAATTAAGCTGCTGGGATTTGGGCTGTATGCCATTATAAGAGGTAATTATAAAAGAATTGGATTAATTAGTTCCTGAATTATTTATGTAGACATAAATATTGCACATGAGATCAGTGTTAAATGGGATACTGGCATGAAGAGAGGAAGGGAATGATACATTGATTTATGCTGTTTCTTTAGTTCTTCCTTCCAAAATACCAGAAAAGATGAAGTTTGTTAAAAATTAACTATTCCTACTTTTAATGTGCATACATCACCTTATCAGCTTTTATAGAAATATACTCCCCTGATAAAGCCATTCTGTGCGCTTTTGTAATCTCTCCTAGTCACCACAAATAATAAGCACTGAGAGTTCTCTCTTGTCAATACAATGAAGTCAATCTTCTGTCTGTTGCGGTATAATTTAGAGCTAGGGGAAATGACTGATTTCACAGATATTAACTTTATCGAATATACAAACAACAGATGTATTATAGGGGAAAGAAATTTTGTGCAAGCAGCACAAAGAACTCCAGCAATCAGCAAATTCAATCTGCTTTTGACACTACAGTGTTTCCATAGTCTAACGGTGCTTGTCAGGTGTAAAAATAATATAATACAAAGATGTGGCAAAGCGAAAACAAGTCAGGCTATTTAGTATGCAAACAGCCAAGAACCTAAAACAGGAGACGTTTCTGAAAAGAAAAAGTATGGTTTGAAATTAAATTGTCATCTCTAAATTTACCTATTTTCATGTTTCAGGGCACAACTTGATGGGGTCAGGAAGAAATTTCCTAAAAAGTAAAATACAGTGTTGGAGTGGGAAAAGGCCACACTGCTCCTCATGGGGTAGACTTGGCAATGGGGAAAGTGTGCCTGGATCTTTGTGGTCATTCCTACCACCACCCTAGGGTGACCAGAGCAGCCAGCAGGAATAGTTACCTCAAAATATATTAACTGCATGTTTTATGGATCTCTTTTGCCATCTTTCTGTAAGACAGGTGGGGAAACCTTCTAATGCTGCAGCGATGGGTTCAGACAGGGGAGGTGGTGCGTGCAATGGCTGGGGCCCTGGGGAAACCTGCAGCCAGGGGAGAGGGAAAGCGAAGTGTCAAAGAGAGGATCCTTCCCTTGTCAAAATGGTCTGCAGCAGCAGGCGGGGAACTCGGGTGATGTGTGCAGGGAGCCAGGCTGCCTGCAGACGGACTGGCAAGAGGTTTTGTGGAAATTAAAATTTTCTCTTGTTTTTCTGACCCTGTGTTGCATTATAGCTGGCTGCTCTTGCTGCTTTTGGGAGCTGTAACCAGCTCATCTCCGAATGTGCTTGAGGTTTAGCACATTTTTTTAAATGCAGGACACGAACAGCGGTAGATGGGGAGAGGCTTTTTGTGTTCTCTTGAGGAAAAGACTTGAGGGGGAATATTTTGGGCCATGACCCACAGCATCAAAAACCAGATTTTTCAGCCCTTTCATGGGAGCTGAAATACTTGAAAATGACATGTGAAAGGAAGGTGTGACCTGGAATAGCACAGTCTGAAGTTTTTTTGGTAGCAGTAAGCATAGAAAGAAATGGAAAACTAACAGACAGCTTCTGACAGACCCAGTTTTTCAGCTTGATTTACAAGGCTCTCAATGTGCAATAAATCACCCACTCCTAATTACAAATTAGCACAGTCTGAGTGGTTTAGTACAGCTCTAGAAGTCGAGATTGAAGTGACTGGTCTCAGCCATATGTGTACTTGGTGATTCCACAGAGATGATGATGATTATTTTCCGGGCTCTTACTTCTGATGGCTTTCTTTAGAGCTGTCACCTGCGTGCCAGTTTCTCTAGTTTTAGCTGCTCAGTCCCTGGGACCAGCAGAAGACAAAGCAAAGGCAGCCCCAGGGTACAGCACGGGTGTTGTACACATCATAATTGTGGTCAGCTCTTTCACCACAGGCCTCGTCTCCCTTCCAGGAGCTCCAGAAGAGCAGGATTTGGACCATGTACCGACAAAACAATGGATATTGCTGGGGCTGAAGTCAGTCTGGCTGTTACGTAAAGAGCTGGTCTAAAACAGGCTGGAAGAGCTACCTTGTAGGAAAGGCAGTATTGTTAGTGTTGAAATCTCAGGTTTCTGGCAATTTGACAGTTTTTAAAGGAGGAAGTCAAATCATTCTGACTTGTTTGTGTAAATGAATTTCCTTTTAGCTTATTAAAATGGTCAATTTGTTTACTGTTTTGCATAAGACAATATTTTAGGATGTTTAGATATTACCAGAATGAAATGGTTCCACATCATGGAAACAGAAAAATTGTGTGATTGTGTCTCATGGAAGAGCTTCCTTTTCTCTTAATAATGATTAAGAATAAATTTTGAGATGTCAGTATTTCTCCTGAAATTCAGATTTCTGGAAAGTTTTCATATTGTATCCGGTGAAAACTTTCCTGTACTGGAATAACACTCTGTCACTCACCTTTGTTGAGATTTCAGCCTTTAAGTCACCTTTCCTGGTGGAAAGCAGCTAGAATAAAAACCAGATTTAGGGCCTGGAAATTCCTGGGTGTAACAGCTGGTGCAGTTTGCTGGTGAGACACGTGGGGTGATATTTGGGCAAGTGAGTCCTTTGTCTACATCTCACCCACCCGCTAAATGGGAACAGCACTGGTGATTCAGTGCATCCTCAGGAAGCACTGAGATTGGGCTAATGCTCCCCAAAAACCACTTCTGAGGTAAGACACTGTTCAAGTGTGCAGCTTTGACCTTTACACAGCATTGAATCCTGTTGGCTTCCTGGTTGCTTTAGTCCCTGGTGATGCTGAATGCCCCATCCCTACACGAGCTGTGATCCTCCTTAGGGCTGTGAGCTTGGCACCTCACTGTGGGGTCTGGGATCACACTCTTCCCTCCTGTCCTGGTTTTGGCTGGGGGAGAGTTAATTTTCTTCCTAGTAGCTGGTACTGTGCTGTGTTTTGGATTTAGTGTGACACTGATGTTGATAACACACTGATGTTTTAGTTGTTGCTAAGTAGCGCTTATCCCAAGTTAAGGATTTTTCTTTTCCCACGCCCTGCCAGCGAGCAGGTGCACAAGGAGCTGGGAGGGAGCATGGCCAGGAGAGCTGACCCCAACTAGCCAAAGGGATATTCCACACCATAAACGTCATGTCCAGTATATAAAGTGGGGGGGAGGGTGTGTGACTGGGGGGGATCGCTGCTCAGGCAGCAGTCAGCAGGTGATGAGCAATTGCATTGCGCATCACTTGTCTTTTCTTGGGTTTTGTTTCTCTCTCTCTCTTTTTGCTAGATTCATTTTCATTATTATTACTATATTTTATTTTAGTCATTAAACTGTTTTAATCTCAACCCACGAGCTTTACTATTTTTTTCCAGTTCTCCTGCTCATCCCACTGTGGGGGGAGGACTGAGTGAGCAGTTGCATGGTGCTTAGTTGCCATGTGGTGCTTTGCTGCCGGCTGGGGTTAAACCATGACGCCACCCACATGGCTACAGTGGAAAGGCTTAAATACACAGACAAATACAAATGGGGTCTGCAGAGAAATGTCAATGTTTGTACAATGCATCTGCAAAAGCCAATTGATAGCTTCCCATGCGTGAGCCAGCTTGTGGCAATATGGGGAGCAGGCTGCTCCTGGGCGCAGCCTGCATCTTCTCTCTGCTCTCCCATGCTGGCAGCGAGGCACTCTGGTGACATGTTTGTTCCCTCAGATGGGTCAGAAGTGGAAGGGAAAGGTTTGTGACTATCTTAATTCATGTACCAGAGTCTCACACAAGCCTCTGCAGCAGTCATCTGTCTTCCCACATTGTGGTTAGGAAACTCATCTAAAATCATAAATACTCACTCCAGACCCCGTGGATCAGCTCTTGATATGTCCAGGTTGTGGTGCTGGCGATGGTCTCTGAGATCAGCCATGGGAGCCTCGGGGAACAGCGGAGAATTAAACATGAGCTTCCAGTTTTATGTTCCAGCTCTTCTCACCTCGAAAGTCAACAATGCTGCGTGGTCAAGAGACTTCAGTTGAGGATCCAGCATATATTCTTAGATCCCTTAGCCTGTGGAATTGGACACCATTGTACTGTACGTGAGTGGCTTAAACCACTATCTTTCACACTATCTTTACTGATATGATTTAAACATTGATACAGTCTAGTGTGTCTCAGATGGCGGGTTGTGATTGCTCAAGCAATGCAAATTGGTTTGTTGGTTTTTGTTTTTGTTTTTTTCTTTTAAAGTGGAAAAATGGAGGGGGCGGAGGGGTATCAGATGGCAGCAGTCATTCAGCAGCTCAGATGGGGAAGTGATATCTGTAATTACTGGTTGCAAATGTTTACACTATCTAGGATACTGCTGACTCTCCTTAATTGCTGGAAGAGCTTAGTTCCTGCAGAGCAGGAATTGAACATAAATGCCTGTAACAGTAATTTCTGCCAGCTCTTACTCTGGTGCTTTGTGGGTGAGACAAAGTCTGTGGGGAACTAGGAATGGGCACTGACTGCACAGCTCACTTCCCCCTGTCCCCTCGGCTTGCAGCAGGTTCTCCAGAGGAGGTGTTGATGCCCCAACACCCAAACTCATCTCTGTGCCTGATCCTGCTCACCTGTGGCTGATGGGGCTGAAGGAGAGGGTCTCAGCTCACCGCCCCGCCTTGGATGCAGAGCCCTGTGTCAGGGGAGCGGCTCAGCCCCCGGGCACAGAGTTTTATAGACACGACACAAGTGATCTCGGGGATCTCGGCTCTCCCAGGGGTCCAGGTGGCTGTCTCAGGAGCGAAATCCCCCTTGCTGAACCTGACGGTGAAACTGGCCTCATGCTCGAGGGCATTTTGGGTGCTGCCAGGACCTCCTCGGCCTGCGCAGCTGTGAAAGGCAAGAAGCTCCACGGAAGAGTTTGTTAATGTTACTTATAATAACATAAAGTATGTGGGCAGGTGGCTGCTGGCCTCCCTGGCACCGCAGGGAAACTGCAGCCCGCGCCACAGCCACAGTGCCGTGCGGGCTGCGCCTACAGAAACGCTGCTTTTGCCCCTATTTTGCCAGGTGAAGCTGGCGGGGGAGGGCCCGAGCAGGACGCCGGCGGCGAGGACGGATTCGATCCCGATTTCGCGCTCCGCGGGAGGGCCCGGCGGCCTGAGGGGGCCGGCGCCCCGGCGGGCCCCGCGCTGCAGCCGCCGCTCGCCGCCGCCAGGTGGCGCTCGCGCCCCGCCGACGCGCCGCGCCCGCCGCCCCCCCCCCGCCGCTTCCGCGGTGCCTCGCGCGGCCCCGAGCCCCCGACACCCCCCGAGTCATCCCGCGGGTGCGGAGCGGAGCGGGGTCACACACGCACACACACAGCTTGGGGGAGACGTTTAACCTTTCACCCTTGCCCTGCCCCGGCTCCGATGGCTTTTCCCGCCGCCGCTCCTCGATCGAGTCGTCGCGCGCGTGGCGGGAGCCGCTGCGCGGAGTTTTTAACCGCGGCCGAGATGGATGCGCCGTGTCGCCGCCGGGGTGGTCTGGAGGTGCAGGCGGCGCCCGCCGAACAAGCGGCTCGCAGTTATTTCTCAGTCGTTATTACGTTACCGCCGAACGGTGCCGGGGATCGTGTTTGTCTTCCTGCCAGTGCTACAACTGAGTTGCGGGGAAGAATATAAAACAAAGCCTGGAAAACCTTTTTATTGTATACTTAAGAAGCTCTGTGGAAATTAGTATTCACGAGGGAGACTTGGTTTGGGGTTTTCTTTCCAAATTCACTGAATATTTGCCTGGCTTGAAAGCCCCAAATGGAGGATGTGGAAGCAGTCACTTACGTTAAACTCAGTTTAACCTGGGGAGAGGGGACGCGGGTTCCCCAACAGCACCTGGGCTCTTAGAAGACAGTGGCTTTCCCTCTAAGGCATTATCCCTACTGAAAAAGCAACGCTTTTAGGTTAGCGCATAACTCTTGACACTCTGCAGTGGTGGGAGCAAGGAGCTGGACTGGTGGTAAAGATTTTCTCTTCAGATCTCAGTTTTGGCCCTGGATCTCCATGTCTCTTCTTCTGCACTGGGGGGATCCCAGGGGAGCCAAGAGGAATGATAATGATGTTGAGTAAAACTCACACTTTTTGGTGATAGGCATAGCTAGGAAATGCTTACGGCCAAAAATAGAGCCATTGCCTTAGTGAACAAAGATGATGTGCATCACCTCATTACTAAGTCTCCTGCTGCCCCCAGGGAGTTGCTCCTGGGAAGAAGAGGTGGAAAAGGGGAACTTTTCTCATTAGGAGAAGGAATGGGTATTCCAAGGTGTGGGATATTTTTGTTTCTTTGTCCCAAATCCAGCTCTTTCTGGTGTCAGCCATACTTCTGTACATCTCATCTACTGGGTGATCTCCTGAGCCAGAACAAGGTATCTCACGTAGGAGACTAGCTGGAGATGGGGCAGTGCCACCCTTGAAAGCCCTCCCCAAGAAAAAGGCTCATCATCCAAACTGCCAGGGGCCAAGGCGATGCTCCCTTGCAAGCCTGTTGTCCTGGGGTTGTGTGGTGGTACCTTGTGCTCCAAGCTGCAGC
Source organism: Athene noctua (assembly GCF_965140245.1). Lineage (NCBI taxonomy): Eukaryota > Metazoa > Chordata > Aves > Strigiformes > Strigidae > Athene > Athene noctua. The sequence continues at coordinate 22,320,759 of NC_134044.1, forward strand.
TGAACAGGGCACAAGCAAGCTGGACATGCTGGCATCTCTGACCCTGCGGTTGTCACTTGTCCAAGTCACCGGGGGCAAAAGAGAACAAAGCCATATAACACATAACAGTTCAGTGTGAGAACTAAGTGTAAATCTCAGGAGCTCAAACTCTCAGTCCCAGTGTGTGACCTTTAGGAAACCTTTCCAAGTGCTGCTGCGCAATGAAAGACTCTTTCCACAGTATTCTTAGCTTGACTGGAAGAAGCAGGCTTTACCCAGAAATTTTCTAAAAGAGGGGAAAAAGGATCCCTGGCCTGTTTTTGTGATATTTCTAAGGCATCTCTGCAGAGGGCAGGGTTAACCAGGTGAAATGGGGTGCTGAGCATTAAAATTGCACCTGAAACCTCCTGTCACTCGTTATAGCCTTATTATTCTGCACCACTCCTGACAATTGAGGGCTAAGGAGAAAGCGCACAGAAAATTGTTAAACAGCCATCTAAAACATTTAATGGGGCAGCTGTGACAAAAATGAATCGCAAACCCCCGCTTTTCCCCCTTTCTGGTGGTTGTGAATGGTCACTGCCAGCAGCAGCTGAGGTACACAAAGCTGAGAGACCCCAACACCAAGCCCAGTGTCCCAGTGGATGACCTCCCATCCCAGCTGGAGCGTGGGGCTGCATGCCCAACCAACAGCCCTCTGTAACTTGCCCTCATTTCTGTCTCAGCCTCCTGCCCTATGGAGAAAAGATGATCATTGTTTAGCACTTAAAAAAAATTTTTTTTGCTAGATCATGTAAAAGTGGGAACTTGGCTCTGTTTTCCAAAAGCCTCAGAGAAAAGACATGCCTCACTGCCTCTAAATTAGATCACAAATTTTCTGGCTGATGGCAGCATCTTAATGTTCACCCTGAAGGCAAAGATCTGAACAAATTACGTTTTACTATCACAGGTTCGTGTACCATGCTGCATTCCCACTACAGGCGGAGGAACGTACCCATGTGAAATGCGGTGGCTTTGGGGAAAATGGAGGAATTGCTGTTCTTGGGAAGGCACAGTGGTGAGCAGCGAGGGAACCATTGCTCTCCGTGGGTGGTCGACAGTCTGCGGCACTTAACACGTGTCACCAATTTGGTGAAATATAATACTCTGAGGGAGAAAAGGCATGTGATGGATATGTGTGCTGCAATCTGGAATCACTCATGTAGTTTATTGCCAGGCCCTTTATTCAATCAAATTCTTCATAAACATGGGAAGAGCTGATGTTGACATATGCTATCTACTGCATCGACGGGTGTGCTTCTGCATCTCTTCTCTTGTCAAAAGCATTGTCGTCAGCCTGAGATGTGCTCCAGCAATGCTGAGTGATTTTGCTCACGGGGTCTCGCTTGCTCCTTGCTATGGACACGCAGCTCTTGCTGATGCTCATGTATCAAAAGCAGGATCAGACCCTCAGGAAGCACAAGGTGACACTTGTGACAAAAGAGGAACAGATGCAGATGCGTTTCTAGTCCTGGCTCTGAACTCTTCCCTTGTTCCTCTAATTGATTGTTTGCTACCAATGTTTTCTGTAATGAGGGTGTTTTCTGAGCAGGAGTCAATGATACTTGTGCCCTTGGCCAGTCTCAGCTCTATAAACTGTGTGAGTGCTGCACAGGTATCAGAGTGGGCTCGGGACACCCATGGACCCAGACCACAGGGCACATTGCCTTCAGCTCCCGATGCTGCAGATCTCTGCAGAATCCATGTATGTTCAATTTTATAGGCTTTTGATGCTGCTGACAGGAGAATGCTAAAAATTAAGGAGATGGATGCACACAAAATGGGCAAAAAATTTATTTGTTGTTCTGAACAGCAGCCCTTACTGGAGAATATCAAATGTAATTAGATGTACCATGCTACTGGAAAGTAGATCCTGCCTGCTCCAACACCCCCTCCTGTGAGGTGTAATCCTCAAAATGTTTTTTCTGCAGAGCTCTACCCCTCTCTGTAGCTCATCCCATGTAGCACACAAGACCTTATCTTTACTAGCACAAACATGTTCTTGAGCTGATGTGAGAGGATACCCTTACTGAGGGACGAGGCAGTGCAGAGTTTTCAGAAGAACCTGTAGATAGCTGTGAATACTCTCTTCCCTCTCAGGTTTGAGTCTGGCCACATGAATACAATAAAAACCATAGTCTAGACTTAAGGCTCTTGCCTGTTTAGTTGACCTAATTCAATGTATTTTTTCCCTAATGAAGATGTAACCCAAAACTTCCCTCCCTTTACCTCTTTTCATCCCTCCTCCAGGTAGCTATGACCAGGATGGCTTCTCTGCAAGTCTCTGACCCTGAGGTCCTCACCAGCTCCCTGGAGCAGCTCTCCTCTCACAGATCCATGTAGAACTGCTGCTTGTCCTGGTGTGCTGGTGCATCCAAGTCCTGTCCTGGAGCTGCTAGAAGCCATTTTTCAGATACAGGAATGTATTTGTGGCTGCAGTGTATTACAGAGGCTGGTAGAGGAATGGTTCAACTTTATCTTTAAAATAACTTTGCCCCTCTGCCCTGCCCCTGTGCAGGTGTGTGCATAGGAAAGGGATGTCTTGCTTTTTTTACAGGGAGGCCAAGCATTTTTGCAGCTCTTTGAAAGAGTCAAAGATAAAACCTTCTCAAACATCCCTGAATAATCCCAAATAGTACTGCTTTCTGAGGTTTTCCTGTTTGTTTACATGGATGGGCTAGGGATTTTCACAACCAAACTTCAAAGGTTAAAACTAGTGAAGTCAGCAGGAAAACATGTGAATTTAACCTTTGGCTGTAGCTATGTAAACCACTTAATTTCATAAAGTTTGCACTGAAATGACAAAAGGTTTGTATTTTACGATTGTCATCAGGACGTAAACTGAGTGTGGGGAGAAAGAATAAAACAGGGCTCAGGAAAGTGCTCTTCAGAATTTACTTGTGAGTGCACTTACTTGGTGTGAATTTTTTTCATGGCAATGTATATACAAATAAGTTGACCTTTTCCAGGACACCCCTTTTGTGTAGGATCCTGCACTCCCTTATTTGTGCATTGATGAGAAACAAGCCATAAGGACTGGTGGTGCTGGGATGAGGACCCCAGCAGTCACGGTTATGCCCTCAGGGCTGACTCAGGGGAAAACCATTTTTTGGCTTTCCTGAGGGCAGTTCAGCTTCCATGTGTCCCTTCCAGAACCTCTTCAGGACAGCTCCAGGTAGGATCTTCCTGGAAATACATGCTTTCCTGTCCTCAAGATTTCCTTTCCATGAGAGGCCTCCAAAGATCAGAGCAAAGCGACTTCCAGTTAGGGAGGTATCGCACTGGGAGTGCAACGTGCGGGCTCAGTGGACGCGGTCTGGCAGGTTGCACGCGTTCAGCACTGCCCCAGGAACAAGGGATGTGGACCCACAGCAACATTTACTTGAGAGGCTGGACAAAGTATTCCAGCAGTAACACCGAGAGTCATTTTGCTAGCGATTGCCCATGTGTCTGGCCTTTCTGTGCCAGAGCTTGGCCAGCACCTAGCCAAGAGGAGTGTGCTGAGGGATCTCCCCAGCATTGCGGGTTTGCTCCTGTGTATGCCAGCAGCGGTGACAGTTTGTCTGGCAGGAGTCCCTGCTCCTCAGTGAGCCTGGTCTTGGGTGGGTTGATATGAGGCAATACTGCCCAGACTCTGATCTGTCTAGCTGGGAGCCAGCTCAGACCTGGACGTGATGCTGAGCTTAAGCAAACACTCTGTGGCCATAGCCGGAGAGCTAATCTGAGTCCAGCCACTTCTGAGGGTGTGCACAGTGTGTTTAATAGAAAAGCTCTATTATGACACACTATATTTTTTATTATGCCTTCTTTTCCCAAGAATAAAGAGGGAAAAAAATTACTTTTCTCCATCTTCTTACAATGTTGCATTATTGCTGCTCTGTCCCTATGGGACAGAAACTCAGCTGCTGCAATGTGAGTGCCACAGAAAGAGGGACCTGACATCAGCCATAGGTAAGTCAAGTTGCTTTAGAGCAAATAGGCTGTAACATGGTTGTTGTTGACTGTATCACAACAATAATAAACTGAACAGGTGCCACCAAAGTGATTCTGCTGCAGTCACATCGTCTCATCAAACAACTGGAAGTACCCCAACAACAAAAGTTAGTCCGATTGCTGTAATCACGTTATTTTAGGCAAATCTCAGCTTTTGTTAAAAAAAGAAAAGGTTAGGATCTCATCTTCCTGAGCCAGAGAAAAGTTTAAAACGTTAAGCAAATATGACCCTGCAAAATATGACCCTGCATTTCAAAGATCAGAAGTTAGTTCCTACCCAGAAAAGCAAACACCATCCACAAATGATTGTTAAATGCTGTTATTATTTATCCTTTCATTTAAAAAAAAAAAGAAAAGAAAAAACTTTAATTTTAAAGACTGCCCCACGATGCTGAGGCGACTGCAGTCAAGATTTTGATCATTGAAAATGGGCAGTGCTTGTAAACTGTTAATGAAGATGCTTCACAGCAGTTGGAAAGATCACGATAGATATTAGATTAACCTTGCTAATTAGTGCTAAATACAAAAAAGCATGTGCACTGACCGCCTTGCTAAGTTTCCATATCAGGATAAACTGTACTGGTACTCCTACTTTTTTCTATTCTTCTTGCTACCCCTGTGCTACCAAATTACCCAAAATATCCACAGGGTTTGCACTGATTATACAGTTTCTTATGGTGCATGTTTGTCATGCTATTTATTATATTTTCTCATGCTTGCTGCCTGAAATCGTATTTATAGGAAAGAAAGGTCCTTTCACACCTCTACTGAGTTTAATTTTATGAAAAGGGTCTTCTGGGGACTTGAGCAAGAACGCGATGACATAGGTATGTCTGGGACTGTAATACAGCATTTAGAGTTTATACATTTAACTCCCTATCTGGTGATTACTTAATTATGTGAATGCAATTGTTATATTCATTGAGTGGCAAATGGGTGAAACACGATGTGAGCCATTTTGCTGCATAGCCTGCTGCCACTTGTAAATGAGCAGCAAGGACAGAAAATACTCATTCCTTTGGCAGGCGGGATGTTTGGGTAGGACTGTTTGCAGGGGCAGGGCCCTTCAGTGGGCAGGTGGCTGGGAGCAGGACCAGACCTGGCTCCCGTTCAGTCCTGGCACAGCCACTTGGCTGAGCTCTGGGTAATTAGGATGTGACCGCATTGTTGGGGATGAAATTCTCATGTAACAGAGGTGAGTGTGGTCAGGAGTGTTGTCGTCAACAGAGGGAGATGGGTGTCTACAGAGGGGGGTTGGTTTTCCAAATAGCTACTATTTTAAGAGCCTCAATCAAGTGCCTGAGACTAGTTAGGGCAGACCCAGACTGAAGTGTCAGAAATACCTTTGAAGGCATTGTACTTTTTTGTCTATACCATAATTTCCCTGTGTAGTGGAGGCAATGCAGATGTACCTGCCTGACTGGAGAGAGGGGAAGCTAAATCCATTCATTTTTAAGAGTCTCCTTCTCATTGTGTGTTTGGGTACCTAATGTATTCCAGCATCTCTATGCCTGAATCCATAATTCAGTGATGTTTTGAGACTGAGGCATACTGTGATCCACAACTTTTACAAATCATGGTCAGTGAAGAGGCTGTGAGCAGGTGTTGTTTTTTCCACAGTGCTTAGAAAAATGAACCCACACCCCAACCATGAGACGAATTGGTCGTAACAATAACTCCACTGATGTTAACGACAGGCACAGCTTCTGCTGGCATTTGCACTGGCGTAACTAATAGCAGAGTTTGCTCTTTGCTCCTCTCTTGGCTGTAACCATTCAGCTCTCTTGCTGTAGGGAAGGGACGCAATTCAGGATGGCTGGCTCATAGAAGGACAATAATGATAGCTGTAATACTTTGCACATCTTCTGTTAACAGTGCTTGTTGGCAGGAGGGAAGAGGAAGGATATGATTTCTTTAAGCAGTATGTTTTTAACCGGGTAAGTATAACTAAAAAAGTGAGTGACGTTTACCAGGATCAAGAATTTATTATTAATGTTGATTGCTTTTGTTCTTTCAACTTTTAGAGTGTGTGTATGAGTAATAAGGGATGTGCGTGAATGTTTATTTGATTTGAGCCAGCAATTAAGTCCAGAGGGTGGTTGCTTTTCCTTGGTGCTTTTTAATAACCAAATAATTTTTTTGTTATTGTTTCACAGACAGCCAATATAAGTCATATCATTTAAGGCAATTGTCTACCTCCTTGGGTTGTTTCCAATGATGCGATGATTTCTTTCTGGCTTTTTTGCTCATTTTTCTGCATGATGAGAAGTGGACTGTTGCCCTCTGATTGGAAAGAAGCTCTGAAATACCTGTCTCTGGCTTTGCTGGGAGATAATGTAGTAATTAAAAGACGGCCAGCCCACTTAAGTAATAGCATATAAATCATGGAAGCATAGAATGGTTTGGGTTGGAAGGGACCTTAAAGCCCATCCAGTCCCACCCCCCTGCCATGGGCAGGGCCACCTTCCACTAGCCCAGGTTGCCCAAAGCCCCGTCCAACCTGGCCTTGAACCCTTCCAGGGAGGGGGCAGCCACAGCTTCTCTGGGCAACCTGTGCCAGGGCCTCACCACCCTCAGAGCAAATAACTTCTTCCTTATGTCTAATCTAAATCTCCCCTCTTACAGTTTCACACCATTACCCCTTGTCCTATGCCTACATCCCCGATAAAGAGTCCCTCCCCATCTTTCCTGTAGCCCCCTTTAAGTTCTGGAAGGCTACTATAAGGTCTCCAGGCTGAACAAGCACAACTGTCTCAGTCAGTTCTCACAGGGGGGTGCTCCAGCCCCCTGATCATCTTCATGGCCTTCTCTAGACCCACTCAAGCAGGTCTGTGTGCTTCTGATGTTGGTGCCCCCAGAGCTGGACACAGCACTGCAGGGGGGGGGGGTCTCACAAGAGAAGAGTAGAAGGGGAGAATCCCCTCCCTTGCCCTGCTGGTCACACTGCTCTGGATGCAGCCCAGGGCAGGGTTGGCTTTCTGGGCTGCATGTGCACATCGATGGCTCATAGTTGGTTTTCCATCTACTACTACTCCCAAGACTATTTTCACAGGGCTGTTCTCAATCCACTCATCACCCAGCCTGTATTTGTTCATGGGATTGCCCTGACCCCTGTGCAGGACCTTGCACTTGGCCTTGTTGAACACCATGACGTTTGCATGGCCCCACCTCTCCAGCCTGTACTGGTCCCTCTGGATGGATCCCTTCCCTCCAGAGTGTCGACCACACCACACAGCTCGGTGTCGTCAGCGAACTTGCTGAGGGTGCCTCAATCCCACCATCCATGTCACCAACAAAGATGTTGAACAGCGCTGGTCTCAACACCAACCCCTGAGGAACGCCACTCATCACTGCTCTCCGCTGGGACATGGAGCTGTTGACTGCAACTGTGAGTGCGACCATCCAGCCAATTCTTTATCCACCAAGTGGTCCATCTATCAGATCCTTGTCTCTCCAATTTAGACCATGTGGGACAGTGTCAGATGCCTTACACAAGTCCAGGTAGATGAGGTCAGTTGCTCTTCCCTTACCCACCAGTGCTGTAACCCCATTGTAGGCCACCAGATTTGTCAGGCATGATTTTCCCTTAGTGAAGCTGTGATGGCTGTCACCAATGACCTCCTTATTTTCCATGTACCCTAGCATAGTTTCCAGGAGGATCTGCTCCATGATCTTGCCTTGTAGTTCCCTGGGTCTTTCTTTTAAAAATGGGGGTTATATTTCCCCTTTTCCAGACAGCAGGAACTTCACCACACTGCCACAACTTTTCAAATATGATGGATAGTGGCTTAGCCACTTCATCTGCCAGTTCCCTCAGGACCTCCTGATGCATCTCATGAGGTTTCCATGGACTTGTTCACCTTCAGGTTCCTTAGATGGTCTTGAACCTGATCTTCTACTGTGGGCAGTTATTCATTCTCCCAGTCTTGCCTTTGCCTTCTGCATCTTGGGCAGTGTGGCTGGAGCACTTGTCAGTGAAGAATGAGGCAAAAAAGTAATTGAGTATCTCAGCCTCTCCATATCCTGGGTAACTAGGTCTCCTGTTTCCTTCCAGAGAGGGCCCACATTTTCCCTAGTCTTACTTTTATCAATGACGTACCTATAGAAGCTTTTTCTGTTGCCCTTCATGTCCCTGGTCAGATTTAATTCTATCAGGGCTTTCGCCTTCCTAATCCAATCCCTGGCTGCTTGTACAGCTTCTCTGTATTCCTCCCAGGATACCTGTCATTCCTTCCATCATTCATAGGCTTCCTTTTTGTGTTTGAGTTTGTCCAGGATCTTCTTGTTCATCCATGACAGCTTTCTGGCATTCTTACCTGACTTTCTCTTTGTCAGGATGCATTACTCTTGAGTTTGGAGGAGCTGTTCCTTAAATATTAACCAGCTTTCTTGGGCCCCTCTTCCCTCCAGGGCTTTATCCCATGGTACTCTGCCAAGCAGATCCCTGAAGAGGCCAAGGTCTGCTTTCCTGAAGTCAAGGGTATTGAGCTTGTGTGCCCTCCTTGCTGCCCTAAGAATCTTGAAATCCACCATTTCATGGTCACTGCAGCCAAGTCTGCCCTTGAGTTTCACATTCCCCTCCTTGTTGGTGAGACCAAGGTCCAGCATAGCACATCTTCTTGGCTCCTCTATTACTTGGAGAAGGAAGTTCAACTCTGATCTCTACTTGAAATGTATCAGATAGATTTGTGGGTGAATTGAATGCCAAGGGACTCAAAATTATTTTTCTCCTGAGGTAGTCTCAAGTCTGTAAACATTTAGTCTCTGGACATGCAAAGAGAGCTGCCCAAAAAAGCGACTTCGAGGCAAAAGCCCGAAAAGATCTAACTCACAGCAATTGCATGTAATAAACTGTGCTCCTGAAGGAATGTTACTGTGTCCTTGAACTTCACGATGTACTCCAATTCAAGGGAGTCTGTCCTGTGGTTGTCACTCTCTTGTCTTTGCCAAAACATATGTTTCTTAAAATAGCTAGTGTATAACTCCACTGCTGTATGTATATGAGTAATCTCATTTTCTTCAGCAGAGCTCCATAGCTAGATGAAATTACTTGTGTGTGTATATATTTGGAAGATTTGGGCCAGACCATTAACTAAAGCTATGTTCTCAAAATAGTAAGATTTACAAGAAAGCTCACTTACTCTACTAGACATTTGGTTGATGGCATCCAGGTCTGCTTTATGTCTCTGCACTGAAATGCAGTCTTTGAAGCTTCAGAGGGTTGTGTATTTCCAATTACCTGGGATGCTTGCACAGGTTATCCTGTCAGCTAGAGGCAGAAAAGGCACTTTTCAATTGCAGAGAGATGCAGGAAGATCCAAGTAACTGAGAAAAAGAACACATATAGTTGGCCCTTGGAGATAGCTAAAACATGTTGAGCCCAGCTGTGTTTTGATCACGTAAGTCACTTTGTTCTTTTGCTGGGGGGTCCTTGCAGTTGTACTGCTTCATCTTCATTCAAAATAACCCAGGATGGAAAAGCTGACTAAACTTGAATTGAGGTTCCTCAGCATCCAAGGTCAACTCTCATATATCACTCCATATAGGTGTTCCAGAAGTATAAAGAAATCATCCTCATATGGAGAGTAAGCCTGATTATTTGAAACATTTTGAGTGAAAATAAGAAGCTGTTTTTCAGTGACACTGTTTTATTTTTAGGGCATATTCACTGCTTCTGACGTCTTCACTCTCAAGTCAGAGATACTAGACCCTTCAGCTTCTTTCAGCTGAACACTTCTACATGTTCCTTTTCACTCAGTCTTT